>NC_138528.1:126470073-127813640 GCF_964234715.1 Podarcis melisellensis | reverse complement strand
CTTTAGCGCCATTGTTTTCAAAAGCACATAGCCATGACCAATTTCAGCTGTATCAAGCTGTGGTATCCACTTGCACAATGGACACTGAGGTCCAGCACTGAGGGCCTTCTGGCGGTTCCCTCACTGCGAGAAGCCAAGTTACAGGGAACCAGGCAGAGGGCCTTCTCGGTAGTGGCGCCCTCCCTGTGGAACGCCCTCCCACCAGATGTCAAAGAGAACAACAGCTACCAGACTTTTAGAAGACATCTGAAGGCAGCCCTGTTTAGGGAAGCTTTTAATGTTTGATGTATTACAGTATTTTAAATTTTGGGGGGGAAGCCGCCCAGAGTGGCTGGGGAAGCCCAGCCAGATGGGCGGGGTATAAATAATAAATTGTTGTTGTTGTTGGAACAGGGTTTATCTTTCCTCATCTCCCCCTGCAGACCCCATGCCTCCAAATCTGCTCCAGAAGGTTAAATGGAACTCCAGAGCAGACTGGGGGGGGGGGGCAGGCGCAGGGGGCGTAGCAGGAAGGATAGAAAGTCCTGTCACAACCACTGGCATGACAGTTGAATCTTGCTTTTGTGCTTTGCTTAAAAAATGGCTTCCTGATTAAGATAAAGAAATTAGATTTGTAATTCTCTGGGGTCCCCTGTGTCTGTGACACAGAAAGATTACATAGTCATTCTACCAATGTGATTCTATTTTTCTCAATCAGGTAAGCTGGATGGAGGGCAAAATATTTTAGGCCTCTAAAGAAACAAGTAAACCATGGTTTGAACTTCAAGTTTTGTTCTGTGGTAGCAGTAATAATCCTTGAAATTTGACAAGGGTATTGTTACCTGCAAGGTCTCTTGGTATTTGAACCCTATTTTTTGACTGACGCATCTTTCAGACCCAAGAACTGTGCAGTGAATTCTGAAGCATTACAGACATGCTGAATAAACATTCTTAAAGTAAGACAATCCCTCAAGAGACATGACTATTTTGAGTCATGGTACTGTATTGCTTTTATTTATTTATTTTTAAAACACCTTACCTTATTGTGTTTTTGCTGGTGCCTTGTCCTTGTATCCAATACATGATAAGGACTTTCAGAGTCTCTATTGAGATAATATACAAGTCTTGAAGGCAATGTGATTTCTTTCTGGAATGCACTGCTTCGACTGTTATTTTTGTAGCTACTGCTGTTAGTCTGTTGAAATGCAGTATCCTTGTCTGCCTGGCTTTTTTCTAGTTCTTCTGCAGTTTCATTCCAATGCAGAGCTGGGGAACACAGACAAACCTACCGTGAATTCACAGAGGAACAGAACACTTTTTGTAATATGTTTTGCATCTTGCTAATTTGCTAAAATAAATATACAGTAACCCTGTTGAAACCAATTTATTTGATTAGATTTTGTACTTATTTGTACATATAACTCCTTATTTGATTTTATATAGTTTTGCATCATGAAATTCAAAATGCAGGGATCTGAACCCTTGAAACAAGTTCTTTTAAGGACAATCCAGCCATTCATGACCCTATTTCTGCCACTTTTCCACATAAATTTGGCTATGTACAAACCAGTGATTCTACTGCAAGCAACTCAAGCCATAAACCCATGTGTACTGAATGTTAATCAATTCCCTTTACCTAAGGGCAACTTTTCACTATTCCTTTAACTTTAGTGATGGACTCCTAAGCATGCTTACCAGAGAGAAAGTCTCAATAAACTCCCGTATAAACATGCTTCGTGGGATAAGTAACAAGCACATATCTCTTTGCAGACAAAACCCCAGGGTTCTCGGAGAACACCGCAACCCCCCTTCTGTTCGCAAAAGGTAGGTTCCCTCGGATGAGCAGTGCAAGAACGGGCAGTATCCGAAACCCTCATTATCCCTGCTTGTCTTGTTCTATTTTGCGTTAAGACCCTGCACAAAAACAGCACCCTTGAAAGCCTGCCAGCAGCGTTTTGCTGCATCAGAGGCTCCCGAAACCATTTCATGCCCATCCTTATAAACCAGTATGCACCAGTCGCCGTAACACAGTAAATATACAGGTCTGCCATGTAAAAACAATTTCATATTCGCAAAGACAGACACACACACACATATATGATCTAGACGTGGGGAGGGGGGGAGCGATCAGAGGAGGAATCCGGCTGCAGTCACGATCAATTATTCCTACCCAAGACCAGGCAGGATGCCATGGAGGTAAGGAACTGCGTCAAGACCGAAACAAATCGGTGCGGACCGTGCGGAACAAGAACTTCTCGCCGGTTGTCACGAAGACTCAAGCGGGCTCCGCACGGCAAAAAGGTGATTTTTCTGCCCCCCTTTCCCCCCCCTTTTTCTGGTTCCCCTCCCAGGTCTGTTATTAACCAACATTAAAAAGCCAGGGCGGTGGGATCTGCAGACTAAAACAGACTCGTTATGTGTAGCTCATTGGCACCACATGCACGATATATTCAAACCCCCCCCCAAAAAAGAGATCACCCCACCCCCGTTTATTTCTTAGCGCATTGGCACCACACACGAGCGCGCAAAAAAAGAGAGCAAAGGAAGGGCTGCGCGTGTAACGGAGATCCAGGATCGGTCCAAGCTCACGCGCACAATACAGGATCCCTCCAGGATCTCTCCCCCCCCCCTTAAGCGGGCACTCACCGGCGACCCCACAGATCCTCGGGGACCCTGAGCAGAAAAGCAGGAGCGCCAGAAAGAGGAGGGGGATGGAGCTGGGCAGCCGAGCCGGGCAAAGCAAGGCGGCGGCGGCGGCGGAGCTCGAGAGGCGGCGGCCGGAGAAGGGCGGCTGCTGCTGCTGCTTCTGCCGCCGGAGGGAAGTTCTGCCAGGCGGCTTCATGGCTCATAGCTTCCCCCGGGGTAGGACGGGCGGCGGCGGCGGCGAGGGAGACGCCTCGCCTGGAGGACGGTGAGGAAGCGGCCGAGCAGCTCACGGCGGCGCCTCTTCCCTCATGGTGCAGGGAGCGAGGAAGAAGAAGAAGAGGAGGAGGAGGGCGGCGGCGGCGGTTCTCCCCTCAGGTGGACGCGGCTGCTGTCACTGCCACCGCCGGCACCTGCCACACGCAGGCGCGTCCACACGCAGGCGCGCTCCCTCTCGCCGGCGCGGCAGCCCGCCCGCCTTGCCCGCCCGCCCTCAGGCCCCGCGCGCCGCCGCCGCCGCGCCGCGTGACGACGTCGAGAGCCGCCCACCCAGGCCACGCTCTCCTCAGCCCCGCGCGCGCGAGGCACCTGAGGCGAGTGGGGAGACAGAGAGAGCGCGCGCGCGCTCGAGGGAAATGGCGGGGCGGGGGTGTTTTTTTGGTGTGTGGCGGTGGTGCTTCGGGATCCTTTTCCGTGCCTTGCTGCTTCTTCTTCTGAGTGGCCGCCGAGTTGAGGGAGAGCAGCACCTGAGGTGAACCACAAAATGGCCCCGCCCTCCCTGTCAGGGAGGAAGGGGGGAATTACGTCAGTGACGAGGAGGGGGTACTCCTGCTGCTGCCCCTGTGGATCCTGCCGCCTGAGGCAGCACATATTGCCTCATGGGTGGGCCTGCCGCAAATAAAGAGGGCATCATCAGGGTCCGCTGCCCCAGTGGATCCTCCTGTCTGAGTGGGCTACCTCACAAGAAGGGGGGTCCTCCTACTGCTGCTGTCCCTGTAGATCCTGCTGCCCAGGGCAACAGCTTCATATTGCCTCATGGGTGGGCCGGCGCTAAATAAAGAGCCGCATCATCGGTGTCTGCTGCCCTTTTGGATCCTGCCACCTGAGGCAGCAGCTTCATATTGCCTCATGGGTGGGCCGGCACTAAATAAAGAGCCACATCATCGGAGTCTGCTGCCCTTGTGGATCCTGCCACCTGAAGCAGCCGCTTCACCTTGCCTCATAGATGGGCCAACCCTAAATAAAGAGCCACATCATCAGGGTCTGCTGCTCCTGTGGATCCTGCTGCCTGAGTGGGCTGCCTCACCTTTCCTCATGGCTGGGCCGGCCCTAAATAAAGAGCCACATCATCGGGGTCTGCTGCCCCTGTGGATCCAGTTGCCTGAGTGGGCTGCCTCACCTTGTCTCATGGCTGGGCCGGCCCCAAATAAAGAGCTACATCATCGGGACCTGCTGCTTCTGTGGATGCTGGTACCAAGGTGGTGGCCTCGCTTTGCCTCATGGATGGGCCAGCCCTGAATAAAGAGCTACATTGGGATCTGCTGCCCCTGTGGATCCTGCCACCCGAGGCAGCCGCCTCACCTTGCCTCATGGGTGGGCCGCCCTGTGAGAGAGGGAGGAGGGGAAGAGAGAGAGATGCTGGTATGTACTGAACTCCAAAGCTACAGCAGCGCCCTGTGAAATGCAGGCAAGCAGGGCGCATGAGCTTCCTTCCTTCTCAATAATGGAGCAGAGGTAGCCAGCAGGTGCCGTGATGCAGCATCTCGGCCTCTGAGAGAGGCGGGGGAGCGCGAGAGCAATTGCAGAGGGAGGGGGGGTTGTTAGGCACCAAAATCCTGCATGCGGGATTTTCCCCGCTCTCTCATGCCTATGCAATTCCTGCCCTTCTCCCTTCCCCCTCGAGATTTGCTGCAGAGACAAGCAAATGAAGAAGAAAGGGAAGAGTATTAGCTGACATGTCCCCGGATCCCATGGAAAGCACCACAGATTCCTTTGCTTACCAGCTCTTTTTATTTTAAGTTGGCTTCAAACCTGTAATTGTGTAGGTGTATGTATGTATACATATACACACATAAATATTCGTATCTCTTCCCTCTCACCTTCCTTTCACCCAGTTTCTCTGGCACTGGTTTATAAATGCTGCTATGTAGAAATGATGAGAAAGTTGCACCAGCAGAAGGAATGGATATGTGCTGTTGGTAAAAAGAGAGGGAGTTGAACTGCAGGGAGGGACAGACACTTTTCTATGTATTAATTTGTATAATGCCCTCTATGCACATGGTGCTTTGCAAAAGACGGATATGAGAGGTACCATACCTCTCTTTGCTATCTGAAATAGACCCAGGGAAAAGAGAGAGAGTGGGGGAAGGGGAAGAATGTGTGGCTATTTCAATTTGGCTTAGAGTAAATTATAGGGACTAGAGGGGTTACCCAAAAGCTTTCCAGAAAAAGAAATGACGCTGGTAAGACTAAAATACTGTGTAGGGAGTAGAAACAATTTATTCTACGGTACTGGTCAACATACTGGTTCCACTCCCAGTGTAAAAGGTGCAGAAAAGTTGGGTGAAGCTGTAAGCCATGGGATCTTTCGGACGATGAATGGGATAGAAATCAATGAAAAATAAGAGTTAAATTAGATGGAAAGGACTCTTGAACATCTTTTCTCATATTGCTGTTGCTGTAGGAGAAGCGGCATCTGCTGAAATTCTATGCAATTAGAAAAGATGAGGGAGCAAAGTGCTTTATAATACTTAGATCACTTCTAGACAACCTACTTATTAAGCATTCCATTCTGTTTTGTTTGCACAAAGTTTACAGGGACATTAGACCAAATCAGCTGTGTTCACACTCCTGCTTGCTGGTCGCTTGTTTTGTTTCCAGTGCTGGGTTTTTAATCTGTGTTGACATGACATTAGACAAAATGCATATGTATCCTGTACTTGGGAAAATCCCAGCTTGGAAGAAAGGCAGGATATAAATACATTAAATAAATAAATAAAATACTTTGTTTAGAAGATGCTACCATTTGATGTGTTGTTTCTCAAAAAAGCTTCACACCAAATGAAGTCCTTAAGCCGTTCCTAATTTGGCTCTAGCCAAGGTATGAACACCTTGCATGGGGTAAAACTATCCCTTACCAGACAGCACCCCCTGGTTGTGTACAAAGCTAGTGGAAAGAGCTATGAAATGTGGGGGGAACTCCTTTACTTCACTCTAGTGTAGTAATCTCCTTCATGGATGGCAGAAAGTGAGGAGGAATTAAAGAACCTCTTAATGAGGGTGAAAGATGAGAGCACAAAATATGGTCTCAACATCAAAATAACTAAGATCATGGCGACCGGTCCCATCACCTCCTGGCAAATAGAAGGGGAAGAAATGGAGGCAGTGAGAGATTTTACTTTCTTGGGCTTCATGATCACTGCAGATGGTGACAGCAGCCACAAAATTAAAAGACGCCTGCTTCTTGGGAGAAAAGCAATGACAAGCCTAGACAACATCTTAAAAAGCAGAGACATCACCTTGCCGACAAAGGTCTGTATAGTTAAAGCTATGGTTTTCCCAGTAGTGATGAATAGAGCTGGACCATACAGAAGGCTGATCGCTGAAGAATTGATGCTTTTGAATTATGGTGCTGGAGGAGACTCTTGAGAGTCCCATGGACTGCAAGAAGATCAAACCAATCCATTCATAAGGAATTCATCTCTGAGAGCTCACTGGAAAGGCAGATCCTGAAGCTGAGGCTGCAATACTTTGGCCACCTCATGAGAAGAGAAGACTCCCTGGAAAAGACCCTAATGTTGGGAAAGATTAAGGACACAGAAGGAGAAGGGGAACAACAGAGGACAAGATGGTTGGACGGTGTTCTCGAAGCCACTAACATGAGTTTGACCAAACTGTGGGAGGCAGTGGAAGACAGGAGTGCCTGGCGTGCTCTGGTCCATGGGGTCAAAAAGAGCTGGACACGACTAAACAACAACAAAGGTGGTAATGCGAACATAACCTATGTATTGAGCCAGGGCCGTCTTAAGCATATCCGGCATCCTGGTGCAAAGCTCCCCCCCCCCCGTTTCCCAGAGTTTTTTAAGGAGGACGGTGCTGCCGGCGGGGCTGAAGGAGGTGGGCTGTAGAGGCTGGATGCGGCGCCTCCCGGCTCACCTGGTGGCTTCATGCAGATGGCAGATGGAGGCTCTGGGCGCGCCGCTGCTTTGGAATGGTGGAGGCGGGCGAGGGTGGTGAGCTGATGCCGGGAGGCACCGTGTCCAGCCTCCACCTCTTCCCTAGCGCCTTCCAGAACTTGGTGCCCCACACCACTAGCCTCTATGGGTAAGACGCCCCTGTATTGAGCATTTGTTTGCAGGGAGGTTAGGCAACATTGCGTCAAGCAAATATTTCTTTGTCACAAAATGTCCAATGGGGGGATTATGGGATTGTTGTGGAGCAACTCCAGATCACCCTGCATTTGCTGGTATGTGATTGAATCCCACCCCAAAATAGTAACAGCCTGGAAGTGCCCTTAATGTTCATTCTTCCTACAAACTGCACAGGTAGGCGAGGATGCTCCCTGTTTACAGACAGGGAAACTGAAGAGCAGAAAGTATACCTTGCCCAGCATTGCACAACGAATCTATGACAGGTGGATCTTGAACCCAAAGAGATCCAGGTTTCCCTCTTTCTGAAGACTGAACCACAGAACAGATGAAAGCTGTGGAATTCTTGTGCCTTTCATTCCCACACTAAACACCAGCCTTCACTGACACAATAAATAACTAGCTCATTTCCAGAATTCCACACAGCTTCGTGATCTTGCATGAAATTAGTTTAAAGATTATATTAATCAGTATGTAACAGGAGGGGGTGGGAGAAAGAGAGAAGGTCATATGCGGGCGTACAAAGCCATGTGTCCCATCACCATCTACCACCCCTCACCCCACCTTTGTGTTAGACTTCCAATCTACTCAATTGCAATTTCTTTCCACTTCTATTACTTTCTTTCACACACCTTTAACCTAATTTCATGCTTCTTTTTCTATTACACATTGTTATCCATCTTATTTAGTATTTCAGTATTTAAAACGGAACTTGTTTATTCTAATAGGAGTTCTGATTTTTCAATATGGTTTTGCAAGTATCCTTTAAACACCTTCCAGTCCCTGTCTATCTTCTCTTTTGAGATCCTTCCAATTCCTCCCATTGTTTTGGATATATTGTAATACTCCAATAATTTGGCAAGCCACTCTGTTTTTGTCGGTATAATACCACTTTTCCAATTTTTCCCAGTCAATAGCGTGGCTACTGTTGCGTATAAATATAATGTCTTGTCTTCTTCCTTTAGACTTCCTGGTACTATTCCCAATAAAAAACCTTTTGGTATTTTCCTAAATGAATATCTGAACATTTTTTTCATTTCGTTATATATTGTTTCCCAAAATTGTTTGATGTTTAAACAATTCCACCATATATGCATCATACTACCTTTTCCAGTGTTGCATCACCAGCAGACATCACTACAATTTTTATTCATTTCTGCTATTCTTTCAGGTGTTAAATACCATCTATGTTGTATTTTGAGGTAATTTTCTTTCAATAGATAACACATAGTGAATTTCATATCTTCTTTCCACAATTTTTCCCATTGTTCAAACATAATATTCTTCCCAATATCTTGCGCCCATTTAATCATGAATGCTTTAACCAGTTCATCCTTTGTTTCCCACTCTAAGATCAGATTATACAGTTTAGATATATTTTTTTATTTTTCTTGTATTAAGTATTTATCGATTTTTGATATTTCTTTTTCAAATCCTAACTTTTTGTCTTTCGCTAATCTATACTTAATTTGAATATATTGGAACCAGTCACTAATATGAGCTTTAATTTCTGTATAATCCTTTAATTCCAATTCTCCGTTTTCTTCCTTTAATACAGTTTTATAAGTAGCCCAGTTTTCTTTCATATTTAATTTTTTCACTGCGACAGTTTCTGCCGGCGATGGGAAAAGGAATTATCTGTGGGATTGAGTGTAGGTATGTTTGAACATTTTTAAGGACTGTATGAAATGTATGTTTGTATGCTTGTATATTTGCAATATGTGTGTATTAATGCTGAATTTTTTTAATAATAAAAACTTTTCAAAACAAAAAAACAAAGCCATGTGTCTACTGGTATATGTTCCAGTATTCTACCTTTGGAGTTCCCTTCATACTTACTGGCATGAATTGCATCCAACTACATTTTCAAGTGATATCTCCTTGTACAGTTTGCTCATGCTTGAGATCTGGGCTAATCACCTTGTTTTAGATCAAGAATGACCAGTGGCCCTGGAGGCAAGGAGCCACGTGTCCTTGTAGCGTATAGCTTGGTTTGATTAGTAGAGTAACCATTAGCTGTGTGATCAGCTAGGTCCTACTTCCTGTACACACGTAACATCCACATTTTACAGATGGAGCTGAAGATGATCCTCCCTTTTGGGCAAAGAGTTGGACTAGATATCCCTTTGTTCCCCTTCTGCTTTGTGCTAGGAGGCCTTTGGGAGAATATTGCTGGACCGTGCTGGATTCAAGCTGTATGCAGCTATTCTAGTCTTCATTGCTATGCAGAAAATCTTCAAAGCATGTGGCACAAATATCTCCTAAAGGCTCACGAGCCAGAAATAAAAGCACCCCAAAACTTTGGTTATGGAAACAAGTATTTCATTAGTGTGTGTTTACATGTGAGATGCGTTATATGCCACAAATATGAATCTGCTCAGCAGGCCTCAACAGGTATGGCTCCATCAAAGGTGCCAACTGAGTGCAGGAATGTTAACTGTCAGTTCCATATAGTTCCTTTGAAGTATTCCTCAGTCTTCGTACAGCAACCCAGCTCATTCTCAGAAACAGCTACCAATGTAATGAATATTTTAAAAGATAAATTTAGCTTCAAAGAAACACTGCAAGCAACCTCTTTTTGTGCTCATTCTATGGCTACAGATATCAGGAAACATGTAGGTACTGCCTCCTTTGGAGAGAAAAAATAGAGTAAACACTTCTACAGCATCTGAAAATAGATATTCCTGGCTCAGGGTGGATTTCATTATATGGGTGGCATAATAATTCTCTACTATCCTCACAGGGCCATCCAGCAAAACTGTTTACAAATAGTACATTGGCTTTCCCAGTTTGGCCAACAAGATAATACTGTAAGCCCCTTGAACGCCCAATATGGTTTGCTTGTAAAACATTTCAAGGATATATAGAAAAAAAATGCTTGCATCCATTATGATTTGGAGTCTGCTTTGTTGGTACGTTTTAGTGACTACATCCTCTGAGCATCATCTAGCATAGCTGTCAACTTACAGATTTGAAAATAAGGGACCAGCAGCCTTGAAAATAAGGGACCTGCAGCCTCACCTGTTCCAGGCACTCCAGTCTTCCTGTCCTCCTGCGGTCTGGTCAAACTTATGCTGGTAGCTTTGAGAACACTGTCCAACCAACTTTGTAACCAGAGGTTCAACTGAATAGAATCTGAATCACATGCACCACAAGGCCTATGCAGCCTCAACTTAAGATGGCTCCCCGGCCTGGCTTTGCACTGCAAAGTTTGCAGCAGCACGTGCAACAAAATGGTGTCCAGCATTCAAAAAACCCCTCAGCTTGCATTAACTAGCCACACACAAGGCATGCAAGCTCCACCCCCCAGTCGTTCTTAGACTTCTTATAGGGTGAGCAACACAGCCAAGCAACACAGTTGGAGCCTCCCTCCTCCCTGGCCGGCAGGGAGGGAGGGAGGGAGAGGAGCTGCTTCCTTTGAAATTTAAGGGACATCATTTAAGGGACACCCATCATTAAGGGACAGCAGTGGGACATGGCGCTGGAATAAGGGACTGTCCCTTCAAATAAGGGACGCTTGACAGCTATGTCATCTAGTCCTGTGTTGTCTGCTTTGTCGGTACATTTTAGTGACTATACCCTGAGCATCATCTAGTCCTGTGTTGTGGGATGTTTCGTTGTTTATAATGAGGAATGTGGACAAGGCATTTAGAGAAGTGCAGCCTACCACCTGCCTGCTTGATCCCTGCCCCTCCTGGCTCATAAAATCAAACATCAAATATATAATTGGCTGAGCTGGGAAGTGATAATATCTCTCTGCAAAAAGGGATGGTGCCTGCCAACCATCTTAAAAGAAGCAGTCAAAAAGCCATTCCCAGAGATTATGCCCTTTATAGCTAACCATGTTTAAGCAGCTGGTTACTGGATAATTCTTGATTCTCTTGGATGCTCATTTTCTGAATTTATTCTGGTTTGGGGGTCAGGATTTGGCAGTACAACAGCTTTGGTTCCCCTGGTGGATGACTTACAATGGGAGAATGACGTTCTAGATCAGAGATAATGAGTTCTCAAGGTGCCAGACTGCTTTATTATGCCCACCATGTTTCAGAATGAAGAAATTCCTTCAACAAGGGCAACACTTCTCACCAGTAACCTGCAAATATAAACTTCTGTAGCTTTGTCGTTTGCTGAATTCACTGGTAAGAAGTGTTTCCCCCGATGAGGGAACTTCTTAATTCTGAAGTGCTTCAAGCACATTAATTTTGCGGGCACTTTGCAAACTTGTTCTCTGTTCAGCTTTTTCTGCATCCAGTGCAATCCCACCCCCTTTTTGGTGGCGCTGTGGGTTAAACCACAGAGCCTAGGGCTTGCCAATCAGAAGGTCGGCAGTTTGAATCCCCGCCACGGGGTGAGCTCCCGTTGTTCGGTCCCGGCTCCTGCCAACCTAGCAGTTCAAAAGCACGCCAAATTGCAAGTAGATAAATAGGTACCACTCCGGCGGGAAGCTAAACGGCGTTTCCGTGCACTGCTCTGGTTTGCCAGAAGCGGCTTAGTCATGCTGGCCACATGACCTGGAAGCTCCCTTGGCCAATAAAGCGAGATGAGCGCCGCAACCCCAAAGTTGGCTACGACTAGACCTAATGGTCAGGGGTCCCTTTACCTTTAAGGTGGCCATATGTCCTGGGATGGGGATTAAGTGCATTTCCTGTCTCAGTGGCTTTTTCCCAAAGGTAGCGCTAGCCAACTTCTACTGTGCCGTGACTGGTTAGCTATATTATATTCTGCATCTTTGTTTCTGTCCTCCATGCTGTTTAAAATCTATATGGCATTTTAGGTGTGATGACATTTGTTGTGTACTGAGTTGAATAGGATCCAAAATGCAGCAGTCTGATTGGTCCTAGAACAATAGGATTCAGAATGCAGCTGTGCTGGTCCCGAGGGCTAACCGAGAGGCAAGATCCGAGTCCAGTTCGAGATCGAAGGTGCAGTATGGAGGCAGTCCATAAAAGTTGAAGCCGGATGCAGGGCAGGTAGTCGGGTGAGGTGAGGAGCTCCAGCAGGATAGCAGGACAGGGTCCAGGCAGGAACCGACAACCAACGAAGTTGCTCCCGCAACTTGGGACTGAGGCTGGCTGGCTTTTATCTGCCCCAAGGCACAGGGCGGCCCCGATCCTCTGGTGACTCGCCTCTCCTGGCCTGGAGGCGAGCACTCCTCCTGCGGGAACTTAGTTCCCTCCGCCTCTCTGCCCTGAGCCTCTGCAGCTCAGGAGAGGCTGGAGGGTTACCAGACCCAGAGGCAACCTCAGCTTCCTCTGACGGGGCTGAGAGTGGAGCACCTGCAGGCAATGGGTCCTCCATCACCCCAGGTAGCCAGAGCAGACTCAGCTGGTGCCTGCACCTGAGGATCCAGCACAGGTGAGGACCCTTCAGGCTCATGCCCCAGCCCCGGCTCAGCTGGTTCTGGAGGCAGGGAATCCTGTGCAGGCTGGGATCCCTCAGGTTCAGCATCCGAATCCGAATCCCAGGCCACCACAGCAGCAGTCTGATTGGTCCAAGAACAATAGGATTCAGATTGCAGCAGTCTGATTGGTCCTAGAACAATAGGATCCAGAATGCAGCAGTCTGATTGGTCCACAGGAGCCACCCAATCCAGCTTCAGGTGGAAGTGAATCCGCAACATGATTGGCCTACAGCAGAATCCCGGAATTAGCCAATCATGTGGGGCCCATTGTGTAAATAATGTATATAAAGCAGACATTCTGGGGGAACTTCCATTTCCTCCTCACCGCTATGAGCTAAATAAAAAGCATGAAATACACTCTCGACTCCGAATATATTTCAACATTAGTACATTGATAACACCCAAGACTACTGCTCTTTTTGTGTGTCAGACTCGGGAGATTCTTTGGAAGTACTATGATTGGAATTGAACTAGATGGTTGACAGTGAGCTACAGCTCAATCCTGAGAAGTCAGAGATGCTGATGGCAGGTGCTTGGACTTTGTTTTGGTTGGAGATGCAATCTCCCTGAGGGAGCAGCTTTACACTCTGGGGCTGCTATTCAATCCAGGTCTATATTTGGAAGCCCAAGTGACTTTGGTAGCACGTCACATCTCCCAGCCGCTAAAGCTGCTACGCCAGCTGCATCCTCTCCTAGACAAAGATTGTTTGGCCAGAGTTAGGCATGCTGTAGTAATGTTTCCTTCCAGAAACATTGCTGTGTGAGGGTGCCCTTCAAGAGTCCTTGTTCTGGAAACTTAGGTTAGTACAAAATCTAGGAGCAAAACTGCTTACTGGAACTGTAAGGCATCTTGTAAATCGTAAAAAACAACTTTACTGTCTTCTGGTCTGTTTCCAGATCTAGGTCAAGGTTCCACTTTTAATCTCTGAAGCCCCAAATAGTTTGGGACTAAAGTATCACAAAGATAAAGTATCACAAAGTTACATATTCTCCCACTTTGCCACATGTCCTATTTTACACTTGATGGTGTAGTATTTGAAACGTTGTCTGGGATAGTGGCCAGCTTCTCTGTCCAGTTAAATCAGCCAGGATGACTTCCTTTGATGAAGATCCCCAAAAACATAACAAAAAAACACTCCACCTCTACCTAAGGCGCATCTTTTGCATCTCCAGAGAAGCAACAATCAACGCATCTGTATCAGAGGACCCAGAAGAACTAATGGACAAGGTGTTTGGGATATCAAGGAGGCAATGGAATGGGAGATGGGGAATAAACCAAGCCTTCACAAATCAAATTGTTTGCTTGATCATCTCCAGGCTAACCCATCAACTCATGGTTTGTTAAACAAACCATGGGTTAGCAAGCATCAGAAATTCTTCTGGCAGCAGCATTTTGCACCAGCTGTAGTTTCCAAACATCTTTAAAGTGGCTCCTCGGTCATGGGGCGGCGTGCGTGGCTCATCGCCCGAGACTCCTGCGTCAGGGGATGCCTAATCCCCAGGAGACCTCGCCCTGGGACGGAGCCGGACTTTGAGGCTCAGATCCACCCTGGGTTCCCTTCCTTCCCGCATGTGGCAAAGGTGGTGCCCGCTGCTGCTGCCGCCGCCCTCGCTTTGGCCAACTGAGAAGCCATTTCCTGTTACCCACCCATGCTGGGGAGGGGGGGACCCCAACCTCTGCCCCCCCAGACACTGTGGGGCGCTGTTGCCGAACTGCTATTTTTAGGGCAAGGCACCCCGTCCCAAACTTTGGGTTCCCCTCCACACACACAAAAACCTACATACACACGTGCAGACAGTCAGGTCGTGGGTGATGCATAAAGTCTGCACTTGTCCCATGAAGACAGGTAGAAAGGGTTTTTATCTAACCTTCAAGGGAGGTTTATATTTGCTTGGTTGCCCTTTTAATTCCATAACTGTTTTCGCTTTTTCAAGAAATGTAACTTTTTTCTCATTTTTTTCCCCCGTCTTACGGATCCTGATGGGTTTTTAAGAGAGCTATGTCTTTGGTTTGGAATACTTTTGATTACATTTATTTTAAAAGAAACGAAACAACTTTGATTTTTTTTTTTTAGTGTTAAAGTGACAAAGTATTTACCGACGAATTTTAAAATTTATTATTATTGTTAAATCATTTTTCATGAGACATGGTCCTGTCTTTATGATGCTTTGAGAGTCAGCAGGGAGTAAAACACATCCGAACGGCAACTCTAACGCTTGAGGTATTTTTATTTTGTCTGTGTAAAGCAGGATTAAAATTGTGTAAAAAAAAATGTAAGTAGTCCTCATGCTTTCGTGCAGTGCCTTTTAGACGTTCCACTTTCTATAAAGTCTTCAAAAAAAAGTTTGCATATATATTATATATATGATGTAATGTTATAGAAATATATGTATAATATACATATTTTTTTTCCAGGGGTATCTGATAGCTCTGTATTTTGTTATGGAAGTTGATATGAAAAGTATTTTACCTCAAATTTAAAAAGTTAAATAAACCTTTTAAATAAGCAAAAAAGAACAAGAAAAAAGTGCAGCCCCACATGCTCTGAATATGAGTATATTATTGGTACTATATAATCTAACTTGATATGACTAAGGCAGGTGTGACTGACTAGTTCCACTTTCTCCAGGAAAGGATGCAGCTGGCACACAAATGTAGCCTCGACAGCCCCCCGTTGAGTAAAGACAGATCCTGGAGCACTTCCAAATTGAAAACGTAGTCTGGAAAACTGAGTTGTACTTCCAATCTCAGGTGAGCATTTCCACTAACCAATAGTTCTTCTGCCTTGCCTAGATTAAGCCACAGTTTGTTATCCTACATCCCATACTCCTAAGGCAGGAGAGGTGTTGCAGTCTATAGTAAAGGTAAAGGTACCCCTGCCCGTACGGGCCAGTCTTGACAGACTCTGGGGTTGTGCGCCCATCTCACTTAAGAGGCCAGGGGCCAGCACTGTCCGGAGACACTTCCGGGTCACGTGGCCAGCGTGACATCGCTGCTCTGGCGAGCCAGAGCCGCAGACGGAAACGCCGTTTACCTTCCCGCTGGTAAGCGGTCCCTATTTATCTACTTGCACCCAGAGGTGCTTTCGAACTGCTAGGTTGGCAGGCGCTGGGACCGAGCAGCGGGAGCGCACCCCGCCGCAGGGATTCGAACTGCCGACCTTTCGATCGGCAAGTCCTAGGCGCTGAGGCTTTAACCCACAGCGCCACCTGCGTCCCTATTGCAGTCTATAAAACAGGCCTTAAAAACTGGTATTGCATTAATCTGGGGAGTTTGCGGCTACTGTGGCAGTATCTGACAAAACCTCAGACATGTTGCCGCCAGCACCAGTGGCGTAGCGTGGGTTGTCAGCACCCGGGGCAAGGCAAGTAATTTGCGCCCCCTAGCCCGTGGATTTTAGCAGGGGGCAGAGAGCTGCGAGTGTGAGCGCCCCCCAAGATGTTGCGCCCGGTGCGGCCGGCCCCCCCTGCACCCCCCATGCTATGCCACTGGCCAGCACTTATCATATATAAACATTTGGAAGGCCACCAAGCGACATGCTTTATCCATTACTCAGAGTTTGTCCCCTAACATAGTTTTTTTGTGTGTGTGTGTTTGTAAACATATTTAGGAAGCCTTTTCCTGGAAATGAGGCATATTGTGTTTATTTACCAATATATCTGATTTACCAACAAGTAAATTTATCTAGGCGAAGAAACTACTCTTAGCTGAACATGTACTGATTAGCCCAAAGTGGACAGATCCAGACCTCAAGTTTAATTAGTGAAAGGTCAAATGGGATGTCCTCCCAAAGACAGACACGAGGGGTTATATAACTTATTTATCAGTGTCCAGAAAGATAACTAGAAAACCTATTCTCCAGAAATGTTGTTTATTAGAGAAGTGGACATAAACAAATACAGATGACTAGGCCTACGCTGGGTGAGCAAACCCTACCACACAACCAAGGACCCTTCTTCTTCTGCCCCCTCACTGATCTTCTGGAGCAGCAGAGATTTAGTCTGCTCTATCTTTTCCATGACAGCCCTTCAGATGTTTGAAGACCACTGTCACATCTCCCAGTCTTTGTGAAGAGGGTTTCTGTCAAGACCGCTTTATATATTGGCTTTTAAAACCAGGAATAAAAAGGTAAAGGTACCCCTGCCCGTACGGGCCAGTCTTGACAGACTCTAGGGTTGTGCGCTCATCTCACTCTATAGGCCGGGAGCCAACGCTGTCCGTAGACACTTCCGGGTCACGTGGCCTGTGTGACAAGCTGCATCTGGCGAGCCAGCGCAGCACATGGAACGCTGTTTACCTTCCCGCTGTAAAGCGGTCCCTATTTATCTACTTGCACCCAGGGGTGCTTTCGAACTGCTAGGTTGGCAGGCGCTGGGACCGAACGACGGGAGCGCACCCCGCCACGGGGATTTGAACCGCCGACCATGCAATCGGCAAGTCCTAGGCACTGAGATTTTACCCACAGCACCCCCCGCGTCCCTAAAACCAGGAATAATTAAACAAAATTCCTTGGAGAAGCTCTTGCCATACAACAGACACACAGTGAGGGGCTTCTGCCTTTGGCAATACAACACAAGTTACTATCCACGCATTGGCTGCTCTCCAGAGTATTCAAACCATGACCAGTATGAACACACTGGTCAGCTAGGCTACCTGGAATGCGCTGCACCATAATTCCCAGAGTAGAATGGGGACAGGAACAGGTGCAGTTTCTTGCTTAGCGACCATTGGTTGAATTGCTCTGAAGTCATGCAGAAGCTGGGAAGGCTATAACTGTTGAGGGTAGCTTTGGGTCAAAGAAAGAAGAGGCAAAGAGAGCAGAGGGCCTAGTAAAGGGAAAGAGACACAAAGTTGAGGGAAGTGGCCGCTAGAGTCTGTGGCCCAAGAACTTCCTGGAGCCTCTGGCCTAATTACATGCAGCTGGCAAGAAGAGAGAACATGTGGAGGGGTGGCAGAGAGGGAAGGGGTGCATGACCCACTTTGAGCTCTGCTTCCACCTACCGCTTGATTGCAGTCCCATGCACCACCAGCAGCCAGTAGCCCTTAACAGATTATTCCCAAGGGAATACAGCCCAAGGTCACCCTGCCTGAATTCCTTTATCTACTTACCTGGGAGTAAGTCCCATTGAACTCAGTGGACTTACTTCCAAGTACACAGGTATTAGATTGCACTGTGAGGGACTTACCAGTACAGAGGTTTCACATCTCTGAACCTAACATTCTAGTTATTGCACCATATGGCCAGTATGTAGATAGTAAAACTCTGAATATGCTACTTCAGTAATCTACAGATTCCATAGGATGCTCCCAATAAATCTTATCTATATAAAATACCGGTAACTTCCTGCCAATAGGTTGGAGTTTCTTTAAAGATCATATCCAAATTCTGACAGGCTGATTCATCAGTTCCAGTCAGGTGGGAAGAAAGAGGAATGCCCATTAAATATTTACACTTAACTGGGGCGAAATGGAAGTTCTCCATTTAATGGTAATGAGCTTTCGTGTCCTGCAGGAATTGGGATCAATAAGCTTTCTTGTTGCTTTAGAAGACAGAGGTCAAAATAAGCAGATAAAAGACCTGCTCTTTAAAAATTAAACAAAAAAACCCCCTCCCATTTGTGACTATTCTGATCAAGAACCCCCTGTCACTTTCCTTGTTTTAAAGGCTTAATGCTTAACTTGTATCCTAAATGTAAAAGTTTGGGAAAGTGGCCAGCCTTAAAATTGTAGCCGCCACCTGCTGGTGGGAAACTGCCAGGAGAATGGACCGTATAGGATGACCTGAATCTGCAGTGCTGGGTAGGGTTTGTTTTTATTTGCACGTTTAGTGGCAGAGCTGATGTTGTAACATGCAGGAACAATACAAGAAATTGGATTGCAAGAATGATGCTTGTAGTAATTGCAGTTGTGCAATTGTGGAAGATGCTGTATGTCCTTGCAGGCCCTGCCTGCCTTAACCTTGAATGGAATGTTCAAGGTGTCAAAGGCGGTTTATTTATTTAAAGAATTCAGACCCTCCATGTCTCAAAGTGGCTTATGGGGAATGGGACATCCATATGTGAGAGCTACAGAAGAATTGTGATCTGGGCGATGTCACATGTAGGTCATTTTTTGGTCTCCCATCTTGATTCAAAATGGCGGCCGTCAACGTAATCCTCTCCCCCCACTTCAGGAACCCTCATGCCAATTTGACAGTGGTATCTTAAGAGGCAGGTGGACCTATTCCCCCCCCCAAAAAATACCAGACAAAGTCACACCAACGTGATGTTTTGACCTGCTATCTTGATTCAAAATGCCGGTGGTGGCACAATGACAATGAAAACTGCCATGCCACATTGGAAGCCCTCATACCAAGTCTGTTGATGATCTCTCAAGAGGCATCCAAACACATAACAGAACAAGCAAACAAACAGACAGACAAACCATTTCCCAAAATATATAGTAGATCTTGTTCTTATGTCTCAGGTGTGTTTATCGCATATACTGCCAATGTATACATTGAGGTTCTAGGTTCCCAGGGTGAGGGGTCTTAAACCAGGAGATTTAGCACAGACATAGGCAAACTTGGCCCTTCAGATGTTTTGGGACCCAAACTCCCATGATCCCTAGCTAACAGGACCAGTGGCCAGGGATGATGGGAGTTGTAGTCCCAAAACATCTGGAGGGCCAAGTTTGCCTATGCCTGGTTTAGCAGAAGAAATGTAACCCATAGACCTAGGAACCTGATCAATGATTCTAATATAATTGGTGTTATATAAATAGCCTCAGAAACGCTATCCTTACCTGCACTTGTCCATCGACCTTGTTTTGTGCTGCATAGTGCTTTCTTTTTTGCTTCCTTCCTGTGATAAATATACCCCATGGAAGTGGAAGAAGTTTCTGAGCCGACGCTCCGTGCTCTATCAGTCTGACGATTTCAGCTGCAGCGGCAGCAGTTTTCTTGTGCTACCTAAGACTTGCTCAGCTAGACAAGGAGAAGAGGCAATTTCTACTAGCCTATAACTAAAGGAAGGATAATCTCTCTGAAGATGTAAGAATGTCACTGCGCAGCCCTCGCTGGGGGATTTGTAGTGCTTTATCACAATCCTGGATTTGCATGAAGTCCGGGTGGGGAGAGGGGAGCAAACGTGAAGAAGGCTTGTGCAACAGCAGTAGCCATGGCACAGAAACAGGAAGGGAGACACACCGAGAGGGGGAAATGGGTGGTTTAAACTTTAAAGCAGAAGCAGAGGTTTGAACAAAGTGGGAGTGGAGGTATGCTGAGTGGCAAAAAGTGGTGATTTAAAACAGTGGGTGGTGCTGTGGGTTAAACCACAGAGCCTAGGACTTGCCAATCAGAAGGTTGGCAGTTTGAATCCCCGCGACGGGGTGAGCTCCCATTGCTCGGTCCCTGCTCCTGCCAACCTAGCAATTTGAAAGCACATCAAAGTGCATGTAGATAAATAGGTACAGCTCTGGCGGGAAGGTAAATGGCGTTTCCATGCACTGCTCTGGTTCACCAGAAGCGGCTTAGTCATGCTGGCCACATGACCCGGAAGCTGTACGCCGGCTCCCTTGGCCAATAAAGCGAGATGAGCACCACAACCCCAGAGTCGGTCACGACTGGACCTAATGGTCAGGGGTCCCTTTACCTTTACCTAAAGCAGTGGCAGAAGTTTGCATGCTAGTGGGGATTGCACAATAGAAGGGGGAGGCATGGACATTGGGGTGAAGTTGAAACGGGGGTGCAAAACAGGGCTGCCAAATAGAAGAGAGAGGTGGCTTCAGAAATGGGTTTGGAACATGGGGTGGGAACAGAAAGCTCAGTCTATGGGGTTAATGTGCAGAAAATGGCAGGAGGCTGGAGAATGGAGTGAGCAGGAGTACAGCCCCTAGTATTATTACATAAGCCTGGGGTTTTTTAGGGGTGTGTGTGGAATCTAGCTGTGGACACTTGCTCTTACACTGCTTCAGAAAAAGTTTAACGTTTTCTGGCTGTTGTTGTTTAGTCATTTAGTTGTGTCCAACTCTTCGTGACCCCATGGACAAAGCACGCCAGGCACTCCTGTCTTCCACTGCCTCCCATAGTTTGGTCAAACTCATGCTGGTAGCTTTGAGAACACTGTGCAACCATCTCGTCCTCTGTCGTCCCCTTCTCCTTGTGCCCTCCATCTTTCCCAACATCAGGGTCTTTTCCAGGGAGTCTTCTCTTCTCATGAGGTAGCCAAAGTCTTGGAGCCTCAGCTTCAGGATCTGTCCTTCCAGTGAGCACTCAGGGCTGATTTCCTTCAGAATGGAGAGGTTTGATCTTCTTGCAGTCCATGGGACTCTCAAGAGTCTCCTCCAGCACCATAATTCAACAGCATCAATTCTTCGGCGATCAGCCTTCTTAATGGTCCAACTCTCACTTCCATACATCACTACTGGGAAAACCATAGCTTTAACTATACGGACCTTTGTCGGCAAGGTGATGTCTCTGCTTTTTAAGATGCTGTTTAGGTTTGTCATTGCTTTTCTCCCAAGAAGCAGGCGTCTTTTAATTTTGTGACTGCTGTCACCATCTGCAGTGATCATGGAGCCCAAGAAAGTAAAATCTCTCACTGCCTCCATTTCTTCCCCTTCTATTTGCCAGGAGATAATGTGACCAGTGGCCATGATCTTCGTTTTCTGGCTACAGTCTGTAAACGGGCTCTAACCAAACCCTATGGGTGAGAAAGCAAGGCTAATTTCCCACCTCTCCTTTTCAACCCTGGCGCTGCAGTACAGTTACATGAGCCTTGGCCACCTACACAGTTGTCTGAGATGTTCTGCTTTCACTTTCGCTGAGAACAACATGCTCCCCTCGCATTTCTTGTTCAGCAGATTGCAAATTCCTAACTCATCAGAAGATAAGATGTGTGCTTGGTCAGATGCAACCTGTCCCCTGCTGTTACCCATATCCTGTTGTCAAACTGGAGAGCTCCTAGCCTCATTTGTGTAGACCAGCCTTTGCCAACCTGGTGCCTTCCAGATGTTTGGGACTATCACTTCCATCAGATCCAGCCCTCTGGGCTTCCCATTCTCCTTTCACCCACCTTGAAGAAAGGACCAGAGTCGTCTTCTCTTGTTCTTCTCCCTTGCTGAAAGGGAGAAACTGTGAGTATAAGAAGAGAGCACACACTGTGCACAGGAGAGCAAGTAGTGTGCCAAAGTGAGCATCCATGTGTTCCCCGTGCACATATGTCTATGTGCATGGCCTATCTTGTCTGTTTATTTATTAAATTTATCTCCCATCCTTCCTCCCAAAGGAATTTGGTCTCCCAGTCAAACATCCCTCTCTGTGTTAGTGTATTCAGAATCTCAGGAGGAGACAAGGGCTAGATCTACACACATGAAAAAAACAAGCCATTAGACTGTTACAACAAAAGGAAAAAAACCCTATGTAAAATTGCATAAAGTTTTGTTTTTTTTACAGCACCATTAGGTGTCACATTTTTACAATGGAGTTACAAGGATATAACTGAGTGTAGCTTAGTCCAAAAATTCCATAACTGAAAGATGACCAGAGTTATCAAAAGCTATTGTTTATCTGCATTCACTATGTTTCCAAGATATGTTTCCAGATATGTGGTTTCCACTGTCCCATTTGGACAGATGCACTGAAAAAGGACCAGAGGCCACACTTGCCAACCTGCCCTTTTCCAACACGCACCCCCCCCGATAATGATTTCTGCACAAAAGACACTATGTTTGCATAAGAGCCTACACACGTAGATCCTAACCCATACAGACCCCCCCATGAATTTTGGGGTGCCCATTCATTTGGTTCTGCACATGGAGGTGACCCCTTGGCAACAGAGGCAGATTTAGTGGAATGTGACCAGTTTGCCTGCACTGGGCGCCTAATCAGGGGGACACTGCAACAATGGCTTAGAACGGAAGGCGAGGGGCAGGGGCGCGCACCGATTTTCAGCATCACTGAAATTTGAAAGCCCAAAGCCCACCACTGTTTCACAACCATTACATGCAGTGCACAGGGCGAACTCACTGGAGTGTGTTAGAGAAGTGGGTTTACTCCCCAACGCCCCAGGCACAAAGATGACTAGGGACTTGGGAGCAGAACGAATGCCTTTCCAGCATGCAGATATAACTCCTCTTTACCCAGATGTGACTGCTTGGAGCAGTGCCATGTGAATTAATGCGTGACCTTCTCCATTGGATAACTTCATCCTCCGTGTGCGCGAGGATGGATTTGCAAAAAGAGAAACCATGTGGTTGCAGAGCAGGGGTAGGGAGCCGGATGCCACCCGCAGACAGATTCATCTGACTCTGCGCACCTTCTCCCGTGCACCAGCTGTTTAGCAAGGAGCAGCTGGGTGAAGAGAGGGCTTTGCTCTTGTGCAGGGTGTTCCAATTGCAGCACCTTCCTCTGCAAGAAGATCAAAGCCAAGAGAGATGTGTCAAAGCAGGCTTGTGTTCCACTCCTGGGCAACCCCAAAACTGCAAAAATACGGCCCTTTTTTGAATTCTCCAAACTCTTCATTGGGCACAATGTTACCCGGAGCAAGGGGTATAGTGGAGCAAAATGAAAAGGAGAAACACTTGTCTGGATGTTGTAAATCCAGTGTGCGCACTCAGTTCAAATATAGAGAGAGCTAGCTGAGTAAGCTCCTCCCAGGTGCTACAAAATCTGCAGGTTTTATTTGCTCAAACAATGGGGTAAATCGCCACTGTTTCTTTATCTTGGAATCCTAAGCATGTAACCCAGTCTCTCTGGTACTGGGGAGAGGTTGACTCAACCTGCAATCCCCATTTAAGAACTTAGGTCTGCAAGCCAACCTCACTAGGATGTGGCCCCCTCCACTTGCAAACCTTCCTCACCCCTCTTGCAGAGTATAGAGTTTGGATTTGATATCCCGCCTTATCACTACCCGAAGGTGTCTCAAAGCGGCTAACATTCTCCTTTCCCTTCCTCACCCACAACAAACACTCTGTGAGGTGAGTGGGGCTGAGAGACTTCAGAGAAGTGTGACTAGCTAGCCCAAGGTCACCCAGCAGCTGCATGTGGAGGAGCGGGGAAGCGAACCCAGTTCACCAGATTACGAGACTACCACTCTTTTTTTAAAAAAATAGTATTTATTGAAGTTTTAAGGTTACAAAAAGAAAATAGAAAAAACACCAAATTAAACAAAAGCAAAACAACACATCACAAAAAAACCAGAAAAATGGAAACAATTAAAAAAAAAACAAATCAAACCTTTCCATAACTTGTCTTTCATTTGCTTGTTTCCCTGACCTCCTCACACCTCCCTTTTTGTATTCTAAGTCAATTATCCATTTCAGCAAATCCTTTCCCTCTCTTCAAATTTTTATCCTGAAAATTTATCTTAATATTAATATAAGTTTACTTTCCCTCCTTTCACCAATTAACAATCTATTTTTCTTAAATCTTTGTTACATTTTTGCTAGAATCACATAAATTCATTCCAACATCATTCTAACATTCATTAATTTTACAATGTTTCTGTAAATAGTCTTTAAATTTCTTCCAATCTTCCTCCACCGACTCTTCTCCCTGGTCTCGAATTCTGCCACGAGACTACCACTCTTAACCACTACACCACACTGACTCTCAGTGTGACTCTATACTTTACAG
Source organism: Podarcis melisellensis (assembly GCF_964234715.1). Classification (NCBI taxonomy): domain Eukaryota; kingdom Metazoa; phylum Chordata; class Lepidosauria; order Squamata; family Lacertidae; genus Podarcis; species Podarcis melisellensis. The sequence goes on along the minus strand of NC_138528.1, from coordinate 127,789,635 downwards.
ACTCTTGCCCAGGTCTCAGGCTCTGCTTTTTGTTGTTTGCCCTGCCCCTCAAATGGCATTGCCAGAGAGGCCAAAACAGGACCAATCAATAGATGACATTGAACATGCAGTTTGGAGCTATATATGCGGTTGTGTTTTTTTTAAAGGCTACATAGCAGCCACCGCAGGTCCCAGTCAGGATCAGGCCTTTTGCACTGCTATCCCAAAGGAAACCCCTTTCCCTCGGGCGAAAATAGTTTTAAGAAGTGCATCCGACAAAGTTGTCCTGCCTGCATAATGCATAGCAGTCAACTTACAGATTTGAAAATAAGGGACCAGCAGCCTCAAAAATAAGGGATCAGCAGCCAAAATAAAGGATTTTCCAGGCACAGGTATGTTCAACTTCTAAGCCCCTCCGAGCCAAAGGCAGAAAGTCCAGTCAGCAGCCAAACAAAGCCTCAAGCGGTGGTTCCCATAGCGCAGCAACCCGGCAAAGGGGATGCAGCAAGGAAAGCCACCGTCACCTCTCTGCTGGGAAGCGCTGAGCAAAGGCGAGTCCCCAGGCAATGCGGCTGATTTGATTGGCACAAGGCATGCAAGTTCCACCCCCAGTCATTCTTAGACTCCATATTGGGTCAGCAACACAGGCAAGCAACACAGTTGGAGCCTTCCTCCTCCCTGGCCGGCAGGGAGGGAGGGAGAGGAGCTGCTACCTTTGAAATTTAAGGAGCATCATTTAAGGGACATCCATCATTAAGGGACAGCAGCAGGACACAGCGCTGGGATAAGGGAGTTCCCTGCCAAATAAGTTGACAGCTATGGCATAATGACTTCCAGTTCCACGGTGGACCTTCCCCTCCTTCCCAGATGCCGTTCAAATCTGCTCTCGGGGTTTCCTCAACCCTCCACAGTGGTTTGGGTGAGATGAGAAGGAAAAGTAGTTCCCCTGCACAAGCGGAAGTCCTTGCACAGGCATAAGAACTTCGTTAGATACAATGCAGATTTATTAAAACAAACAAGCAAACAGGTAAAACACAAGTATAAAAATAAGTGCAACGATCCCAAGCAAAACAGAACGGTACAAACTCAACAAAATAGATGGGTTGCACACAAAAAAAGTACCTTAACTGCCGAAAGGTCCTGGAGGAATAGCACATAGGAAGTACTCACGTTGAAAACTACATCAAATAATTTTCTGCCTTCCCATGAAAAGAGTATACAGTAACTGACTGAACATCCCACATAATGGACAGGGTGTGAACAATAGCCAAGAGGAGTTCATTTATTAATCAGATCAGGGCAAACTGTTAAAACTTCAGGTACATGGATTTGACTTCCAACCATGAAGCTACCAAGAATTATTAGAACTTTTCCGGCTATGCCATTTGAGTTGGCGAGAGACAGCATTCTTGCATAATTTCCTGCGCGCTGATGTCTGCTGCCTCACATGTGATTTTGGTTGGAAGAAGTCCATTGGCTCAGTGATTCCTTGTCTTCTTAGGTGGACAGGGCGAGGAATAGTTCTGTTTTTACAGCTCGTGTAACATGTGGGTTACCTTTTCCATTTAAATGAATAGGCATTTATCAGCAAAAAGTTATTGGCATGTTTCCTCTAACTGGAACCACAACTTGAGCTGTGGCCAAAGTGAATACTGCTCAGTGCCGAAGCTTGGGTGCACAATCTGTGTAGTTTTATTGCGACATCTTGCTTTTCCTTTCCAATTAGACAAACTCCTCCCATCAGACCACATTCATGGACAGCTTGAAACCTCAGTGCAGATTAAACCATAATGAGGTGGTCAGAAGCTCTGCAGTAATTAGGGAACCCTCATTTTAGTGGAAGCAATTTAAAAAGAGACAAACAAAATGATAGAGGCAGTAATTATAATACCATGACCTTGCGTATCATGAAAGTCTATTCAAAGCAACAAATTGACTGGGTTGTTTGGGGATTTATGGACAGCCGTCGCAGAGATCTGAATGAGGTGTCAAAGCATGCAAGGCTTAGGTTTTTCAGGAAAATGCAGCTTTGCCCATTTGCCAAACAAAAGGTAACAGGAACTCGAAATATGCACTTATCTGAAATTTGCAATGCAGTTTCCCAGCCAAGTAATGTGTACAAAAATACATATAGTGGGGTAAATTGTGCATACAACTGTGAAAATAAACCACAAAGATGCATACGCACTTTGCAAAAATGCATATATTGAGAATACTGCATGCAAAAATGCATATATTAGGAGTGAGAGTCTCCCTAAAATGTTGGTGAATTCTTATGAGGACTTGTTTTAAAAAAGGAATTGCAAACCGGAAATGTGGAGTACTGAATTTAAGCTTGGAGGGTCGGGGAGGAAACTAAGAGAAACGAAAATTGACAGACTGGACCATTCCACACTGCTGGCTTCTGGCCTCAACTCTCACCTTTCCTCTTGGTCCATTGTTATGACGTGAGAATCCAGAGAATCCTAGAGCTTGCAAGCAAGGGTACCAGAATGGTTGCAACTCCCCCTTCCCTGTTGTTCGATCGAGCACAAGGCCTCTGTAAGGAGCATTCCCTTCCACCACTGCCATTGTTTAAATACTTATATAGCAGCCAAAATGGTCATAGTGCTGTACAGGTATAAAAAGAAAGAAAAAAGCAATCCCTGCATTGCCCGCAATCTAACCAATAATAATAGCAGAAGGAATGGCTTGCTCTGTTGTCCTTAACCACTGCAATAGTTGGATGGTGTATTCTAGCATATATTGTTGATTGTTTTGTGGCTTGGTGGGCTGAGCTTATTTTATACACGGTACCCTGCCCTGGTGTCTGTATTGATGAAGGGCAAGTTATAAATATTTTTTCAATGACCTGATCAAAGCAGGAGAGAAGAGGAAAGCCAACCTCGCGGCCTTTCTCCTTCCCCGGCCCCAACAGAAGGGGCTAGGCTTTCTGCAGTGTTCTTCTGGAGTGGTGGCCAAAGGGGGTCCCTTGCTAGAAGCTGGCATGTGCCTTCCACCATCACTGCCCAGTCCCATCCCTGAATCAGCACTTCATCTCCATTGGTTGTGGACCGACCTCTTAAGAGATCCATTTCCGCACACCTTGGTGTTCTTTTGCCCGCGGAATCAATAGGATTTATTGTTCAGCAAAGGTCTTTAGGGGTTGACAGTCCTGGAAGGAGGCAGTTTGCATCAGGACTTCCTGCATAAGTAATGACAGCGAGATGGAACCTTCATCGATTATCTAAACGTCCCCTTCGTGATGTGCTCAAACTGGAGAAGACGCAGAGAGGGACTCCAGAAGGAAAGCATGCTCTGGCTTCTGTCATTGGCCGGGGTGTGTGTGTGTGGAGTGGTAGGCAGCTGCCCTCCTCGCCTCCCAGGACTGCGGAGCAGAAAGGGAGCACAACAATCTTCCTGGGGACGCAAGGCAAAAGAGGGAAAAACAAAGGATATGATTCCAACCTCTGTAGGGCAGGCTGCACTGAAGCCACACGAGAGCCAGAAATTTTCACACATACCTCTCTAGGCAAGGGCAGGGCCAACCTGATACAAATCTGGGCCCTCGCCCCGGTTGGGCGGGAGAAGCATGCCACCTGAGGTGGGTTGCCTCAGATCGCCTCATTGGTATGCCAGCCATCTTAGGGCAGCAAGCTAGCTTAAGGGCTGCAGGGCAGAGCACATGACACATCTTTCTAGTCACTTTCCACCCCTCAGAATTTGCTGCCTGAGGCAGCTGCCTCACTTTGCCTCACTTTAGAGCTGGCCCTGGGCAAGGGTTGTGATCAAAAATCCTCAAACCAGGCATGGGGGGGTGGGGGGTGGGAGAGAGAGCTGGGGAACAGCCTGGGCAGAATGTGGAGGTTCAGAGAAAAAATAACTACCATATTTTTTGCTCTATAAGACTCACTTTTTCGCTCCTAAAAAGTAAGGGGAAATGTGTGGAGTGAATGCAGGCTGCGCAGCTATCCCAGAAGCCAGAACAGCAAGAGGGATTGCTGCTTTCACTGTTCCCTCTTGCTGTTCTGGCTTCTGAGATTCAGAATATTTTCTTTCTTGTTTTCCTCCTCCAAAAACTAGGTGCGTCTTGTGGTCTGGTGCGTCTTATAGAGCGAAAAATACGGTAGTTTTTCTTCTTTTGCCCTCACCCCAGGCAATTGCTCATTCAACGTGAAGAAAATGAAGATGTATCCCTATCCAGGAAATTCTTTGCTCACCCAATCTTGCCATTCTTTCCTGTCCATCTCCCCCCACTTTCTGCCTGGGTTTCTAGGCTTCACGGATCAGGGTTCCTTTCCTCCACGTCATGAGAATCTTTTCTTATTACAAGAGAGTTCCAAGTCGCTCCAGCCCTGTGACGGATTTCAAAGATGTCTTCCCAGGCGGTGATCTGAGACACACACTGGTAACAAGGAGGAACGCACGACACTGAGCGACGCCGTACAGAGGCGGTGATTGGAGCGCTGTTTCTTTTTAATTCCCACTTCTCATTTCTGAGACTCCATTAAAAATCCAGAGTGCCGCTAGTTGGTAGCCCTGTCAGGGGCAGAAATCCTTCAAACTGATACGTTTTATAAATAACCGGTGAATAAGAGATCCCGTTCCCTTTTCTATAAAAATTCTCCTGCAGATGATAAAAAGAGCGATAAATAATTGAACAAAGTGATCTGACGGTACTAAATGCAGTACAGTGGCATTTATTTTTAAAGAGCCTGCTTATTTATAGGGCGGGTTAGTCTACCAGTCTGGGCTGTGTTTAATGAGGAAAACAGTTAAATTGCTGGCGTAGCCTATAGGCTCTCTAGAAAAGGAACTTGATTTACTTCATGGGTAAGGGGGGATTTGGGGACCCTCTTGCACAACGGCAAAATAAGGGGCACATCTCTGTTTCTCTCCTTTTGTATACAGACCCAGCGGATCATTTCTGTTGAAAAAGAAATTAAAAGCCACAGGGACATCTTGCCTTCCACAATTGCCATTGGTATAATGCTCAGAACAATATCAAAGGGGGAAGGGTAGCCACGGCAAGAACAACAAAGGCTCGTGTGGCACCTTAAAGACAAATACATTTGCTCGATGGTATGCTTTTGTGCGCTACAGTCTGCTATAGTCCACTTCATCAGATGAGCTTGGGTACAGAGTTGGCAGATGTGGGGGAAGTACCGTATTTTTCGCTCCATAAGGCACATCTGACCATAAGACGCACCTAGTTTTTAGAGGAGGAAAACAAGAAAAAATATATATTCTGAACGAAACAGTGGATGTATGATTTTTGTGGTTCGTGCTGTGGCCACAGACATGCTATGTGATTTGACGGTGAGTTTGGGGTAGCCCAATGCAAAAATCCATGTGGATCCATGCTTTGTAACCACGTTTTTGCGCCATTGCGGCCCCTGGAAACAGTGGATGTGGTTTTTGTGTGTGCAGGCTGTAGCCATGGACATGCTATGTGATCTGATGGTGAATTTGGGGTGACCCAATGCAAAAATCCCAAGGATCCATGTGCTTTTACCTTCCCCCCTCCCAGGCAGCCTCCTTTATTGCTAGCGTCCCTTATCTCTCTTCTGATCCCACTGATCAGCTGCTTCCTTTCAACACCCCCTTCCATCTTGTTTGCCTTAGTGTCTTTTCCTTAGCTTGAGCAGTTTTTTGCTCCTCCTTTTCTTCTAATTTCTCTCCTCATTGCTTGTTTTAGTATTCCTGTCTCCTCTCCTTGCAAGTTCGCTGTCTTTACCTCCCCTGGCAGCCTCCTTTATCGCTAGTGTTCCTTATCTCCCTCCCAACCGCTTGCTGATCAGCTGCTCAGTGGCTTCATTTCAACACCCCCTTTCCTCTTTCTAAAAAAAAAAGCACAATCTGCTTTTCGCCTCTGGGCAATTTGGCTCCAGGGACCATGCATTTGCTCCATAAGACGCACAAACTTTTCCCCTTACTTTTTAGGAGGAAAAACGTGTGTCTTATGGAGCGAAAAATACGGTAAATTGTGACATTGGTAGGAAGAGAAATGCAGAAAATGGCAGATACAGTGGTATCTCAGATTAAGTACTTAATTCGTTCCGGAGGTCCGTTCTTAACCTGAAACTGTTCTTAACCTGAACCACCACTTTAGCTAATGGGGCCTCCTGCTGCCACCGCGCTGCCGGAGCACGATTTCTGTTCTCATCCTGAAGCAAAGTTCTTAACCTGAAGCACTACTTCTGGGTTAGTGGAGACTGTAACCTGAAGTGTATGTAACCTGAAGCATATGTAACCCGAGGTACCACTGTAGTGATAATTGCATTCAGTAGCTCTTCACAAAAACAGTTGTGTTGGCCTTTCACCCTGCCAGCCTCAACCTTCCACGGCCACTGTAACTCAGTGGAGGGAAAAGAGGTCAACTCTCAATGCCCTTAACAAACCACAATTCCCTGGATTCTTTGAGAAAAGCCATGACTGTTTAAAATGGGATGATCCAGCCCTATTAAAAGGTGTGTCATTTTAGGGAGTAAAACTTAATTTTTCCATCTTTCTTCAGTGAGGGGCCTTCAAAAAAACTTTTCAGCACCCCTGATTTTTGGAAATTGAAAGTTGAAAAATTCAACACACCCTACTACCATAAACCGATAGTGCAGATGAGGCCACATAATGGCAAGCTGCCTAATTCCCCGATGTGTTCGGTGGTAGTTATGTCTCAAACAATTGTCAAAGGTGAAAGCTTTCTTATCACCTCATTCTCTTGCCAGTGCACAGAGAGTCCATCAATCACCATCAATTACCTGGACTCTCTGGCAAACGACATTGTTATTCCTGGTCGGGGAAAAGATAGTCCTGGAGCTGTGCTCCCCTGTATACTCTGCCGGGCCCAGGGGTAACCCGAGTAACATGGTCCAGGTCTGGTCCCTAGTCCAAGGGTTCCACGAGGAGTCAGTCTGACAGGGCCAAGGCAGGAAACCAGGCAAGGTCAGGCACAGGATCACAGGCAGGTTCTGGCAAACAGCAATGTTGCTCCCGCAACCTGGCGCGGGGTCCAGCAGCCTTTTATCTCTGTCGGGGTAATGGCCGGCCCTGATCCTCCAGTGACTCACCTCCCTGTCCCGCCCGAAGGCAAGCACTCCTCCTGCAAGTACTCAGGTCTCTCCTTCTCTCAGACCTCAGTCTCTGTAGCTCAGGAGATGTCGGTGGGTTACTAGACCTCAGGTCACCTCAGCCTCTCCTGACCCAACTGGTAGTGGAGCAGCTGTAAGTGATTGTCTAGCTGGAAGCAACAAAGTAATCCCTGCATCTGGAGCCAGGGCAGGCTCAGGCCCCTGACTCAGCCCAGCTGGTGCTTGTGCAGACTGGGATCTTCAGAATCAGGCCCCAGACTAGGTTCAGCTGCCGCCTGAGGCAAAGGATCCGGTGCGGACTGAGACTCCTTTGGCTCTGAGTCCGAGCCCAAGTCCCAGGCTATCACACCTTCCCACTTTCACACTCTTTGATTCTGATATGCATACAAAGAAATCCTGGAGGCTTCTAGACTAACTGGGTAAATGGAAGAGTGCTGGCAATCCTGCCACTATAATATCACAATATATTAACTAGCAAACTCTTCTGGGAGAATTATGAATTATGCTGGCTATGGAAGATGAGCTCAGGTCATTCTGTTGCTAGCCAATGGTGCTCACAGTATTCATTCACTTGATGGCAGCCAACTGTGATGGCAGCTACAGAAGTTCGACGCCGCTGCAAATTCCTGTGCCAAGGTAGCATCTGATCTTTTAAAAAAATTGAACTAGTCAGCAGAGTAAGGAATAGAAAGCCTTCACTGCCATGGTGAGAAGACAGCCAGATGAGATGATGGAGATGGAGGGGGAGAAAGGAGGAGACAGGAAGAGGTGGCAAGGCCTACCCAACTCAAGAGGCAGCATGTCTTTTTTTAAAAAAAATAATATTTATTAAAGTTTCAAAAAAAATTACAAAAAGAAAGAAAAAGAAAAACAGTAAATACAAAATACAGTAAAAGTAAAAACAATTAAAAAGAAATCCATCTTTCCATGTCTTGTCTTTCATTTGCTTGTTTCCTTGACCTCCTCACACCTCCCTTTTTTGTATTCTAGTTCAATTGATTATTTCAGCAAATCCTTTCCATTCTTGTTTTTATCTTACTAATTTATCTTAATATATTGTAACTTTGCATTCTGACCTGTTAACAGTCCATTCTTCCTTAACCCTATATAGCATTACTGCAAAAGCCACATTACATCATTCCAACATCCTTTTAGCATTCCTTAATTTTATAGTGTTTCTGTAGATAGTCTTTAAATTTCTTCCAATCTTCTTCTACTGACTGGTCTCGGATTCTGCCAGTCATTTCTGCCAGTTCCATGTAGTCCATCACCTTCATCTGCCATTCTTCCCGGGTGGGTAGATCTTGTGTCAAGAGGCAGCATGTCTTGGGGTGGCCTGGGAAGAGATGTAGGAGTCATCAAAACTCACATCTGTGTGCTTTTTTTTGGAGAGTTATTCCTAAAAACCCAAAAGCAACAGTTATTTCTTTCAAATATCTTTATTGTGGTCCATAGACCCACAAAACAATTTCACTAAAATATAATAACCTATTAAACATTAAAAGCTTCCCTAAACAGGGCTGCCTTCAGATGTCTTCTAAAAGTTTGGTAGTCATTTTTCTCTTTGACGTCTGATGGGAGGGCGTTCTACAGGGAGGGCGCCACTACCGAGAAGGCCCTCTGCCTGGTTCCCTGTAACTTGGCTTCTCGTAGTGAGGGAACCGCCAGAAGGCCCTCTGCGCTGGACCACAGTGTCAGGGCAGATACAGCTAAAACAACGAAACAACAGGTGAAAGAGACTGGGTAGTCATTTTGTTATGTCTAGAGCATGATGGTCTTTGTTTCTTGTGACGTCCGAAAGAAACTGCCACGGTCACTGTAATCTCATTTGACCTATCCTTCAGAAGGTATTTAATATGGGAGGCTTTAGATGTTCCCGGCAGATTTGCTGGTAAGGGTTTGATCAGTTGATCCCTTGCTTTCTTGTACTGCCCACAATGTAGTAGGATATGCTTCATGCAATCAACGTCCTGGGAACATAAACAAAGCCTATTCTGATAGGGGATGCCTCTCAGTCTACCATTTAGAACTTCCCATGGAAATACATTTAATCTAGCTTTGGTAAATAAACGTCGGTAGGTGGGTACGGACAAATTCCTAAGATATGAGGCTAACTGAAAGTCGTGCCTGTATTGGATTACAATTACAGTGGTACCTCGGGTTACATACGCTTCAGGTTACAGACTCTGCTAACCCAGAAATATTACCTCAGGTTAAGAACTTTGCTTCAGGATAAGAACAGAAATCGGGCTCCGGCGGTGCGGCAGCAGTGGGAGGCCCCATTGGCTAAAGTGGTGCTTCAGGTTAAGACGGTTTCAGGTGAAGAACGGACCTCCCGAACGAATTAAGTTCTTAACCCGAGGTACCACTGTAATAATAATAATTTATTTCCCGCCCCGACCTGGCCACAGTGATCCATGCGACAGTCATCTCCAGGCTTGACTACTGTAATTCGCTCTATGCGGGGCTGCCCTTGAAGCTGACCCAGAAACTCCAGCGGGTGCAGAATGCTGCAGCGAGGCTCCTCACGGGGTCTCTGCCATGGGAGCATATTCACCCAGTGCTTTTCCAGCTGCACTGGCTCCTGGTGGAGTACAGGGTCAGATTTAAGGTGCTGGTTTTGACCTTTAAAGCCCTTCACGGCCTAGGACCCTCGTACCTACGGGACCGCCTCTCCCGGTATGCCCCACGGAGAGCCTCAAGGTCCATAAATAACAACACCCTAGAGGTCCCGGGCCCTAAGGGAGTTAGATTAGCCTCAACCAGAGCCAGGGCCTTTTCAGCACTGGCTCCAGCCTGGTGGAACGCTCTGCCTCATGAGACCAGGGCCCTGCAGGATCTGATTTCTTTCCACAGGGCCTGCAAGACAGAGTTGTTCCGCCTGGCCTTTGGCTTGGAGCCAATTTGATTCCCTCCCCCTCTTTTTTCTTTTCTTTTCTTTTTCTTTTCTTTCTTTTCCTTCTCCTCCTGCGATGAGGCTACATTTTAATATTTTAATGTTCCATTATTTTAATGTTGTATTTTATTTTTGTTTTTAAGTTGTAATCATTCATCTTGTTTTTATTATTGCTTGTAAGCCTCTCTGAGCCCGGCCTTGGCTGGGGAGGGCAGGGTATAAATAAAAAAATTATTATTATTATTATTATACCCCGCCTTTTCCCCTGAAAGGGACTCAAGGCAGCTTAGAGATAAAATAAGAACGGCGATGTTTTGTCCTGCATTCCCTGTGGGATTTCTTGCCTTTTCTCTTTTGCAACAATCTCTCCTTCACAGCTGCCTGTCTCTTTAAATTCCTCTGCTCACAGACCTGTCTCCCATTAGTCAAGGAGAAGACTCCTTAATGTCATCACCCTCAGAAGAGCATTAGGAAGGGGCAGTTACTGTTTAGAAGAAGAAAATAAAGAGAGTAACATTCAAAAGGCGGGGTGGGGGCAGTAGCATTCAACGCACTCTATCAAAACTAGCAGGGAAGCCTTCTAAAAATAGCATGCTTCACTCCAGAGCCAAGTAGGATGTCAGAAATCACCTTCTGTATCATCATTTATTTGCACAATACTAATAATATTGTGGTTTTAATTCTGGGGGTGATAAAGCAAACGAAGCGCGGAGGCGGTTTGAGAATCCCAACACTTCTCACTACTTAAAAAGTCCTTTATGTCCTCAAGGCGGCTGTGAGCATTAACTAATTACAGTGGGGAGAGGGGTAAAATATGCTGACTTTGGCTGCAATGTTATCTGGACTGCAGACTCCATAAAACAAAAGGGAAAAAAGCACACGGTTCTGGCAGGAGCTCAGAAACGGCTGTGTTCTGGAACAAGATGATATGCAGCCTGCAGTTAAGAGACACAGGCACACGTTGAAAAGGGACAAGTTATACAAAAAAGTGACTTTTTTATTTAAAAAAAGAACCTACGGAAAAGACACAAAGTCTAATTATGGGGCTGATTGAAACCCACTTACTCCCCGCTTGAAATATGCTCTGCCAAGTCTGACCATGGCTGGTGGGTAAATGCCTTCACCTCAGACAGTTCCTTCCCTAATAACATATGGGAGCCCCCGAAGTGCTCAAATGGTGCAAAAGAAGGAATGGTGCCTAAATCTTCCATCCTGCCATTTGAACTACCGTATTTTTTGCACCATAACACTCACTTTTTTCCTCCTAGAAAGTAAGGGGAAATGTCTTTGTGTGTTATGGAGGGAATGCCTATGGGTGGCATGCCTACGGATTTTCCTCTTCTAAAAACTACGTGTGTTATGGTTGGGTGCGTGTTATAGAGCGAAAAATACAGTAATTGCCTTAACCTGCCAAGAGCTACAAAACATGGCCACACGAAATAATAATAATAATAATAATAATAATAATAATAATAATAATAATAATAATAATTTATTATTTATACCCCGCCCATCTGGCTGGATTTCCCCAGCCACTCTGGGTGGCTTCCAACTGAATATAAAAACAGTACAGCATCAGACATTAAAAACTTCCCTAAAGAGGGCTGCCTTCAGTTGTCTTTTAAAAGTAAAATAGTTGTTTATTGCCTTGACATCTGAAGGGAGGGTGTTCCACAGGGCAGGCACCACCACCGAGAAGGCCCTCTGTCTGGTTCCCTGTAACCTCACTTCTCGCAATGAGGGAACTGCCAGAAGGCCCTCGGCGCTGGATCTCAGTGTCCGGGCTGAACGATGGGGGTGGAGACGCTCCTTCAGGTATACAGGACTGAGGCCATTTAGGGCTTTAAAGGTCAGCACCAACACTTTGAATTGTGCTCAGAAACATACTGGGAGCCAATGAAGATCTCTCAGAACCGGTGTTATGTGGTCCCGGCGGCCACTCCCAGTCACCAGTCTAGCTGCCGCATTCTGGATTAATTGCAGTTTCCGGGTCACCTTCAAAACGAAACAAAACATGACTCCCTCTACCATTTCTCTTTAGTGATGTGTTGCATCCATCCCACATCCTTCCGTGCAAAAAACCAGTCTCTCCAAGACAAGTCCCTTCTGTTACTCATGTGGCCACCCCACATAGCTGTCAACTTTCCACTTTTCTTGCAAGGAATCCTATTCGGAATAAGGGAATTTCCCTTAAAAAAAAGGAAAACGTTGACAGCTATGACCCCACAGCAGCAAGAATATTATTGGCCCAAAAATGGAAGCAAGAAGAACTACCAACATTAGAAGAATGGAGGGTGAAATTGATGGACTACGCAGAACTAGATAAGCTAACAGGAAGGATCCGAGACCGGCGAGACCAGAGGTTTACCAAAGACTAGACTAAATTTACTGAGTATCTGAAAAGTATTTGCAATGATCAAATTACGTTTGTAGGACTGCAATAAGTTGTGTGAGGAGTATTTTAAGAAATATTGTAGAAATGGAAAGGAAGAAATTATTTGTTATAAAATGTAAAGGCAATATTAAGTTAAGAATTGCAGGAATATAATTAAGACGGAAGGCTATCAGAGTTGCTGAAGGAAGTCCAAATAAGGATATATGTATAATAATTTGTGTGGTATGTCTTAAAATTTTTGTATGCTAAAATTAATAAAAAATATTACACACACACACAAAAGGGAAACGTTGACAGCTATGACCCCACCCCTTCAGGATCTCACCAGGAGCTAGTCACCTCAGCTGAAGTGAGCATGAACAACAACTCAATCGTTTTTATGTTTTTTAGAATGAAAATCAGCTATGGGAAGCTGCAAGTTTAAGCAAAGGGTGGTGAAGGTGGCAGCTTAACACCCTCCTCACAGCCTTGTTTTGCTCAAATAACCTTCCCCTGTTGCTTCTCTCTTTTTTTTAAATAAAGATTTTTATTAAGGTTTCAACAAATTTTATCATAACAAACAAAACAAGACAACACAATAACAAACAATAAACAATATAAAACATAAAAATCAAACAAAAATATATAAGTTCAACTCTTAATTTCATGTAGCTTGCTTTCCCAACCTCCTCACACCTCCCTTTTCTGTATTCCAATTTCCAATTTAGTTTCAGCAAATTCTTCCTCTATTTGACTGATTTTAATATTGCTTGATTTCTTTTAAATTAACCATTACCGCTATTATCCACTTATCTTCTAATCCCCCATCATTGATTAACTTTGCTATATTTCTTTACTTGTTACTTGTAAAACATCTTTGCACATTCCTTTCAACTTTGTCACTAATGCCGCACTATCTCTGTATGCTGCATCGCTTTAACATTCAAATAGTTTACAATGTTTTTGCAGATAATCTTTAAATTTCTTCCAATCTTCTTCTGTTTGTTCTTCTCCCATGTCTCAGATTCTGCCAGTCATTTCTGCCAGTTCCATGTAGTCTATCAGTTGCATCTGCCATTCTTCCAAGGTGGGCAAATCTTGTGTCTTCCAATACTTTGCGATAAGTATTCTTGCTGCTGTTGTTGCATACATAAAAAAGGTTTTATCCTTCTTTAACACCCTCTGGCTGACAATGCCCAAGAGAAAGGCCTCTGGTTTCTTAAGAAAGGTATACTTAAATACCTTTTTCAGTTCATTATAGATAATCCCCTGTTGCTTCTCTACAGGGTGGTGGGATGCATGTAGCCATATTTGCCCCCGGTTGATGGAAAAGCAACTTGGCTATGATTTTGGGCTGGAAGAGAAAGGGTGAAGCAGCCCTCCCCCATTCTGCAGCCCCCCATTCTGCACTCAAATTGGGAGCTTCTTGCAGCTTTTCATGGGGAAACGCCATCAGAACACAGTTAAAGGCATTTGGGCTTTATACGTCCCACGAATGCCTGAGGGCAAGGAAGAAACCAAAATGGTACCAAACCTTATCTCAGGCAACACTCTCCTCACCCTTTAGAAGCCCATCAGATGCGCTAGAAGAGGGCCACCTGCAACCATTTTGGAAGATTTACGCCAACCTGCTCATGATAACGATCCACATTTTCCCCGTTCCAAACAGCGTATTCTACCTTGATAAAGGTAAAGGGACCCCTGACCATTAGGTCCAGTCGCGGACGACTCTGGGGTTGCGGCACTCATCTCACTTTACTGGCCCAGGGAGCCGGCGTACAGCTTCCGGGTCATGTGGCCAGCATGACTAAGCCTCTTCTGGCAAACCAGAGCAGCGCATGGAAACACCGTTTACTTTCCCACCGGAGCAGTACCTATTTATCTACTTGCACCTTGTGCTTTCGAAGTGCTAGGTTGGCAGGAGCAGGGACTGATTAACGGCAGCTCACCCCGTTGCGGGGATTCGAACCGCCGACCTTCTGATTGGCAGGCCCTAGGCTCTGTGGTTTAACCCACAGTGCCACCCGTGTCCCTATTCTACCTTGGCAATTGTTCTGTGGCACGAAATTACTAGAGAGGTCTCTCATAGGGACGTGTTTCTAGTTATAACAAAGTTGAGAGGATGCGCAAATCAAGAAAGGCCTTGCAGTTCAGCTTGCAGAAATTTGCTAGTGGTTCAGTTCTATTTGACAGAACGCAAGTCAAATGAAATTCCCATTTCATAATGTCAATCCTGCCCCCATTTTTTTTTGGGGGGGGGGTTACATTAGTAGCAGGCCCCTCCAAAGAAGTCCCTAACTGATAACTTAAGGCCTATTGTGAGTACTTACAGAATAAACTGATTTCCTAGCATCTAGCCCAATTGGGTGGGTGGGGATCATTTGAAAGAGCTAGAAATTTTTCTGTATTTCCCCATGATAGCTTCTTACAAGAACTGCTACCATTCCAAGGGTATTATGCAGTTGTAATGGGAGGGGAATTGACCTAATTATAGCAGTATGTTCCCCGTGGAACAACTTGTTCTAAGGTAGGCACTATTCTAAACAAAGCTTAAATAAATGGCATGGATTTCTGCCAAACAGGTAGCAACAACAGGAAACACACAACACATTTCTGGGATTTTAAAAATAAAACATAAAACCAACTACACAATACCAACTTTGATCTTTATTTTATTCAAAGAAAAATGATTTTTCTTCCAGATTTTGTGAAAGAAATGAACAAGAACAGTAAACTATTACAAGTAAAGGAGAAATAATAACCTTTGATTCTGCATATGCTTATCAGTGAGACAAATGTATGACTTGAAGCAAACTTTTCATATAAAATGTGAAGTTCAGCTTACCCTACGAATTAGGTACTTTTAAATATCCAGCCTATCTTTTATCAATTAGCGTTCAAAAGTTAGCAATCATATTACAGTCTGGAACAATTAGTTGTTTAGACGGTCCTGTTTATTGGAGCAGTGGGGAAAAAGGACTCCTAATGATCCCATAAAGTTGCTTTTAATTAAGTGTGAAATTGAAGATCCTGAAAGTAAGGTTTTATCCTTCTTCTCTGTCTCATTGTTATAGGTGATTGCAGTCAAAGACTGAATTTGGCAACCCCAATAATCTTTAGGAAGTACCTCATTGAGCACATGTTGAAATATGGGAAACTAAACAAGTTTCACAGCCTGGGACCCTCAACCCAAAATATATTTCGCTATCTTCATTTAAAAGTTTGGTACCAAAGTACCTGAGTTGGAAGTGTTAAACATCTACATATATGTGCACAGATGGGTTCTCTTGCAATAAACATAAATCCCACGCAGGAAAGAATTGAGCTCCAACTCCTGTGCTCAGTACAGTGAAATTTAGCTACAACTGGCAATACTGCTAAGGTACTTTGTCCAAGAAATCTTTTGCACCAAAATTCAGAATAAAGGTTTAACCTACCCACACACACACACAAAAAGTCTTAACACTTTTAATAGTGAACACAAGAGCCAAATTTGGACAAAAGAAATGAAAGGGGGATAATAAAACAAGGAAGGTTAGAAATACATTAAAACATCAATGGAGAGGAAGGGGGAACCTTTATTTCAAATGTTGGAGGAAGCAGGGATTTCTCAACTCTCATAAAGAACATTTGCTTTTCAACATGATTGTGGGTGCTGGGGTGGGGCGCTGGTTGTATCCAGAGATCTGCAGTAATTGCATATTAAATTTGCCTGAAAGCTCTCTTGCTGCAACCCTGATAGCACAGTATGAGAATCATGACATTACTGCCACAAATATGGAGTTTCACCTCTCTGGATCCGCCATCTACTGCACTTTTTTTGGAAGTGTACCAGTATTTCTATTATCCCTGCAGGTTTTATTTTGCTCCCACATTTGTCTCGGTGGCAAGTGACCTGAAACATTCAAGGTTCTCTCTGCAGACTTGAGTACAAAGATATCACCAGACAAGATTTTCCTACCGTAGCCTTTTCCCAACTAAATGACACATAGCATAGGGGAATGTTTACTGTAAAGACTGCGGAATCTGGAAAGCCATTACGGCCAGGGTGGGCCTTGGATCTAGTGGCAGTGCTTCGGGGAAGTAAGTTTTTCACGCATAATAATTCTGCCCCAACTTCCTAGGGATTCCTCTTAAAACCTTGATTCTGACATTTAACACAATTTCTCAGGAAGCGGTGATAAAATATTTATCACACACACGTTTCCTTAGCAGCTTCCCTCCCCGTTTCAAAAACGTTGCTCATTTAATTTTTATGGCCAATATACAAAGGGAAGCTTCTGCATGCCCACTAGGACTCCTGAGCCAGCTGTCCTCCATTTTCATCTCACAGCACTCACTCCAAGGCCTCCAAAAGCTGGTGCCAGCGGAAAGACCTGCAGTCTCATGATACATTGCCTGATCTTCTGTGACTCAGGTCCAGAGATGAAGGGCCTGGCAGAACTGGCATTGGGTTGGAGTTGGGAAAGGGAATGGCACCTGGGAAGGGAAGGGAAGTGTCTGGTGGACGAGCCAGGTGGACCTGTGAGAGGTGTGGGATGGGGAGAGCGATGTCATAAGCCAAGAAGAAAACAGCTTGCGTTTTTTATCCAGAGCTTTCAACCTGAGATTTTTCTCCTGGCAAACCTCAGGAAGTGCGTAAAACTTTCACATCTCGAAACCTGAAACCTGGCAGTCCTCATCAGAACTTGAACTGAAAACTGGGCTCACCTTTAGAACTGAAAATAGGTATATCCAAGAGAAAGTGCTTAGCCAGCATGTCTTTGGATTCTGACCGATCTATTCAAATTGTTGAGTTTGCTCTACTCCATGTGCCTAGGCTGGAGAATAATAAGTTAAACACATACACATAAAATCCACTTAATGGATAAAATGAATCCATAACCAAAATGTCATGGTCACCCCAACTTTCATGTACATCAAGCATACATAGAGATATTTTAACAGACATGGGGGAGGCATATACACATGTAAGAACCGTAGATGTTTTTAAACATTGAACAGCTTTCCCAAGGCTTACACTCTAAGCCCTTTACCTTACAAAAAATAAGATGTTAATCTTCATTCTGTTTTTAAAGAAAAAATATATCGTTACTGGAAAAAATTTCCTTAAATATAGCCATTTTCTTTTTTTAAAAAAATTGCTCTGGTTGAAGACCCTATTTACAAAGGAAAGTCATGCAAATATTCAAAAGTTTTAGAAGTTAGATAAACTCTGCCCAGTGCATCTTGCTTGAGGTTGTGAGGAAAAACGAGTGTCGTAGAAGAGAACAACGTACGGATATGTGGAACTCTTTAGTGATAGTCAAAATCAAGCCAATGCACTAAAAACAAAAAGCTAATAAAATGTTATGAACAAACAGAACTATGTATACCTGTATTCATACATCATTTTGTTTTTTTAAAAAAACCCAAATTGACACATTAGGTAGAAAGGACACGCTTATCAATAAAACTAGGCTAACTTGAAATTTGTAAGTGATAACCGTAAAATTTATTTATAAAGTAACTTTGTTATAAAAATTATCAGTGAAAGAACTTCTGTTTTAAAAATTACTTTTCTGTTAGTCAGAATTATCAAATGACTGAGGCACTAATACTGAACCGGGTGCTGTACTTCACATGCAAACAATGTCCTAACAGCCAGGGGTGTCAAAGACAGCGTCAACATTCAGTCTCATGTCAATTCCCGCTTGCAAAGTCTCTTCCCAGAAAACAGACTTTTCAATAAAAACAAATCCGGGTGGGTCATATGTAGAGAAGGGAAGCTAATCTAAAAAAATGTTTTGCATAACCACAATAGCCTAAGAGCAGCACTCAATGCCATGTGAGCCTTTGACTTCCTCTCCTCCTCCCATGCAACACACACAAACACACACACCCCTGCTCTGGAATATCCACCAACCTTCTGGGACAAATTTCCGCAGCACACCTAAGCAGATCTGGGGGGGGGGAATCCGTTTCATCAGTTCTGTCTGTCCCACAGGTGGAAGGACACTACTGGATTTAACTCTCTATCTCGGGGGATATGCACTTTTTAAAAAAAGCTTTTAAATGAAATAAAAGCCAAACAAAAATCCCTGTCCATTATTTTCTTAGGCAAACCTATGTTTCTTTCTCAACCAATATCTGTAGATCTGTTTTGACTTAAAATGCGAAGTAGCATCTTTCAGAACTTTTGTCTGCGGCAGCTTTATTTTAATTCATTCCCAGTATTTTCACAACTATGCTGTGGGGTGACAGAGAAGCCAGGCATAAGAGATCGATTCCATTCTAAAATCCCTGGGTAGTTTTAATTTCAATGAGGGGACAGAAATATTGCTTGTGTGTAGCATTCTGGAGGAACGGTTCTGTGTGGCCCTGGGAAGCCGTAGATTAATCTGCTTTCAAAGGGGTGGAGGTGGGAACAGCACGAACGAGTGCACGTCAGCAGAGATAAAACCAACACCATGTGGGGAGGAGGGGTTAGATAGTAATTTCGCAAACCTTCTACTTAGCCTTATACTTCTTCCCATAATTTACAGTGTAATCCCGTGCATGCTTACTCAGAAGCAAGTCCCGTTGTGTTCAGTGGGAATTACCCCGAGGAAAGTGCACTTAGTCCAGGCAGTAAAATCCTACATGCATAAGCCCCACTGAAAACAACGGGAATTTACTTTGGAGTATGCAGGTCCTACTGTGACAGTCTCACTGATTTTTTCCCCCCTGTGTTATATGGCTTGTCACAGATTACACCGAAATACAATTCCGTTTAATTTTTTGATCCTAGCTCTTGGGCTTGGATCCAACGACCACACATTACAAGCTGAAGGCACTTCTGCTAACGTCGTGAAGCTGTCCAATTTCCCAACTGCAGTTTCCCCCCAAACTGACTCCAGATGTTGAGGGATCCTCCAGAGCAGCAGGGTGCCTGTGTAGAGCTGTAGACAAGGAAGGGGGGAGGACTGATGATCCTCGCGCACACACGCAAGGGATGTCTTCTGCTCAAGGGACGCAAGCCATTGCGGAGTAAAGTTTTGGTGGGTTTCTCGTCAGCTAGGTAAGAAAAGCTGAATGTTATGTACAAGGCAAATGTATTCACTTCCGAAACTTAGTGCACTACATTCCCTTCAGGTAGAATAATGTACAACTCAAGTTCAATATTTCTCTGCTGTGGCAAAGATGCAAGGGAGCCTATTAAACAGGACCTTTTAGTGCTTTCAAACAAACAAATACACATTATTATTTTTTGTAACTTTTACATAATAGAACAGTGCAATGTGCAGCATGCCACCAGAGCAGCAACGTGAACAGTTTGTAGGTATGTTGGCTTGTTGTCGGACCTTGAACTTGTTCAGTTTCTAGCTCTGGCGCAGCAAAAGGTTTCTGAAAAGCCCTCCCACTTTCCACCTCTTCGGCCTGTTCTTGAGTGCCTCTTAGTAGGGAAAATCAACATCCATGTCGGTGTGGTTTGGGAAACACTTCACAGTGCAAAGAAGATTTTTGCCTCCAGTAACTTGCTTTTTTTTTTACTTTGGATGAAGCCCTTGAGTGGTTCCCTGCCTCTCTTCAGAAATGTCCACGCCCACAATCGCTGCGTCATTCAAAAATGTCCCCTTGGGTTTGCTTGCCACCTTTAACTTTTTAGCATCAAGCTTTTCTTTCTTAAGGTGCTTTGCTACAGTAGCTTTCTTTGTTTGATGCCTGGAAATGGACAAGCCAGAGGATTTTGCAGCACAATAAATCTTTCTCAACCTCCCCTCCCTTGCCTGAGTTGTAGTCCTGGGTGGCTGTTTCCGGATCCCTCTCCGAATGAGGCAACGCCTTACAATAGCTAGTCCTGCAGCTTTTTTGGAAAACCCTGGCTCTCGACTACTGTTCTTTCTCCTCTGCCTATTGAAGGGAGTTAACCTAAAGTCACCGTCCTGCTGGGATCGGTGGGAGTTCAGTGGTGAAAGAACTAGGTGCTTATAGGATTTCTCTGAACTGCTACATACCAGACACTCAGACTTCTCTGGGGAAACAGAAGAGTCGTCCGTCTTATGACTTGAATTCTTATCTTTCTCCTTAACTGGATCCAACGTGAGAGGTGTTGACGAACCATTGAAATCTGGCGAATTGAAGGACTTTGGTGCTATGCATTCATACTGCGTATCGGCTCGCTTCTTCCCATTTGCATCAAGGCTGAGACTCCTGAAGAGCTGCCGGACATGTGAAGCCTTCTTTGCTTTCCCCCCAGCGACACTCCTGGGAGGAGTTTTTAAAACTCGGTTCGTCAGTGGGTCATAATACTTAATAGAAGTCTGTTTGTATTTGTACCTTATGGAGTCCTTACTATCTGTGGAGTTGTAGCATCTTCTCGTTTTGGGAATGCCTTCAGCGTTGCTCCTAGACAATTTCATCTCTGGACAGGAAAGAACATAGACTGTGGTTTGGGGCTGTAAAGGGTTCAGAATTTTGGTGTAAGACTCAGGAAGCTTGAGGGCACAGAGTCTAGTTTTCATGGTGGGTGTCTTCTCATTCTCTGACCATACAAAGTAACCTTTCGGATCTGGCTGCTCGTGGTCCCTTCTAATGGTTTTGTGTTTCACTATGGGATAGTTCAGCAAGCTAGTTTGTGTGCCGTGGCTAACCTTGACTACTTGGCATCTTGAGGCAAGGCGCCAAGTCCTTTTTTGAGGCTTCTTTACCGTTTCTGGAATGTGTTGTGTTTCTGAGGCAGCAGGAGAGTTGCTGAAGTCAGAGCCAAATTCCGGAATGCCTTTATCCGACACAGCCTCCAATTCCTCAGCTGCAACTGCACTGATTTTCCCTTCTTCTTCTTCTTCCTTCTTCTTCTTTGTTGTTGCACCATTAGCCAAGGACTTGGAATTAAAGTGGCAGCGGAAGCGACCTTCCCTGAAATCCCGCACAAGGGCTTCAATTTTCATATCATCTTCGTACATGATCTGGGACCACGTCTTTCCTACAAAGGAAGGAGGCACATGGGGCAAAGCTGGGAGAACTGGTTCTTTATGATGAATGGACACATCTGCTTCTGGTTCTGGTTCTGCTGTTTGCTGCACAGAGTTATTTTGAAGAATGGAACTGAGCTGGGAGCCATACTTCTCATCTTGTAAATTTACTTGAACCTCTTTGAGCAATTCTAGATTTTTAACAGCTGCCTTAGGCAGGTGTGCTCCGGACTGAACATTTGCATCACAATCAAAGCTGACATCGGATCCATGAACACTGTTGTGGTCCAGAAGCGACAGGATATTTACGCACGGGTCAGTCTCTTCGTCTCTGAGAGGCGACTCTTTGGGAGAAGTTTCACAGCACTGTCTCAGAATGACTTCGCCAATGATTTCATCTACAGAAGTTTCCGCGCTTCTGCTCAGCTGGTTCTCTTTCCCCCCTGAAAACTGGGGAACTGCTTGAAAACTCAGCGAGTTACCGGTACCCACAGGGTTGCTGGTGTCCCTGAGACAGAAGTCGGAAATCTGACTTTCATCCTGAGCCTGTAAGCCACCTTGTTTTAAAAAAACCTGACCTGAGATTAAGGAGTTGCCTTGATTACACACAGGACTCTCTTGTGAATGTGAAACAGTTCTCGGGGGAGACTGCAAAATGGGGCTCAAATTTGGAATCGGTAATCCATCTTGTGAATGTGAAACAGTTCTTGGGGGAGACTGCAAAACGGGGCTCAAATTTGGAATCGGTAATCCATCTTGTGAATGTGAAAGAGTTCTTGGGGGAGACTGCAAAACGGGGCTCAAATTTGGCATCAGTAATCCATCTTGATCGCAGATGCTCTGCGTGGTTTGCTCACACCTGTTCTGTGAAGCCAAATCTGGTATTACTGAATGCCTCACATTTTTTGCAAGCATTGGAGGGGGTGGTGAGTGGCTAATGGATGATGGGCAGGGTATGGGGTTCACTGCTGCAAGTGGGGTTTTATGGCTACTACTTTCAGTCGGAGTTCCATCTGCTGCAACATGATTTCTTGTACTGCAAGAGATGTCTATAGTTTGCTGCGAAGTTCCTTGGCTGCGCACTTTCCCCCTTTCTTCTAGCGTATGGAGAAGTGTGACTGGCCCAGGAGCCTCTTTCAGTTCCTCGTGTGATCTCTGGGAAGTCAAGCAGCCTGACTCCGCAATGAATGCACTGTCGGTGCTCGGTTCTTCTCCCTTGCTAATGGCACTTTCCTTCTCCAGCACTTCCACCGGCAAAAGAGGCTCATTCCTGGGAAGTGGTTGGGAGCTGCCGGTAGGTATGTCGTCGTAAGTTGGTCTGGGGAAGGGAGAAGAAAACCCACGTAAACGTTGTAAATACACTTAGCACAAAACTGGGGTTTGCAGCTACGGGATTAAGAGCCCAAAGAGTTAATAAAACAGGAACTACCCTTATCAGTACAACCAGCACTTCAGCTGCAAGTCAAATTGGGCCACAAACAAAAGCACTCCTTATTAACTGCCCCATAACTTACAGGTTTGAACTCTGAATTTCATGGACGGTAATGTTTTATTTAAAGCCCATTAATGTTACTGTACTGTTAATGGTCAGGGGTACCTTTACCTTTTAATGTTACTGTATAATGGGGAGGGAAGGGAGGGAAGCACTGAGATTCTGCTGCATAGGAAAAACTGCAGCACTGTTCCCAGAACTACTACTAGTGCCAAGACTCTCTGCCACAATGATTAACACTCTTCTGAGCTACTGGAGCGCTGGGGAAGGATATGTTGGGACAATAAAAATAAAAGAAAGAATGTGAGCCTTCATCTGGGCAGCCTTTGTTATAGCAGACACTCTTTGAGGCAGGAAAGCTTAATGTAATAATGCAGCTAATGGCTGCCTATGAGCACCAGAGCACAGAAGCAATGCATACACATCTTTACATTGTAGAATTAGAAATGCTACTTTGATAGGCTTTAATTTAAAGAAAGACAGATTTTTTAAAGTGTATCAACAAGAATATGAATAAGCTATACCCAGTATCAGTTTATACACAGACATGAACTGCATTAGACACCTAAGACAGCACAAATTTCTATTCTGAATAATCTTCCTTTGACAAAAACATGAATATTCCTGTATTGTGTGTATCTTATTGTACAACCACTGGTTAGGATCCTAATTCTCTTATTCCATGAACAGAAGGAGCTTCTGTTTACAAAATGAAAAATTAGGATCCAAGCAACTGTGTCTGTAAAACCTGCATAAACTTAATCCACAGCTGTGTAGATGAATTCTTCTCACCCCTTGTCCTTGCCCTTTCTGTAAGCTAAACCGAAGTGTTCTTGTCATTTCAGCCAATATTCACAATGATATGGGCTAATTTTTTAATGAGATTCTCAACTGATTACTAACTGTGCCCCCATTCAGTGACTAGGTACACAGGTCCATGGTTGCATTCAAATGCCAAAAGATCTGAGAGGGGAAATCCTAGTTAAACAAAGAGTCGATATTTTCCTTCATACCGAACAGTTTACCTGAATAAAGGCCGCATGTTTCTGACCATGGACGCAGGCAGTTAACCATCAGTGTTGCTTTGCACTAATGGTTGAGCAAAGGCTCGTCTTTGCACTAATTATGCTCTCGTGTGCATTTTGTATGTCTGAGTTTATATTCAGATTGCCCAGAACGAAGCTTTTACAGCAGCTTCCTTGTCCCCAAGTTGTTCTAATACTAGCTAGAATCAAGATAGCCTTGCAAGATGCTGAAGTTCCATTAAAATCAACACAGCAAAGGGGAGATGTGTTAAAAATTCAAACGCCTCTGAAGCAGAAAAATGAACAAAGGCAAAACAAAACGCATTCCTACGAGTGTGTGGGAGCATTCATAGCAGCCACTAACCATCTAAGTGGAATGAAAGGTTTAGATGCATGGCAGCTGCTCAGAATTGCGTTCTGTCAGAAAAGCTGGTTTTGTCCTGGACTTTTTGACGCTTTGTATCTTTTAATTTCAAGTCTTTGATAAACCATATTAGTGAATGAAATACTAGCTTCTCAACAGACACCAAAGAACATTTCTTATGTTCTGGTAGCATCCTGCAGTCTAAGAACTGATGCGCTGTCTTTTCAGAAAGGAAATAGCAGCATGAAACAGCAGTCTTCAGAAATATCCTCCCTGCCATCAATACGGCACATAACATAAAAGTATGATGGATGAAACACCAAGGAATAAAACCTTCTACGCTAACTTTTATAAATAATATATCAGGTACCAGAGCAAAATACTATTTTAGTCTGCACTCATTAGAACGACCTATTCCCTGGCTCGTGGCTGCCACATGTGAGGGATGTGATTATAGCTAACCCAGAATAGCCAGGTGTTTATTTCACTCCAGGAGTTTATTATTAAGAAGTTCCAATGGTGACCTCACAGCTGATGCCCAGATGGGATTTTGCTCTTGACATACTTGGAAAATCAAACGGAAAGAAGGCAAATGAAAGCACCAGATCCCAGGGCTGGGTCCATCACTGCAGGCAAGAGACTTCATGGTGCACAATGGAAATTCATCTTCCTTTCCTGCCCCCTGCATGCTGCCCCCTCAGAACCAGCTCTGGTGGGTTTGGAAGACCCTCACTGGATATAGCCTGCTGTTTTCAATATAGCATCCTTCAAAAAGATGGGATAGCTTTGTTTGGGCTCCGCTTCAAGGCCTAAACAACTGGTTCCCTATTGTGCTAAACACAGCCCACGAGGCTAGACGGGGAATCCTGATAGGACTCTGCAGAGAACACTGGGTTTGGGGCTAAGGATCCCCACTCAGGCAGAAAAGATACTTCTTGGGGGGGGGGGGAGACAGATACAAATAAGATAGTGAGACCTATGCATTTCCTTCACTTTTCTGGATGTCTGTTGCAGCTCCATTTATACTGGTGAAATTACATGAACAAACGGGGATGAGCTGCAGTGAGCCTCAGGTTTGTACAGTTCCCCCACCTCCGTAATTATGGTTCCAAGCTGATTTGTTTCAAACAAATCACAGGTAACATGAAAAAAAGGTGGTTAAGCAAAAGCAGATGCCAATGCTTCCAGACTCCTCCTCCTTAACCACACAGAAGGAGGAGATGGGAGCCCAAGGCTCACCGCAGCTTGTATTACACTGAACTATGGTTTAGTGTGATGCCAAACTGCAGCCATTGTGCACTTCCCTCACACACCCATAATTAATTTTTGCATTCTCATCAATTCATCAAAAATGGCAGAACCTAGTCCACAGCAGACAGAATAAATTTTCACAATTCAGTTTTCCAAAACAGAATCAGGATTAATATTCGGTCCCTCGTCACTTCTCACAGCAAAATTATACCTACATTATACCTTTGCTGGCCTTGATCTGGACATTCAACTCTCTCTGCCAAGATATTCCTTCCAGGTATCATTTGAAATAACACCATCCAGAGAAATGGAAAGACCCCAGAAAATAAAGGCGGGGATCTGGAGCCAAATTTGCACACAACATCTCTTTGAGTAGAATTCAATCTCATGCTATTGCAACCATTCTGTCTGTGCAAACATTGCACCCTACCAGACAGAATGTCCCCCCCCCCCCGTGCTGTTCTGAAGGGTTCTTCTGAGTCCGACTCCCCCTAAGTCAAATTGGGGGGGGGGTAGGGTGGAGGGAGGAGAGGGGAAAGCCCCTTTGCACAAATGGTTCCATGGATGTGGTTTGTTGCATGACTGTATCATGCGACGATTGCACAACCATAGAATCGTGCTGATTTATTCTACCAGTTAAATTTAAAAGCTCTGTAATTAGTGCAGATATATGAAACAATCCATTAAGCTAAATACATGTTTTGTATGAAGCGGGGGTCTCCAGGTAAAGTTCCTTCTCCAGAGGGCCAAACCTGCTGCAAATTCAATAATTTAAGAAGTTTAACACACTACCTTGCATATATATTATAAAAGTTAGACAAGCCAAAAAAACACCACCACCACACTGGGTATTTTACCTGTTATCATGGTATCTATAGGGATGGTGCCGCAAAACATCTTCCAGGAAACGCTCCATCAGGCTAGTTGTGCCCGTACGGTTCCTGCAGTAAGTGGCAAAGTGCCTGTGCTGGGTACTGTACACGTGCTGAACGAGGGAAGAAGACGATGCTTTATATTAATCAGCTACCAAAGCTTAACAACTGTTTTCATTACAATACACAAGATCAAGGGTAACTCCCAAAAAGATGAACAGAAAAAGATGCCACTTGAACACGTGTGATAAAGATGCCACAGAGATACCCACCTCTCCTTTCCCCCTCCCAACCAAGCCCTAGAACATGGGTTGGCAAACTAAGGACCGCAGGCTGGATCAGGCCCAATTGCCTTTTGGATCCGGCCCACGGACGGTCCAGGAATCGCTGTGTGGATCTCCCTCTCCCTCACACAGCGGTGGCGCCTCCTCCTGGCTTCTCCCCGCCCTGCCTAGAGGAGGAAGGGGGCTGGGCTTTGTTGGTGCCAGCAGCAGCACTCGAGCGGCTGCCATTTTAAGCAGCCCCTCTCTGCTGAAAAAGGTATTTAAATATACCCTTTTAAAGAAACCAGAGGCCTTTCTCCTGGGCATAGTTGACCAATCGGTGTTAAAGAAGGATAGAACTTTCTTTATGTATGCCACAACAGCAGCAAGAATACTTATCGCAAAATATTGGAAGACACAAGATCTACCCACTTTGGAAGAATGGCAGATGAAGGTGATGGACTATATGGAATTGGCAGAAATGAATGACCGGCAGGACCCGAGACCAGGGAGAAGAGTCAGTGAAAGAAGATTGGAAGAAATTTAAAGATTATTTACAGAGATATTGTAAAATTAATGAATTTTAGAATAATTTGGGTTGGAACTAAGTGG
Source organism: Podarcis melisellensis (assembly GCF_964234715.1). Classification (NCBI taxonomy): domain Eukaryota; kingdom Metazoa; phylum Chordata; class Lepidosauria; order Squamata; family Lacertidae; genus Podarcis; species Podarcis melisellensis. Next base: position 127,762,507 of record NC_138528.1, on the reverse strand, counting down.
TTTCTAGCTGTAATGGGTTAAAAGAATACGAAAAAATGGGTTTATATAAGTAAAAATTCAAGATTGTAATAATTTAAGAATAAGATTTGGGTAGCAAAAAGAGGGAAAGAAATTGTTGAATTAATAATTTGATTTGGAATACAAAAAAGGGTGGTATGAGGATGTCCGAGAAACAAGTAAATGAAAAATAATGTGATGGAAAGATTGATTGTTTTTAACAATTTTTATTTGATATTTTTTCTTTTTTCATTTTTTTTCATTTTTTGTAATGTAAAAACCTTAATAAAAATTATTTAAAAATAATAATAAGCAGCCCCTCTCTGGAGCTCTTTCGCAGGCCGCTCATCATCCCTCCACCGCCGCCGCCACCAGCCCCTGCCACTCGCAAGACACAGGTAACTAGCCACCGGGGGGCTCGTGATGCTCTTGCATCATTTTTTCCTTTTCAAAATATAGTCCGCCCCCCCCCCCCAGGTCTGAGGGACAGTGGACCGGCCCCCTGCTGAAAAGGTTTGCTGACCCCTGCACTAGAAGCAAAGACACCTGGGTGGGAGAGGCAGCTGCAGCAGAGGATGGGGGACAAAAGAAAGAGACTGCACATAACTGGGGGAAACAAGGGTGAGGTGTGGAAGTGGCCAAAATTAAGGAGTAAGAAATGGTAATAGAAAGACAGTTGAATGGGTACTGGAGAAACAGCAGGAGGAGGTTCTGCACCTTTGCCCTTTAAGCCAATGGAATTTCCCTTCTAAGGTTTAAGGAAGTCAATACATTGTATTTAACCTCTCTACCCCCAGCTTCCAAGGCACAAGTTTTCCTTGCCTAAATGTTCTACTAGCCACACGAGCATCTTCTTCCATGGTATCTTGTACAGTGGAATGCAACTTCTCTCAACAGCTCAAGCCCAGCCCAAGAATTGTGATGATAGCAGTGAGAAATACAGTGGTACCTCGGGTTACATATGCTTCAGGTTACAGACTCCGCTAACCTAGAAATAATACCTCAGGTTAAGAACTTTGCTTCAGGATGAGAACAGAAATTGTGCTCCGGCAGCAGGAGGCCCCATTAGCTAAAGTGGTGCTTCAGGTTAAGAACAGTTTCAAGTTAAGAACGGACCTCCGGAACGAATTAAGTACGTAACCAGAGGTACCACTGTAGGTGATAGCGCTAAGGAAGATGAGGAAAAGTGGGACTTGCTGGACAGAGGGACTGTTCTCTACACCTAATGCACATATTGAACTCCACTCGTTTTCACAAACACGCTTTTCTTAAGTTGCAGTGAATGTGGGAGTGAGCCACCGCTTACAGATCTATTACCTAAAAAAATATTTTAGTGCAAACCCCTTCAAGCTGAAGACTAAAAATGAAACTGGCTGTGTCAAACAATGTTCCCATCCTTTATTTTTAAACTTTTAGATCCAATCGAGTAAAACTAACAGCTGATCAAGCCCTTTGACAGAAAATGGCATAATGGCAGTTGGCGTTAAGTCCTTACCTGTTCCAGATTACTGTAGTGTACATGGCAACAGTTGCAATAGCCTTGCCTGTTCTGTACGACAGGTACTCTAGGCCCAGCCAGCTCTGGTGCTTGCATGCTTAAAATGAAAAATAGAAATTTTCAGATAACCAGCTGTTTTCAGAGGGAGAGAGAAGTTAAACTCCTACCTGGATGAGGGCTGCTATTAAAACAACATTCATGTTACTTTTTCCACACTCAGTCAAAATGAACCACACATAAGTAAAATTCAGTATGGCCTCACCTCTACGTATATAAAATTTTCTGACCCAAGAAATATTCATCCCTATATTAGATGAGTGAAAAAGTAATGGTTCAGAATCATCACACTTTCGAAATGGTTAAAAGATGTTATTGCATTGAACAAGCATTCCTAAACCTCATTTCGACCATGGGGGAGGTAGAAAGCACTTAGCATTTTTTACTAACGACTCTGTAGAACATACACATTTTCCAGATTGTTATGAACTGGTAACATATCGAGATGCATTACAGCTACACTACATTATTCATATACGGCACTCATCAAGGATTTCAGAGACCCAAAGCGATGGGCTCTTAAAATAAATTCACAAAAATCATTTATCAATGCTGATCAACATCACAGGCCATTAAGACGCTTCCAGCTAAGAAGATTGTTAATGAAAGTAGCTTAAGCTAATCCTGCATTATTTCCTAGGATAGAAGTGTCAAGAAAGTAGATAACAAATGCAGAACAGCAAAATTTCAGTCAGGGAGCGGGGAAGCAGTGCAAGCAAGTCAACCAGATTGGGAGAAAGGCTTCAAGAACAATTCACTGTTGACTGCATACAATCATCCATTCTTTTGCGGACTGCAAAAGCAGTCATGGAATATGCAAAAGCAGTCATGGAATATGCAAAATGCAGTGGAATGGAATATGCAAAAGCAGTCATTGAATATGCATGCAAACAAAAATAATTCTATCAAATACCGTATTTTTCGCTCTATAAGACGCACATTTTCCCCTCCAAAAATTAAGGGGAAATGTGTGTGCGTCTTATGGAGCGAATGCAGGCTCCCTGGCTTCAGCGATAGCAACATGAAGCCGCCGAAGCACAGTAGGAGCGCTCCCGCCGTGCTCCGGAGGCTTTGGGTTGCCTTCAGTGAAGCCTGGAGAGCAAGAGGGGTCAGTGTGCACCAACCCGTCTCGCTCTCCAGGCTTCAAAGATAGCTGCCTGAAACCTCTGGAGCGCGGCAGGAGTTCCCGCTCCGCTCCGGAGGCTTCGGGTTCCTTTCGCTGAAGGGTAGTCGCCCCTTCAGCCAAGCAGGAGGAGAAATGGAAGGGGCTCCGTTTCTCCTGCCGCTTCGCTGAAGGGGCGCTGAGCACAGAGGGGGAGATTTTTTTTTTCTTGTTCTCCCCCTCTAAAACAAGGTGCGTCCTATGGTTGGGTGCGTCCTATAGAGAGAAAAAATGGAATTTTTCCCCCATTCTGCTCCCTATTCCCACTGCTATATTTTAAACAGCGCCGTCTCCTTCAGCCTCCCCATACTCCAAATGCATTACTATAAAATGCAGGCAGAACGTGCAACAAAATGTTGCAGTGTGGAGTGCTCCTGTACAGTATTCCAGCGAGGCAGCCAGACATACCTTCTTTGATGACACTCCATCCCATTCCCCTCTCCCACCCAGTTTTCTGCTTTTATTCCCCCCCCCCCAATAACAGTCAGTCACCATTCCATGGCCTCTGAGCATCCAGGTCAAATGGAGCTGTTTCAAGGAGGCCCCACCTGGGTTGCTTTCAATGTAGCGCTAAGGGAAAAGTTCCATCAGTGCAATTTTCTCCTCCCCACACACCCACTAAATCTGATCTGGAGGTTCCCTTGAATGTACGTAATGGAGCAGTTTAGGGGATACTGTAAGGAACACAAGGGGGGAGGGAGTCCCACTGTGCTAGTGCAAATATTTAATTACAGTGGTACCTCTGGATATGAACGGGATCTGTTCTGGAGCCCCGTTCACATCCTGAAGTAAACGTAAGATGCGTCTTCGCGTGTTACGTATCACCGCTTCCGCGCATGCACATGACGTCATTTTGAGCGTCTGCGCATGCTGCGAAACCCGGAAGTAACACGCTCCATTACTTCTGGGTCGCCGTGGAGCGCAACCCGAAAATATTCATCCCGAAGCTCATACCTCAGGTTAAATAAGCTTCAGGTTGAGCGTTTTCAGGTTACGCTCCGCGGCGACCCGCAAGTAACGGAACGCGTTACTTCCGGATTTTGCTGCTCGCGCACACGCAGACGCTCAAAATGCCGTCATGCGCATGCGCAGCGAATCGCAACCCACGCACACGCAGATTGCGTTGGCTTCAGGATTCGAAAGGGGCTCCGGAACGGATCCCGTTCGCATCCAAAGGTACCACTGTACTTTATTATTTTTTTTATCAGATCCTGGATAAGAAATCTGAGCATTAACTCAATAGAACAGAGTGTAAGAAGAGCCTGATGGATCAGACCAGTGACCCATCTAGACCAGCATCCTAAAAGTAGTCGACCATATGTTGGTGGGTGACATTGACCACAAATGGGAAGTTCTAGTTAATGTATAAAGCAGGCATAGGCAAACTCGGCCCTCCAGATGTTTTGGGACCACAACTCCCACCATCCCTAGCTAACGGGACCAGTGGTCAGGGATGATGGGAGTTGTAGTCCCAAAACATCTGGAGGGCCGAGTCTGCCTATGCCTGGTATAAAGTATAAAGAATACAGCTTCAATGTAATTCCACGTTAATCTTACTCACCTGCTACCTCTCTCCTGTTGTAGGGAGCCTTCATTACCTCTTCTTTCTATATCTGTAAGAAGGAGGGTGGGGAAAAGATAATCTATAGAAAGGGAAATCGGCCAACAAATATTCCCTCCTCCCCAAGTTTCATTAACTGTCAATGCAGTAAAGATACATTTCAAGCAGATGCTAATGATTTGATTATGTGGGTTTCCCCCATTAAATAAGAGTCTTACCTTGTGCTGAAGCAGCAGAGGCTTCATCGACTTGTTTATTTCGATCAAACATCTGTAAAATAAAATCGATGCAGAGAAAAGCTGAGCACGCACAAAGGCACTTCCAAGATGTGTGCTCAGTAAAACATTGCCATATCAAGAACACTGCTGCAGATTAACTTTAAAATTGCCTCCCACGTTATTTTAAAAAATTAAAATAAATTGCATTTTTAAGTTAGAAAATGAGCTTACTTTCTTCCTCGCTCTATTTTTTGTTAAGACTCTTAAGACCTTTGCTGCCCTGAGATATTACTGCTTTCATAAGGATTAGAACTTGGAAGGCGAGGAAAGCAAACGAAAAACCGATAGGCCATGCACACATCCAAATAAGGTATTTATAGGCTTAACTAAATTACAAACTGAGACATGAGTTGAGGGAATAGCCTGTCAAAGATGGTTATGGGATCACTATAGGACTGAATCTATCATTGGTTCTTATTTTAAAATGGCAGCAAACCCTATTAAAAGGCACTAAGATTGTGGGAATGACCAAAAATCCCTTCTTGCTCGCCTCTGCAGGCACTACTGGGCCTAGACTATCCTAGAGTCTAGATGGAAGGGAATACCAAATTTCAGTTATACAAGGATGACTTGAAGTTTTCCAATCTTTCTGTGATAAACGTAACTAAAATCACTATGCACTTTTGAATATTTACCCTCCTTGCTGTCCTTCACATCCACTTGAAGAGCAGGAGTCAAACACTATCTCTCACGTAAAAAGTTGTTTGCTGAGTAGGATTCGTCTTTCATTGTTATCGACAGCCTGTAAAAAAAAACCAACAACAAAATCAAGCTGAAGATCGTTCATAAAGTTATAAAGCTGTTGAGAAATCGCTACCTTAGCATCAAGATTAAGTTGCAATAAGGAGCATCAAAACAAAACAAAACATTTGGATACAATGCAACTTTTACAATGTAAAAACTGCAATGACTTTGCTAGTACAGTTTAACAGGAAAGATCCCAGTGGAAGAGCGTGTGGGGTGGGAGTTAGGAAGTGAGGAATGTAAACATAAACTCGTTTTGTCTGGTTGAATGAGAAATGCAAAATGGAATCTGACCTGGAAGGACTATGGCTGGACTTACGGATTTGATCTACTAAAATTAAGAGAAAGCCAAGCAGTTTTATAGAGAAGAATGTTGGGGATGACTGGAATGTAAGGACTTCCTGTGGTTTCGGGTGGAATGTCGGGGGCAGTGATGTTAAGTTAGAAAGTAATAAGCAAGATTCCCCACATGCTAACAACCATTGAGAGGGAGTTTCCAAAGAGGATGCAATAACTGCAACTAGATCTCTGCACCCGCAGCAATGGAATGAAGGGGGAGAAAAAAGAGTTTTGATTAAAGATGGCTTTTAAAAGCAAAATTATATGAAAACAGTAAAGTAAAAGATCAAGACAAGGAACTTTTTAAAGAGTGCAGCTCTTTTTTGGAGGTTTAAGCAATGGAAGAAAGATTATGATAATGATTATCAGGTTGTGTAATAGAGAAGATCTCTTTGTAGCAAAGGGCGGGCATTAAAAACACCATGGAACGACAGGTGGGAATTCAACCTCTAAAGATATTTAAAAATGGAAATTAATTTGTATTTTTAAAAATTGTTAATCTGAGATTTGTTAAATTTGTTAATCTGTTTTTTTAAAGACTTAATAAAAATTTATTGGAGGCAAAAAAATTATTGGCAAAAAAATGAAGGAGCACATCATGTATTCTGTAAGGGAAATCACAATACGGTAGTTAATTAATTGAATCCGGGTCTCTTTTGACAACCATCAGATCATCAGTCTTCTCTTTTAGTTATCTAAAGCATATTCAATGCTCAGTGTTGCTATGGACGTAGTCAGATCCCACAATTCTAAGAGTTTTCATCCCTCTCATCTTGTATATTTTTTTGCATACACTGTGAAGAACCATAAACATAGACTGCATGGTGTCTACCATCTAGACTCTACCTATCAATCCTGTGCAAATATCTTAAGGCTTCAATCCTATGCACACTCCCTTGGAAAGTAATCCCCACTGAATTCAGCAAGGCCCACTTCCAAGTAAATATTAATAGGCTTGGGCTGCAAATGAGACAAGTATCGTTAATTGCATGGTCTCATGTGGTCAATAAAAAACAAACCCAAAAAACCTGATGATGCTAGAGCATGAGGCACCCTTCCAGCTAAGCTCCAGCTCATACGGAATGTGAGATAAATCACACCACAGGTATTATGGGGTACAAAATATTGGCAGACAAGAAACACAAACACTCGCCAAAACATGGCAAATTTATTCATGTTTATATCAAATTGTAATTAATTGGATGAGGTTCAGTTTACACTCCCACAAAAAAGGGAAAAAGTCATCAGTTAAGATATAGAAAAAAGAATGACTCAATAAGACTATTATTTGACTTCTTTAGTCTCACTGCCTGTATCATTCTTTGTATGAGCAATACAGTGGTACCTCGGGTTAAGTACTTAATTCGTTCCGGAGGTCCGTTCTTAACCTGAAACTGTTCTTAACCTGAAGCACCACTTTAGCTCATGGGGCCTCCTGCTGCCGCCATGCCGCCGGAGCACGATTTCTGTTCTCATCCTGAAGCAAAGTTCTTAACCTTGAAGCACTATTTCTGGGTTAGCCGAGTCTGTAACCTGAAGCGTATGTAACCTGAAGCGTATGTAATCCGAGGTACAACTGTACAAAAATTCTGGAGCAACTTTCCAGACAGTTACTCCTTCAACAATAAACTGCCCTGTGAACTTAATTCAAAAAGCTATAAACTGTTGCTCAAACGGTCAAACCAATCACTTCTGCTCTCAGCCAGTGTCAGAAACTCAGATATACAAGCTAAGCACCAAAAGGCTCCTTAAAACGAGGGTTACAGTCACCAAAGCAATGCCTAGTTGCCATTTTTGGAGCAGATGCCTCAAAAGTGGTATTTTTCAAAAGAACGTTTTAGTTATTGAAATTCATTCTCCTTGTCAATATAGTCAAACCTCTTCTTATGTCCACCTCGGCTCGCATCCATTTCGCCCAAACCCAGAAGTAACCGGCGGGTTTGCATGCGCAGGAGCGGTGATCGCCGTTCGCGCATGCGCAGAAGCGGGCAAAAGCTGCCCACGCACAACGGCGCCTCTCCCAGCAACCCGTTTCGACTTCCAGACAGGTCTCCGGAACGGATTGTGGTCATGAATAGAGGTTCCACTGTATAATGGATAGAATTCTACAGGATGTGTTGCTAGTGCGTGCACACAGTCAATCTGTCCTCCTGCCCATATTAGCCTCTTATGCTAAAAGCTGTGTCAACTTCTACACAAACTTCACCAACTGAACAATGAAAAAGAACAGCTAGTTTGGGCAAACTACGGTGACAGATAGAGATACTGTGTCTGGGTGCTTCACGCAAGCCACACATAGCTTTTTCTCCACACACAGCACACAGGCTTCCTTCCCTTTGGAGGGTTATGCATAACATTCGCAACACATTAATGCACAAGGGAGAATGTGGTATTGTTTTCTTCAGAACTCCCAGGGCACTCAGCCTGTGTGTCCCACTTCACCCTGAAGGCTGGAGCTCAGTCACAGAATGACCCTACCATGGAAAGACAGACAGAATGATCCTCCAGTGGAAGGAAGGAATGATCCTCCAGTGCAGTGGTTCCCAACTGGTGGACAGAGGCAGGGGGGTCCACAAACTGTCAACTGCCTGGGACATCCCATTTTGGGCCCCGTGCTCTCGCACAGAAGCGCAGCCATGCATCATGGTTTTGTGCTGTGACATGCTGGAGGGTATGGTGGCATCTTTCACATAACAAAAACTACGACAGATATCACAACATTTTCAAAATATCCATACTTGGCTTTTGAAAAACAGAGGGTCTGCAGTACTTAGCTAACTGGGAACCACTGTTCCAGTGGAAGGATAGAATGAACTTTTAGTGAAAGGAAGAAAGGAAAGAATGATCCTCCTTTGAAAGGATAGAACTGTAATGGGAAGGAAAGATCCTTCAGTTGAGGGAAGGATAGAATGAGCTGCAGGAGGAAAGGAGCAACTTTCATTGTAAGGAAGGAAATAACTAACGAATTTCCAGTGGAAGGATAGAATGATCTTCTACTGGAAAGAAAGAAATACAGTGGTACCTCTGGTTACGTACTTAATTTGTTCCGGAGGTCCGTTCTTAACCTGAAACTGTGCTTAACCTAAAGCACTACTTTAGCTAATGGGGCCTCCGGCTGCGCGATTTCTGTTCTCATCCTGAAGAAAGTTCTTAACCCGAGGTACTATTTCTGGGTTAGCAGAGTCTGTAAACTGAAGCGCCTGAACCGTATGTAACCAGAGGTACCACTGTATTCTCCAGTGATAGGTACAAAAGACAAACAGAATGACACAGTGGTAATTCGGGTTAAGAACTTAATTCGTTCTGGAGGTCTGTTCTTAACCTGAAGCACCACTTTAGCTAATGGGGCCTCCTGCTGCCACCGCGCCTTCTGTTCTCATCCTGAAGCAAAGTTCTTAACCCAAGGTAATATTTCTGGGTTAGCAGAGTCTGTAACCTGAAGCATATGTAACCTGAAGTGTATGTAACCCGAGGTACCACTTTACTCCAGTGGAAGTTCAGAATGATCCTCCAGTAGAATTAAGGCTAGGGAAGGAAGACCATAGTTCCTACAAGATGGAGACAAGCCAGTCAAGGCCAAGGCTGGTTAGCCCGATTGTTTTATGTGCTTTATATATATATATATATATATATAAAAAATCATTTTATTTTGAGATGGGTGGCGGGGAGCACATGGGCACGTGAGCCTCCCCCTCCACTCGCGGCCTGAAGCAGGGCAGCTTCGCCACTTCTGGGTCGGATCCGGGCCCGTCGCGCAGAAGCCTCGCGCAGCTTCTCCTTCCTTTTCCTCCGCAGCAGCGGCGGGACCCCTCCTCAGAGGCGAGGCGCACCCAAACGGGGTCCCGCGACACCCGCGCAGCTGTTCAGAGGACGCCCGGCGGGTTCCCCACCCCCCACTGGTCTCCTGAAAGAACCGTGAAGGGGGGGATTTTTGAGGGATAAAAGATAAAAAGAGCAAACGGGGTTTGGGGGGGTTCGGTTGAAGGCGCGCTCCGGAAGCAGCCAGGAGGCCCCGCCTCCCCCTGCGCGCACGGGGATTAAAACCGCGGCCTGCGCGTAGTCTGCGCGCCTTTCCTTCCCTGCCGCCTTCGGCTCCCTCCCCTTCCCCGCCGCCTCATCTTGCCCACCTTCTTTCCGGGGTTCCTTCCTCGCCTCCGTCGCGACTTTCCTTTTTTTCCTCCCCCTCCCCCACTCCGCTAAGAACTGGGTCAAAGGGCGCGGCCGCCGCTTCCTCTTCCGGGTTACCACAGAAAGAGAGGGAGAGGGGGGGCCTGGCTAGGGTGTTTCCTAGAGAGGCCTGGCGGAGGCTGAGGGAAGCGTGAAGGGAGGGAAACGCGTTCCACGTCCCCGGCTGGTTATGGGGCGGCCGGGAGCGCGCATTGCAGAGTCGGCCGCGGCCGGCGCAACGGTGGGGGTGGGAGTGCGCGTGCGCGCCAGCTCCCTCCGTCAGACCAGGATGACGACGTCGGTGACGTCCGCGACGCACGTCCCTTCTCCTCCTGAGCCTTTGGCGCGATTGGTCGTCCGGCCAGAAAGGCGGGAATTAGCGGCGAGAGGCGTCGCGCGAGGTCTTCGCTGAGGGAGGGGCGAAGGACCGTTTTTTACCTCAGGCCTCGGCGAAGCCGTTAAAGGCGGGCGCCTCAGTCAGTTGCTCTACCCCTGTGTGAACTATAAGCCTCAGATCCCCAGCTTTCATTAAAAAAGCAACAAGTTTTCCACATTTGTAGACCCTGAAGGGAAAAAAGATTTCAGCATTTGTCAAAACGTGGAGAGAGGGAGTTTTTAGCCTTTGCAAAACATGAGAGGAAATCTGACAAGTACTATATTACTGGGTGTTTCGTGTGTGTGAGGAATTAGTCCGGCTCCCGCCTTTTTTCTTTGCCTCTCCTACCATCATCAATAAACTCGTTTTATTTGTGTGCTAGCTTTCCATGGCGGCTTAACAACGTGAGGAGGTTTACTGTAGTAGCTTTCAAGGAAAGGGTTATCTCTGGCCTCTTGACCATGCATTATTCTGTAGCCTTATGAGGCTTTGCCCTCAGGTGGGAAAAATATTGCGCCTGGGAAAGGGAAGTGGGAGTCAACAGACACTCAAGGAATAGTTTCGGAGAAAAGGCTTTTTATTTCTACCATCCATGAACTGGTAGAAGGAGCAAGTGTGATAAGTCCACAAAAGCATGCACGAAATTCACAGTCCTGTGCACAAGCCTATATACCCCTTTCCAGTTCCCTCCTCCTTTCTCCTCCCTCAGGAGTCCTCTGAGCATGAACAGAAAGCTGTCTTGGGACTATTGGACTCTTCCAATAATGTTTCTGATGCTTAACTAATGCCTTTTAGCTGCTGAGAAAAATGATTTTGAAAAGCTCTGAGAAGCTTTGAGCCTGCTTTGGTGGGGGGGGACTTCGGGCTCACCTGCCTTCAATTCCGTTCTTAAGGAAGGAGCTGGTCAGCACATTTCTGCAATCCCAAATAGCCACCGCAAATTATATACCCCTGTCGCCATAACACTGCCTCCTTTTAAGATGCCAAACCCTGGATCAAAGTGGTGTGGTTTTTTTGTTTTGCACAAGGCTGTCTCAGGCATGATTTCCCTCATTGCCAGTGTCTGTGAATGAGTTGCTAGCAATGTTTGTGACCCCTGTCATCCCGAAGAGCTGTAAAATTCAGCTATAAATCAGAATTAGAACGTAAGGCAACCACCATGATTCGTGTTTCCACTCTTGCAAGTCCTAATTATTGAATGGAATTTTGACCAAGGGAGGTTTATCTTATTTGTGTAGGCAAACAACAGATTTTAAACCTGCTTTTTCTATAACACCCCTCCCCCCAACATATCCTAACATTCCTTTAAGAAACCTTCAAATGCTTTAAAAATAACATTCCATGTTACTTCTATTGTGGGACAATGGTCCTAAAATACTAGCAGAAATCCATCTAAGGAAGCGGTCGGACCCTTGGACGACAAGGGAGTTGAAGGCGTGCTAAAGGAGAATAAGAAGATTGTGGAGAAGCTGAATTAATTCTTTGCATCTCACAGAGGAAGATAATAGGGCCAATTGCAGCAGCACTGCAGGAGGCGAGTCTTGAGAACACAAGCAGATAGTGGCAACAAGAGATTTACCGGTAAGCTCTAGGCCTAATAGACAAAATAAAAACTAACAAATTGCAAGGTCTGGACAGCATCCGCCCAAGACTCCTTGAATAACTCAAATGTGAAGTTGCTAATCTAACAAAAATATGTAACTTGCCCAAGATCAACCTCCATACCCGAGGAACTGGAATGTAGGCAATTTAACAACAGTTTTTAAAAGGGAATCCAGGAAACTGCAGACTGATTAGCTTAACATCTGTCCTGGGAAAACTGGTGGAGAGTATTGTTAAAAATAAAATAATCAAGCATATAGAAGAACAAGCCTTACTGAAGCAGAGCCAGCATGGCTGCTGTCTTATGAACCTATTAGAGGTATTTGAGAGTGTCAACAAACATGGAGAGATCATTAATTGGTTAAGTTGCTGGAAGCAAAGAGTAGGAATAAATGGATCGTTCTCTGAATGGAGGTATCTGGAAAGTGGAGTCCCCCAAGGATTGGTATTGGGATCTGTGCTTCTTAACTTGTTCATAAATGATCTAGTGAGCAGGTTTGCTGATGATACTAAATTGTGCAGGGTTGTTAAAACAAAAGGAGACTGTGAAGAGCTCTAAAAGGACCTCTCCAAACTGAATGACTGGGCAGTAAAATGGAATGTGCAATTAAGTGTAAACAAGCGTTGAAGGAAGGTGAGGACAGGTGACCTCACCTAGGCCCGAAGTCGCCCCCCACCAAAGCAGGCTCAAAGCTTCTCAGAGCTTTTCAAAATCATTTTTCTCAGCAGCTAAAAGGCATTAGCTAAGCATCAGAAACATTCCGCTTGCTGTAACTAAAAAGATTGCAACAAAGGTAGGGAACACAGTCCATTGTTTCCCAGGCCTTTCTCATGCCTTCTGGCCTTGCTAAAGAACCACATTGCAACTTGCTTTCTGTCCGGGAACCAGGCCAGAACAAGAGATTGAAACATATCTGAACACTCTGAAACCCCTTTCCTGGGAAGAGTCCAATAGTCCCAAGACAGCTTTCTGTTCATGCTCAGAGGACTCCTAAGGGAGGAGAAAGGAGGAGGGAACTGGAAAGGGGTATATATGCTTGTGCACAGGACTGTGAATTTCGTGCATGCTTTTGTGGACTTATCACACTTGCTCCTTCTACCAGTTCATGGATGGTAGAAATAAAACCTTTTTCTCCGAAACTATTCCTTGAGTGTCTGTTGACTCCCACTTCCCTTTCCCAGGCGCAATATTTTTCCCACCCGAGGGCAAAGCCTCATAAGGCTACAGCGTAAAGTGATGCATGTCGGGGCAAAAAAGGACTTAATTTCACATACACACTCATGGGGTCTGAACTGGCTCTGAACTGAACTGGGAACGAGACCTTGGGGTCATAGCAGATAGCTCCATGAAGATGGTGACCCACTGGGCGGTAGCTGTGGAATAGGAAAATTTCATGCTAGGATCATTAGGAAAGGAACTGAAAATAAAACTGCTGATATCATAATGCTGTTATATGACTGTATGGCACAACTGCATTTGGAATACTGTGTGCAGTTCCAGCTGCCTCACCTCAAAGATTCTGCAGCATTGGAAAGGTTTCAGGGAAAGGCCATACAAATGATCGCGGGATGGCGTGACTCCTATGAATAAAGTATTCTGGCCTAACATCCTGATTCTAGCCATTTGTGCAAGCATATTTGCCTTGCAACAAATGAGACATTTTTCTGTGATGTCAGCATTAGGTTGCTGGCCCAGCGTGTCTGATTCCTCAACTAAATCAAGGGTGTGTGCAATTTGCATCCACCAGGGGGCCACGAACTGTAATTGAGAGAGGCAAGCCCTGTATTTGAAGGGCTGCCCAGTCCTAGTCTGATTTAAAGAGCTACAGCCATTATTTTATTTTATTCCATTTATGGATTGCTTCCCATAACTTACCTCAAAACAATTTTACAATAAAAAGAATTTGTGTGTGTGTGTGTGTGTGTGTGTGTGTGTGTGTGTGTGTGTGTAAAGGGACCCCTGACCATTAGGTCCAGTTGTGGCCGACTCTGGGGTTGCGGCGCTCATCTCGCTTTATTGGCTGAGGGAGCTGGCGTACAGCTTCCGGGTCATGTGGCCAGCATGACTGAGCCGCTTCTGGCGAACCAGAGCAGGGCATGGAAACGCCGTTTACCTTCCCGCTGGAGTGGTACCTATTTATCTACATGCACTTTGACGTGCTTTCGAACTGCTAGGTTGGCAGGAGCAGGGACCGAGCAACGGGAGCTCACCCCGTCGCGGGAATTCGAACCGCCGACCTTCTGATTGGCAAGTCCTAGGCTCTTTAACCCACAGCGCCACCCGTGTCCCTTCATATATATATACACACACACAAACACACACACTATTCCATAGGTAAAAAAAGATTCCACCTACAAAAAACAATGAAACAACTTTAAGTTGAATGCAGACTGGGATGAAGATACCGACTTAAAAAGTTTGTTGGAAAAAAAGGTCTTCAACTGGTGCTGAAAATACAGTAAAGACAATAACCTGCCTGATATGTACTGGGGTGAGATTCCAAAGGATGGGTGACACAATACTAAAGGCCCAGTTCGTATACTGTGCAGTCCTAATGATATGGTATATGTAGGAGGACCTCTCCTGCAGAGCACCGTGATCAAATGGGTATATAAGGGATGAAGAAGGTTTTTAGGTAAGAAGGGAGAGTAGGAGGGATGTTGGATTTGCCAAGCCACAGTTAGCACCTGTAACAGAACAACTAATAACATACATTTCCCCTAGCATATTAGCAGGTTGGAATGAAGTTCATAGTCACCAGTCCAAGGCAGTAGGGCAGGATCTTGTGGCCATCAGGTGGGCAAAAACATACAAGGAAGAGCTGGGCAGGAAAAGAAGAAGAAACCCAACCCTCCTCCAGTAAAATGGTTCTCATAACACCTTCATGTTGATCTGGAATTCTAGCAGAAGGATAGACGTGTCCAACGTCTGCATTACTTTCATTATTTACACGGGCAGACCCATTAAAGATATAGACAATGAATTCCATAATCTATCTGGGAAGGGGATAGGTGTAGCTGGGCAATTCTTGAATCGGCAATTCTTCATGCAGGTCACTTCAACATGTTCCACCAGGCTTTCTAAAATATGTTATGGTTTCACCTTCGTTTTGGCTTCATGTTTATTGCCTTTATCCCATAAGCAATATCTCATCTGTGTGAGGTTTCTTTCTAATCTTATCATTCCTTCAGAATGCCAAGGCCTCATATATCAGGCAGCGAAGTCGAGCACAATGTGTTCCCTGCACTTCTTGCACAGAAATGACACAGAGTTGTACATCTCACCCGTTTTGATCCCTCGTGGGTGCTCCACACAGTGTGCTTGAAGTTTGCTGCATTTGCTGGTTCTGCAGGCCTAGCAAAGTCCAGATTAACAAAGGGGTGCGGACATATGTTTCTCCCCCACCCCCATTTTAATCTAACAACCTTGTCAGACTGAGAGGCAGCGTGACAAGGAGCTTTGAAGCTGAACAGAGATTTGAGTCTGGGTCTCCCCAATGCTGCCCCAGTACTCTTAACAACTACAGCAAATCCTTCTTAAAGCACTGGCAGGCCCAATCTGCCAGCTGCCCTCCTAACCCTGCCTGTGGCACCCCTAAACCGTACCCCATCATGGACAAGGGGGCTCTCAGTGGCTCCTAGCTATGATGGCAGCAATGCTTCTGAATACCAGTGGCTGGAAAGTACAGAAGGGAAGAGTGCTCTTGCGCTTAGATCCCGCCTGCTGGTTTCTTACAGGCGTTTGGTTGGCCACTGTGAACAGTGGCATAGCGTGGGGGGTGCAGGGGGGGCCGGCCGCACCGGGCGCAACATCTGGGGGTTAGGGGGCGCAAATCCACGGGTTAGGGGCGCAAATTACTTGCCTTGCCCCGGGTGCTGACAACCCACGCTACGCCACTGACTGTGAAAACTGGATCCTGGATTAGATGGGTCACTGGCCTGATCCAGCAAGCTCTTCTTATAGTCTGATTTCATTTCATGGTCAGAGGCTGCTTACACACCAGACCGCTTGAATCTTGAGAACCAGCAAGTGTTAAAATCTAACCAAGCCTTCTATATCCAGAAAGTGCAGTCATATCTTGGGTTAAATATGCTTTGGGATGAATATTTTCGGGTTGCACTCCATGGCAACCCGAAAGTAACGGAGCGTGTTACTTCCAGGATTCGCTGCTCGCGCATGCGCAGACGCTCAAAATGACGTCACGCGGATGTGCGGAAGCGGCGAATTGCGACCCGCGCACGCGCAGACGCAGGTTGCATTCGCTTAAGGATGCAAACGGGGTTCTGGAATGGATCCCGTTCGCATCCAGAGGTACCACTGTAGTTTCCTGGTGAGGTGAAGAGGGGTTAAGGGGCTTGGTGCTAGATGGCAAATGGGTGGGGTTGCCTGCGCCAAATGAGAAAGCCAGAGTTGAGAGCAGAATTTAGCAGTGACCTAGAAGGACTCTATGAACTAGAAGGGAAGCAGCAAGCCAGTGTGGTGTAGTGGTTCAGAGCAGTAGATTCGTAATCTGGGGAACCGGGTTCGCGTCTCCGCTCCTCCACATGCAGCTGCTGGGTGACTTTAGGCTAGTCACACTTTTCTGAAGTCTCTTTTCTGAGTGTTTGTTGTGGGGGAGGAAGGGAAAGGAGAATGTTAGCAGCTTTGAGACTCCTTCGCAATCCATGGTTCCCAGGTTCTGTAAATGGACGGTGTGCATGCAGGCTGAGTCTCAGGAGGCCTGGTATGTGTTCAGTGATTGCATCATGGACATAAAGAGCTGCTTCTTACATATGCCACAAGGTAAAGCTTTCTTTTTATGGAAGCTCTGCCCGCGTACCCAGCGTGTTGATATGGCTTATAACACTGGAGCAACATAGCAGCTGGCGCACCTCATCAGTTTAAGTCCTAGGAGCGCTGTAGGTTAAACTACAGAGCCTAGGACTTGCTGATCAGAAGGTCGGCGGTTCGAATCCCCGCGATGGGGTGAGCTCCCGTTGCTCGGTCCCTGCTCCTGCCAACCTAGCAGTTCGAAAGCATGTCAAAGTGCAAGTAGATAAATAGGTACCACTCCAGCGGGAAGGTAAACGGCGTTTCCATGCGCTGCTCTGGTTCGCCAAAAGTGGCTTAGTCATGCTGGCCACATGACCCGGAAGCTGTACGCCGGCTCCCTTGGCCAATAAAGCGAGATGAGCACCGCAACCCCAGAGTCGGTCACGACTGGACCTAATGGTCAGGGATCCCTTTACCCTTTACCTTTATCAGTTCACAAATCAATGTTCCCTACTGATTTATGGAGCTTCTCCCTATTACCTCCCTTAATTTCCAAACTGGCATGCTTCCCCCCCTGTCAATGTACAAGTCCTAAGATGCTGGAAAGAGGCTCATTTTTACACTGATGTAAAAATGGAACTGGGCCAAAACACACCAGCTGAAGATCCTAGCCTATGTGGTAATTTCCCCAAGTCACAGTTCGTGCTACAGCTGGCCTTCTGAAACATAGAAGATTAAAAACAAAAACTACAAAAACACACCAAGAAACCACCACACACAATTTCCCAACTTGGTTCCTCTGCTGTATCTTAAAAACAGCTTGTGGATGCCAAAAATCCTTCGCTTGACCTATAAAAATAAATAAATAGCAATGATGTGAATAAAGTTTTGGAACATCCACAAGGTGTGGTTTCTGCAATAAAGGACAGCTGGCAGAAAGGAGGAGGGTTAGATAACGAAAAATAAGCAACAGCAGTTGGAGTACAGACCAATATATTCCGAGACGTTACAAAAGCATATATCTTCTTTGGTTTCATTTGTGCTGCCATAGATCTGATCTAAGGTAAAGGATGTTCCAGGAGTTAAGGTGTTAGGGATGGCTCTCCCTTTCACTGTGTCCCTTCCTACTTTGACAGAAGATGCTGTTATTTGTATATCTGAGGTCCAGGATTCCAGTCCCTGCATCTCCACGGAAAACAAAACAAAAAAATCCTTCCAGTAGCACCTTAAGGTTAAGCACCTTTCTCCACGGAAAGAATCACAAATGGGGAAACTGGGGAAAGATTATTCTTGCAACTCTGAGGAGCTGGATTTCTACTAAGCCTTGTTGGACCTCCTGCTAGCTGATATGTTAAACCTGATATGTTAAACCACCTCAGACTGCAAGTGATGTTTCATTTAAATTATGGAGCTTCCTGTGGCCCTCCAGAACTTTTTGGACTCTATCTCCCATCATTCATGACCTTTGGCTATGCTAGCTGGGGTTGATGTGAGTTGGAGCCCAATGTCAACGGAGAGGTCGCAGGTTCCTCATTCCAGATGTAAAGGAATGTTTCACAGTATTAAAAAATGTCCTATACAGAGAGAAGTAAGGTAAAGGGAGCCCTGACCATTAGGTCCAGTTGTGGTCGACTCTGGGGTTGCGGCGCTCATCTCGCTTTATCGGCTGAGGGACCCGGCGTACAGCTTCCGGTCATGTGGCCAGCATGACTAAGCCGCTTCTGGCGAACCAGAGCAGCGCACGGAAACGCCGTTTACCTTCCTGCCGGAGTGGTACCTATTTATCTGCTTGCACTTTGACGTGCTTTCAAACTGCTAGGTTGGCAGGAGCAGGGACAGCACTGGGAGCTCACCCCATCGCGGGGATTCAAACCGCCAACCTTCTGATCAGCAAGTCCTAGGCTCTGTGGTTTAACCCACAGCGCCACCCACGTCCCCTACAGAGAGAAGTAGCACACCATTAAGATTTCATCTCGCTAACCCTTGTCCCTTGAAAGCTGCTTTCTATAAAGAAAGACAGAAAGACAGAAAGACAGAAAGACAGAAAGACAGAAAGACAGAAAGACAGAAAGACAGACAGAAAGAAAGAAAGAAAGAAAGAAAGAAAGAAAGAAAGAAAGAAAGAAAGAAAGAAAACTGCTTTCTAGGTGCAACTGCATTTTTAATTTTTTTTTTTTTTATGGAGGAGCACACTGTTATGTGAAGCAGTTTAAAGTGCCGCCCAGCTGCCCCGGGTACAGATTTTACTATATTGGTAAGACAAGCCATGTACTTCAGGGTTTGTGACACAAAGGAACCGAAATTTGGGCCTGGGAGTGAAGGTTGGGGGGACCTTTTGAAACGGATTGTGCTACTTGTTGCTTAGAAGAGAAAGCTGCCGTGATTGAGATGCTCCTTTGTTGAAAGCCGTGCCATGCCAGCTAAGTCGAGCCCATTCTTTGTCTCCAACTGTACATTGCCCACTCAAACACTACACAGGAGTGTGGAAGGGACAGAACTGCAACAAGCCTCCTGCGGATACTAATGAAAGGGACATTGGCAGTCATTACATATAGCAATGGCACACTCATCAATTATCTGTGTGGATCTTTATGTAACGAGAGCAGCATCCTACACAGAAGAGGGAGGTAGCAGCAGGCTCAGGAGAACCCTGAGGTTTGCAGAAGTACAAAATATACTATATCTTTGGGGAACCAAAGTCCCTGAGGAGCCCCAACCCTTCCCTCCGAAAAAGCACAATGAGGACAGAGCATTTTCAGTGGCCCACTGACTGCTGAACAGGGGAAGCAGAAAACTGGGAAGGAAGGGAAAGGAGAATCCAGAACAGGAGCAGTCCACCCTGCAACAATTTGTTGCAGCAGGCCCCACTTTATTCTGTAGCAAAACTCTAAGCTTCTGAACTGTGTACGCTGCTTACAATGTGGGGTGTAAACTGAAGACGCAGGTGGCATACAGTACTGCTTAAATCATGGGTAGGCAAACTAAGGCCCAGGGGCCAGATCCGGCCCATGGACGGTCTTGGAATTAGCGTGTTTTTACATGAGTAGAATGTGTGCTTTTATTTAAAATGCATTTCTGGGTTATTTGTGGGGCATAGGAATTCGTTCATTTCCCCCCAAAATCTAGTCCGGCCCCCCACAAGGTCTGAGGGACAGTGGACCGGCCCCCACTGAAAAGGTTTGCTAATACCTGGCTTAAATGTTCTCTTTAAAGGCGAGTCCCACTGGCTGAATCCTGGTAGTGCAAGTGGGTTTAACAACCTTCTTCCCTACAGTTGCTAGAGTGCAATTATCATCATTATTATTACATGAATTACTTCCCACGAGGCATCACAAAGCCATTTACATTCTAATCTAAGCCATTAATAACAATATAAAAGAACATCAGCACATACATACATAAAAGCAATTGAAATTCAAGTCAGATGCCTGCTAAAGCCTCCGTTTCTCTGGGACAGGCGTGGGGAGCCATTTGCCCTCCAGATGTTGCTGTGAGCTGTGCTTTTTACTAGGGCTCACTGGCGTGTCATGTTGTATTCAAACATGACTAGTGAGCTTAGGGCTAATTAATGCATGAAGAGGTCATGACCACAGAATTGTATTCCTAGGCTCAGCTAGGTCATGCCCCTCTCCTGCAATGAAGAAAATTAAGTTTCCTCCTTTGTTCATTCTCTTTCAACTATGTGAACTCACTGAGGTAGGAAGTGCCTCAATTAGCTTGCTACAAGCTCAGGCTGTGTGCTTTTCCACTATATTTTGTATCCCAAGCTTTCTACCTGTGTTCTTCTGGCTGCTGCATGGAATCACACATGAATTTGACCTTTGGCATTTGTAAGTAAAGCGTTTAAACTTACTAATGGTGTGGTATGCTCGTTGTGAGATGGGAAGCACTGTAAGCGGACTAGAATGGGGTAGTTAAAGGGTCTAAAAGCCTATATTCCTCACACTTCACTGTGCTGCATGATTTTGTGTCTTTGAACTCTGCTAGGGGTTCTCTCTTGCTGGAGAGTGTGTTTACCCCATGCTAGGGAGCCAGCCAATTCTTTTATTAACTACAGATACAGATCCAGATTTACTATTTCCCCCAGCAACCGATTAGGCTGTCAACAACCTGGTTAATTTTAAGGCAAGATCCATAGGCCAGTATCCTAAGGGCTTTCAAAATCTCAACCTAACATTAACTAAAAAGTTCACTTACGCTTGTATGTTGATCAAAAGTGACAATCTATTTACTTGGATCTTCTTCAGAGTTGGTCATAGATTAGTCAGTTTATCAGGCTTGAAAAGATTGAATTGCATTAGTGGGATCAGACTTTGGGAGTGGACGCACAGCTTACTGACCCAAATTGCCTTTGTCAGCTGTTTTAGATTACTTGCCATTAGTCAGAGCTAAGGATGGTGTCACCTCGTTTATCCATGAATCAACTATTTAATGGGTACTTCAGCTGCTAATGCAAATACATTTCTTTTAAAACTCAGAATGTACTAGCACCAGTTTTCCTGCTGAGGATAGAAAGAGGAAATTAATCATTTCTTAGCTGCAAGTGCATTAGCACTGTGTTTATTTTACAGCTTTTGGATCGATGCTGAGTTGTCAGAGCAGCAGGTCAGATTAATTTTCAACTACAGACACCAAGAAGTCACCTGTTCTCCCAGGTAAGTGTTGGCTTGGTTCCTTGTTCGATGGAACAGACTCTCAAACAAAAGTGTGTTAATAAGGCTTTGTTGTTCTTATTGTTGTTGTTTAGTCATTTAGTCTTGTCCGCCTCTTCATGACCCCATGGACCAGAGCACGCCAGGCACTCCTGTCTTCCACTGCCTCCCGCAGTTTGGTCAAACTTTTGTTGGTAGCTTCGAGAACACTGTCCAACCACCTCGTCCTCTGTCGTTCCCTTCTCCTTGTGCCCTCCATCTTTCCCAACATCAGGGTCTTTTCCAGGGAGTCTTCTCTTCTCATGAGGTGGCCAAAGTATTGGAGCCTCAGCTTCAGGATCTGTCCTTCCAGTGAGCACTCAGGGCTGATTTCCTTCAGAATGGATGCGTTTGATCTTCTTGCAGTCCATGGGACTCTCAAGAGTCTCCTCCAGCACCATAATTCAAAAGCATCAATTCTTCGGCGATCAGCCTTCTTTATGGTCCAGCTCTCACTTCCATACATCACTACTGGGAAAACCATAGCTCTTACTATATGGCAAGGTGATGTCTCTGATTTTTAAGATGCTGTCTAGGTTTGTCATTGTTATCCCCTCAAGAAGCAGGCATCTTTTAATTTTGTGACTGCTGTTAGTAAGGCTACAATCCTCTAAATAATTACTTGGGATGAAATCTCATTAAACCCTGAGTAAACTTGGATAAGAGCTATGCTTTAGTCCAGGGGTCCGCAATTTTTTTTAGCCACGGGCCGCCGGTCCACTGTCCCTCAGATTTTGTGTCGGGCAAGAGAAGCGGCACCAGGAGGAGGGGAGCTGGAAGAAGAGGTGAGGGGGGCAAATAGTCCTCCTTCCCACCCCCCAGCCCCAGCAACTGTGCTTACCTTCCCAGGGGCCGCCACCGCCGCTGCCACTTCTCTTGGGTCATCCGCTCTGCTCTCGGGTCCACAGGAGCACCAGGGCAGCGGTGGTGGTGAAGGGAAGGTGAGCGGTGCAAAAGGGCTGGCTCTGGAGAGGGGCTGCTTAAAATGGCGCTCAGCCAGCTCAGCCCAGCCCCCTTCCTCCTCTAGGCAGGGCAGGGAGAAGCCAGGAGGAGGGAGGGAGGAGACGCCGCTGTGGTGTGTGTGGGGAAATGGAATAGGGTCGGGGGGGAAATGGCACAGCCCGAATGAACAGAATCCCCACGCCGATCCATGGACAGTCCGCGTGTCGGATTCTGAAGGCAATTGGGCCTGATCCGGCCCCTTGGCCTTAGTTTGCCGATCCATGCTTTAGTCACTCCCAACTGAAATGTAGCCTCCTACTGCTATTCTGTATGTCAACCTGTAAATAAGCCCAAGGTAAATGGAGCTGGACATGGGTGGCGCTGTGGTCTAAACCACTTAGCCTAGGGCTTGCCGATCAGAAGGACGGTGGTTCGAATCCCTGCTACGGGGTGAGCTCCCATTCCTCGGTCCCTGCTCCTGCCAACCTAGCAGTTCAAAAGCACGTCAAAGTGCAAGTAGATAAATAGGTACCGCTCTGGCGGGAAGGTAAACAGCATTTCCATGTACTGCTCTGGTTCGCCAGAAGTGGCTTAGTCATGCTGGGCACATGACCCAGAAGCTGTACACTGGCTCTCTCGGCCAATAAAGCGAGATGAGCGCCGCAACCCCAGAGTCAACCACGACTGGACCTAAGGGTCAGGGGTCCCTTTACCTAAATGGAGCTAGGATTGCAGCTTAAGTATGTCACTGCGCTTGCACCATTCCTTCTCCCTCCTCTTTGTTGTTTCCTCCACTTTTAGCAGATTTAAGTTCTTCCAAGGCATGGACTTGGTTTTTGTGTGCGTATATTGTACTGTAAAATATTTTGTGTACTTATTGTATAAGGATAATGATGATAGCAGAGTTCTGTTTGGTAAAATATAACTTGGGTTAGGATTTTGAATGTATTATTCCTCGGATTAATTCGTCACTTTTTCATTGCCTTTGCTGTTTAGTTCAAAACTGGCAGCTCAGGAGTTATGCCAGTTGCAAACGGAGAGGCAGGGCTTAAGCGCAGCGGTAGAGCATCTGTTTCGTATGCAGAATATCTCTCATTCAATCTCTTGGTATCTCAAGGTAGGTCTGTTCCTCTGTTCCTATGAATTGAAGGTGCATTATTTGAAGTTACAAGGTCATATAGCTAAAAAAGGGCACTGCTTTTCCTTGGTAGACTGTTTCCCCATCTGTGTTCTCTCTCTCATTTTACTTCAGGATATTGTGAGGAAAATAACCTAACAACTGACGCCTCCAAAGTAATTTGCTTTTCAATGGACCTCACTACCCAGCTGTCCTGGGTCTATCATTTGCATGGAAATATACTTTTTCATTTCCTTGCCACCTGCTATTTACTTGCTATTGTACTTTCGTATTTTTTAAAAGACCTCTTCAATGTGGTTCAGGAATACAATGTATTTTTGGCATCCAAGACCCCCTTTTTTTGCACCGGAGGGTCACAGAAGCCATTGCAAAACCCTTAAGTCTAAAGGTCGAAGGATGTGTACACACTATACTTTTGAGCATTACGGTGGTACCTCGGGTTACATACGCTTCAGGTTACAAACTCCGCTAACCCAGAAGAAGTACTTCGGGTTAAGAACTTTGCTTCAGGATGAGAACAGAAATCGCAGCGTGGCAGCGGGAGGCCCCATTAGCTAAAGTGGTGCTTCAGGTTAAGAACAGTTTCAGGTTAAGAACAGACCTCCAGAAAGAATTAAGTACGTAACCAGAGGTACCACTGTATTCACAGCTCATTCCTTCCCTCAAATGATTATGGGCACTGTACTTTGCGAGAGGTAAACTTTAAAGGTATAGCATGTACACATGACATTTTATTCTGGAATCAATGGAAACTGTGTGATTATTTTATTCTACACAGTGGTGTAGTGGTTAAGAGCGGTAGACTCGTAATCTGGGGAACCGGGTTTGATTCCCCGCTCCTCCACATGCAGCTGCTGGGTGACCTTGGGCCAGTCACGCTTCTCTGAAGTCTCTCAGCCCCACTCACCTCACAGAGTGTTTGTTGTGGGGGAGGAAGGGAAAGGAGATTGTTGGCCACTTTGAGACTCCTTCGGGTAGTGATAAAGTGGGGTATCAAATCCAAACTCTTCTTCTTCTCTTGCATCATTCTTGCCCCAGAAAAGCACTTACTGACTTGAGAATCTGACTTCATTCTGATCGTAAAAGTTCGTTGCAGATGGATTCTGCATTACTCTGCAGTCTGTCCATTGGAAAATGCTTACAGGCGGTCCCAGCAACGGATGGGGTGTAGCCACACCTGCCAATAACCTTGTAGGTAGGCGCACACCAAGCTCGCAAATCACAACCACGACTTTTTCCTTCATGTTATCTGGGGCGTGTGCAGGGGCGAAACAGTGCAGATAGGAGGTGTATCAAGTAACCACACAGGTCCTTGTGGACAGCAAGACCTAGACTGAAAGCAGCATGCTGAGGACGAGTATGAATGGTTCCAGAGTGTGCATAAACCACATTTTTGTGCTACAAATGGCTCATGGAGAGATCAGGTAGGATTACTGTTGTTGTTCTTTAGGGTGGATGCTGTTTGCTGAGCCATTCTGTTGTAAGAACATGCAGACTCTCAAGCTACACCGGAAGTAGACCTGAGCATGGGGAAAATACTGATCTCGGCTAGTTCTGCGGGATGCTTTCATGGAGCGAAATGCCAGATAAGAGCTTTGACTACTGGGTGCTATAATCTCCTTTGTTTCCAATGTTCAGGCTGTGAGTTTTGCTCCACCTATAAGCAAAATGGCACCACCCATGAAGGAGAGGGAAGTATCAGGTAGGCTTGGGGAGACTTGGAAATCTGCAAAAATCTCTCTTTTTTGCGGTGGGGGGTGGGGGCAAAACAGCAAAGGACTGAGCATGCTCAGTGGCCAGGGAATCCCAATCAACTGTTGACTGAAGGGGAGAAAATGGGGTAATGGAAAAGGAGTGGCTGGAATCCAGAACGAGAAGCCCTCCATGTTGCAGCATTTTGTCTTGGGACTCCTGCAGATCTTTGCATTGTGCTTGCTGCCCTGGCATTTTGTGTGAGGAGGCAAGGCAGAACTGGACAGCTTCTGCTTTGCCTCAGAGGATTCCTGCAGGCGATAATCTTCTAGCAAATGTGCAGTTTTATTTACCATATTTTTCGCACCATAAGACGCACCCAGTTTTGAGAGGGGGAATGCAAGAAAAAAAATATTATTTAAAGGGAGCACTGAGCAGAGCCTGGGATGCATCCCAGGCTCTGCTCAGTGCTCCCTTTCTTTTTATTATTTTTATTTTTTATTTTTTATTTATAAAATTTTTCAAATATAACAATAAAGGAAAAACATTCCATCCAAAATTTACATCCAATTCTAATCTTTCTGCTTTCAGACTTCCCTCAGTCTATCTGGAAATTTTCCATATTATCACAATTATTCACATTTCTTCCATCTATATTGTTTTGTTTTTTTAAAACCATATTAATCTTAACAATCATTATAAATCACTATTTCTTTCCATTATTATCACAGAGCTTCTTGAAAACCTACAAACGTTAATTGTTCTTCTCATATATTTTTAATATACTCTGTAAATTTATTCCAGTCCTCGGTAAATCTTTGGTCTCGCCGGTTCCGAATTCTCCCCGTCAATTTATCTAATTCCGCATACTCCATCAACGTCATTCTCCATTCTTCTTTTGTCGGGATTTCTTCCTGTTTCCATTTTTGTGCCACCAGAATTCTTGCCGCTGTTACTGCATATAAAAACAACTTCTCATCCTTCTTTTTTATATCATTTCTTAGTATTCCTAACAGAAAAGTTTCTGGTTTCTTAACAAAAGTATATTTCAACATTTTTTTCAACTCATTGTAAATCATTTCCCGGAAACCTTTCATTTTTTTACATTCTGCTCAGCGCTCCCTTTCACAAGCCGCGTGGAGCACTGATGGGCTGCCCTTCTCTCTCTCCTTGGGGAAAAGCCCCCAAGAGCAGCAAACACGCTCCACGTGGCTCTTTAAAGGGAGCGCGGATCTTGGGGGCTTTTCTGGGAGGTGGGGGAAGGGACAGAGGGGCTAAGCCAGAAGTTAGAATAGCAAGAGGGAGCGCTGCGCAGCGATCCCTCTTGCTGTTCTGGCTTCTGGGATAGCCACCCAGCCTGCATTCGCTCCATAAAATGCACACACATTTCCCCTTACCTTTTAGAAGGGAAAAGGTGCGTCTTATAGAGCGAAAAATACGGTACGTATCGATGAGCAACCTGCCATTCTTCCATGAAACTCAAGGTGTTTGTGGACAGGGTTCCTCAGATCTGACCAGACCTGCTTAGTGTTACCAAGATTGCTTCGTCCTGCGGCTTCATAATAATAATAATAATAATAATTTATTATTTATATCCCGCCCATCTGGCTGAGTTTCCCCAGCCACTCTGGGCGGCTCCCAATCAGTGTTAAAAACAGTACAGCATTACATATTAAAAACTTCCCTGAACAGGGCTGCCTTAAGATGTTTTCTGAATGTCAGGTAATTCTTTATCTCTTTGACATCTGATGGGAGGGCGTTCCACAGGGCGGGCGCCACTACCGAGAAGGCCCTCTGTCTGGTTCCCTGTAGCCTCACTTCTCGCAATGAGGGAACCGCCAGAAGGCCCTCGGCGCTGGATCTCAGTGTCCGGGCTGAACGATGGGGGTGGAGACGCTCCTTCAGGTATACTTCAGGCCAAAAAAGAGTCCAATTGTTCTTTCCTCAAACTATTCATTTATTTGTTCCAGAATATTTTTAGCCTGCCCTGCAGTCAAAATCTCAGAGTGGGTTACAGTATGTAAAACAACAACAATACTCCCAGCAAAATAAATAAGAGCAGGTGAAAATTATAATTTTAAAATTACAGCAGAAAACCCAGGAGTGGACTTGCATCCCAGAAGAACGCAGGGCAAAATCATAGGTCTTATCTTAGCCTGGTACTGAAATGTCACAAGGGCGAGTGCCTGATGTATTTTCAAGGAGAGGATGTTCTGGGGGGCACATTTCAAATTGTGAGTGAGCGCTGAGGGCACCAGCCACAAAATTACTGCCCGGGGTGGGGGTGGCATGACATAACACAGGAAGAATATAGTCATTGCTGATTTTCCACTTTCTGCCCCTGGACAACCTCACACTTGCCAAGAGACCCAGGTGGAATCTTCACACATATAAAAAAATGCTGCAAAAATGCATTTAAAAAAAAAAAGTTTTGAAAATACACTGAAATTTCCATAGCTCACTGTCGCCATCTAGTGTCACATTTGTATACTGCACCTTACAACACACCTAAAACATTTTATTTGCAGCTGTAGAGCTGAGTCCCCAGTGTGGTATAGTGGTTAGAGTGCTGGGCTAGGACCTGGGAGACCAGGGTTCAAATCTTCACTCAGCCACAAACCTTGCTGGATGACTAATGGACCAGTCATTGCCACTCAGCTTAACTTACCTGACAGGGATGTTGTGAAGAGAGGGAGACCCATGTAGGCCACCTTGAGCTCCTTGGAGCAAAAGGTGAGATATAAATACAATGACTAAATAAATAAATAGGAAAGCAGTGGTGTCTTGCTGGTCCCGATTGCAAAGATAAATCTCTTAAAGGCACAAGATTCTTGTTTTCCCCAATGCCACTCCTAAACCAAAGTGCCTGCTTACCTGGGAGTGAGCCCAATTAAGCACAAAGAGACTTACTTCTGAAATAGATAAGTATAAGTTATCTATACAGCATAGCTGTCAACTTTTCCCTTTTCTTGCAAGGAATCCTATTCAGAATAAGGGAATTTCCCTTTAAAAAAGCAAAATGTTGACAGCTATGCTATACAGTGAGTACTTGATGGGCATCAACACGGGACATAACTAAGACTTTTTGCAAATGTTCCCCTTTCCCCATCTGGAAAGGGGTTTCTTAAACATCAACCTGCAACTACTGTACAGTAGTAGTATTTGCAGAAATACAGTGGTACCTCGGGTTAAGTACTTAATTCGTTCCGGAGGTCCGTTCTTAACCTGAAACTGTTCTTAACCTGAAGCACCACTTTAGCTAATGGGGCCTCCTGCTGCTGCCACGCCGCCGGAACACAATTTCTGTTCTTATCCTGAAGCAAAGTTCTTAACCTGAAGCACTATTTCTGGGTTAGCAGAGTCTGTAACCTGAAATGTATGTTACCCGAGGTACCACTGTAACTTCTAGGGAGTCTCTAGTCACAGATGAATCTACCATAGGGGAGATGGAGCCCAGTTGCTAGGAAGAAACAGAAGGGCAAACTATGGAGACTAGCAGGAAAAGTGCACTTAAGGTCAGGGGCTAAGAGAAGAGTTTTGGGACCCCTGAGATCCCTACTGCATGCTGTCCAAACAACTCACTTGTCAATCATAACTTTGATTTCACCCATTGGCTAAACACCCCATCAGGTGTGAACAGCCAGGGCGGGCTCATTTCTCTTAGATTGCTTCGAAGGGTGCCTGCACAGTTTGCTTTGTAACTTTCTTCCTAGGCGGCCAAGAGCCTTACATATTATTTTAAATGAAAGTTTAGACCCCGGGACACCTGCAACAGGTGCCATGACACCCACAGTGCCAAGTCAACAACCCCTGAATGAGAGAGCAAGCCGTCCAAATGCAGCCTGGCTCTGTGCGCAGGTTTAGGAACAGCTGTGATGCTATAATAATTTACACCATCTGAACAAGTCTCTTGGGAGCTATTTTGGCCTGTCCATAATTGATGGTGTTCTATAGCATTCCAACACCCACCCTAACCCCGCCCACATGCCTCCTATGCCACAGTAGAAAGAAGAGTTTCCTCCAGAAAGACAAATCTTGGTGGACTAGAAACAGCTGTTCCTTTGCTGTTCCAGCAGCTGCTTCAGGACCTGCCGAAGACCTATAAAAATTTGCCCTGCCGTGACCTCAGCGCTGCAAGCAGGTATGTTTGCACTACTTTGCTGATGCTGCATGCCTTAGCTGAAACCCAAGAGAGAGCATCTGGGCTGCTTTTTAGATTTTCTGTGCATAGTCCCTTCAAACACAGGGCAAGACAAATGACTCTGAGCTTGCCATACGGAAATAGCGCAGACGCCAACAGAGGCAGTACAGTAGTACCTCGGGCTACATACGCTTCAGGTTACATACGCTTCAGGTTACAGACTCTGCTAACCCAGAAATAGTGCTTCAGGTTAAGCACTTTGCTTCAGGATGAGAACAGAAATCGTGCTCCGGCGGCATGGCGGCAGCAGGAGGCCCCATGAGCTAAAGTGGTGCTTCAGGTTAAGAACAGTTTCAGGTTAAGAACGGACCTCCGGAACGAATTAAGTACTTAACCCGAGGTACCACTGTACTGGGTAGTCCTGAAAGTATTCCTGTGGTTTTCTAACTGGGGTCCTACCAGCTATGACGAGGTGCCTCTGTGGGTCCTTAATGGCTAGTGAGACTTAGGAGAGTACCTAAGGCAGGCACTATTTCTTCTGGGAGCAATACCTCAGGCATGTCCAAAGTCTGTTTTGGGGGCCTAATCCCTCGAATTCCTGCGGTAAAATCCCCCCAGAAGCTAAATTGTAAAAAAAAAGCTGAACAACTTTGGGGTAAAATCCTAAAATCCTCAACAACTTTGGTTGGTCCTCATGCATGTTCGCTTCATCTTTGAAAAAAGTTTGGGCACTCCTGCTTTATATAGTTCATTGAAAGATGCTATTTGATAACAGGACTGAAAGCCTAATGGGTTTCCTCAAGTCTATTTCAGTGCCTTTAAGCAGGCAGTGGGACGCAGGTGGCGCTGTGGGTTAAACCACAGAGCCTAGGGCTTGCCAATCAAGAAGGTCAGCGGTTCGAATCCCCGCAATGGGGTGAGCTCCTGTTGCTTGGTTCCAGCTCCTGCCAACCTAGCAGTTCGAAAGCACATCAGTGCAAGTAGATAAATAGGTACCACTCCAGCAGGAAGGTAAATGGTGTTTCCGTGCGCTGCTCTGGTTCGCCAGAAGCGTCTTAGTCATGCTGGCCACATGACCTGGAAGCTGTACGCCGGATCCCTCAGCCAATAAAGCAAGATGAGCGCCACAACCCCAGAGTCGTCCGCGACTGGACCTAATGGTCAGGGGTCCCTTTATCTTTAACAGGCAGTAGCCAAAGTATAATTTCAAAGCAGACCTAAAGATGTCTTTCTATAGCCTGGTTTGCTTTCAGGCTATCAATTCATAGAGCATTTATCCTGATTATTTTTTTTCAGGGATATAGGAGCCAACTCCAGGGGGCTGTGGATGCTTGGGCACCCAGAATAATATAACTGTGGGGACGGGGGCACTCACAAAGTCAATGATCGCAGCCGGCAGGCAGATGCTGTGATGCTGCCGCCGAGAAAGTTCAGCTCTGTCTTCCGCAGCCAGTCAGTGAGGCACCCTTTTCGGGGGGGGGGAGGGGCCCTCAGACATGGAGGCAGAATCTCTCTGCCTCTGAGCCTGAGCCCCACCCATGCAGAAAAGGGTGCCTCGCTGGCTGCAGAGTTGGGGAAGAAGAGGAGCTACCGCAGCAATGCAGGCATTCGACATCACACACGCACACCTTTTTTTTTTTACAATAATATTTATTAATTTTCAATAGACATAACAAGGAAAACATGCAACAACACAATAGACAAGTGAAAAAGAAGAAAAAAAGAACAACAAACTTAAAATACCTAAACAGAAAAAAAGAAACTCCATTAATTAATTAAAATCCATTTTCATAAACATTTTAGTTGACTTCCTCTAATCTCCTCCATCTGAATTTCCTCTTAATTTGAATGTAGTAGTTTCCAATATCATTATTTCATAAAACAATATTGCAGTCGTATTCCAATTTCTTTACCTTTCTTATAGTGCATTTTCTTATTTATATATTTATTGTTGTGTATTGAGTCAAAGGATTTTATATCTGTATTATTATTGTCTGTATTTGCATTAGGGTAAAGTAACTGCCTTTTGGTTCCAGAGGGTACAGCTACTTTTGTTGTTGTTTAGTCGTTTAGTCGTGTCCGACTCTTCGTGACCCCATGGACCAGAGAACGCCAGGCACCTCTGTCCTCCACTGCCTCCCGCAGTTTGGTCAAACTCATGCTGGTAACCTCGAAAACACTATCCAACCATCTCGTCCTCTGTCGCCCCCTTCTCCTTGTGCCCTCCATCTTTCCCAACATCAGGGTCTTTTCCAGGGAGTCTTCTCTTCTCATGAGGTGGCCAAAGTACTGGAGCCTCAGCTTCACAATCTGTCCTTCCAGTGAGCACTCAGGGCTGATTTCCTTCAGTATGGAGAGGTTTGATCTTCTTGCAGTCCATGGGACTCTCAAGAGTCTCCTCCAGCACCATAATTCAAAAGCATCAATTCTTCGGCGATCAGCCTTCTTTATGGTCCAGCTCTCACTTCCATACATCACTACTGGGAAAACCATAGCTTTAACTATACGAACCTTTGTTGGCAAGGTGATGTCTCTACTTCTCAAGATGCTGTCTAGGCCTGTCATTGCCCTTCTCCCAAGAAGCAGGCGTCTTTTAATTTCGTGGCTGCTGTCACCATCTGCAGTGATCATTGAGCCCAAGAAAGTAAAATCTCTCACTACCTCCATTTCTTCCCCTTCTGTTTGCCAGGAGGTGATGGGACCAGTGGCCATGATCTTCGTTTTTTTGATGTTGAGCTTCAGACCATATTTTGCGCTCTCCTCTTTCATGCTCATTAAAAGGTTCTTTAATTCCTCTTCACTTTCTGCCATCAAAGTTGTGTCATCTGCATATCTGAGGTTGTTGATATTTCTTCCGGCATTCTTAATTCCAGCTAGGGATTCATCCAGCCCAGCCTTTCACATGATGAATTCTGCATATAAGTTAAATAAGCAGGGAGACAAAATACAGCCTTGTCGTACTCCTTTCCCAATTTTGAACCAATCAGTTGTTCCATATCCAGTTCTAACTGTAGCTTCTTGTCCCACATAGAGATTTCTCAGGAGGCAGATGAGGTGATCTGGCACTCCCATTTCTTTAAGAACTTGCCATAGTTTGCCGTGGTCGACACAGTCAAAGGCTTTTGCATAGTCAATGAAGCAGAAGTAGATGTACAGCTACTACTGGTTCATTTAAGCTGCTGTATTTGGATCCTCTGTCTTATTGGTTTCCTCCAAAAGGCAGGACTGTGATTGCCTGATATTGTTCCCTCCAAAATGTATCCTTTCTAGCTAGTTCCATGTCCCTATAAATGTAGCTCTCCCCTCCTCAGGTCTCAGTCTTGTTTGCTTTAATAAAGAAGTGTTACTAGAGAACTGTCTCCAGCATATTATGTCAAGAGAGCTGAAATCACAAACCCCACGTCATAACATTTATGTCTAATTTAATCCTAGGCCTGATTGGTTCTTTCAAGTGGTTACATTTCTTTAATATTAGAATATTTGTTCAAATCGTCTTTAAATTTCTTCCAGTCTTCTTAGTAGTCCTCTTCTTTCTGGTCGCGGATTCTCCCGGTGAGATCAGCCAGCTCCATAAATTCCATCATCTTCATCTGCCTCACACGCGCGCACCTGCACATCGAGTATGTGACACCACACTACATGCAACCGTGTGAATGTGATGTTGCACATCTGTATTATGGCGATAGGCATCCACAATCCTGAGGGAGAGAGGGCGCCCCTGTTCTGGGAGATTCAACAACATTATTTATTTATTTATTCTGAATTACTTGTGAGGAGGTGCATCAAGCAAATGCTATTTCACACTTGGCCATTCCTTATGGCAAAAGGTCTGTATTATTTGGGGACGGAGGAGGAGCAGGTTTGTTGCCCCAAAGTTCCAAGTCTACTTTAGTTGTGCAACCTGAAATTGCTGGCCTGTGATTGCATCACACCCGAAAACAGTGACCTTCTGGAAATGCTCCTCTTCTGAATATGTGAAGCGACGTGTGGGCAGCTTCCTGATACATTTGGTGAAACACAACCTTGGCTATGAAAGCTGTGGGAACGAAAGTATTTCGTTAGGAGAGCACAGATCCATCTTCCGTTTCAAGGAGGCCCTCTGGTTTCAGGAAAAACTATCAAGGAGCATTCCTTTCATTCGGAAGAACTGCATATGTAGGTGAGCAAGTTGTGGAGGATATTCTTCATCATTTGTGAAGAGATGAATGTTTTGGAAGATCCAGAGGCCAACAACATCTGGAGAGCCATGACTACAGTCAAGTATGCCAAGGCAGGTCAGGAAGGAGACGGGCTCTGAGTTAGCAACTCCCCTTGAAAAACTGGGTTCTTCTGCTCCTGGACTCAGTTTTGCACTTGGATGACCAGGTGGCAGCTGTGGCCAGGAGCCCAATGGAGATACTAAATACAACTGCAAGGATGTGTTGGTGGCTACCTCCCTGTTTGCTTCTGGGCAAATAGATGATCTCTTTGAAAACTGTTATGTACTGAGTTGAATAGGATCCAAAATGCAGCAGTCTGATTGGTCCCAGAACAATAGGATCCAAAATGCAGCAGTCTGATTGGTCCCAGAACAATGCAGCAGTATGATTGGTCTGCAGGAGCCACCCAATCCAGCTCCAGATGGAAGTGAATCCACAACCTGATTGGCCTACAGGAGAATTCCAGAATTAGCCAATCACATGCAGCCCATTGTGTAAATAATGTATAGAAAGCAGATACTTTGGGGCAATTTTCATTCCTCCTCACCACTATGAGCTGAATAAAGAGCATGAAATCCACTCTTGACTCTGGGTATATTTCACTTCTATAAAGTGTTGGTGACTACCTTTCAGACTCTAAATGGCTCAAAACCAGGATAGGTTGGTGATTGCCTCCTCCGATACTATGCTGTCCATTCCATAAGATCAGAACGAGAAGTCCTTCTCTGGTGATGGACTATATGGAACTGGCGGAGATGACTGGCAGAATCCGAGACCAAGGTGAAGAGTTGGTGGAAGAAGATTGGAGAAAATTTAAAGTTTATCTACAGAAACATTGTAAAATTCAGGAATGTTAGAAAGATGTTGGAATGAAGTAATGTATTAGCAGAAATGATACAAAAGATTAGGTAAAAATCATTTTTTTAACTGTTGAAAGACGAGAATGTAAAATTATATTACATTAGGATAAACTATTAGGATAAAAACCAAGCTGGAAAGGATTTGCTGGAATATTTAATTGAACTAGAATACAAAAAAGGGAGGTGTGAGGAGGTCAGGGAAATAAGTAAAAGAAAGATAAGACATGGAAAGAGGGAAATGTTTTTAATTGCTTTTATTTTTCTGTATTTTGTATTTGTTTTTTTTTTCTTTTCTTTTTTTCTCATTTTTTCTTTCTCATTTTTGTAACTTTTTTGAAACTTTAATAAATATTATTATATAAAAAGAGAAGTCCTTCTCTGTGTCCCATCAAGGGTTGAAGCATTCTTGATTTGGAAGACAGAGGTTGCCCAAGATTATGGGACATTTTACACTGTGAAGTTGGGTTGGCTTTCTTTCTCCTTGATTATTATTTTTTGCCCATGAATGAAGCCTGTTTTGTTTTTGCAAGTGGGCAACAATATTTTTATTTTTGGCTTTAATCGCTGATCCTCTTAAGTGCGAGACTGGTTACACTACGCTCAGATTAAAGAAGTGTTTAAAAATGATAAAAAGTTAGGGTTCCAGGTGGAGAAATCGAAGTTGGAAACAGAATTGTTAGAACCTAAGACTAAGGTACTCTCAAGAATGTATAACTTGCTGCTGAAATGGAATACACAAGACGAAATGGTTAAATCGGCTATGATAAAGTGGGTACAGGATATTGGGCATAATATTATGTTTGAAGACTGGGAAAGGTTGTGGACCACTGGGCTGAACTTCACTGCATGTAATGCTCTGAAGGAAAATGTAATGAAAATGATATATAGATGGTACATGACCCCAGTTAAACTAGCCAAAATATACCATTCGTCTGATAATAAATGTTGGAAATGTAAGGAAAACGAAGGAACATTCTTTCACCTCTGGTGGACTTGCCCTAAAGTGAAGGCCTTCTGGGAAATGATATATAACGAGCTGAAAAAGGTGTTTAAGTACCGTATACCTTTACCAAGAAACCAGAGGCCTTCCTTCTGGGTATTGTCGGCCAGAACGTGTTAAAGAAGGACCGAACATTTTTTATGTATGCAACAACGGCAGCAAGGATACTCATCACTAAGAACTGGAAAACTCAGGATTTACCCACACTGGAAGAGTGGCAGATGCAGCTGATGGACTATATGCAACTAGCTGAGATGACTGGCAGAATCCGAGACCTGGGAGAAGAGAGGGTCGAAGAAGACTGGAAGAAATTCAAGATTTATCTACAAAAGTATTGTAATTTGGCTGAATGTTAACAAGGATTCCAGAGTAGAAATAACTGTTTACCACTAAACTAGATTTGAAGCTGACGATAAGTGAAATTAGGAAAGTATATATTTCTTTTTGGAGAAAGGAACAGACTGTATTTAAATGAGTGGATTTAAGACTGTAAAAAAAAAAAATGATAATTTGCTTGAAAAAATTCCACAACGATGTAAGTGGGAGCGGGAGACGTGAGGGAGTCCAAAGAAGTGATGAAAATATGTTATATAAGTAAAGCTGTTTATTAACTATGCATTTGTACAAAAAAAAAACCTTAATAAAAATTTATATATATAAAAAAAATTAAAAAATTAATAATCGCTGATCCTCTTTCTTCGGTCGGTAAATGACAATGGTTTTTAATGTTTGAGGGTTTTTTTTGTGTGTTTTAGTATTTTGTTGGAAGCTGTCCGGAGTGGCTGGGGAAATCCAGTCAGATGGGCAGCATATAAATAATAAAATGATTATTATTGTGCAAAAAAAGGAGTGATCATGTTGGGCTAAAGCAGTTACTTTGGTAGCAGGGCTGGGCATAATAGCCCTCACAAATGGAAGATGATCTAGGGCATGGGTAGGCAAACTAAGGCCCGGGGGCTGGATCCGGCCCAATCGCCTTCTATTTTTTTTTTTAAAGATATTTATTAGTTTTCAAAAGATTATATAAAATAGAAAAAAAAAACAAACAGAAAAAGCAGCAAGACATACATACAAAACACATACAATAACAAGTATAATTTCAATCCCTTATATTCATAAAACTTACTTTCCCGACCTCCTCATACCTCCCCTTTCTGTATTCCAATCTCTAATTAAATCAATTCAGCAAATCCTTTCCCTAATTTCTATTTAATTTTTGATCTTTCTTTTCTTAATTACATAATATTACAGCTAGAAACCCCTTAATTTCTAAATCAACATCATTCTAACATTCAGTAATCTTACAATGTTTCTTAAGATAGTCCTTAAATTTCTTCCAATCTTCTTCCGCCGTCTCTTTTCCCTGGTCTTGGATTCTGCCGGTCATTTCTGCCAGTCCCATATAGTCTATAACCCTCATCTGCCATTCTTCCACGGTGGGTAGATCTTGTGTCTTCCAATACTTTGCGATGAGTATTCTTGCTGCTGTTGTAGCATACATAATAAAAGTTCTATCCTTCTTTAACACCAATCGGCCAACCATACCCAGGAGAAAGGCCTCTGGTTTCTTCAAAAAGGCATATTTAAGTACCTTTTTCATTTCATTATAAATCATTTCCCAGAAAGCCTTAATCCTTGGGCATGTCCACCAAAGGTGAAAGAATGTACCTTCATTCTCTTTACATTTCCAGCACTTATTATCAGGCAAGTGGTAAATTTTTGCAAGCTTGACTGGAGTCACGTACCACCTGTATATCATTTTCATAATATTTTCTTTTAGGGCATTACATGCCATAAATTTAATACCGGTGGCGGCCCAATCGCCTTCTAAATCCAGCCCATGGACGGTCTTGGAATCAGCATGTTTTTACATGAGTTGAATGTGTGCTTTTATTTAAAATGCATCTCTGGGTTATTTGTGGGGCATAGAAATTCGTTCAATTCCCCCCCCCCGAAATATAGTCTGCCCCCCCACAAGGTCTGAGGGACAGTGGACCGGTCCCCTGCTGAAAAAGTTTGCTGACCCCTGATCTAGGGGCATACATGTTGGACTGCAAATACAGTGGTACCTCGGGTTACATACGCTTCAGGTTACATACGTTTCAGGTTACGGACTCCACTAACCCAGAAATAGTGCCTCGGGTTAAGAACTTTGCTTCAGGATGAGAACAGAAATTGTGCTCTGGGGGGCGCGGCAGCAGCAGGAAGCCCCATTAGCTAAAGTGGTGCTTCAGGTTAAGAACGGACCTCCGGAACGAATTAAGTACTTAACCCGAGGTACCACTGTAGAGGCTCATACGATGAAATGTTATTCCACTGCATGTAGAAAAGTGGTATATAAACAGAAAGCTGCGCTTGATCCTTTCTCCCTGGCTTTCAGTGTTCAGACGGTTGCTCACATCTGCAACATGAAGTGACACATCTGTTGACAGAAGCAAGCCTTAGTGCTTATTACCTTTGGGCAGCAAAAGGGGGCACAGCCGTTGAACCTTACTGAATGTCATGTTTTGTTAGGCTTCTATATTGCTGGACGGGGGGTGGGAGGGGACAAACGTCTCCAGTTCCTTCCCATACCTCTTGGGAGACCTCTACCTCCCAGCCCTAATTATGTAAAAGGATGCAACGTCGAATAGTCTGCCTGCCTCGCGGTTTCCTCTTCCACACCAGCGCTGACCCACACTCATCCTTGGGGCTTGGATTTGCCTGCACAGCTTTGCAAATTGCTAAGCAAGTGTTTCCAGCCGCAGATTAACACGGGGCTATTTGCCCTCTCTCCCTTCTGTCTCCAGTATCATCTGAAAGAGGAAAGTGGTAGGAAAGCGCTCCTGCTGAACCGAATCCAAAATTTCCATTTCCTTTTGGACTCGGGGGTGACCTCCAGGTGTAAGGTAGGGCTTTGGCTCAACACAATTAAACTGCTCTAAATGTGCCCTCTCGTCCCCCTTCTTCCTGCTCCTTTTCACCCTATTGCTTTGTCTTCTGTTCTCATGCTCACACATTCTTCTCTTTCGGGCAAGAGAGCTTTGTAAGGTCCAGTCAACACATGCTATAATAAATTTAATAATAATAACATTTTATTTATACCCCGCCCTTCCCGGCTCAGAAGGGTGGCGCTGTGGGTTAAACCACAGAGCCTAGGACTTGCTGATCAGAAGGTCGGAGGTTCAAATCCCCGCGACGGGGTGAGCTCCCGTTGCTCGGTCCCTGCTCCTGCCAACCTAGCAGTTCAAAAGCACATCAAAGTGCAAGTAGATAAATAGGTAGCGCTCTGGCGGGAAGGTAAACGGCATTTCCGTGCACTGCTCTGGCTCCCTTGGCCAGTAAAGTGAGATGAGTGCCGCAACCCGAGAGTCTGTACAGTAAAAGCTATGGTTTTCCCAGTAGTGATGTATGGAAGTGAGAGCTGGACCATAAAGAAGGCTGATCGCTGAAGAATCAATGCTTTTGAATTATGGTGCTGGAGGAGACTCTTGAGAGTCCCATGGACTGCAAGAAGATCAAACCTCTCCATTCAGAAGGAAATCAGCCCTGAGTGCTCACTGGAAGGACAGATCGTGAAGCTGAGGCTCCAAGAATTTGGCCACCTCATGAGAAGAGAAGACTACCTGGAAAAGACCCTGATGTTGGGAAAGATGGAGGGCACAAGGAGAAGGGGACGACCGAGGACGAGATGGTTGGATAGTGTTCTCAAAGCTACCAGCATGAGTCTGACCAAACTGCGGGAGGCAGTGGAAGACAGGAGTGCCTGGCGTGCTCTGGTCCAGGGGGTCACGAAGAGTCGGACACAACTAAACGACTAAACAACAACAACATCAAAGAGGGTGGGATTTCTGGAAATCAGATTTCAAAACTTTGGCGATAATCACACTGACTCTAATCCTTGCACGTCACCCGTTTAAGAGACCCGGTGGATCAGGCAGCCAAAGGCCCATCTGCTCCACTGACCAACCAGACCAGGTGGACAGCTCAGTTGGTTAGAGCAGGCTTCCTCAACCTCGCCCCTCCAGATGTTTCTGGCCTACAACTCCCATGATCCCTAGCTAGCAGGACCAGTAGTCAGGGATGATTGGAATTGTAGTCTCAAAACACCTAGAGGACCGAAGTTGAGGAAGCCTGGGTTAGAGCATGGTGCTGAAAACACCAAGGTTGCAGGTTTGATCCCCTTAAGGGACAGCTGCCTATTCCTGCATTGCAGAGGGGCTGGACTTGATGATCCAACTCTTTGATTCTAAGGGACTCCTTTGGGAAGGACTCACACGCAGGACATGAGGGCAGTCACACTCTTCTACGCAACTGGTGTCCTCTGCCCGATATGGGAAGCCATCTTCACTAGTAGCCAATGAAAGCCTTATCTTCCACAAATTTGCCTAACCCCCCTTTATGGTGTTCACCATTACAACTCATGGTGCCAAATCCCATTGTTCATTGAAAAACAAACAAATGCAATACTTGACTTGGTTTCGTTGTTGTTGGTTTTTATATAAGGAATGCTTGTTTCCTTAAAAAAAAATTCCTTCCATGGAAGAGTAATGAAATCCCCTCTATACAAGATTGGATCCAAATGCTAACAGAATATGCCGAATTAGATGGTCTATCAGGAAAAATAAAGAATAAATCAAAACGGGAATTTTTCAAAATGGGAAGTTTTCAAAGAATATCTGAAAAATAAATATAGTAGTTTAAATTCTGTTGCAGCATTCGATGAACTTCAGTAATAGTTGCAAGGTAGATATACGAAATTAGATATATTAAGAATAAGTTTAATTATAATAAAAGTGTGTATTGGCAATAAGTATCATGAAATCAAAATATGGAATAGACGGGAGGTTGGGTCTTTAGTGTTCAGACCAATATATGTCGTATTGTTTGCTAAGAAAATTATGTGTCTATAGTTATTCTTGTGTGCAGTGGCGTAGCTTGGGGGGTGCAGGGGGGGGGCGGCCGCACCGGGTGCAACATCTGGGGCGCGCGCGCTAATCTAGTGGAAGAGACTTGAGTGCTAAAATCCATGGGTTAGGGGGCGCAAATTACTTGCCTTGCCCTGGGTGCTGACAACCCACGCTACACCACTGCCTGTGTGTAATTTGGTATTTGTGTTTTTCCTTTTTTCTTGTTCTATCAATTTTTTTAAAAAAAAAAAAATCCCTAGAAAGCACCCCTTTCAGAGGGGTCCAAACTTTTTTCAAAGAGGGCCAGATTTGATGAAGTGAACATGCGTGAGGGCCGACTAAAGGGCCGGCCAAAGTTGAGCTTTTATTGGATTGAAGTTGTTGAGCTTTTTTCCGGATTTTACCCCAGGAAATAAACTGCCACAGGGGCCATCTGGCGGGCCGGATTAGGCCTCCAAAATGGACTTTGGACGTGCCTGCTTTCACCAGAGCTTCAGTTTTTGTAGCATAAAGTGAAAGGATTTGCAAGGGAATTGTGCTCATGTCGAAGAACCAAAAGCCCTTGGCTTCAATATTCTGAATATTTCCCTTTATTTCCCTTCCCACAGAGACCGTTCTGCTGTCCCTGAACTCACCCTGGCTTCCCCACCCAACCTCTGGCTGCCAGCCAAGAACCTTCTTCCATCTCCTGGCCTCTCCCACTGCCAGGACATTTTTTGGCACCATCATCGATGGCATAATGTTGGCTTGGATAACCTCTTCCCTTCCCTCTGTCACTTAAATCAAGACACCCAACTGGCACGCCTTAGCCCACATGACGCACGTGCTCCACTGTGGGCCCGATCCACTGGGAAGCTCACTCAGGCAAGCAAATAGGATCCCTTGCACAGCTTCTCTGGACTGCAGATGGGGCTGCACACACCCTGAACATTTGTTGTTGTTTTTTAAAAAAGATATTTATTAAAGTTTTACAAAGAGAAAAAAAGTTACAGAATAAAAAAGAAGAAAAAGGAAAAGTACAAAAAGTACAAAAATACATAGAAAAAAATGCAAAATACAGAAAAAATAAGTAGAAAACAGTTAAAAACAAATCAATCTTTTCATATCTTAAATTTCATTTACTTATTTCCCTGACCTCCTCACACCTCCCTTTTTTGTATTCCAGTTCACATGGTTAATTCAGCAAATCCTTACCCTCTTTGTTTTTATCTTAATTCTATATCTTAACGTATTATAACTTTATATTTTCATCCGTTATCAATCCATTTTTACATATTCTTTTTAACCTTGTTGCTAAGGCCGCTTCATTTCAATCTGACATCATTTTAACATTCATTAATTTTACAATGTTTCTGCAAATAGTCTTTGAATTTCTTCCAGTCTTCTTCCACCAACTCTTCTCCCCGGTCTCGGATTCTGCCAGTCATTTCCGCCAGTTCCATATAGTCTATCACTTTCATCTGCCATTCTTCCAGGGTGGGTAGATCATGTGTCTTCCAATACTTTGCGATGAGTATTCTTGCTGCTGTTGTAGCGAACATAAAGAAAGTTCTATCCTTCTTTGGCACCAATTGGCCGACCATGCCCAGGAGAAAGGCCTCTGGTTTCTTCAGGAAGGTATATTTAAATACCTTTTTCATTTCATTATAGATCATCTCCCAGAAAGCCTTAATCCTTGGGCACATCCACCAAAGGTGAAAGAATGTACCTTCATTCTCTTACATTTCCAACATTTGTTACCGGGCAAATGATATATTTTTGCAAGCTTGACTGGTGTCATGTACCACCTGTATATCATTTTCCTAATATTCTCTCTTAGGGCATTATATGCCGTGAATTTCATACCTGTGGTCCACAACTGTTCCCAGTCAGCAAACATTATATTATGTCCAACATCTTGTGCCCATTTAATCATAGCAGATTTAACCGTTTCATCCTGAGTATACCATTTCAACAGCAAGTTATACATTCTTGATAATATCTTAGTTTTGGGATCTAACAGTTCTGTTTCCAATTTTGATTTTTCCACCTGCACACACCCTGAACATTTGAAGCACATGGGTTCTGCCGAAACAATCCCGGAAATTGTAGTTTAAGGGTGCTGGGAACAGAAGCTCTGTGAAGGGTGAACTACAGCTCCCAGAATTATTGGGTGGAAGCCACGTGCTTTAAATATACGGCGTGGATGAGACCAAAATCAGTGTGAAGGTGCATGGGGTACTTTAAATACCGTATTTTTTGCTCTATAAGACTCACTTTTCCCCTCCTAAAAAGTAAGGGGAAATGTGTGTGCGTCTTATGGAGAGAATGCAGGCTGTGCAGGTATCCCAGAAAACAGAACAGCAAGAGGGATTGCTGCTTTCACTGCGCAGCGATCCCTCTTGCTGTTCTGGCTTCTGAGATTCAGAATATTTTTTTTCTTGTTTTCCTCCTCCAAAAACTAGGTGCGTCTTGTGGTCTGGTGCGTCTTATAGAGCGAAAATACGGTGTTATGCGTTTTTGTTTTTGCGGCTGTGTGGAACCCAGTTCAGCTACTGATTGTGTGTGTGACTGCAGTACATTGTTTATTGCTTTCATGTTATGGATCACTGGTCTCGTTAGTTAGTCAAATTCATGTTAAATTGCTGTTTTAGGGGTTGTTTTTAAAAGTCTGGAACAGATTTATCCATTTTACATTACTTTCTATGGTAAGGCGCGCCTTGGTTTTGGAATGCTTTGGTTTTGGAACGGACTTCCAGAACGCATTAAGTTTGAGAACCAAGGTACCACTGTATCTGAAGCGACTTCAGATGGTTTACTGAGCATTCATCCTGATTTGTCAGCAGGGAAAGGAGATAATGTTGGACGTTGAAAAAGTTGAGGGAGGTTAGATGACGCTGCATCAGAGCAAATCCTATTTCCACTGAATATTCCCTGCCCCTTTATTGCAAAAGCTCTGATCTTTTGGGGGCAGCTTTCTTGTGCAAGACCTCCAAATCCGCTTTAATATACGGGAAGCCTGGATGTATAGAGCGAAAAATACGGTATATGGTGTGTACACAGCCGAGGTTTGTGCAGAACATCCTCACATCTGCAGCTATTAACCCTGGGAGACCTAGATTCTACCTCCACGGTTGGAGGCAATAAGTCCCTGAATGCCAGCTGCTGGGGACTGCAGGGAGATGGGGGGGTGGGGTGGCAGCTGGCCCACCCCAAATCAAGTCAATAAATAAAAATACTTAACTACCAGTAGAAATAATCAGAATATTTGAAACTGAAATGTGCTATGCTTATAGAGTGTGCACAGAAAAACTGCATTGGGGGAAAAGGAGGGATTTGAGAAGGAATGGCTGAAAAGGTTTCTCAGCAAATTGTGCACTTGGGGAAGGGAGCGAGCAAAACTATTGCACACCCTCCCACCATTTATTGCAACCATTTGAAACCCCACCTTTTTTCACTCAAGGCAGTTCACAATGAATAGCAAAAAAATAATAGAAGATCCATAAAAATAAGAAAGCAACGTCAAAAGAGGCTAACCTGTAACACTGACAGTGGAGAAGGCATGTGCAAAGTCCATTTTGGGGGCCCAATCTGGCCCGGTGGTCGATTTAATCCAGCCCCTGTAGCTCAACAACTTTGGTCGGCCCTCATGCATGTTCACTTCATCAAATCTGGCCCTCTTTGAAAAAAGTTTGGGCCCCCCTGCGGTAGAGGAGAGCACCCAGAGCGGAACAGATTTCACAAGCCAAAAAAGGCCATTCCAATCATATTCTGGTTTTGGGCTTTGCTCTTGCAAAGTCAGCACCCCAGTTCAGCCCAGAAAAAAATGGTTAGCTAGCTCTGTTATTAAGGATCAGAGCAATATAGTCCGATCTCCAAGCATTTGTCCAAGTCCCTGGCAGCTGGAACTGTTATGTACTGAAGTTCTCACCCTGGGCCAGCAGGGGGATACTGTAGATAGTTATGCAAATGAAGGATCAAAAGTGTGATGGCCTGGGAATCCGATTCAGAGTCTGAACCGGAGGAATCCCAGCCTGCACAGGAGTCCCTGCCTCCAGGGTCGGCTGAACTGGGGCAGGGCCTTGATTCTGAAGCGCCTGCACCTGTGCCGGATCCTCAGGAGCAGGCGCCAGGTGAATCCACTCTGGCTCCGGAGGTGGTTGAGGGCTCAGTGCCTACAGGTGAGTCTCCCCCTGGGCCCAGTAACCCTTCAGCCTCTCCTGAACTGCAGAGGCTCAGGGCAGAGAGGCAGAGGGAACTGGTTTCTCCCAGGAGGAGTGCTCGCCTTAAGGCCAGGAGAGGCGGGTCTCCTGGGG
This sequence comes from Podarcis melisellensis, assembly GCF_964234715.1. Classification (NCBI taxonomy): domain Eukaryota; kingdom Metazoa; phylum Chordata; class Lepidosauria; order Squamata; family Lacertidae; genus Podarcis; species Podarcis melisellensis. Next base: position 127,718,126 of record NC_138528.1, on the reverse strand, counting down.
GCCGGGACCGCCCCTGGCCTCAGAGAAGATAAAAGCCAGTCAGCCCGGTCCCAGGTTGCGGGAGCAACGTCGTTGAAGAGCTATTTCGGCCAGCATCCAGTCCTGTTTCCCCCAGAGTTCCTGTCGTTGCCCGGCTTCCCGCTGTGGACCCCGCTTCGCCCGAGGAGGACTGTCTGCCGACCCTCCACTCAGGTCCTGGACCTCGCCCCACGGTAACCTCCCCCCTGGACCAGCACAGAAAGTGACGTTCAGTGATTGGATAGTTTGTATGCAAATGAAGGATCAAAAGTGACGTTCAGTGATTGGATAGTTTTAGAAAGTTGTTACAGTAACAAGGTACTGGAGCTCTATATAAGCAGGCTGACTGAGCCCTTCAGCTCAGTTCAGTTCTGGCCTCAGAATAAAGAAGAGCTGTTTGAAGAATCGCTGTGTCGTCTGATATGTTCGCCCACAGCTTAACAGGAACAATCATAGTTTCGGAACTGTCCTTACGGCCAGCCTCACCTAGAGCTCACTGCGCTTTGTAGTTAGTCTTAACCTTGACTTCTCATACAGCAGGTTTCTTCTCCTATCCTTTTACCTGCCGCGGGACCAGTTCCTGTACAGGACTGCATACAGAGGTCATAATGGCACTGAAAATCCATGCAGACATCTCCATGAGCAAGGACAAGTGTCATCCCATTCTTCTTCTGTTCTGGAAGTTTCCAGAAAAATGCATGTAGGGTCTGAGGGGAGGGAAGAAAAAGCGAGTGGAGCAGAACACAAGGGGCCTTGTTTCGTTTTGTTTAATGCTTTCTGAAAATTTATTTATTGGTGTGTGTTTTTCTTTTTGTAAATCTACCAAAGAATAAAATAAAACCAGGGATTGAATTTAATTCTAAATTATATTCTGGAAACATGGAAGATTACAAGGGGTAAAAGAAAATAATGGATGTACCGTGCCATATTAGAAGCAGAAAAACTTGTTTTGATGGATTGGAAGAGCCGCAAAAAGATTCCATTGAGCACGTGGATTGATAATATGGACAGACTAGTTACCTACAAACGAATTGCATGTTGACGCAAATTAAGAATGGATAAATATGAAGAAATCTGGAAGGAATATTTAAGCGATAAGGTGGACAGTGGTGGGAAGTAGGGGGAGGAGAGGTGGGGAAATATTGTTAAAAAGGTGTAGTCATAGGTATATCAGTATTCAAACTTGAATTGTCAAATTGTGTTTTGTTGTTGTTGTTTAGCTGTTTATTCGTGTCCAACTCTTCGTGATCCCATGGACCAGAGCACGCCAGACACTCCTGTCTTCCACTGCCTCCCGCAGTTTGGTCAAACTCATGTTGGTAGCTTCAAGAACACTGTCTAACCATCTCGTCCTCTGTCGTCCCCTTCTCCTTGTGTCCTCCATCTTTCCCAACATCAGGCTCTTTTCCAGGGAGTGTTCTCTTCTCATGAGGTGGCCCAAGTACTGGAGCCTCAGCTTCACGATCTGTCCTTCCAGTGAGCACTCAGGGCTGATTTCCTTCAGAATGGATAGGTGTGATCTTCTTGCAGTCCATGGGACTCTCAAGAGTCTCCTCCAGCACCAGAATTCAAAAGCATCAATTCTTCGGCGATCAGGCTTCTTTATGGTCCAGCTCTCACTTCCATACATCACTACTGGGAAAACCATAGCTTTAACTATACGGACCTTTGTTGGCAAGGTGATGTCTCTGCTTTTAAAGATGCTGTCTAGGCTATTGTGTAATTGCGTTAGTAGTGTTATTATGGTTTTTGTTGTATGTGCCTTGTGCGGTTGTTGTTTGTATTGAAAAAATTATTAAATAAATTTAAAAAACACACTCCAGGGATAAGGTGTGTTTTTTCAAGAGGGTGGAGGGTCTGTTTGCTGCTCCCCGTTTGTGTTGTAGTGGTGACACTTGCCCTTCTTCTGATAAAAAATGCTCTGCAGGGGAGGACCAAGAAGAGAAATGTCCCTATTTTCATCTGAAGAATGTTGAAGGGTATGCAAGAAGCTAAGAAAAATGGAATTTGGACGTTCATTTCAGGAGTGCAGCTCTGTCAAAATGCCTCACGTTTTCCCTTCCACGTTCTGTGTGGCAAGCCTTGGGTTGTGCAAGACAAAGTTTTGAAAAGTAGCCCAGAACTGATTGTTTCTCTCTTGGCTGCAGCATTAGAGATGGGATCATGTCTTGTTGCTTTTACACATTTTCCCTTCGCTCTCTTTGGGCCTTAAAACATGATGAAGCCAGAGACCCTTGGGATACAGAAAGAAGGTTCTGTCTTCACTCTTCAGTGAAGGCAAGAGAGACTCCCGCTGTTCCTGAAGACTCGCCAACTCTTGAACCTCTTCCAAGTTCCACAAGTCCTTTCTGTCTGTGATGATCTTTAGTACCTGGAATGGTGTGACTGATAGACCAGGAATCTTAGGGGAAGCTTTGGCAGTGTGGTTCAAGTCAGGAAGAAGACTAAGTTGTGCAAATGGAAATTATCTCTAAGAGGTGCATGTTTCGAATGGAAGCTGTGTACAGTGGTACCTCTGGTCACGTACTTAATTCGTTTGGAGGTCTGTTCTTGTTGTTGTTTAGTCGTTTAGTTGTGTCCGACTCTACGTGACCCCATGGACCAGAGCACGCCAGGCACTCCTGTCTTCCACTGCCTCCCGCAGTTTGGTCAAACTCATGCTGGTAGCTTCGAGAACACTATCCAACCATCTCGTCCTCTGTCGTTCCCTTCTCCTTGCGCCCTCCATCTTTCCCAACATCAGGGTCTTTTCCAGGGAGTCTTCTCTTCTCATGAGGTGGCCAAAGTACTGGAACCTCAACTTCAGGATCTGTCCTTCCAGTGAGCACTCAGGGCTGATTTCCTTGAGAATGGATAGGTTAGGTCTGTTCTTAACCTGAAACTGTTCTTAACCTGAAGCACCACTTTAGCTAATGGGGCCTCCCGCTGTCGCCACGCCGCCAGAGCACGATTTCTGTTCTCATCCTGAAGCAAAGTTCTTATCCCGAGGTACTATTTCTGGGTTAGCGGAGTCTGTAACCTGAAGCGTATGTAACCTGAAGTGTATATAACCCTGTAGTTTGATCCTACTGTTGACTTTGGGACTTACACCTAAGTAGACATGCCCAGCGTCAAAGGCTTGCCGTGCAATCCTATTCCTGACATAGGCTGCTTGGAGCAATATAAGACAACGCTGCCCCCAAATGCCTGGTCCCCACTTCCAAAAGTCCACTCATATCCCATGAAACAGAGCGGGGTGGGTGGGTGGGAATTGTTTTTTGGGGGGTACAGCGTGCCTGAGAGTTGCCATCTTTTAGTGTGTCTCTGGCTTGGCAGCATTCATAACTGAGAATGAGAACAATGCTATATTATGACGCAGCAGGAACATGTTTGATATTGTGTTGTTGTTCTTTAGTCATTTAGTCGTGTCCGACTCTTCGGATTGGCTTCGAATTGGCTATGCGGTAATAAAAAGATATAAAATAAGTAACCGCAGGGGAGGGAAGTTGAGGGGAAGGTAAATTAGATTTGTAAAGATTTTGTTTTTCTTGTTAAAAATATTTGGAAAAGGTGAAAATTTTAAAAGAAAAAGAAAGCATTTAAGCCTTGCTATTGGGCAGCTATCTTTTCCCCTTTGTAATATCAAACATATTTTTTAATATCAAAGATATCTAATATCTTTTCCAGGAAAAGACCCTGATGTTGGGAAAGATGGAGGGCGCAAGGAGAAGGGGACGACAGAGGACGAGAGGGTTGGACAGTGTTCTCAAAGCTACCAGCATGAGTTTGACCAAACTGCGGGAGGCAGTGGAAGACAGGAGTGCCTGGCGTGCTCTGGTCCATGGGCACATTATATCTTTTAATCACAATCGGAGTACATTCTTTTTTTCAGAGAATTCTGTGCACTGTCGCTTGTTAAAGGCTGCTGGCAGTTGTAGCTCTTGTGAGGGGTAAACTACAACGGCCGGAATTTTCTCTTTAATTTATTCAACCGTGGTCATGTTGACCTTGGTCTTGCAGTGATTGTAGCATTGCCAGCCTAAGAACAACTTACGAAAGGCCCTAGCTCTTTCCCAACTCATGAAATGAGGTTGTGTTTGTTTTGGTTTTCTGCATAGTGTAGGGTTGGAATTGTGGGGAGACCAGAGCTCTTGTGTTTTTATCAACTATACAGAAGGCAGAAGCCCAACAGGCTTAGCGTTTTCCTGTGTTGTCGTTTAGTCATGTCCGACTCTTTGTGACCCCCTGGACCAGAGCACGCCAGGCACTTCTGTCTTCCACTGCCTCCCGCAGGTTGGTCAAACTCATGCTGGTAGCTTTGAGAACACTGTCCAACCATCTCGTCCTCTGTCATCCCCTTCTCCTTGTGCCCTCCATCTTTCCCGACATCAGGGTCTTTTCCAGGGAGTCTTCTCTTCTCATGAGGTGGCCAAAGTATTGGAGCCTCAGCTTCTCGATTTGTCCTTCCAGTGAGCACTCAGGGCTGATTTCCTTCAGAATGGAGAGGTTTGATCTTTTTGCAGTCCATGGGACTCTCAAGAGTCTCCTCCAGCACCAGAATTCAAAAGCATCAATTCTTCGGCGATCAGCCTTCTTGATGGTCCAGCTATCACTTCCATACATCACTACTGGTAAAACCATACCTTTAACTATACGGACTCTCAACACTCTTTCCATCAGACATCTCATTCCTTGTGCCTGATTTCTATTTGTGTCCTCCACCTTGATCCACAGATCTGCATATGACACAAATGCAAATAGTATGCAAATTTGTGTCTTCTTCTGTGGAAGGCTCAATCCAGTGCAGTCCAGTGTTCTGAGCCCAGAAATCATGTTGGCAACCCTGCCTTTGGTTTCTGCCTTCTGCGCCCTCTCCGCAGACTTTAGCCTGCTGGCTGCCTCTTTTGCCTGTTTCCCTGTTCCCCTGTTTCTTTGCCCTGCTGTTTCAGGATTCAAGGCTAGCCTTGTCTCTGTCCTAGACCTGATTTCACCCCAGGACTGATCTTTGGAAACTTCCCTCTCCAGCTTACATTCTCCAAACATCATTTGCACCCCAGTAAGTCTAAGACAAGGGACGCGGGTGGCGCTGTGGGTTAAACCACAGAGCCTAGGACTTGCTGATCAGGAGGTTGGCGGTTCGAATCCCCGCGACGGGGTGAGCTCCCGTTGCTCGGTCCCTGCTCCTGCCAACCTAGCAGTTCGAAAGCACATCAAAGTGCAAGTAGATAAATAGGTACTGCTCCAGCGGGAAGGTAAACGGTGTTTCCGTGCGCTGCTCTGGTTCACCGGAAGTTGCTTAGTCATGCTGGCCACATGACCCGGAAGCTGTACGCCGGCTCCCTCGGCCAATAAAGTGAGATGAGCGCTGCAACCCCAGAGTCGGTCATGACTGGACCTAATGGTCAGGGGTCCCTTTACCTTTACCTAAGTCTAAGACAGCAGCAGCAGCAGCCCGTCTATAGGGCCATGCCTATATCTTTATTTAAGCTAGCTCTAAATTAAGTGGGCAAAAGGTCTATTTCCCAGATATATAATATCTTGAAGTCCACAGACAAATATAGTTATTTCCCCTCACTTTCCCTTTCTATTCACCAAAAACTTCCCTTTCTGCTCAAAATTGCTTTTTAACTGCAGCTGTTTAGAAGACTACTTCTTGTTTACAATATTTTTTAAAAAATGACTCATCTGGGTGGTGCTGTTATTTTGAGCAGAATTCACGCCCCCAAGGGAGAGATGATGACTTGCGTGTATCTCGATTAAATCTGGAACAGAAATATTTTGCAAATGTTGAATTTATCCAGAGCAGGGAGGGACCCAAACAAAAATATTTTAGCCGGGGCTTATTTTCAGCCAGGACTTCCGCCACCTCTCAGATGGGCACCATTGCCACTTATGAGAGAACAAGGGAGGCATTCGTGGTGAGTTCTGGCACCTCTTTTTCTAGAAAAGGAAAGTGTCTTCTTCAATATGGATGAGAAAGGCCAAATGCAGCTCAATCATTCTTGATGCATGTGTTTAGAGATGAATGGATTGGGGGTGGGGGAACAGATAGATGGAAGGACAGACAAATATGAATGGGTAAAGTGGGACGCGGGTGGCGCTGTGGTCTAAACCACAGAGCCCAGGGCTTGCCGATCAGAAGGTCGGTGGTTCGAATCCCCGTGACGGGGTGAGCTCCCGTTGCTCGGTCCCTGCTCCTGCCAACCTAGCAGTTCGAAAGCATGTCAAAGTGCAAGTAGATAAATAGGTACCGCTCTGGCAGGAAGGTAAACGGTGTTTCCGTGCGCTGCTCTGGTTCGCCAGAAGCGGCTTAGTCATGCTGGTCACATGACCCGGAAGCTGTACGCCGGCTCCTTTACCTACCAGTCCATCATAGTTGAGAAGGCTGACCATGTGACCTGCATGACTGCTGAGTGTGCTATCAAGATGCTATCACAGGAATAAAATAACATAAAGGTAAAGATAAAGGGACCCCTGACCATTAGGTCCAGTTGTGACCGACTCTGGGGTTGCGGCGCTCATCTCACTTTATTGACCGAGGGAGCCGGCGTACAGCTTCCAGGTCATGTGGCCAGCACGACTAAGCCGCTTCTGGCGAACCAGAGCAGCACACGGAAACGCCGTTAACCTTCCCGCCTGAGCAGTACCTATTTATCTACTTGCACTTTGATGTGCTTTCAAACTGCTAGGTTGGCAGGAGCAGGGACCAAGCAATGGGAGATCACCGCGTCACAGGGATTTGAACCGCCGACATTCTGATCGGCAAGTCCTAGGCTCTGTGGTTTAACCCACAGCACCACCCGCAGCCCTTACATAAAATAACATGCCCATATATAAATATAAGTATAAAGTTGATAGGTCATTTTAGGATTGATCAAGGGGAAATCTAGAAGGTTCAAGATTATGGGGGCATGGAATCATGAGTCCAACAGCATCTCGTAGCTAAAAGCAGACAGGAACTTACAACAGAAGCAAAGCAAGGCACAGCAAGCAGGCTTGGGCTATAGGTCTAAATAGAAAGCTGATGAATGCAAGGGTTTGGGTAAGGGCAGCATGTGACAAATGTCTAAATGAGGAACCAAATTTGCTGATCGAGCTGGAACAGCAGGATGAGGAACTAGGTGAGAGATTATCACCAAGGAGCAGACAAAAATCTGGAGAGCTGTTCAGAAAGAGGCACCCCAAATTGGATGGAGATAGAGAAAAGTGATGAAAAATGCTATTGTCCAATAGATGCAAGCAGCAGAGAGATGGGTAAAATCTGGAATGGCTGGGACTAAATAAAGAAGAGCAGGAAAGAAGCAAGGCCTGCAAGAAATCTTGGTATGTGTTGTTTGTCTTCCGTTGCTTCTTATTCATTCTTTATTCCGACATAGTTATTAAAGCTCAATCAGTCTTTGAAATCATTTGAACTTGTCTGATCTATCACGGCTTGGGTCAGAAGCTGAGGAGACTTCAGCAAACTTCAGATTTGCTGGGTAGTAAGATGGGACGCGGGTGGCGCTGTGGTCTAAACCACTGAGCCTAGGGCTTGCCGATCAGAAGGTCGGCGGTTCGAATCCCTGCGACGGGGTGAGCTCCTGTTGCTCAGTCCCAGCTCCTGCCAACCTAGCAGTTCAAAAGCACGTCAAAGTGCAAGTAGATAAATAGGTACCGCTCCGGCGGGAAGGTAAACAGCGTTTCGTGCACTGCTCTGGTTCGCTAGAAGCGGCTTAGTCATGCTGGCCACATGACCCGGAAGCTGTACGCCGGCTCCCTCGGCCAGTAAAGTGAGATGAGCGCCGCAACCCCAGAGTCAGTCACGACTGGACCTAATGGTCAGGGGTCCCTTTACCTTTCAAGATCCCTATGGGTGGCATTGGGTCACATTATAAAATACCTCGTAAAATAAAAGTCCCATCCAACATCGTTGATGGATGACTTTGAAACCTCCCGCCTGACTCTCTCCCTTCTTAGGATTCTTAATCTCAAAACTGGATTTCAACTGGGCAGCCGTGCAAGCAGAGAAGCAGAAGGTCGCCTTCCGTAAAGTTCAGCACATGCAGCCCACCCTGATAAATCTCTTACAGTATCAGCGGCTTAGATGGTTTTCTCAGGAAGGTGGCAGAGATTCTCATTCCTCATACATGCTCTGCACAAGCTGTTTACCACAGGCTTCATTCAGAGGTTTCTGTCACTGCAGAGACTAGTGCAAATACTAAACACCTAGGAATGAAACATTCCCCGCTGTGAACAGGATGAATCTTCAGTTATCTCAAGCTGGGTTTGATCATCAACATTTTTTAACATTAATTTGCGGAATGGCCCCATCAATTGCTCCTATATGCATAATCCAACGTGCCGATCTCGCACATGCTGTTTTCTAAGAACATTTGCACGGCGTGTTTTGATTTCATTAGGAATGAAGTTAATTAAAGTTAATGATGATGAGTGGCATGTGGAAAATCTCCGTAGAGTGAATCTAGATGCTTGAATGGGATGTGCGAAATCTCTAAAGTTGTTTTATTTTGTTTGGGCCTGATCTGTGGGCCACACTTAATGCGTTTCGGGTGATGTCTCTGGTGCTCACCTTTTACACTCCAGTCCTAACCATATTTAATTCCAGCGGGTGCAGAATGCCGCGGTGAGATTCCTTACGGGGTCCTCGCTGCGAGATCACATTCACCCGGTGCTATACCAGCTGCACTGGCTCCCGGTGGAGTACAGGGTCAGGTTTAAGGTGCTGGTTTTAACCTTTAAAGCCCTATACAGCCTAGGACCCTTGTACCTACAGGACCGCCTCTCCTGGTATGTCCCACAGAGGACCTTACGGTCTTCCAACAAAAATATCTTGGAGGTCCCGGGCCACAGGGAGGTTAGGCTGGCCTCAACCAGAGCCAGGGCTTTTTCGGCTGGTGGAACGCTCTGTCACAAGAGACTAGGGCCCTGCGGGACTTGACATCTTTCTGCAGGGCCTGCAAGACAGAGCTGTTCCACCAGGCCTTTGGCCAGGGCGCAGCCTGACTCCCTCCTTTGGCAATTCTCACAGAACTCTAGCCCAATGGTTGCCATCAATTTGATCTGAATTAATTTTATAATGAAATGATTTTAGAATGTTGTATTATTTTATTGTTGTTAGCCGCCCTGAGCCCGGCTTTGGCTGGGGAGGGCGAGATATAAATAAAAATTTGTTGTTGTTGTTATTTTTATGCTGTTGGACTATTGCAGTAATCTTCACTTCTAATTACAACTGGTGGAACATATTTATTTATTTACTGATTATACTGCCCTTCATCCATAGGGCGGTTCACATCTCACAGCATCTTAATGTTAGCAAGTTATCTTATAAATGAAAGGGATGGAAAAGGGATTTCTCAAAAGAGTAACAGAGATTGCAAACAAATATTTTGCAAATGTTGAATTTGTCCAGAGCAGGGAGGGACCCTTTTGCGGCTGTGGCTCCGATCTGGTGGAACGCTCTGCCACAAGAGTTCCACCAGGCCTTTGGCCAGGGCACAGCCTGACTCCCTCCTTTGGCAATCTTCACAGAACTCTAGCCCAATGGTTGCCATTAATTTGATTATGAATTGATTTTAGAATGAAATGATTTTAGAATGTTGTATTATTTTATTGTTGTTAGCCGCCCTGAGCCCCCGGCTTCGGCTTGGGAGGGCAGGATATAAATAAATTTATTATTATTATTATTATTATTATTATTATTATTATTATTATTATTTATTTATTTATTATTAGAAATCCCTTTTCTTTGAATCCAGTATACTTCCACATGGGCGTGCTTGAGAAACAATTCATTGACTAAAAGGGGAGGTGGTAGTACCAGCCTGTGTTTGCATGCAGGTGTTGAACAGAGCTGTCCTTTACCTTCACGTGTAAAGTGGGAGACTGTCAGAGGCTGATATTCACAATATACAGTGGTACCTCAAGTTACAAACTTAATTCGTTCCGGAGGTCTGTTCTTAACTCAAAACCGTTCTTAACCTGAGGCACGCTTTTGCTAATGGGGCCTCCCGCTGCTGCCGGCGCACGGTTTCTGTTCTCATCCTGGGGCAAAGTAGCCAGTGTGGTGTAGTGGTTAAGAGTGGTGGACTCGTAATCTGGTGAACTGGGTTTGCATCTCCACTCCTCCACATGCAGCTGCTGGGTGACCTTGGGCCAGTCACACTTCTCTGAAGTCTCTCAGCCCCACTCACCTCACAGAGTGTTTGTTGTGGGGGAGGAAGGGAAAGGGGAATGTTAGCCGCTTTGAGACTCCTTTGGGTAGTGATAAAGTGGGATATCAAATCCAAACTCTTCTTCTTCTTCTTCTTCTTCTTCTTCTTCTTCTTCTTCTTCTTCTTCTTCTTCTTCTTCAACCCGAGGTACTACTTCCAGGTTAGTGGAGTTTCTAACCCGAGGTGCTTGTAACCCGACGTACCACCGTATTACACTTACAGTCAAATCCCAGTTATGACCTATTTCCTCCCCAATTATGCCTTTTTAACGGGGCTACATTGAGTTTCCCAGAACAATTCTGTCACACAAACCATTCCTACCAAGCTTCCAGGGAGACTCCAATTCTTAATTTGATGATGATTGATGGTGATGTGTTTTCACATGCTGTTGTTTTCTGACATTCCAGTTATGTTTTCCATCCTGCATTCACACTATTTTCTTTTCTTCGTCTCTGATTTCTGTTTCAGACTTCATTAGCAAAGTGCCCACCCGGAGCGGCTGACTCAAAACTTTGGACGGACAATAAGTAGCAAAGCTTCTCAGCCATTCTGAAAGGTAGGAAGGTCTTGCCCTTTCCATATTGACATTTTTACTTAATTACATTTATTTTTGAAACGTTTTTACTTTTCCAGAGGAGATAACATATAAGAAAAAAAAGGAAGAGGTGGATTGCCGTATTTTCGCTCTATAAGACGCACCAGACCACAAGACACACCTAGTTTTTGGAGGAGGAAAACAAGGGAAAAAAATATTCTGAATCTCAGAAGCCAGAACAGCAAGAGGGATCGCTGCACAGTGAAAGCAGCAATCCCTCTTGCTATTCTGGCTTCTGGGATAGCTGTGCAGCCTGCATTCATTCCATAAGACGCACACACATTTCCCCTTACTTTTTAGGAGGGAAAAAGTGAGTCTTATAGAGCAAAAAATACGATAGTTTATGAATTGCTGGGTCTTTGATAGCGACCTATAGCAGATCGATGCTGGCAGGTTGCTATAAAAGGCCATTGCTATGCACATTCAAGCGGAAATTAATTATTTTGATGAGCGCTACTTTTTTCCCTCTTGTTTTCCCCCACTCCACCCCTTTTTTCACTGCCCTTCCTTTCAGCAGATAGTCAGCAACCGTGGCATCTGCCGATCTCATGGAGTACGAAGACAACTTCACGGAATACTTTGGGGCTTACGAAGAGGACGAGCCCCCCGTGTCCCACCTCACCCACGCACAGGTGGCGTCGCTTGTTTTCCACGGCGTGGCTTTTCTCCTGGGAGTGCCTGGCAATGCGATCGTCATCTGGATTATGGGCTTTAAATGGGACAAGACCGTGACTTCCCTCTGGTTCCTCAACCTGGCTATTGCGGACTTCATCTTTGTCCTTTTCCTCCCTCTCTACATCGCCTACGTGGCCACGGGCTTCCACTGGCCCTTTGGGAAGTGGCTATGCAAAGCAAACTCCTTCATTGCTCTCTTCAACATGTTTGCCAGCGTCTTCTTCCTGACAGCCATCAGCCTTGACCGTTACGTCCATCTGATCCACCCTGTCTTCTCCTACCGGCATCGGACTCTCAAGAACACCTTCTTTATGATTGCTTTCATCTGGGTTTTGGCCACGCTCATTGGAAGTCCGGCGCTGTACTTTAGAGATACCCTTACACTACACAACAATGTCACCATTTGCTACAACAACTTCCATCCCACTGACGTCAATCTTGTTATCCTCAGACACCATGTTCTGACCTGGGTAAGGTTCATTTGCGGCTACCTCTTTCCTCTGTTGACCATGATTGTTTGCTACTCTCTTCTGATATGCCAGGTGAAGAAAACTGCCACGCTGACCTCCAGCAGGCTCTTCTGGACTGTTCTGGCTGTGGTGGTGGTTTTTTTCGTTTGCTGGACCCCATACCAAATATTCAGCATCCTTGAGCTCTCTGCTCACCACGATAACTACTGGCACGACTTGCTCCGCGACGCCATTCCTCTTTCCGTCAGCTTTGCTTTCATCAACAGCTGCCTTAACCCCATTCTTTACGTCCTCCTCAGCAAGAAACTCCAGTCCTGTTTCAGTGTGACGTTTTCAGAACTGGTGAAGCACACCCTCTGGGAAGTCAGCCGGTCTGGGACAGTCAGCGAACAAGTCTGGAATTCTTTGAGTCTACAGCAGGGCGAAGCATCTGAGCTGGAGACTTCTCTGGGTGAAATCACTCCCTGACGGGCACTCACTCTGCAATATGCCCACCTTATTAAGATCTAGACATCAGAGGTGTTTGTAACCCAACCGTCACTACACAAAAGTAGCCAAAGTTGTGCTCCCCAGGTGGAACTCTTTTTGCTTTGACCCCATTCAGCTCCCATGAGCTGCATATTTTTTCCAGTAAAACTTCTTTAGTAAAAGGACACAGGTTTTGTCGTCATTGTTATGTCATCCGCATGTTGCGTACAGCCACTCTCCTCATCCTTGACCATTGTCCACGAAGGCAATGATAGAAGCTGGAGGTCTGAATGAGGTCAAAACAGCAGAAGTCCATAAGCAACTTCAATTGTTCGTAGGGTTGACAAACTTTTAGGCATCCAAAACTCACATGTGTCTGAGGAGCCATCATTAAAATGTTGTGATCTTCATCCCAAAGCCATTTAAAGCTTTATCTGCCAATTTCTGCACATCAAGCTACTGTTAAAAGTCACAATAGAAGGCCTGATAATTTCCCCACCCCAAATTCAAGCTACTGAGGGAGGAAAGATGTTTGTGCAGGGACTTAGGATCATGGAAGACAGTGTGTGTCGTGGAAGGTTCTTATTTTATAGTTCTTCAGTATCAAAACATTGTCCTTCCAGCACTCTAAGCAAAGACATCGATTCTCCCTTGAAGTAACTGCACAGGGAAATGTCACACAAAACAACAAGCAAATGCACTTTTTGATGTGCTTTTCAAAACATAGTACCTTTGCAATCTTTTAAAGTAGTCAAGTATACTTTATTATATATATTTTTGGCACAGAGCCTTGCTGAACAAAACTGACAATTTCTCTTCCCCTTTGCTTATGGTTTTTTGCTTAGTTTCTGCTGAACATGTCAAAGATTATATATATTAAATGCAAGGATTCCACTGCTTCCAATGAGGCAGGTTGATCTGTAACCCTGCTAGCCGGCTTTATCAACATATTCAGTAAACCTGGCTCCTTAATCCTATAGGTCGTATCCAACAATAGTCCTCCTCAGGGTCAACACATTGGAATTAAGAGGCAGAACTAATTAAACCCATTAATTTCAGCAGGTCTACTCCGAGTAGGACCAGTCCCAGGTATAGAATTTGGCAGAGCAAGACATTTGCACATGAGGTTTCTGGTCCACTGAAATGATTTGCACAGAGACACGTTGATCTGGGTATTTTGCACTTCCAGAGGGTTTAGGCAAACAGTTTTGTTCTACAAAAGCAAAGCAATACATTCACTAAGAATGGCTTTCAGAGATCAAGCCGCTTTAGCTGATTTCACTTAATCTCAGCCAGATATTAGCCTAGCTGCCTAATATTTAGTGGTAGCACCACTGTATTCCTTTCAAATGATAGCATACTGCCTGTTCTGACCTTAAATATGGTGGTTTCTTCAGCACTGCCACCCCAGGCAATTGATCCCTCCTTGCCTTTGCTTTATTACTGCGCAAGTCTTTTTTTAACACACATTTTTCTCGGGTTTTTGTTTTCCCCTTAGCTTCATGTGCCCCATCCTGTCTTCCTCTGAGCTCCCTGTCCCTCGCCTTGTCTCCTGAAACGTCTTCCCAGTCTTTCGCATCACCGGAAAGCTACCCTCCCAATGTTTTCATCTACGAAACCCCTCTAGATTAACGTTTCACCTCGAAATCCCAACTTCCCCTCCTCTCACAAACTCTGGATGGAAAACATGCTGACAGCTTTCTCCCCTGAGCAGGGAGGGATGACTGTGGATGTCCTAGCGCTCAGAAAGGTGTGAGGGGCTTTGCCACTGCAGTAGCGATCCATGAAAGGAGGACAGAACGTATATTTCCAATGGGACTTGTTTGTAAAAGCATGCTTGGATCCTGTTTGTAGAAAACAATTTACATGTGCATTGCATTTCTTTGAGACGTATGGTGGAAACTATTTACATTGATGTAGGCTGCAAATGTGTTGCAGCCATATTTTAAAATCATCATATTGCCAAAGCAAGGAAACAGCATTTGAAATAAATACTTCAGATTAATTTTGTTTGTTTTGGTTTTGACTCATAATGCCATTACAAATGTGGCGAGCTGGGAAGCTTTGCCAGCTGTGTGTGTTTTGGGAAGAGGAGGGAGAAGACTCTATTTTCTGAACCTCTCTGGGTAGGAAATAATGGTGTTTGTATGTAAGGCGAGGAATGTGAAATGAGCAAAAGCTTTCTAGATGCTTAATTCCTTGGCCACATTATACTAAATTGCTTTGCTTTCTCGAGCAATCAGCTCTGTACATGTTTGGTGTTCCTTGCCTCTGTAATAAATGGAAATCTGCCCTTATTTCCTTATGGGGGACACAAGAGCCCTTACAGAGTCCTTTGTAGGTTCTCCATCGGTCAGAGGGAAGAACAGAGGCCAAGCAGAGAATATTGAGAAGCAAAGCAGCTAGTAAGCCTGATCTTTATTGAACTGTTGCAACAGGGTGCTCCCCTCATATGCAGGAAAGGAGGAGGACCCAGAACCAAGGTGTGTCTGCCCTTATATAGACATTTAAAATTGCCAGCCCTGGAGTCAAAGACCACCCCCAGAAACATCATACCTACATTGCAGAAAGGGTGGGCTAAAGCAGAAATCTGAGTGGGTTGTTTACCTCCTGGCAAGTTACCTGATAATGCTTACTGGATTGATACCCTGGGGAGCCTGGCCAGTCTTTTGTAATGATAAATACCATATTTTTCGCTCTATAAGACGCACCGGACCACAAGACGCACCTAGTTTTTGGAGGAGGAAAACAAGGAAAAAAATATTCTGAATCTCAGAAGCCAGAACAGCAAGAGGGATTGCTGTGCAGTGAAAGCTGTTGTTCTGGCTTCTGGGATAGCTGCGCAGCCTGCATTCGCTCCATAAGACGCACACACATTTTCCCTTATTTTTTAGGAGAGAAAAAGTGAGTCTTATAGAGCAAAAAATACGGTACTTAGTTCCTGAACCAAGTCACAGGCTCACCCTATTCATACACAGACATACCCTTAAGACAAGATTTGTGAAGGAAAAGACAATGGGGAGGCTTTTCCATTTGACTTTGCAGAGAAAACACCTGGTAAGTTGGGAGTCAAAACAACTTCATGGCTGTTCTCCTGTGCTGCCTCAGACTTGTGGTTTATATATGTACGTGTTTGCTTGGTACATTTATGAACATTTATTATATACCCTTATTTTATTATTTCGCCATGCATTCTCACGTGGCTTAGCTCATTTCTTCATGGGTTCTGTATTGGTTGGGACAGATGACTTTTCTCCATAAATTCTCCGAATTTGTTATAGTCATGGTGCGGGTTGCTTTGTGTTTTGAATTAATTGTCCTAGATTTAGTGATCTGTTTTCTTGATCGGAGTTTCTAGCTTTCAGTTGTTTCCCATCTGTAAAATGGGTTTCAAGAATGTCTTCTAAACGGAATTGCTTCGTGTGTTGCATGTTGACGTGTGCTGTGCAGCCGGGCTCACCTGCTTTGAGTTGCATTCAAGCTCTTGCTTTGTGTCTGTGAATATCCACCCTCCCTTCCCCACAGGTGGGCGGGGTTTGCGGCACTGAGCGGGGCTCACCTGGACGGGTGCCACCCACCTGCTTGAGCTGGCCTTTGACCCGCCCTCAGCCAGGGGGACAATGGATGGCCAGCCGGGGGCGGGCCTAAGGCCCAAAGAAAAGAGGCTGACCCCTGGGCTCAAGCCTCTTTTGCCTTTCTTCCTTCCAGGATCAATGACTTCACTGGGCAATGACTTCTGGCTCCACGACCTGCGACGAGCCCTTGGGGACTGGATAGATGGCGGGGTTTGATTGGTCCTCGGTTATGGGACTTGGCAGTGAGGCCCTTAGGGCCTCGAGTGGTGGTTTTAGGCCTTGGCAAGGTAGCCTTTAGTCTAACATCAAGTTGGGGAGATGCTTTCATGCTCCTTCCCCATGTGGCGGCGCTTGCAGGGCCCGTTAAAGGGCAAAACCGGGAGTCCCTGCCTCTAGAGTGGCAGCATGTAGGTCAAACTCCCTGGACAAGGTCAGTGGAAGGGCATGCTGTGCAAGTTTGTGCTTTGCAGTCCCCTCTCACTGGGCCTCAACTGCCTGCATATCCTCAGCCAGGCGGGCTGAGAGGGTTACCTGCCAAGGCCTGTGCCCAGTTTCCCACTTCTGAAGTTCAATACAGTTGTGGCCAATTTGAACCCATACTCTGGTCTCTTGTCTTATCATTTGGGGAAAGGGGTAGGCACCACAGACAGGGTTTAGTGCATGTGCCCGCATATAGATTTGTATTAGGTTGATCTGTGCGGACAGCCCGCATTTGCTGTAAGATTTCAGTCCCGTGTTCAAACGCACCTGCCTGTGTGTGTCACGTTCAGTCTGTCCTTCGCTCACAGCTCCTCGCTCATTGCTCATTTCTCCTTATGGGAGAAATAACACCAGCAAAATTTATGTACTGTGGAAAAGTACTTTAGTGAACTATACGTGATTTGTGTGTGGGCTGCAAATGGCTGCAGAACAGCTGGCGTTCGTGACTGAGCAACTGGCTTTGCAGAAAACAAAATGCATGCCAAACTTACTGCGGAGTGTTTGCAAAACTGGAATTGGGCTGTTTTGGGAGCTGGCCTGGCCCCTGTGAAGGTTCGCCTAATAGATCACAGAATATGTTGCTAGTAAATTCCTAGGCAAGGTTATGCAATATTTGAAGATGGAGGCATGCATTATCAAAGGCACCCCTCCAATGCACACAAACAGGGTGGTTCTAGGGCACATTCTTTGAAAGCAGTGTGGGACCTGGGATGCCCTGACCACCTGCCAAAGGAAAGTCCAATGCTGTAAAGAAAAATATTGCATAGGAACCTGGAATGTAAGAACCATGAACCTGGGTAAGTTGGAGGTGGTCAAAAATGAGATGGCAAGAATAAATATTGACATCCTGGGCATCAGTGAACTAAAATGGACGGGAATGGGTGAATTCAGTTCGGATGACCATCATATCTACTACTGTGGGCAAGAAACCCGTAAAAGAAATGGAGTGGCCCTCATAGTCAACAAAAGAGTGGCGAAAGCTGTACTGGGATGCAATCTCAAAAATGATAGAATGATCTCGATACGAATCCAAGGCAGACCTTTTAACATCACAGTAATCCAAGTTTATGCACCAACTACTTGTGCTGAAGAAACTGAAATTGACCAATTCTATGAAGACTTACAACACCTTATAGAAGTGACACCAAAGAAGGATGTTCTTCTCATTATAGGGGATTGGAATGCTAAAGTAGGGAGTCAAGAGATAAAAGGAACAACTGGCAAGTTTGGCCTTGGAGATCAAAACGAAGCAGGGCAAAGGCTAATAGGGTTCTGTCAAGAGAACAAGCTGGTCATCACAAACACGCTTTTCCAACAACACAAGAGACGACTCTACACATGGACATCACCAGATGGGCAGCATCGAA
The DNA here is from genome assembly GCF_964234715.1 of Podarcis melisellensis. NCBI lineage: Eukaryota > Metazoa > Chordata > Lepidosauria > Squamata > Lacertidae > Podarcis > Podarcis melisellensis. Next base: position 127,700,288 of record NC_138528.1, on the reverse strand, counting down.
ATCAGATTGATTATATTCTCTGCAGCCAAAGATGGAGAAGCTCTATACAGTCAGCAAAAACAAGACCTGGAGCTGACTGTGGCGCAGATCATCAGCTTCTTATAGCAAAATTCAAGCTTAAACTGAAGAAAGTAGGAAAAACCACTGAGCCGGTAAGATACAATCTAAGTCAAATCCCTTATGAATACACAGTGGAAGTGAGGAACAGGTTTAAGGATTTAGATTTGGTGGACAGAATGCCTGAAGAACTATGGATGGAGGCTCGTAACATTATACAGGAGGCAGCAACGAAAACCATCCCAATGAAAAGGAAATGCAAGAAAGCAAAGTGGGTGTCCAATGAGGCCTTACAAATAGCGGGGGAGAGAAGGCAAGCAAAATGCGAGGGAGATGGTGAAAGATACAGGAAATTGAATGCAGATTTCCAAAGAATAGCAAGGAGAGACAAGAAGACCTTCTTAAACGAGCAATGCAAAGAAATAGAGGAAAGCAATAGAATGGGAAGAACCAGAGATCTGTTCAAGAAAATTGGAGATATGAAAGGAACATTTCGTACAAAGATTTCCATAATAAAGGACAAAAGTGGAAAGGACCTAACAGAAGCAGAAGACATCAAGAAGAGGTGGCAAGAATACACAGAGGAATTATACCAGAAAGAAATGGATGTCTCGTATACCCCAGGTAGTGTGGTTGCTGACCTTGAGCCAGACATCCTGGAAAGTGAAGTCAAATGGGCCTTAGAAAGCACTGCAAATAACAAGGCCAGTGGAAGTGATGGTATTCCAGCTGAACTATTTAAAATTTTAAAAGATGATGCTGTTAAGGTGCTACACTCAATATGCCAGCAAGTTTGGAAAACTCAGCAGTGGCCAGAAGATTGGAGAAGATCAGTCTACATCCCAATCCCAAAGAAGGGCAGTGCCAAAGAATGCTCCAACTACCGCACAATTGCACTCATTTCACACGCTAGCAAGGTTATGCTTAAAATTCTACAAGGAAGGCTCAAGCAGTATGTGGACCGAGAACTCCCAGAAGTGCAAGCTGGATTTAGAAGAGGCAGAGGAACCAGAGACCAAATTGCAAACATGCGCTGGATTATGGAGAAAGCTAGAGAGTTCCAGAAAGACATCTACTTCTGCTTCATTGACTATGCAAAAGCCTTTGACTGTGTCAACCACGGCAAACTATGGCAAGTTCTTAAAGAAATGGGAGTGCCAGATCACCTCATCTGTCTCCTGAGAAATCTCTATGTGGGACAAGAAGCTACAGTTAGAACTGGATATGGAACAACTGATTGGTTCAAAATTGGGAAAGGAGTATGACAAGGCTGTATTTTGTCTCCCTGCTTATTTAACTTATATGCAGAATTCATCATGCGAAAGGCTGGTCTGGATGAATCCCTAGCCGGAATTAAGATTGCCGGAAGAAATATCAACAACCTCAGATATGCAGATGACACAACTTTGATGGCAGAAAGTGAAGAGGAATTAAAGAACCTTTTAATGAGCATGAAAGAGGAGAGCGCAAAATATGGTCTGAAGCTCAACATCAAGAAAACGAAGATCATGGCCACTGGTCCCATCACCTCCTGGCAAATAGAAGGGGAAGAAATGGAGGTAGTGAGAGATTTTACTTTCTTGGGCTCAATGATCACTGCAGATGGTGATAGCAGCCACGAAATTAAAAGACGCCTGCTTCTTGGGAGAAGGGCAATGACAGGCCTAGACAGCATCTTGAGAAGTAGAGACATCACCTTGCCAACAAAGGTTCGCATAGTTAAAGCTATGGTTTTCCCAGTAGTGATGTATGGAAGTGAGAGCTGGACCATAAAGAAGGCTGATCGCCGAAGAATTGATGCTTTTGAATTATGGTGCTGGAGGAGACTCTTGAGAGTCCCATGGACTGCAAGAAGATCAAACCTCTCCATACTGAAGGAAATCAACCCTGAGTGCTCACTGGAAGGACAGATTGTGAAGCTGAGGCTCCAGTACTTTGGCCACCTCATGAGAAGAGAAGACTCCCTGGAGAAGCCCCTGATGTTGGGAAAGATGGAGGGCACAAGGAGAAGGGGACGACAGAGGACGACATGGTTGGATAGTGTTTTCGAGGTTACCAGCATGAGTTTGACCAAACTGCGGGAGGCAGTGGAGGACAGAGGTGCCTGGCATTCTCTGGTCCATGGGGTCACGAAGAGTCGGACACGACTAAACGACTAAACAACAACAACAACAACAATCAGATTTAAGACTTTTTTTTACATATTGCAGCTTGTTTCTGTAAAACCTCAAAACGCTTTTGCGTACAAAAGCGATCTTTTAATTGTTTCGCCTTATGTATCAAATCGTGTGAGCTGTTTTCATCGCTCGTGTCTTTTTAAATGCAAAATTATTTTGAGTTACCTTACTGGGAGCAATTGCCGAAAAGACTTAAATCGTAGAATTGCAATCCCTGCTTAAAAACCACCCACAATTGAACAACTCCTACCGTCAGAAAGTTGTTCCTGGTGTTCAGTATGCACCTCGTTCCTCGTAACTCGGCCAACCTAAATAAATACATAAACCCCATTTTAAAATAAATACATAAACCCTGTTTTAAAAACAGCGGTACCTTGGTTCTCAGACTTAATCCATTCTGGAAGTCCGTTCCAAAAATCCAATTTAAATCAAAAACGATAACATTGCAGCATACGTATCTGTGTTTGTTAAAAGCATTAAAAAACAACAACAACTTAGGCTGAGTTTTAGCACACATGAGAAACTTAAAACAAATCCTTATAGGCCTTTGGACTTTAACTTAAATAGAAAACTACGTTTAGAAAGATTTTTCCTCCAAAAGCATTTAAAAAATAATAATAATCTGATTTAAATAAAATAATAATAATGGATTTTTATGCATACCCTGGATAAAACCCACAAAACCCTGATATTCAGAGTCTTAAGTTTCACTCGGAACCCACACAAACCACACTTTGGGTTCTCCGGCTTTCCGCCCACTTAATCAACTCGAAAGTGGATTGATCTTCCGATGGGAAAATAAAATAAAATTAACGGCCCTGGGAAAGGCAGCTCTTTTTCCCGCTCCAGTCACTGGGTTTTTGACTCAGGATGGGCTGAGAGGGTTGTGCGTTAATGGGCCTCTCTCATTTTTGTGTGTGTGTCTCGGCTAAGATTTGGAACGACTTCATGAACCGCTCCGGCGAGGAACAAGAGCGAGTCCTCTTGTACCTGGAGGAGGCGGCGGCGAAGAAGCAGAAGAGCAAACTGGCCGAAAAAGCAGATGTCAAGTGGAAAGGTATGGAGGGTTTGGCCTGGACTGCCTTGCAGGGATGTTTTGCATTTCCGGGGCAAAAAAAACCCTTCCTTCTCTCTCTCTCTCTTCCTTCCTTCCTTCCTTCCTTCCTTCCTTCCTTCCTTCCTTCCTTCCTTCCTTCCTTCCTTCCTTCCTTCCTTCCTTCCTTCCTTCTCTCTCTCTTTTTCTCTCTCCCTTCCTTCCTTCCTTCTCTCTCTCTTTTTCTCTCCTCCTTCCTTCCTTCCTTCCTTCCTTCCTTCCTTCCTTCCTTCCTTCCTTCCTTCCTTCTCTCTCTCTTTTTCTCTCTCCCTTCCTTCCTTCCTTCCTTCCTTCCTTCCTTCCTTCCTTCCTTCCTTCCTTCCTTCCTTCTCTCTTTTTTCTCTGTCTTCCTTCCTTCCCTCCCTCTCTCTCTCTCTCTCTCTCTCTCTCTCTCTCTCCTCCCTCTCCCTTCCTTCTCTCTCAGTTTGTCCTTCCTTCCTTCCTTCCTTCCTTCCTTCCTTCCTTCCTTCCTTCCTTCCTTCCTTCCTTCCTTCCTTCCTTCCTTCCTTCCCTCTCTCTCTCTCTCTCTCTTTCTCTCTCTCTCCTTCCTTCCTTCCTTCCTTCCTTCCTTCCTTCCTTCCTTCCTTCCTTCCTTCCTTCCTTCCTTCCTTCTCTCTCCTCTCAGTTTCTTTTTCCTTCCTTCCTTCTCTCTCCCTCTCTCTCCCTCTCTCCCTCCCTTCCTTCCTTCCTTCTCTCTCTCTTTCTCTCTCTCTCCTTCCTTCTCTCTCAGTTTCTTTTTCCTTCCTTCCTTCCTTCCTTCCTTCCTTCCTTCCTTCCTTCCTTCCAGTCAAGTGGGAATCTGTCTTCCCAACTCAAGTTTCCAGAACATCTTTGCTCTTGAAGGGAGTTAGAGAGATTTCTGCTTTCAGCCGAACCTCCATATGCAAGAGCAGTCTACCCTCGAACGCTCCTTGTTCAGGAGCAACGTTCCCTGTTCTGGGAGGAGGCTCCCTACCCTTCCTGGCAGTGCCAAATTTACGTATGAGCTAAACAGGGTAGAAGCTCCTGGCCCCTGTTCTTCCCCTTAGAACCGCCAAAGTGCAGAGGTGGAAGGGACACCACAGGGTCATCAATCCCAACCCCGTGCGATGCAGAAACCTCACAACCTGTTTTCCTCCTCTTTCCGTTGCAGAACACGCCACTTACACTCCGCAGGAGTGTTTCCAGCGCATCAGCCGGCGCCTGAGGACCACGCTGAAGCGGAGCCGTATCCCCATGGTAGGTTTCGAACGCAGGGCCGAAGAAGAAACCAGCGCCTGGGAACCTTTGCTGTGGCAGCTTTGCCTGGGCGCGGGGTACAAATAATAAAATTGCTTTGTTGTTATTTGCTGCTGCTTCTATTTTTCGCCCAGGGGACCCTGGAGTGCTTCAAAGATGAGCTGTTGGCCTTTTTCTCAACCAGCCCCCGTTCCGTCTACACGGATGGGAATTGTAGTACAGAAGGCGATGCACAATGTGACTTTTTGGGGGTTTTCCGTGCTGATAAAGCCAACGGCTGTTGGGAAATGGAAACCGGACATTATTTTATTGTTGTTAGCTGCCCTGAGCCCGGCTTCGGCTGGGGAGACGGGATATAAATAAAATTTATTATTATTATTATTATTATTATTATTATTATTATTATTATTATTAATTTCCTGGCTTTCAATTGGAACTTAGCCTGATCTCTTATTCCCCTTCCTTCCCTTTTTATGAAGATTCCCTGCTCTGGGATCCCACAGCTAATTCTCCCCTGGTCTCCTCGCTGGCCCAAATGGGACTAATTTAGCCAGCCAGCTATTGTTTATTGAATGGGTTTTCCCCCTAAATTGATTTTTGAATTCTGAATTTATTGTTATTCACGCTTTATGCTGTATTTTATGCTGTTTTTTTGTTGTATCACAATTAAGTGTTTTAAATTCGTTGCGAGCCTGGTTTTCTGAACCGGGAAGGGCAGGATATAAATAAAAAAATATTATTATTATTATTACATAGGATGGAGAGTAGGAAGTTAATTTTCTGGAGGGGGGGAAAGTTGCCCAACGCAAGACGATAAGAAAGAGAAATCAATATAGAAATAAGTAATGGTTTAAAACAGGCAGGGGGGGTGATGCTGCAAATTATTTCGTTCCGCGAAGGTATATATAAGGTATATATAATATCGTTTTATAAACGTACGGGCAAATCGACGTAACGGGAATTGAACGTAAGGGAAGAATTGGGAACCTAAGGAAAGAAGGACACTGACAAACTGGAACGTGTCCAGAGGAGGGCAACCAAAATGGTCAAAGGCCTGGAAACGATGCCTTATGAGGAACGGCTAAGGAGCTGGGCATGTTTAGCCTGGAGAAGAGGAGGTTAAGGGGTGATACGATAGCCATGTTCAAATATATAAAAGGATGTCACATAGAGGAGGGAGAAAGGTTGTTTTCTGCTGCTCCAGAGAAGCGGACACAGAGCAATGGATCCAAACTACAAGAAAGAAGATTCCACCTAAACATTAGGAAGAACTTCCTGACAGTAAGAGCTGTTCGACAGTGGAATTTGCTGCCAAGGAGTGTGGTGGAGTCTCCTTCTTTGGAGGTCTTGAAGCAGAGGCTTGACAACCATATGTCAGGAGTGCTCTGATGGTGTTTCCTGCTTGGCAGGGGGTTGGACTAGATGGACCTTGTGGTCTCTTCCAACTCTTCTATGATTCTAAATGTGAAACAGAATTGTGAATTGAACGTAAGGGAAGAATTGGGAACCTAAGGAAAGAATTGGGAACCAGAATTCTGAATTGGAACATAAGGAAAATATTGGGAACCTAAGGAAAGAATTGGGAACCTAAGGGAAGAATGGGGAACCAGAATTGTGAATTGAACATAAGGAAATAACTTGCAGAAAGTTATAAAAACGTGTTTTTCGATCTCTTTTCTTGCAGCTTCGAATGGCTTCTCCTTCACGCCGTCTGCCAATACATGGACCTCGCTTCTGCCAGTAAGGGCTCCTTTCTGATATTATTTCGTATTTATTTTGGGAGGAAACTTGCTTGCCCGTGTTGAACGGGGCTATCTCTCCCTTGCAGGAAGGGCGAGGCCCTTCTGATCTGCCTTTGCCTTCCCTTCCGGCCCCCATGGCTGGATGATAAGTAGAAAATAACTTTTTTTACTATTTAAAAAATTGCAATTGCAAAGCCCTTCTGCCCCCGCCCGGCTCCCCCCAAAAAATATCTCCTAAGGTTTTCATTCTACAGTGGTCCCTTGGTTCTCAAACTTAATCCGTTCCGGAAGTCCATTCCGAAACCAAAGCGTTCCAAAACCAAGGCAGCGCTTTCCCGTAGAAATGAATGCAAAACAGATTAATCCGTTCCAGACTTGTAAAAACAACCCCTAAAACATGAATTTTGCCATCTAACGAGACCATTGATCCACAAAACGAAAGCAAGAATCAATGTGCTGTACTATAAAATAAATAAGGCAGTATTGTAGATGATAAAAATTAAAATTAATGTTTTTTCTCACCTGCACTGATCATAGTCATTGTTTGGATGAGGGGCTTTTATCCATTTCCGCAGTCACACAATCAATCGGTAGCTGAACTGGGTTCCGCACAGTCACAAAAACAAATGAACCTGGAAAAGCCTCAGAAACAGAAACGCAAAATAAATAGCAAAAACAAAAGCGCCAAACATAACCAGTTCTGGAAGTCCTTTTAACTTCCGAAATGTTCAGAAACCAAGGCACGGCTTCTGATTGGCGCAGGCGCCCCGGAAACAATAGCCGACAGCCGCGTCAGACGTTTGGCTTCTGAAAAACGTTTGAAAACCAGAACACTCACTTCTGGGTTTGCGGCGTTTGGGAACCAAGGTCCCACTGTATTTCCTTGTGGATAAGAACACCTCGTTCTTCTGTTTTTCAAGGTGTTTAAATAAACCAAAATTATTATCATCATCATTATTATTACCAAACAAGCAGACAAAAAATTCCTTCCAGTAGCACCTTAGAGACCAACTAAGTTTGTTATTGGTATTTTTATTATTATTATTATATCATCTGTCTTAGGTCCTGACTACGAAGGAAAACGACAGATGAAAGTGAGCAACAAACACACCATCTTCCTGCCTCCCGATCCGCTTCTTTCGACTTACCTGGAGCAAATGAGCTGATGGCGGTTCCGGGTCGTCTTCCGGGTGTCCGTCCCACCCCACCCCCTTTGAAATTTCTGCTTCCGTTGGCTTTTTAAAAAAGTATTTAAAGGCAAATGAGTTTTGGCAGAAAGGGACTCGGCTAGGGATGTTGTCTGTGGTTGCCTAGCAACCGCCTCCCATCTCGGGTACCCAAAATACGCAGGCCAGACGATGCTTTTCTTACCGGCCCCTCCCTCAGAGTAGGAGCCCCCTGGCCCATTTTGGAGGCCCCGATTCTGCCTGGGAAGTCCTGGATGTGGGGAGCCCCCCCACCATCCATGCTGAGCTTCGTTAACGGCGAACCCCAAAAACGGGAACCCCCTCGAAACTGGTGCAAAAGTTTTGCAGTCGGTTTTTGTGGGTTTTTTATGCAGAGAACCCCCCTTTTTGCCGCGCCCCACAAACAGACATAGACCCTCGAACCAGGGAAGGGGGTGTCACGGGGTTGCCCCAAAACCCAATGTCATCCGATTCGCTCCCAATCGTAGGCGGGCAAACATTTTGCAGCGAAAACGCCCCGCGTTTCGCAGTGCCCCCAAAATGGAGCCATAGATCTTTCAACTCATTGGGGTTTTAGGGGGGTGACCCCCGGGTTTGAGGGTCTATCTATTGCTCTGTTTTTTGGGGGTGCCGCAAAACGCGGGCTGTTTCTTCTCCGCGAAAAAAGGACCGCAAAACTTTGGCACCAGTTTTGAGGGGGGTTGCTGTATTTTGGTGTTCGCAGTTAACGAAGCTGATGGGAGGGGGAGACCACAAAATTTGTGGGGGGCCTGGGTGAAAACCCATCCCTTTTTTAAGGCCGTGCACCCCAAAAATAGGGTTGCGTTGCGTCGTTCGACTCAGTTGTCCAGGCCGCTTGATTTTTAAAACAATCCTTTGATTTTTAAACGCCGCCCGTAATTTAGTCTGCAAGCAATTTATAAAAATGCGTATATTTTTAATCGGTCCCTCCTTCTTTGAAAAAAAACAGGATTTATAAATGGCTCAGTGCGAGTGGGCTACAACTCCCTGCAAATCAAAGTATCGCATCTCAGATTTGGAGCATTTGAAAAGGGGCGATTTCTTCAACCCTATTTGACACAGTCGTTTTTTTATTTTGTGTTTTTGCAATACGAAAAAAGGGAAATCCTTCGCTTTTTGCTTTTTCGGGAAAAAGCTTTCCTCCCTGGTTTTTGGAAAGCAAATGTTAGAGAGCTGGTGTTATAATGGCTGGCTTCAGCTTAGGCTCGGCTCGATTTTAAAGCAGCAAAATTTGGGTTTTTTCCACAAGCGCCTTGAATTCTGAATAAATTTTTGGGGGGTGCGCAAGACCCTTTTTTCAAGTTCGGCAGAGGATCGGTTCCGCCTCACGGGGTGGTCGTGCCAGGAAACAGCCGCCAATCTGATCTGGCTACTGGGCAGAGGTAGACTGCTCTTGAGACTGGAGGTTCTCTCTCTTTGTTTCAATGGGCTTCGTTTGTTCCTGTCTCGACGCTCTTTTATTATGGGATGGCGGGGGACTTGGAAATTGGGGTGCCTCCTGCAAAAGGAGGAAAAACTCTTCTAACTGGCCTTAACGGTGCTTCGATTCGTAATCCGAATTTCTCTGAATTTTGGGGGTAGGGTGGCATCCTGTCTGTAGCGAAACTACACCCCCCCCAAAAAAAACCACAGCAGCCATCCATTCTCAGCCGAACTGCCTCATTTTCTAAACGTATGAATGATAATTGCAGGTTCCCCCTTTTTTTTGCCAACCACCTCCCAAGTTGTCAGAAGCCAGCTTGCGTTTTGTAAAATGTAATATGGTGTATTTTTAAAGATAATAGGTGTGTGTCCGTGGCCAATGGATTCGGATTTTGTTTTCGGTTTCCCCCCAAATTGCTATCTACTGGTGAAATTGAGGCATCTAATCATAAGCCTGCATTTTTATCAAAGCTTATATATTTCAATCAAGGCTTGTATTTTAAAATGAGCTTAAAAAAAAGGATTTTCAAATGTTTCATGCCAGGCAGAAAGAACCTTGGCAATTCCTCCTAGACAAGGGGCCCCCTTGATTTATAGCAGGAAAAATAATTCTCAAAGTCGTAAAAGAGGAAATTACAGACTGAGAGCAAGGACACTGATCCTGCATGTTACAGAAGATAAAAAAGGCTGAGAAAACACAATTAGGAATGGGCAAATAGTAAAATGATACCATGGGCCTCTCATTAGAGCAGTGAAAAAGGCAACTGGCTGGAAGAATGAGAGCATTTTTGGGAAATCTTTTAAAGCTGTTTCTTTCTTAAACTGAGAGAGTTAAAGGGTAATAAATGCTGGGAAGAGCTAATGGGAGAAGTATCTAGCTGGCTGGGAAAGGAGGGGTGAAAGGAGGGGTGTAAACTAAAGAGGCTTCTTTTAAAGCTGTTTTTTACTGAGTTCCTTTTTACTTTACAAAGGTTTAATTCTTTTAAAAGGCTACCTATGATAATGTATGAAATATATTAGCTTAAATATATTGGCTTAAATGTAATTATGCAAAGGATTTAAGAAATGCTAGATTCTTAGAGTCATATTGCAATAGGAGACCAGAGGGGCAAATGAGCCCAGCCCCCTGCCAGACAGGAGACGCCATCGAGCACTCCTGATATATAGTTGTCAGGCATTTGTTTAGAAACCTTCAATGAAGGAGATCTTTCAATGTTGATGTGAACTCAAGATCCTTGACATCTGTTGAAGATAAAAATTTAAGATTAACCATTTGTTTTAGAAGGCAATAGGGCAAGGAGGGCAAGAGGTGAGCTGGTAATTAAGATTCCATGTAAGATATATTATTACTTATTTGTCATTTATAGATGTAACAATATATAGCTCTTTGTGTTCCATATAAGGACAGGAGGATATGGGTGTATCTATTGTGATTGGTTCTAGCAAACAACCAATAGGAATTTCAACCAGGCTGATTGGACAGAGGCAGCCACAGGAGGAGCAAAGGGGGCTGGATTAAGGGAATATAAGTGCTGGCCAGAATGGCAGGAGGCCAGGCCAGAGCTTGGTAACCATATACCAATGAGCCTCTCATTTATTTGTCTGACAAATAAATTATTATTTTAATTTCTCTATTGCTGCGTTGAATATTTCATTCCAGCTAAGCGTTAACCACAAGCAGAAGGTGCTACAAAATGACCCTGGCAAAATAATAATAATTATCCCATCTTCTTTGCCGCTGGTTCTTTCATTCGTTTGGTTTTCCCCCAAATTGCTCTCTCGTGCCATAAAGCGAGTTTTTTAAAATATTAAATTAAATTGAAACGTGCATCGCCGTCGGTTCCAAAGAAGTCTACGCAAGTTACTAAACCTCAAAAGGAATTTAGCCGAGCCTGTTCCTGGGGAACGGATTCATTTCCCTCTGTAGGGCAGGGCAGGGAAACCTGTGGTCTTTATGTTGTTAGAATCGTAGAATTATAGAGTTGGAAGCGACCCTGAGGGTCACCATTAATTGAATAGATTAATAAAATAAAAAATAATACAGGCAGGGGGGCGACAGGGAACCTCCTCCTGGGATATCAGGCCGGAGGGTCATCAGTAATTGAATAATTTAATAAAATAAAAATAATTCAGGCAGGGGGCGACAGGGAACCTCCTCCCAGGATATCAGCCCTGAGGGTCGTCATTAATTGAATAAATAAAATAATAAAATAATACACGCAGGGGGGCGACAGGGAACCTCCTCCCAGGATATCGGCCCCTAGGGTCATCATTAATTGAATAAATTAATAAAATAATAAAACAATACAGGCAGGATTACTTAGATCCTTTAAAAAGGGCAAACCTGGAGGAGGCTTCCCTCTGTACCTCTGTCTGATACACTGGTCTGCCCTTCACATGCTAGTTTGAATTCCTATCTGTACAGGGGGTCGATTTCTAACCTTGGGGAGCCTAGCTTTCAGCCACTGGCGATCAATAAAGATATGAGCCAAGATTCCTGCATTGCACGGGGTTGGCCTGGATGACCTTTGAGGGGCCCTTCCAACTAGGAATCATCGGGAAATAGAGGGTCTTATAAATCAGTTAAATTATTGTCTCCCCCCCCCCCCCCGGCTACTGATCACATGTGGATTTTTATTTTGATCGTTGCATGCTCAGAAAAATATACCAAAGTTGAGTTTTTGTTTATGTGTGTGTGTGGTTTTATGATTACCCGCAATGTCCCTTTGTGAATGTTCTTATTGAGAGTTGTTGCATTAATTGTGATTTTTCAGACTTTTCCCCACAATTTCTGGGTGTGTTTTTTTTGGAAAGTGTCTCTTCTTCCTCTCGTGTTGCCACGAGGGTGTCAGAACAGTGGGATTTTGCAGAGGGCAGCCAAATTAACTTGGCCCTAAGTCAGAGGAAACACATTTCCCCCTGAAATATACTTAGGGGGGTTGTTTGCAAGTTTGCAAGCTCCCCCTATTTGGGGGAAAACTCCCTTCCTGCAAAAATCGAATCTGCCAAGGAAACCACTGCCCAACCTTTCTAATTTTCCACTTGCGAGAAGACTTGGGGGGGGGGCATTTGAACACAAAACACGCCCCCCAATACACACTTTCCTTGCGCTACAACAGCGCAGAGACCTTCCTTCTGCCAAATGTACAAACCAACTTTGCATTTTCCGGAAGAATAAAACGTCATTCCTTGTAATGAGTTTTTCGTGTAAATAATAATTAAAAAATCATGCTTTTAAGAGCGGTGTTGCAGTATTCTTTTTCTTAAATGCAGAAAGGGGACTTGTTGGGAAGCTGTATTTCCAAACCGCAGACAGAAATCCAACAGGTGAGGTGGTGGATTTCTGCATTTTCGTCACTGATTTTCAGGAGCTTGGGAACAGTGAGAGTTGGGAGGCAGAAAGAGTGAGTGTAGCTTTTCCAGGAGGAGGAGGTGAAATCAAACTTGGTTTACCGGCCCTCCGGAAGTTGGGAACAAAGGCGTGCGGCCCTTGCGCTGCGAAGGACCCACTCAGCCATCAACGATGCCTCCCAGTTTGCAGATGACACCAAACTGGGATGGGGAACAAATGCCGCAGAAGGCAGAAATGGGATTTGAGATGACCTTAACAGATTGGAGAATTGGGCCCGTGCTCATTTAAAGTTGGAGCGTAATAATTATTTCACTATGAATATACTTCTTCTTAATTGTATTTCACTGTGGGTTAAACCTCAGAGCCTAGGACTTGCCGATCAGAAGGTCGGGGGTTCGAATCACTGCAATGACAGGGTGAGCTCCCGTTGCTCGGTCCCTGCTCCTGCCAACCTAGCAGTTCGAAAGCACCTCAAAGTGCAAGTAGATAAGTAGGTCCCGCTCCGGCGGGAAGGTAAACGGTGTTTCCGTGCACTGCTCTGGTTCGCCAGAAGCGGATTAGTCCTGCTGGCCACATGATCCGGAAGCTGTACGCCGGCTCCCTCGGCCAATAAAGCGAGATGAGCGCCGAAACCCCAGAGTCGGCCACGACTGGACCTAATGGTCAGGGGTCCCTTTACCTATTAATATATTTCTTAATTGTATTTTGGTTGAGCAATGACTTAGATACACTGCATATTTTGTTATGGGCAAATGGCTTGAGATACCTATTAGGTCCCTCAATTACTATATTCAGATTGTTTATTTTCTTGACATCTGACGGGAGGGCGCCACCACCGAGAAGGCCCTCTGCCTGGTTCCCTGTAACCTCGATTCTCGCAGGGAGGGGACCGCCAGAAGGCCCTTGGGAGAGGGACCCCGGTGTCCGGGGTGGAGACGCTCTTTCAGGGATACTGGGCTGAGGCCGTTTAGGGCTTTCAAAGTCAGCCCCAACACTTTGAATTGTGCCCAGAAACGTCCTGGGAGCCAATGTAGGTCTTTCAAGACCGGTGTTATGTGGTCTCCACTCCCAATCCCCAGTCTAGCTGCCGCATTCTGGATTAGTTGCAGTTTCCGGGTCACCTTCCAAGGCAGCCCTACGGAGAGCTCATATTATAAAAGGTACCTTCTCTTCCTCTAACTTTTCCATCTCTTCTTCCTCGTTTTTCCATTTGCTGGATTCCTCAATGCAAAGGTGTGTGCGAGAAAGACTTTAGATACAGGAGTCAGCAGAGTTTTCAGCAGGGGGCCGGTCCACTGTCCCTCAGACCTTGTGGGGGGCCGGACTGTATTTTGTAAAAAAAGAAATGAATGAATTCCTATGTCCCACAAATAACCCAGAGATGCATTTTAAATAAAAGCACGCATTCTACTAGGGTAAAAACACCAGGCAGGCCCCACAAATAACCCAGAGATGCATTTTAAATAAAAGGATACATTGTACTCATGTAAAAACACGCTGATTCCCGGACCGTCCGCAGGCCGGATTGAGAAGGCGACTGGGCCGGATCCGGCCCCCGGGCCTTAGTTTGCCTACCCATACTTTAGGAATTGCCCAGGCGCTTAGCCAAAGACGGTCAGTAAGAGGCAATCTGCAACAGAAATTGGAGGGTGCACATTGTCTCAGCTACTCAGCTAAAGCACCCTTTCCACCCCCTGATTTAAAAGCAAGGAGAAGCCACAGCCTAAACGTTCCCGAGTTTTCACAAGGACATCGTCTTTGTGCAAATGTGGAGATTTAAAGGTTGGGGGGCGAGGAATGGAAAACAGAGATACGAACTAAAATTGGCACCTTTGGAGCACAGGTGCTAAGCTTTTTTTCCTGGCAGCGGCGAAATAAATTATCGAGTGTTTTCGTTTTCTGGGAACAAAGACCTTCACGCGATGATGCTCCAATTTCCAACCACTTTGGGAGCGAGCCAGGGAGTCAATTCTGGCTGTGTTTTGCCACTTAGCACTCTGCGTAAGTGCTGGTCTCGCATGCCCTCTCTTCCCTTCGGGTCAGTGTGCACCCGAGACAAAAGTTGAAGTGTTTTTCAAGCACCTGGAAGCAGCAAACACGCCTCCTTCTTCACGGTGTTTAGGCAGAAAGCTGCGTTGGCTGAGAATGATTCAGTGCTTTGTTATGTTTCTCCTCTGGCGACCCCTCATAGCCAAGTAAAATTGACTTCCATGAACACGTGTTTTAACAGAGAGTCCGTAAGGGACTGTGGAGGCCAATTCTGGACCCACACGTCCTTCCACAGTGGGGACATTGGTTTCTGGGCAGGAGTTGATCCCGGTGAGGGTTTGCCAAACGTGCCTTCCTCTTAGCACGTTTCTCCCTCTTGTCCTGAGTTCGAGTGTCTTCAAAGCCCACGACAACTTTGGGAAAGGCTGTTCTCCAACTGGTGCTGTTCTCCAACTGGAGCTCTCGCAGGCCAGTGTTCCCCAGTTGTCAGTGTTTATACTACATTTTTAAAGATTTGCCTTGAGACAGTCTTTGAACCTCTTTTGTTAACCACCAGCATTATGCTTTCCATTTTTAAGTTCGGAATAGAGGAGTTGCTTTGGAAGACGATAGTCAGGCATCCGCACAACATGACCAGTCCAACGAAGTTGATGTTGAAGAATCATCGCTACGACACTGGTGATCTTTGCTTCTTCTAGTACACTGGTATTAGTTCACCTGTCTACCCAAGTGATGAGTAAAAATTTTTGGAGACACCGTTGATGGAATCTTTCAAGGAGTTGGAGATGGAGTTTATAAGTGGCTCATGTTTCACAAGCGTACAGTAAGGTTGGTAGTGCAATAGCTTTGTAAATAAGCATTTTGGTTTCCCTGCGAATGTCCCAGTCCTCAAACACTCTGCACTTCAATCGGGAGAAAGCCAAACTCACAGAGCTCAGGCGATGCTGGATTTCGGCATCAATGTTGGCCCTTGTGGAAAGAATATTTCGTGAATATTTCCCTCTGTAAACACAGACAAGGCCAAGAGATGAGACAGAAAGGGGTAAAAGATTATTGGGAAATGATCCATTATAGCTTGAGATACCTATTAGGTCTATCAATGACCATATAGCATATATTCAACACAAAAAAGCGGCAATTTGTTGTGGACAAAGGACAGCTGGACATATAAAGGGCCCCATTACCTTCAGGAGCTTAGGGCCTCATCAAACCTAAATCCGGCCCTGGGCATAACTCTGATTTTAAACGCATTGTGCAGATGATGTTATTAGCTTCCTTTGCATTCAGCTACACATATCAAGGAAGGACTTTCGGAATCACATCCGTGCTAAATATTAAGAGCTGCTCAAAACCAAACAAATAGTTTAAATCTTCTTCTGTTTGAGTCCTCGGGTTTGCCCCTGTCTTGGCCTGACGCCGTTTCTTCCTGCGTTTTTCACAAATGTGCTTTCTGCTTCTATGGCAGCGAACTTGAATGAAACTTGACGTTCGCAGAGAGAGCTTTTCCCAGCTGGCTTCGAATCTAAACGCCAAAAGGGATTTGCCCGTTTACGTCGAAAATGGAGGATGTGCGGGGCTTTCGCGAGCCGCTGCTAAGTTGGACGGAAAGTCATTAATTGGCACATGGAATTTCAAGTGATATAAACAGAAAAGAATGTAAGTTGTTTTTGTACGCAACAACAGCAGCAAGAATATTATTGGCACAAAAAAATGGAAGCAAGAAGAATTACCGACGAAAGAAGAATGGAGGATGAAATTAATGGACTATGCAGAATTAACAGGAAGGATTCGAAATCTGCGGGACCAGAAATTCACAGAAGACTGGCGTAAATTTACAGATTATTTGATGATCAGACCACGTTTGTAGGTTTGCAAGAAGTTTTGTGAGGAGAATTATTGGAAGTATTGCAAAAATGGATATAGGGGAGGATGATTAGTTGTGATAATTAAAGGCACTATGAAGTTAAGAAATGCATAAGAAGTGATTAAAACGGTGGATCATCAGAGGTGCTGATGGAAGTCCAAAAAAAAAAAGATTGTATAGGTGGCGAAATTTTGTGGTTTGTACTGTAATTTATATGTTGAAATTAATAAAAAATTGTCTATAAATAAATAGAGTTTACTCTGGGGAAAAAAATTGGCATGTGGAATTTCCTGGATCTGGTGTGCTTTGTCTGCAAGCCGGAATTAAGAGCAAAATGAAATGTTTGTGTCTTCCATCTCTCTCTATCTGCACGTGGCATAATAATTTCATGCCTTCCATGCCTGCTGAATTAGCCCACCAGTCGAGTCCTCTCCAAAGGGGGTTGCTTGGTAGCAAGACCTCCCCCTCCCCAGGTGGAGAAAGCGAGAGGAAAAAATATAGAACAGTCAGCCAATCACCTGCTTGGAGACCCGAGAGGAGAAATTCTGCTTTTGCAAAGAGCAGGAGCGGAGCAATCGCTCCGCCACTTAAAACCCACCAGCCCTTCTTTCCTCCTGGCTTTTTCCAACTCGCAGGACGCCTGGGTCCTTTCGGAGCTGGGCGGTGATCCCAGGTGGCTGGATGGTTGGGCCGGCAACCCATTCAGATGATGAGCACCATTCCTGCGTCCCAATATTTCCTCTGCGTCGGAATAAGAGCCCTCTACTCTGAAAGGAGCGTGCCCGTTTGATGGCATGTGTTGCTGATGGATGCCACCTTTGTGTCCGAGAGCTGGTCCCTGGTGTGTTCCTGGTCCTCATTGAGTTTCAGGAGAGCACCCTGCATTCTGCAAGGAACCTGAGAAGCAGAGGACGTTGCAAATAATGTGCAAGAAGGACTCTGGAGTAAGAGAGATGCAGGTCTCTTTCTGAGACTGAAGGGGAGCAGAGTCATAACTGTCACCGGATTGGCTCCTCTTAGGATGACGCCAAGCCAGGACGAGATCCCCAACGTGTCCCTCAGCCCCTGATTCCGTCAGAGTTTCCTGGATCCCCATTTGAGGAGCGGCACAACATCTCTCTAGCTTGGTGAGCTTTCCAAGGTGCTGAAAACTCTTGCCAAAGGATGTCCTAAGCCCCAATTCGGTGTCCTTCAGCCCTGAGTCTGCCAGAGTTTCCTAGATTCCCATTTGAGGAGCGGCGCAACATCTCTCTCGCTTGGTGAGCTGTCCGCGGTGCTGAAAACTCATGCCACTGGACGTCCCAAGCCCCAATTCAGTGTCCTTCAGCCCTGAGTCCGCCAGAGTTTCCTGGATCCCCATTTGAGGAGCGGTGCAACATCTCTCTCTCTTGGTGAGCTGTCCGGAGTGCTGAAAACTCATGCCACTGGACGTCCTAAGCCCCAATTCAGTGTCCCTCAGCCCCTGAGTCCGCCAGAGTTTCATAGATCCCCATTTGAGGAGCGGCGCAACATCTCTCTCGCTCGGTGAACTGTCCGAGGTGCTGAAAACGTCCTAAGCCCCAATTCGGGGTCCCTCAGCCCTGAGTCCGCCAGAGTTTCCTAGATTCCCATTTGAGGAGCGGCGCAACATCTCTATCGCTTGCTGAGCTCTCTGAGGTGCTGAAAACTCTTGCCAAAGGACGTCCCAAGCCCCAAATTCGGTGCTTCTGGCCGGCAGAGGCAAAGCAGAGCCATGCTAGTGGGCTCCTCCGTCTCCGACCTCAACGATTCCTTCCTGTTCCCGAACAGCTCTGCTTGCACCGCAGGGCTGTGGTGCGGCAATGTCTCGGAGCCCCAGAACCCGCCGCGCCTGGTGGACGCGTGGCTGGTGCCCCTCTTCTTCGCCGTCCTGATGGTGGTGGGTCTGGCGGGCAACTCCCTCGTGATCTACGTCCTCGCCAAGCAAAAGCAGATGAGGACAGCGACCAATTTCTACATTGGTGAGTTTGGTGAGAATAATGGAGGCACCTGGGTGGGTGGGAAGGAGGGTCAAAGCTGCTAGGGCTACTTGCTGATGCCTGTTCTGTTTGCTGCTAGCCTGGACCGCTCTGCTTTGCATCCACGGTCAGGAGCAGTAATGCCCTGGGTTCAAATCTTGCTTGCAGGTTTCCAAAAAGCATCTGGTCGGCCTCTGGGAGAAAAGGTGCTGGCCAAGTTGGGCCAGGCAGTTCTTACTCTCTTTTGGGATGTTCTTATTGTGGGAATGTTCAGGGATGCAGGAGAGGATCTATTGTCTGATTATATCCTTATCCAACTTGTGTTAACAAGTTCCCCAATTTCAGCAGAGTTAAACATTCCCCTTTATTTTAAGTTTGCAACGGCAGCATTTGCTCACGCTCGCTAAAGCCTCTATAATAGCTATTCTGGTAATTTCCCCTTATTCCCTCATAAAACAGAAGAGACGACACAGTCTTTTACAAAAGTATATAAAGAGTTTACTCACATTCTGTTCACAATCAGATCCCAGAAGGCAGACTTAAGCTTAATGAAGTAACATACACTTGGAATCTATCTTATAAGAAGACAGTCCCTTTGTCCTCTCTGGGCTGGGAGCCAAGAGGGCATCTTTCACTCAGTAGATGTTGCTTGGAAGAAGATGAAGAGGAGGAAGAGAGAGATGGCTGCCCTGCCCTGTGCTTTTATCATTACCTGCACAGGTGAGGCCACACCCGCCTCTGGTCACATGTAGAGGAAGTCTGTCCCAGCCTAAAAGGAAACAGGAAGTTTACCTGCTGGCTGGACAAACATCCCTCCCCATGTCTAAACATCTTCACTCTAGGAATGTTGTACTTGATTGCTCTTGTGTTTCACATCCCACACTTATAGGATGGGAAGCACTTTTTTTTTAACCTGTCCAGAATCTTTCACCTTCACGAGATGCCCACGATTCCTGGTGTTATTAGAAAGGGAGAAAAACTTATATTTTTCATTTTCAAACAAAAACAAACCAAGCATCAACTTCCCTTTCCTCTTCCACGGTTCATTTCAATTTTCTCTTTATTGCAACGTATTCTAATTATTCTTTCTCTTCCCATTTTCCCTCCGTTGATGATTTTGCTGCTAAATTTATTCTCATCCTACTAACGTTTCAAGTTGCTGACAATAACTTTCTCAAATGTTCCACCGTCCCCCGTCCCCCAATCTTTAAAGACTTTCTTCCAGGACTCAGCTACATTAGATTATTTTTTAAAAATCAGGGTTATACACATGCAACACCAGGGGGCACAGGAGAGTAAAAAAAATTCTATGCGGTTTTTCCATAGCGGTTTTTTTCTTTCGTTATGACCATTTGATTTCTGACTTATTTATAGTGTTTCTTCCGCCACCCCCTGTGTGTAGATCCGTCCCTTATTCTACCAATTAAGCTAGCCATTTCTGAAAGGGAGGAAAAATTTCCTCTAGTCACTTTCGACGTAATTACCTGTTTTTCCTCTGAATGAAAAAAATCTCCACGCTTTCCTTACAGGGAAGTTGTTCCCTTCAATTTATATTTTCTTCTTCTTCTAAACTTTTTCCAAATTGTGCCCTTTTTCCAAACAGCGAACCTGGCCGTCACGGATATCATTTTCCCGGTCTGCTGTGTCCCGTTCACGGCTGTCCTTTATCCTCTCCCGGGCTGGATTTTTGGGGAGTTTATGTGCAAATTTGTCAATTACATCCAACAGGTGAGTTTGCGACTGCTTGCAGGGGCTATCTGCTCCCCCAAAAAACCTTTAAATCATGGGTAGGCAAACGAAGGCCTGGGGGCTGGATCCGGCCCTATCACCTTCTCATTCCAGCCCATGGACAGTCCGGGAATCAGCGTGTTTTTAC
Organism: Podarcis melisellensis; assembly: GCF_964234715.1. Lineage (NCBI taxonomy): Eukaryota > Metazoa > Chordata > Lepidosauria > Squamata > Lacertidae > Podarcis > Podarcis melisellensis. The sequence continues at coordinate 127,680,314 of NC_138528.1, read as the reverse complement.
ATGAGTAGAATGTGTCCTTTTATTTAAAATGCATCTCTGGGATATTTATGGGGCATAGGAATTTGTTCATTCCCCCCCCCCCGAAATATAGTCTGGCCCCCCACAAGGTCTGAGGGACAGTGGACCGGCCCCCTGCTGAAAAAGTTTGCTGACCCCTGCTTTAAACAATAACAGGTGACACGTGGCTAATAATGTTCTAACAAAATATATGCAACATGTATTATTTCACAGTTCTTAAACGGAAAATATATGATGGAGGTTCAAATGATAAAATAAATCAATATTGTATGAACGGAATTAGAGAAGATAGTCGATCAATATCACAAACAAGCTTTTCAACAGTCCTAATCCTGTGATCATGCGATAATAGAAGCTCCGAGCGTAGCAATTCTTAAACAGAGAATACGTAATAGAACCACAGAAAATACTATAAGATAAATAAAACAGTATTGTAGATGATAAAAATAAAAAAATACCTGCACTGGTGATAGTTCATTGTTTGGCCACATGACCTGGAAGCTGTACGCCGGCTCCCTCGGCCAGTAAAGCGAGATGAGCGCCGCAATCCTAGAGTCGACCACGACTGGACTTAATGCTCAGGTGTCCCTTAACTTTACCTATTTATAAATTTATTTATATAGCCACAATATCATTGAAAAATCAGAACACATTAAAAAAAAATCAGAGACCATCAACTAAGATTTACAGAACAATTATCACTTCCTCAACTCCTTTCCTTTAAAAATGTAGGTTGATAAATTTTTTTAAAGAAGGGAATTGTTGTTGTTGTTGAGTCGTTTAGTCGTGTCCGCCTTTTTGTGACCCCATGGACCAGAGCACGCCAGGCCCTCCTGTCTTCCATCGCCTCCCGCAGTTTGGTCAAACTCATGCTGGTAGCTTCGAGAAGACTGTCCCACCATCTCGTCCTCTGTCGTCCCCTTCTCCTTGTGCCCTCCATCTTTCCCAACATCAGGGTCTTTTCCAGGGAGTCTGCTCTTCTCCTGAGGTGGCCAAAGTCTTGGAGCCTCAGCTTCAGGATCTGTCCTTCCAGTGAGCACTCAGGGCTGATTTCCTTCAGAATGGATAGAAAGAAGGAAATAGGAATGACAATATGATGGATTATACAGCAGTGGCCATTATGTATTATATCTCCTTTCAGTGATGGGCTCTATCACTGTCCAGGGACTATCAGAGGAGATTCTGGCTGTTTGCAGCTGTGTTCTATAATGTTCCTCACTTCCAGAGGTCATGAGTAGGAATGGCTTCAGATTCCATTGAGTTGCCTTCATGACCACATCCTGCTTCCTTCACTGAAGAACAGAAAGGAGCAGAGATTCTCTGAACCAAGTATGCATCGTGCTCACTCTTCACTGTGGCAACCATTCAGAATTTTTGCTCCTAATAAGTAGAGACATCACCTTGCCAACAAAGGTCCGTATAGTAAAAGTTTTACTGGTTTTCCCAGTAGTGATGTATGGAAGTGAGAGCTGGACCATAAAGGCGGCTGATCGCCAAAGAATGGATGCTTTTGAATTCTGGTGCTGGAGGAGACTCTAGAGAGTCCCATGGACTGCAAGAAGATCCAACCTCTCCATTTGGAAGGAAATCAGCCCTGAGTGCTCACTGGAAGGACAGATCCTGAAGCTGAGGCTCCAAGACTTTGGCCACCTCAGGAGAAGAGAAGACTCCCTGGAGAAGACCCTGATGTTGGGAAAGATGGAGGGCACAAGGAGAAGGGGACGACAGAGGAGGAGATGGTGGGACAGTGTTCTCAAAGCAACCAAGGTGTTTGGGAACCAAGGTCCCTCTGTAATAAACACCCCGCCCTGTCTTCTTGGCTTCACAGGTCTCTGTCCAAGCCACATGCATCACCTTGACCGCTATGAGCGTTGACCGTTGGTATGTAACCGTCTTTCCCCTTTGAGCCCTGCGGCAACGCACCCCCTTCGTGGCGGCCACCGTCAGCGCCAGCATCTGGGTCGGTGAGTAGGGGGGCGGCCATAGCATGGAGGACCCCTCGGTTTCCCTGTCCATTTGCCTCGGCCCGAACCTTGGCCAGTGCCCTCGCCGCCCATCTCCTGCGGGGCAAAAGGGTGGAAAGGATTAATCCGTTTTGCGTGACTTTCTATGGGAAAGCTGCCTTGGTTTTGGAACGCTTTGGATCTGGGACAGACTTCTGGAATGGATTAAATTTGAGAACCAAGGTACCAAAATGGATTACAGTGGTACCTCGGGTTTGTTCTGGAGGTCCGTTCTTAACCTGTTCTTAACCTGAAGCACCACTTTAGCTAGTGGGGCCTCCTGCTACTGCCGCGCTGCCAGAGCACGATTTCTGTTCTCATCCTGAAGCAAAGTTCTTAACCTGAAGCACTATTTCTGGGTTAGCGGAGTCTGTAACCTGAAGCGTATGTAACCCGAGGTACCACTGTATATAGCAAAACCAGACAGACCTTGGCGTAACACTCAAATTGGAAGCGTGAGACTCAAAACGGAGCACGTTCGGCTTCCGAAAAACGTTCGCGAACCGGAACACTCACTTCTGGGTTTGCAGTGTTTGGTTTCCAAGTTGTTTGAGTACCAAGGCGTTTGAGAACCAAGGGACCACTGTATACCATATATCTTCCGTATAGATTGCCCATTGCAGCTTATCGGACCAGGAAGTCAATTTTGCTTTGCTGCAAACCCCAGCAGAACATCTTGCCCCACTTGCCCTAAGATTTGATCTGGTTCTGTCCGAGACTTCAGAACCGTTGGGTGAATTTGGGACCCTGGCCTTTCCACCCACAGGTTCCTTTGCCGTCTCCACCCCGGTTTTGGTCTACAACCAGTTGACCGAAGGCTACTGGTTCGGACCCCGGACCTATTGCAGCAAGACCTTCCCTTCCATTACCCACAAGAGAGCCTTCATCCTGTACAATTTCTTGGTGCTTTACCTGCTCCCCTTGCTGACGATCCTACTCTGCTACACCGCCATGCTGTACCAGATGGGGCGCCCCACGGTGGAGACCTCCGAGAACCAGGTATCAATCGCATGACAATCTTACAGTCGCCGTCGAAATTATTCCACTACCACCGCTTGCAAATCAGGTTTATCATCAAAATGTTATAAGGAAAAACTCCACTCCTTTTCCCTTATGGGGTATCCAAAAGCCCCTATAGAGTCCTTAAGTTGGTTCCCTATCGGTAGGTGAAAGTAACAGAGGTCAAGCAGACAGCACAAAAGGAAAGAGGAATGAGGAGGGAAGAGGAGAGTAAGCGAGCTCAGACTCCAACTCCTCAATTTGTAGTTTCCGCAATCGCCAGATGTAATATCTGGTTATGCAATGTGAGAAACGTGAGGCTGGACCAGGCAGATCTTTCCCTGCGAGAAGCAAAGTTACAGGGAACCAGGCAGAGGGCCTTCTCGGTGGTGGCGCCCTCCATAAACCAAGGGTTGGCAAGGCTTACGGGGCTTATGAGTTATGTAGGAAATAGAGGACATATTTGCATGCTTTTGTTATAAGAAAAAAAATGCTCCTTTTTCCCTTATGGGGTACCCAAGAGCTCCTATAGAGTCCTTAAGTGGGTTTCCTATTGGTAGGAGAAAATAACAGAGGCCAAGCAGAGACTATTGAGAAGCAAAGCAGCTAGTAAGTATGGTTTTTATGTCTGCGGCGCTGGAAATCACTTCTGCGCATGCCCAGAAACCGAAAATCGCTTCTTCGCAGGTGTGATATTCGGCACCTGGGCATGAGTAGACACGATTTCCGCCGTCGTGCTACGCTGGTCCAGTCCATGGAGGATCTCTGCAGGAGTGATCCGGCCCATGCCCCGTAAGCCTTGCCAACCGTTGGTTTAGGGAGGGCACCACCACCAAGAAGGCCCTCTGCCTGGTTCCCTGTAACTTTGCTTCTCGCAGGGAGGGAACCACCAGAAGGCCCTTGGAGATGGACCCCAGTGTCTGGGGTGGACACACTCCTTCAGGTCTACTGGGCCATTTAGGGCTTTCAAGGTGAGCACCAACACTTTGAATTGTGCTCGGAAATGTCCTGGGAGCCAATGTAGGTCTTTCAGGACCGGGGTTATGCGGTCTCGGCAGCTGCTCCCAGTCCCCAGTTTGGCTGCCGCATTCTGGATTAGTTGCAGTTTCCGGGTCACCTTCAAAGGCAGCCCCACGGAGAGCGCATGGCAGTAGTCCAAGCGGGAGATAACCAGAGCATGCACCACTCTGGCCAGACAGTCTGCGGGCAGGGAGGGTCTCAGCCTGCGTACCAGATGGATATTAAAAACACAATTAAATATCAAACATTAACAATTTCCCTAAACAGGGTTGCCTTCAGATGTCTTCTAAAAGTTAGAGAGTTGTTTATTTCCTTGACATCTGATGGGAGGGTGTTCCATAGGGCGGACGCCACCACCAAAAAGGCCCTCTGCCTGGTTCCCTGTAACCTCACTTCTCGCAGGGAGGGAACTGCCAAAAGACCCTCGGGAGAAGGACCCCGGTGTCCGGGGTGGAAATGCTCCTTCAGGTCTACTGGGCCGTTTAGGGATTTAAAGATGAGCACCAACACTTTGAATTGTGCCTGGAAACGTCCTGGGAGCCAATGTAGCTCTTTCAGGACTGGTGTTATATGGTCTCCACTCCCAGACCCCAGTCTGGCTGCTGCATTCCGGATTAGTTGTGGTTTCCAGGTCACCTTCAAAGGCAGCCCCACGGAGAGCGCATGGCAGTAATCCAAGCAGGAGATAACCAGAGCATGCACCACGCTAGCCAGACAGTCTGTGGGCAGGGAGGGTCTCAGCCTGTGTACCAGATGTATATTAAAAACACAATAAAACATCAGACATTAAAAATTTCCCTAAACAGGGCTGCCTTCAGATGTCTTCTAAAAGTCAAGTAGTTGTTTATTTCCTTGACATCTGATGGGAGGGCGCCACCACCAAGAAGGCCCTCTGCCTGGTTCCCTGAAACCGCACTTCTCGCAGGGAGGGAACCACCAGAAGGGCCTCGGGAGATGGACCCCGGTGTCCGGGGTGGAAATGCTCCTTCAGGGATACTGGGCGATTTAGGGCTTGAAAGTTCAGCACCAACACTTTGAATTGTGCCCGGAAACGTCCTGGGAGCCAATGTAGGTCTTTCAGGACCGGTGATTTGTGGTCTCCACTCCCAGTCCCCAGTCTAGCTGCCACATTCTGGATTAATTGCAATTTCCGTGTCACCTTCGAAGGCGGCCCCACGTAGAGCGCATGGCAGTAGTCCAAGCGGGAGATAACCAGAGCATGCACCACTCTGGCCAGACAGTGTGGGCAGGGAGGGTCTCATCCTGCGTACCAGATGGAGCTGCCCTGGACACAGAAGTGACCTGTGCCTCCATGGGCCGCAGAGGCCAAGCCGATCTGATTGCAAGTCCCCTTCTTGACTCCTCGCAGGTTCAACAGCTGGCCGAGCGCTCGGAAGCCATGCGGGGCAAGATATCGCGGATGGTGGGCACCATCGTCGTCCTCTTCGCCATCTGCTGGGGCCCAATGCAGCTTCTGATTCTGGCCCAGGCTTTTGGCACCGGTTTCCGCCGCAACTATTACACCTACAAGCTGAAAATCTGGGCTCACTGCATGTCGTACGCCAGCTCCTCCCTCAACCCCATCGTCTACGCCTTCATGGGCGCCAGTTTCCAGAGGGCTTTCCGCAAAGTCTTCCCCTTCGCTGCCAAGCGCCGAGTGGGCAGATGCGAGCCCAGCGCCAACGTAGAGATGCGGTTTGTCTCTTCGGGGATGTAGGGCCTTCTCTGTGGTGTCCCCGACCCGAAAGGTTGCAAAAGCAAGCCTGGTGTCGTTCGCCTGGGGCGACTTCCCTGAAGAAACCCTATGAGACACCCGGGATCGGGGTGAGGAAGGGGTGGGAAAGGATTTTGCTGGAGAGGGAGACGAGGGAGCTGTTTGGCAGCCGAGGGCCGCTTTCTCCACCTGTGCAAGCTTCTGGGGGCCACATACTAGAGGGGGAAGTGGGCGGGGCAATGGATTTGAAAACTCGCTTCTGTACTAGGTCATCATTGGGGTTCAAGGACAACGCAGCAAGAATGGCCCTAGCTGTCAACGTTTCCCTTTTCTTGCGAGGAATCCTATTCGGAATAACAGAATTTCCCTTTAAAAAAGGAAACGTTGACAGCTATGAGAATGAAGGGTGTCACCTGGGGACAGACAGCAAAGCCCATGGGGTGAATTGGGGTCCCAGACGTCTCCCCATAAGTTCCAATAAGCTACGGAGCATCCAGGTCTTTGCAATGTTGTTCTTTGTGAGCGCTGAAGAGAGGATATTCAGGCAGCAATCAGTGCCGGATTTAAGTATAAGCTAAAGAAGCTCTAGCTTAGCGCCCCACTCGCTTGGGGGGGGGGAAATAAAGGGGGGGGAAAACCCCTGGATGTACATTTCCAAAATATAAGATAAAAAACAAATGAAATAAAACCTACATGCAGCAACCGTGTTTTGTGTTGTGTAGGCTCCTGTGATGTAAGTCATGGGTCCCGCCTGCTAGCCTGCTCCCTAAAATATCACTGGTTTGCTCCTTTCTATATATAGGGTGCCTGCATTCTGCTGTTTATCATTATTAATAGTTTGCATCATATGTTTGCACCTATTTCATGTCATAGCAAGTTTGCAGAAACCAAATGATGAATCTTTGTAATTTGTTTTTCTAAAGGAACTTTTGTCATCGCCAAATGACAAGGTGTTTGCATTATTCAGTCTGTTGTGAATAAAAAAAATCCTTTTCAGTCAGAGCTGAATTATTATGTCACTATTAATATACTTCTTCTTAATTGTATTTCAGTTCAACAATTACTTTGATATACGTATGATGCTTTGGGGGGTGGTCTTGAGCTACAGGGGAGGCAATTTCAGAGGTAAACAGTGATGGGTTCTGGGTAGGGAAAGGGCTGTAAGGGAGGATGGAGGTAGGAAAAGGGTAGAGGGGTATCAGAGGTAGGAAAGGGGTAGAGCTCTGTGGCCCTCTGCCCCTTTGCTACCTCTGAGGCCCCTCTACACTTTTCTTAGCTCTGTGGCCCCCACTATCCCTTTACTACCTCTGAGATCCCTCTGTTGGTTTCTGCTTTCTTCTCTGTGCAGCGAAGTGCTTGTCACGAGACAGGTTGTTTACATTCCACAGTAAATGCACTGTTGGGTTTCTCACGGGAAAGGAGACTGGATATGACGTACACTGGTTTCCTGTTTTTCACTGTTCTTTGCAGTTTCAGTTTGAGATTCTCTCCGTGCTTTAGAGGAGAGAGGATGCCTTTCTCTGCTCCGGCAGAGGGAAGATGTTTTTCTGTAACTTACCAGCTTTGAAGTGTAAATAAAGTAATATAGAGCATGTTGGCACGTACTTTTCATCATTCCGCTGTGCACTGGACACTGCTTATCTCCAACATTTGGTTCCGGGCCCAGAAAAACGCAGTGTTTTGAGAATGGACTCCAGAAGTCGGGCTCCTGGCAAAGGAACAAAGGAGCAAAGAAACGGAGTGCCGGCAGAGGGACGGATCGCACGGTATCTGCTCTGCGCGTCAAAATGATTGATGTGAGGTATGTGCTACTGCTCCGGGCAGCCTGCCAGCTTCTAATTAATGGCTTTATGGCTGGACTTTGAACTTTTATAGCCGGTTTTGCCGAGGCACAGGCAAATGGCTAAAAGCAACACTTTCCTATGCTGGGGGAAATCGAAAGTAACTTTTAGAAGTGCTGTTGGAGCAAAGCAGCTGCAAATGTGATGCAGCAAGAATTAAAGGCAGCATAGAGAAAGCACTTTAGAACTTTCACTTTTGAACTTGCCTTTGGAATGGGGTTTGAAGCAGCTGCAGATAAGCAAAGAGGCTCAGGCTCACAAGCAGAGGCTGTTTTGAAATTGCCTTTGGATTGAAGCAGCTGTACACAGACGCAGCATGTATAAAGCAGCTTGATTTAAAGCAGCAGAGATGATGCAGGAGGCTAATGCCAGAGTCATGATGGCTAGCTGCAGAAGGCTGGATGAGGCAAGTGGGGAATTTGATACCACTGATCAGCCAAATGCTCAACTCACAGTAGCCTGTGATACTGCCATGATTCAGAATGAAGCAGATCGCCGGGGTGCTGGCTGCATGGGAAAGGGGGAGTCTTCACAGACGTCATCCCATAGTGCAGTGGAACCACCAGATGGCGCCAAAGCTTTGAAGGCAGTGAAATGCTACTCATGTGGACGTCTAGGCCATGTGAAGAGGGAATGCAGATATCCCAGGGCCAAGACAGAGCAGCGCAGCGAAAGCTCATCGCGTGGAAAAGGCCGAGGCAAAGGCAAAGGTCCAGTGTCCAGGACAAAGCAGCACAAGGCAATGGTCTCACGCTTCACTCCTAAGGTTGCAGAGGTCCAGAAGACGTCTAGATCTTTCTTCGTTGTTGATTCAGCGGCAACCCACCACATGTGCAACGATAAGAGACTGTTCGTGTCTTTTACACCGCAGGAAGGTGCGATTCACCAGGCGGATGACCACACAATCCCCAGTAAAGGCTACGGAACTGTTGTTCTTCACAGTTTGGACTTATCGATACAGAATGTTCTTTATGTGCCGGATGCCAAACATAATCTGCTCAGCGTTGGACAGCTGAATGAGCGGAACATTGACGTTTCCTTTAAGAACAAAAGGTGCATCATCACAAAGAAAAATGATTATGTGTTGTATGCTGAATATGTTGATCGTTTGTATGTTTTGTATTATGATGATGTTGTGCAGGATGACACTTGTTGCATTGCAGGTTCTAACAAAAGTTTGCACGCAGAATGTATTCACGATTTTCATCGAAAATTTGGTCATTTGCATTTTTGAGGCAGTATCTAAAATGCCTGCCTTGGTTGAAGGTATGACTATTAAACCCTGCAGGTACCACATGAAGTGCAAGGCATGCGCAGCAAACAAGGTGAAAATGGCTGCGAAAGGTAAGGTGTCTAGTAGGCATGCTACAGAACCATACCAGGTTGTTCATGCTGATTTGGTTGGACCACTAGCGCCCTCTTTGGGTGGAAATAGGTACTTCATGGTTCTCATTCATGCATTTTCCAGGTATATTTATGTGTACAATCTCAAGCAGAAATCAGAGGCTTTTCCTAGGTTCAAGGAATTCTGTGCTTGGTTGGAAAATGTGCATGGTAAGAAAATAAAGATTCTTTTCACTGACCGGGGGGGAGAATTCACTTCTCAGCAGTTTGAAGCTTTTCTGACTGAGAAAGGAATTCAACACGATTTGTCTAGTCCTCGCTCGCCATGGCAGAATGGACTTGCGGAACGGGCAAATCAGACATTGCTTCAAGGGTTAAAAACCTTGCTGCATGATGCAAATCTTCCAGAGAGTTATTGGGCCGAAGCTCTCTCATGTTTCACTTACAGTTATAATCGCAGGTTATCTTCGGCGATTGGTTGTACCCCCTATGAGAAGATGTTTGGCAAGAAGCCATACATCAAACACATGAAAATTTTTGGTTCTGACATGTGGGTTCACTCACCACAAAACTCCAAATTAGACAAGCGTGGATTGCATGGTATCTTTCTAGGTTATCAGAAAGGTTCTTACAGAATAATGATGACTGACTCTAAGGAAATTAAGCTCACAAGAAGTGTTGAGTACAATGCCAAGTGGGGGGAGAATGTGGGAATTTTCCAATGTTATCCTGATGACAGTGATGAGACTGAGGATAGTCAAAAGCAACCACAACAACCCACACCCACTGATGAAGGTTCTGATTCTGAGTCTGAAACTGAATCGGGTGATTCAGAGGATTTCAAGAGTGCGAAAGCCTCTATGCGACCCTCTGAAAGCTCTGATCAAGAATTGGAGGAACCATTGTTCACAATATGTCACTTTTCTCCTAAGAAGGAAGAGGAGAGTGTTGAAGACTTAAGGCTAATTTGTAGGTCACAGAGAGCCACAAAAGGCAGACCTCCAAAGAGATTTGCTGATGAGTTTGCTAAGATAGCAGTAACAGCTGTTAAAAGCTCCAAGAAGGTATTTGAACCTTCAAGTTTCCAAGAAATCCAGGATTTGGAATCAAAGGAAGCTGAGCCATGGTTAAATGCCATGAAGGCTGAGCTTGATTCCTTGGAAAGGAACAAAACATGGGAGCTTGTTCCAGTAGTTCCAGGAATGAAACTGCTTGGAAGCAAATGGGTTTTCAAAGCGAAGACTGATCAAAATGGCAAGATAGTCAGACACAAAGCCAGACTGGTAGCCAGAGGTTTTGCACAGGTACCAGGTGAAGATTATCACGAGACCTACTCACCCACAGTGAGGTATGAGAGCATTAGGCTTATGCTCAAGCTAGCTGCAGAGGAAAATCTACACATTAGTCACCATGATGTGAATACAGCTTTTCTGTACGGATCTCTAGATGAATCACTTTATATGCTTCCACCTGATGGCGTACAGGTAAAACAGGGATTTGTTTGTGCTCTGAAGAAGTCCCTTTATGGTCTCAAACAAAGTGCACGGTGTTGGCACACAAAACTCACTGAAGTATTGTTTTCTCTAGGTTTTAAGCAAGGGAAAGCTGATCCATGTGTATTTGTCAAAGAGGAGGGGCAAAAGAAACTGTACTGTTTGTTTTATGTTGATGATCTTTTATTCTTTTGGAAAGATGTCACAATGTACAATAACGCCCTAGCTCAACTGAAAGAGCACTTTGACATGAAAGATCTTGGTGAGGTAAACAACTACCTATCTCTGGAAATAGAGAGAGATCAAGATGGTAACATTCTAGTACACCAGTCACGGAAAATTGCTGATGTGTTAAGCAAACTAAACCTGATGGATGCTAACCCTGTGGACACACCGATGATAACAGGTTATCAGGTAGATGACACTGAAGAAGCTTTTTCTGACACTACACTGTACAGAAGTGTGCTAGGCAAGCTAAGCTTCATTGCCAGATGTTCAAGACCAGACATTGCTGTTAGCTGTAATATGTTAAGCAGACAAGTCAACAATCCTACTGTTAAGGATTGGAAAGCTCTGAAACGCATAGCGCGGTATTTGAAAGGCACTATGCATTACAGACTGAGATTTAACAATCAGAAGTCTGGTGGTCTTGAGATATTTGCAGATGCAAGTTTTGGAAGTGACACTACAGACAGGAAAAGTACGTCTGGAGTTTGCTATAAGTACAATCAGGGTCTATTTGATTGGTCATGCAAGAAGCAAACAACAGTTAGCTTAAGTACTTGTGAAGCTGAACTGAATGCACTGTCTTATTCACTTAAAGATTGTGAATGGTTGTTACAATTGTGCAAAGACATGAAAATTCCTGTCAAATGTCCAATCCAGGTTTACCAGGACAACAAAGCATGTTTGGCTTTGCTGAATTCTGAAGGTTGTAAGCAAAGCACGAAGCACTTGCAATTGAAGTTGCAACATGCTAGGGAACGTATTCAGAAGGGACTAGTAACGGTGTCCTATATGCCAGGTAATGAAATTCCTGCTGATGTATTGTCCAGGATTGTATCAAGGGATCAACACTGTACCTATGTGCAGAAGTTGGGTTTGTACTGATATTGTACGAACACGCTGCCCAGAGATGTTCACAGAAAGGGGGAGGATGTTGGTTTCTGCTTTATTCTCTGTGCAGCGAAGTGCTTGTCACGAGACAGGTTGTTTACATTCCACAGTAAATGCACTGTTGGGTTTCTCACGGGAAAGGAGACTGGATATGACGTACACTGGTTTCCTGTTTTTCACTGTTCTTTGCAGTTTCAGTTTGAGATTCTCTCCGTGCTTTAGAGGAGAGAGGATGCCTTTCTCTGCTCCGGCAGAGGGAAGATGTTTTTCTGTAACTTAACAGCTTTGAAGTGTAAATAAAGTAATATAGAGCATGTTGGCACGTACTTTTCATCATTCCGCTGTGCACTGGACACTGCTTATCTCCAACACCCTCTACCCCTTTCCTGCCTCTGAGACGCCTCTACCCTTTTCATAGCTCTGTGGCTCCTCTACCTCTAAGACCCCTCTATGCTTTTCATAGCTCTGTGGCCCCTCTACCTCTTTCCTACCTCTGAGACCCCTCTACGCTTTTCATAGCTCTGTGGTCCCCTCAACCTCTGAGACCCCTCTACACTTTTCATAGCTCTGTGGTCCCCTCAACCTCTGAGACCCCTCTAACCTTTTCATAACTCTGTGGCCCCCTTTCCTACCTCTGAGACCCCTCTATGCCCTTTCATAGCTCTGTGGTCACCTCAACCTCTGATACCCCTGTATACTTTTCATAGTTCTGTGGTGCCTCAACCTCTGAGACCCCTCTAACCTTTTCATAACTCTGTGGCCCCCTTTCCTACCTCTGAGACCCCTCTATACCTTTCATAGCTCTGTGGTCCCCTCAACCTCTGAGACCCCTCTACCCTTTTCATAGCTCTGTGGTCCCCTCTATACTTTTCATAGTTCTGTGGTGCCTCAACCTCTGAGACCCCTCTATACCTTTCATAGCTCTGTGGTCCTCTCAACCTCTGAGACCCCTCTATACTTTTCATAGCTCTGTGGTCCCCTCAACCTCTGAGACCCCTCTATACTTTTCATAGTTCTGTGGTGCCTCAACCTCTGAGACCCCTCTATGCTTTTCATAGCTCTGTGGTCCTCTCAACCTCTGAGACCCCTCTATACTTTTCATAGCTCTGTGGTCACTCAACCTCTGAGACCCCTCTTTACTTTTCATAGCTCTGTGGTCACTTCAACCTCTGAGACCCCTCTTTACTTTTCATAGCTCTGTGGTCTCCTCAACCTCTGAGACCCCTCTTTACTTTTCATAGCTCTGTGGTCACTCAACCTCTGAGACCCCTCTTTACTTTTCATAGCTCTGTGGTCACTTCAACCTCTGAGACCCCTCTTTACTTTTCATAGCTCTGTGGTCCCCTCAACCTCTGAGACCCCTCTTTACTTTTCATAGCTCTGTGGTCACTTCAACCTCTGAGACCCCTCTTTACTTTTCATAGCTCTGTGGTTCCCTCAACCTCTGAGACCCCTCTATACTTTTCATAGTTCTGTGGTGCCTCAACCTCTGAGACCCCTCTACACTTTTCATAGCTCTGTGGTCCCCTCAACTTCTGAGACCCCTCTATACTTTTCATAGCTCTGTGGTCACTCAACCTCTGAGACCCCTCTTTACTTTTCATAGCTCTGTGGTCACTTCAACCTCTGAGACCCCTCTTTACTTTTCATAGCTCTGTGGTCTCCTCAACCTCTGAGACCCCTCTTTACTTTTCATAGCTCTGTGGTCACTCAACCTCTGAGGCCCCTCTTTACTTTTCATAGCTCTGTGGTCACTTCAACCTCTGAGACCCCTCTTTACTTTTCATAGCTCTGTGGTCCCCTCAACCTCTGAGACCCCTCTTTACTTTTCATAGCTCTGTGGTCACTTCAACCTCTGAGACCCCTCTTTACTTTTCATAGCTCTGTGGTCACTTCAACCTCTGAGACCCCTCTTTACTTTTCATAGCTCTGTGGTCACTCAACTTCTGAGACCCCTCTACACTTTTCATAGCTCTGTGGTCACTCAACCTCTGAGACCCCTCTTTACTTTTCATAGCTCTGTGGTCTCCTCAACCTCTGAGACCCCTCTACACTTTTCATAGCTCTGTGGCCACTCAACCTCTGAGACCCCTCTTTACTTTTCATAGCTCTGTAGCCCCCTACCCCTCAGAGCTATGAAAAGTATAGAGGGGTCTCAGAGGTTGAGGTGACCACAGAGCTATGAAAAGTATAGAGAGGTCTCAGAGGTTGAGTGACCACAGAGCTATGAAAAGTAAAGAGGGGTCTCAGAGGTTGAGGCGACCACAGAGCTATGAAAAGTGTAGAGGGGTCTCAGAGGTTGAGGAGACCACAGAGCTATGAAAAGTAAAGAGGGGTCTCAGAGGTTGAGGGGACCACAGAGCTATGAAAAGTAAAGAGGGGTCTCAGAGGTTGAAGTGACCACAGAGCTATGAAAAGTAAAGAGGGGTCTCAGAGGTTGAAGTGACCACAGAGCTATGAAAAGTATAGAGGGGTCTCAGAGGTTGAGGCGACCACAGAGCTATGAAAAGTAAAGAGGGGTCTCAGAGGTTGAGTGACCACAGAGCTATGAAAAGAAAGAGGGGTCTCAGAGGTTGAGGTGACCACAGAGCTATGAAAAGGGTAGAGGGGTCTCAGAGGTTGAGGGAACCACAGAGCTATGAAAAGTAAAGAGGGGTCTCAGAGGTTGAGGAACCACAGAGCTATGAAAAGCATAGAGGGGTCTCAGACGTTGAGGCACCACGGAGCTATGAAAAGGGTAGAGGCGTCTCAGAGGTAGAAAAGGAGTAGAGGGGTCCACAGAGCTATGAAAAGTGTAGAGGGGTCTCAGAGGTTGAGGAACCACAGAGCTATGAAAAGTGTAGAGGGGTCTCAGAGGTAGAGGGACCACAGAGCTATGAAAAGTGTAGAGGGGTCTCAGAGGTAGAGGGACCACAGAGCTATGAAAAGTGTAGAGGGGTCTCAGAGGTAGAGGGACCACAGAGCTATGAAAAGTGTAGAGGGGTCTCAGAGGTAGGAATGAGGTAGAGGGGCCACAGAGCTATGAAAAGCATAGAGGGGTCTCAGAGGTAGAGGGACCACAGAGCTATGAAAAGGGTAGAGGCGTCTCAGAGGTAGAAAAGGAGTAGAGGGGTCCACAGAGCTATGAAAAGGGTAGAGGGGTCTCAGAGGTAGGAAAGGGGTAGAGGGGCCACAGAACTATGAAAAAGTTAGACACCCTGCTTCGTAGGCCGTCTGCCCACCTGATGGATCCCATGCGCGTTCGTCTGCATTGTCTCTGTCTTAGAAACATTTTTTTTACTTGTACATAGGACTTTTCAAAAGACCATCCCTCCTTGTTTATGTGGGTCCCCCCCCCCACCTTGGGAATGTTTGTCTCCTTTTCACAAGTCTACTTGCACACTCCGTCCCCATGAGATCGCCTCCAAGACCTCATTTGTACCTAACGAGGCAGCCACAATTTCCCAAATTCTTTCCCCCAAATTCTCCACCCTCCTTCCCCTGCCAGCGGAGAAGCTGTATTGTTTTTAAAACTCGATTTAAAAACTCGATTGGGAGCCGCCCAGAGTGGCTGAGGAAACTCATCCAGATGGGCGGGGTATAAATAATAAATTATTATTATTATTATTATTATTATTATTATTATTATTATTATTATTATCCGCATATAGACAAACTGCATTTCCTCATCTCCTTGGATTTGAAGAGGTTGGTTGCTTTATCCCGAGGTCAATCATAATAATAATAATAAAGATCAAGCGAGAATCGAGCTATGATTTCATCTATAGGAAGCCGCAGGGGGAGAGGGACTCAGCCAAGGTACTGTTAGAATTCTGCCCGGTCAGAGGGATGTGCCAGTCTTCCAGGCACCGGCAGATATTCCTTGTGACCTCCCGCCTGCGCCGCTCTGCTGATAAGCAGCCGAGGTCTCGGCGATTCTTCCCAGACTGTGAGAAAAACACACCGTTGTTCCTCTCTCCCCTTTGGTGTCCCCAGGGAGGGGAAAGAAGCAGACAGAAATCTATTTACATCTTTTATTCCTGTCTTTTACTTCAGTACAGAGAAAACATGTCTGCACTCATCAGCAGTTAGAATAAACTCCACCCATGTACTTCCAGCACAGGTCATATGACAAACCCACTGAGCTAACATCCGGTGCTCAGTACAGAATGGACTGCCCCTTTGTGTCCATGGCAACAGTCACAAACTTCCTGTTTGGCTTTCCAGCCACAAGCAGCAGACTTGGCTGCTATAGCCTTTGCTTGCTGCTGCATTGGTGCTTTAGAATAACATACTCCCCCTAAAGTATCAATGCGTGCAGCGAGCAAAGCGTCATCCAGAGAAGAAAACAAACAGTTGTTATACTTATAACACTCCCCTGTTGTTTCAGTTCCACCCTTGGAACTACCCGCCATTGGTTTTACCAATGTACCTCTCTGGTTGTGTGACTTCCAAGGAATGAGTGCTTCTGCATTACCTTGGTTAACAACTCTCTGTTGTGCCTTTGTCTCTGACTCAGACACAGCTTCAATTTGACCTTGGTCGTTTACAACAGCAACAGCTAGGTTAGCAAACTCTTGTGAATACCTCTTGGGTGGTACACCCTTCGTTGATCTCTCAGACCTACGTAAGAGGTGCTGCTCTTCTTTGATTTCTGGTTCAGCCTCTGAGCTCTCTGGAGAACCAGTACTAAGCTTAATCAGTGGTTCATCCTCCTCTTCTGAGGGTCTAGTCATTGTGTGAGATTTCCTCTCAATGACTGTGACAACTGAGCTGTCTGAGCTATCGCTGTCATCATCAGTACTACTGAACTCAATAAGATCAAACTCATCATCATCATCATCAGAATCATCATCACCTGTGGGAAATGTGTGAACAATCACTCTCTCCTGTTCAGGAGCACTCTCTAGAAATTTTGTGAGAATCACCTGACCAGATTCAGACAAAATTACTCTGTAGAGACCTTTTTCATAACCCACAAAAATGCCTCTGGCATTCTTTACTCCACCCGGAGCTTCTGTTCTCACATGAGACCCAAAAACCTTGAAATGGGCAACAGAAGGTTTTCTGTGGAATAGTTTCTCAAAAGGAGAACTTCCCAACTCTTTTGAAAACTTTCTCAACCACGTGTAACAGAATGACATTAGCGACTCAGCCCAGTACTCATGTGGCAGATGTGAACTAAGCAATTGCGCTTCCATTCCCTTTTGCAATTCTTTGTTCACCCTAACACAAACACATTTGTTCCAAGCTTCTTCGGAACTAGCAATTTTGTGTCTTATCCCTTTCTTCTTCAGGAACCTCTGGAAAACCTGTAAAAGAAAAATTGGCTTCTCATCTGTGCAAAGACAATCTATGTCAGCATCATGCATATTTTTAACTTTGTCACAAAACTCTTTAAACCTTTCTAAGGCTTCTTTCGGTCTCTCCAAAAGATAAATCCAGACAAAACCTGTAAGAGAATCAACACATATTAGGTAATACTTTGCATTGCCTCTAGACGGTGCTAAAGGACCAATCACATCAGCATACACCCGCTGAAATGCCTTGTCAACCCTCGAGGTGACCTGCTTGGTGTTCTTCTTGGCTACACCTGTAAAAGAGATCATGTTAGAATCACAAGAATTACATTCCATGTAATCACTTTGATCAAAAGTCAACAAATACAGTCCATCTTTCTCTTTGGCAGAAAGATACAACTCTCCATCTTTGTAGATCTCACAGTTCTCATCATCATAGGACAGTTTTAGTCCCTTCTTGGCAATCTGCGAAACGCTGAGCAGATTAAACTTCAACTCTGGAACCAAATAAACATTGTTTATAGTCAAGTTCAGACTTTTAAGATACACAGTTCCAATTCCGGTGGCTTCCAGCTCTTGACCGTTGGCTAGTTGTACAGTGAAGCTTTGCTTCTCAAACGTAGAAAATAGTCCTCTGTGTCGACACATATGCTGCGTACATCCGGTGTCTAGGACAAAGAAATTCCCCACTTCTGGTGTGGCTTTTAGCGACATCAAAGTCTTTGCAGTTTTTGCCTTTGGCTTGGTGTGACCTTTGCCTGACGCCTCAGACTTTGTGGAGCTTCCCTTAGCTCCTCTGTTCCGACGTGGCCTGTTGCAGTACCGCTGAAGATGCCCAGTTTGTTCACAATTGTAGCATCGGACAACGTTTAAAGCTACAGCATTGTCTCCAGTAGCTTCAGCAGTGGGGGTGTTAGAACTCCGTTCTTGTCTCCCCCTGTCTTTGACTTCCAGGGCGGCAAGTCTGTCATGTTCACAAAGAACCACGGCAAAGACCCTCTCCGACGTGAGATCATTCGCTGGGAGAGACCCCAGCTGACTGGCAACCGTTTTGTAAGTCCGATTCAGACTGTTGATCACCATGAAGCAAAACACTTCCTCCTGCAGACGGAAGTTACGTTCCACCATCTGTTGACGCAGAAATTTCATTTCCGTCAGGTGCGCTTGAACATCTCCATCAGGCGTAAGCCTCAGGTTGGTCAGCTTCTCAAAATACAGCAACGCTGAAGAACCTGCATCTCTCTGATGTGTCCTTCTCAGCGTGTCCCAAACATCTTTCGCGTGGTCTAAAGCCTGTATATGAATCAGCGGCGAATCTGACACACACAGAATTATAGCTGTTCTGGCCTTCACATCCTGTGACTCCCAAGCACGCGTTGGTGCTGCAGGGATGGGGTTCTCAATCACCCCAAACAGTCTATGATTCTGCAGCAGGGCCTTCATCTTAATAGACCAAGATGCATAATTGTCACTGGTCAAAAGGGGCGGAGAAGGCAAACCTCCCCCCTTTTTGGCATCCATTTTGAGTCCTTGCATTGACTCTCAAACACAAGCCTCTAAAATCCAATAGCTGGCTTGTTTACACTCTGTGCCACCTGGCAGCTCTCAACGCTGGCTGCGTTGGAAATTTCCAAGAGCTCTTCAGACTGTGTAGTCAAAACATTCCATTTTAACTTTCACTTCTCCTCTCTGAGGCTTAGCCTTCACTGAAGGGCGTCGCTTAGCAACAGTGCATTCCATCCCCTTGGACAAGAAACCACAAGAATGTCTGGAATGCGGTTTCTCTTCTAACTCGGAGCTGTTTTCCCATACACTGCTCCCTGTGAAGCAGAGAATAACTCAATCTGCGTTCACTCTTTTAAGCCCGAAATCTCATACCTGGGCTCCGTAGCTTGGACTTTCAGCTTCCTCTGGTCAGCTTCTGGCTGCAGAGAATCAGCTTTCTCACCTCAGGCCTCCATGGAACAATGAAAACAGCAGTTCTGCCACTCTTTGATGCAGAGTCCCATGGATCGATGAAACCAGCAAGACTGCTACCACTGTTAGAATTCTGCCCAGTCAGAGGGATGTGCCAGTCTTCCAGGCACCGGCAGATATTCCTTGTGACCTCCCGGCTGCGCCACTCTGCTGATAAGCAGCCGAGGTCTCGGCGATTCTTCCCAGACTGTGAGAAAAACACACCGTTGTTCCTCTCTCCCCTTTGGTGTCCCCAGGGAGGGGAAAGAAGCAGACAGAAATCTATTTACATCTTTTATTCCTGTCTTTTACTTCAGTACAGAGAAAACATGTCTGCACTCATCAGCAGTTAGAATAAACTCCACCCATGTACTTCCAGCACAGGTCATATGACAAACCCACTGAGCTAACATCTGGTGCTCAGTACAGAATGGACTGCCCCTTTGTGTCCATGGCAACAGTCACAAACTTCCTGTTTGGCTTTCCAGCCACAAGCAGCAGACTTGGCTGCTATAGCCTTTGCTTGCTGCTGCATTGGTGCTTTAGAATAACAGGTACCAGATGGAGCTGAGAAGCAGAACTGACCTGGTTTTTATTTTTGTGGAACGGGCAAATGCGACTTGTAGCCAATCCCCAAGCAGCTGGCAAGATGTGGTGGCTGGAAGCTTCCTACATAAACATGGCGGTGTAGGGAACCCACTTAAGGACTCTTGAATACCCCGTAAGGGAAAAGAAGCAGGTTTTTTCTTCTTATAACAGTTGGGAGGGACCTCCAAAGGTCATCCAGTCCACCCCCCTTCGATGCAGGAACCCCAGCGGAAGAATCCATGATGAATGGCCATCCAACCTCTGCTTTCAAAAGCTCCAAGGAAGGAGGAGGTCCAGAGCTTTATGATGATGATGATGATGATGATGATGATTGTTATTCCCCAGCACATATAAAAACACAACAAAACGCCAAAATTTAAAAACTTCCCAATAAAAGGCTGCTTTCTGTGTGTTTGTGTGTGTGTGTGGTGCTTGCCGTTGTTAACACGACTTGTGTAGGGTTTGTATATTAAGACACATACAGCAAAGTGGTACCCAAAGAGATATTTGTGGGCTTTAAGGTAAGTTGGAGTCCAGTGGGCGGGACCTTTGGGGTGTGCCGTGTGCCGATTGGCTGAGGATGGAGCGTGACAGACAGGTGACAGGGCAGTTAAAGGAGGGGGGAGAGGGAGGAGAACGGCTGGCTTGGGCAGTAAGGAACAGTGGTTAGAGCAGGCAGGATGGGATTAGGGAGCCAAACCCACGCCACAAAACACACCAAATAAACCCTGCTTTATTGGGAGCAAACCTCGCAAAAACTCCTTCTACCCTGGTTTTACTATAATAATAAAAATTTTAAAAATCCAACTTCTTTCTCCAAACCGCGTCTCATCTTTGGCCAGGCTATCGTGGACGGGGCAGAGTCCGTCAAGAGCGTCCTCAGAGGTCCATAAGTTAGGCAACTGATTAAGTCTAGGAGGGGACCCTGGAGTCATCTAGTCCAACCCGCTTTTGTGCAGAAATCCCCGTCCTCGTGGTTGCTAACGAAATGCCGTTATACAAAAGACAGAGCCCCTTGGTCCGTTGGGATCAATGTATTGGGAATTCTTCAAAAGCAAATAGGAACCCAGTGGGTGTCGAGAAAACCAAACCAAAGGGGGAGCTGGAAATTTGAACCCCAGTCCCGTCTCGCTCTGACATAGTGGACTTGGGCAGGTCTCAAGGTCCAGTTACTAAATTTGCTGAGCAGACTACAGGAAATCCATTTTGGGGGCTCCGCAGAGCTGATTTTCCTCTAGAGGGGCAGTTTGCTCTCTGCAGACAAAATACTTTTTCGACAAGTCTCACCTTCGGGAAAAAGAGAGGAATCTGCCCTGCTGAGGTCATCCAAAATTTGGCAGTTGTTAAGTCCTGGCCAGATGCAAAACTGGTTCCTTGTTATATAGGCGTCAATAATAAAACATACAAATTCCAAAGATGCGGACGAAAAGGAGGGGTGGATGGTTTTTGCCCAGTTATCCGAGAGATCTGAAAAAATATACTTTTGCCCAGAAAACGTTGACTTTGAGGCAGTCCTGCAAACGGACCCAGGTGGGTCTCAGTATCCTGGCATCGTGGCGAGGCCCCCCCAGGTGTACAAAATAAATTAATGTCCCCGATTTGTTCTGGAAAACAACCTTGGAGCAGAGCTTTCCCTCATCTTCTTCTCGAGAAAGAGCTTTCCCTCATCTTCTTTTCCGGGAAAGTCCGTTCTTTGTGGCCGCGTATCTCTTGGGACATCACCTTTCCGACAGAGCAGAGACATCACCTTGCCGACAAAGGTCCGTACAGTTCAAGCTCTGGTTTTCCCAGTAGTGATGTAGGGAAGTGAGAGCTGGACCATCAAGAAGGCTGATCGCCGGAGAATGGATGCTTTTGAATTCTGGTGCTGGAGGAGACTCTTGAGAGTCCCATGGACTGCAAGAAGATCCAACCGATCCATTCGGAAGGAAATCAGCCCTGAGTGCTCACTGGAAGGACAGATCCTGAAGCTGAGGCTCCAAGACTTTGGCCACCTCAGGAGAAGAGAAGACTCCCTAGAAAAGACCCTGATGTTGGGAAAGATGGAGGGCACAAGAAGAAGGGGACGATGGAGGACGAGATGGTAGGACACTGTTTTTGAAGCTATGAACATGAGGGAGGCAGTGGAAGACAGGAGGGCCTGGCATGCTCTGGTCCAGGGTGTCATGAAGAGGCGGACACAACTAAACAACAACAAAATAATTCTCCTCATAGTCTTTCTTGCAATGTTTCAGATAATCCTCCTTACAAAACTTATTGCAGTCCTACTAGGGCAATCTGTTCATTACAATTACTTTTCAAATAGTTCGTATATTTACTCCAGTCCTCTAAGAGGCGGACACGACTTAACAACTCAACAACAACAGCAATCTCTTGGGACGAAAAGGAAAAGCTTGGGGCATTTTGGGTACCATCACACCTTTTCCATCTCGTCGTATATCGTCTCCCAAAACGCCTTCTCTTTCCCACAATGGCACCACATGCTGGAAAAAATATCCTGCTTGCATTTCAAACCGTTTTTAGGAACCTTCTTACACACCTCCATCAGTTTACTGGGCACGGAGCGCGAGATCTGAATTCGACAGATGAAAATAGCAGAAATAATCTTGGTTAATATGTGGCTCTGGGACAATACGGGCTGGAAGGCGAGTGGAGCTTGCAGCGGGCAGCTGGCCTCCACTATCCCTTCGAGGAGGTTGTGGGGCAGTTAGGGGGCCCAGGCGACACCCAGTCAGCTCTGGAAATCCGCCGTAGTCCCGCAGCAGAGGCAGCCGGCACAGCAGTTGTTTTGCGGCAAGTACGGCCGCGCCACTGCCTCGTGTTGGGTGACGGGCTGGTCCTTGGCGGGCGACTTGGAGGCCGTCTCCATCTCCGGCCTGGCCACGGCCCGAGGGTGGTCCTTCTCCGACTTGACCGCCAGGAAGGCCGCGAGATCCAGGTCCAGCATGGTGACCCCTCCGCGGGGAGCTGGCGTGCTCTGACGGCACTGGGGGCAAGGGATCCAGCGCTGTTCGTTGGCCACGATGTGGAGTCGCCTGATGCAGGCCTGGCAAAAGGTGTGGCCACAGTAGAGGCGCCGGGGAAGGCGGCCCGACAGGTCGTAGGAGCAGTAGCAGACGATGCAGTCCATCTTGGGGCTCCCGCATCCGGAGAGGAGGAACTGGACCTCTGACCGCAGCTCGGACACCTCCACACAGCTTTCGGGCTCCGGAGGAGACTGGGGTGTCCTGGGGGGAGGAGAGAGGTCAGTCAGGGCTAGCAGAACTTCCAAGCGTCCCGGTTTTCCAGGGACAGTCCCGGGTTGCCAGAAGCCGTCCCAGTTTCTGAGTTGATGTCCCGCTTTTCCTTAGGACGTCCCTATTTTCAGGGGAGATGGAATAGGACGTCCCTATTTTCAGGAGAGAAACGTTGGAGCGGATGGAATAGGATGTCCCTATTTTCATGAGAGAAACGTTGGAGGGGATGGAATAGGATGTCCCTATTTTCAGGGGAGAAACGTTGGAGGGGATGGAATAGGACGTCCCTATTTTCAGGGGAGAAAAGTTGGAGGGGATGGAATAGGACGTCCCTATTTTCAGGGGAGAAACGTTGGAGGGGATGGAATAGGACGTCTCTATTTTCAGGGGAGAAACGTTGGAGGGGATGGAATAGGACGTCCCTCTTTCTATGGGAGAAACGTTGGAGGGAATGGAATAGGACGTCCCTATTTTCAGGGGAGAAACGTTGGAGGGGATGGAATAGGATGTCCCTATTTTAAGGGGAGAAATGTTGGAGGGGATGGAATAGGACGTCCCTATTTTCCGGGGAGAAACGTTGGAGGGGATGGAATAGGATGTCCCTATTTTCAGGGGAGAAACATTGGAGGGGATGGAATAGGACGTCCCTATTTTCAGGGGAGAAAAGTTGGAGGGGATGGAATAGGACGTCCCTATTTTCAGGGGAGAAACGTTGGAGGGGATGGAATAGGACGTCCCTCTTTCTATGGGAGAAACGTTGGAGGGGATGGAATAGGACGTCACTATTTTCAGGGGAGAAACGTTGGAGGGGATGGAATAGGATGTCCCTATTTTCAGGGGAGAAACGTTGGAGGGGATGGAATAGGACGTCCCTCTTTCTATGGGAGAAACGTTGGAGGGGATGGAATAGGACGTCCCTATTTTCAGGGGAGAAACATTGGAGGGGATGGAATAGGACGTCCCTATTTTCAGGGGAGAAATGTTGGAGGGGGTGGAATAGGACGTCCCTATTTTCAGGGGAGAAATGTTGGAGGGGGTGGAATAGGACGTCC
This sequence comes from Podarcis melisellensis, assembly GCF_964234715.1. NCBI lineage: Eukaryota > Metazoa > Chordata > Lepidosauria > Squamata > Lacertidae > Podarcis > Podarcis melisellensis. Next base: position 127,656,655 of record NC_138528.1, on the reverse strand, counting down.
CTCTTTTCAGGGGAGAAACGTTGGAGGGGATGGAATAGGACGTCCCTATTTTCAGGGGAGAAACGTTGGAGGGGATGGAATAGGACGTCCCTATTTTCAGGGGAGAAAAGTTGGAGGGGATGGAATAGGACGTCCCTATTTTCAGGGGAGAAACGTTGGAGGGGATGGAATAGGACGTCCCTATTTTCAGGGGAGAAAAGTTGGAGGGGATGGAATAGGACGCCCCTATTTTCAGGGGAGAAACGTTGGAGGGGATGGAATAGGACGTCCCTATTTTCAGGGGAGAAAAGTTGGAGGGGATGGAATAGGACGTCCCTATTTTCAGGGGAGAAATGTTGGAGGGGTGGAATAGGACATCCCTATTTTCAGGGGAGAAACGTTGGAGGGGATGGAATAGGACATCCCTATTTTCAGGGGAGAAACGTTGGAGGGGATGGAATAGGACGTCCCTCTTTTCAGGGGAGAAACGTTGGAGGGGATGGAATAGGACGTCCCTCTTTTCAGGGGAGAAACATTGGAGGGGATGGAATAGGACGTCCCTCTTTTCAGGGGAGAAACGTTGGAGGGGATGAAATAGGACGTCCCTATTTTCAGGGGAGAAACGTTGGAGGGGATGGAATAGGACATCCCTATTTTCAGGGGAGAAAAGTTGGAGGGGATGGAATAGGACGTCCCTATTTTCAGGGGAGAAACATTGGAGGGGATGGAATAGGACGTCCCTATTTTCAGGGGAGAAAAGTTGGAGGGGATGGAATAGGACGTCCCTATTTTCAGGGGAGAAACGTTGGAGGGGATGGAATAGGACGTCCCTATTTTCAGGGGAGAAAAGTTGGAGGGGATGGAATAGGACGTCCCTATTTTCAGGGGAGAAACGTTGGAGGGGATGGAATAGGACGTCCCTATTTTCAGGGGAGAAACGTTGGAGGGGATGGAATAGGACATCCCTATTTTCAGGGGAGAAACGTTGGAGGAGATGGAGTTGTAGATAGAGACAGGGTGCTGGCATTTTGCACCTGTTTCTTGCAGGTAGCACGCTCTGAAGATAGTTTTCCAGGCTCCTTCAGTGGTCTAATCTCAAAGTCTTGATACGTATATTGATATTCAATCTTATAGAGAATACCCTTTCTTGGCTTAAGAGACTAAGTTGCTTATCTGGAGAGAGCTGGAGGAACTAGCCTTACGGAGATGTTCTGCCGCAACTGGACTCTGTTGCAAAACGCGCCTGGCTACTGGCTAATTTCTAACACCGGTTTCATGCAAACACCGGACAGGAGAAAACTTACATTTCCTGTTGCAGAGGCTCCATCCTCGCTGTGTCCAGGTCCCGCCGGCAAACGCCGAATCCGCGGTCCGCTTTTGGGCCCTGGGTGGCCTCAGCGAGGCTCCTGGAAGCATCTCCCATCAGCCTGCCGTCCTCTCATAATAAGAGGTTCACATTTCAGACGCCGTTGTGCCATTGTATCGGCCGCGAGGAAAGTGAACCAGCCGGGTAGGGTTACCCGTCGCCCTGGCCAACGACAGCCTTGGAAACACAATCGTTTGTTCCCCTTCGCCCGGCCGGCTTCCTGGGATGAGATCAGTGCCGGATTTATGTATAAGCTAAACAAGCTATAGCTTAGGGCCCCACTCTCTTGGGGGCCCCCAAAAAAGTTAAAGGGAAAAATACACTGAATGTACATTTCCAAAATATAAGATAAAAACTAATGAAATAAAACCTACATGCAGCAACAGAGTTTTGTGTTGTGTAGGCTCCTGTGATGTAAGTCATGGGCCCCGCCTGCTCTCATAAATATCCCTGGTTTGCTCCTTTCTATATACAGGGTGCTGACATTCTGCATGGACTGGTTGCAGGGCAACATGCGCAAATGGCTTGAGATACCTATGAGGTCCATAAATGACCATAGAGCATAGATTCAACACAAAAAACAGCGGCAATTTGTTGTTGACAAAGGACAGCTGGACATATAAATGGCCCCATTACCTTCAGGAGTTGAGGGCCTCATCAAACCTAAATCCGGCCCTGGCTGAGCTCCATATCTGTCATCGAATTGTCAACTTGCAAGGGACCCTAAGGGGTCATTCAGCCCAACCCCCAATAAGACAGTATTGTAGATGATAAAAATTCACAAAAAAAAGAACCGAAAAAGCCTCCAAAACAAAAACGCAAAATAAAGAGCAAAAGCGCCAAACTTAATCCGTTCCGGAAGTCCGTTTGGCTTCCGAAATGTTCAGAAACTGAGGTGCGGCTTCTGATTGGCGCAGGCGCCCCAGAAACAATAGCCGACAGCCGCTCGGACGTCCGGCTTCTGAAAAACATTAGAAAACCAGAACACTTACTTCCGGGATTTTGGTATTTGGGAACCAAGGTGTTTGAGAACCAAGGTCCCACTGTAGCTCTGTTGGCTTGACTGTGGTGCTGGTAACACCAAGGTTGCAAGTTTGATCCCTGTCTGGGATGGCTGCATATATTTCTTGGTGTCCCTTTGCAACTCGACGTTTCTATGATGTATATGGAGCTCAGCCCAGGAAACTGGGTGTGCAGAGGAGAGCGCATGATTGTATTTCTGAAGCTTATTGTTGATGGTAACCCTATCCAGCTAGGTTGGCTTCCACGCGACCGATACAATAGCCCAACGGCGGCGTTTCAAACTTGAGGATCCAGCTGCTGCAGGAGGAAGAAAGGAAGGAAGGAAGGGAGAGAGGGAGAGAGGGAGAAAGAAGGAAGGAAGGAAGGAAGGAAGGAAGGAAGGAAGGAAGGAAGGAAGGAAGGGCGCAAGAGAGAAGTAAAGAAGGAAGGAAGAGAGAGAAAGAGAAGAGAGGAAGAGAAGAGAGGAGGGAGGAAGAGAGCGAGAGTGAGAGTGAGCGGGCAAGAGAGAGAAAGAGAAGGAGAAGGAAGGAAGGAAGGAAGGAAGGAAGGAAGGAAGGAAGGAAGGAAGGAAGGGGGTGAGAGGGAGATGGAGAAGAGAGAGAGAAAGTGTGTGAGAGAGAGGAAGGAAGGAAGGAAGGAAGGAAGGAAGGAAGGAAGGAAGGAAGGAAGGAAGGAACTGAGAGAGAAGGCAGGAAGACAGGCAGTAAAACACAGAGAGAAAGAGAGAAGAAAGGAAGGAAGGAAGGAAGGAAGGAAGGAAGGAAGGAAGGAAGGAAGGAAGGGAGAGGGAGGAAGGGAAGAGAGGAGGGAGGAAGAGAGCGAGAGTGAGAGTGAGCGGGCAAGAGAGAGAAAGAGAAGGAGAAGGAAGGAAGGAAGGAAGGAAGGAAGGAAGGAAGGAAGGAAGGAAGGAAGGAAGGAGGGAAGAATGGAAGGAAAGAAGAAAGAAAGAAAGAAAGAAAGAAAGAAAGAAAGAAAGAAAGAAAGAAAGAAAGAAAGAAAGAAAGAAAGAAAGAAAGAAAGAAAGAGGGGGAGAGGGAGATGGAGAAGAGAGAAAGTGTGTGAGAGAGAGGAAGGAAGGAAGGAAGGAAGGAAGGAAGGAAGGAAGGAAGGAAGGAAGGAAGGAAGAAAAAAGAAATTGAGAGAGAAGGAAAGAAGGGAGAGAGAGAGAGAGAGAGAGAGAGAGAGAGAGAGAGAGAGAGAGAGAGAAGGGAAGAGAGGAGGGAGGAAGAGAGCGAGAGTGAGAGCGAGTGGGCAAGAGAGAGAAAGAGGAGAAGGAAGGAAGGAAGGAAGGAAGGAAGGAAGGAAGGAAGGAAGGAAGGAAGGAAGGAAGGAAGGAAGGAAGGAAAGAAAGAAAGAAAGAAAGAGGGGGAGAGGGAGAAGAGAGAGAGAGAAGGAAGGAAGGAAGGAAGGAAGGAAGGAAGGAAGGAAGGAAGCCCTCCGAAGCCTGGCGGGGGGAGGAGGGCTCTCCGCCCCATCGCCAGCCTTCTGATAAGCCATCTGAAGCCTGGCGGGGGGGAGGAGGGCTCTCCGCCCCATCGCCAGCCTTCGGAGAAGCCCTCCGAAGCCTGGTGGGGGGAGGAGGGCTCTCCGCCCCATCGCCAGGCTTCGGAGGAGGTCCGAGGACAGTGGGGAAGACGCGCTGCACTTCCCCGCTGTCCCTGGAGATTTCCCTAGGGGCTTTCGTCTTGCAAAGGAAGCCCATAGGGAAATTCGTTTTGCGAAGCGCCTCCAAAACGGAAAACCCTTTCGTCTAGCGGGTTTTTCGTCTTGCGAGGCGTTCGTCTTGCGGGGCACCACTGTACGGATATTTTGAAAATGTTGTGATATCTGTCGTAGTTTTTGTTATGTGAAAGATGCCACCATACCCTCCAGCATGTCACAGCACAAAACCATGATGCATGGCTGCGCTTCTGTGCGAGAGCACGGGGCCCAAAATGGGATGTCCCAGGCAGTTGACAGTTTGTGGACCCCCCTGCCTCTGTCCACCAGTTGGGAACCACTGCACTGGAGGATCATTCCTTCCTTCCACTGGAGGATCATTCTGTCTGTCTTTCCATGGTAGGGTCATTCTGTGACTGAGCTCCAGCCTTCAGGGTGAAGTGGGACACACAGGCTGAGTGCCCTGGGAGTTCTGAAGAAAACAATACCACATTCTCCCTTGTGCATTAATGTGTTGCGAATGTTATGCATAACCCTCCAAAGGGAAGGAAGCCTGTGTGCTGTGTGTGGAGAAAAAGCTATGTGTGGCTTGCGTGAAGCACCCAGACACAGTATCTCTATCTGTCACCGTAGTTTGCCCAAACTAGCTGTTCTTTTTCATTGTTCAGTTGGTGAAGTTTGTGTAGAGGTTGACACAGCTTTTAGCATAAGAGGCTAATATAGGCAGGAGGACAGTGAAGAAAGATGCTGCCCAAGCTGATGCTAGAAAAAGTTGTTTTTTGTTTTTATGCTCTTTGCTCAGTGGCAAAGAGTCTCTGTGTTGCATATTCTAGTGCAGAAAAGGAAGGCAACTCAAAAATATACTGTATTATACAAGTGGGGATTCTGCAACAAAATGTTTCAATGTGTCTCCAGTTTTTAGAAGTAATCTTTGAATATCTTTTTTACTTCCCTGCCTGTCTAAGAGCATACAGTTAAGTCAGGGGCTCCCATTCTTTTCAGACAAGGAAAATTGAGAAACAGTCAAGGACACCACCTGAAGTAAAAAAGGATGCTCCCGATTCCGCGCCCCCCCCCCTTTAAATTGGGATAGGCATGACCACTGTATGCCATGTTGCAGATTCCAGGCTCAGCTGCTGGCTGTGAGCCCCAAGCCATATGAGCAGAAAGCTATACTGCTACTTGGGGAGGGGCAGTTTCTGGTAAAAGCACAATGGGAAGTGTTTTTTCATGAAACCTGGTGAGGGGAGTTTTTTAATCTCACGGCACTAAATCTTCCCACCTTTGAGAACACAGAAGCTGATCCTCTTTCTCCACCATTTTCCTTATTAAAAAAAGCAGACAAACTGAAGCCCTTAATACTGTATTTTGTAAGGTCCTTCTCTGGTCCTTTTTGTGGGTTTTAAAAACCATTCACCCCCCCTTTTGCTTTACAAAATAATATACTAACACACATCTGAGGAGCCCCCTGGATCTGTAGGAACCATCCTTTATGTCAGGTGTCCCATTTTGACTTTCTAGCTGTCAGGCACTTGACCATCCGAGATTGATATTGGAGGGAAGGGTTGGAAGGAAAGATTACAATATGGATACTACTGAGATGCATTTGGCGTAGAGAGTCAACAAGTTGTATGGGTCTATTCTGGTCGGGAACAGAGGGTGGCGCTTGGGGGGGAACTCGGCGCGCCACTCCTTGGTGTGTGGAGAGCTGCAGGGTGTGATACTCTCCCCGATGCTTTTCAACATCTTTACGCGCCCCCTCGCCCAGCTGGTCCGGAGTTTTGGTTTGGGCTGCCATCAGTATGCTGATGACACCCAACTCCATCTGTTCTTGGACGGCCATCCTGACTTGGCCCCAGAAACACTGATCAGATGTTTGGAAGCTGTGGCGGGATGGTTATGTAGGAGCAGGTTGAAGTTAAATCCTTCGAAGACATAGGTCCTTTGGCTTGGTCAGGACGATATGGGATTGGGGCGGGGGCAACTCCCATCTCTTGCGGGGGCGCAATTAGTGCCAGCACCGTCCGTTAGGAGTTTGGGTGTAATCTTCGGCACCTCCCTTTCCACGGAGGCACAGATTGCAGTTACAACAAAGGCGGCATGTGTTCATCTCCGCCAAGCTAAGCAGTTGGCTCCTTACCTCTCTCGCCCTAACCTAGCCACTGTGATCCATGCGGCGGTCACCTCCAGACTTGCTTATTGTAACTCACTCTACTTGGGGCTGCCCTTGAGACTGATCCAGAAGCTCCAGTGGGTGCAGAATGCCACGGCGAGGCTCCTTACGGGGTCCTTGCCGCAGGATCACATTCATCCAGTGCTTTGCCAGCTGCACTTGCTCCTGGTGCAGTACAGGGTCAGGTTTAAGGTGCTGGTTTTGACCTTTAAAGCCTTATATGGCCTAGGACCCTCGTACCTACGGGACCGCCTCTCCTGGTACAGTGTTTCCCACTGAGGACCTTACGGTCTTCATATAAAAACATCTTGGAGATCCCGGGCCACAGGGAGGCTAGGCTGGCCTCAACCAGAGCCAGGGCTTTTTCGGCCGTGGCCCCGATCTGGTGGAACGCTCTGTCACAAGAGACTAGGGCCCTGCGGGACTTGGCATCTTTCTGCAGGGCCTGCAAGACAGAGCTGTTTCACCAGGCCTTTGGCTGAGGCACAGTCTGACCCCCTCTTTTGGTAATCCTCATAGAACCCTAGCCCAATGGTTGCCATTAATTTTACTCTGAACTGATTTTAGAATGAATTCCAGTTAATTGATTATGATTTTATGTAAACTGTGTTATTTTTACTGTTGTTATCCGCTCAGAGCCCGGCTTCGGCTGGGGAGGGTGGGGTATAAATAAAATATTATTATAATTATTATTCCTGTCTGAAACCTCTTGTTCCCTGGAAAAAAATGCCCAGCTGCTGCATTGGGTGTAGGCATCCAATATGTATTTTGTCAAAGCAACACTCTGACCTACTCTATTAAGATGTCTGTGTTTTCAACTGTTATCAAACCTCATGGTGGGACTGGTGTTGCGGAAGCACTTGGCTGATTTGAGTGATATAGGAATATCACCAACATGCTTTTTGGCAGCTGTCATCTTTATACCGTGAAACCAGATTATGTTGCTGGCAGTGGGTAAGGAACAATGAGTGACTGTAGCAGGCCTGTTTGCTTAAATTCAAGGCTGCCCCAATAATGGGGCAGGAGTGGGGATTGTTTTTGAAAGCAAAAGGGGGATATGGGTAAGAGGAGCTGAACTGTCCGTGCTCCTCTGGCTTGCCCCCACTATTCTCCCCTTCTAGGCATATTTCTTTCCGGTGAACTCGGTTTCAGAATCTGGAGGTGGGAGTTCAGGTAATAGCTTGGGGAGGTAGGTCCCTTTTCCTTGTAATGTTCAGCCCTCATTTTCCAGTTTTATACATGCTGAGAGCTGTGTTTGAAATTCACCAGGCACATTTTGCACCTGGCTTTCAGGGCGACATCTCCACCATCTGGAGGTGCATGCCTGGGGATCCTGGGATCTTGACTGTGTGCATGCACTAGCAACACATCCTGTAGAATTCTATCCATTATACAGTGGAACCTCTATTCACGACCACAGTCCGTTCCGGAGGCCTGTCTGGAAGTCGAAACGGGTTGCTGGGAGAGGCGCCGTTGTGCGTGGGCAGCTTTTGCCCTCTTCTGCGCATGCGCGAACGGCGATCACCGCTCCTGCACATGCAAACCCGCCGGTTACTTCTGGGTTTGGGCGAAATGGATGCGAGGCGAGGTGGACATAAGAAGAGGTTTGACTATATTGACAAGGAGAATGAATTTCAAGAACTAAAACGTTCTTTTGAAAAATACCACTTTTGAGGCATCTGCTCCAAAAATGGCAACTAGGCATTGCTTTGGTGACTGTAACCCTCGTTTTAAGGAGCCTTTTGGTGCTTAGCTTCTATATCTGAGTTTCTGACACTGGCTGAGAGCAGAAGTGATTGGTTTGACCGTTTGAGCAACAGTTTATAGCTTTTTGAATTAAGTTCACAGGGCAGTTTATTGTTGAAGGAGTAACTGTCTGGAAAGTTGCTCCAGAATTTTTGTACAGTTGTACCTCGGATTACATACGCTTCAGGTTACATACACTTCAGGTTACAGACTCTGCTAACCCAGAAATAGTGCTTCAGGTTAAGCACTTTGCTTCAGGATGAGAACAGAAATCGTGCTCCGGCGGCGCGGCAGCAGCAGGAGGCCTCATTAGCTAAAGTGGTGCTTCAGGTTAAGAACAGTTTCAGGTTAAGAACGGACCTCTGGAATGAATTAAGTACTTAACCTGAGGTACCACTGTACTGGGTAGTCCTGAAAGTATTCCTGTGGTTTTCTAACTGGGGTCCTACCAGCTATGACGAGGTGCCTCTGTGGGTCCTTAATGGCTAGTGAGACTTAGGAGAGTACCTAAGGCAGGCACTATTTCTTCTGGGAGCAATACCTCAGGCATGTCCAAAGTCTGTTTTGGGGGCCTAATCCCTCGAATTCCTGCGGTAAAATCCCCCCAGAAGCTAAATTGTAAAAAAAAGCTGAACAACTTTGGGGTAGAATCCTAAAATCCTCAACAACTTTGGTTGGTCCTCATGCATGTTCACTTCATCTTTGAAAAACGTTTGGACACTCCTGCTTTATATAGTTCATTGAAAGAGCTATTTGATAACAGGACTGAAAGCCTAATGGGTTTCCTCAAGTCTATTTCAGTGCCTTTAAGCAGGCAGTGGGACGCGGGTGGCGCTGTGGGTTAAACCACAGAGCCTAGGGCTTGCCGATCAAGAAGGTCAGCGGTTCGAATCCCCGCAATGGGGTGAGCTCCCGTTGCTCGGTTCCAGCTCCTGCCAACCTAGCAGTTCGAAAGCACATCAGTGCAAGTAGATAAATAGGTACCGCTCCAGCAGGAAGGTAAATGGTGTTTCCGTGCGCTGCTCTGGTTCGCCAGAAGCGACTTAGTCATGCTGGCCACATGACCTGGAAGCTGTACGCCGGCTCCCTCGACCAACAAAGCGAGATGAGCGCCGCAACCCCAGAGTCGGCCACGACTGGACCTAATGGTCAGGGGTCCCTTTACCTTTAACCAGGCAGTAGCCAAAGTATAATTTCAAAGCAGACCTAAAGATGTCTTTCTATAGCCTGGTTTGCTTTCAGGCTATCTGTTCATAGAGCATTTATCCTGATTAATTTTTTTCAGGGACATAGGAGCCAACTCCAGGGGGCCATGGATGCTTGGGCACCCAGAATAATATACCGTATTTTTCGCTCTATAAGATGCACCAGACCACAAGACGCACCCAGTTTTTGGAGGAGGAAAACAAGAAAAAAATATTCTGAATCTCAGAAGCCAGAACAGCAAGAGGGATCGCTGCGCAGTGAAAGCAGCAATCCCTCTTGCTGTTCTGGCTTCTGGGATAGCTGCGCAGCCTGCATTCGCTCCGTAAGACGCACACACATTTCCCCTTACTTTTAAGGAGGGGAAAAGTGAGTCTTATAGAGCAAAAAATGCAGTAATTGTGGGGACGGGGCACTCACAAAGTCAATGATCGCAGCCGGCAGGCAGATGCTGCGATGCTGCCGCCGAGAAAGTGCAGCTCTGTCCTCCGCAGCCAGTCAGTGAGGCACCCTTTTCGGGGGGGGAGGGGCCCTCAGACATGGAGGCAGAATCTCTCTGCCTCTGAGCCTGAGCCCCACCCATGCAGAAAAGGGTGCCTCGCTGGCTGCAGAGTTGGGGAAGAAGAGGAGCTACCGCAGCAATGCAGGCATTCGACATCACACACGCACACCTTTTTTTTTTTTAACAATAATATTTATTAATTTTCAAGAGACATAACAACAAGGAAAATATGCAACAACACAATAGACAAGTGAAAAAGAAGAAAAAGGAACAACAAACTTAAAATACCCAAACAGAAAAAAAGAAACTCAATTAAAATCCATTTTCATAAACATTTTAGTTGACTTCCTCTAATCTCCTCCATCTGAATTTCCTCTTAATTTGAATGTAGTAGTTTCCAATATCATTATTTCATAAAACAATATTGCAGTCGTATTCCAATTTCTTTACCTTTCTTATAGTGCATTTTCTTATTTATATATTTATTGTTGTGTATTGAGTCAAAGGATTTTATATCTGTATTATTATTGTCTGTATTTGCATTAGGGTAAAGTAACTGCCTTTTGGTTCCAGAGGGTACAGCTACTATTGGTTCATTTAAGCTGCTGTATTTGGATCCTCTGTCTTATTGGTTTCCTCCAAAAGGCAGGACTGTGATTGCCTGATATTGTTCCCTCCAAAATGTATCCTTTCTAGCTAGTTCCCTGTCCCTATAAATGTAGCTCTCCCCTCCTCAGGTCTCAGTCTTGTTTGCTTTAATAAAGAAGTGTTACTAGAGAACTGTCTCCAGCATATTATGTCAAGAGAGCTGAAATCACAAACCCCACGTCATAACATTTATGTCTAATTTAATCCTAGGCCTGATTGGTTCTTTCAAGTGGTTACATTTCTTTAATATTAGAATATTTGTTCAAATCGTCTTTAAATTTCTTCCAGTCTTCTTAGTAGTCCTCTTCTTTCTGGTCGCGGATTCTCCCGGTGAGATCAGCCAGCTCCATAAATTCCATCATCTTCATCTGCCTCACACGCGCGCACCTGCACTTCGAGTATGTGACACCACACTACATGCAACCGTGTGAATGTGATGTTGCACATCTGTATTATGGCGATAGACATCCACAATCCTGAGGGAGAGAGGGCGCCCCTGTTCTGGGAGATTCAACAACTATTTATTTATTCTGAATTACTTGTGAGGAGGTGCATCAAGCAAATGCTATTTCACACTTGGCCATTCCTTATGGCAAAAGGTCTGTATTATTTGGGGACAGAGGAGCAGGTTTGTTGCCCCAAAGTTCCAAGTCTACTTTAGTTGTGCAACCTGAAATTGCTGGCCTGTGATTGCATCACACCCGAAAACAGTGACCTTCTGGAAATGCTCCTCTTCTGAATATGTGAAGCGACGTGTGGGCAGCTTCCTGATACATTTGGTGAAACACAACCTTGGCTATGAAAGCTGTGGGAACGAAAGTATTTCGTTAGGAGAGCACAGATCCATCTTCCGTTTCAAGGAGGCCCTCTGGTTTCAGGAAAAACTATCAAGGAGCATTCCTTTCATTCGGAAGAACTGCATATGTAGGTGAGCAGGTTGTGGAGGATATTCTTCATCGTTTGCGAATAGATGAATATTTTGGAAGATCCAGAGGCCAACAACATCTGGAGAGCCATGGCTACAGTCAAGTATGCCAAGGCAGGTGCTCCTGGTCAGGAAGGAGACAAACTCCCCTTGAAGAACTGGATTCTTCTGCTCCTGGACTCGGTTTTGCACTTGGATGACCAGGTGGCAGCTGTGGCCAGGAGCCCAATGGAGATACTAAATACAACTGCAAGGATGTGTTGGTGGCTACCTCCCTGTTTGCTTCTGGGCAAATAGATGATCTCTTTGAAAACTGTTATGTACTGAGTTGAATAGGATCCAAAATGCAGCAGTCTGATTGGTCCCAGAACAATGCAGCAGTATGATTGGTCTGCAGGAGCCACCCAATCCAGCTCCAGATGGAAGTGAATCCACAACCTGATTGGCCTACAGGAGAATTCCAGAATTAGCCAATCATGTGCAGCCCATTGTGTAAATAATGTATATAAAGCATCTGCTTTATATACATTATTTACACAATGGGGGGACTTTCATTCCTCCTCACCACTATGAGCTGAATAAAGAGCATGAAATCCACTCTTGACTCTGGGTATATTTCACTTCTATAAAGTGTTGATGACTACCTTTCAGAATCTAAATGGCTCAAGTCCAGGATAGGTTGGGGATTGCCTCCTCTGATACTATGCTGTCCATTCCATAAGATCAGAACGAGAAGTCCTTCTCTGGTGATTGACTATATGGAACTGGCGGAGATGACTGGCAGAATCCGAGACCAAGGTGAAGAGTTGGTGGAAGAAGATTGGAGAAAATTTAAAGTTTATCTACAGAAACATTGTAAAATTCAGGAATGTTAGAAAGATGTTGGAATGAAGTAATGTATTAGCAGAAATGATACAAAAGATTAGGTAAAAATCGATTTTTTAACTGTTGAAAGACGAGAATGTAAAATTATATTACATTAGGATAAACTATTAGGATAAAAACCAAGCTGGAAAGGATTTGCTGGAATATTTAATTGAACTAGAATACAAAAAAGGGAGGTGTGAGGAGGTCAGGGAAATAAGTAAATGAAAGATAAGACATGGAAAGAGGGAAATGTTTTTAATTGCTTTTATTTTTCTGTATTTTGTATTTGTTTTTTTTCTTTTCTTTTTTCTCATTTTTTCTTTCTCATTTTTGTAACTTTTTTGAAACTTTAATAAATATTATTATATAAAAAAAAGAGAAGTCCTTCTCTGTGTCCCATCAAGGGTTGAAGCATTCTTGATTTGGAAGACAGAGGTTGCCCAAGATTATGGGACATTTTACACTGTGAAGTTGGGTTGGCTCTCTTTCTCCTTGATTATTATTTTTTGCCCATGAATGAAGCCTGTTTTGTTTTTCCAAGCGGGCAACAATATTTTTATTTTTGGATTTAATCGCTGATCCTCTTTCTTCGGTCGGTAAATGACAATGGTTTTTAATGTTTGAGGGGTTTTTTTTGTGTGTTTTAGTATTTTGTTGGAAGCTGTCCGGAGTGGCTGGGGAAATCCAGTCAGATGGGCAGCATATAAATAATAAAATGATTATTATTGTGCAAAAAAAGGAGTGATCATGTTGGGCTAAAGCAGTTACTTTGGTAGCAGGGCTGGGCATAATAGCTCTCACAAATGGAAGATGATCTAGGGCATGGGTAGGCAAACTAAGGCCCGGGGGCTGGATCCGGCCCAATCGCCTTCTATTTATTTTTTAAAAAGATATTTATTAGAGTTTTCAAAAGATTATATAAAATAGAAAAAACAAAAAAAAACCCAGAAAAAGCAATAAGACATACATACAAAACACATACAATAACAAGTATAATTTCAATCCCTTATATTCATAAAACTTACTTTCCCGACCTCCTCATACCTCCCCTTTCTGTATTCCAATCTCTAATTAAATCAATTCAGCAAATCCTTTCCCTAATTTCTATTTAATTTTTGATCTTTCTTTTCTTAATTACATAATCATTACAGCTAGAAACCCCTTAATTTCTAAATCAACATCGTTCTAACATTCAGTAATCTTACAATGTTTCTTAAGATAGTCCTTAAATTTCTTCCAATCTTCTTCCGCCGTCTCTTTTCCCTGGTCTCGGATTCTGCCGGTCATTTCTGCCAGTCCCATATAGTCTATAACCTTCATCTGCCATTCTTCCACGGTGGGTAGATCTTGTGTCTTCCAATACTTTGCGATGAGTATTCTTGCTGCTGTTGTAGCATACATAATAAAAGTTCTATCCTTCTTTAACACCAATTGGCCAACCATACCCAGGAGAAAGGCCTCTGGTTTCTTCAAAAAGGTATATTTAAGTACCTTTTTCATTTCATTATAAATCATTTCCCAGAAAGCCTTAATCCTTGGGCATGTCCACCAAAGGTGAAAGAATGTACCTTCATTCTCTTTACATTTCCAGCACTTATTATCAGGCAAGTGGTAAATTTTTGCAAGCTTGACTGGAGTCACGTACCACCTGTATATCATTTTCATAATATTTTCTTTTAGGGCATTACATGCCGTAAATTTAATACCGGTGGCGGCCCAATCGCCTTCTAAATCCAGCCCATGGACGGTCTTGGAATCAGCATGTTTTTACATGAGTAGAATGTGTGCTTTTATTTAAAATGCATCTCTGGGTTATTTGTGGGGCATAGAAATTCGTTCAATTCCCCCCCCCCCCCGAAATATAGTCTGCCCCCCCACAAGGTCTGAGGGACAGTGGACCGGTCCCCTGCTGAAAAAGTTTGCTGACCCCTGATCTAGGGGCATACATGTTGGACTGCAAATACAGTGGTACCTTGGGTTACATACGCTTCAGGTTACATACGTTTCAGGTTACGGACTCCACTAACCCAGAAATAGTGCTTCGGGTTAAGAACTTTGCTTCAGGATGAGAACAGAAATTGTGCTCTGGTGGCGCGGCAGCAGCAGGAAGCCCCATTAGCTAAAGTGGTGCTTCAGGTTAAGAACGGACCTCCGGAACGAATTAAGTACTTAACCCGAGGTACCACTGTAGAGGCTCATACGATGAAATGTTATTCCACTGCATGTAGAAAAGTGGTATATAAACAGAAAGCTGCGCTTGATCCTTTCTCCCTGGCTTTCAGTGTTCAGACGGTTGCTCACATCTGCAACATGAAGTGACACATCTGTTGACAGAAGCAAGCCTTAGTGCTTATTACCTTTGGACAGCAAAAGGGGGCACAGCCGTTGAACCTTACTGAATGTCATGTTTTGTTAGGCTTCTATATTGCTGGACGGGGGGTGGGAGGGGACAAACATCTCCAGTTCCTTCCCATACCACTTGGGAGACCTCTACCTCCCAGCCCTAATTATGTAAAAGGATGCAACGTTGAATAGTCTGCCTGCCTCGCGGTTTCCTCTTCCACACCAGCGCTGACCCACACTCATCCTTGGGGCTTGGATTTGCTTGCACAGCTTTGCAAATTGTTAAGCAAGTGTTTCCAGCCGCAGATTAACACGGGGCTATTTGCCCTCTCTCCCTTCTGTCTCCAGTATCATCTGAAAGAAGAAAGTGGTAGGAAAGCGCTCCTGCTGAGCCGAATCCAAAATTTCCATTTCCTTTTGGACTCGGGGGTGACCTCCAGGTGTAAGGTAGGGCTTTGGCTCAACACAATTAAACTGCTCTAAGTGTGCTTTCTCGTCCCCCTTCTTCCTGCTCCTTTTCACCCTATTGCTTTGTCTTCTGTTCTCATGCTCACACATTCTTCTCTTTTGGGCAAGAGAGCATTGTAAGGTCCAGTCTACACATGCTATAATAAATTTAATAATAATACATTTTTATTTATATCCCCGCCCTTCCTGGCTCAGAAGAGTGGCGCTGTGGGTTAAACCACAGAGCCTAGGACTTGCTGATCAGAAGGTCGGAGGTTCAAATCCCCGCGACAGGGTGAGCTCCCGTTGCTCGGTCCCTGCTCCTGCCAACCTAGCAGTTCAAAAGCACATCAAAGTGCAAGTAGATAAATAGGTAGCGCTCTGGCGGGAAGGTAAACGGCATTTCCGTGCACTGCTCTGGCTCCCTTGGCCAGTAAAGTGAGATGAGTGCCGCAACCCGAGAGTCGGCCACGACTGGACCTAATGGTCAGGGGTCCCTTTACCTTTTACCTTCCCGGCTCAGGGTGGCTAACAGCAAATATAAAACATTGATTAAGATGCGACTTAAAAATCGCATAAAACAGCATAAAATACAATATAAAATGCGGCATCAATATCAATAAAATTCAAAAATTCAGGGGTCATTTGGGGCAGGGGGAAGGAAAAAACCCCCACCCCAGTCAGCAGACAAGTTGGTCCTACTAGGGCCAGCAAGGAGACCAGGGAAGAATTTAAATGTGGTGTCCCAGAAAGGGTTTCTTCATAGAAGAGGAACGGGAAAAGGGAATAGAGGATCAGGCTACCGTAATTCAGATTAAAGGCCAGACGGAATAGCTCTGTCTTACAGGCCCTGCGGAAGGAGATCAAGTCCTGCAGGGCCCTGGTCTCGTGGGACACAGCATTCCACCAGGTTGGAGCCATCACTGAGAAGGCCCTGGCCCTAGTGGAGGATAGTCTGGCTTCCTTAGGGCCCGGGACCTTTGTTGTTGTTTGTTGTTTAGTTGTGTCCTACTCTTCGTGACCCCATGGACCAGAGCATGCCAGGCACTTCAGTCTTCCACTGCCTCCAGCAGTTTGGTCAAACTCATGCTGATAGCTTCAAGAACACTATCCAATCATCTCGTCCTATGTCGTCGCCTTCTCCTTGTGCCCTCCATCTTTCCCAACATCAGGGTCTTTTCCAGGGAGTCTTCTCTTCTCATGAGGTGGCCAAAGTATTGGAGCCTCAGCTTTCAGGATCTGTCCTTCCAGTGAGCACTCAGGGCTGATTTCCTTAGGAATGGATAGGCTTGATCTTCTTGCAGTCCATGGGACTCTCAAGAGTCTCCTCCAGCACCATAATTCAAAAGCATTGATTCTTCAGCGATCAGCCTTCTTTATGGTCCAGCTCTCACTTCCCTACATCACTACTGGGAAAACCATAGCTTTTACTGTACGGACCTTTGTTGGCAAGGTGATGACCTTTAAGCCATTATTATTCATGGACCTTAGGGTCATCTGCGGGACATACCAGGAGAGGCGGTCCCGTAAGTATGAGGGTCCTAGGCTGCATATGCTAGAGAATGAGGTGATATTCTGAGGGCCACAGGTGGGGATGCCTTTTGTCAATGCACACCCCAATATTCTCTGCAGATCAGAGATTTGCATGAACCATGTCGTTTTAGACTGTACCCAGAGGCTCACCTGTTTAAAGGCTTCCCTTCGTTAAAAGTTCCCTGCGGGTAGAATGCTAGCACAGGTGGCACAGAGCTGATGTGCTAGTTTTCTCTTGCAAAGAGATTTCTTCTTCTTTGTTTTCATTGGACAAAAGGGGAAATTTACCTGTAGAATGAAGTGGTGCGGTTCGTTCTGCCACATCCTCCTCAACCAAAAATAGTAAAATAAATAAATCCTAGGTTGCTCCTATGAGAAAATATCAAGAGCGCCAGATATCTCCACCTTTATACGGTGGTCCCTTGGTTCTCAAACCCCTTGGGACTCAAACAACATGGAACCCAAACACTGCAAACCGGGAAGTAAGTGTTCCGGTTTGCGAACTTTTTCCAGAAGCTGAACGTGCTCCGGTTTGAGTGTTATGCTTCCAATTGGAGTGCCACACTTCCGTTTTGAATGTTACGCTGAGGTCTGTCTGTCTTTGCTATTTACCGTATTTTTTCTCTATAAGACTCACTTTTTCCCTCCTAAAAAGTAAGGGGAAATGTGTGTGTGTCTTATGGAGCGAATGCAGGCTGCGCAGCTATCACAGAAGCCAGAACAGCAAGAGGGATTGCTGCTTTCACTGCGCAGAGATCCCTCTTGCTGTTCTGGCTTCTGGGATTCAGAATATATATTTTTCTTGTTTTCCTCCTCCAAAAACTAGGTGCGTCTTGTGGTCTGGTGCATCTTATAGAGCGAAAATACGGTGTTATGCGTTTTTGTTTTTGCGGCTGTGTGGAACCCAGTTCAGCTACTGATTGATTGATTGTGTGACTGCAGTACATTGTTTATTGCTTTCATGTTATGGATCACTGGTCTCGTTAGATAGTAAAATTCATGTTAAATTGCTGTTTTAGGGGCTGTTTTTAAAAGTCTGGAACCGATTTATCCATTTTACATTACTTTCTATGGTAAGGCGCGCCTTGGTTTTGGAATGCTTTGGTTTTGGAACAGACTTCCAGAACGGATTAAGTTTGAGAACCAAGGTACCACTGTATCTGAAGCTACTTGGTTTACTGAGCATTCATCCTGATTTGTCAGCAGGGAAAGGAGATAATGTTGGACGTTTAATAAGCAGTCATTCTGAAAAAGTTGAGGGAGGTTAGATGATGCTGCATCAGAGCAAATCCTATTTCCACTGAATATTCCCTGCCCCTTTGTTGCAAAAGCTCTGATCTTTTTGGGGCAGCTTTCTTGTGCAAGACCTCCAAATCCGCTTTAATATAGGGGAAGCCTGGATGTGCTGTGAATCAGGAAGCAAGGCAACACAGCATTTCTCCTCTCCCTTCCCATCTTCCTTTTACCTATTGTCCTCGTTTGCCTGTCATAACAAACAATAATCCAAGTGTACTGCAAGTCAGGTAGCCGAGGAAACAGGAAACAGAAGCCACAGCTGCCCTGTCTTCAATTTTAGCGTTGGGTAAAGCTATGTTTTTCCCAGTAGTGATGCTTTTGAATTATGGTGCTGGAGGAGACTCTTGAGAGTCCCATGGACTGCAAGAAGATCAAACCTCTCCATTCAGAAGGAAATCAGCCCTGAGTGCTCACTGGAAGGACAGATCCTGAAGCTGAGGTTCCAATACTCTGGCCACCTCATGAGAAGAGAAGACTCCCTGGAAAAGACCCTGATGTTGGGAAAGATGGAGGGCACAAGGAGAAGGGGACGACCGAGGACGAGATGGTTGGATAGTGTTCTCAAAGCTACCAGCATGAGTCTGACCAAACTGCGGGAGGCAGTGGAAGACAGGAGTGCCTGGCGTGCTCTGGTCCAGGGGGTCACGAAGAGTCGGACACAACTAAACGACTAAACAACAACAACATCAAAGAGGGTGGGATTTCTGGAAATCAGATTGCAAAACTTTGGCGATAATCACACTGACTCTAATCCTTGCACGTCACCCGTTTAAGAGACCCGGTGGATCAGGCAGCCAAAGGCCCATCTGCTCCACTGACCAACCAGACCAGGTGGACAGCTCAGTTGGTTAGAGCAGGCTTCCTCAACCTCGCCCCTCCAGATGTTTCTGGCCTACAACTCCCATGATCCCTAGCTAGCAGGACCAGTAGTCAGGGATGATTGGAATTGTAGTCTCAAAACATCTGGAGGGCCGAGGTTGAGGAAGCCTGGGTTAGAGCATGGTGCTGAAAACACCAAGGTTGCAGGTTTGATCCCCTTAAAGGACAGCTGCCTATTCCTGCATTGCAGAGGGGCTGGACTTGATGATCCAACTCTTTGATTCTAAGGGACTTCTATGGGAAGGACTCACACACAGGACATGAGGGCAATCACATTCTTCTACGCAACTGGTGTCCTAAACTCTGCCCGATATGGGAAGCCATCTTCACTAGTAGCCAATGAAAGCCTTATCTTCCACAAATTTGCCTAACCCCCCTTTATGGTGTTCACCATTACAACTCATGGCGCCAAATCCCGTTGTTCATTGAAAAACAAACAAATGCAATACTTGACTTGGTTTCGTTGTTGTTGGTTTTTATATAAGGAAGGAATGCTTGTTTCCTTAAAAAAAAAAAATCCTTCCATGGAAGAGTAATGAAAACCCCTCTATACAAGATTGGATCCAAAAGCTAACAGAATATGCCGAATTAGATGGTCTGTCAGGAAAAATAAAGAATAAATCAAAACAGGAGTTTGTTTCAAAATGGGAGGTTTTCAAAGAATATCTGAAAAATAAATAGAGTAGTTTAAATTTTGTTGCAGCATTCGAGGAACTTCAGTAATAGTTGCAAGGTAGATATACGAAATTAGATATATTAAGAATAAGTTTAATTATAATAAAAGTGTGTATTGGCAATAAGTATCGAAATATGGAATAGACGGGAGGTTGGGTCTTTAGTGTTCAGACCAATATATGTCATATTGTTTGCTAAGAAAATTATGTGTCTATCTTCCTGTGTGCAGTGGCGTAGCGTGGGGGGTGCAGGGGGGGGCGCAACATCTGGGGGGGCGCGCTAATCTAGTGGAAGAGACTCAAGTGCTAAAATCCACGGGTTAGGGGGCGCAAATTACTTGCCTTGCCCCGGGTGCTGACAACCCACGCTACGCCACTGCCTGTGTGTAATTTGGTATTTGTGTTTTTTCTTTTTTCTTGTTCTATCAATAAAAATTTTATTTAAAAAAGTTCCCTAGAAAGCACCCCTTTCAGAGGGGTCCAAACTTTTTTCAAAGAGGGCCAGATTTGATGAAGTGAACATGCATGAGGGCCGACTAAAGGGCCGGCCAAAGTTGAGCTTTTATTGAATTGAAGTTGTTGAGCTTTTTTCCGGATTTTACCCCAGGAAATAAACTGCCACAGGGGCCATCTGGCGGGCCGGATTAGGCCTCCGAAATGGACTTTGGACATGCCTGCTTTCACCAGAGCTTCAGTTTTTGTAGCCTAAAGTGAAAGGATTTGCAAGGGAATTGTGCTCATGTCGAAGAACCAAAAGCCCTTGGCTTCAATATTCTGAATATTTCCCTTCCCACAGAGACCGTTCTGCTGTCCCTGAACTCTCCCTGGCTTCCCCACCCAACCTCTGGCTGCCAGTCAAGAACCTTCTTCCATCTCCTGGCCTCTCCCACTGCCAGGACATTTTTTGGCACCATCATCGATGGCATAATGTTGGCTTGGATAACCTCTTCCCTTCCCTCTGTCACTTAAATCAAGACACCCAACTGGCACGCCTTACCCCGTATGATGCATGTGCTCCATTGTGGGCCCGATCCACTGGGAAGCTCACTCGGGCAAGCAAATAGGATCCCTTGCACAGCTTCTCTGGACTGCGGATGGGGCTGTACACACCCTGGACATTTTTTTTTTTTAAAAAAAGATATTTATTAAAGTTTTACAAAGAGAAAAAAGTTACAGAATAAAAAAGAAGAAAAAGGAAAAATACAAAAAGTACAAAAATACATAGAAAAAATGCAAAATACAGAAAAAATAAATAGAAAACAGTTAAAAACAAATCAATCTTTTCATATCTTAAATTTCATTTACTTATTTCCCTGACCTCCTCACACCTCCCTTTTTTGTATTCCAGTTCACAAGGTTAATTCAGCAAATCCTCACCCTCTTTGTTTTTATCTTAATTCTATATCTTAATGTATTATAACTTTATATTTTCATCCGTTATCAATCCATTTTTACATATTCTTTTTAACCTTGTTGCTAAGGCCGCTTCATTTCAATCTGACATCATTTTAACATTCATTAATTTTACAATGTTTCTGCAAATAGTCTTTGAATTTCTTCCAGTCTTCTTCCACCAACTCTTCTCCCTGGTCTCGGATTCTGCTAGTCATTTCCGCCAGTTCCATATAGTCTATCACTTTCATCTGCCATTCTTCCAGGGTGGGTAGATCATGTGTCTTCCAATACTTTGCGATGAGTATTCTTGCTGCTGTTGTAGCGAACATAAAGAAAGTTCTATCCTTCTTTGGCACCAATTGGCCAACCATGCCCAGGAGAAAGGCCTCTGGTTTCTTCAGGAAGGTATATTTAAATACCTTTTTCATTTCATTATAGATCATCTCCCAGAAAGCCTTAATCCTTGGGCACATCCACCAAAGGTGAAAGAATGTACCTTCATTCTCTTTACATTTCCAACACTTATTATCGGGCAAATGATATATTTTTGCTAGCTTGACTGGTGTCATGTACCACCTGTATATCATTTTCATAATATTCTCTCTTAGGGCATTACATGCCGTGAATTTCATACCTGTGGTCCACAACTGTTGCCAGTCAGCAGACGTTATATTATGTCCAACATCTTGTGCCCATTTAATCATAGCAGATTTAACCGTTTCATCCTGAGTATTCCATTTCAACAGCAAGTTATACATTCTTGATAATATCTTAGTTTTGGGATCTAACAGTTCTGTTTCCAATTTTGATTTTTCCACCTGCACACACCCTGAACATTTGAAGCACATGGGTTCTGCCGAAACAATCCCGAAAACTGTAGTTTAAGGGTGCTGGGAACAAGCTCTGTGAAGGGTGAACTACAGCTCCCAGAATTATTGGGTGGAAGCCACGTACTTTAAATATATGGCGTGGATGAGACCAAAATCAGTGTGAAGGTTCAGTGCATGGGGTACTTTAAATACCGTATTTTTTGCTCTATAAGACTCACTTTTTCCCTCCTAAAAAGTAAGGGGAAATGTGTGTGCATCTTATGGAGAGAATGCAGGCTGCACAGGTATCCCAGAAAACAGAACAGCAAGAGGGATTGCTGCTTTCACTGCGCAGCGATCCCTCTTGCTGTTCTGGCTTCTGAGATTCAGAATATTTTTTTTCTTGTTTTCCTCCTCCAGAAACTAGGTGCGTCTTGTGGTCTGGTGCGTCTTATAGAGCGAAAAATACGGTGTTATGAGTTTTTGTTTTTGCGGCTGTTTTTGTTTTGTTTTTGTGACTGTGTGGAACCCATTTTGCTACTGATTGATTGATTGTGTGACTGCAGTACATTGTTTATTGCTTTCATGTTATGGATCACTGGTCTCGTTAGATAGTAAAGTTCATGTTAAATTGCTGTTTTAGGGGTTGTTTTTAAAAGTCTGGAACCGATTTATCCATTTTACATTACTTTCTATGGTAAGGCGTGCCTTGGTTTTGGAATGCTTTGGTTTTGGAACGGACTTCCAGAACGGATTAAGTTTGAGAACCAAGGTACCACTGTATCTGAAGCGACTTCAGATGGTTTACTGAGCATTCATCCTGATTTGTCAGCAGGGAAAGGAGATAATGTTGGACGTTGAAAAAGTTGAGGGAGGTTAGATGACGCTGCATCAGAGCAAATCCTATTTCCACTGAATATTCCCTGCCCCTTTATTGCAAAAGCTCTGATCTTTTGGGGGCAGCTTTCTTGTGCAAGACCTCCAAATCCGCTTTAATATACGGGAAGCCTGGATGTATAGAGCGAAAAATACGGTATATGGTGTGTACACAGCCGAGGTTTGTGCAGAACATCCTCACATCTGCAGCTATTAACCCTGGGAGACCTAGATTCTACCTCCACGGTTGGAGGCAATAAGTCCCTGAATGCCAGCTGCTGGGGACTGCAGGGAGATGGGGGGTGGGGTGGCAGCTGGTCCACCCCAAATCAAGTCAATAAATAAAAATACTTAACTACCAGTAGAAATAATCAGAATATTTGAAACTGAAATGTGCTATGCTTATAGAGTGTGCACAGAAAAACTGCATTGGGGGGAAAGGAGGGATTTGAGAAGGAATGGCTGAAAAGGTTTCTCAGCCAATTGTGCACTTGGGGAAGGGAGCGAGCAAAATTATTGCACACCCTCCCTCCATTTATTGCAACCATTTGAAACCCCACCTTTTTTCACTCAAGGCAGTTCACAATGAATAGCAAAAAAATAATAGAAGATCCATAAAAACAAGAAAGCAATGTCAAAAGAGGCTAACCTGTAACACTGACAGTGGAGAAGGCATGTGCAAAGTCCATTTTGGGGGCCCAATCTGGCCCGGTGGTCGATTTAATCCAGCCCCTGTAGCTCAACAACTTTGGTCGGCCCTCATGCATGTTCACTTCATCAAATCTGGCCCTCTTTGAAAAAAGTTTGGGCCCCCCTGCGGTAGAGGAGAGCACCCAGAGCGGAACAGATTTCACAAGCCAAAAAAGGCCATTCCAATCATATTCTGGTTTTGGGCTTTGCTCTTGCAAAGTCAGCACCCCAGTTCAGCCCAGAAAAAAATGGTTAGCTAGCTCTGTTATTAAGGATCAGAGCAATATAGTCCGATCTCCAAGCATTTGCCCAAGTCCCTGGCAGCTGGAACTGTTATGTACTGAAGTTCTCACCCTGGGCCAGCAGGGGGATACTGTAGATAGTTATGCAAATGAAGGATCAAAAGTGTGATGGCCTGGGAATCCGATTCAGAGTCTGAACCGGAGGAATCCCAGCCTGCACAGGAGTCCCCGCCTCCAGGGCCGGCTGAACTGGGGCAGGGCCTTGATTCTGAAGCGCCTGCACCTGTGCCGGATCCTCAGGAGCAGGCGCCAGGTGAATCCACTCTGGCTCCGGAGGTGGTTGAGGACTCAGTGCCTACAGGTGAGTCTCCCCCTGGGCCCAGTAACCCTTCAGCCTCTCCTGAACTGCAGAGGCTCAGGGCAAAGAGGCGAAGGGAACTGGTTTCTCCCAGGAGGAGTGCTCGCCTTAAGGCCAGGAGAGGCGGGTCTCCTGGGGGCCGGGACCGCCCCTGGCCTCAGAGAAGATAAAGGCCAGTCACGGTCCCAGGTTGCGGGAGCATCGTCGTTGAAGAGCTATTTCGGCCAGCATCCAGTCCTGTTTCCCCCAGAGTTCCTGTTCTTGCCCGGCTTCCCGCTGTGGACCCCACTTCGCCCGAGGAGGACTGTCTGCCGACCCTCGACTCATGTCCTGGACCTCGCCCCATGGTAACCTCCCCCCTGGACCAGCACAGAAAGTGACGTTCAGTGATTGGATAGTTTGTATGCAAATGAAGGATCGAAAGTGATGTTCAGTGATTGGATAGTTTTAGAAAGTTGTTACAGTAACAAGGTACTGGAGCTCTATATAAGCAGGCTGACTGAGCCCTTCAGCTCAGTTCAGTTCTGGCCTCAGAATAAAGAAGAGCTGTTTGAAGAATCGCTGTGTCGTCTGATATGTTTCGCCCACAGCTTAACAGGAACAATCATAGTTTTGGAACTGTCCTTACGGCCAGCCTCACCTAGAGCTCACTGCGCTTTGTAGTTAGTCTTAACCTTGACTTCTCATACAGCAGGTTTCCTCTCCTATCCTTTTACCTGCCGCAGGACCAGTTCCTGTACAGGACTGCATACAGAGGTCATAATGGCACTGAAAATCCATGCAGAAATCTCCATGAGCAAGGACAAGTGTCATCCCATTCCTCTTATGTTCTGGAAGTTTCCAGAAAAATGCATGTAGGGTCTGAGGGGAGGGAAGAAAAAGCGAGTGGAGCAGAACACAAGGGGCCTTGTTTCGTTTTGTTTAATGCTTTCTGAAAATTTATTTATTGGTGTGTGTTTTTCTTTTTGTAAATCTACCAAAGAATAAAATAAAACCAGGGATTGAATTTAATTCTAAATTATATTCTGGAAACATGGAAGATTACAAGGGGTAAAAGAAAGTAATGGATGTACCGTGCCATATTAGAAGCAGAAAAACTTGTTTTGATGGATTGGAAGAGCCGCAAAAAGATTCCATTGAGCACGTGGATTGATAATATGGACAGACTAGTTACCTACAAACGAATTGCATGTTGACGCAAATTAAGAATGGATAAATATGAAGAAATCTGGAAGGAATATTTAAGCGATAAGGTGGACAGTGGTGGGAAGTAGGGGGAGGAGAGGTGGGGAAATATTGTTAAAAAGGTGTAGTCATAGGTATATCAGTATTCAAATCAAATTGTATTTTTTTGTTGTTGTTTAGCTGTTTATTCGTGTCCAACTCTTCGTGACCCCATGGACCAGAGCACGCCAGACACTCCTGTCTTCCACTGCCTCCCGCAGTTTGGTCAAACTCATGTTGGTAGCTTCAAGAACACTGTCCAACCATCTTGTCCTCTGTCATCCTCTTCTCCTTGTGCCCTCCATCTTTCCTGACATCAGGGTCTTTTCCAGGGAGTCTTCTCTTCTCATGAGGTGGCCCAAGTATTGGAGCCTCAGCTTCACGATCTGTCCTTCCAGTGAGCACTCAGGGCTGATTTCCTTCAGAATGGAGAGGTTTGATCTTCTTGCAGTCCATGGGACTCTCAAGAGTCTCCTCCAGCACCAGAATTCAAAAGCATCAATTCTTCGGCGATCAGCCTTCTTTATGGTCCAGCTCTCACTTCCATACATCACTACTGGGAAAACCATGGGTTTAACTATACGGACCTTTGTCGGCAAGGTGATGTCTCTGCTTTTTAAGATGCTGTCTAGGTTATTGTGTAATTGTGTTAGTAGTGTTATTATGGTTTTTGTTGTATGTGCCTTGTGCGGTTCTTGTTTGTATTGAAAAAAAATTAAATAAATTTAAAAAAACACCCCAGGGATAAGGTTTTTCCCCCCAAGATGGTGGAGGGTCTGTTTGCTGCTCCCTGTTTGTGTTGTAGTGGTGACACTTGCCCTTCTTCTGATAAACAATGCTCTGCATGGGAGGACCAAGAAGAGAAAGTCCCTATTTTCATCTGAAGAATGTTGAAGGGTATGCAAGAAGCTAGGGAAAACGGACGTTCATTTCAGGAGTGCAGCTCTGTCAAAATGCCTCACATTTTCCCTTCCACGTTCTGTGTGGCAAGCCTTGGGTTGTGCAAGACAAAGTTTTGAAAAGTAGCCCAGAACTGATTGTTTCTCTCTTGGCTGCAGCATTAGAGATGGGATCATGTCTTGTTGCTTTTACACATTTTCCCTTCGCTCTCTTTGGGCCTTAAAACATGATGAAGCCAGAGACCCTTGGGATACAGAAAGAAGGTTCTGTCTTCACTCTTCAGTGAAGGCAAGAGAGACTCCCGCTGTTCCTGAAGACTCGCCAACTCTTGAACCTCTTCCAAGTTCCACAAGTCCTTTCTGTCTGCGATGATCTTTAGAACCTGGAATGGTGTGACTGATAGACCAGGAATCTTAGGGGAAGCTTTGGCAGAGCAGTTCAAGTCAGGAAGAAGACTAAGTTGTGCCAATGGAAATTATCTCTAAGAGAGTGCATGTTTTGAATGAAAGCTGTGTACAGTGGTACCTCTGGTCACGTACATAATTCATTTGGAGGTCTGTTCTTGTTGTTGTTTAGTCGTTTAGTTGTGTCCGACTCTACGTGACCCCATGGACCAGAGCACGCCAGGCACTCCTGTCTTCCACTGCCTCCTGCAGTTTAGTCAAACTCATGCTGGTAGCTTTGAGAACACTGTCCAACCATCTCATCCTCTGTCGTCCCCTTCTCCTTGCGCCCTCCATCTTTCCCAACATCAGGGTCTTTTCCAGGGAGTCTTCTCTTCTCATGAGGTGGCCAAAGTACTGGAACCTCAACTTCAGGATCTGTCCTTCCAGTGAGCACTCAGGGCTGATTTCCTTGAGAATGGATAGGTTAGGTCTGTTCTTAACCTGAAACTGTTCTTAACCTGAAGCACCATTTTAGCTAATGGGGCCTCCCACTGTCGCCACGCCGCCAGAGCACGATTTCTGTTCTTATCCTGAAGCAAAGTTCTTAACCCGAGGTACTATTTCTGGGTTAGCGGAGTCTGTAACCTGAAGCGTATGTAACCTGAAGTGTATGTAACCCTGTAGTTTGATCCTACTGTTGACTTTGGGACTTACACCTAAGTAGACATGCCCAGCGTCAAAGGCTTGCTGTGCAATCCTATTCCTGACATAGGCTGCTTGGAGCAATATAAGACAACGCTGCCCCCAAATGCCTGGTCCTCACTTCCAAAGGTCCACTCATATCCCATGAAACAGAGCGGAGGGTTGGGGGGGAATTTTTTTTGGGGGGGTACAGGGTGGCTGAGAGTTGCCGTCTTTTAGTGTGTCTCTGGCTTGGCAGCATTCATAACTGAGAATGAGAACTATGCTATATTATGATGCAGCAGGAACATGTTTGATATTGTGGTGTTGTTCTTTAGTCATTTAGTCGTGTCCGACTCTTCGGATTGGCTTCGAATTGGCTATGCGGTAATAAAAAGATATAAAATAAGTAACCGCAGGGGAGGGAAGTTGAGGGGAAGGTAAATTAGATTTGTAAAGATTTTGTTTTTCTTGTTAAAAATATTTGGAAAAGGTGAAAATTTTAAAAGAAAAAGAAAGCATTTAAGCCTTGCTATTGGGCAGCTATCTTTTCCCCTTTGTAATATCAAACATATTTTTTAATATCAAAGATATCTAATATCTTTTCCAGGGAGAAGACTCCCTGGAAAAGACCCTGATGTTGGGAAAGATGGAGGGCGCAAGGAGAAGGGGACGACAGAGGACGAGAGGGTTGGACAGTGTTCTCAAAGCTACCAGCATGAGTTTGACCAAACTGCGGGAGGCAGTGGAAGACAGGAGTGCCTGGCGTGCTCTGGTCCATGGGCACATTATATCTTTTAATCACAATCGGAGTACATTCTTTTTCTCAGAGAATTCTGTGCACTGTCGCTTGTTAAAGGCTGCTGGCAGTTGTAGCTCTTGTGAGGGGTAAACTACAACGGCCGGAATTTTCTCTTTAATTTATTCAACCGTGGTCATGTTGACCTTGGTCTTGCAGTGATTGTAGCATTGCCAGCCTAAGAACAACTTACGAAAGGCCCTAGCTCTTTCCCAACTCATGAAATGAGGTTGTGTTTGTTTTGGTTTTCTGCATAGTGTAGGGTTCGAATTGTGGGGAGACCAGAGCTCTTGTGTTTTTATCAACTATACAGAAGGCAGAAGCCCAACAGGCTTAGCGTTTTCCTGTGTTGTCATTTAGTCATGTCCAACTCTTTGTAACCCCTTGGACCAGAGCACGCCAGGCACTTCTGTCTTCCACTGCCTCCCGCAGGTTGGTCAAACTCATGCTGGTAGCTTTGAGAACACTGTCCAACCATCTCGTCCTCTGTCATCCCCTTCTCCTTGTGCCCTCCATCTTTCCCGACATCAGGGTCTTTTCCAGGGAGTCTTCTCTTCTCATGAGGTGGCCAAAGTATTGGAGCCTCAGCTTCACGATTTGTCCTTCCAGTGAGCACTCAGGGCTGATTTCCTTCAGAATGGAGAGGTTTGATCTTCTTGCAGTCCATGGGACTCTCAAGAGTCTCCTCCAGTACCAGAATTCAAAAGCATCAATTCTTCGGCGATCAGCCTTCTTGATGGTCCAGCTATCACTTCCATACATCACTACTGGTAAAACCATACCTTTAACTATACGGACTCTCAACACTCTTTCCATCAGACATCTCATTCCTTGTGCCTGATTTCTATTTGTGTCCTCCACCTTGATCCACAGATCTGCATATGATACAAATGCAAATAGTATGCAAATTTGTGTCTTCTTCTGTGGAAGGCTCAATCCAGTGCAGTCCAGTGTTCTGAGCCCAGAAATCATGTTGGCAACCCTGCCTTTGGTTTCTGCCTTCTGTGCCCTCTCCGCAGACTTTAGCCTGCTGGCTGCCTCTCTTGCCTGTTTCCCTGTTCCCCTGTTTCTTTGCCCTGCTGTTTCAGGATTCAAGGCTAGCCTTGTCTCTGTCCTAGACCTGATTTCACCCCAGGACTGATCTTTGGAAACTTCCCTCTCCAGCTTACATTCTCCAAACATCATTTGCACCCCAGTAAGTCTAAGACAAGGGACGCGGGTGGCGCTGTGGGTTAAACCACAGAGCCTAGGACTTGCTGATCAGAAGGTTGGCGGTTCGAATCCCCGCGACGGGGTGAGCTCCCGTTGCTCGGTCCCTGCTCCTGCCAACCTAGCAGTTCGAAAGCACATCAAAGTGCAAGTAGATAAATAGGTACTGCTCCAGCGGGAAGGTAAACGGTGTTTCCGTGCGCTGCTCTGGTTCACCGGAAGTTGCTTAGTCATGCTGGCCACATGACCCGGAAGCTGTACGCCGGCTCCCTCAGCCAGTAAAGCGAGATGAGCGCTGCAACCCCAGAGTCGGTCATGACTGGACCTAATGGTCAGGGGTCCCTTTACCTTTACCTAAGTCTAAGACAGCAGCAGCAGCAGCCCGTCTATAGGGCCATGCCTATATCTTTATTTAAGCTAGCTCTAAATTAAGTGGGCAAAAGGTCTATTTCCCAGATATATAATATCTTGAAGTCCACAGATAAATATAGTTATTTCCCCTCACTTTCCCTTTCTATTCACCAAAAACTTCCCTTTCTGCTCAAAATTGCTTTTTAACTGCAGCTGTTTAGAAGACTACTTCTTGTTTACAATATTTTTTAAAAAATGACTCATCTGGGTGGTGCTGTTATTTTGAGCAGAATTCACGCCCCCAAGGGAGAGATGATGACTTGCGTGTATCTCGATTAAATCTGGAACAGAAATATTTTGCAAATGTTGAATTTATCCAGAGCAGGGAGGGACCCAAACAAAAATATTTTAGCCGGGGCTTATTTTCAGCCAGGACTTCCGCCACCTCTCAGATGGGCACCATTGCCACTTATGAGAGAACAAGGGAGGCATTCGTGGTGAGTTCTGGCACCTCTTTTTCTAGAAAAGGAAAGTGTCTTCTTCAATATGGATGAGAAAGGCCAAATGCAGCTCAATCATTCTTGATGCATGTGTTTAGAGATGAATGGATTGGGGGTGGGGGAACAGATAGATGGAAGGACAGACAAATATGAATGGGTAAAGTGGGACGCGGGTGGCGCTGTGGTCTAAACCACAGAGCCCAGGGCTTGCCGATCAGAAGGTCGGTGGTTCGAATCCCCGTGACGGGGTGAGCTCCCGTTGCTCGGTCCCTGCTCCTGCCAACCTAGCAGTTCAAAAGTACGTCAAAGTGCAAGTAGATAAATAGGTACCACTCCGGCGGGAAGGTAAACGGCGTTTCCGTGTGCTGCTCTGGTTCACCAGAAGCGGCTTAGTCATGCTGGCCACATGACCTGGAAGCTGTACGCTGGCTCCTTTACCTACCAGTCCATCATAGTTGAGAAGGCTGACCATGTGACCTGCATGACTGCTGAGTGTGCTATCAAGATGCTATCACAGGAATAAAATAACATAAAGGTAGAGATAAAGGGACCCCTGACCATTAGGTCCAGTTGTGACCGACTCTGGGGTTGCGGCGCTCATCTCACTTTATTGACCGAGGGAGCCGGCGTACAGCTTCCAGGTCATGTGGCCAGCATGACTAAGCCGCTTCTGGCGAACCAGAGCAGCACACGGAAACGCCGTTAACCTTCCCGCCTGAGCAGTACCTATTTATCTACTTGCACTTTGATGTGCTTTCAAACTGCTAGGTTGGCAGGAGCAGGGACCAAGCAATGGGAGATCACCGTGTCACAGGGATTCGAACCGCCAACCTTCTGATCAGCAAGTCCTAGGCTCTGTGGTTTAACCCACAGCACCACCCACAGCCCTTACATAAAATAACATGCCCATATATAAATATAAGTATAAAGTTGATAGGTCATTTTAGGATTGATCAAGGGGAAATCTAGAAGGTTCAAGATTATGGGGGCATGGAATCATGAGTCCAACAGCATCTCGTAGCTAAAAGCAGACAGGAACTTACAACAGAAGCAAAGCAAGGCACAGCAAGCAGGCTTGGGCTATAGGTCTAAATAGAAAGCTGATGAATGCAAGGGTTTGGGTAAGGGCAGCATGTGACAAATGTCTAAATGAGGAACCAAATTTGCTGATCGAGCTGGAACAGCAGGATGAGGAACTAGGTGAGAGATTATCACCAAGGAGCAGACAAAAATCTGGAGAGCTGTTCAGAAAGAGGCACCCCAAATTGGATGGAGATAGAGAAAAGTGATGAAAAATGCTATTGTCCAATAGATGCAAGCAGCAGAGAGATGGGTAAAATCTGGAATGGCTGGGACTAAATAAAGAAGAGCAGGAAAGAAGCAAGGCCTGCAAGAAATCTTGGTATGTGTTGTTTGTCTTCCGTTGCTTCTTATTCATTCTTTATTCCGACATAGTTATTAAAGCTCAATCAGTCTTTGAAATCATTTGAACTTGTCTGATCTATCACGGCTTAGGTCAGAAGCTGAGGAGACTTCAGCAAACTTCAGATTTGCTGGGTAGTAAGATGGTGGTGCTGTGGTCTAAACCACTGAGCCTAGGGCTTGCCGATCAGAAGGTCGGCGGTTCGAATCCCTGCGATGGGGTGAGCTCCTGTTGCTCGGTCCCTGCTCCTGCCAACCTAGCAGTTCGAAAGCACATCAAAGTGCAAGTAGATAAATAGGTACCGCTCCGGCGGGAAGGTAAACGGTGTTTCGTGCGCTGCTCTGGTACACCAGAAGCGGCTTAGTCATGCTGACCACATGACCCGGAAGCTGTACGCCGGCTCCCTCGGCCAGTAAAGTGAGATGAGCGCCGCAACCCCAGAGTCAGTCACGACTGGACCTAATGGTCAGGGGTCCCTTTACCTTTCAAGATCCCTATGGGTGGCATTGGGTCACATTATAAAATACCTCGTAAAATAAAAGTCCCATCCAACATCGTTGATGGATGACTTTGAAACCTCCCGCCTGGCTCTCTCCCTTCTTAGGATTCTTAATCTCAAAACTGGATTTCAACTGGGCAGCCGTGCAAGCAGAGAAGCAGAAGGTCGCCTTCTGTAAAATTCAGCACATGCAGCCCACCCTGATAAAACTCTTACAGTATCTGCGGCTTAGATGGTTTTCTCAGGAAGGTGGCAGAGATTCTCATTCCTCATACATGCTCTGCAGAAGCTGTTTACCACAGGCTTCATTCAGAGTTTTCCGTCGCTGCAGAGACTAGTGCAAATACTAAACACCTAGGAATGAAACATTCCCCGCTGTGAACAGGATGAATCTTCAGTTATCTCAAGCTGGGTTTGATCATCAACATTTTTTAACATTAATTTGCAGAATGGCCCCATCAATTGCTCCTATATGCATAATCCAACGTGCCAATCTCGCACATGCTGTTTTCTAAGAACATTTGCACGGCGTGTTTTGATTTCATTAGGAATGAAGTTAATTAAAGTTAATGATGATGAGTGGCATGTGGAAAATCTCCGTAGAGTGAATCTAGATGCTTGAATGGGATGAGCGAAATCTCTAAAGTTGTTTTGTTTTGTTTGGGCCAGATCTGTGGGCCACACTTAATGCATTTTGGGTGATGTCTCTGGTGCTCACCTTTTACACTCCAGTCCTAAGCATATTTAATTCCAGCGGGTGCAGAATGCCGCGGCAAGACTCCTTACGGGGTCCTCGCTGTGAGATCACATTCACCCGGTGCTATACCAGCTGCACTGGCTCCCGGTGGAGTACAGGGTCAGGTTTAAGGTGCTGGTTTTAACCTTTAAAGCCCTATACGGCCTAGGATCCTTGTACCTACGGGACCGCCTCTCCTGGTATGTCCCACGGAGGAACGTACGGTCTTCAAACAAAAACATCTTGGAGGTCCCGGCCCACAGGGAGGTTAGGCTGGCCTCAACCAGAGCCAGGGCTTTTTCGGCTGTGGCTCCGATCTGGTGGAACGCTCTGCCACAAGAGGGACTTGACATCTTTCCGCAGGGCCTGCAAGACAGAGCTGTTCTACCAGGCCTTTGGCCAAGGCACAGTCTGACCCCCACCTTTGGCAATCCTCACAGAACTCTAGCCCAATGGTTGCCATTAATTTGATTATGAATTGATTTTAGAATGAAATGATTTTAGAATGTTGTATTATTTTACTGCTGTTAGCCGCCCTGAGCCCGGCTTCGGCTGGGGAGGGCAGGATATAAATAAATTTATTATTATTATTATTATTATTATTATTATTATTATTATTATTATTTTATCATTATTATTTATTATTAAAAATCCCTTTTCTTTGAATCCAGTATACTTCCACATGGGCGTGCTTGAGAAACAATTTATTGACTAAAAGGGGAGGTGGTAGTACCAGCCTGTGTTTGCATGCAGGTGTTGAACAGAGCTGTCCTTTACCTCCACAGGTAAAGTGGGAGACTGTCAGAGGCTGATACTCACAATATACAGTGGTACCTCAAGTTACAAACTTAATTCGTTCCGGAGGTCTGTTCTTAACCCAAAACCATTCTTAACCTGAGGCACGCTTTTGCTAATGGGGCCTCCTGCTGCTGCCGGCGCGCAATTTCCATTCTCATCCTGGGGCAAAGTAGCCAGTGTGGTGTAGTGGTTAAGAGCGCTGGACTCGTAATCTGGTGAACTGGGTTTGATTCCCCGCTCCTCCACCTGCAGCTGCTGGGTGACCCTGGGCCAGTCACACTTCTCTGAAGTCTCTCAGCCCCACTCACCTCACAGAGTGTTTGTTGTGGGGGAGGAAGGGAAAGGAGAATGTCAGCCGCTTTGAGACTCCTTCGGGTAGTGATCAAGCGGGATATCAAATCCAAACTACTACTACTACTACTACTACTACTACTACTCTTCTTCTTCTTCTTCTTCTTCTTCTTCTTCTTCTTCTTCTTCTTCTTCTTCATCTTCTTCTTCTTCTTCTTCTTCTTCTTCTTCTTCTTCTTCTTCTTCTTCTTCTTCTTCTTCTTCTTCTTCTTCTTCTTCTTCTTCCCAAGGTACTACTTCCAGGTTAGTGGAGTTTGTAACCCGAGGTGTTTGTAACCCGAGGTACCACCATATTACACTTACAGTCAAATCCCAGTTATGACCTATTTCCTCCCCAATTATGCCTTTTTATCGGGGCTACATTGAGTTTCCCAGAACAATTCTGTCACACAAACCATTCATACCAAGCTTCCAGGGAGACTCCAATTCTTAATTTGATGATAATTGATGGTGATGTGTTTTCACATGCTGTTGTTTCTGACATTCCAGTTATGTTTTCCATCCTGCATTCACACTATTTTCTTTTCTTCGTCTCTGATTTCTGTTTCAGACTTCATTAGCAAAGTGCCCAGCCAGAGCTGCTGACTCAAAACTTTGGACGGACAATAAGTAGCAAAGCTTCTCAGCCATTCTGAAAGGTAGGAAGGTCTTGCCCTTTCCATATTGCCATTTTTACTTAATTACATTTATTTTTGAAACGTTTTTACTTTTCCAGAGGAGATAACATATAAGAAAAAAAAGAAAGAGGTGGATTGCTGTATTTTCGCTCTATAAGACGCACCAGACCACAAGACACACCTAGTTTTTGGAGGAGGAAAACAAGGGAAAAAAATATTCTGAATCTCAGAAGCCAGAACAGCAAGAGGGATCGCTGCACAGTGAAAGCAGCAATCCCTCTTGCTATTCTGGCTTCTGGGATAGCTGTGCAGCCTGCATTCATTCCATAAGACGCACACACATTTCCCCTTACTTTTTAGAAGGGAAAAAGTGAGTCTTATAGAGCAAAAAATATGATAGTTTATGAATTGCTGGGTCTTTGATAGGGACCTATAGCAGATTGATGCTGGCAGGTTGCTATAAAAGGCCATTGCTTTGTGCATTCAAGGGGAAATTATTTATTTTGATGAGCGCTACTTTTTCCCTCTTGTTTTCCCCCTCCCCACCCTTTTTTCACTCCCCTTCCTTTCAGCAGATAGTCAGCAACCGTGTCATCTGCAGATCTCATGGAGTACGAAGACAACTTCACGGAATACTTTGGGGCTTACGAAGAGGACGAGCCCCCCGTGTCCCACCTCACCCACGCACAGGTGGCGTCGCTTGTGTTCCACGGCGTGGCTTTTCTCCTGGGAGTGCCTGGCAATGCGATCGTCATCTGGATTATGGGCTTTAAATGGGACAAGACCGTGACTTCCCTCTGGTTCCTCAACCTGGCTATTGCGGACTTCATCTTTGTCCTTTTCCCCCCTCTCTACATCACCTACGTGGCCACGGGCTTCCACTGGCCTTTTGGGAAGTGGCTATGCAAAGCAAACTCCTTCATTGCTCTCTTCAACATGTTTGCCAGCGTCTTCTTCCTGACAGCCATCAGCCTTGACCGTTACGTCCATCTGATCCACCCTGTCTTCTCCTACCGGCATCGGACTCTCAAGAACACCTTCTTTATGATTGCTTTCATCTGGGTTTTGGCCACGCTCATTGGAAGCCCGGCGCTGTACTTTAGAGATACCCTTACACTACACAACAATGTCACCATTTGCTACAACAACTTCCATCCCACTGACGTCAATCTTGTTATCCTCAGACACCATGTTCTGACCTGGGTAAGGTTCATTTGCGGCTACCTCTTTCCTCTGTTGACCATGATTGTTTGTTACTCTCTTCTGATATGCCAGGTGAAGAAAACTGCCACGCTGACCTCCAGCAGGCTCTTCTGGACTGTTCTGGCTGTGGTGGTGGTTTTTTTCGTTTGCTGGACCCCATACCAAATATTCAGCATCCTTGAGCTCTCTGCTCACCACGATAACTACTGGCACGACTTGCTCCGCGACGCCATTCCTCTTTCCGTCAGCTTTGCTTTCATCAACAGCTGCCTTAACCCCATTCTTTACGTCCTCCTCAGCAAGAAACTCCAGTCCTGTTTCAGTGTGACGTTTTCAGAACTGGTGAAGCACACCCTCTGGGAAGTCAGCCGGTCTGGGACAGTCAGCGAACAAGTCTGGAATTCTTTGAGTCTACAGCAGGGCGAAGCATCTGAGCTGGAGACTTCTCTGGGTGAAATCTCTCCCTGACGGGCACTCACTCCGCAATATGCCCACCTTATTAAGATCTAGACATCAGAGGTGTTTGTAACCCAACCGTCACTACACAAAAGTAGCCAAAGTTGTGCTCCCCAGGTGGAACTCTTTTTGCTTTGACCCCATTCAGCTCCCATGAGCTGCATATTTTTTCCAGTAAAACTTCTTTGGTAAAGGACACAGGTTTTGTCGTCATTGTTATGTCATCCGCATGTTGCGTACAGCCACTCTCCTCATCCTTGACCATTGTCCACGAAGGCAATGATAGAAGCTGGAGGTCTGAATGAGGTCAAAACAGCAGAAGTCCATAAGCAACTTCAATTGTTCGTAGGGTTGACAAACTTTTAGGCATCCAAAACTCACATGTGTCTGAGGAGCCATCATTAAAATGTTGTGATCTTCATCCCAAAGCCATTTAAAGCTTTATCTGCCAATTTCTGCACATCAAGCTACTGTTAAAAGTCACAATAGAAGGCCTGATAATCTCCCCACCCCAAATTCAAGCTACTGAGGGAGGAAAGATGTTTGTGCAGGGACTTAGGATCATGGAAGACAGTGTGTGTCATGGAAGGTTCTTATTTTATAGTTCTTCAGTATCAAAACATTGTCCTTCCAGCACTCTAAACAAAGACATTGATTCTCCCTTGAAGTAACCGCACAGGGAAATGTCACACAAAACAACACGCAAATGCACTTTTTGATGTGCTTTTCAAAACATAGTACCTTTGCAATCTTTTAAAGTAGTCAAGTATACTTTATTATATATATTTTTGGCACAGAGCCTTGCTGAACAAAACTGACAATTTCTCTTCCCCTTTGCTTATGGTTTTTTGCTTAGTTTCTGCTGAACATGTCAAAGATTATATATATTAAATGCAAGGATTCCACTGCTTCCAATGAGGCAGGTTAATCTGTAACCCTGCTAGCGGGCTTTATCAACATTTTCAGTAACCCTGGCTCCTTAATCCTATAGGTCGTATCCAACAATAGTCCTCCTCAGGGTCAATACATCGGAATTAAGAGGCAGAACTAATTAAACCCATTAATTTCAGTAGGTCTACTCCGAGTAGGACCAGTCCCAGGTATAGAATTTGGCAGAGCAGGACATTTGCACATGAGGTTTCTGGTCCACTGAAATGATTTGCACGGAGACACATTGATCTGAGTATTTTGCACTTCCAGAGGGTTTAGGCAAACAGTTTTGTTCTACAAAAGCAAAGCAATACATTCACTGAGAATGGCTTTCAGAGATCAACCCACTTTAGCTGATTTCACTTAATCTCAGCCAGATATTAGCCTAGCTGCCTAATATTTAGTGGTAGCACCACTGTATTCCTTTCAAATGATAGCATACTGCCTGTTCTGACCTTAAATATGGTGGTTTCTTCAGCACTGCCACCCCAGGCAATTGATCCCTCCTTGCCTTTGCTTTATTACTGCGCAAGTCTTTTTTTTTAACACACATTTTTCTCGGGTTTTTGTTTTCCCCTTAGCTTCATGTGCCCCATCCTGTCTTCCTCTGAGCTCCCTGTCCCTTGCCGTGTCTCCTGAAACGTCTTCCCAGTCTTTCGCATCACCGGAAAGCTACCCTCCCAATGTTTTCATCTACGAAACCCCTCTAGATTAACGTTTCACCTCGAAATCCCAACTTCCCCTCTTTCTCCCCTGAGCAGGGAGGGATGACTGTGGATGTCATAGCGCTCAGAAAGGTGTGAGGGGCTTTGCCACTGCAGTAGCGATCCATGAAAGGAGGACAGAACGTATATTTCCAATGGGACTTGTTTGTAAAAGCATGCTTGGATCCTGTTTGTAGAAAACAATTTACATGTGCATTTTATTTCTTTGAGACGTATGGTGGAAACTATTTACATTGATGTAGGCTGCAAATGTGTTGCAGCCATATTTTAAAATCATCATATTGCCAAAGCAAGGAAACAGCATTTGAAATAAATACTTCAGATTAATTTTGTTTGTTTTGGTTTTGACTCATAATGCCATTACAAATGTGGCGAGCTGGGAAGCTTTGCCAGCTGTGTGTGTTTTGGGAAGAGGAGGGAGAAGACTCTATTTTCTGAACCTCTCTGGGTAGGAAATAATGGTGTTTGTATGTAAGGCTAGGAATGTGAAATGAGCAAAAGCTTTCTAGATGCTTAATTCCTTGGCCACATTATACTAAATTGCTTTGCTTTCTCGAGCAATCAGCTCTGTACGTGTTTTGTATTCCTTGCCTCTGTAATAAATGAAAATCTGTCCTTATTTCCTTATGGGGGACACAAGAGCCCTTACAGAGTCCTTTGTAGGTTCTCTATCGGTTGGAGGGAAGAACAGAGGCCAACCAGAGAATATTGAGAAGCAAAGCAGCTAGTAAGCCTGATCTTTATTGAACTGTTGCAACAGTTCCTCATATGCAGGAAAGGAGGAGGACCCATGTTATGTACTGAATTGAATAGGATCCAAACTGCAGCAGTCTGATTGGTCCTAGAACAATAGGATTCAGAATGCAGCAGTCTGATTGGTCCTAGAACAATGCAGCAGTATGATTGGTTGGCAGGAACCACCCAATCATGCTCCAGATAGAAGTGAATCCACAACCTGATTGGCTTACAGTAGAATTCTGGAATTAGCCAATCATGTGCAGCCCATTGTGTAAATAATGTATATAAAGCAGATACTTTGAGGGGACTTTCATTCGTTCCTCCTCACCACTATGAGCTGAATAAAGAGCATGAAATCACTTTGCGACTCTGAGTATATTTCAACCCAGAACCAAGGTGTGTCTGCCCTTATATCGACATTTAAAATTCCGAGCCCTGGAGTCCAAGACCACCCCCAGAAACATCATACCTACATCGCAGAAAGGGTGGGCTAAAGCAGAAATCTGAGTGGGTTGTTTACCTCCTGGCAAGTTACCTGTTAATGCTTACTGGATTGATACCCTGGGGAGCCTGGCCAGTCTTTTGTAATGATAAATACTTAGTTCCTGAGCCAAGTCACAGGCTCACCCTATTCATACACAGACATACCCTTAAGACAAGATTTGTGAAGGAAAAGACAATGGGGAGGCTTTTCCATTTGACTTTGCAGAGAAAACACCTGGTCAGTTGGGGAGTCAAAACAACTTCATGGCTGTTCTCCTGTGCTGCTTCAGACATGTGGTTTATATATGTACGTGTTTGCTTGGTACATTTATGAACATTTATTATATACACAAGCCCTTATTTTATTATTTCGCCATGCATTCTCATGTGGCTTAACTCATTTCTTCATGGGTTCTGTATTGGTTGGGACAGATGACTTTTCTCCATAAATTCACTGAATTCGTTGTAGTCATGGTGCGGGTTGCTTTGTGTTTTGAATTAATTGTCCTAGATTTAGTGATCTGTTTTCTTGATCGGAGTTTCTAGCTTTCAGTTGTTTCCCATCTGTAAAATGGGTTTCAAGAATGTCTTCTAAACGGAATTGCTTCGTGCGTTGCATGTTGACGTGTGCTGTGCAGCCGGGCTCACCTGCTTTGAGTTGCATTTAAGCTCTTGCTTTGTGTCTGTGAATATCCACCCTCCCTTCCCCACAGGTGGGCGGGGTTTGCGGCACTGAGCGGGGCTCACCTGGACGGGTGCCACCCACCTGCTTGAGCTGGCCTTTGACCCGCCCTCAGCCAGGGGGACAATGGATGGCCAGCCGGGGGCACGCCTAAGGCCCAAAGAAAAGAGGCTGACCGCTGGGCTCAAGCCTCTTTTGCCTTTCTTCCTTCCAGGATCAATGACTTCACTGTGCAATGACTTCTGGCTCCACGACCTGCGACGAGCCCTTGGGGACTGGATAGATGGCGGGGTTTGATTGGTCCTCGGTTATGGGACTTGGCAGTGAGGCCCTTAGGGCCTCGAGTGGTGGTTTTAGGCCTTGGCAAGGTAACCTTTAGTCCAGTGTTTTTCGACCTTTTTTGGGCAAAGGCACACTTGTTTCATGAAAAAAATCACGAGGCACACCACCATTAGAAAATGTTAAAAAAAATTAACTCTGTGCCTATATTGACTATATATAAAGTAATAATCTTGAATAGGAATCAAATAAACACAAAGAAAGTATTTTATAATTACTTTATTACGAAATAGTAAGTAAACAGAAATATGAAAAATTATAAAATACTTTATTTTTAAATCTTTCGAATTTTTCAATTTTTCCCATGGCACACCAGGCAACATCTTGCGGCACACTAGTGTGCCACGGAACAGTGGTTAAAAAACACTGCTTTAGTCTAACATCAAGTTGGGGAGATGCTTTCATGTTCCTTCCCCATGCGGCGGCGCTTGCAGGGCCTGTTAAAGGGCAAAACCGGGAGTCCCTGGCTCTGGAGTGGCAGCATGTAGGTCAAACTCCCTGGACAAGGTCAGTGGAAGGGCATGCTGTGCAAGTTTGTGCTTTGCAGTCCCCTCTCACTGGGCCTCAACTGCCTGCATATCCTCAGCCAGGTGGGCTGAGAGGGTTACCTGCCAAGGCCTGTGCCCAGTTTCCCACTTCTGAAGTTCAATACAGTTGTGGCCAATTTGAACCCATACTCTGGTCTCTTGTCTTATCATTTGGGGAAAGGGGTAGGCACCACAGACAGGGTTTAGCGCGTGTGCCCGCTAATAGATTTGTATTAGGTTGATCTGTGCGGACAGCCTGCATTTGCTGTAAGATTTCAGTCCCGTGTTCAAACGCACCTGCCTGTGTGTGTCACGTTCAGTCTGTCCTTCGCTCACAGCTCCTCGCTCATTGCTCATTTCTCCTTATGGGAGAAATAACACCAGCAAAATTTATGTACTGTGGAAAAGTACTTTAGTGAACTATACGTGATTTGTTTCTGCAAGTGTGTGTGGGCTGCAAATGGCTGCAGAACAGCTGGCGCTCATGACTGAGCAACTGGCTTTGCAGAAAACAAAATGCATGCCAAACTTACTTTGGAGTGTTTGCAAAACTGGAATTGGGCTGTTTTGGGAGCTGGCCTGGCCTCTGTGAAGGTTCGCCTAATAGATCACAGAACATGTTGCTAGTAAATTTCTAGGCAAGGTTATGCAATATCTGAAGATGGAGGCATGCATTATCAAAGGCACCCCTCCAATGCACACAAACACCCTGTTGCATGGTGGTTCTAGGGCACATTCTTTGAAAGCAGTGTGGGACCTCGGATGCCCTGGCCGCCTGCCACTTTGGATGATCTTATTCTTCTGTAGGGGTGGCTAACCTGTGCCCGCCCCCCGATGTTGTCGGTCTTCCCCTCCCATTTGCCTCAGGCAGTACAGACCATGGTCAGGAATGATGGGACTTGAGAGCCAGAGATTCCTCGACCCCTTGTCTATCGTTATTTGGTGTGCTGGTGTGAAGGTCTCAGTTCCAGATACTGTGAACAAAGACTCTTGGATCAGCCTTAGACAGGCTTTATTTTTGGGCTCAGGCTAATTTCAGTAACACTTTTCAGCTTGGTTCATCATCTGCCATGCTTTAAAAAAATTATTTTGGTGTGAACTACGTGTCGGGGGGTAGAGGGAAGAGACGGCTCAATACAGGCCAAAGTTGAAAATTCCAAATGTCCCCAACATGCATATTTTTCATCTCCGCTGAGCTAAGCAGTTGGTTCCTTAACTCTTTCACCCTGACCTTGCCACTGTGATCCATGCGACAGTCACCTCCAGGCTTGATTATTCTAACTCACGCTACGTGGGGCTGCCCTTGAGACTCACCCAGAAACTCCAGCCGGTGCAGAATGCCACGGCGAGGCTCCTTACGGGGTCCTCGTCGCGGGATCACATTCACCCAGTGCTATACCAGCTGCACTGGCTCCCGGTGGGGTACAGGATCAGGTTTAAGGTGCTGGTTTTAACCTTTAAAGCCCCATAAGGCATAGGACGCTCATATCTATGGGACCACCTCTCCTGGTATGCCCCATGGAGGACCTACGGTCTGCTAACAACACCTTGAAGATCCCGGGCCCCAGGGAAATTAGACTGGCCTCGACTAGAGCCAGGGCCTTTTTGGCTGTGGCCCCGGCCTGGTAGAATGCTCCCGCACAAGAGACAAGGGCGTTGCGGGATTTGGCATCTTTCCACAGGGCCTGCAAGACAGAGCTGTTCCGCCAGACCTTTGGGCAGGATGCAGCTTGACTTACTTTCCTTTGTATAAAACAAGCCCAAAGGAGGCTCCCAACCCGCTCACAGGTCCTTGTATGATCAGTGGAAACAATTGGTCCTGGCAAGTATTAACCACTCTCAATTCCAACCTGATAATTGCCACCTGCCCAGATTTTAACTTGTCTGAATTAATTTTAAGATGTATTTTAATTAATTGATGTCTGTTTTTATGCATATTGTGTTGTTTTTATGATGTTAGCCGCTCTGAGCCTGGCCTCGGAGGGATGGATACAAATAAAAATTTATTATTATATTTAGTAACAGTAATACTTTGCCGCTTATAGAGGATCGAAAGCTACTAGTCATGATAGCTATGTGCACTGCCCAACTGCTGAGAAATAGTTCAAGGGCCATTGCCTCTCTGTCAGGCGTATAGAAACTTTGCTCCTCCAGATGTTTCTGAACTACCATCTCCCAAGAGTCAAGGCTGATGGGAGTTCACAGATCCTAGAATTGGAAGGGACTAGTCCAACCCTGTGCAATGCAGGAATCTTTTGCCCAACGTGAAGTACAACAGCTGGAGGACCCCCAATCCCTGTTATAGGCTGTGACGTGGTGGTACCAGTGTCCTGAACAAGGCCTGTACAGGATACTCATTTTCACATTTTGTTAATTTCTGTGAGGTTAATAGAAGCCACTGATGTCAAAGGAAGATTTTGAAAGCATTTTTTCCCAGTGCAGTCCTATGCATTTGTATTGCAAAGTAAGAGCCACTCAGTTGAGCTGCAAGTATTTGTTTCCTGCAAAGCCGCATTCATTAAAATGCTATTTGTTTTGTATGCCTTTCCGTTATACTGATCCACGAAGCTTATGCAACAGGGCAGTTGCTTAAGCAAATTGCTGGAATATGTCTTTTCCTTTCCCCCCAGTTGGGTGTTTGAGAAACTGTTTACTGGTGCTTGAAAAAGAGAACTGCTGAGGCAGAAACCTTGCACCTGGCTCTTTCACATGCCTCAACTCAGCACCTTTCTCTGGAGGACATTTTCACTACTTATCGGGACTTAAAAAGAAACACCAAGTTTTGCAGCAATATGCAAGTATTTGAAACAAAAGACAAAGGCAAGCTGTTCAAAAAATATGTTTTGACACATGGCAGTCACCTTGTTTAGTGCATCGCCCCAGAACGTTCTACCCTCAGGTTAAGTGCAGACATTATAAGGTAAAGGGACCCCTGACCATTAGGTCCAGTCGTGGCCGACTCTGGGGTTGCGGCGCTCATCTCGCTTTATTGGCTGAGGGAGCCGGCGTACAGCTTCCGGGTCATGTGGCCAGCATGACTAAGCGGCTTCTGGTGAACCAAAGCAGCGCACAGAAACGCCGCTTACCTTCCTGCCAGAGTGGTACCTATTTATCTACTTGCACTTTGACAAGCTTTTGAACTGCTAGGTTGGCAAGAGCAGGGACTGAGCAACGGGAGCTCACCCCGTCACGGGGATTTGAACCGCTGACCTTCTGATCGGCAAGTCCTAGGCTCTGTGGTTTAACCCACAGCGCAACCCACGTCCTGCAGACATTATATTCAGGGCAACAATCTGCTTTCTACCGCCACTGTCAGAGGTACTAAGTCTCTTAATACCAGTTGGCATAAATCTCAGGTGGGCAGTTTTAGAATAGTGTTTTGTCATCATGCAGTTTCATACTTTTAGGTCAATTCACGCTTCTCCCGGAGTTTGATACAACATTGTAAATGTACAATTGTTAGGACAGAATATGGGGAGAAAACATGGACTACACCACACCAATCCAAACTATAAATACATTTCAGCCGCTTGCCTGCATTTAAAAGAGAATACAAAGAGAAAGCCAATGCAACAAAGGGCTAGAATCTCCTTAGCTTCTCCCAATGTGCTATTCTTTCTCTTGTCTTGCTCTCATTGTTTACATGAAGGAAGCACTGAAAAGGACTACAAATCCCATCATCTCTGACTATCAGCCATGTTGGCTAGGACTCCGATCCAACGTTTGGAAGGCCAAAGGTCTCACACTCCTACTCTAAGGTCATCCAAGGAATGTAATGGCCCAGCTGGCAAAGCATTTGAACTTGCCTTTCCTTGATGGAAATTGTTGTGTTCACTCTCTCACGTAGTTGAGACAGTAAACACAACTGTGAGTAACTGGCGGCCACAAAAGCAAAAGATGAAGTTTGCAGTGGATATAACCAATCTAATGAGCCATAACCAAGCACTCACAGTTTCTCAACAGCTCAAGGCTAGGAAGCAAAATGTTACACACACGAAGGTTTTGCTAATTTGCATCAACTGCGAGCTGGCAAGCTCATTCATCAATCAAAACATGACATCATCTGCAAGATTACAGTGCCGCCTTGCTTTCAAACAAAAGCATCCCAGCGTAGCACATGGAGATAGGAGATAGTTTTGCTAAAACAAGCCAGCCACTGTGAATTCAGTATGTCCAGGATTCAACATTTAGCACCCCAATTCAAATGGACAAACCCTATTGTTCTCATCCTGGGGCTTCTAAAGTTATCTTCACAGAACAGAAAGGCTACACATTTTGTCAAGCAAACCATTACTCCACGAAACCTGAATTACAGCATTATGGAGATTTACTGCCCATTGCTCAGTCCGCTTTCAAAACAACTGTCAAAATCCCAGTGTGAGACAGCTTTTCTCAATTCCTTTGCAACTTAAAAACCAATGTGCTGATAAGAATCCATTTCTAGGGGACAGATTTCTGCCCCCCCCCCCAATTGTCCATCAATCCAAGAGCAGCAGCCTGCATAGTATACCTATTTAAAATGTAGATTCAGCTGTCCAATGACCCTCGACACCCATTCAGCACCTAGTGATGAAGGTCCTGTGGCTCTTTAGGCGATGTTGGGGCTATAGCTCCCATTGCTCCTGACCACAAAAGGTTGGTTTGGGGCTATGAAGATCTGATGCTCC
Source organism: Podarcis melisellensis (assembly GCF_964234715.1). Lineage (NCBI taxonomy): Eukaryota > Metazoa > Chordata > Lepidosauria > Squamata > Lacertidae > Podarcis > Podarcis melisellensis. The sequence goes on along the minus strand of NC_138528.1, from coordinate 127,611,798 downwards.
CATGCCGTCTGAATCAGGTCATCCACAATTTAAAAAAAAACTTACAAGGGCTAATCATGACACATCAACATTAGTTTGGGTTGAGTATCGTACATTTAAATCTTTGAAGGAATCTTGCACTTGTGAGGGCCCCTACCTAGTTATTTCCCAGTAAAGGTTCTCTGTGCTGCACAATGCCAAACGCTGGGCTGGTTGAGAAACTATTTTCCACTTTCCTAGAGATCCAGGGGCGTGGAACAGCATTCACCCAATACATCCATAGAAGAAACCTTCACATACAGCCAGGGAGATTGGCTGCAATTAAAATTAGGTAGATTTACTCTCCCCCCCCCCCATCACATTTTTCAATGGAAGGCATGTTTTGTATTTATTGTATCTAGCGCACTTTGTGCAAGCTAATGGGTTTTGTCACCAGAGAACCAAGTTGCCAGGCATACTCAAAACAGATATCCAAGGAAGCCTGTTTTGTTATTTTGTTTCACCAGCACCTTGATCCAAAAGGCTACCATATTACTTGAGAAGCTCCAATACTGGACTGATCACAAAGGGCAGTCTGGATTGCAGGTACACACTGATTTTATGAACAGGAGCATTTGCCATCCTCTTTTTAGCAGGCATGAGACCGCAAGGATGTGTGAATGCTGTATTCCTCCATTCCAAACTGAGAAAAACCACATAGTACCTCTACTGTACTAAGATGGCTGTGCTAGATAAGAGGGCACCAAGTTGAGTACACACTTGATCCAGTCACTGCATTCTTTAGCACCCAGAGCCAATGCCAAAGGTCGCATGAGACGCCTTTAAATTGCATCGTTTTGCACCAAACATACTACAAACGGGAGAAGCAATGCTACGGTTAAAAAACCCCCCACTATGGTAATGTCAAGTCTTGCTCTAGATAATCAAGCCTAAAACAATGGCCTCCCTCATGTTATCCCTGCGAAGTATCCTCGCAGGAGTATTCCACTACTGTGGCCTAGTCAACTATCCAAATTTGTAAGGTAAAAGGTAAAGGACCCCTGGATGGTTAAGTCCAGCCAAAGGCGACTATGTGGCTACAGCGCTCATCTCGCTTTCAGGACGAGGGAGCCGGCGTTTGTCCACAGACAGCTTTCCAGGTCATGTGGCCAGCAGGACTAAACTGCTTCTGGTACAATTTTGTAAACCTATACCTTCCCTTGTGAAGACTGCCTTTGGAATGAAAAGGGGTCCACATTATGAACGGTGACAACGCAACTAGAACGATGCATTATTTTAAACGGCAGTTTGGGACATACAAAACACACACAAAAGCCTCGAGTGTTGCAAATGTTTTATTCCTGGTGCTATTGGGGCTTAGATTTTGTTGAAAGCAGCCACATCCATGGACTGAACATAATCCTCAAACGCAGTGATCCTCTCTTCCAGCATATCGGTTCCAACTTTATCGTCTTCAACTACACACTGAATCTGGAGCTTCTTGATTCCATAACCAACTGGAACCAGCTTGGCTAGAAAGCAATCGAAAGAGCTGTGAGAAGCGAGGTTCCGCCTCTTTTCTATCTACGCAAACTCAGGGTTGTGGACTGACAAGAATTTCGCCCCATCATAATCTTGGCTGGTGTCGGGGCTTGCGATGGGGAGAAAGCATACCCAGTGGCCTAAACCTGACCTCTCTGCAACAGCTAATACACAAGCAAGCTGTGAACATTTACATTCCCCCTCAGTGGAATGCAAAAGGGGGGAAAAGTAGACTTTTTTTAAAAAAAGGAAAAGTGGCATCTAACTTTTGGCTCAAGGACCATGTCCACCCTTGGATCAACCCAGTGGAGGCCCCCCCCCCAGCAATGGATGTGCCCAGAAGTGGGTGCTGCCACCCCACACTCCCATTCACCTGCTTGCCCCCCCCCCAGCTTACCCATGCAGATCAGCTGAGAAGAATCCCTGCCTCCTCCTTGCTCATCAAATGCTCAATCTGATTGGGGGGAGGGGCAATTTGCATCCCCATCAGGGTGCTGGCATCTGCCTGCTCTAGTTGCTGCCAAAATTGGTAGGATCTTTATTGTGGGGCAGGATTAGGCCCTCAGAGTGGAAACTACATACCCCTGACCATAAAGGGAACAGATTAAAGGAGCCCGTTCTCCTAGACCGACTGTGGGGAAGTGAGACATTAATATCTTTGAGGGAATATAATTCTCCGCTCGTCTGGCTGGGTTTCCCCAGCCACAGATACCTTTATCAAATCACTTCTTTTAACTGTTGAATACATCACAAAGAAAATGAGGACAGGGTGTTTGTGGGAGTTCAGAGTTCATCCAGTTCCCCAGGTTTTTCTAGACTTTTCTGCAAAGGGCAAAATCCTTGCTGTTTCAAAGGGCTGCGCATTAGAAGCATTGCTTTGCACACATGTACTCGGTGCCTGCTACATACAAGCACCACCCTGGCAGTGCTACCCCTCCGCTAGTGGAGATGGTTTCTTACCCTTCCTTTCCCCCCAACTTTCCTCCAAGGGGGCAAATATTTAGATGCAACCCCCCGCCTGTCAAATGCACAAATGGGATGCGATTGTGGAGCTCATTACGTAAGCCATTCTGGACCCCACGATCTATTCAATGGCGTGATGGAACGCCAAAATTTTACTCTCTCAAACTCAGAGAACTACTGGGAGGCTGTATGCAGCTGTAGCAGTCTTAAGCCCACCCACTGGAAGCTCTCCAGATCTTCTTGCTTGCAAGGTTCCACTGCCCTGGGAATTGAAGTAAGCGGTGCCATCAAGTTCTTGGGACTACTATTTAAGAGCCATCTGAATCGAGCGAGATGCTATGCATATAAACTGCCAGAGAGCTATGAGCCTCTTATTGTCGGCCAGTTACTTACAAGATCCCCAAACAAGGCCATCCGCCTGAATACTTCTGACACACTCTTCTAATTTGCCCATGTCTGTCTCATCATCCCAAGGTTTCACGTCCAACAAGAGGGATGACTTGGCAACGAGTGCGGGCTCTAGAGAAACCAAAGGATAGCTCAGGAAAAGCAGCAAAGCGGAGTGTTCCGATTAAAACCAGGAATTCTCTACAAATGCACCTAGTTGCAAGTTTAACCTATACTGGTTAAGAAAAGCATTAAAAAAAGATTACACAGAGGCGTAATACATTACAGAAACGTTAAGTACTGCTAAACGGAACATTGATTTCTCTATCCAACTTGGCTATTACAAGAATATGAAGTGTGGAAGATACGGTCCTGTCTGTTACACTGAAATTCTCTTCCCTGGTGGAGAAAGGAGATTTGTATAGTGTAACTGCTAATCTCCCACAGTTGGAATACTGCAACTGCTACAGTACAGAGCAGTTTCAGGCCAGTAGCTGTGGGATCCTGCATTGGTTAGAATTAGGAGTCAGAATTTCCCCTTCAGCAAGACAGCACAGGATTTGATTGTAAACAATTGTTTCCTACGGCTTCTATTCCACAGCCTGGAAAATACATTGGTCAAAACTAGGAATTTTAACTCAAAACTTATTAGGACACTTTGGAAATAGCTGGAAGGAAGTTCTGCTGTCACTTATTTATGCTGATTTTAATTCACAATAACCTTAATCAAAAAAGCAATTCAAAGTGCATAAATTCAAAGGCGAAGGAGTTGGATAACGTACTTTTGGATTTCTTTGATTCATACTGAGCAAGCCGCTCCTCCCTTAATCTTTTTGCTTCTTCACTTTCCTATGAAAAGAAAGAGACTGTGTTGGACAAAAGAAAGCAACTGTTCCCAAACAGAGATCAAGTATAACTGGACATGTCAGGTAAAACAAATCATCACGTTTTCAGCCGAAAGATGGTGATTTGGTTTTGTTCATCATGTTGCCAGGTTCTTTTTTGTTTAAATGCATGTGGGCTTATGAGACCTCTCTGCAACTGGAAACTGAAAGGAAAAATATTCTGGATACCTCCTCTTCATCAGAGCCAAAGAGATCAATGTCATCGTCATCTTTGCTGTCTCCGCCTGTGCCTGTTGAGTCCTCAACATCTGAAGGGCCATATTTTCCCAACGCCTTCTTCACTCCAGGCAGACTAGGGGAGAAAACCAGACAGAACTTATATGGTGCCCTTCTACTAACTAAATACGACCCAGAATTAAATTGCAAAAGTGTGTTCCAGTTTGGGCAACTAATTAACAAACCAGCCACCACTTAACCATGGAGACATTTCAGAGGCAAGATACCAGATGCCAGCTGAAAAAGACCTGCTACCCAACGGGAAGGGATGCGGGTGGCGTTGTGGGTTAAACCACAGAGCCTAGGACTTGCCAATCAGAAGGTTGATGGTTCGAATCTCCGCGACAGGGTGAGTTCCCGTTGCTCGGTTCCTGCTCCTGTCCACCTAGCAGTTCCAAAGCACGTCAAAGTGCAAGTAGATAAATAGGTACCACTCCAGCAGGAAGGTAAATGGCGTTTCCATGCGCTGCTCTGGTTTGCCAGAAGCGGCTTTGTCATGCTGGCCACATGACCCGGAAGCTGTCTGCGGACAAACGGCGGCTCCCTTGGCCAATAAAGCGAGATGAGCACCATAACTCCAGAGTTGGTCACGACTGGACCTAATGGTCAGGGGCGCCTTTACCCAACGGGCTAGTCACTAAATCAAACATCCAAGCATGGGAGATTGGGTTTATGCCTGGCACTGAATGAAGTTCGAATAAGGTGATAGAATGAACTGAAATCTTTTTACCCAAATGTGCTCATTTATTATTACATTATAATGAAGCGTATGTGCTCTCCCATTTTTGTAAAGACTCACTGCAAATAAATCTTTCTTAGAGCAGAAAGATTCCAATTCAGCCCTGTCCCTGCTATGTTCCATGTCGAATTCCAGGGAGTTCTTAGCAGAGGAATAACAAAGATGATACCGCCCCCCGGAGCCTAAAGTGGTACAGTCCATTCCTCCAACATCAGTCTGCCGCATGAAAAGGACCAGACCTAAGCAAGTTGTCTAACCGGGATATAATATTTCCTTCTGCTATCCCCCCCCCCAAGTATTCTCTCCTAACCATCATAAATCTTTGGCCTGAACCTGGATTTGTAGCTGCTCTGGGAAGCTGCTTGTGCGCTTGCGGCCGAGGGATCACCACACAAAAGCCGCAGTTCTAAGCATGACTCTGCATAAATGGCCAACCTGAGGTGCCCTCCATCTCACCGCTGCCTGTCAGCTCATTAAGCCCAGCCACGGAGTATGATTAAGTGTTTTGTCACAAGCCTGGAGTTCTCTTAAAACAGCCATATCCCCATGCAGCGCTAGCCAGAAGTGTTTTTAATTCGGGGGAAGGGAGGAGAAAAGGGAATAAAACCTTTTGAAAAGCATTGGAAGAGCTCCACCTGCTGCCTGAAAATTTTGAATAGGGTACACAACACTCAATTTCACAGGTTTATTCTATATGCACCAACTTATTTCTGAGGAGCAGGAGTTACAGCAATTTCATGTCATTCTCAATTAGATCTTTACTGTACAAGGAATAGTCTGCACTGATACAAGTATATAATTCATGCCTTAAGTTGTCTTTTTCGCACTGCTCGTTTAAGAAGGCCCTCTTGTCTCTCCTTGCTTTTCTTTGGAAATCTGCATTCAATTTCCTGTATCTTTCACGATCTCCCTCGCATTTTGCTTGCCTTCTCTCCCCCGCTATTTGTAAGGCCTCATTGGACAGCCACCGTTGCTTTCTTGCATTTCCTTGTCATTGGGATTGTTTTCGTTGCTGCCTCCTGTATAATGTTACGAGCCTCCATCCATTGTTCTTCAGGCACTCTGTCCACCAAATCTGAATCTTTAACCCCGTTTCTCTCTTCCACTGTGTATTCACAAGGGATTTGATTTAGATTGTCTCTTACTGGCCCAGTGGTTTCCCCTGCTTTCAGTTTAAGCTTGAATTGTGCTATAAGAAGCTGATGATCTGAACCACAGTCAGCTCCAGGTCTTGTTTTTGCTGACTCTATAGAGCTTCTCCATCTTTGGCTACAGAGAATATAATCAATCTGATCTCGATGCTGCCCATCTGGTGATTTCCATGTGTAGAGTCGTCTCCTGTGTTGTTCGAAAAGAGTGTTTGTGATGATCAGCTTGTTCTTTTGACAGAACTTTATTAGCCTTTGCCCTGCATCGTCTTGGACTCCAAGGCCGAACTTGCCAGTTGTTCCTTTTATCTCTTGATTCCCTACTTTAGCATTCCAATCCCCCATAATGAGAAGAACATCCTTCTTTGGTGTCAGTTTTAGAAGGCATTGTAAGTCTTCATAGAATTGGTCAATTTCAGTTTCTTCAGCATCGGTAGCTGGTGCATAAACTTGGATTACTGTGGTGTGCAAAGGTCTGCCTTGGAATCGTACCGAGATCATTCTATCATTTTTGAGATTGTATCCGAGTATCAATCTCGCCACTCTTTTGTTGACTATGAGGGCCACTCCATTTATTCTATGGGATTCTTGACCACAGTAGTAGATATGATGGTCATCCGAACTGAATTCGCCCACTCCGGTCCATTTTAGTTCACTGATGCCCAAGATGTCAATATTTATTCTTGCCATCTCCTGTTTGATCACATCCAGCTTACTATGGTCCATTGATCTTACATTCCAGGTGCCTATGCAATATTTTCCTTTAAGGCGTTCGGCTTTCTTTTCATTTCCAGGCACATCCACAACTGAGTGTCTTTTTGGCTTCGTCCCACCCGCTTTATCAGCTCTGGATCTACTTGTCCTTGTCCTCCGCTCTTCCTTAGTAGCACGTTGGACGCCTTCCGACCTGAGGGGCTCATCTTCCAACGTCATGACTTTTATATGCCTGATGTTATTGTCCATGGAATTTTCTTGGCAGAGATACTGGAGGGGGTTGCTGGTTACTTCTCCAACCAGAGATCTGTTCAAGAAAATTGAAAACATGAAAGGAATGTTTCACGCAAAGATGGATATGATTAAGGACAAAAGTGGTAAGGACCAACAGAAGCAGAAGACATCAAGAAGAGGTGGTAAGAATACACAGAGGGATTATACCAAAAAGATACGGATGTCCCAGACACCCCAGATTGTATGGCTGTTGACCTTGAGCCTGAAATCCTGCAGAGTGAAGTCAAATGTGCCTTAGAAAGCACTGCAAATAACAAGGCCAGTGGAAGTGATGACATTCCAGCTGAACTATTTAAAATCTTAAAAGATGATGCTGTTAAGGTGCTACATTCAATATGCCAGCAAGTTTGGAAAACTCAGCAATGGCCAGAGGACTGGAGATCAGTCTACATCCCAATCCCCAAAAAGGGCAGTGCCAAAGATTGCTCCAACTACCGCACAATTGCACTCATTTCACACGCTAGCAAGGTTATGCTCAAAATTCTACAAGGCAGGCTTAACCAGTATGTGGACCGAGAACTCCCAGAAGCGCAAGCTGGATTTTGAAGGGGCAGAGGAACCAGAGACCAAATTGCAAACATGCGCTGGATTATGGAGAAAGCTAGAGAGTTCCAGAAAAACATCTACTTCTGCTTCATTGACTACGCAAAAGCATTTGACTCTGTCGACCACAGCAAACTATTGGGGGGGGGGATATGGAACAACTGAAAGTGAGAAGGAATTAAATAACCTCTTAATGAAGGTGAAAGAGGAGCGCAAAATATGGTCTGAAGCTCAACATCAAAAAAACTAAGATCATGCCCACTGGTCCCATCACCTGCTTGCAAACAGAAGGGGAAGAAATGAAGGCAGTGACAGATTTTACCTTCTTGGGCTCTATGATCACGGCAGATGGTGACAGCAGTCACAAAATCAAAAGACGCCTGCCTCTTGGGAGAAAACGATGACAAACCTAGACAGCATCTTAAAAAGCAAAGACATCACCTTGCCGACAAAGGTCTGTATAGTAAAAGCTAGGGTTTTCCCAGTAGTGATGTATGGAAATGAGAGCTGGACCATAAAGAAGGCTGATCGCCGAAGAATTGATGCTTTTGAATTATGGTGCTGGAGGAGACACTTGAGAGTCCCATGGACTGCAAGAAGATCAAACCTCTCCATTCTTAAGGAAATCAGCCCTGAGTGATCACTGGAAGGACAGATCCTGAAGCTGAGGCTCCAGTATTTGGCCACCTCATGAGAAGAGAAGACTCCCTGGAAAAGACCCTGATGTTGGGGACGACAGAGGGCGAGATGGTTGGACAGTGTTCTCGAAGCTACCAGCATGAGTCTGACCAAATTGCGGGAGGCAGTGGAAGACAAGAGTGCCTGGCGTTCTCAGGTCCAGAGGGTCACGAAGAGTCGGACACAATAAACTAAACAACAACAAAAGCTGTCTGGCAGCTCTGACTTTTCATTGTTAGAAAGCTTTTTAAAAAAGGGACTGAAGAACACATGGCGGGAACAGAGAAAAGTCACTGTATGCGAAGACCTGTTTCCAGGAGAAGCATTGTTCGTGAGCAATAACATTCTTAAAAAATTAAAAATAAAAATGGGTAAAATGGTTTTCACATTTCCCCTTACATATGAGATTTGAAGTTGGCATTATTGTGGCTTAGCTTTGTTTTTTATTATTTTCACAATAATTATCACAAATAAATTAGGGTGCTACAAGATTCTGCTTCAGTTTGCATGCTACAGTAATGCATACATAGCTGCCCCTAGTGAAAGTCACCAACCATTATCCAAACCAGGGATTGTTGTTTCACTCTGGCAAATCTAGTCTGGAGCAAAACAAACCATGATTCCTGGTTCAAACATAATGCTCAGCCAGGGATCATGGGGTGAGCCATCTGAATGTTTTCACTAAGCCATTCCAAAAACATCCTGATTCCCTGAGGTTTAGCAGATTTGAATCATGCTGAATTAGTCTGGTTTTTATTTACGCACTTCACCCAGTGTATGTGTGCTATATAAAAGTAAAGGTAAAGGACTCCTGGACGGTTAAGTCCAGTCAAAGGCGACTATGGGGTTGCGGCACTCATGTCGTTTTCAGGCTGAGGGAGCCGGCGTTTGTCCACAGACAGCTTTTCTGGGTCATACGGCCAGCATGACTAAACCACTTCTGGCGCAACGGGACACCATGACAAGTGCCAACTGCACAGAAACACTATTTACCTTCCTGCCACAGCGGTACCTATTTATCTATTTGCACTGGTGTGCTTTAGAATTGCTAGGTTGGCAGAAGGTGGGACAGAGCAACAGGAGCTCACCCTGTCCCTTGGATTCGAACCACCGGCCTTCAGATTGGCAAGACCAAGAGGCTCAATGGTTTAGACCAGGGGTTGTCAATCTGGTCCCTACTGCCCACTAGTGGGCATTTCAGGATTCTAGGTGGGCGGTAGGGGTTCTATGGCACAAGCTAATCCTTCCATCAAGCACTGGTGGGCGGTAAGGATTTTTTACCATAAAGAAAGATGAATTAGTGGGGGGTAGGTATAAAAAGGTTGACTAAACTTGGTTTAGACCATAGTGCTACCTATATACACTACAGCAAGTATAAGCTCCATTAAGGCAAGAAAAACTTAATCACATAACTGGCCATTATGACACACTTTGTACCTATTTTTGAAGTTACTAATTGGTCCGTTACCTCTCTCACCCCAACCTCGCCACTGTGACCCATGCGACGGTCACCTCCAGGCTTTATTACTGTAACTCACTCTATGTGGGGCTGCCCTTGAAACTGACCCAGAAACTCCAGCGGGTGCAGAATACAGTGGCAAGAATCTTTACGGGGTCCTCGCCGTGGGATCACATTCACCCAGTGCTATACCAGCTGCACTGGCTTCCGGGGAGTACAGGATCAGGTTTAAGGTGCTGGTTTTAACCTTGCCCCACAGAGGACCTTACAGCCTGCAGATAACATCCTAAGGATTCTGGGCCCCCGAATGATCAGACTGGCCTCAACCAGAGCCAGGGCCTTTTCGGCTGTAGCCCCGGCCTAGTGGAACGCGCTCTCACTATGGCCTTGCGGGATTTGACATCTTTCCGCGGGGCCTGCAAGACGGAGCAGTTATGCCAGGCCTTTGGGTCAGGGCCAAGTCTCATTTTCTCCTTGTATAAGAACAAGCATGAAGGAGCTTCCCAGCCCACTCACAGGTACTTATAATGTCAGTGGAAAGAGTTGGTAACCGCCCTCAATTTTAACCTGACGATTGGAACTTGTCCAGTTTTAATTTGTTTGAATTGTGGGATGTATCTTAATTTATTGATCGCTCGTTTTTATGCATTGTCTTACTTGTATGTTAGCCGCTCTGAGCCCAGCTTTGGCTGGGGAGGGCGGGATATAAATATAAAAGTATTATCACTGATTACTGCTGAAACTGTATATGGCTGTCCAGGGACAAAAGAATTCTAAAGTTTTTGGGTGTCATTACATAGTTACACTAGCACAATGGGATTCCCCACCCCTCTTATGCCATCTCCAAATCTGCTATGGAGAGTAGGGGGAACTCTCAGAAAAAGGGGGACGATAAGGAGAGAGAAATCGCTATGTTGCTTAATGCTACATTGAATACAAACCTGTAAATGACAGCAAATTGAGCCCTACCTTGCCTTTTGTTTGTCGAAAGACTTAATGTGGTTGTACCAGCGGAGAGCATGGAACAGCTCAGGAGGAGGGGGTGCACCAACTGCTTCAAAAACTGCAATATCTGCTTGGGATGGGACATACCTACAGAAAACATGTTCAGGTTAAAATTTGTTTCATTCAGCAAAACGAAAAGCACCACAGATATAAAGTGAAATCCATCTCAGCAAGACACTCAGATGTCTACAAGAGTTTGTAGCCCCTTTATGCAAGCTACAAATAAACCAGGAAGGTTCTTATTAACTATAATTTCCTGTTCACCTGAACCAATAAATTATGGTCACCAGACCAGCTTCAGAACAAGGCAGCTTCCAGCAATATAAGAGACCAACTTCAAACTTTCATATCATGGATTGTTCCAGAACTGATAACCACCACTTCCCCAGTTTGAGCAAAATGGTGAACTATGGTTAATTAACCATATCAATTACTTCTGGGTTAGAGTCTTAATACTCCACCACCCAAGAACCGTAACAAAAGCTCTTACAGAATCTGCAATAATCAAGGCCCAAGTCATTTTCCAGTAGGCCCAACACATCTAGCATTGATGTATTTTTTTAAACGATGTAAAGTCTCACTTTTGGGCATTATGGCAGGTTGCAAATCCCATGATCCACACACAAAGATTGCCATGTGGTCTTGGAACAAGTTACTTTGAGCTTACATATTCTCACATGTACTCTTCCGACCCCTCTTTGTATTTTTCTCCCATTTACTTCTCTAACCCATCCTTGCATTTTTACCCCCCCCCAAGTCAGAACCAGAATAGCTTTGTCCCCAAACCACCCAGCTTCTATCCCCAACAATGGTCAAATGTGTTAGTAAAGGGCACATGGTAACCGTTTGGAAAGAGCACTGCAAATCAGACGGTTGCTGCTTCAAATGCCCCATAAACCACCAATTTGTTAGGCAAGCGGCTCTCTCCCAGAGCCCAAAATCTGCAACAGAATAATTTATGGGACCAGAGAGAGGGGAAGTAGAAGAGCCACTGTAAGGCCTCGCTGCCTATCTTTGAGGAAGGAGGTAAAGACCAGCTTGCACCCTGCACCACCCAAAGAAACCAGCAGGTATTCATATATAAATTCATTGTTAAAGGGCGGCTGCTTTGGGGCCTTGAAGAACTCCCCTTTCCTTTGTGCAACCCCTGCTCTGAAGCCTGCAGGCCTTCTCTTTTTAACTTATCTATTTAACTAATGTGGACATCTGCGGGAGACAAACCTGACTTAAAAACAAATACCATCGTAACCATGATTTGCCTTATGATGACGCTTGCCCCTCAAAGTAGGAAGACTAGAGGCGAAGATTTATCAGCTACTTTAAAATGAGGCTGCATTTTAAATTGAATTTTAGCCTGTATTTTAAATTGGTCCCCCCCTTCTCTATTCCCCTATTATGCTTTTACTGTGATTTTATTGGTGTTACCCGCCCTGAGCCCGCCTAATAAATAAAAATTATTATTATACTTTAAAATGCTTCAGAACAACGTGGCTCCAGCTGTAGGGTGTCAAAGAGATACACCTACGACTATTTATAGCGCCTTTCTCTCTCGCGCGCGCGCACAAAGTACAGCATGGTTTCCAAAAGAGAGACTTGCCAAGGTGCTAGTCCTCATTCCAACTGCTAGGCCGCTGCCCTCTTCGTGCAGCCATGTGGGGCCCACGCGGGAAGAAGCGAAGGCCAATGAATGGGAAAAGCGGGACCTACTGCTGGCGATTAAAAGGGAAACCGTCTATATTTCGGGGTGCGCGGAGGGCGGCTCACCCCTCGATGTAGCTCCTGCTGGCTAGGAAGGCGTTGAGAAGCTGGAGCCCCGAGGCGGATTTCAGATCCCCAAAGCCCATGATGGCGCCGAAGTTTCAGGAGCGGGAGGCGGGGAAGAGACCAGCTGCGCGCGCACAACAGCCACCACAACGGCCGTCGGGGAAAGAGGGCGGCGCTCGGCGTCCGCTGCTCTTATATATACGCACGCACGCAGATCCCTCCGCCACGGGGGCTGATTTCCGCCGACGTGTCCTTCCGCCCCTCACGGACACGCCCAAGCCCCGCCGTTTTTGAAAGTTGCCGATTTATGACAGGAGGAAGCGGGATCAGCTCTCACGTCAATCAAGGAAGGGGCGGTACTTCCCCCCGTTTGTTTCTAACGGACCGGCCCCGCCCCTCCGCAGGTTTTAAAAGCCGGAAGCTGCGCTAGGAGGAGGCGGATCATGGCCCACGTCAATCAAAGGAAGGAAATCAACGGTTGGTTCGCCTCGTTTGTTTTCAATCGACGGCGGAACTTGCGTGCGGGCCGCGGGACGTCGGCGGCGTCCTCTCCGAATGTTGCCGAGCGCGTCGCGGAAATCGCCGAGGGCCCGCCGCCATCTTAAGTGCTGAGGAGAGCGCTTCTGAGGAGGCAGCGGCGGAGGAGGCGTCCTGGGTCGTTAAGGCCGGACCGGGTTACCACCCGCCCCCCACACCGGGCCAAGGAGGAGGAAGATCGGGGCGCGGCGGGCAAAAGGGCCTCCGCGGTGCTTTCCGTCCCGTTTCCCGGACCGAAGGGAGGCGCGTAGGTAGGCCGCTGTCCGCTTCGCCTTCGCGGCGCCCTTGAGCGGGTCGTCGGGCTACTTGCGCCCCCTCGGCGCCCGCGGCCGAGACTCCCCTTGCCGGCTTCCTCCCTCGTCGCGTCGCCCCGTGTGGTAATAAAAGACGGCCCCTCTCTTCCCTACTGCACTGGAGACGAGCCGGGCCTCGGGAAATAATAGCAGGCAGGTGTCCCGTCGCCCTCAGGGGCGCCCAAAGGTCACCTTTCGTGAGCTGGCAGAGGGTGCGGAGAGGGAGGGGGCCGTAAGCAGGAGCAGAAATAAGCGAATGTCCAGGTGGCGCAGCGGGTGAGGGCGCCTGGCTGCTTCACCAGGCAGGTGGCTGGTTCGAGCCCACCCAGGGATGGGGGGGGCAGGAGGATTATTGTGCAGTGGGATGGGCTAGATGACTCCTGGGGACCCCTTTCAGCTCTGTTGTCGTTTAGTCGTGTCCGACTCTTCGTGACCCCATGGACCAGAGCACCCAGGCCCTCCTGTCTTCCACTGGCTCCCGCAGTTTGGTCAAACTCATGCTGGTAGCTTCGAGAACACTGTCCAACCATCTTATCCTCTGCTGTCCCCTTCTCCTTGTGCCCTCCATCTTTCCCAACATCAGGGTCTTTTCCAGGGAGTCTTCTCTTCTCATGAGGTGGCCAAAGTATTGGAGCCTCAGCTTCAGGATCTGTCCTTCCAGTGATCACTCAGGGCTGATTTCCTTCAGAATGGAGAGGTTTGATCTTCTTGCAGTCCGTGGGTCTTTCAAGAGTCTCCTCCAGCACCATAGTTCAAAAGCATCAATTCTTCGGCGATCAGCCTTCTTTATGGTCCAGCTCTCACTTCCATACATCACTACTGGGAAAACCATAGCTTTAACTATACGGACCTTTGTTGGCAAGGTGATGTCTTTGCCTTTTAAGATGCTGTCTAGGTTTGTCATTGCTTTTCTCCCAAGAAGCAGACGTCTTTTAATTTTGTGGCTGCTGTCACCATCTGCCGTGATCATGGAGCCCCAGAAAATAAAATCTCTCACTGCCTACATTTCTTCCCCTTCTGTTTGCCAGAAGGTGATGGGACCAGTGGCCATGATGTTAGTTTTTTTTGATGTTGAGCTTCAGACCATATTTTGTGCTCTTCTTTCACCCTCATTAAAAGGTTCTTTAATTCCTCCTCACTTTCTGCCATCAAGGTTGTGTTATCTGCATATCTGAGGTTGTTGATATTTCTTCCGGCAATCTTCCCATCCCACCCATTCAACTTTCCAATCGATTGGCATGCATAACATGGAAAAAAGAACAAGAAAGGGAAAGGGCCATATAATACCAAGCCGTGGCTAATATGGCACAGAGGAGAGAATCGGGGTTCAATAAGGCATTTACAGATTGGAGAACTGGGCCTGAACTAAAAAAAGGTTCTGCCCTTAAGAAGGAATAACCAGATGCAGCAGTATAAGAATTTGGGGGGGGGGGCAGCTGACTTGCCAGTAGTACATTTGAAAAGTCTCTTGTGAGGGGTCTTGGTGGACCGCAAAATTAACTTGAGTCAACAGTGTGATGTAGCAGCAAAAATAAAGGGATGCTGTTGTAGGCTGCATCTGCATAAGCAGAGTGTTCCGATCAAGGTAAGTCATAGCTTTACTCTTTTCTCCCTTGGTCAGACCACCCCAGGAGTACTGTGTCTAGTTCTGGGCACCACAGTTTAAGAAGAATTTAGTCACGCTGGAATGTGTGCAGAGGAGGGCTGCTCAAGGTTATGAAGGTCTGGAAACCAAGCCTTATGAGGGAACAATTGAAGGAGTTGGGTCTGTTTAGGCTGGGAAAGAGGTGACAGAGGAGATACAATAGCCATCTTATCTGAAGGGCTGTCACATGAAGGAAGCAATAAGCTTGTTTTATGCTTCCGCAGAGAGTAGGACCCAAACCAATGGCTTCAGGCTTTAGCTGAGATTTCTGCATTCTGCATTGCAAGAGTAGATGGCCCTTGGGATCCCTTCCAACTCTAAATTTCTATGAAACGCACCTGTTTACAAGAACAGCAGCAGGTTCACAATGTGATCCTAGCCCTGCTTGCTTGCTTATGTTGTAATTTTATATGCTTTCCCAGCCCGTTTCCCTTTATGAAGACAGTATAAGAGCATTGAGGGCATCACTTGTCAGCAGTACTACATGTATAGACAGCACAGCTACAAGCTACCTCCCTTTTTTATGTTACAGATTTAGTGGCAATGCTTATGGAACTATTTGAGACTCAAAATCTACCTCCTTAGGATTTTTGCCATTTACTCTGGAGTAATTGTCACCATATTCTGCCCCGGGGGAGTGTCCACAGTAATTCTAGCATCTTTCTTATGATCCTTCTCTGTGTTAGTGTGCAGATTTAGGGACTGAGTGCAAAGGAGCTCCTGCACTTTTAAGAGCTGTGAAGAAGTCTCTTCAATAGGTGCGGCGACAGCCTACACACAATGTATACTGTGTGAAACGTTTATGTACTCTGCTTACCTTTCACATTTTGTACTTAAGGTTTTTTAAATTTTGTAAAAGCTGTAAGCCGGGGTGGGGAACCTTAGGCCCAGAGGCTGAAGGCCGGGAAACCTTCAGGTACAGAGCATGTTCCCTGCTTCAGACCTTCCTTACAATGCATGGAGGGCAGTAGGAATGTGACAGTAATGTGGGAGTGAACACCTGAATGGGACTTATGTAATTCTTGCATGTGTGGCCATATCTGCAAGTGTTCATATGCTTGGGTGTCAGAAACATTGGGTTATAAATTTAAACTATTTTTCATTCATTTTAAATTTAACAAGCTCTTGTTTGAACCTTGTTTTAAACTTTAATTTTAATGTCTTATCTCCAGCACCTTATTTCCAGCACCATGTTGCGACTCCCTGCTGTCCACAAGGCCTTAGCTGGTGCTACTCAGATGACTAAAGGATGTGGTAAGTTGCCTTTATATCCAGTCCATTTATATAGTAACTCTTTCCAGTTTTGGTTGTAATTTTCATTATAGACTCGGTAATTCACAGATAATTCAGATGTCTGAAGTTTAATTATGGGCTTAGAATGAAGACAAATTCCATTTTGGGGAAGGAGAATCCATTCTGTTTAATTTGTAAGGCTTTTTTGAAGTCTTAACGAAGTTCATACAAACTTGCTGGCTTTTTACTGAATTCTAAAAAAACCTGTTTGCACTGTACTGTACTTTTTAAAAAGATTTCTATCAAAGTCATTTAGAGAAGTAAAGGCTATAATGAATTGTCATAAAAATAACACACCAACAGGAATCCTTTTTAAAAAATACCTGAAATTTTAAAAAGTATGTCATGTTTTTAGACACACCTCCTTTTAGAGAAAATACTTCATTTTAATGCTTGGAAGCAGCTTCTTGCTGTATATGAATGTAATGCACCCCCCACGTCCCCCTGGCAAGGAAGGAATCAAGTTTGTTTTGAATTGACTGCAATTTAGCATATCAGTCAGACCCTAAACTGTGACTAATCTTAACAATGGTTGGTTCAAATAAGCAGGCTTTAAAAAGTATGAATTGATGTTGGCATATTACAACTAACCATTAAGATTAATCCAATTTGTCCAGGTTGAGATTATATGGCAAGCTCCAGTTAATCCTAAAAGGAAATAAAAACTGAACTCTCATCACAGTGGGGGAGCGCAGAAACCTAGGACCTGCTGTGGCTCATTCTTGTAATGGTAAATTATGGTCTGAACAATCCGTGGTATAAAACACACTGTGCAGATAATGCCATCCTAGGGAATTAAATGTTTTTTTCCTCTATTTTTGTAAGGTCAGTTGATAGGTTAAAAGTAATAAAATATTATATTCCAGCACCTAAATAACTGACAACTTAAATTCATATTATGCTTTGGGCTTTTTGGCAGGACAGGCTCCTCTCAACTCTCACATGATCAGCATGTGTGCTGAAAGGGGGCGGGGCAGGAGGGGAGGGATGGGATTTGCATGTGCAACAACAGAACTCCTTGTGTAAGCGGGGATTCCCCTGTATGAGCTTGTGTGCCCTGTTTATCCTTTCAGCAAGTTACTAGTGAATGAATCCAAAATACTTAATCTGACTTCTGAGCAATAAATGATCACATTTTCCATATTTTATTCTTTTGTCTTTCAGTGCGTGCAACAGCAACAGCAGCCAGCAACCTGATAGAGGTTTTCGTTGATGGGAATTCTGTATTAGTACCTCCAGGAACCACAGTACTTCAGGTAGAATAAATTTGTATACACTGTCTCTTTCTATTCACATTCTGTTCACATCCCCTCCAGTACCTGCTGTAATATCTCTTTAAAGCACATTGGACCTTGCTTCTCATGGCTCCATTCCTTTATAGCATTGGAAACCAACTACAAAGAAAAATAAGTACAGTGGTACCGCAGTTTTCGAACGTCTCTGTTGATGAACATTTCGGTTTTCAAATGCCTCGGAAGTCGAACATGCCACGTGGCTTCCGTTTTGAGTTTTCAGTTTTTGAACGTTTCAGAACTTGAATGGATTACGTTCAAAAACAGAGGTACCACTGTACTTGGATAAAAATAATAGCTTTTCTTTATAAATGAGAGACTGACAGTGCTTTCCTAACATATCTACTTGGAAGTAAGACCTGTTGTGTTTTAATTGTAACCTGCCTTGGGACCTTAAGGTTAAGGGAAGGGTAATAATAATGATAATTAATGATGAGTTCAATGGGACTTTCTCCTAGGTAAATGCTTATAGACTTGCAGCCTGAGTCATATTTGTGTGGAACATGCTAAAAAGTTCCTAACATGTACATTGACACTCTTTCTCTTTTGTTTTGTCTTTTCTGTAGGCCTGTGAAAAGGTTGGAATGCAGATCCCTCGATTTTGCTATCATGACAGATTGTCAGTGGCTGGAAATTGTAGGATGTGTCTTGTGGAGATAGAGAAAGCTCCCAAGGTTGCTAATACTTTTATCTTTCATAAATTGTTGTGTTCTAGAAGTGTAAAGAGCCAACAGGACAGTTAAAGACAAGTGTAAAGCGCTTAGCAGAACAGCTAATGACAACCTTGCTGGCATCTAAATTACAAGTTGCAATATGCCCACTGCTAGTTTATTATGAAACT
Organism: Podarcis melisellensis; assembly: GCF_964234715.1. Taxonomy (NCBI): domain Eukaryota; kingdom Metazoa; phylum Chordata; class Lepidosauria; order Squamata; family Lacertidae; genus Podarcis; species Podarcis melisellensis. The sequence goes on along the minus strand of NC_138528.1, from coordinate 127,593,582 downwards.
AAGGCAAACAGTTGAGGCCTTTAATTGATAATACCCTGCCACTATGTGAGCATCCATGTATACAAATTTGATATTGATGTAGCTTTCTTATGCGTTTGTAGCCAGTAGCTGCTTGTGCCATGCCAGTAATGAAGGGTTGGAACATTCTGACAAATTCTGAGAAGTCTAGGAAAGCAAGGTAAGCTCCATCCGATTGTGTGCAAATTGCAATGTATGCTGCTCAGAACTGAGATCAGTGTGGCTTATTGCCAAGTAAGTGTGCAGCAGGGTGCATCTTTAGTCTTCAACATTACAACAGTAAGCTGGGCACGTGTTTGTTTTTTTTTAAGACTTGTTTTTAACAGAAATGTTAATGCTTGAACACACTTTCAAAGGAGGACATAATTATTAATAGCATGCTGTATTAAAATAAATGAATTCATGTACAGTGGTGCCTCGCAAGACGAAAAGAATCCGTTCTGCAGGTCTCTTCGTCTAGCGGTATTTTCGTCTTGCGAAGCAAGCCCATTGACGGATTAGCGCTTTTAGCGGCTAAGCGGATAAGTGGCTTAGAAAAAGGGGGGGGGGGGAGAAAAAAAACCCCGCAGGAACTCGCAAGACATTTTCGTCTTGCAAAGCAAGCCCATAGGAAATTTGTTTTGCGAAGCACCTCCAAAACGGAAAACTCTTTCGTCTAGCGAGTTTTCTGTCTTGCGGGGCACCACTGTATTACTAGTATATAAAGTGTTTTTAGCATACATTAAATGCTAAATATATATGGTGGTTTCTCTTTTACTGACCTCCAACAGAGAAGGCGTAATGGAATTCTTGTTGGCAAACCATCCACTGGACTGCCCCATCTGTGATCAGGGAGGCGAATGTGACCTTCAGGTATAGCGTCTTGGATTTTTAAAATGGCATTTGGGGAAAAATTTGCTTCTCAGTCACATATGTTCATTTATTTGGGTTTATTTGTCTTTAGGACCAGTCAATGATGTTTGGCAGTGATAGGAGCAGATTCCTAGAAGGCAAACGTGCAGTGGAAGACAAGAACCTCGGCCCACTAGTGAAAACGATTATGACCCGGTGCATACAATGTACTCGATGCATTAGGTAACTGCTACCCTGTTTTGTACACCAACAGTGTGTATGCATAGTTATCTTGTTATTGGGGACATTCATCAGCCCGTTGCTTGTGTTCAGTTGCTTATGAAAGATCATTCTTTAGTTCTGTTCCACTGCTGAATTCTCTCTGGAAGCACCGAAGGAGTCCACACATTTTTCACATAAGCAGCTGACTATTTCATAATGTAAAATCAGGTGGGCAAAAACAAGGATCTGGAATAAAAATGCACTCGTGTGAAAATCTGTCATTTTAGCTTTGTGTCGGGTCACTTGTTGGAAATAGGATACCTGGCTGCTGTAACAAAGTACGCTATGGAGTGCTCCCTGTTTGGATTCCAGGCACTTCATTCCCTCTTCTCTACCCCACTCCCACAGTGTTTTGTTTTATCTCCCAGTAGTCAGTTACCCACTTAGCATGCTCAGTCTTCATTGGGTTGTTGTAGAGGAACAGGAGTTTTGCAACAAAATGCCTGAACTGTTTCTGGAAGCCCCACAAGCCTAAGATAAATTAATGTAGAGAGATTTTAATGTGGTACAGTGACTTACACTTAATGGAAACTTAGTAGACTTCATAGTTCCTTTTAAGTTTTACTTTCCCTGAACCTGTGAGTTGAGGCAGGTCAGATAGCTAGGTGTGGGTGGTTCTTGCATTATAATAAACACTTTACAGGGGCTAGAGCTGCAGAAAATTACTTGTACATGTGAGGCTAGAAATGCTTTTCATTCATCTGAACAATTGCTAGTTCAGAAGTGCTCAGTTATAAATCCTTCTTTTTGATTACTTCTTTAAAAGAATTTTTTTCTTGCAAAGACAAACTGACATTTCATGTATTGCTGTGTTTTGTTTTTGCTTTCATTTGTCAGGTTTGCAAGTGAGATTGCAGGAGTTGATGACCTAGGAACCACAGGAAGAGGAAATGAGATGCAAGTTGGCACTTATATTGAGAAAATGTTCATGTCAGAGTTATCCGGCAATGTGATTGATATCTGCCCAGTAGGTGCCCTTACCTCCAAGCCGTATGCTTTTACATCTCGACCCTGGGAGACAAGGCATGTGTCTTTACTGGCACTTGAAGTGTCACTTTAAATATAATTCTTTTATTGTGCTATATGCTAAGTGTCAAATATTCAGATTAATTGAGACATGGGAACGTAGCTTTTCCCCATGGCTTCTGGACTGTATTTGTAACCTTGAACCTTTTGAAGGTCATAAGAACCCTAGTAATACAAAAGCTAATATAAATAAAATTTATCATGGTTCAGGAATGTGTCCATAGAGCACATTCATTGATGGTGTGTTGACCTGGGATAATTTGCCCATAATAAGCATTTCCACCAATTTTGGAAAATTCTGGTCGCTTTCAGAACCATGTAGCTTCTGCTTCATGTCAGACGGTGGCACCAGCAACAGTGCTCTGTTACTCCAGTTCAGCCATTCTTGAAGCAAAATTGCTTGCCACAGGGTACCAGGCAAAGGGCCATGCATGCCTGCCTGCCCTGTGGAACATCCACCCATCAGATGTCAAAGAGATAAATAATTATACGACCTTTCGTAGATGTCTGAAGGCAGCCCTGTATCATGACACTTAATGCCTGATGTTCTGTTGTGTTGTTTCTGTACATGCCAGTGGCGTAGTGTGGGGGGTGCAGGGCGCAACACCTGGGGGTTAGGGTTAGGGGGTGCAAATCCATGGGTTAGGGGCGCAAATCCACGGGTTAGGGGGCGCAAATTACTTGCCTTGCCCCGGGTGCTGACAACCCACGCTACGCCACTGGTACATGCTGTTGGAAGCTGCCCAGAGCGACTGGGACAACCCAGTCAGATGGGTGGGGTACAAAAAATTGCTGCTGCTCCTGGCATAGGCTGTTCAGGATGCAGAACTGAGAAAGGAAGGGTGAGGAAAGAATGGTAGTAATGAGATAGGCAGTAGTCCTTTACAGGCTGAATTTATATTAAGTGTTGGTAGTTGCTGACTTCTGATTTGCAATATATTATGGGAGGTTAGTCATACTTGTTGTCCATGATTGGAGTTGTTAGAAACTTGGGAGCGTTTGGGAATGTTTAGTGCGAGATCTGTTTTCCAGATAACAGCATCCTGAAGTTTTGCAATTGAAGGACTCTGTTCTTTTCGCTTAGGAAGACAGAATCCATTGATGTTCTTGATGCAGTAGGGAGTAACATTGTGGTAAGCACTCGAACTGGAGAAGTGATGAGGATTTTGCCAAGACTACACGAAGATATCAATGAGGAATGGATATCCGATAAAACAAGGTATGCTTTAACATGTATGTAAAACATCATATTCTCAGAAGAGAATTTTAGTACACAAATATACAGTTACAAGACTTTCTTCATTCCATGTTTGAAGATTTAGGAACAGTTCAAGAATTACTTGCAAATGGATGTTGATCATCTTCTGTTGCAGCACAAAAAAAAAATCACTGCTATCTGCTCTGGAAATTTTTGGGGCTTAGCTGTGCATATTCTTCAATAGGATTATGCCTAATATGTTTGTATTTTTCTAATTTTAAAATTGTAGATTTTTAAAACTTTCTTTGGCCATTTCCACTTAAGAAGGTCTGGTTATGAACAAAACACTTAAGTATATGTGCCACAGAAAATGACAAAGTAATTCAAACTTTCTGAAAAGGTGGTATGCCGATAGATCTGTTAATGAAGTAGCTGCTGATAGCTGGGTTGTTCCTTCAGCAGTTGCTTCATCATTATCTTGATCTTCATTCCAGATTTGCTTATGATGGTTTGAAACGTCAGCGTCTTATTGAGCCAATGATAAAGAATGAAGAAGGGATGTTCACTTACGTGTCTTGGGAAGAGGCTTTGAGCCGTGTGGCAGGAGTGGTAAGAAAATATTGTTTCTTACAGTGTACTCTTGACCATAGCTAAGGTGCTCGACCGACTGCTTTCACAGTAGTACGGAACCTAATGAAATCATTACTAATGACTACACTGCAATCATTAACTAAAGTTCTTATAATTTGGGGGAGTGAAATTTGAACTTAAGTCATGCTTTCTTCACTTTAGAATTCAGGGGTTAATTGCATTACACATCTTGTAATTTTAAGGTGTAGCTCAGGAACTTGTTTTGCATTGTGGACTCTGAAGAGCCATATTATATCTTGAATGCCATCTTTACATATCAGGATAGTTTTGCTTCCTCCTCTGCAATCTTGTGAATATTTAAAAGAATAAACAATGTGTCCCACCTGCATTTTTGGGGGGGGGTAAGAGGAAATTGGCTTACCGTTCTCTATTTTTCTAGTTGTCGAAGATGAAAGCTTTTCCACTTTTTTTTTTTTTTACAAAACATACCAAATTTGCTGCTAAAATTTTAATATAATATCTCATCATCTTGTTTCCTCATTTGCAGCTGCAGGGGAGCCAAGGTAATGATATAGCTGCAATTGCAGGAGGACTTGTGGATGCAGAAGCACTTGTATCTCTTAAAGACTTGCTGAATAGAGTAAACTCTGACAACTTGTGTACTGAAGAGGTCTTCCCTACTGCAGGAGCTGGGTAAGTTAATGCTAACAGCTGTACTACTACTGGACTAAAAGCATCAGGGACAGCCCAAGTCATTTTCTGCTTGAGACTAGGACAAGATAGAGCCCAATATCATGTTCAGAAGCTGATTGGACAGGCAGTTGAATCTTTATTTGACATTGATAAGGCTGTGTCTTTTTGAGGGCAGCAGGCTAGCTTAGAGGGTACTGGCTGGGCTGTCCTCCTTGCTGCCACTGCCCAGCCTTTGCCATCTAAGGGGAGTGCCTCATTCTGCTTAATGGTAGGGCTGGCCCTGAAAAGCATATCCTCAGATAATAGTAGTAATAATAATAATAATAATAATAATAATAATAATATTTATACCTTACCCATCTGGATGGGTTTCCCCAGCCACTCAGGGCAGCTCCCAACAGAATTAAAAGCACAATAAAACATCAAACATTAAAAACTTCCATAAACAGGGCTGCCTTTGGATGTCAGATCAGCCTGCGAGTTGTCAATTTTGACATATCAGAACTGTATATATTAAGAGGACCACATAAGTTTTAGTAGAGGCAGGTATAAAGTAAGCATAGAGCCATTTTCACAGAAGAAAGTGAAAATGCTCATATCAACCTATTAGTTTATTTTAATGCACAGTGGAATCCAGGACCAGGATTTGGATTTATTATTTTGAGATCTAGTATTTTTATGAAATAAAAGTATTCTTAACAGAGGTATTAACAGAGTCCTTCCCATTGGAATACCCCAGTCATATTTTCCTTTTTTGTGTGTATTCTGTTACAGAACAGACCTGCGATCTAATTACTTGCTTAATACCAAGATTGCAGGAGTGGAAGAGGCAGATGTCTTGCTCCTGGTTGGTACCAATCCACGCTTTGAGGCACCTCTCTTCAACGCCAGAATCCGAAAGAGGTTTGTAGCTTCATGAAAGTAGCAGATGTTAAATGGCTTGCTCCATGCAAATGAGAAACTGCATCTTGAAAGTGGAATATTGGGTCCTGCTACGTATGAACTTAAACTGGGAACTATTTAATTGGACAATGTCTTGATGGCTGTAGTTACCGTATTTGGCTGTAGTTGGCTGTAGTTACTCTATAAGACGCACCAGACCACAGGACGCACCTAGTTTTTGGAGGAGGAAAACAAGAAAAATAATATTCTGAATCTCGAAAGCCAGAACAGCAAGAGGGATCGCTGCACAGTGAAAGCAGCAATCCCTCTTGCTGTTCTGGCTTCTGGGATAGCTGCGCAGCCTGCATTCGCTCCACAAGACGCACACACATTTCCCCTCACTTTTTAGAAGTGAAAAAGTGAGTCTTATAGAGCAAAAAATACGGTATATCACTTGCTGTGCATTGTGCTAATGCAACATACACATTAAGGGACTGTGACTGTTGTGGTTATTGTACTAAGAAAAAGGAGTACTTTCAGAATAAAAAAATGCAAGGGCTCCAAAACTGCCTTTCATAAGATCATAGACCTTCAATTCATGTTAAGCAGTTCATACAATCTCCTTGCTAGAGTTGTCTTCATGCTGCCTAGCAAGCTGTCCCTGAAAATCTGGGAAATAGCACAACATTCTCTGATGCAATGCATCAGGAGAGGAGAAAGTCAATTGAATACATTTAAGGTGTTGCATCTGTTTTATGTCTTAAAAATTAGGGTTCCTACTCAGTGTTTTTTTTTCTAGAAAGATAGGTACCATGAAGTTGTTACAGCAAGGGCCACACTTTTTAACAACAACAAAAGAAGAGGTGCCAGTAAGCGTACCCTGGAGAACCCCCTGAAAAAAAGCCCTGCTTATCCCTCTCTTGGGTGCAGCCCATCTGTTAAGTTTCAGCAGCTTCTGTATGAGGAACTCTTGCAAGAATATATTGTGCAAAAATAAAATGACCATGCACTGATTTCTCTGCACATTATAAAACCTTAATAGCATTTTTCGTGCTCCATTTTCAGCTGGCTACACAATGAACTTAAAGTGGCTCTTGTGGGCAGCCCAGTTGACTTGACTTACACATATGATCACCTGGGAGATTCCCCACAGATACTCCTGGACATTGCTTCAGAAAAACACCCATTCAGCAAGGTACCTTTTAAAAAAATGCAGTGCTTTGGAGTGGTAGATTATAATCAAGGTATTAAAGGTAGCAAGGTATTAAATTTTGTAAAATGGTGGTGATATTTAGTACTCATATATGGGTTCATATTTAGTATGCTTTTGAGAGCAGCCTGGTAGAAGGCACTCCACACCATAGAGGCCACTTATTCCTCCAGTGGAAATAAAGGACCCAGGACCACCCCCAAGCTTGGATACCTCTGGGGGAGCATGACCCCCAACTAGAACAGATTCCATCTCCCTCATCCAGATAGGTGAACTGCCTACTAACAGCGCATTTGCAAATGATGCCACATGCTTGTTAAAAGCTGTAGTTGGCCTTTTCATTCAGTATGTTAGCTCTGAGGTTAACATCCTGCTCTCTTGCAACTTCCACACAGGTCCTGAACCAAGCTAAAAAGCCAATGGTCGTGGTTGGCAGTGCAGCACTTCAGCGTGGTGATGGGGCACCCATTCATTCAGCCATTTCCACCATTGCCCAAAATGCAAGTACAAAAAGTGGAGCTGATCCCAGCTGGAAAGTCATGAACATTCTTCATAGGTTTGCTCAACACGTCTTTGTCCCTTTTTTGTTGTCTTGTATGGTGAAGTTTAAAGGCTTCCTAGGTCAAAGATGTTGGCTTCATTCATGTAAGATAGAGATCTACTGGGAAACAAGTGTCGCAAAATGGTTGCTTGTTTGTAGAACCAAGCATTTTGTTAACTTAATCTATAAAGGGGGTATTGTCCAGTAATGGGATTAGCAGGACATGCTCATATGCATTCAGAGCCAAATAGAAACTTATTTCAAAATTGAGCATGGAACACTAACTCTAGGTAAAAGCTCATTTTTGTGTGCGTACAGTATACATACATGTCCCAAATTAGCCTCCCCCCACATTTCTCAGTGATTGTGTGTTTTCATGCGTTGTTACAGAGTTTAGAAAGTGCTTCAAATAATTGGGCTTTGTCCAGGTAACCTTCAGCAAGTTTTATACCTGTGGATCTGAATGAATAACTTAGGATTTATACCTCCTGGATACTTTATTTTATCTGATTTTGAGAGAGGAATTTTAGATAATTGGGTGAAATTGTAATCTCTTCCTCGACAGGGTTGCAAGCCAAGTAGCTGCCCTTGACCTAGGCTACAAGCCAGGAGTGGATGCGATCCGGAAGAACCCTCCTAAAGTGTTGTACCTTTTAGGGGCTGATGCGGGCTGTGTTACTCGGCAAGATTTGCCTCAGAATTGCTTTATAATTTATCAGGGTAAGTAGCACCATTTGATCACAAATCAAGGGAGGAATTTAATGTTGCTCTATTTGGATCATTTGGATCATGTTTTATGTTTTATGTTAAAGCTGTACATTTTCTGTTCTGTTTCCTGATTTGAGGGCCAGAAGTAGCTGTTAAGTATACTTTGGCACAGATGAAATGGAAAATGTTGAATGCTGATTTGTGTTTTAAGGGGACTTTATCCCTAATAAATTAAACCTAATGTCAGTGTTTGCGCTATGCCCTCTATGATGACTAGAGTGGGTGACTTGTGTTTGAGAGCTAGATTACTTCTTAAATTGGGAGAACTAAATTATTTTAAGCAACATAGAAACTTGGTGTAGCCAGGAAAGAATCCTTTCATGAATCCTATCAGCTAGCACAGCTAATTTGTCTAAACTGGTATAATTCTTTATAGTTGCTTAAAATATAAGTTACCTTGAACAAATTAGTGAGGAGCTATTTCACCTGGAAGAAATGGTTTGATAATCCCAGCAGGTAAAATGATAAGCCTTTGATAATGGGGGAATTCTTGAGGGAATATCTATAGTCTTTTACAATGTCCTGGCTAAGACATAACAAACCATGAACCAAAGCTGAATCAAAAGTGTGCAGTTTGTAACCCAAAGATAGAAAGAGCTATAAGAGTACAAAATAAAAAGTACGTAGCAGTGCATGGTGTAAAGTTAGGATACATGATGATATTGGAAGTACATCTGTTGGCACTGGGGAAGTTTCTGGTACCACAACTGAGAAAATGAAAACTGAGAACTTCATTTTGAAAACCTTTATTACAGGCACTAAAGTATGGCTTTAATATATAAATACAAAGTATTAAAAGTTATTCTGTCTCTGTAAGGTGATGTCAGCAAGCATATTGCTTGAAAATAGTAGTTTGTATAACAATTTCTTCAAAGCTGTAGCTAGAGATAAGAACAGGATATCCAATCACAATACTGAAAAAGCAAACTTCAGCCAGTCAAAAGTAGAACTGAAGGAGACTAATCAAGCCAAGACAGCAAAAAAGAGAAATTAGCGAAGTTCTTGGAGTCCAATTTTCACCTAACTATCGAAACGTAATCTAGACTTTTATAGATACAGTGGTGCCTCGCAAGACGAAATTAATTCGTTCCGCAAGTCTCTTCGTCTTGCGAGTTTTTCGTCTTGTGATGCACGGTTTTCCATAGGAATGCATTGAAAATCAATTAATGCGTTCCTATGGAAACCGCCTTCCCCCGACCTCTTCTGGCAGGCGGCATTTTAAAATTGCCCGGGACAGCGGAGGACTTCTCCGCTGTCCGGGGCGATTTAAAAGCCCCTGGGAAGGCAGGCAGGGGGGACAAAGACTTTTGCCCCCCGCCTGCCTTCAGAAGAGGTCCAGGACAGGCTTCGCGGACCTCTCCGCAAGCAGCGGGAGCGCCCCTTGCGGAGAGTTGCCAGCGCGCCCAGGCTTCGCGGCCCCGCCGCCGGGCTTCGGTACATCGTTCCGAAGCCGGGCGGGGGGGAGAGGCTTTCCCGCCCCGCCGCCGGGCTTCGGGACATCGTTCTGAAGCCGGGCGGCGGGGGGAGGCTTTCCCGCCCCGCCGCCGGGCTTCGGGACATCGTTCCGATGCCGGGCGGCGGGGGGAGGCTTTCTCGCCCCGCCGCCCGGCATCGGGACGATGCCCCGAAGCCGGGCGGCGGGGGGAGGCTTTCCCGCCCCGCCGCTCGGCTTCGGGACATCGTTCCGATGCCGGGCGGCGGGGGGAGGCTTTCCCGCCCCGCCACCCGGCATCGGGACGATGCCCCGAAGCCGGGCGGCGGGGGGAGGCGTTCCCGCCCCGCCGCCCGGCATCGGGACATCGTTCCGATGCCGGGCGGCGGGGGGAGGCTTTCCCGCCCCGCCGCCCGGCTTCGGGACATCGTTCCGATGCCGGGCGGCCGGGGGAGGCTCTCTCGCCCCGCCGCCCGGCTTCGGGACATTGTTCCGAAGCCGGGCGGCCGGGGGAGGCTTTCCCGCCCCGCCGCTCGGCTTCGGGACATCGGGCAGCGCTGCCTTTTCCGCTCTCCCGGAAAGGCAGGCAGGGGGGAGCAAAGACTTTTGCCCCCCGCCCGCCTTCGGAAGAGGTCCAGGACCTCTTCCCAAGGCGGGCGGGGGGCAAAAGTCTTTGCCCCCCCTGCCTGCCTTCAAAAGCCGTCTGGGATAGCGGGAAGCGCTTCCCTGCTATCCCGGACCGCTTTTAAAATGCTGGCGGTGGGGAGCAAAGCCTTTCGCCCCCGCTGGCCTTCCTGGACCTCTTCTGAAGTCCGGAGGGGGGAAAAAGGCTTTGCTCCCCACCGCCAACATTTAAAAAAAGGTCCCCGAGATTTCCCTATGGGCTTTCGTCTTGCGATGCAAGCCCATAGGGAAAATCGTCTAGCGAAGCGTCGCAAAAACCGAAAAACCCTTTCGTCTTGCGGGTTTTTCGTCTTGCGAGGCATTCGTCTTGCGGGGCACCACTGTACAGAAATTTAAACATACAGTACAGTCACACTGTGAAGTTTCCCATTGCTACTGACACTTTTACTGGATTCCATTTCAGGGCACCATGGTGACGTAGGCGCTCCTATGGCGGATGTTATTCTTCCAGGAGCAGCTTATACAGAAAAGGCTGCAACATACGTGAACACCGAAGGTAGAGCTCAACAAACCAGAGTAGCCGTAACACCACCTGGCATGGCAAGAGAAGACTGGAGAATAATTAGAGCAATCTCTGAGGTACTGCAAGTGTAGCAGAAATGGAGCTTTCCAGTAACAGTCTTTTTTATTATTATACTGCATTTATATACTGGCTTGGGTCTCATGTCATGTCACTACACATTTTAAAACAAGCTGTGGTTGAATATGAACAAGCAGTATGCTGGTATATGTTGCTAAGAGGTTCTCGATTGATTCCTCTCCTGCTCCTGGTGGGAAACAAGTTAGTCTAACTTGTTGCGATGTCAGAACCCAGGCTTGTGTTTTCTCTCTCTCCCCAAGCAACCAGAGACCAGTAACCAAGTTGCTCTTTGCTTAATGCTTCTGGCTGGTTTGACGAACACAATCATCCCTTTGTTCAGACGTCATGACAAACCAAACTCTGGCATGAGCACTCTGGCCTGGACATCCTATATTGATTTGCAAGCTCCACTGGACTGCAGTCTTCCGAAATGAATTGTTATGAAGTGCAAATATTAGAAATAGACCATTTATGTGAAATATCTTTTCTTGAATTAGGACTTTGGTTGAATCTGGCAAGTCCTGCTAAAAGTGTGTGTGGACTGACTTTTTTGGCATGCTTGACTATCTGGAGAAGGGTGGTAACATATTGTTGATTTTGCTCAGTGGTTTGAATCAGTTAAGACACACCGTTTGGAACTGCACAAATTCTAACAAACCTGGGTGGGATGCTAGGCATAAACAAATTTGCCAACCATTTTGCTTTCTCTTGTACTTGAGCCAATCAGAAATTCTACTTTCTAAATGGTTGCCCTATTTACCCTAATAATTATGGATTGTATCTGATCTTAGTTCTACACAAGGTAGACTCATTGAACTTAATGGATGTGACTAACTGAGGTCCATTGATTTCAAGGGGGCATCCTACTCTGAATAACTAAGTTGGATACAATCCTGTACCTTTCAAGATGTATTCTTTTAAGCATGTTCATTGTAAAGGTAGTGTGTTTTCCAAGAAGGAACAAATGTGAACCCAGTCTTAAGGTTCTTCCTCCCACTTTTCTCTTTCAGATAGCTGGCATGACCCTCCCATATGACACACTTGATCAAGTGAGGAGCAGATTAGAAGAAGTATCTCCTAACTTGGTCAGATATGATGATGTGGAGGAAGCAAACTACTTTAGCCAAGCAAATGAGCTGTCAAAGGTATGGGGTTCCACATTTATGCAGCAATAGCAAAATAAGTGTGTCTTCTGTCCTACTGAAAAAGGTACCACAGGGCAAGTGAGAACAATTATTTTCATAAAGATGACTGCTTATTCTTTTTCAATGCAGGCAGTTAATCAGAAACTTCTTGGTGATCCTCTTGTTCCACCCCAGCTCACAGTTAAAGACTTCTATATGACAGGTAACAGCAATACATGATCTCAATAGTGTGTCTTACTTAATACATGGATACATAATATTTCCCGTTTCTTCAGTTGGGAGGCATACCAATTTTGTTTCTGTGTAAAATACTTTAATTGCAGATACCATGTTCCGTGAAGAAACACTTGTAAGTCTTAAAAATTCTAGAGGTAATAGACATGTTTTTCTTTGCAGATCCCATTAGTAGAGCATCGCAGACAATGGCTAAATGTGTTAAAGCTGTTACCGAAGGGGCCAAGGCTATTGAAGAACCCTCCATCTGCTAAGGAAATCCTAGAGTTACCAGTGTCGGATCAGGCATTCTTATGACTTTTCCCCAAAAATAATAATTTTGTGGTGGTCTATTTAGGTTTCCACTTTCTTTATGAATGCGGGTGAAAGTTTATTTAAAGCCAGCTGTCCAGTGTTCATTTGCTAATAATGTTCAGCACAGGTTAAATGTATTTAGACATACATATTATGTATACTGATTGTGTACAAACATGATGTAAAATTAAAGCAGTTTTACATATGTAACAGTGTTTCTCTGCACTTTGTTTCTCCAGTAAGTTAAATATAAAATTCGCTCAAAGTACAGATGTCAAACTTTGGACAGAGGTGAAATCTAACACTTGCAATGTGAAACAATGTAGCTAGCATCTTGTTACCTTTTTTGTTTTTGTTTTGCAGAAACATTTAGTTAATGTGACATTGGTGGGTTTGTACAAATAACTCAGCAACAGGTTAAAGATTCCTTAAGAAGTACTCCCCCCTCCTTTCCAGTCCTATTTCATTTCAAAGGAAATTTAGACTTTACAGTTTGGGTACGTCTTAAAACTTTGAAAATAAGGGAAAGTGATATAGGAGTTTTGTTTTACAATGGCTCAGAGCTGTATTATTTTAAAAGTACAGCAGAACAAGAGATGGCTTTTGACAGTGCAGCACAATCTTAATTCTATCCTAATATCCTTCAACTAACATGTTAGGCATTTACGTAGTACTTCGGACTTGTTCCATCTAAGCAAAAATAAGTCTTACATATTAAATAGCTTACTCATAAGGCACAATGGGAACGTGGCAAATCTAATATTATCTACTGTGGGTACTGCAGAAACTTATTTAAAATGCAAAAAGCCACTTATTTTAAATGGTCAGTTTTAGCCAACTTCAGCTTGCACAGGAATCTGTACACTCATCTATGTAATGCTGCTCTCTGGTTTAGCATTACATGTGAGCCAGACCATAACCTGTCTGATTTTTGAATTACTGTTTTGAATAAGAGGCTGGGGTCTATAAGTGTCCGGTGTTATTTGCAGTCTAGGGGGTGGCACATCCCCAAGCATACCATTTTAACACGTTCTCGGGAACAATTTTTTTTTGGGGGGGGGGGGTTGTAAGGTGGGAAATAGTGATGCACAAATCAAGGTCTAGAATCCCAGTTGTAGTTGTTACTAGAAGTTCTCACTACCAGCTGGTAGTGGTTCTTATTTGCACCAAAACATACACTTAATTTTAGCGCTATTTGTTGATCAACCATCCAGCATAAGAACTGACATGCCAAAGAACTGTGGTTTAAAGTAGCTTTCTCATAAAAGTTGCTGTACTGGTGACTTACTTTCTCAAAAATCCCTGGAAACAGCTAGAGGAAGAAACAGCAAGCTCTTAGATAATTTGTTTGAATGCTAAATATTAACATCGTAATATTATGAAATTATGTACTACTCGTTGACAATAATCTGAATGCTATTTAGGATTAAAAGTGCCAGCCCACAGGTTTAATTATTTCTTAGACTGGCCCTAATGTGACAGTTTAATTTTTGCAGTTACTAGTTCAAGCCCAATAAACTGCAGAAATATATATGAGTATGGATAAATGCCAGCCCAAAATTTCCCTCCCTGCTGCCTTTGCCCCATTTTCTCTCACCTAATGCCAGCACTGTTGCTTGTGGCCAAACAGCAACTGTACTGGAAGGACCCTCCCCCATTTTTTTTAAAAAAAATCATGTGCTTACAGACCTATTAAAGCATGTCTGTCTGTTCCTTTTGTGGGGGATGTATGTTGCTTTGTAGGCAATGTAAACCGGTGCTGTCAAAAGACAGCCAGGAAGCGTTGGCTTAGTTCACCAGCTACTAAAAGGACTGGTTTACCTCTTATCTTGCCTCTTGACAAGTCAACATAAATTTAAGCTGTTTTTCAAAAAAGCAGCAAGAATAAGTATGTTGAAGCAGCTACAGCCAGCCCAGGTTCTGATATTATCCCAATGTGCTTCCTATATCCCATCATGTGCTACAGGTACACTTTTAAAAAATATGAAGGTGGTCCTTAAGTAGTGTAAGAGAAAGTTCCCTACCACCCCAATTATACAACTTATTTCATCCATTTTCATTATAGAAAGTAGAATCCTCCGTTCCCTACATTTGTAGTAGCAGTGTTACCCCTTCTAATCTCCATAAGGTGGCGAACAAATGAATGAATAACAGCATCAGAGGGCTACTATGAACAAAATACTACGTAGACATTGCTCATGTATAGGAATTCCTTTTAATCTTATCTACAGAGTATTGCATGATTATGAAAATGGGCACCTGTGCCCATGCTTGGATGCAGAGTGGTACTTGCAGGCTCTCACTCACGATGTAACCACTAAGTAGATAATAGGCATAAGCCTGAGTTTAAAGGAGGGAATATGAGGGAAAATCTTTGTTGCACCATAATTTAGGTGTCCAACATTTTAATTAGTTAGATTGCAAATATTACAAGTGGGCCAAAATTATTTTCTGAAGCACTTTGTTACTCTTACTACTGTGGGAAACTGACTGACTGTTACTCTGAACAACTAGGAATATCTTATAAGCACAGGAAGACTTCGATTCTGTTTATCTAATAATCTAGTCAAGTAAATGCTTTGGAACAAGAACTGTAAGTTGCACAATGAGTGGGATTCTTTCCACTTGTGCAGTGGGGTTTCCTGACAACAACACCCCTGCCCCGTGAAACTGACAACCTCCCAAACAACAAAAGGGGAATAATTCTGTCTAGCAAGCTGCAAGGCTTGTGTAGACAGAATATATGTAAGCACAAGATTGATTTCCACCCAGTTTTTACAGTGACATCCTATAAACATATCTCCTCAGAAATAAGGTTCATTGAGTTTCACAGAGCTGACTATTTAATAATAACAATAATTTTATTATTTGTACCCAGCCCATCTGACTGGGTTGCTGCTTCCAACAAATATAAAAGTATAATAAAACATCAAACATAAAAATCTTCCCTATAAAGGGCTGCCTTCAGATGTCTTCTAAAAGTCGTATAGTTCTTTATCTCCTTGGTATCTGATGGGAGGGCGTTCCACAGGGTGGGTGCTACCACCGAGAAGGCCCTCTGCCTGGTTCCCTGTAACTTCACTTCTCACAGAGCTAGATCTCAGTGTCTGGACTGAATGATAGGGGTGGAGATGCTTCTTCAAGTATACAGAGCTGAGGCCATTTAGGGCTTTAAAGGTCAGCACCAACACTTTGAATTGTGCTTGGAAATGTACTGGCAGCCAGTGTAGATCCTTTAGGACTTGTGTTGTATGGTCCCAGCTGCTACTCCCAGTCACCAATCTAGCTGCCACATTCTGGATTAGTTGTAATTTCCAAGTCACCCTCAAAGGTATCCCCATGTAGAGCACATTGCAGTAGTCCAAGCAGGAGGTGACCAACAGATGTACCACTCTGGCGAGGCAGTGTGTAGGCAAGTGGGGTCTCAGCCAGTGTACCAACAGATGGTAGGCAGCTGCCCTGGATACAGAATTAACTTGTGCCTCCATGGATAGCTGTGAGTCCAAAATGACCCCCCAGGCTGTGCACCTGGTCCTTCAGGGGCAGTTTCCCCATTCAGGACCAGGGAATCCCCCCCACATGCTTACCCTGCCCCCCCCCAAAACAGGACTTCTGTCTTGTCAGGATTCAACCTCAATCCATTAGCCACCATTCGTCCTCTGACTGCTTTCAGACACTCACAGTCCTCACTGGTTCCAATTTAAATGAGAGGCATTTGATGTTAACTGTCTTGGCTAGAAAGTTTAATAATATAACAATAAACTTATTTTTAAAAATTGGTTACATCACTGTTTCAACTATCCTTATATTTACATTGTTCGCATTCAACAGAGGGTACTAACAAATAGTGGACCTGGAACATCTGAGAACTACTGAACATTATATTACCAAGAGCCACAGCACAGACAGCATTTTGCAGATCACATACAATCAATGAAGATGACAGTGCACAGAATGCCTATATACAGCAGACAAAGAATACTGCAGATGGTAGATTTTGTTAAACCTAAATTAAGTCAGTAAGTGTTTTGGCTCCAAAAGTTAAGTCAGATATTTGTTGCCTGGCCACAAGTTCTGACATTATATGAAGTTAGAATAACCCAGTGCTGCCTAAAAGTAGAGACACTATAATCCTACTAAGGAGTAAGAGAATTTCCCCTCAAATGGACAAAAACTATCAAGGAAAGGAATAGTACACCTGCCAAACATGCAGAACTGAAGGGAAGTTTGTCAGTTCCTTTGACAAGAATATTCAGCAGTAACAGATAACACTGCCAAATTTGGAGGGAAAAGATTTCTGCTCCAGGAGAAAAATCCAGGTTTGCAGAATAGTGGCTTCTTTCTCTGAATACTGAGACACAAAAAAAGCTTCATGAGAATGAATGTGAAGTAATTTCAAATATCTTAGGTGTCCTATTCAGTGCTTTAAAAAAAGGCATATTTTAAAAATCTAGCATCTATAATTTCTGAGAATCTGAGAAATTCTGAAACATTAAGTCAATGCTGAGTTGGTGAAAAAAGAACACCTGATAGACGAGCTTGCAGCAAATGCCAGTTTAAAACCACTGCACTGTTGCTATTGCATGTATCACGTGGTTTTCAGCTAAATCAGCAGCACTTTTTTAAAAAGTGACAAAATCAGCAACTGTGTACTAGAAATCTCTGGAAACAGTCTGAAGTGCTTTTGCAGCGCTTCGACCTATAAAGATTAAGTCGAAATGAATGATATAAGAGTATTTTGCAATGTTATATCTTGCGCACGCATTCTTACCACAGACAACCATCCTCAATTTGGTTTCTGAGAAAAAGCAGCCTCTGTTAAGTTCAGGAAGCTAACTATGAGAAAGACATCAGAACTAGTGGCTCAAACTTCAGGCACAACACCGTAAGTCAGATTAAATAAAATTTATATAAGGGCACAAGCACCTGCAAAACAACAACAACAACAAGAACAACACCACACACACACACAGAAAATATAATAAAAGCCCTTTTCTCTTTTTTTAAGTTATTGATCCCAGTGCAACCTAAGGGGGAAACAAAACTGCTATGAACAACAACAGAAAGCAGTTTGTTTTTACTTTTGTTTGTTTTTTTAAGTTGCACTTGAGTACATATTTAATCTTCTTCGACCTATCTTCCCCCTCACCTGCAGCCCGATCCTTTTTCTTTTTTTTGCCTCACCTCCATGGAGGAAAATATCCCTTTCTACGCCCCCTCAACACCCCCCAAAAAAACCCCATCGTGCGCCCCTTTTTGGGACTTACCTTTGCAGAACCTCCTGAGGCTTCCAAAACTTCCGAGATGCGATGGAGAAGGATGGAGGAGAAGATGGCGAGGCACCTGCCCCTGGTTTTTTTTAATTTAAAACACACAAATGCATAAAAATAAAGGGAGGGGGGGGAAACAAAACCTTAAAAGGCTGCCCACCCCCCTTTTCCTTTTTTCTTCCCCCTGAGCTTCGGAGGGAAACCCATCCCGGCGACATTTGGCCTCGCCTTTCCCAAACGTTGCATTGATCGAGCCTTTGCAAAATGTTGCATTTCCTCCACACACACCCCAAAAAAGAAGGGGAACCCCGAGCACCCCATCCTTCTTCCCCCTGGTCCTGACCTCCCCTCTTTCCTCTCTTTCTCTCTCTCTGTCCTGCGACCCTCCCAAGATGGTAGGGAAGTTGTCGTTTTGGCCGGGCAGAGGAGCCTCTCTCTCTCTGGTGTTATGTCCTCTCAGTGCCTGTAGTGGTGCTGTAGGAGGGCTGCAAAGCTCTCTTTTTTTCCTCCTTTCTCGAGAGCAGCCCCAGCAGCCCTGCCTTCTTTGCTTGAGAATATATTCAGGGAATTTCCATCCACCCCCCCCCGCCGCCACCCCCAACTTCATAATCACCTACCCTCTCCGAGCACTTTCGTAAGCGTTTGTTTTATTTTATTATTTTGCTTTTTTTAAAAAAAAAAAATTATATATTATTTTTTTTTATTTAAATCATCCTCATAATAAAAGAGCTCCCGTTCTAAAAAAGAAAAAAAAAAGAAAAAGCAGGGATCTTTCTCCTCAGAGCCAGGGGGGCAGCAGCAAACCAAGCAGCGAAGCTCCCTCAGCGCTTCAAGCAGCTCCGAGACCCATTTCCCCGCTCCCTCCGCTGGGGAGGAAACTCTGCTCTGCCAGCCCAGCAGAGGGGGAGAAAAAGGGGGGAGAGACGAGAGAGCCGAGAAGAGGAGGGAGGAGAAAAAAAAAAAGGGCCAGCTGGAAAGGTAAGCCAGGCCCGGCCTGCATCCCCGGGCTCGCCTAGAGCGGCAGGCGGCGCCGCGCGCGAGGGGACAGCCGCAGGGTGGGCTACGCGAGGCCGGGGATGCGCGTGGGAGAGCCGGGCCGCGCGGGTTTCGAAAGGGGGGGTGGAAACGGGGGGGGGGTTCCGGGACCCGCGGGTGGGGAACAGAGGGAAATTGGCGCCGGGGGTGGAGGGGAGGGGAGCCTGGCCGAGGCGGGAGAGACGGGCCTTGTGGCCTAGCGGCTCCCCGCCCCCCGCGACGGGGCCCGGCCTAGCGCCGGACAGGCCCCGGGCGGCGGGCTCAGGCCTCCGAGAGGGGGTTTCGGAAGGTGGCGGGCGGGGAAGGCGCTTCGGCCAGGGAGCTCCGAAGCCCGGGCGGGGGTTAGGCGGGGGGAGGCCGGCGGACCTCGGAGCAGAGACTCCGGGGCGCGATGGTGGTGGAGGGGGGTGGCGGCGGCGAGAGAGGGCGAAGCGGGCTATTATTATTTCCCACTACTATTTTAAACCCTCCCGAGTTGGGGGCGCGCTTCGCCCTCTTTAGACCTGGGGGGTCCCGGGGAAGCGCGTCCGCCGGGATCTCCCTCCCCCCGCCTCCTCCGGCCTTTTAAAGTTTTGCTTTTTGGACATCGCCGAGCCCCCGTCCAGCACCACCTCGGACCCTTCCTTCCTCGTCCTACAATTTGGGTTTTAATGCGACCTGATATGAGTGCAGGAACATTTTGGCGCTCCCTCCTGAATTGCATTGGGAAACATGCGGCTGGGGGGGGGGCAGAGAAGCGTTTCCCCCTTTCCCAAACGCTGCTTTGCAAGCCCACCTTTTCCTCTTCCTCTAGCCCCCCAAGTATGAACGTTAATCCTGATTTTAAATGGTTATGGGGCAGCGGGAACTTTTCCGTGGTGCTGGCGGGGTAGGCGAAGGGTTAAAGGCTCGCAAGTCATCATGCTGCAGAGGTGGTGTTGCAAGGTCCCACGAGAAAGAAAGAAAGGGAAAAGCCTAGAAACAACCTTGGTTAGTTTTAAGATTTGTTCCAGGGGAGTGGGAGGCCGGTGGGTGGAGGGTGCTGTCGCCCAGCTTCTTACTTCTGGCGTCCGTTTTGCCAGGGCTACCAGATCTTACCACTTCAGTACTTTCGTAGGTGCTGTCAGAGAGGGAGTCCAGCCTTGCAAAGGCATGCTGGGTTTGTGTATGAAACCCTGGTTTTTTGTGAATGAGTTGGAATTGTAAAGGCTAGCCTCGTAGCTTTTGGCCGTTCGTAGCCTGGAAACAATTTACTACCCAAGCCAGGGTCTTGGGGGTGTGTGTGTTAGGCCATAAACACATTATACAAGGACACAGATAGCGTTCTGTAAATGGTTGGTAAATTGTTTCTATGGTCAGTGTTTGAGCGTAAAATCTTCAGGAGAAAGTTGTTGCAGAAGAGATGAGTTTCAGGAATGTCAGTTCAGAAATGTGGCTAGATAAGGATAATTGTGTGTAGGCATAAATTCAAGTCCTTGAGGCTGGACTGTATCAATGCAGAGGTCTGCAATGGTCAGATTCCTAGGCCAATGTTGCAAAAAGTTTAACTTGGGCTTGAATGCTTACAGTACATTCACCTCCTCCATCTTCAGGTGAACTTTTGGCCAGGATTGCAAGAATCTAGTTGCGTGTATCCATGAAGGGAGCTTTGGATTTGTGTGTCTCATAGTGTGCCTCTTCAAGCCACATGTCAAAACAGTTTCTGAAACTGAAAGGAGTTTAGAATGCAGTTTGGGACTTGCCATTGGGACCTGCCATTCACAGAAATTGAAAGGCTTAAAAACAAAACAAAACAGTGCTCAGTTTAAGGTCTTGGCTGCACTCAAAGTATGTTTTTGGATCTCTGTCCTTGTTTTGTATGCAGAATAGAAGCTCCATTGCATGGGGGAATTGAAATCAGATGTGTCAGGTGAGCTTTTCTGAGATTCCAATGGAATACAGTACCTATATAGGCAATTTCCCATTATTCTTAGATGACTGGTGGGACATTTTCGTTTTAGTTCTGGCAAAGAGTGTGGCTTCAAGTGTCTGTTCTGCAAAGCACTCATGCAAGCATTCTGTTATAAATGCATTGCAGAACTGTACCTTGAATGGACTTCCCAACGCTCAAGACTGCTGTTATGCTGAGTGAGATAACAACAACTTTGTCACTGTAGAATGATGGACCAAAACTGCAACCTATGACACTATAATCCTATGCATTATTTGGTGGTGTTTTGTTAAAGCCGTTTTGTCTGTGCTAGCATAAGTGTTTCAAGGCTGAGGGCTAGTCTACACATTCTCAAAAAAGTCACCATGTGTTTGGGTTCTGATTCATTATTTAAATATAACCATCAAGCTGCATAGTGCTTTCCAAAGTATAAGAGGACAGGTTCTTGTTCCAAGGAGCTTACAATTTTAACATCACCACCAGCAACAACCGTTTCTTAAGTGTATTTCAGTAGTTGCACTTAGCTTTGGTAAAATTGAACATGGCCTTATCTTCATAGGAACTACCTTTTAAATCCCTCCCCTCACACTGTCCTCTCACTCCATTAAAATAAGTAAATTTTACTTTTAAATAAGTAGCTTAGGGTGGAAATGAAAAAAAAGTTATACAAATATGAACATTACTATCTAAAACACAACTACCTAATGTTAAGACCCTTCCTTGCCCCAAATACAGCATAGGGTGCTGACTAGGGGGCCCTAGTTAGCAGATGACGCTGTGGTCTAAACCACCGAGCCTCTTGGACTTGCAGATCAGAAGGTTGGCGGTTCGAATCCCCACAACAGGGTGAGCTCCTGTTGCTCTGTCCCAGCTCCTGCCAACCTAGCAGTTTGAAAGCACGCCAGTGCAAGTAGATAAATAGGTACCACTGCGACAGGAAGGTAAACAGCATTTCCGTGCGCTCTGGTTTCCGTAACGGTGTCCCATTGCAGCAGAAGTGGCTTAGTTATGCTGGCCACGTGACCCGGAAAGCTGTCTGCAGACAAACTCAGGCTCCCTCGGCCTGAAAGCGAGATGAGCGCCACAACCCCATGGTCGCCTTTGACTGGACTTAACCGTCCAGGGGTCCTTTACTCTTTACCTTTACCTAGGTAGCTTTTTGCATGCCTCCAAATAATTGCTCTGCCTGTCTTACTGATTTCAACAGAATTAAAACTAGCTTTTCATGAATGCCAGTACATCTTAAATAATTGCAAAATGTGGGTTGAATACAGTTGACTGTTATAAAGTAGTTAATTTCCACGATTGGCAAATAACTACCACATAGCCAGTTGCTTTTGCCACCTGTCCGCATGGAGCGAAGAACCTTTACTATCCACATTCAATCAGACATCCCGGCAGTCAGGAGGTGTTAAAAATCTCACCACATGGGTGTATGTGCACTGAGAAATGTTATGACTTAGTAAGTGGTAGTTACTCTTCCAAAGCAGAGAGAACTACAATTTTAAAATGAGAGACAATCTAAAGTTGAAGGTTTCATTCTGCAAAGTGGTACATAAATACAATATTTCAGAGTAATGAGTATTATCATATTTCCTGGGCGGGCGGAGGGCTTGAGGGAAGGAACTCTAAAATAAGGGTTATCTGACAGTTCTCTCAGTGAGGTAGCACATGCTCCCCCTCCCCTTTAGTACTGAATATTTTGGTTCCACCAGCCTACCCTGTCTTCAGATTCTAAAACTGTATCAGTTTTAGAAAGACAGAATGGGAGCAGTTTTGTCACATCTAGCTTCTGGAGATTTTTTAAAAAGTGGCTCGAAGTGTTCAAATATAGAATTACTGATGATAATGAGAAAAATGCTGCTGGGACTAAATTAACATCTTTCTGATATGTGGGTGTTAATACTGAGAGCAAGACGATATGAGTCACTTTCACTCAGATCCTAAATGCAGGATGTGGAAGTAAGTTGCAACGAGTTTCAGGGGAACGTGTTTTCACATTAGGGGTACAGACCTCTGCACCCACCTGGGAGCAAGCCCCCTTGAACGCACCGGGCTTACTTTTGGAATACACATTCCATAGGATAGTGCTGTCAATGTCCATAAGATTGGACTCAATTCACCATGATCCCAAGGTCCATGGAGGAGAGAAATGTGGTGGCTCAAAGGGCTTTGCGTTTCACCAGTATTGGCTCCTAGGTGATCCCTCCTGAAACATAGCAAACCAAGGAAAGGCTGACCATAAATTCACATGAGTTAGCTTCTGCCATGGAAGGTTTCAGCAGAAACCCTGGGCAAAGGAATTGGGGGTGCTGTGTATAGGCCATGGCTGATGGGATATAAAATGCTCAGCAGCAGGTCGTTATTAATATCTGACACTATTATGTGATTTCAGTATAAATCTCTAGAAATCAGTGGGGAATGTCTGGGGCTGAATGCAGCCTTCTGGACATCTCTATCAGGCCCTTAAATGCTTCCCAGGGCACACCCCTCGCTGGCTCTACTTCCCACCCCAAATGTTTAGGTGTGTGGCCCTTGGAAGTTTTTGGCGAAGGAACTGTGGTCCTTGGGTTGAGAAAGTTCCCCTCATCACCTCTAGAATATGATGTAAAAGGCATTTCTGTCTTGGTAACTAGCACCTTGCAAACAAAGATTGCAGTTCTAAGCAAATAGTAGGGAAGCACCATTGAATTCAGTGGATCTTCTTAGGAAGCATGGGCTCCATCTGTGCTATGCATTTAAAGCAGTATCATACCACTTTATAAACAGTCATGGCTTCCCCCAAAGAACCCTGGGAAGTTTAGTTTATTAGGGATGCTGATATGTTGTTGTTTAGTCATTTAGTCATGTCCGACTCTTTGTGACCTCATGGGCCAGAGCACGCCAGGCACCAAAGTATTGGAGCCTCAGCTTCAGGATCTGTCCTTCCAGTGAGCACTCAGGGCTGATTTCCTTAAGAATGGATAGGTTTGATCTTCTTGCAGTCCATGGGGCTTTCAAGAGTCTCCTCCAGCACCATAATTCAAAAGCATCAATTCTTCAGCGATCAGCCTTCTTTATGGTCCAGCTCTCACTTCCATACATCACTACTGGGAGGATGCTGATATAGTGTTCAAGATTTCCCAGGCGCCAGATGCGTTTTGTGACTGACGCACACCCAATTGCAACCAGGTGGAGATGTCCGGATGCAAGGTTGGCGACTGACATCTCCACCTGGCTGGCCCCTCCAGCTTTCTTAAGCAGGTAAGCAGTAGATCTTATTTATCCATCTTTTTCTCCAAGGAGTACATGGTTCACCTCCCTCCTTAGTTAATCCCTACAATGACCCTGCGAGGCAGATTAAGAGGTTGTGAATGACCCAAGGTCATCCAGTGAGCTTTGTGACTGAGTGGGGATTTGAACCCTGATCTCCCAGGTCCTAGTCCAACACTCTTAACCACTACACCACAATGACTTCCTAGAGCACGGTACTTCTGCTATGGGGCAGCTCTATATGTTAAGTAGGTAAATAAATATGGGGAAGGCAAACTGTCTCTTAGAGAAGGATCTGAAATAATTTCTTTGAAGCTTGAATTTGTTTGTTTTATTCTGGATTGTTTTATTTGATGTTTTAATGGGTTGTACACGTTTGATTTTTAAAAAAATATATAAAGCAGTATAGAAATGAAATGAAAAGAATACATACATACATACATGCATACATGCATACATACATACCACTGCAAAAAAGGTACCTAGACATTCTGTTGTAGTGCCATTTGGTGATAAACTTATATACCTTTGTTTCTAACACTGATTGGGAGACCCCCTTTTTCCCATACAGAGCTATAATTCCCGGAGTTTTCTGGGGTAAGCGATTGATCGTTAAACCACTCTGAAATTGTAGGTCTGTAAGGGAATAGAGGTTTCCTAAAGCTCTTTGCAGCCTTAACACGCTACAGTTCCCAGAATTCTTTGAGGGAAGGAATGACTGTTAAAAGTGATATACTGCTTTAATTGTCCACAGTTAGGATCATGCTGTCGGAATGTAGCATAAGCTAGATCTCAGTTGGTTAGATGTACTGTGACTGAATTTCTCGGTCGTGCATTGAGCTGTCACACATGACAGTTGTGGAGGCTTTGGAATGTATTCAGATCTTTCCTTTTTCAGAGCTGCGATAGTTTACTAACTCTCTTGATCTGTGGTGAGGATTACCACTGTATTCCTCCACCATTTACAGCAGGGATTACCACTAGAAATGCTCCTACCACAGAAGGATAAAAGGTTCTTCCATGGACCCGCCTTGCTTCCTTCCATATACAGTGGTACCTCGGGTTACAGACGCTTCAGGTTACAGATGCCTCAGGTTACAGACTCCGCTAACCCAGAAATAGTACCTCGGGTTAAGAACTTTGCTTCTGGATGAGAACAGAAATTGCGTGGCGGCAGCGGGAGGCCCCATTAGCTAAAGTGGTACCTCAGGTTAAGAACAGTTTCAGGTTAAGAACGGACCTCCAGAACGAATTAAATTCTTAACCTGAGGTACCACTGTAGTAAGATTATATGAGCTCCGAATTTTGGGGGGTTGGGTGGAGGTTATAGTAGATGCCTGTACACTCAGTTCTTGGATATAGAGACACATTGTCAGGGAACTGCCATCGGAGCCGGAGGCGGAGGGAAGGCTCCAGAGGGATGCCGGGAAGGGTCCCAGTAGGGAGAGAGGCAGCCCATCTGCCGGGGAAGGAAATCAGCGTAGCACCAGTGGAGAAGGGGGGCAGAAGGGGGAATCAGCGAGGGGGCTCCAGGACTCCTCGCTGGAGACCAGCGGGGAGATCACGGGTACTCCGCTGCCCACACCCTCCCTGCGCAGAAGACTTCCGCGCAGGGAGAGTAGGAGGAGACTAGGCGTCAAAGAACTTCTTTGCTGGAAGAATTTCAAGACACGCCCACTGACGGATTCTGCCAGCGATTGAGACAGCCACGGGTGAGAGGCTGTCCAGACAGAAAGGGTTCACCCAGGTAACCTAGCCAGGAGTGGCGACAACTTACGCACGAGCAACCCCTAGAACCATTACACACATATAGGTTAAAAAGTAAGTTATAAGTTGAACTATGTCGGAAAGAAGCAGTGTTTGGGAAGAGAACTAAAGGACAGGATTATTGCTGAGGAGTTGCTCAGGGCTGTCATGACTGTCCCTCTGCAGCTTACCTTGGCTGGTCACCAGCGTGGCCATTTAACGCTACTATGATGGCCAGAAGCTCTCAGATGCCAATTGCATTGTAGTTCAAGTTGCCGTTTCTTGGTAGTCAAGCAAGCTGTATGACAACAGCCTTAGGCAAGTGTCTATGTGTGTAGAGAGAAGAGAGCTGTCGGCATCCATCTGTCTTGAAAGACAGTGGAGTATTCCTCTGGGGGTGAAGTCAAACCACGGTGTTAGCAGCATCAAAGTGACCTCCCCAGGGTGCAAGTCTGGGCAGTTTGTATGGAGGTCCTGGGCTGACCAGACAGCTAGGCACCTCTCTTGGCCTCGTTTATTTTGTCCAAAGGAAAACAGAGTAATACGTTTGGAACCAGCTTGGCTCCAAGAGTTGCTGGAAGGTGGTGTGCAAGGTGCCATCCAACCATCTTAGGGACTCCACTCTGCAGTTGTGTAGAGATTACTCCTTAACATTTTATTCTAAAGATATCCTGCAAGGCAGCGGAGATTTGGATCCGTGTTCCTTCTAGATGGGTTACCTTTCCAGGTTGATGAGCCCCATCTGCCCCTCACTTCCCTCTATATCACGTGCAGAAACTGCCTTCTTGACCATTGGACCCACTATTGGTCTTGCCCACTCAAATCTGCTGGAGCCTGTCTTTGCATGCAGGGGAAGTTCCTAGCTCACCAAGGGTTTGAGACCCGTTGGCTCCCCTCACCTGGTTTAGCCAGTTGAAGCTGTTCCTAGGATGTGTCTGCTGTTGCATGCTGACAGATTCTAGGAGCCACAAGTGAGAGCTAAGTGCAGGGTGGGGACCAAAGGTGGACAAACTATCCCAGAAGGGGCACAACATGTCCCTCCCACCAGAGGTACTACCCCATACATAAAAACACACCCACAACATCTAAGTACTGTTAGTTTGTAGATGTTTTCAAAATATTGTTGCTGCGATACTTTAGGGTAAGACTGCACCATACGATGCAGGATTGTCCCTTGCTGCTAATCATCTGGTAAGACGTCAATTAATGCCTAAGCAAGTTTGCTTTGGAGAAACAAACCACAAGTGCTGGCTTGGATGTTAATGCTAAGCCAGGCACTCTGTGGTTTGCCTCCCAGCTCTAGGAAGGGAGGAGCAAAACAGGGACTGATGGAGCAGTGTGCACAGAATAATTTGCATAACTATGGCTTATGGTCACCATTGCGAATGAACATGGGAAGTGTGTGTCTGCAGAACAACTTTGGTGGTGAAGCAATTGGTCCAGGACTCAAAGGAGCTGCCAGAGGTGGATTGTTAGGTACAAAACTTGCTTCCGTTGGCACTCAGGAGTGAGTGGCATGGATGTGAAGGGGAAATGAAGACCGGTTTACAGAGATATAGGAAAATTACTTTGAGCTGAATAGCGGCTGAGGAGAGAAGCAGGGTTTTTTTTATGTACTATCCTTCTCTTTAAAAAGGTTTTATCTTGCTTAATTTGTTCCTTTCCATGCCTGAGAACATTCAGTCAACCCCTCCTACTATGCACACAGAGGATGAACATGAGGGTGAGGAGAGAGATGGGATTCAGTTATATGCAGGAATAACCTAGTTTTTGTTTGCATTTTCTGTACAATTGAAAACCTTAATAAATTGCTAATCACAAATTGAACAAAAAAAAATCGGCCATGGAACCATCCCAGAACACATAAGCTAGTGTAATCTTGTTTATCATAATTTGTAAAAAATAAAAAAGCTATGAATTGAGGGCTAAAAATATTCTTTCTGGCCTTTAAATCAAGGAACAATGCTCAGCATCTGTTCATATGAAAACCAGCTCATAGCACCCCTGTGTGACCAAGCAACAGAACCCGGTCAGAATGTGTCTGTCAATTGGCTGCTGCGGTCACAGAGACAGGGAACAGGTTTTGACTCCTATCCCTTCAGGTGCATCGTATCGCTTTTTCCTGCATGCTGTTCATTTCTATTGGGGGAATGTAAATCATTGCACTTGCAGACAGTATTGAAGTGAGGGAGATTCTGCTTTCTACCCCTGGCATTACCTGTTCACAGCCACCACTGACAGGTAGACCACAAGGGAGAATAATGTTCTGCCTTTCTCTTCTGAAGACGGTTCTAAGAGTTGTGGAGGAGATGCAATTTGTTTCTAACACCTCCCCCAGCAAAAACAAACAAACAGCAACAACAACAAAAATCCACCCAGGAATATTGTTTGGGAGGGAGGCAAGTGTTTCCCCTCACTTTTTCAGGACCTGGAAACAAAGTTTTAATTTGTAGGGATATGGTTTTGAAAAGCAGGCCTGGTCTCCCCACTTTGGCAATTGCCCTTCTATCCATCCTCCCAGGCTCTCTTGACAAGGATTTTTGTTTGATTTGAATGTTTATTGTCCATATAAAACATCAAATCCTTACAAAACGTTAACAGCCCACTGTCATCTTCAAGTAAAACAGTGGCCTACAAAGAGCTATACAGTGGTACCTCGGGTTACATACGCTTCAGGTTACATATGCTTCAGGTTACAGACTCCTGAAGTAGTACCTCGGGTTAAGAACTTTGCTTCAGGATGAGAACAGAAATTGTGCTCCGGCGGCACGGCAGCAGCAGGAGGCCCCATTAACTAAAGTGGTGCTTCAGGTTAAGTACGGACCTCCGGAACGAATTAAGTACTTAACCTGAGGTACCACTATATTTTAAGGAACCACACACACTGAAGTGAGGTCTGGTTGCTACTTGGATTTGCTGTATCTATACTAAAGGTAAAGGTACCCCTGCCCGTATGGGCCAGTCGTGACCGACTCTGGGGTTGCGCGCCCATCTCGCTTAAGAGGCCGGGGGCCAGCGCTGTCCGCAGACACTTCCGGGTCATGTGTCCAGCGTTACGAAGCTGCAGCTGGCGAGCCAGCACCAGCGCAGCACACGGAAACGCCGTTTACCTTCCCGCTATAAAGTGGTACCTATTTATCTACTTGCACTTTGACGTGCTTTCAAACTGCTAGGTGCGCAGGAGCTGGGACCGAAAGACGGGAGCTCACCCCGCCGTGGGGATTCGAACCGCCGACCATACGATCAGCAAGCCCTAGGCACTGAGGTTTTACCCACAGCGCCACCCACGTCCCTGTATCTATTCTACTGAATCTTTTAAAACGTTTGTGGAATAAATGCTCTCATAATTTGGATTCTTGAATCATTGCTAATTGCAATATTATTTTGCAGCATAAATTATATTCAATCCCTAAAATATATAGGTGAGCGGGTGCCAAATTGTCACGGTTAGCCATGGCACATGGTGAAACAATCATTAGAAAGAACCATGGACTACCAGATCAGAAAGGTAACCTTGTATGGTTGGAAAATAAGAGGGCATCCACTATGGAAATTAGATTGTGTTGCCATCAAGCTTTCTAAATCATATCAAAAATTACGTGTTGGTTCCTTATATTCTTAAACATACTGTATTTTTCGCCCCATAGGACGCACCGGCCCATAGGACGCACCTAGTTTTTTTTTGGGGGGGGGGAATAAAGGGGGAAAAAATTCCCCCCCCAGGTGCGGGGCTAGGGCGGAGGAAGCCCGAGCTTTGCACAGCTCTCCCACGGCTAGCGGAGAGCTGCGTGAAGCCGGATGCCTGGGGCGTGCTGAGCTCAGTTGCCCCAAGCTTCTTGGTGCAGGCAAGCTCTTCGCTAGCCGTGGGAGAGTTGCGCAAAGTCGCGCAACTCTCCCACGGCTTGCGGATAGCTTCCTGAAGCCTGGAGAGCGAGAGGGGTCAGTGCGCACCGACCCCTCTCGCTCTCCAGGCTTCAGCGAAAGCCTGCACTCGCCCCATAGGACGCACACACATTTCCCCTTCATTTTTGGAGGGGAAAAAGTACATCCTATAGGGCGAAGAATACGGTAACTTTGAGTATCAGTATACAAGTACCATCCTGTGAGAATGGCACCAGGAATTTGCAGCGCCCCTGCATGAGAGTAGAGGTGATCCCTGTGCTGGCATAGAAGATTACATTCTTCCCTGTTGTTCTGCTGTCTGCAGTTGAGTTGGCTTGTAGCAAAAACCACCCCAAGGCTCTTGGGGCTTTGCCTTCCATCCTTTGGGAAGCTTGACAGCACACCTGCACCCCCTTCCTCCACTTCTTGCAGCTGCTGCCAACCAGCTTGACTTCTTCCTCTCTTAGTTACCCAGCTCTGCTCACTTAAGGCCATTCCACACAACTCAGAAGGTGTGCAGGATTTTTGGTCCAGGGCACTCACTGCTGACATCAAGACAGGGAGGTTTTTTTAAAAAGCCACCCCTGAGCTTTCTTTATTCCTTGCATCCTCTGAAGGAATCCTATCTGGCCTGGCTAATCAGTAGCCTTTAAATGCTACCTCCCACCTGCTGTGTGACCAGGGAACATGTGTCATTTGCTTGGCAGCAGTGGACCAGAGTTCCCCTTCCAGATTTTGCTCCAGACCACCCCTACGTAGTTTACTTGTCCAGTCCCCAGTTTGGACCCTGGTAATGCTGCATAACGGGATGCGGGTGGCGCTGTTGGTTAAACCACAGAGCCTAGGACTTGCCGATCAGAAGGTCGGCGGTTCGAATCCCCGCGACGGGGTGAGCTCCCGTTGCTCAGTCCCAGCTGCTGCCCACCTAGCAGTTCGAAAGCACGTCAAAGTGCAAGCAGATAAATAGGTACCGCTCTGGTGGGAAGGTAAACGGCATTTCTGTGCGCTGCTCTGGTTTGCCAGAAGCGGCTTAGTCATGCTGGCCACATGACCCCGAAGATGTACGTCGGCTCCCTCGGCCAGTAAAACAAGATGAGCGCCGCAACCCCAGAGTTGTCCGCGACTGGACCTAAAGGTCAGGGGTCCCTTTACCTTTACCTTTAACGCTGCATAAGCCAGGAGTCGAGAGGGAGGCTTTGGTGTCCCCTGGTGACAAAGTGCGAGCAGTTTCCCGAACTATCCCAAACAATGCTCTGCTTGTTTACTATTCAGAAATAAGAGGATGTCTGACCCTTCTTCCCTTTTCCGACATGTGAGAGAGTAGCAGTGAAGGAAGGTAAAAGGGGGCACATGAGATGGCAGCAGGTTGAGGGAAACATCATTTGTATGGAGCATTCTTGCAACTCCATGTATGTGGATGGGTCAGATACCGAGAGCATCTGAATGCAGTGTTAGAAACTGGGATAAAAAAGCTAGGAGCATCATCATCATCATCATAATGATGCCTGAGTTTCCCCAGCCACTCTAGGTGGCTCCCAGTTGAGTGTTAAAAACAATACAGCATTAAATATTAAAAACTTCCCTAAACAGGGCTGCCTTAAGATGTCTTTAAAAAATAGGATAGCTGCTTATTTCCTTGACATCTGATGGGAGGGCGTTCCATAGGGTGGGAGCTACTACTGAGAAGGCCCTCTGTCTGGTTCCCTTGTAACCTCACTTCTCGCAATGAGGGAACCGCCAGAAGGCCCTCGGCGCTGGATCTTGGTGTCTGGGCAGAATGATGGGGCTGGAGATGCTCCTTCAGGTATACAGGACCGAAGCCGTTTAGGGCTTTTAAGGTCAGCACCAACACTTTGAATTGTGCTCGGAAATGTGCTGGGAGCCAATGCAGGTCTCTCAGGACTAGTGTTATATGGTGCCGGCTGGGACCCTGGGACCTGGGTTGTGGGCACCAAAACAGAATGTCTAGTTGCCATTTGGGGGTGGGTCGGCAACACTTTTTATTTATTATTTTGATAAGCATGAACTAATACGCAATTCACATAAGAGACCCATTGTTACTATCACATTTTTAGCAGAAATTGTTAATACATAAGTGTAATTTGGTGTTTACAGTAAAAATATTGGTACCACACTTCAGTGTTCAAAATACTCTACTCTTTATTGTTAAACTCCTTAACATATTGTCTTATCTTTAACATATACTTGGAGGCTTCAAAGCACGTACATTTCAGTAATCCTTGAGTGGCAGCCAGGCACAAAAAATGGCACCCAGACTTTTAGAGGTGCTCGCAAATGGAGAATCTTTAGGCGCAAAGTGCGCCTGGCACCCTGCTAATTTCAAACCATGTCTGGGAGGCAGGAAGCCTGGTTGGGCAAGTGGGGTTGGTTGGTTGGCATCCGCCTGTCTCAAGAGATAATGGAAGGGTGCGTCTTTGGGGGTGAAGTCAAACCATCAGAATTACAGCGCCTGCTGTGGCTGTAGAGACCGATGTGGGAGAGACAAATTTTGTTGCGGCTGGAGCAGCTGCAGATGCACCATGGCATTTCTTCTTTCTGCGCTCCTCCCAGCTGTCATTGCTGTCATTGTCTCTAGGTGTTGCGGTCGTCTGTAAGGGATTCCCACATGGTGGTGTTAATGTTGTCAGCTTTCATGTCATGTTTGCAGACATCTTTGTAACACAGTTGGTCTGCCAACGGGCCAGCTGATTGAAGCCAGCTCCCCGAGGAGCCTATCCTTGGGGATCGTGCCATCTTCCATTCTGTGGACTTGGCCAAGCCACCATAGACATTGCTGAGTCAAAACATATTTGGAGCAAGGTGTTTGTCGATTTGTGACTATAATTTTAAACCTCTTATGAACCTCCGAGCTGCTGATTTGCAAAATGAATGTCACCAGCTGCATGTTTTGAGTGGAAACCAGATTATTATTTAAGTTTAAAATAGGAGCTTAACTGTACCTCAGGATACACGTTTTGCTATCAGTCTAAAATTCATGCCAAGTTCTTTTGCTCACTTGTAATGATAGATAGTTGGGTTTTGCACCAATACCTTAAAAAGCAACAATTTGAACATAATGTCCAGCATAGACTCATGTTTTGATCTCTGAAGGTGGAAATTCAGCTGAAGGGGAGATTTAAAGCTGAGAAGCAATGGGTGGGGAAAGTATTTAGCGCCCCTGCCCTTACCTAGTGTCAGTCTGCTCCATATTGCTCTCTCTTTTTGTTTTTCCAATTTGTTTTATTAGTTTTCATAACATTATAAACAAACACATAAGACAAACAAACAAAAATCATAGCCTTATTAAAAATTACACTTATTAACATTGTTAAGTGACTTCCTCGCTTCCCCTTGGTTGAATTTCATTGCATGTCCTTTTAATGGTTTTCCAAATCACAGTTCTTATAAAATTTAACTTAAACATTAACATCCTTAGATCTTCATATTATGAAATTAAACATATTAATTCATCACTTAACTTAAATAAAATCCTAAGCCAATTAAGTACCTGCAATCTGTTTTCAGTTAATTGAACTTAACATATTTAAATAAATAATCATTAAATTTAATCCACTCTTCCTGATACTCCTCCTCCTTCTGGTCGCGGACTCTTCCGGTTAGGTCGGCTAGCTCCGAAAAATCCATCATCTTAATCTGCCATTCTTCTATCGTTGGTAATTCTTGGGTTTTCCACTTTTTAGCTAACAAAATACGAGCCACAGTTGTGGCATACAAAAATAATTAACATCTTTCTTGGGCAATTCCAAACCTGTTATTCCAAGAAGAAAGGCCTCTGGTTTCTTTATAAATGTATATTTCAACATTTTTTTCAATTCATTATAAATCTTTTCCCAGAAGTCTTTCACCTTGGGACAGGTCCACCATATATGATAAAAGGTTCCTTCCTTTTCTTTACATTTCCAACATAGATTATCACAGTTATGATATATCTTTGCTAATTTTACAACGTTCCTTTTCCAGAAGGTTTGGCAAAGGGTGTTGGGATTTGCTTACCCCCATTTTGCATATGATGCCAGCTTTCTGCCATGATTTGGCGCTAAAGTGGCTGTAGCTAAAACGGTTCTAAAACTTGCAGTGTACCTAGAAGGAAGGACATCAGTGAACGCTTTCCCATAAGTTGCTGGTAGAATTCACCACAGCAAATTCTTCAGGAAATGGAGATATCCTTAGAGATAATCCTGTGCGAAGAGTATTTCACATTCCGATTGTTAAGTTGGTGTTCCAGCTGATGATTTTTCTGGGGAGATCAAATTGATTCATTTGCGCTCTGTGAGCAGTGTAGTTCTGTTTCTTTCATACGTTTTCATTAACACAATTTCTCTGTGTTATTCCTCTTAGACAATCTGCTTCATCTTGACTCGTCATCATTCCGGGATAGTGGTGTCTGCGGGGCTCTTTGCTGACGTTGACATGGTAGAGAAGATTTAAAATTGGGTAACTGGTCCTCTTCAGCTAGATTAGAACTAAAACTTTTATCTTCTTCGTTGACTTTGAAACTCGTTTTTAACTTTTGTTGTTTTGGTGGTGGTGGGGGTCTTGTTTCAGCTGATGTTCACAAGGAAAAGAGTCACGTGATGTATGAAGGCAAACACATACACTTTTCTGAGGTTGACAATAAGCCATTGTGCTCGTACAGCCCCAAACTGTGCAAGCAGAGACGACTTAACGGCTACGCCTTCTGTATCAGGCACGTTCTGGAGGATAAGACTGCTCCCTTCAAGCAATGTGAATATGTGGCCAAGTACAATAGCCAACGCTGCACCAACCCCATCCCCAAATCTGAGGACCGTAGGTAAGTAATGGGAGCACAGTTTTGAAAACAGCAGCGACAGTCTCAGTGGTGGCCTGAAGCATGGTTTTGGAGGCACCATGATAGAAGCTCGCCAGGTCAACATCTGGTCAACAGTTTGAATGGGAGACCACTTGGATCCCCTCTCAATGTCTCATTTTATCACTTTGGGTGGCGTATAATTAAGTTGTTGTGTGTGCAGAATAAGGTCCACTCTCACAGTGAGACTTTCCCCCTCTCCCCCAATCTTTGGAGCATTGAGAAAAACCCAGAATAGTTTTAAGGGATGCGCCGGGGAATAAGGGGGGAAGGGAGTCGCATTGCATGCTTAGACCCTGTACATATATGTTGAAATCCACCCCCTGTTTCTAAATTATCGTTCACCCTATGATCCCAGCCAATCGGGGATCACATGCGAATTTGATAATGTCGTGCTGATAATGTCAGATGTGTTTACATGGCAACGTCACTGAGGGCAATTGACCATATTGTTCTTGCTAAGGAGGATGGAAAGGAATATGTCCCTTGTTGCTAAGACAACAAGATCAGGGCACTTCAGTGTTTGGTGTGGCGGATGTGAAAATGGGCAAGTACCACATCTCTACTAGTTTTGCAGAAGAGAGAATTAAATGTTCTTTGAAGTGCTTGGGTATTACCCGATGAAATCTTTAAAAACAGGGCCTCTTTGTAGAGCAGGCACCCCCAAACTCGGCCCTCCAGATGTTTTGGGACTACAACTCCCATCATCCCTAGCTAAAAGGACCAGTGGTCAGGGATGATGGGAGTTGTAGTCCCAAAACATCTGGAGGGCCGAGTTTGGGGATGCCTGATGTAGAGTATCTATGGGGTGAAACTATAGCGCAGCCCTTCATATCTCATTGCCCCTCATGAATAGGAGCAGAATAAAGTATGCAGACTGAGGCAATATTTGCCCAGTTGTTCCATCTGCATAACTTGTGAGGCAGAGTACCACAAGTTTTGACAGTGAGCCAACATTAATGAAAGTGACTTCGGAAATCACTGGAGAAACGCTGTCTGCTGTGCACACAGTGGTTTCTGTAGACACCTGGCAGCAGTTCTTCTAATATGAAATTGCAGGTTGTCAAAATGAAGGAATTTTGCTCCCAAGTAGAATTCCAGCCTTGCCTTCCTAGGGTTGTATCCAGGAGTGGCCCTCTAGTGATGGAAGTGCTCTCTGGTCCCATGGGGGTTCCCATGAATAAAATGGGAGGAAATGATTTTCACTGTTTCCTCTTTTATCCCTATGTGCCACCTCCTATGCTGTTCCAAAGCAGGTCCCGTCCCCCCCATTATTTTTCTGTTCAGATTATTCTTTAGTTAGCAGCCAATACTTTGGGCTTTGAATTAGCATAATTTGCCAGTTTTTCTGGGGCGGCTGATGCGATAGGCAGTAGGAATGCTTTGTTGTGGCTCACAAGATGAAGTGTATAACTTTCTAACATGCGTGTTTTGGGAAGGCAAGGGAAGTTAACTAGCTGTGAAGCATCATGTCACAACATTGGAAAATGGAGGACAGCAAGAAGAAAGCAGCATAAGCGTATCAGTTTAACACATTAAAGAGGCAGACTGTGGACTTATTCATAACTGGAGGTGTATAAAAAGACGGTGTTTTTCCCTTCAGAGTTATTTTTCCTTAAGATTTGTGATTGAAGTGGGAGCTGCCTACTCAAAAGGATTCAAAGGATTTTGAAAAGGATTCAAAAGAAACACAGTATTAAAGAAATGAATTATATCTGTAAGCCAGAACCCTAAATTCTGAAATTGGGAAATCTGAATTCTGCAAGTCCCCAGTTAGCATCAGTATTAAGCTGTTTTTAATATTGAACTTTAAATTGCACCTTCTGCTGAAAATTGGAATGAGGTGAAGACAGTGAGAAATCTGTTCATTTATTCAACAAGATTTATATACCGCTTAATTGACCCCAACCTCCAAGTGGTGTACTTAAAACAATATAAAATGTATATTTAAACTACCAATAAAATAAAATGTTAAAAATAAATTGACATAAAATGTATTGAAGCATATATAAAATCAGCATTTTTCTCAAAGAATATGCAAAATAAAATTACATATTAAAAATATGTTTGGGGGCATGCTTGCCTAACCAAAAAAAAAGTTTTTAGTGGGTTCTGAAAGCAGCACAGCTAATATACCTGGCTAATATTAATGTGTTTCACCATTAAGTGTTCCACAGTGATGATTATAACAACAACCCACCTTCCATCCAAGGCTGGCTGGAGTGTACAGGTTATCCACTTTTTATCTTCTCAACAGCTGTGTGTGGAAGCTTAGGCTGAAAGAGGTTAGCCCAAAGACACCCAGTGAGTTTCATAGCTGAGTGAGGATTTAAACCCTGGTCTTCCTGTTCCCAAGTCCAATATTTCCAGGTTTAAAATTGTTTGCCTCAAGCCAAAAAACATATTCCCTCTTTGCTCTTTGACTTCATAATTCTCAAAGAAAAAAAAACCACCCACTCTTGTTCTTTGTTAAACCATTTTCTATCACTTGGGCTACTAATAAAATTTCTGCTTTGCATCCTTTTCGAGCATAAGATTGAAGTGTTAGGGATGCAACTTTTCACAGAAACGTGTAGAACCTAACACAGTTATTTTTATTAGGGTAAGAAAAGAGATCGCTTTGAAAGATATCTGCTGTGCTTTTATATGGGCTCCATTGAAATGCAGACTGTAATTCTGCAAATGTTCTGATGTGCAGTTCAATTGGAAGTACATTGTATCTATAGTTATAATATAGCTAATGTAATATGCAATTCAAATAATATATTTATATTTGAAAGTTTATAATTGGCTATGAGATATTCATTTAAACCTTCTCTATTGAGGTTTCTCACACACACAAAAAAACTTATGCCATTTAAGCTACTTTCTCATGAATTCTAGTTTTTGGTTTCACCATGCTTAAGAGCTGGTGAGGAGAAAATAATTCTGATGGTCTTGCTTCTCAAAGGTACTGCAACAGTCACCTGCAGGTACTTGGCTTTTTACCGAAAAAGGAGAGGAAGAAAAAGAATGACCCCGTCGAGGAGGTAAAAGTTCGGCACCAGATGGATTCTGTGGCCTTCAGCCTGACAGTTCCTCCACTGGCCTTGAAGATGCCCAATGGACTAGACGGGATGTCCCTCTCTCCACCGGGTGCCAGGCTTCCTCTCCACTACTTAGAAGCAGAACTGGAAGACCCCTTTGCTTTCAACGAGGAAGACGAAGATCTCAAGAAAGGGGCAACGGTGAAGAAGAAGCTGCAGAGCAAATTAGCCCAGAACCGGCAGCGCCAGAGAGAAACAGAGATTCTGAAAGTTCGCCAAGAGC
Organism: Podarcis melisellensis; assembly: GCF_964234715.1. Taxonomy (NCBI): domain Eukaryota; kingdom Metazoa; phylum Chordata; class Lepidosauria; order Squamata; family Lacertidae; genus Podarcis; species Podarcis melisellensis. The sequence continues at coordinate 127,555,921 of NC_138528.1, read as the reverse complement.
ACTTTAGCCCTCTTCCTGCACCTTTGCAGCAGCAGCAGCAGCAGCAGCACTCCCATCTCTCGCCATTACCAACTTCTCTAAAGCCAGCAGGGCTACAGCAGGGCTTAGTCTGCAAGTCACCTCAACCTCAGAACACCAGCCTACCAGTGCAGGGAGTGGCTCCCACCACGTACACTATAGCACAAGCCAGGCAGCTGTCTAACAAAAGACCGCTGCCTCCCCTGCACCCTACTAGGGCTCCTGGCCCTGACCCGCCCGGGGTGGACAGGATCCTTATGAAAGCCACAGCCTTCTCTCCGCACTCATCCTGTATGAGCCGGCTACAGAGACTGGTGAAACTGTGCACTCAGAAACAGCAGCTGGATGCTGATCTGTTTCCGCATTTAGGTAAGTGGAGAATTAATGGTACCCAAACGTTTTGATCATTCGGTCCAGTAAATCTGCTGTAGATTGGTAACAGTGCGCAAGTGAAGTACTTGAGTAAACTGTAGCCTTGCGAGTGTGTGCTTTTTAATGCAGAAGGGCAAACTAGGCCATGGGCAGGTGTTTCTGCATCCTGCCTCACAGCTAACTCCCATAAAAATTCAGCTCGTTACTACTACTAAAATCACATGGTTTGCCATTTTGTTTTCAAGGCAGTTCTTCTAAGCACACAAAAAAGGGAGCATGGCTGTAAGTCTAGAGGACCAGTTCCAGCTTTTGTCATGTACATAAACCAGGAATTTAGGATATTCAGATTGTTGCTATGGTACAAACATTGGTGGCTAGGCAATCTGAAGTAGCAGAAAGTGTAACGGCAATTATGGATATAAGGTAAAGGTAAAGGTACCCCTGCCCGTACGGGCCAGTCGTGCCCGACTCTGGGGTTGCGTGCCCATCTCGCTTAAGAGGCCGGGGGCCAGCGCTGTCCGCAGACACTTCCGGGTCACGTGGCCAGCGTGACAAGCTGCATCTGGCGAGCCAGCGCAGCACATGGAAACGCCGTTTACCTTCCCGCTAGTAAGCAGTCCCTATTTACCTACTTGCACCTGGGGGTGCTTTCGAACTGCTACGGGCCAGGGCTAGGTTGGCAGGCGCTGGGACCAAGCAATGGGAGCGCACCTCGCCGCGGGGATTCGAACCGCCGACCTGACGATTGGCAAGTCCTAGGTGCTGAGGTTTTACCCACAGCGCCACCCGTGTCCCTATAATTATGGATATATAATTGGTCTAAACCACAGAGCCTAGGGTTTGCCGATCAGAAGGTTGGCGGTTCGAATCCCCGCGATGGGGTGACCTCCCGTTGCTCGGTCCCTGCGAGCACTGTTACCCTGCCAACCTAGCAGTTTGAAAGCACATCAAAGTGCAAGTAGATAAATAGGTACCATTCTGGTGGGAAGGTAAATGGTGTTTCCGTGCGCTGCTCTGGTTCGCCAGAAGTGGGTTAGTCATGCTGGCCACATGACCTGGAAGCTGTACAGCGGCTCCCTCGGCCAGTAAAGCGAGATGAGCGCCGCAGCCCCAGAGTTGTCCGCGACTGGACCTAACGGTCAGGGGTCCCTTTACCCAACTGACAAAAAACGATGAAGCAACAATGTGTTGCTTTCTTCCTTATATGGACCCTTCCATCCAGATTATCTTCATATGCTTCGCTGTTCACTGACCTATGGCCAGAAATTAGCCTAGAGCACAATACTCTTTTCCACCTCAGATGTGGACCTCTGATCCCCATGCCCCACAGTGGCTGAGTATGTCTGTGCTAGTAAGCCTGACCCCAGAAGACCAGGACTTAGTGCCAGGGGAAGAAGGGGCATAGCTAGACTTGCAGGGCAGTGGTGATTAAGAATCATAGGGTTGGAAGGGACCACAAGGCTCATCTAGTCCAACCCCCTGCAATGCGGGAATCTCAGCTAAAGCATCCAAGACAGGTGTCCATTCAACCTCTGCTTAAAAACCTCCAAGGAAGGAGAGCCCTTATAATGAGGTTCCCCTTTATGATGAGGCCCTCTGTTCTGCTATCACAACAGTGCTTTTTATTTGACTACTTTATTTGTTCGCTTCCTTCCATGCTTTTCTAGGGTTGGACTGGTCAGAAGACAGTGGGGAAGAATTGGAAGAACTGGAACAAACCTCGCCATACCAGGTTGCATGGTCTATTCGGGAAGCCCTCAGATATGACAGGAATGAGTAAGTGCATACAAATCAGAACAGAAGACTGAGTAATTAAGTGCAGAATATGAAATAATACAGAGATCAGGCTGTTTTTTAAACTGTTACCTGTAGGTGAGGGTAGGTACAGTGGAAGAGGGTACTCAGAGAGACTTGGGTTTGTATCCCCAAAGCTTTCTGTCTGTAAGCAGAATGGAGGTCTACTTGTGCCACTTGACTTCACCGTCCTCCCCTGAACACCTTCCAAAATCTTCTCTGGAACATTGGGTGAAGTGAAGGCACAAGACAGGTGTTGATCATCATGTGAGCTGCGCACAGGTGGGCTGAAGCGAGCTGCTGGCCTGTCCTGTGGAGCTTCCTTTTATTGAGACAAATATGCAAACCAAGCAGATACATTTTGGGCTGTTACCTTTACACATTTTCCGGTCCCGAGATTGTGGGGTGGTACAAAGTTATTTTGGCACCTGTTTCCACCGCGTCATTTTCCCCTTGCACAGTGTATGACGAAGGAGACAAAAGGTCTCAGAGACAAAGGTTACAGACAGGGCACCGCAGACTACTGAGACCGCAAAAGGTCTGACAGACGGAATGATGTACAGACAGCTGTGGCTTGTCTGGGGTGTGTGTGTGCCCTGCACCCCAGGGTCACACGTGCAGGCAGACTGTGACTGCCTGCTGGTGGGGAGTGTGCTCCCTCCGGACCCCACTGTCCACTCCGCGATATCCCTACAATTGGGGTCCCTCTGGCACAGGTTTTGGGGGTACACAGTGAGTTGCAGGTGAGATGAGAGGGTGGTGAGGCCCCGTGGCGTAAGAGGAAGTCCATTCGTGCACTGAATTTTTACTCCAAACGTTTTAGAAATGGCTGGTGAACTTTGTCCATTGAACCTGAAAAAAAGATATGTATAATGTAGAAACAGGCCGGAATCAGAATAACAAAACTTGATCAGTGATCTTGTCCTCGGTGGAGGTGTTTGCTTTTCCTATCTCAGAAACATCATTTTATAGTCCATTCCTAAGAGCAGCTGCCATGGCAAAGAAACAGAGGATTGGTCACAAGAACTGCTGTGTTGCATGGTATCACAACTTGTGGTACAGTGGTACCTCGGGTTAAATACTTAATTCGTTCCGGAGGTCCGTTCTTAACCTGAAACTGTTCTTAACCTGAAGCACTACTTTAGCTAATGGGGCCTCCTGCTGCCGCCGTGCCGCCAGAGCACAATTGCTGTTCTCATCCTGAAGCAAAGTTCTTAACCTGAAGCACTATTTCTGGGTTAGTGGAGTCTGTAACCTGAAGCGTATGTAACCCGAGGTACCACTGTATTTCACTAGTATGGCCATTGCACCACAACAAGTTTGTTCATAGTGGGTGGGGGTACTATTTCATTTATTTTCTATATTTCCCATCAGTTCTGTAATTCTTAAGGTATATTTACAATAATTACAATTTTATAGTGACAATAAAAAAATATAAGTGCTTAGATCCTATTCTCCCATCAGCAGAACTTTGCTTACAGGATGCTCCTGCTGGTGTGAGGAAGGAGGAGTCAATTTTTCCCCCCTTGACTCCCTCCCCCTGAGAATTTGCTCCAGAGGGAGGGGAAACCCTTTAGAAAAACATGAAAAGTGGTGCTCCTTCTGCAGGGGAAAGGGGGAGCTGAGCCCTTCCATATATGGAGGGACAACTCCGGATCCAAGCCAAAATCAATGACAAATTCAGTAAAACACCCCAGTCAAATCATGAAGGGCAGAAGCAGCAATAAAATCGGACGGTAAAACTTTTCAAATAGTAGGAGCCTGAGAAAATAGAAGGACATTAGCGTGGACTCTAGTGTCGGCTAGATTGTCAGAGGGGGCATTTTCATAAAAGGTGTGCCACAGCCTAATTGCCAGCCAATGTGTGTGGGGGGGAAACCATCCAAAAATGAACGCAGAACTCAGGGAGGTTGACGTAGAAACTGACATTTCTTCAGGTACCCGGGACTTGTGCTGTACAGACAAGATAGCAGTAGTGCAAGTTTGCAGAATGATGATGTTGGGTTTTGAGTGCCAGCCATTTTATTACCTGCTTTTTCCTCCCCACACAATCTCACAGGCCAGATGATGACGCTGACGCCAGCGGCAGGAGCTCCCGCATTTCCCAACTTTGCACTTACTTTCAGCAGAAATACAAGCACCTCTGCCGCCTGGAGCGGGCAGAATCTCGCCAGAGGAAATGCCAACATACATTCCGGAAAGCTTTGCTGCGGGCAGCCAGCCGAGAGCCGGAGTGCGCTGGGCAGCTGCTACGAGAGCTCCGAAGAGCTTCGTGTACTCGGAACAGGTGAGGGACCACACACACCTGGCAGTGCAGCATGCACATTATATCCCAGCCTTCTCCGTTTTTTGGTGCTAATCTTCTTGGGTGTCCTTTTGTTTCAGCACAAGCCAAGTGAAGCAGAGGGACGTGTCACCATGTAGAGGGACAACAAAGGGCGAACCATGCACCAACAAGGCTCTTCCGTTCACTAAACATTGTTTTCAACGTATCTTTTTCACTGTCTTCCTGTTGTGGGCTAAAAACGTAATACAGTCATACCTTGGTTGTTGAACGTAATCCGTTCTGGGAGTCCGTTCGACTCCCGGAACGGTTCAAAAACCAAGGCACAGCTTCTAATTGGCTGCAGGAGCTTCCTGCACTCAAATCGGAAGACGCGGAAGCCACGTCCAACGTCCGGCTTCCGAAAAATGTTTGCAAACCGGAACACTCACTTCCGGGTTTTATGGCGTTTGGGAGCCAAAACGTCAGAGTACCAAGGTGTTTGACAACCAAGGTACGACTGTAATTAATTCTGGCCATCTCCCATTTCCAACGAGTATTTCTGGGGGTGCCCCTGCTAGCTTCTTGGCCTGGTTCTTCTTTTCAAGCTTGCAACTTATGGGAGAGACTTGGTAAATCCATTCTTAAGCCTGTGCAGTTGTGTCAGCTCTGAAGCAGCAGAGAGACCCTGAAACAAAGGTAAAATCCAGGGGCCTAGCCAGCATTTGAATCTGTCCTCACTTCAAATCACTGGCATCAGGTCAGAATTGTTTGGTTAGGGCTATGGTAGACCTTCAGGGTGGAGGAACAAACAGCTTTCTAGAAATGTCCCTGTACTGGACACATGCACCTGGCATTGCCCTGTGTGAGGTTGGTTTGTCAGTTTCCGCAGAAAGTCTGAATTATCTTATAGCTTAAATTGCTATAAAGGTTTCAGCGGGGTGTGAAATCTGCACTGTGAGGTAGTACAATGACCTAGAATGAATAAGAGATGAAAGACCTATAATTCTGCAGTATCGACAGAAGAGGCAGAGATCAGGGAGAATGAAAGTCCTTATGTTAGAAGCCCTTACAATGAGCACGAGTACGTGAAATTGCAGGAGCAAAGAAAGGAAAGTTTCCAAATGCTGCAAGCTCGGAATTTTAATGAGTTTTCTCTTTCCCACTCCTCCCTCAACTTCAAAATTCACTTAAATCTCTTGCAGCTTCCCCCCCTGCCCCTTCCTAATTGCAACTTTAGCCTTAATTTTAAGGTTCCTCTAAGGCATTGAGGAAGAACTGAGAATTATAAAGGGATCAGTGAAAGGACTTTTGTAGATACGATAAGCGCAGAGCGTTTGAAAGAAAAGCGCCACGCAGAATATTGACTATGCTTTCAAGTGCTGGTCTTGGTATGGCTGTTTGCAGACTAGAGTTGGCGAGTTATGTGAGTTAGTCCACTGACATATATTAACTTGCACCCTCTGTGGGATTGGACACCACAAAAGGCCACTGAGCTCACAGGCAGGAAGCTCCATTTGTAATGAGCCAGCACTGCCACAAGGAGGCAGCGTAGGCCCTTGCTTGAGCTGCCATAGAGATAATTCACCAGTGCGTCTCTCCTAAATCACTTCCCCGTGTTTATCCCACTAAGGAGTCCCAAAGTTTGATGCTCCCTGTATACCTGCAATAATGATCATTCCCTTGTTCACATTGACTCCATTCAGGCGTTGCTCTCATTAAGCCATGCCTTTAGTTCCACACCCGACATCGTATCTTCTTTCTCCCAGTAGCCAAGCGTTGCGCTTGATTGTGTGAGAAGAAAAAACAATGCAGAAGTTTCTGTTCATGGTGCGTAGAGGTTTCTCCATGTTCAGGACACCTGCTTGTGCTGCTGACCAGAACGTGCAGAGCCCCTACGTGGAAGCAGGGACTTGTGCATTGGTCTTCCTCATCACAACGTTGCAGGCAGCTGTTGAAAGAAAAAATTGCAGCATCAGAGGTAGGGCCGAAAGCTCAGCCTTGCTCTCCACTCTCCCCACTCCTGCCCTGTGTGAGTGACTAGGGCTGTGACTACTTCTTCAAGAGTTGAAGGTGAACCAGGAACCTTGCAGCTGCTACTGGGCTACAGTGGCCACCATCCCTGAACACTGGCCATTCTAGAATTTCAACAGTGTAAGGCTGTAGGTGCCCAACCAATGCCTCAAGTCAGCCTTTCTCAACCTTGGGTCTACAATTGGACTACAACTGCTAGCTAGGTATGATGGGAGTTGTAGTCCAGCAACATCTGGGGACCCAAGGTTGAGAAAGGCTGCCTTAAGCAGAAAGTTGAGCTTGTCCCTCAATGGCGGGAACGATGGTGGTGAATAAACACAGGGAGAAAACAAGTGAAGTGGCTATCTCAGGAACCTGCATCATGTAAACTTGCATGATGAAGGAAAATGCCTGCTGCTGATTTAGGGAGGGGAGGAATAGATGAGAGAGAGAGACTAAAAATGCCTTGAGTTTATATATCTCTTCTGAACAAAATAATTTTGAATCAGGATTCACTGTATTGACTTCCTCTGTGCGTCATCTGTCAAAAAGGCAGGAAGAAATTTACAATTTTTATGTGCTGTCATATGTGGATGACAGAAATCCTCTTTTTAATATTTGTGTATGGATTCTCATTAGTTGGTTAGAAAGCAAATCTATTGATTGCATTGTCCCCAAAATCACAGTATTGATTAAGAATCTCCAGGAAACAAGACACACAAACTCATTAGCAAAATAGCTGCTTCCATAAACCCATCTTAATAAATTATAAAATCGTTAGTAATTCTGCTTGATGGCAGGTTTTTTTTGTGTTTGTGTGTGTTGGTTTTTTTGCTTTTAACTGTTGACTTCGCATCTTCTGTAGCTGCAGCATGGATGACATTTAAGGAATTGCTCCAAAGTGAGATATTAGTTGGGAATAGAATTCAAGGTTCGGTATCTTACTCTCTCTCTGTAAATCATGCAGTCTCCTGCCCCTCCTTTGTGTGTTATTCCTGACTACAGAGAAACCCAGATATCCTCTTGAACCGGTCCCAGCAGCTTTTCTCAAGCTGCACAGCCAAGTTTGCAGACGGACAGCAATGCTCTGTGCCAGTTTTTGACATTACGCACCAGACACCCCTGTGTGAAGAACACGCCAAAAAAATGGTAAGTATATTTGCTAGTCAGAATACTTGAAGAACAGCGGCAGCAGTATTTCCAGCAAGCCGGGGAATGACATCAGCATGCAGCTTTCGCTTCTGGCCCCTTCAGAAAGCTGTAAGGTGAGCTCTGATGATAACCAAAGAAAAATGCTGTATCAGCAGCCTTTCTTTGACTGAACTCATCTAAAGGATTATGGGGAAATGTTTCAAAGATCCTCCTTTGCTCATCCTATGCAAGCTTATGCGGAACAGAGTCTCCCTGAATTTAACAGTCCCAGTTAAGGGTGCATAGGATCGCATTTAAGAATGATGTCTGTCCTCTTTTGTGACTCTGTCATGTCTGCCGTGAGAACACAGAGAGACTGTTGGCGGTATCCAACTAATTTGTTCCATCAGCACAAGGATTTCAGCTTGCGCTGTGGAACTTCTTCCCACCCCCTCCCTAAATCTTCATTCCTAACTCTGGGGAGCCCCCAGGCAGATTCAGGGACTACACAGTGGGAGAACACTGGGTAGGGGAGTTCTGTTGCACAAGCAGAAATCCTTGCACTGATGGATGAAGTTACCGTATTTTTTGCTCTATAAGACTCACTTTTTCCCTCCTAAAAAGTAAGGGGAAATGTGTGTGCGTCTTATGGAGCGAATGCAGGCTGCACAGCTATCCCAGAAGCCAGAACAGCAAGAGGGATTGCTGCTTTCACTGCGCAGCGATTCCTCTTGCTGTTTTGGCTTCTGAAATTCAGAATTTTTTTTTTCTTGTTTTCCTCCTCCAAAAACTAGGTGCGTCTTGTGGGCTGGTGCGTCTTATAGAGCGAAAAATACGGTAATTGGGATACCTCTCATAGGCTTATAGGTTATTCTCCTGGAAGGCCTTGTCAAGGTGGAAACTTGAGCATTTTAGTTTGCTCACACAGTTTATTTTTGCCAGTTGCGTCGGTGAGTGAAACGGAAGCTCTCCTCATTTTAACTTATTTCCCCAGACAATCTGCAAACCGCCTCACAAAGGTTTGAAAACATTACCTTTCCCCTTTGCTAAGCACAAGAGTCATACACCATAGTCCTCAAGCTAATAGCTGGCACCTGAATTTGGCTAATTCCCAGATGACACTCACATTTTGTCATCAGACAGTTTCTTACTGGCACAAAGCTCAGTTTTTTGGCTGCCCTAAACTACGTGTGGGGATCTAGCCTGTGGACTAAATTCAACCCATGGAAGCTTCCCGTCATAACCACTGTGTTTTCTCCTTGCCTCTGCACACCATCAATAGGAGATTTTCAAGCCTAAATGCAACATGGGGCATTTTCATGGAGGTCCAGTTGGCTCTAACAGGGGGCTTTTCATATCTAACTTTGGCAAGGGGCGGGGGAAGGTTAGGGTGTGTGTGTGTTTGTGTATTGTGGGTCCCTCCCCATCAACATGCTCCGCCCACACTCACTTTCATTTTTGTCCTGCCCACGGAAGCTTGGCCACAGGGGATCCAGCCCTTGGGAGCCACCCCGATGTAATCCACTTTGAAGATCCACCCCTTTTAATTATAGCACCTTGTGAAACCTTGCAACATCAAGATGGCAAACGCCATCTACGGAAAATTACATTATCCGAAGGTTGTTAACTCATTTGGAAGTAATACCTTCTCTGTATTTTGCATTCGTGTGTGTAATTCTGTGATTCCTGGTGACATGGCGTTGTGATGCTCCAAGCCATTTTCAAAGAGAAGTACAGTGGTGCCTCGCAAGACGAAAAGAATCCGTTCCGCGAGTCTCTTCGTCTTGCGGTTTTTTCATCTTGCGAAGCAAGCCCATTAGCGGATTAGCGCTATTAGCGGCTTAGCGGGCTTAGCGGATCAGCTGATAAGCGGCTTAGCGGATCAGCTGATAAGTGGCTTAGCGGATCAGCTGTTTAGCGGCTTAGCGGATCAGCTGATAAGCGGCTTAGCGGCTTGGGGAAAAGGGGGGGAAGGAAAAAAACCCCGCAGGAACTCACAAGACATTTTCATCTTGCGAAGCAAGTCCATAGGAAATTCGTTTTGCGAAGCACCTCCAAAACGGAAAACCCTTTCGTCTAGCGGGTTTTCCGTCTTGCGAGGCATTCGTCTTGCGGGGCACCACTGTAATTGACCATTTCTTGCCTTGAACTCTGATGAACATTCTTTCTGATTCAGTACCATCCTAAAAATCCTGAAGGCCACATGTTAAACCCGTATGATTTGAATTTGGAAATAGTTTGGTATGAATGTGTTGTGGATTCTTTCCCGCCAGTGGTACAAAAGGCAGTACGGTTTGCTTAGCATCATGGTTCCCTTTTCAAGGTGTCAGGCGTTCTCTATTCCGACTTGCATGCCATAGAGATGTTCACACTTTGGAATGGCAAGGAAAGAAAAGTGCTTCTCAGTTCAGTGTTGGTGTTTTCCATTCTCGTTCTAAAAAGGATAACTTCTTGAGAGGAGACAGCTCCCGCAAAGTCCAGCACCAGCAGCAGAGGAAACCCAGGAGAAAAACAAAGCCACCTGCTCTTACCAAAAAACACAAGAAAAAGAGAAGGCGAGGGCCACGACGTCCCCAAAAACCGATTCCTCCTGCTGTGCCCCAAGGAAACCTCAGTATGCCCACCAGCGTCTCACTGCCAATGGAGATCTCCCATATACGGTCAGAGCCCAGCTATGATTAATTTTCTAAGTTGACAGCGTAGTGTTGGAAAAGATAGGCTGAAGTGATGGACATGAGGCAGGAGTTGATAATGCAGGTGAGCTGCGCACAGGTGGGCTGCATGCAAGCTGCCGGCCAGCCCTGTGGAGCCTCCTTTTATTGACACAAATATGCAAACCAGGCAGATGCATTTTGGGTTGTGACCTTTACACATCTTCCGGTCCCAAGATCGTGGGGTGGTACAAAGTTATTTTGGCACCTGTTTCCACCACGTCATTTTCCCCTTGCACAGTGTATGACGAAGGAGACAAAAGGTCTCAGGGACAAAGGTTACAGACAGGGCACCGCAGGCTACTGAGACCGCAAAAGGTTAGACAGAGGGAATGATGTTCAGACAGCCGTGGCTTTGTCTGGGGGGGGGTGCCCCGCACCCCAAGGTCACACGTGCAGGCAGACTGTGGCTGCCTGCGGGTGGAGAGTGTGCTCCCTCCGGACCCCACTCCCCACTCCGCGATCATCCCTACAATAGGCCAAGTAAATGAGTATTGGTCCAGATTCAGCTAAATAGTTGTGCTAGTAAGAGCCAGAACGAGTGATGCTCACACAACAGGGCTTTCCTCCCCTTGCACTCCCCACTAAATTGGCTCTGCAGGATTGGGACCTCCCCCCCCCCCGGCAGAACAGCACATGGCGGTGAGGAGAGGGTATATAATTCTGTCTGGCAAGCAAAAACACTTGCGCTAATAGAACAGTTGACTTAGTTCGAATTCAACCCATAGTCTACCCTACCTCTATGAGGAATAGGAAGACCAACTCTGATGTTCTGTACATACTTGCTTGAAAACAAGCCCTCTTGAGGACAGTGGGTCTTACATAGCACATAATCCTATGTACATTTACTCTCACACAAGTGCTGGGTTATGGCTGTCGGCAGAGAGGGGGAAAGGTGGTGCGCACTCATTCTGCACACTTGCAGAGCGATCACTTGTTTGTTTTCCAGTTTGCTCTGCCTTGCTGCCTGGCCAGGTCCCCAGGGGGCATTTATCATGCCAACTTGTAGACATTTTTGGCCAGTCTTTATGACCTGACGTAATATACTCTGCTACTGATGTAACGGCGTTTTTCATGCATTAGAGCTCTCTTCTACCTTAATAAATTGACATACCAAGTAAGACTTTTGCTCCAGAATGGTGCATTTTTACAGCCCTTAACTGTCTCAGATTATTGAAAAAGATGTGACTGATTCACATCTTTCCAGAAGAGTCTGTAGAACAATTTAGTGTGAAAGAACTCAGCTTAATGGCTCCTTTCTAGTACTTTAATAAGCCAGTCTAAATAGTAACTGAAAGAGCATTATGCAAGTCAGTGGATGTATTCACACTTGTCTGCAAACTGTGGTTTGGAGGAAGATTGTTTAAAAGTGGGTCTCTCAGACTTTTAATCCAGGGGAAAACTATATCCTGGGTTTCAATATTGGAGATAACAATTAATTCTTACGATCAAGAGATGTGTGCATGTATTTTCTAGGTCAACTCCCACATCTGAAGGGAGGGTGTTCCACAGGGCGGGTGCCACTACCGAGAAGGCCCTCTGCCTGGTTCCCTGTAACCTCACTTCTCGCAATGAGGGAACCGCCTTGGAACCAATACTACCACTAAGACCATTGGGGCTCTGGGATGGAGCTATGCTTTCAGAGCAATGCAGACGTTTCAAGGATCTGAGTTGGGGAATCCCAGCAGATCATCACTTGCTGCTCATATTTTAGCCAAAAGTGGATAAAGCAGGGGGGAGGAATCCCTGCTGCCTGGGTTCCCTGTTTTCCAAAGAACATTGAGGATTGGAAGCATGCAACTTCTTTTAAGTTTCAAGGCATGTTTAAGCCCCTCTTGGAAATCACATCTGTGCAGTGATTTCTTCTGTCATAGTATAGCCATTACCCAGCACTGCGTGAGAGTAAACATTCATAGGATTGTGTGCCATGTGTCTTCTTGCACCAGCAAGAATATCCCGTACCATCTTTTGTGCACCAGCAGAGGTAGAAAAGAGACAGGGCTGTACACAAATCTTAGTTGCAGCCATACCAGATCCTGCAGTAGCTTTATCTATGGCAGCTCCAACGGCTCCATACATTCAGAGTTGAGTTTGGAACAGTTTAAAAAACAAAAAAGGGGGTGGGGTGGAGAAAGGGCATATGCATCCCAGAATAGATCAGAGCCCAGCACGCCACCAGACCAAAGGGCGGGAGTGACTGTCTTCCTTGTTTTTGTAGGAGCCCTTCCACACCGGAGCTGAGTACAGATGAGCTGCCAGATGACATCGCCAATGAAATCACAGACATTCCACACGACCTCGAATTGAATCAGGAGGACTTCTCTGACGTCCTGCCACGGCTGCCGGATGACTTGCAAGACTTTGATTTCTTTGAAGGTACCTTCTCTCTCGATTAAAGACAAAAAAACTCAGTGCTGTGGCAGGAAATGGCAACATTTTTTTTCTTCCCCCAAAAATTGCATGGCGAGTTCCTCCCTCCCCCCTCAGAAATAAAGACACGAGGCACCAGAATTCGGGTTAATGGGTCGAATTAGGCCACAACTTTATTGATTACAGGAATTGAGCAGTATAGGCATTGGTCCTAACAGCTAACCTGCTTCAGCCCTGTTGCTAGAAGTCCGGTGAGGGTTAACCACCAGTAGGAGGAGTCCTGCTGAAGCACGTCAGCTAGGAGCTCCCCCCCCCCCCCGAGTTACAGCTTGGGGACGTGCCGGGGGCCTACACCTCCATAGGCTTAGGACAAGGCTATGCCCCCCGGAATCCTTTAACGGACTACCCTTATGTTTGGGGGAAGGTGATGCCGCTTCCTTCCCCCTTCATCTGCATAACAATAGAATAATACCCCTACCAATGCCTAACCTCAATACTGTGAGTTGTGAAAACCAAGTGGCTGGTGCCAATCTGCCAGTTGGGAAAATTCCTACCAGGCCCCTTGACAGCGACCAACCGCAGTTCATAGCAACATCAGAGAGCCTAGCCTAACGGGTGGGAGGAAAGGGAAAACCTGTCTGGCTGCGGCGCGGCAAAGAGGGAGTCTCTTGGCTGCATCGGACCTAAATGCAGTTAGGCCACGCCGATAGGCTGGCTCAGGAATGATGCGGCCGAGGATTCCCCCAGGTATCGTGGGGGCTGGAGCCAGCCCCCGCAAGTGTGGGGAAGGGGCGTGAAGCCCGCAACCCTACCTCCTCCCTAGACTCGGAAGTGGCTTTGTACAATTAAGGAAAATGCCGAAACGTGCAAGGATGAAAAACGATGATTCAGATTTCTAGTCAAACTGTCAGCCAGGATTCTACGTGACCATTTTAGGTGTGTCCAAATGACACGTGATTGCCAACATGTAGGTCCTTTTGGACCCGGCAGAGGGAAGGGCATAATTATGCACATTCGGGAACTGAGAACGGAACCCCTGTGCGAAATGTGTCTTCGCCTGTACAGTGGTACCTCGGGTTATATACGCTTCAGGTTACATACTCTTCAGGTTACGGACTCCGCTAACCCAGAAATCATGCTTCAGGTTAAGAACTTTGCTTCAGGATGAGAACAGAAATCGTGCTCCTGCGGCGCAGCGGCAGCAGGAGGCCCCATTAGCTAAAGTGGTTCTTCAGGTTAAGAACAGTTTCAGGTTAAGTACGGACCTCCGGAGCGAATTAAGTACTTAACCCGAGGTACCACTGTATGTTGTATTTCTGAATGTCAAGCAGATACTTTTCTCGTTTCAATTGCTTCAATTCTATTTTGCAGAGAACTCAAAGGTGTGCAATTATTGCACGATCATATACCCTTAACGCTTTTCTATTCCACAGAGCCATTTGTGGAAAGGATTTTTTTTTTAATACATAAATGTAAATACTGTGTAGCTTTCAGTTTTATGTTTGCCTAAGCACCAGAATTTGAACTTGGTGATTAATTTTTGTGTTTGTGGGGGAATTTTAAATGTTTGCGAATTTGAAGAGACTTACAAGCTTGCTATTAGGAAGAGCAGCTTTTGAAAGAGAGAGCACAACTATTATTATTATTATTATTATTATTATTATTATTATTATTATTAATACCCAGCGTTCCCCAGCCAAGGTCGGGCTGAGGGGAGCTTACAAGCAATAATAAAAACAAGTTGAATGATTACAACTTAAAAACAAAATTAAAATACAACATTAAAATATGGAAATATTAAAATGTAGCCTCATCGCAGGAGGAGAAGGAAAGGAAAAAGGAAAGAGAGGGAGGGAATCAAATTGGCTCCAAGCCAAAGGCCAGACGGAACAACTCTGTCTTACAGGCCCTGCGGAAAGAAATCAGATCCTGCAGGGCCCTGGTCTCATGAGGCAGAGCGTTCCACCAGGCCGGAGCCAGTGTTGAAAAGGCCCTGGCTCTGGTTGAAGCCAATCTAACATCCTTAGGGCCTGGGACCTATTTATGGACCTTGAGGCTCTCCGTGGGGCATACCGGGAGAGGCGGTCCTGTAGGTACGAGGGTCCTAGGCCGTGAAGGGCTTTAAAGGTCAAAAGCAGCACCTTAAATCTGACCCTGTGCTTCACCAGGAGCCAGTGCAGCTTGAAAAGATAAAAACAATCTAATTATATTAAGTTTGAAAAGACCAAGCTTCCTACATTATGAACTGAAAAATCCAGGCGTGTTTGTCCATGTTGCTCCACTGCCTAAAAACATAACAATTCCACGCTGCGTTACTCAAATATTCGAACAACAGTCTTTTATCTGGGTACAGTGGTGCCCCGCAAAACGAACACCTCGCAAGATGGAAAACCCGCTAGACGAAAGGATTTTCCGTTTTGGAGGCGCTTCGCAAAACGAATTTCCCTATGGGCTTGCTTCGCAAGACGAAAAAATATTGCGAGTCCCCGCGGGTTTTTTCCGCTTTCCCCCCCTTTTCCTAAGCAGCTAAGCTGCTTATCAGCTGATCCGCTAAGCTGATAAGCCGCTAAAAGCCGCTAAACCGCTAAGCTGTCAATGGGCTTGCTTCGCAAGACGAAAAAACCGCTATACGAAGAGCCTCACGGAACGGATTAATTTCGTCTTGCGAGGCACCACTGTATTTTCCTCCCTTGCCCACTTTCTGAACTAAGGTGGGGGTGACTAAGGACAGGGACTTTTTAGCTGCAGTGCCCTGTCTTTGCAAATTTGGAGGCTCCTCTTTTATTTTCATTTTCTCCCATTACTTCAATACCACCCCATTTTCATTTTACAAGCCCGTTTTAACCATCAATACAATTTTAACATGCTCTTTTTTAATCCTGTGTTTTTTATTGAGGGTTTTCATTGCATGTTTTTATTTTTTCATTATCAGGTGCCCTGAAGGGCATTGTTGGAAGAGCAGGATATAAATATACTACATAAATAAATAAAAGCAGTTCAGAGACAAGTGCAGGCAGTGCACAATTCCAGAAACAGCTGAACGTCTCCACCTCTCTCTGACCCATTTATGAATAATAGTGAAAAAACTTTCCCAATCTGGAAATATCTTATATGAGCAGTCCAGTATCATTTTTAATCTTTTGTTGGAAGCCACCCAGAGTGGCTGGAGAAACTCAGCCAGATGGGTGGGATATGAATTATTATTATTATTATTATTATTGGATTGCAGCATAGGGATTTTTCCTCTTTCATTACACATCACATATCATCCCACTGTGGTCAGCGAAGTTAATAGGTCTGGGGCTAGAAGTTGAAGTGAGCCCAACACAAGTAGGTCCAAACCACAAAAATCCATGTAAATTGAACTTCCGATGTATAGATTGTGAAATTATGGCTTACTCACACTGGGGGGTTTGTGTGCCTGCATCCTTACAGAAGCATGTCAAACCAGCATTGGTTGGCTTGCAGTGCCAATTGTTAAACCTCACATAAACATTTGCTTAGAGCTATTGCTGGCGTTTACTATGGCTCCTTTATTTTGGTCTTTGATCGTGATCTTGGCTCCATCCATGTACAACCATCCTTTATCACGGCCTATACTATAGTATGTAGGTAAGGCTCTGTATACCCTGCCCCTCAGCATTAAAAAATCCAACAGTGTCTCAGGATACCAAATTCTCCAGTAGATAGCGTATGACATATTTTTTGCAACGATCCCATGGAAGAAACATAGCCCTGACAAATAATGTTCCAATGTAATTAATAACAACAACAACAACAACAACAATAATAATAATATTTTTTTTATACCCTGCCCATCTGGCTGGGCTTCCCCAGCCACTCTGGGCGGCTTCCAAAAAAATTAAAATACTGTAATACATCAAACATTAAAAGCTTCCCTAAACAGGGCTGCCTTCAGTTGTCTTCTAAAAGTCTGGTAGTTGTGGTTCTCTTTGACATCTGGTGGGAGGGCGTTCCACAGAGAGGGCGCCACTACAGAGAAGGCCCTCTGCCTGGTTCCCTGTAACTTGGCTTCTCACAGTGAGGGAACCACCAGAAGGCCCTCGGCGCTGGACCTCAATGTATGTTGCCTGTTTTTTTAAAAATCTGTTGCATTTTCAGTTGAAAGAATGTCGTCTCCTCTAAAACAAAATGATTCTCTGAAGATCTTAATGTCAGTTGAGAGGGGAGAGCTTTCTTCTTTGTATTAAACCCAATTAAGCTTCCTTTCTGAACTGTGGTAGGCCTTGCCTGTCAGTAATAAAGTTTTCTGACTAAAGTTGCATGTGCACCGCTCAGTTTTATTTTGTTTTATGCATTTGATGACTTGCAGCACACCGTGGTGGAAACAGAGCCTGCTGTTAAGGCAAAATGAAGTGGTATGAAAGTCTGCCTTGGCAGCTCTTTCACACATGCAAGTTGCCACTTGGTGCTGCAGTCATCAAGTAATCAACCTGTCTGTGTGAACATGGCCTTGTTTGATAGACATACACTCCAGCCACCCTATGACATGTAGGTTCATGCTAACAGGCTGGTAACACTTCCAATGGGCTGGAAATAAATTCATGCACTCACATATAAAGTTAATTTAAAAAATGAACAGCTAAAGGTCAAACTAGGGCACACTGGTGGCGCTGTGGGTTAAACCACAGAGCCTAGGACTTGCCAATCAGAGGGTCGGCAGTTCGAATCCCCACGATGGGGTGAGCTCCCTTTGCTCGGTCCCTGCTCCTGCCAACCTAGCAGTTCGAAAGCACGTCAAAGTGCAAGTAGATAAATAGGTACCGCTCCGGCGGGAAGGTAAACGGCGTTTCCGTGCACTTCTCTGGTTTGCCAGAAGCGTCTTAGTCATGTTGGCCACATGACCCAGAAGCTGTATGCCAGCTCCCTCGGCCAATAAAGCGAGATGAGCGCCGCAACCCCAGAGTTGGTCACGACTGGACCTAATGATCAGGGGTCCCTTTACCTTTACCTTTAAAGGTCAAACTGGATGTTATACTAGCCATTGCATGAATTGTGGAAGAATGCACCTAAGTGAGGTATGCCAACTGCTTAACATATCTTTAATTTAACGCAGGTAAAAATGGAGACCTCCTCCCTACGACCGAAGAGGCAGAGGAGCTGGAACGGGCCTTGCAGGCTGTGACTTCTCTTGAGTGCCTGAGTACTATAGGAGTGCTCACACAGACAGACGGCGTGCCGGTTCAAGAACTATCGGACAGAGGCATAGGGGTGTTCTCCACGGGTGCTGAAACTTCAGGAATTCAGTCCTTGAGCCGGGAAGTCAATGCGGATCTAGGTGAGCTGCTGAATGGGCGTATAGTGCATGACGAGAATTTCTCTAGCCTGGACCTGGATGATAGCTTGCTCCGCTCTGCTACCTTATCCAACCCACCTACGCCCCTGGCAGGGCAGATTCAGGGGCAATTCTCTGCCCCAGCCAACGTTGGCCTTACTTCTGCCACTCTGATAAGTCAGAGTGGGCTTGGGGAGAGAGCCTTCCCAGGACAATTTCAAGGACTTCACGATGGCAGCCATGCCTCCCAGAGGCCACACCCTGCCCAGCTGCTAAGCAAGGCAGACGACCTAATCACCTCACGACAGCAATACAGCAGTGACCATTCACACTCCTCACCCCATGGAAGCCATTACGACAGCGAGCATGTGCCGTCGCCCTACAGTGACCATATCACGTCCCCTCATGCCGCCTCCTACTCTGGCGATAACTTGGCAGCTACCTTCTCCGCAGAGATGCCCATCATAGCACAACATCTGCTCCCTTCGCAGCTGGAGGTGCCGCTCGGGGGCGTGGTGAACCCCAGAACTCACTGGGGGAGCCTCCCTGTCAGCCTGGGCGACCCTTCTCCGTTCAGCAACCTGCTCGGTGCTGACGGACACCTGCTCTCCACCTCCCTGTCCACGCCACCCAGCACGTCGCACTCAGAGACCACGCAGCCTGCCTTTGCCACCGTCACCCCCAACAGCTCCAGCGTGCTCCCGGGGTTGCCGCAGACCAGTTTCAGCGGCATGGGCCCTGGGTCCTCTGAACTTATGGCCTCCACCTCCCCAAAGCAACAGCTCCCTCAGTTCAGCGCCGCCTTTGGCCACCAGCTGAGCTCCCACAGCGGCATCCCCAAGGACCTGCAGCCAAGCCACAGCTCCATAGCGCCTCCCACAGGCTTCACAGTAACAGGTGCCACAGCTACTAGTACCAATAACGCATCTGCTCCCTTCACCACCTCCAGCTGAGCTCGTCTGTCTGCAAAATTCAGGCAGTTGGGGGGACCTTACGTTCCCTCTCACCCCACCCTGGCCCACTTCTCTTTTCCTGGTTTTTGTCATCTCCTTTTTAAAGACTTCGTTTAAATTTAAAACAAAAAGAGGGGGCAAAAAGTCCTGATTCAGTGCAGACCAGGGTTTCCCCGTTGCTCTGCTCTGCTCTCTTGATCTGATGTGCTGGTTTCTGTATTGGTGCTCATTTACCCCTTTCAGATTTTGTTATACTTAGCCAGTTAAATATCCCAGATAAAAGAATACAGCGCAGGTCCCGGATGATGTAACTGACCATAGATGAGGAATCTGTGACCCTCTGGGTGTTGCTGCACTCGAGTTCCCATAGTCCTTGACCACTGGCCATCCTGCCTGCTGCTGGTGCAAATTGGGAGGAGTCCCAGCGACTCTGGAGGGCCGCAGACTCCCTAGTCCTGCCTTAGACTGATAAATGAGAAGTTAGATGCAATGGACTCTAGACCCAAAAGTGAGATGATACCTCAAATATAACTAATGCAGGTTCCTAAGGCTCAAATCAGAGTATCCAGTCCCGTGAGTATCTGGGCAAGAGGTGAGGAGTTGATTTATTTCAAAGAATGCAAATGGCATGAAAGGGGGATCAACATTTTGATTTGGTAACTGGGCACTGCAGACTTAAACCAACACCATAGTTCAATTGTTAATTCTGTCAGCTTAACACTGGGCTCTTAACCTCCTCTGTGAGCGCAGGGGTTTTTGTGTGTATTTGTGTGTGTGCGTGTATTTGATGGGTAAATGACAGGTTGTTTCCCTCCCTTTCTTTCCTGTTCTGAAAGACCATCTTGAAACCAGCGACCGTTCATACTGCAAGCTAATTTGGTTTTTGAAGTTGGGTTGGATGGAAGAAAGGATGAATTTGTAGGACATGAGATTGTACTTGTTGGTTCAGAGTATCTATGACAGTGGGGAGTTTTAAATAAAATATATATATCATTGGTATGTAGAACAGAAAGCAGAACTGAGTACTGTAATTAATTGCAATGGTGTACCTGCTCAGATAAAACATATGCTAATTCCTAAAGCTGATCAATTATTACAGTAGTGTTGTTGGGTTGGCATTTTCCAATGGAGCATTACTTTTAACATAGCCAAGTCTCAACCGAAACTGGCAGAATTGTGTCATTGGCCCCTTTCCCCACTCAAACCAATGTGAGAGGTGATCTTACAAAGTTGTAGCCGTCTCCAGATACTTAATGCTTCTGGGGATTCCTACAGCAGCTATGAGCCCTTACTCCGTAATACTTTGGGAATATTTAGATATTTTTAGAAATCTTTTGTGCAGAGTGAGGTCTGAGAAGAAAGAACAGGCATGCTAAACCACACATGCTACTGAAGTTAATAGAAAAAAAGAAAGAAAAGTGCTGGCATTCTCCTATCTCTAATCAGTGGTCTTGCTAATAAACACATTTTCAAAGTCAGAGATTCTACTGTTATCACTTCATGCCCCCTGAAGATCCACAGCAATCAAACTGTAAGGAGTTTGTCAGAATAAGGACTGCTTCCTCCACAAAAAGTTCTTTATCAAGCAGGCTACAAGGTCTCTGCTGCTCCCCCCCCCCTTAAACAGGGCTTGTAGCTGTGCTGATTCTCAAAAGAAAAGTAGATTATGCCATTTATTTCTCATGAAGTCCAGTTCTGCTCAGTGGAGGCCAATCCTTGCAATCATTTCTTGTTTTCTGGAGTAGACATGGAAGGAACGACCATCTACTCCTAAGAGCAGGGCTTCGTTATATTTTATGGGAAGAGGTTTGGACTGTACATAATTTAATCTACTTTTTATAATATATTTAAAAAGATACGAAGAGAGAAGAAGGCACACTCTAGTAGAGTATTTTAATTGGTCTTCTATGGGGGTTGAAGAGGGAGCTCAACTTTCTCTTTGTGACTGAAGCAGTTGTTTCCTGTCTAGCTTTTCTATTCCGCTTTCAAATGGTGCTCAAGTGAGAATCTGGTACAGGCGTCCTCCTCCTCCCAGACCTTTGGGCAGGGGAGGGTCCCAGGAATTGCCTGTCTGAATCCCATAAATTTGAACTATTGCCTTCTTTTAAAAAGCTGTGCTTATTATTTTGAGAGGATCAGGGAGTTTGCCCCTGGAAATAAAAGTACATGTTGCTGGAAAACATTTTTATGCTTTTTAACCTTGTGAAATCCCTCCCTGCATTTGAAATTGAACTGTATAATAAACATCTAAGTGTGTTCCAAATTATATTTGTAATGTATCTGTTTTAAGCCAGTTAACGAGATGAAGAAAAGCGTTTTCTTTATTCTACTTTAGGGCACAATGTATTGTGAAATGATTTTCCCCCTCCAAAAAAACCCCTGGCTTTTGTGCTAAATAGGAAGGGGGGGGGGAAAGCCCCATTCAGTTCCCTCTTTTTGTTTCCAATCAAATTGAACAAGTGATTAGCTCTCACAGGAAAGTGAATTGGTTTGGCAAATTACAAAACTGCTCTTTATAAATATCATTTGGTGCTATATTATTCCAGTACCTGAAAATACGGCAGAATGATTGGGATCTGAAGACTGATGTCTTCTGGGCATGTGCAAGGGCTTTTCAGCCTCCCCATGCCTGTTGCAGCCTCTTAAAGTTTGGAGGACCTTCTAAGACCACATTGCATGCAGTTTGAGGGGTTGCTGCCAGAAGGCAAAATGCACAGGCTGGGAGTGCAAAACAGACCAGTTGCAAAATTTGCAGCAAACCTTTCTGCTCCTTCTCAGTGATGTTCACAGCCTGTCTTTAAAAAGAAGCCAGCGTGGTTCTTGCTCACATTCAGGGCAAAGTCCTGCATGCATAACTTAACACAAAGACGCCAGCCTTCTGCATGTGACATAGTGGGAAAATGCACAAGGCTACAGCAGCTACACATCTAGGCGGAAGAGAGACTATAATCAAGTCAGATTTGGAAGCTCAGGTCCCTGTTTTGATCTCACAGCAGGATTTTACAGTTTCCATATTTCCCGTAAGGAAACACCATTGTTCGTATCAAAAGTGTCTTGCAGCAGATCCTGTTTCTCCATCGCATTTTCCTAATGCTGCTTACGTTACTAATCCTTCCCTTTCTAAACATCGCCCTTTTGTTCTCTCGTAGTTAAATTATGGGCCACAAATGTGCTGCATGGATAATTTCTTTATAATCTGTCTTGTTAAGAGGCTGGAATTTTCAGGGTTCCTAGCAAAATTCGGTTTAATTCGCTTTTAATTCACATCTCTTGTTCTTGTGAATTCGTTTTCTTTTAGGGAGTTTTGATCGTACCTAGTGTCATGACATGGTTTTCATTAATAGAGAACATGATGTTTCCATATGTGGTTAAGCAAGATGATGTGCGAGGATAAAATCCTCTAAAAGTAATTTCCCCGTAAAGTAGGAATGTCCCTCGGGGACATCATTTCAGAAAGTTTAATGAAATCGCTTGAAAAGAATGCCTGCTTAAGGTGTGGTGCTTGTATGAAACCCCTTTCCCCCCAAAAAAATCTTTATTCCAGGATGCTTAACTGTTTGTTGGTTCTCAATAAACCCTGCCTTATGAACAAAGACAAATAGTAACGTTTAACACACCTACTGTTTGTGTAAGCTAGTATTTTATGCATTAAGAAAAAGAAAGAGGTAGAATCGGTGGTTCTCTCCTCTTGATATCCAGGTCTGAAAGTAAGAACTTATTAACTTGCTTTATTTTATGTCTGTTGTAAACGGTCTGCTGCGTGAATCCTGTTGTTTTGGTTGTGTACATTGTAGATTTCCAGTTTAGAACTAAGAACACGTGATAACGCGTAAGAAAGGAACCAGCTTTGCATTGCCACTGGAGGGCAGCATAAGGAAAGTCTATAACACACAGTCTATAATTATGAAATATCTTTCCTAGAATGTGAGGGAACTAGAGTGAGAAAACTCAGGGCTGAAAAAAAGAGAAAAATAACAATTCAGTGCAACTCCTCCTTTCTAACCCCTTATAACACACATGCATGTATGTGTTCATGCGCGCGCACACACACAAATAAACACACTCTTAAATTGTATGAGCTGGATTAATACATTGAACTTGGTCTGCTGGTGTGTCTTCACTGTCTTGTTGGTTGGTGGGCCCCCAATTTTTTTAACCCCACAGTCATTGTCCCCAAATCTGTGTTGTCAAAAAGACAGTGCAGCTCACTCCTGGATTTTAGCATCTTAAAAGAAAACAAACTAGGAAATGGACCCAGCCTAGAAAAGATGGTCAGTTGTGTTATGCTAAGGAGTATCTCATTTCTGTTGAGGGAAGAGGGTTGAACCAGTTTCTCTGAATGGTGATTATCACTGTCCACTTTTGGGCATGTCTCAGGGATTCCTTGTGGAAATAAAGGCAGTTAAAATAAAAGTAGTTGCGAAGAAGAAATTTTTGCAGGAGAGCGTCATCAAAGCATGAACACCAGAAAGTGAATTCGTTTCTGGGTCTCATGGCCTGGTGGCTGTTCTCTTGTGGAAGCTGTGCTCAAGTCCACCGTACAAAATATTCCCCCAACCCATCCCATAATGCTTAGCTTTAAGCTTTTATTTAAGAACACCCCTTTCCCCTTCCTCCCTGCCTGCACCACGTGTGTTCAGAATACTTATTGTAGATTTTTAAGAGAAAAGGTATATTAATTTATGCTATTAACATCACCTCATAAATTATAAGTTTTATACTAAAAAGCTATTGAGTGTAATGAATTATGTTGCATATGTGTTTTAATAGCTATGAAATTATACACATTTTTTAAAAAAAGAACAATTTGCCCTTACCCTCAACGAAGCACCTTTTTACACTGGATATCTTTGCCGTGTCAAGGTGTACAGCTATTCTTTGCTACCTTGCAGATATAAATATATAAATAAAATCTAAAACATGTAAGGGGGAAATGGTCTCTCGCATCGACAAAACATAAAACCCTTCTTGACCCATATATTCTTCCTCTGAGGACGTTTGTTATTCTGCAATAATTTATCTGTGGTTTGTACCTAAGATGGTTAGGTGCTTTTAGTTACAGGGTAAGTAGATCAAATTTGAAATCCAATTACTGCAGCTGGGAATTGCGAACCAAGTTTGTAAGACTCCCTTCCCCTTCCCCTTCAGATAGATTCATTTCCAGTTAGCTCTGCAAGTTGGAAGTTCAAAGGTTGAAATGTTAAAATCTAGGGATCCACAGTGTCTTATTCAGGAAATCCCCCCCCCCTCCGTTCCTCTCAAAGGAATCCCCACTGTGACTTATAAATAGAACTTAGGTATCTTTTGTGCACGTATGTTTACTGTATACACACAAAATATGCATTGGGGGAACTGTATGTGTGATACATGAATGTGTATATTGTATGTAGGTTACGGGGCTTTTTTGTTTTTGTTTTGCTTTGTAAAGAGAAAAGTAGTTGAGGGGTGATAGAATATATCGTGGAAATGTGATCACTTAGTTGGGGCTCCTCTCGTGCTCACCGTTGTTCAAATAACCAAACTACGTATAATTTTCTGTTCCAAGGCTAACTCTGATATCATGTTGCTCGTTTGCTTGGTTTGTTTTCTAATCTCTGACTCCCAACTGCATTGAGCCCCGTTTAAATGACAGAAAATGCCATTTTTCCAAGACAGCCTTTTACAAATATTGATTAAATAAAGCGTGTGCTGATGAAGGAGAATTTAAAATGGATATATTTCTAGTGGGAATGTCAGCCATGGGAACCTGCTGTACTACTTCATGGTAGTCCTAGAGTTTTCTTCCTCCCGTTTTTAAACACTGTCCTTGTTATCAGATTATTTTGAACCTTCATGGTAGATGGGTTTTTGTCTCCATATTAGATGTTCACATCAAAGCTCTATATAGTGTATTTCAGAAGGAGATAAAGTGTCTGAAAAGTGCTTGGTTGGGGCTTTTATACAGGACTGATGCTACTTTCAATCCCAAAGAAACCCACTCTAATAACCATTTTAGTTACTGATATTTTGAGGGGACTGGAATTCTTACTTGGGCCAATGTGGGTGTAACTCTGGCTCCTTGCTAAGCATGGTTTGCAGAAGACTGTGCACATTTCTTTCCCCCTGACACATCCCATCGTGGAGAAAAGTTGCATTCCTCACCTCCTTTCATAGTATTTAAGCAGTTTGTCAGCACCAGTACTGATCCTGTTATTTATCCAGGTTCTCAAACTCACTTGGCACCCTTTCTAGTTTAAAGGAAACTGCAGATAGCCTTAACCACAAAAAGCATGTGGTTTGCACGCATCACTAAACACAAACATGTGGTTTGCGTGTCACACTAAACTGTAATTTAACATTTTGTGCATGATCTAGCTCTCTTCTCCTCCAGCACAGGCACAAGAAGGCTGGAAGCACCTGATTCCATTTTCAACTAACTGCAGTTTGTAAATCACCTGATTGGGATGATCATATCTTGACTTAATAAGCCAAGAAATGAACAGGCCTCTTGTACACAGATTTTTCATTCCACAGATTAAGCAACCGTACCAGGAAGGTTCTAATTAACCTCAGTTTCCTGTTTTGTCCAAACGGAGAAACTATTGTTAGCAGCTTCAGAACAAATGAGGAGCTTAAACCATGGTCTGGAGATGGTTTAGGACCCTGGCTTGTTCTGAAGCTAATAACCGTACTTTTTCCAGTTTGAATGAAGCAGGAAACTATGTTTAATTAGTCTTCCTGAAGAAAAAATTAATGGGGCTGTGGATGCAGACAAAAACATTCATATCTTGGCTTATCCAGATACAGACATCTGAACTGGGTCAATGACAAATCCCCAATAAATTGGAAGGGAAGAGCTACCATATGTGCCTGGGCAAAATACTTACTTATATCTTGACTTACTAAGCCAAGATAGGGTCATCCAAATATGGCCAATGTTCAAATCTGGAATGGTAGTAAGTATCATCTATTTAATCAAACCAGAATTATGAACCATCAAATTACAGAAATGTAGAATTGGAAGGGACCCCTCTGCCCCCTGCAATGCCGGAATCTCAGCTAAAGCATCGACAACAGATGGCCATCCAACCTCTGTCTGGAAACCTCCAAGGAAGGAGAGTCCACCATCCATCTTCCAAGGGAATCCATTACTCTTGTCAAAGAGCTCCTACTGCCAGAAAGTTATTCCTGATGTTTAGTTGGAATCTTCTTTCTTGTAACTTGAAGCCATTGTTCTGGGTCCTACCCTCTGAAACAACGGAAAACAAGCTTGCTCCATTCTCCATGTGACAGCCCTTTATATATCTGAAGATGGCTAAGTGCCCAATTCTCTTCCTTCCTTGTAAGGCTTGGTTTCAAACCCTTGATCATCTTGGTCACCCTCCTCTGCACACATTCCAGCTTGTCAGCATCCTTCTTAAATTGTGGTGCCCAGAATTGGACACAGTATTCCAAGTGTGGAGGCAGAAATGAGCAGAACTATTACTTCCCTTGATCTGGACACCACTGTCGATGCAGCCTAGAATAGTATTAGGGGTTTTTTTGCTGCTGCACCACACTGTTGACTCATGTTAAGCTTGTGGTCCCCTAAGGTCCCCTAGATCCTTTTCCTAAATAAGCCAGGTGTCCCCCATCTTATATGTGTGAGCTGCTTCTTCCTGCTTAAGTGTAGAACCTTACATTTGTCCCTATTGAAATCCCGATTCTGCCTTCAGCACGTTGGCTACCCCTCCCAGTTCGATGCCGTCTGGATATTGGTTGTACATCCCCTCAATTCCTCCATCCAAGCTGTTTCTAAAGATGTTGCAGAGCAGTGTGTCCAGGACAGTACTGTCCGGCACTGCGTTTGTCACTTTCCCCCAGGATGACGAGAAACGATTATTGAGCACGCTTTGGGTTCAGTCAGTCAACCAGCTACAAATCCACCTGAGTTACTTTGTCCAGTCCACATTTTACCAATGGCTCCACAAGAATATGGTCAGAAGTCTTACTGCAGTCAAGATAAACTACATCCACAGCATTCCCCTGATCTACCAAACATGCAACTCTATAAAAAAGAAATGACATTCGTCTGGCATGACTTGTTTTTGAGAAACCCATGCTGGGCCTTAGTAATCACAGAATACTTTTCTAAGTGCTCAAAGACTGTTCAATTATCTGTTCTGCAACCTTTCCTGGTATTGATGGCCAGCTCACTGGTTGGTAGTTTCCGGGGTCTTTTCCTGCCCCCTTTTTGAAGAACATTTGCCTGCTTCCAGTCTGCAGGGACCTCACCTGTTCTTTTCCTATCTCGGGCTGCAGCTCCCTCCTTACATCATTTATTCTGTTGTCACCAGGTTGGGCATCACTTTCCTTTTGGGTCAAGACAGGCAAAGTAGGTGTTGAGCAGTTCCGCCTTCTCTCTGTTACCCAACAGCATTTCTCCACCTTCTCCATGCAGAGGACCTACCACTTGCTTGTTCTTACTTTCAACATAGCCAAATAAATGTTATTTTTGTTATTTTTAACCTCTCTTGCAAGCCTGAGCTCATTCTGAGCCTGCGTGACATTCATCCTGTAACTCTTGGCGACTCATGTATGCTCCTTATTTGTGATTTCCCCTTTCTTCCGCTTCTTATATATGCCCTTCTTAAATCTATCATCTCTAAGCTCCTTATGCAGCCACACTGGTTTCTTTAGCTGCCTCCCACTTTTCCTTCTTGTTGGAATTGTCTGCCTTTGTGCCTTTAATATTTTCACCTTTAAGAAACTCCCATCCATATTGGACTCCCTTCTCTTTGAGTATTTCTGACCACAGGACTTCACCTCGTAGTTCCTTAAACTTTATGAAATCAGCCTTCTTAAAACTCCAGAGTCCATGTCCAACTACTTCAGACATTGTCTGAAACTGACTTGTTTCAATAAGCATTAACTATATGCTAACCGTGGTTTGTCCAGGTTCAGAAATGATGACAAATCACAGTTTGTTGAAAGTGGAATCAAATACTTCTGATCATTTTCTCTCAGCTGTGCCAGAAGGGGGAAAGGAAGTAGCCACGCCTGGGGATCAAAATGAATTATGGTCTAGTGTTTTGTGGAAACACAGCTTCTTTATGTGCTGACAGACAGCTTAAGTGCTGTAGAAGGCTGTAGAAGGTCACTCTAGGGAGATTGTGGGGAGGAAAAGTGTGTCCCAAGGCCCATTTTTGACATTGTTACTTTCACTTTGCAGGCAAGCCAATACAGTGGTACCTCTAGTTATGGACTCAATCCGTTCCGGGGTGCCGTTCGCACCCTGAAAAGTCCATAACTAGAGCGCCGCTTCTGCGCATGTGTGCGATAGAGCACTTCTGCGCGTGTGCGAAGCGTGCAGAACGCTTCTGTGCGCACGTTCCCAGTGAAACCCGAAAGTATACACTTCTGGGTTTGCCGAAAAGACGCAACATGAACCTAACGCAACACGAGGTATGACCGTACTGCATCTGCTCGGTCCTTAAAAATTGTGCTCAAGAGACCCAAACCATTTTCGCTCCGTCCCTTTCTCATTTGGATACACAAAACTGTAACACCCAAGCTGAAAACAGCTATGCCTTTTATGCTGCAAGTTTCTGGTGCTGTGAAAATCATGTCATTAAAACATCTCCATTCACCCAAATTACTCTTCATACACACATGTATATTACAGGGTTTCTGAGGACAGATTTCATTGCAAAACAGGAGATATATATTTCTTAAGCCTGATTCCCCCCCTTCCAATACCCCACCTCCCAATTATTTTTATGAACGCCATATTCTTTGTACATATGCATGCAGCGAAAAGAGGAAACGTGGGGTTGTTTATGGTCTTTGCTTCCTGTGAGTTGGGGAAGACGGGAAGTACCAGAGTAAATTTATTTATGGGGAAGTGTAGACCCCTTTTGTGTATACGTGTACAGAGAGTTGTATATCAGATGTGGCAGCACTTCGCTGAATGTGGAATTGCCCTTTCCATGTAGAAAAGATCATATGAATGTGAGACTTCTAGTTCTATAGATGTGTGCAGGTTTGTGTCCACATGCTAGATATACATGCGGCACACATATACAAGATATGTTACAATGAGTTATGTGTCTGGGATAAAGCTCTACGTGTAGAAAGCCGAAATTGTAGTTCCGTTTGAGGGGTTTGGGATGACTTAAAACTACTGCTTGATGGCCACTCCTTTTGTTAGCATGGACTTCTATTTTTGGATTTGCTTTTGTTTCTAAGATGAAAGCCTTCTAAGCTATTTTCCAGATTCCCCCCTCCTTTTCCATAGCTCTGGCCCTTCCCTCAGTGCCCCCTCTTTCATCTGGCCCTGTCCCAGTCCTGACAAACCAGACAGGAGCTTCCACTCAGTATAGTCCAAGTTACCGTATTTTTTGCTTTATAAGACGCACCAGACCACAAGACGCACCTAGTTTTTGGAGGAGGAAAACAAGAAAAAAAATATTCTGAATTTCAGAAGCCAGAACAGCAAGAGGGATCGCTGCGCAGTGAAAGCAGCAATCCCTCTTGCTGTTCTGGCTTCTGGGATAGCTGCGCAGCCTGCATTCGCTCCATAAGGCACACACACATTTCCCCTTACTTTTTAGGAGGGAAAAAAGTAAGCCTTATAGAGCAAAAAATACAGTAAGTCCAGTCTTGCTACTCCTTTCTTAAAGCAGCTAATTTTAAAGCCAGTCACTTTAACCAATCAACTTTTTTTATTTTCAAGACATATGTCTTGTTGGTTTATTATGCCGAAGCATAAATAAACCCAAATATATATATATTCAGATGTTTTTGTTTCTATATCCCCCTTTGTTTTCTTCAGGGCGTGCAAGAGGGCAGCCTTTTTCCTCTTAAAATTCCCAGTTCTTACAGTTACCTACTAAATACATTGCTTGGGATGTTGGAAATTGACCTGAAATTCCACCTTGAATGGAGGCAATATAAAGTCCGGGTCAATGATATTTAATATGGTTCAGTTTAGTTTTACACAGCTGCTTGTCTGCAAATATGTTCTTAAATTAGACCCTCTTGTGTTCGTTTTAAACTAAAGACCTGTTCGCATGGCCAAAAGGATAAAGCAGGACAGGGATGGTTCAAAATACATCATTACAGCGGGTCTCATCCTAGTGGTCCATGGCTTATCCATCTTTATTTTTCAGCACATGACAAAGGATTCATGCAGAAAAGAGAGCTCAGTTGTGTTGGCTGTCCAATGGACCACTTCCCTATGTTGCCAGATGTAATTCACCTTAAGCTTTAAATGTTGAGCCAAGCGGTCATGGAAAGATCACCTCTAAATTGGATTTCTGTAGTTCTCAATAGACGATCCAGCCCCTTCCAGAGCACATAAATCTCACTAAAATTCATAACCATTTCCGAAGTATAATTACCCCTTTACATTTTCTGGGCTTCAATGCTCAGGTCTTCCCATATAATCTGTATCCCACCCCCAGCACTAACAGTAACCTCTGGCCTCCGACATCCCATTGTGTCCATGCGCAACAAAAGAGTCAATATTGTAGGGCTAAATGTTTCTGTATATGTATATATAAAACACACACTATTTCAGGGCATAAATATATATGTATGCAATTCCCTCCCCCCCCCCCCAATCTCATTCTAAATTCACGAATACATGAGATTATAGCTATGTTTTATGTGGATTTTGGTCCAATTCTGACATTTAGCAAAATGCTGCCCCTTCTGGAGTAGCCAAGCTGCAGTTGCAGTTATATGTCATAAATGAAAGAAGAAAATATTTATGATTATCAAAAGCCATTTGAAATTGTCTCTTAACAAGGAATTTGATTTGTTAAATGCTGCCTGGTGTCAAAAGGGAAGGTGCCTGTTTCTTAGTGTGGGATCCCGTTGATTGTAATAAATTGCCTTTCATTTGAACCCTATTTTTAAAACTGTAAAGATTTGCATTTTGCTGTGAAGAATTTCCCTCCAAATTTTCCTACAACCGGCATGCTTCCATCAATGTATACCTTGCGCATTTATTAGCATTGGTTTCACTGAGGAGATGGTATATTTTGATGCTTCTACAGGAAAACAATATTGCCTCATTGTTTTACCGCAATTAACAACCCGTTCAAGGGTGCAGGTTTTTTTATTTTTTACAAAGAAATGTCCGGAAATGAGTCATACTTTTTATTCAGTCGGAAAGTTCTTCGGCGAGAACCGTTTCTAAGAATTTCTGGGCCCGTTTTCTACACCATCCTCTTATGTAGCTCTCTTTTCCTACGTCCAAACGGAACGAACTAGTGTGTTCAGGTACAAAATGATGGGAGGGGTGGGGATTTAAGAACGTATGCTTAAAGCACGGCCGGTTTGAGCCGTTCAAAGCCAAAATACCTTCACAATCCAGGTGAAGCTGGAATGGAGGAAGTCATCAAATAATTGGGCTGGCCAGAAAAGGGGAAGGGATGCTCTCGTCTTTTCTTAAGGTTGTCCTAGAAAAAGTGTGCATTTGTGTCATTTCAAAGCTAATGTCCTTAACAGCTTGATATCAGAAGAAGCCTCCTAAAACAAAAGCCACTTGTAATATGGAAGAAATTGCAGTGGGGAAAGCAAGGTGAGGTAGCAGCACCTTGTGGGTGGTGCAGCTTGCTAGCGCTAACATGTCCTCCAGAGTTAATTCCTGCACGGTAGCAAGGATTAGCAGCCTACGCCCATTGGTTCCCATCCCAGCACATGCTGATTTGTGTTTTTCTTAGCAACGAAAACCTTTAAGCAACTGTTTAAAGGGAGCCTACTCCGTTGACGTGGCACGCATTCACACACACACACAAAAACCGCAGATACGATGCCTAATCTAAATACGAGTGGATGGGGACAACAATCGAGAACAACACCTGTATCCCTGATAAAATTCCAGCGTGGCTAGAAATCCGCATTTTAACACAATTTCCAAGGCAGCATTCCAGAGGTGGATAACGAGGCTGCCCTTTGCGCTTTTTAAATTGGAAGAGCCACGTGTTCCTCTTACTTCTCAATGAATGTACTGTATTACCATTAAAAAGAGAAAAGAAAAAAAGAATCAATGAAATTATAAGATTGGTCTTTGGTTATCTGGTCCTTGTTTTAATTGGTTTAAGGGTTTTTGTATACAGAAGTTTACATTTTTATGTATATTCTTGTGTAAAAACGGATGTAATATGTGTATAAAACACTGGTATGTATTATCTGTATATAGTGTGAGAAAATGATTTTTCTTTCTTTCTTTCTTTCTTTTGGATGTATTAATAAATCTTGCTGTGAAGTAGCCTTGGTTTATTTTATTAGAGTGAAAACCTCACCTAAAGGATTTATAAGCTGCTACTTTGAAGGCCAGTCGTATTGCTCTGGTTGGCAGTGCTCAGAATATGCATAATGTACAAGGCATGCATTGGTAAGTGATTATATCAAAGAATCCTATGTATGTGGCCTCAAACTCCCTTGTGGGAGTCCTCACAGAATCCTGAGGATTTGGGGGTTTCATTATTTTCTTTTGTTTTTCTCCAAATTTCTAGCCCTCAGGAGAAGAAGCTGGAAAATGCATGGGCAAATTTTATGTTCTTGCACGAAGGGCTTACCTCAGGAGCATGTAATACAATGCAGATTAGCTATAGCAGTTCAAAGGAAGAGGCATATTTACTCCATGAGGGATTATAAAAGGCTGAAATGAACATTATTCCAGGTGAATAAAAGCACTTGAAACATTTATACACATTATGCAGCTCCTTCCCATTGCAGAACTTTAGCAGCCCCACATTTCTGGAATGATACTGAGCTGAAGTTTCAAAATGATCTTGAATTTCCAGTGGTCGCCCAGTTGCCATCCTCACCGCAACATATTCCAAAACTTTGAGAGCAATTTTGCCAGCTCCCCACAGCCTTTTGGTAGAATAAATAGTTCTACATCCGCACATGCCATAGCAAATATCTGGTATAGCTGTAGCCGCTGCCTCTGTTTATTCTGAAAGATAACTGGGTGTTGACCAATGATAGATCTATCTCTGTCATTCAGACATACAAGTCAATTGAGAGTTCCATGAGTTCTCCTAGAATGAAATTTCTAACTGCTGAAGTTCGTTCTGTAATATCATGGGCTCGTGCTGGTAGAAATCAAATTTTGAGGGGACTGGAAATCAAATTGCTGAATGGTGCAATCTTGAATGCTTCAATTTCTAGCTGGGACTAGAGTGCATCGTGCTCCAGTAGCAACAGTCATTCCAGATTGTCCCTCTTGTGCTTTTCAGTTTGGTGAGCTGAAAGTTCTCAGAAGACATGTTTCTGAGGAAACGTGTGGTTCTCTCTCCCCCCCCCTCAATCTGCTTAGAAAAAAGCCACTTTGTTCTCCTAATCACCTCCACCATTTATTTCATTTGCCAGGGAGGGGGAGTGGTGGCAGTGAGCTGCCATTTTCTTCCCAGAATGCTCTGGAGTGATGCTGGGTCCAGGCCAGTGTGGAGAATGCAAAATGGTGATGCTTGCAGCAGCAAAAACTCCCAAACCTTGGGGTGAAGGGAAGCTGTGTTGCTTCTAATAGCAAATTCCACCATCAGGAAACATGGACAGTTTTGCCTCCCCCCAGTGGCGTCGCAACGGGGGGTCATGGGGGCGGTACGCCCTGGGTTCCATGTCTGCGCGTGTGACAAGAAGTCACTCCGCGGGGGCTCGCGGCGGCGGGAGCAGCCATCGGCCGCCACAGCCTCCCCCTGTTCAGTGAACCAGTCTCTCCACATTCTCAGCCCACAAATAAGGTGGAGAATTTCCAGAGGTCATTTGTGAGAACATTCATTTTCGGATTCCTTCTCTAGGCCTCAGTCTGCACTCAAAGCTGCACTGCTCCATCTGGTACTTAATGAACATTTGAAGAGATTTCTTTTACCTGGTTCTGTTGTTTAGTTGTAGTCAGAAGTGAGGGAAGGGTGGTATTAATCCACCAGGACCTTCAAATTCTTTTTCATGCGGACATCAACAAACTTTTTGTCAAATGGGAAGTCAGTACAGAGCTGCGTGATGTTCCGAAACCAAGCAGGTGAAGGTGTTTCCTCTTTGAAGGAAAAACTTCAACTGCTAAATTTCTGCCAGCTGCTCTTAATGAGACAAAAGCAGAATCCATCATACAGTTGGTAATTAGATGATATAATGCCGGCCCCAAATCTATGTTCTTAATGGCAGTCTGAGATGCAAATATAAACTGAGGGGGATCTGCACACAGGCAAAAAAAGCTATAAATAAGTCAGAAATTATAACAAAGTAAAATTAAAAACCCTATGGGGAAAAAAGTATAAAATTTTCCTGCTCTCCGGCGCCATCTGGTGTTGCACGTTAATAGTAGTAGTAGTAGTAGTAGTAATAATAATAATAATAATAATAATAATAATAATAATAATAATAATAATAATATATTTATACCCCGCCCATCTGCCTGGGTCCCCCCAGCCACTCTGGGCGGCTTCCAACAAAACACTAAAATACAATAACCTATTAAACATTAAAAGCTTCCCTAAACAGGGCTGCCTTTAGATGTCTTCTAAAGGTTTGGTAGTTATTTTTCTCTTTGACATCTGGTGGGAGGGCATTCCACAGGGCGGGCGCCACTACTGAGAAGGCCCTCTGCCTGGTTCCCTGTAATTTGGCTTCTCGCAGTGAGGGAGCCGCCAGAAGGCCCTCAGAGCTGGACCTCAGTGTCCAGGCAGAATGATGGAGGTGGAGATGCTCCTTCAGGTATACTGGACTGAGGCCGTTTAGGACTTTAAAGGTCAGCACCAACACATTGAATTGTGCTCGGAAACGTACTGGGAGCCAGTGTAGGTCTTTCAAGACCGGTGTTATATGGTCTCAGCGGCCGCTCCCAGTCACCTGTCTAGCTGCTGCATTCTGGATTAATTGTAGTTTCCAGGTCACCTTCAAAGGTAGCCCCACGTAGAGCGCATTGCAGTAGTCCAAGCGAGAGATAACCAGAGGATGCACCACTCTGGTGAGAGTCCAAGCGAGAGATAACCACTCATGCACCACTCTGCACCACTATAGCACAATTAAATCGTTTCTTTACTAATGTATCTGAGTCCCAGCTTTTGCAAATGTTAATTTTTGTGCAAAAAGCTCTCCCTGCTTAAATTCTGTTTCACAGGCTACACCTGGAACCAAGGCCAGCACAAATGTTAGAAAACACGCCTCTTAAATATATTGCTGAATTGGCTCTGAGTGTGTTCTGCAAATAGGAGCAAACCACAACGTCGCTGAAGCCTGTGACGTAGGACTCCCAATTTAAGAGGTTCCAGGAAAAAAGGGGTGGGAGATGAACAATTAAGATGGAGGCAAGGAGGCAAGCATGTCACCTTGAAAAAGTACATATGCAGCCTGCCAGATGAGGAGAGAGATGGAGTTAGGATGGCAATAAGCAGCAGATGAGAGTGGGAAGGACCAGAATTCTAGCCATTCCCAGGACAGAGGAAACAGGACAGCTACAGAAACAATGCACCCGTTATTTGATGATGAGACTATTGGCTGTGATGGCTGTGCTGTGCCTATGGGGTTGGAAGAGTTGCTGGAAACTGCAGAAAGGGAGAGGGCTTTCATGCTTGGGTCCTGCTGCAGGCCGGCCCACCCCTGAGGCAAGGTAAGGCAACTGCCTCAGGCGGCAGAATCCACAGGGACAGCAGATCCCATTGTAGATCTTTATTCTTCCCTTGTTCATTCACCCCTTCCTCCATGGCAGGGAGGGAGGGAGGTGCCATTGCCTCAGGTGTCAAAATGTCTTGGGCTGGCCCTGGTTTCCCACCTGACAATCCAAATAGGCAAAGGTAAAGGGACCCCTGACCATTAGGTCCAGTCGTGACCGACTCTGAGGTTGCGGTGCTCATCTCGCTTTATTGGCCGAGGGAGCCGGCGTACAGCTTCCGGGTCATGTGGCCAGCATGACTAAGCCGCTTCTGGCGAACCAGAGCAGCGCATGGAAACGCCGTTTACCTTCCCGCCAGAGTGGTCCCTATTTATCTACTTGCACTTTTGGTGTGCTTTCAAACTGCTAGGTTGGCAGGAGCAGGGACCGAGCAACGGGAGCTCACTCCGTCGCAGGGATTTGAACCGCCAACCTTCTGATCGGCAGGTCCTAGGCTCTGTGGTTTAACCTACAACGCCAGCTGTGTCCCTGGAATTTAGGATAGTCCATGCCAAACAGTCCTCACCACAGATAGGGCTGAATTTATCAGTTTTGGTTTCTCTCAGTTTCTCAGTTTTCCAGGCTTAATTTCGGTTATCCTCATTTTCACATCAGTTTGCAATTAAAACAAACAAGCCAACCCTTGTGAAAATTCACCAGGATCTTAGAGTGAATTTTACTCCAACATGCACAATTTTATTCACAATTTTGCTTTACATATATGCATTTCTGTCAAGCAAGCTCCCCTGCTTTCCCCTTAAACATCCCAAATGTACGTTATTTCCACTAATATATGCATTTTCATGCACAGTTTCACTTGCATTGCCTGGCTGGGAATCTGCATTGCAAACTCCGTAGAAATGCTAAGATTGAGTGGTAGCTGTCCTTTGGTTTCCTGATTGTTTTGGAATGTTTGAATTAATGTAGCTTCGCCTTCAAACACAAACTGAATCAAATTTTCCCCCATCCCTACTCATAGGAAAGCCACAACATTGCGCTTGACAAGAAACGGCATCCCTAGAAATGTGTATATTTGTGTGTGTGTGTGTGTGTGTGTGTGTGTGAGAGAGAGAGAGAGAGAGAGAGAGAGAGAGAGAGAGAGAGAGAGAGAGAGAGAGAGAGAGAGATTTGAAAATAGTCCTGCAACGAGGAATTTCAAATGAGTGGCAGCATGAGAAGGAAAATGGTACTTTCAACTGTCACTTCTTGAATGGGCGTGCTAATGCTGTTTCTGTTATTTAAGCTCTCTAGCCTGTAATCATCCCATTTCTTGCCAGACAGAAAGTGTCTCCTGTTTTATTAATATTATTGCTGAATTTGTGGTTGTGAAAAGATGCTGAACTGACATCCTTGGGCACTGACTGGCTTTTATTAAATAAACAGAACGAATTTATTATAGCCCATAGACAGAGCTGTTGATATTCCAGCCATGGACACGAGCCAAAAAGAAAGAAAAAAAATGCCCCAGATTCTGCGTGGAGGAAGTTCGAATCCTGTCCTCAAAATAAATGGTGGAAACATGTTTCCTGCATGCAAGCGTGTTACCACCTTGTTCGGAACCTGATCCAGAGCAACTTTTACAACGTGTGTAATCTTTTTGGCAAGGAATGGGGTGGTGACTGTTATGTACTGAAGTTCTCACCTTGGGCCAGCAGGGGGATACTGTAGATAGTTTTCACTCAGGTCCACATATGCAAATAAGGGATCGAAAGTGACCTTCAGTGATTGGATAGTTACAGAAAGTTGTTACGGTTACGTTGTACTGGAGCTCTATATAAGCAGGCTGGCTGAACCCTTCAGTTCAGTTCTGTTCTGGCCTGTGAATAAACAAGAGCTGTTTGAAGAATTGCTGTGTCGTCTGATATGTTCACCCACAACTTAACAGTGACACTGGAAACGAACTGGTTCCAGAGAGTGGGGAGGCTGGGTATTTGCCAGACCAGCAGAGGAAGAACTGCTTTAACAGGGCTACCATGTTCACTTTTCACGAAGTGCCTACAAAGAT
This sequence comes from Podarcis melisellensis, assembly GCF_964234715.1. Taxonomy (NCBI): domain Eukaryota; kingdom Metazoa; phylum Chordata; class Lepidosauria; order Squamata; family Lacertidae; genus Podarcis; species Podarcis melisellensis. The sequence goes on along the minus strand of NC_138528.1, from coordinate 127,518,371 downwards.
CAGAAGCAGCCGAAGAGAAATCTCAGTCTGTTTGCCTCCAAATCCTGGAGCCAGCAGAGGAACGTGGCCAAAGCCCATGAGAGCAGAATCGACAGCTATGCGTAACGGAGGCCCTGGTGCTGTTTCGAAAATGATTTAGCAAAACGTCCTTCTCCTCCCCACCTCCAGCTGGGTTACTGTCCTCGCTGGTCCACTGATGGGCACTGATAGAGCGTGTTCTCATTCAAAGAGAGCACGTGTTGCGGTGGGAGCCAGCCAAGACACCCCTCTGTTGCCAGGCAGTTTGGGATGGGATGGCTTTGGCAGAGATTGGTAGCCTGAGTTGCTGGGTAATTTTGATGTTGCCAATTTGGGGGTGGGAACAGAGGTTTTTTAAACAGTGCTCACAGCAATCTGCTTTCTCTTACGCTGCGTGCACGGATCACCCGCCCTCCCTCCCTTAATTTGGGTCTTGTGCGTTGACCTTGCTATGCCTGTCATGGGGTCGTCGGCCGTTGGGGCAGGGGCCTGGTAGGAATTTTGCCCATTGGGCTGATTGACTGGTGCCATTTGGTTTTTGCCTACTGCGTAGCAAATCGTCACAACTTGTAAGGTTGCATTGGTTAAAAATGGTTGGAGGAGGGGTAAGGATTGGCTGTGCCTGCCCCTCCAATGCTGCTGCTGCTGCAAGGGAATTCCGTTAAAGGAATTCAGGGGCTCGCCATCCTTTCATCCAAACCCCTGGAATCGGGTTCGGGCCGCGTAAGCCCCTGGGAGCATGCGGGGAGAAGCTGAGGGCCTGTGGCGCAGCTCCAGTTTTCCCCAACATTGTTTCCCCTCCCTGACTTTCGCTGGAATCCGGAAGTCAGTTCTGTCCCCAGGCGGGGGTGCAGATAGTCCTAACCAATGCCTAAGCAACCACTCACATCCATGTATGTTAATAAAGCTGTGGCCAAAATTATGCCAAAAACCTTAAACAAAAATTCTGTGTGAAGTGTGTGTTATTGGGGTGGGGTGTCTTGGGGACCTCGACACGAACAAACCTTTCTTGCCAAGGAACAACTGGGAGACCCTTCTGATATCCGGTGATGGGCAGGTGGGCATGGCTTGAGGGAAACGGTCTCAGGGGTCAAATTGGGAGTCAGGCCAGGCGTGATTGGCAGACATGAGTGTGGCGATCACACAGGGTCCTCAGACGTTTCACCATCTATTGATCCCTCTGCCACCACTTTATTTCTCGCTGCCACCACCCAGGCCCTAACCTGGTACAATACTGATTCCAGTCAGGGTTAAATTGGAACATAAACTTCTGTTTATTTATTACAGTTTAACAAGCGTGTGGTTTCATAAACAGTATCGGTCAATTACATTCATGGGGTGCCTATCCAGACCTATAACTTCCGCTACCTGCTCTCACTCACTAAACCACCTCCCAGATATTTACTCGTCTTCCTAGCTCCTAACTGTTCCTGACTCAGCTTATTTCACTACACTAACTCAACCTACCCACAGACTCTATCCCAATTCACTCCCACTCCAACCAACCACCCATCTCCCAATGAACTCCTCAACGAACTCTTAACGAACACCCCCCTTTGCACCTCCCAGAGCTGGTTTTATAGTCCCACTGACTCCACCCCCCTGGGTCCTGACCAGGCAACCTGTTTACCTATTTCACCTCCAGCACTCTCTCATATGTTAACATCACAACGAGGAAATCCAAAAATAGTGTTTTCCACAAATCCAAAACCTGTATGGAATTACAGTAAAGGGGCTGCCCATTGTGTGGTGAGGCAGCGATATCTACTTAGGACACTTCTTGACTGTGGCTATTTTGGGGGTGGGATTCAGGCACATACAGGCAAATTCAGATTGTATTAAATTGTCGGGGATCACAGTAGCTTGATCTGATGTCATATATCACCTCTGTGCAAACAAGTAGGCCTGGACGCTCAGTGAAAAGGGATTGCTGTATATATAACCTCTCCACAAACTCTGTGCAAACGAAAAGCACATGCCTGCTTTTTGGGGGGAGAGCTGGTCTAGGGAAGGGGGAAGAAAAGTAACCAGAGGTGGCACTCCTTCAAAAATCCAAATGTGCCCATGGGTCTGAAAAGTTTGCTGTCCCCTGTGAGGCTTTCTGGGGCCAGATCAGTTCAATTGCCAAAAGACATCTGATTTTTTCATAATATTTTATGAAATGTGAGTTCTTGTTGGGTTTAATCATAACGCGAGTTGTTGTTGTGTTTGTTCAGATGCTAGTCTTTAAAACAGCATTAATTTCCCCAGTGCAAGGTTAGCCCAACTGTTGCCCTCCAGAAATGTTATTGGATTCTAGTTCCCACCAGTCCTAGCCAGCGTGGGATGAAGGGTAGGGTTACCAGACGTCCCCGGATTTGCAAATCTGTCCCCAGACAAATTCTGCCCCCGGAATGTCTCCAGATTTGCAAATCTGTCCCTGGGAAATGTGGCAGTGACAGCCTCAGCAGTCCAGAGCCACCCTGGTAGCGCAGTTGGCTCTGGCTGGCTTTAGGAGCTGCTGACTGCCGCCGCCGCCACTGCCCAAGGGGAACTGGGGACGTCCGGTGGTTCAGATCTCCTGCCCCCTTCCCCCTTTGTTTTGACAGATTGGGGGAGGCTCAGGAGTTGTGGGTGGGTGGCCGTTGCCCGGGGGGCGGGGCACAAGCTTTGCGGTTTCTCTGCCAGACAAGGTGCAAAGCCCTTCTTTCGCACCCTGTGAAACATAAATGTGCAGAGTTTTATAAAAACTGGGCAATGGCACATCACCTGCCCATGACTCCTGAGCCTCCCCCGATCTCCTGCCCCCTTCCCCCTTTGTTTTGACAGATTGGGGGAGGCTCAGGAGCTGTGGGCGGGCAGCCATTGCCCAGTTTTTTAAAAAACTCTGTTCATTTATGTTTCACAGAGTGCGAAAGAAGGGCTTTGCACCTTTATACCATATGCATGTGTGCTTGGGCCCAGGGTCTTTCGCCTCACCATCCCCACTACTGACTCCCTGTTGCTACTCAGCTTAAAAAAAAAGTGTCCCCGGATTCATTGAAAAAAAATCTGGTAACCACAATGAATGGTGCTGTAGTTCAGCAAATATGTGGAGGGACCCAATTCCTCCCTCCCCCCTTGCTGTCCTATGGTGCAACTCTGGCTTCTCTGCTCCATGGACAGCATTTCTGTTTCAGCGGCTGAATATGGCTGTCAAGAAAGCTACACAGGAGTCTTAAGAGAAGATCATTTTGCACCTCGAGTGTAAGGGGGATTTCTGAAGAGTTTGACACTGGTGCTCATTTTCGGAAGGAAGGAAGGAAGGAAGGAAGGAAGGAAGGAAGGAAGGAAGGAAGGAAGGAAGGTGTGGTGTTTGGCCTCCTAGGTGACATCATGCTGGGTCATAAGGAAAGGGTTAAATGAGTGTGAAGTGATTGGCCAGTGGGAACCCAAAGGGAGGAGTTAGGGTTAGAGTTGTTTAGGAGTCAGTCGGGTGTTAGAGAAGAGAGAGGGAGGATAAGTCTGTGGGTTGGGATAGTTTGTTGTGAGAGACTGAGAGAATCTGTTAAGAGGAGTCAGATAGACTGTTGGGATAATCAGTTAGAAGTTATTAGGAAGGTCTAGGCCGGTAAAGAAACTAAGATTAAGAAACTGACAAGAAAAATTATCTGAAACCATAAACTTGTTAATGCTTATAAAATAAACTTGTTTATTTGGTTTAATGTTAACAACTGTCTGGACTCAATGTGTAACTGAGAGAAACAGGTTGGTGGCAGCGAAAAAAGCAATCACAGTGGTGGCACAGGGATCAAACGTCCGGGGACCCTGTGTGATCGCCACAGTTGGTTTTGTGGATCAAGCCTTATTTGGCAAGCCCCTCTGCAGATCCCAGAGGATGCAAATGGGTGACCCACTTGTACGGGAAAGTCATATCGCAGATGCTCAAAGATAGGTTGCAGCATGACTTCTTTCCGTGCCAGTGTGGTGTAGTGGTTAAGAGCGGTGGACTCATAATCTGGTGAACTGGGTTCGCTTCCCCGCTCCTCCACCTGCAGCTGCTGGCTGACCTTGGGCTAGTCACACTTCCATGAAGTCTCTCAGCCCCACTCACCTCACAGAGTGTTTGTTGTGGGGGAGGAAGGGAAAGGAGAATGTTAGCCGCTTTGAGGCTCCTTCGGGTAGTGATAAAGCGGGATATCAAATCCAAACTCTTCTTCTTCTTCTAATGCAACCCCGCATGCACATTTGCAGGGGACGTGTGGCATGGTGGATTCAAGTCTTTTGGCCCAACGACAGCTCCTGTAGCAGCTGCAAGGGCTTGACCCCTCTCCCCACTCTGCTCAAGCCCCAAGAAGAAGATCTAACAGCTGAGGTGGCTTATCTGTCTCCCAGCACTTCGCTGAGCACAGAACCCACACGGCTTGGTCTGCCGCCCAGTGCCCTTGCCTCAGGATCCCATTTCCGATTGCTGTACGTTCAAGTTATTGACATGAGGCGGGTGCTGCCAATTGCTGGGAGCTTTGATTGGCGTCTTGGATGACTTTCAGCACATCCCGATCTTCCAACAATAAATATTCTCATGTTCCCACTAGCTGCCAACGCTTCCTTGCCTGCAGAAGGGACACCAAAGCTGCATTTACCATACCTTGAGGGTTATTTCTGGATTTCTTTCTTCTTCTTCAGAACTATTTTTACTCCAGTGTTTCCCCTGCCATATTCTTTCTCAGTTGATTCCGAACTTCTGTCTCACGTTTGCATATATCACTTTAACAGTGCTCACAGATGCACGCAAAGTGTGTTTGTGTAGTAGTTATTCACAGGCCTAGGTTCAAATCTCTGGATCACATGGATTTTGGGGTGACCTTGGGCCGGTTACAGTCTTCCTGCCTAACTGTATGGCTTGCTGCCCACATACAGTATTTGGGACCTGTCTCTTTCACTTCGTGTAATAAACCAAACTTTCTTTATTTCTCTGGTGTGCGAACTTCTTTAATGGCCACAAAGGGATAAGGGCAAATTCATAATGAATGTGTGTATTGACTCCAGCAAAAGATCCTAAATTTAGTACGATATCTGTAGATGGTCGACACGCTTGTAGGTTTGGATGTAACAAAGTCTAGACTGTTAAGTTGTGGGTGAACATATCAGACGACACAGCGATTCTTCAAACAGCTCTTGTTTATTCACAGGCCAGAACAGAACTGAACTGAAGGGTTTAGCCAGCCTTCTTATATAGCCCTCCAGTACAACGTAACTGTAACAACTTTCTGTAACTATCCAATCACTGAACGTCACTTTCGATCCCTTATTTGCATATGTGGACCTGAACTGTCTACAATATCCCCCTGCTGGCCCGGGGTGAGAACTTCAGTACATAACATAGGCCTGCGATTTCCCAGCCAAGTCACAATTCTGTACCACTTTTGCATGTCGAAAATACAAGTGATCAAAGGGACTCCTCCCATTTTTTCATTCTTGTGCTCCTTCAGATGCCTTTTCCTCAGTATTTATGTTTTTCCTGCCTAACAACAACTCTCCAAGTTGGCTTACAATGCATTGAAATGAAAACACAATGCATTGAAATGAAAACACAATATTTTTTTAAAAAAGAGCTGTTTTTCGTTAAAATTTTCAAAATAGCCCCCCTCCTTTCCCAAAGTGTGTTGCCTAGCAGCCAGAGTCACTGTACACCAGATTTTTTTGTTCCTCACCTGAGAATGCCTCACCTGCGCAGGTGAATACTCTGCAAAAACTTCTCCTTTTTTAAGCCCTCCACTCCAATTTGTTTTCAGTTGTTTCTGTTTCATACAAGGCCGGGTTAAGGTGGTTGGGGGTCCTGATGCAGTTCCAAAACTAAACCCCCATTCCCCAAAATAACACATGAGGTAAGGTACCACAAAGTAAAATATTTTAAAGGCTAGCATATTTATGTATTTATTATTAATTGATGGATGGATTGCCATTTAAGCTTTAAAAGTAGTTTAAAACTGCAAAGAGCCCCAACCACTAAAGATAGATGTAAAAGGCAGAGACCATTTCCTTCATTTATCAGATTAGTAGTATTCTCAAGGCTGCCCCAAGTGTAATAGGTAAAAGGTACAGATACCCCTGACTGTTAGGTCCAGTTGTGGACGACTCTGGGTGTGATGGCCTGGGAATCTGAATCAGAGGCTGAACCGGAGGAATCCCAGCCTGCACAGGAGTCCCTGCCTCCAGGGCCGGCTGAACTGGGGCAGGGCCTTGATTCTGAAGTGCCTGCACCTGTGCCGGATCCTCAGGAGCAGGCACCAGGTGGATCCACTCTGGCTCCGGAGGTGGAGCCCCTGGCCTCACAGAAGATAAAGGCCAGTTAGCCCAGTCCCAGGTTGCGGGAGCAACGTTGTTGAAGAGCTGTATCGGCCAGCACCCAGTCCTGTTCCCGCAGAGTTCCTGTCCTTGCCCGGCTCCTCGCTGTGGACCCCTCGTCGCCCATGGAGGACTGTCTGCCGACCCTCGACTCAGGTCCTGGACCTCGCCCCACGGTAGCCTCCCCCCTGGACCAGCACACTGGGGTTGCGGAGCCCATTTTGCTCTATAGGCCGAGGGAGCCGGCGTTTGTCCGCAGACAGCTTCCGGGTCATGTGGCCAGCATGACCAAGCCGCTTCTGGCGAACCAGAGCAGCGCATGGGAACGCCATTTACCTTCCTGCCAGAGCGGTACCCACCGTATTTTTTGTTCTATAGGACGCACTTTCCCCCCTCCCCAAATTAAGGGGAAATGTGTGTGCATCCTATGGAGCGAATGCAGGCTCCTTGGCTTCAGCAACAGCAACATGAAGCCTCCAAAGCACAGAGGGAGCGCTCCCTACGCGCTCCGGAGGCTTCGTGTTGCTTTCGCTGAAGCCTGGAGAGCAAGAGGGGTCGGTGCGCAGCGACCCCTCTCGCTCTCCAGGCTTCAGGGATAGCCGCCTGAAGCGAGTTCCCACTGTGATCCACAGGCTTCGGGTTCCTTTCGCTGAAGCCAGGAGAGCAAGACTCTCCTGGCTTCAGCAGAGACGGAGAGCTGCGCATCGCCCCTTCAGTCGGAGGAGAAATGGAAGGGGCTCCATTTCTCCTGCTGCTTCGCTGAAGGGGCGCTGAGCAGAGAGGGGGAGAATTTCCCCCCCTTGTTCTCTCCCTCTAAAACAAGGTGCGTCCTATGGTCCGGTGCGTCCTATAGAGCAAAAAATATGGTATTTATCTAGTTGCACTTTGTGCTTTCGAACTGCTAGGTTGGCAGGAGCAGGGACCGAGCAACGGGAGCTCATCCCGTCGCAAGGATTCGAACCGCCGACCTTCTGATTGGCAAGCCCTAGGCTCAGTGGTTTAGACCACAGCGCCACCCGTGTTCCTAAGTGTAATAGGATAAATCAATTTCTTTTGACGTGGGTTTCATAAAACAAAGCCAACTAAAAATAGGTTGAACCCCACCCCAAGTTAGGTTTAAATGTTTGCTATCGTGAAATTCGAGTGCCCATTCTCCTCACTCCTAACAATAAAAATGTGATGTGTTTTTGTGTGTGGTCCAGCTTAGTTGAATGGCTCTGCATGGGGCTTTGTATCTTCAGACTACCTCTATTTTAAATGGACGGAAAAGGCTCCTTTCTGAATTCTTGGAGACCCACTGCCAGTCTGTGCAGACTGAGCTGCATGATACAGGCAGCTTCCTATGTTCCTGTACATGACCCCCAAATGACCCGAGGACAGACGATAAGCAAAAGTTTCGCTATAGCCATGTCAAATGAGTCGCAATAACCTTGATATCCTTGGCCGTGTAAACAAGGCCTGCATGGAGTTTGTTCTGCTTTCAACCAGAGGAAAACAAAAATTGGTCCAAAATTCACATGCCTAACTATATTTTCCTTGGCAGTCGTATCAAAGGCTGAGAAAGGTCTGGGAACTGCATTTTGCTGCTGGCTATGGGTCAAACTCTGCTCCTGAGTTTACACTGCTGTTGCTGCAGAAAGCTGGCATGAGATAAGTTCAATCATTCCATAAAGCAATCTGCTTTGGTTTTTATCAACAGAGAGTCATCATGTATATTAATGAAGGTCATTCTGGGGAAAAGATGTTGCCTGTTAAAATTATTTTCAATTTTCTTCCTAACCTGCAGAATTAAACCTAACCGAGTACGAATGCCTTGAAAATTTGCCTGATTTGGTCCAAATTTCCTATGATGGAAGGCATACTTTGGACACAGTTTTTCAGCCCCTCTGGTGTGAAATATTTGAAAAGAGCTGTTCTGTTTTTATCATTGCTCTTGCCCAGGGCATTTCAGAAACATTTAATGTACATCCTTGTTTCCTATAGCCTGTTTTGGGCATTCTTTCCTGCTTCAGCTGACTGAATGTTGCCCTCATATGAAAAATTAGCTCAGCTTAATGATTTGTGTTGGTCTTCTTCCTTCTGTAACTGATCAGATTATTCCACACTGCCCCTGTTGTCCCTTGACTCTCTTCCTATATTTTATCATGATTATTATTGGATTGCTGAAAAAGAAATATTGACATATTTCATATTAGAGATCCCATCTTAAAGATATTTCTGTGAAGTGTGTTCTATTAACTTTGATGAAGATAACTTTCAATTAAGTACAGCTAGGTTTACACTGAAAGGGACACTGCGGGTTAAACCACAGAGCCTAGGACTTGCAGATCAGAAGGTTGGTGGTTCAAATCCCCGCGACGTGGTGAGCTCCCGTTGCTCGGTCCCTGCTCCTGCCAACCTAGCAGTTCGAAAGCATGCCAGTGCAAGTAGATAAATAGGTACCGCTCCGGCGGGAAGGTAAACAGCGTTTCCGTGCATTGCTCTGGTTCGCCAGAAGCGGCTTAGTCATGCTGGCCACATGACCCGGAAGCTGTATGCTGGCTTCCTCGGCCAATAAAGCAAGATGAGTGCTGCAACCACAGAGTCAGCCACGACTGGACCTAATGGTCAGAGGTCCCTTTACCTTTACCTAGGTTTACACCCTTATATCTACAGATAATAATGTGCTTCTGTGATTGCAAAGAGGGATTCTTTTTGTAGTCTTCCCTCCAACAGCACTTTTGCCCTCGGCCATTCTGAGAATTACACCGGACAAACGCCAGCTCCCTCGGCCCTGGCAGGGGAGACACCTTGATCATGAAAAGCGAGACGAGCGCCGCACCCCAGAGTCGCCATTGACTGGACTTAACCGTTCAGGGCGATAGCAAGACATACCCATCACATACCCTTTAACGTCATCCCTGATGTTGAAAAGCAAATGGCGCCTCTGACCCAACCCAGGTCAAGTTACATCGGGCGTAAGGCTGACCAGATTATTTTGGAGGGAAACGCCCAAAGCGCTTCTCCCTAGGCGTGAAATTACAACAGCACCAAACCAAAACAAATATCTAGCAATCTGCTACTGTATCATGACACCCAAAACCAGCACTGGCTCTCTCCAGATGTCTTGGACTCCTGCTTCCACTAGCCTCCTCCAGAGTTTGGACCCCAGCCAGGGATGATGGGAGTTGTAGTTCAAGACATCTGGAGGCTGATGGATTGAATAAGGCTGCTCTGTTTACCGGCAGGAATCAGGGCTGCCCCTGCCTGACTTCTGGTGACTTTGAACAAATCCTTTCCTTTCTGTTGGCTCCTTTTCAACTCTTCGAGTCGTTACAGCCCGAAAAATTCACTTTGGATTCTTCACCATGCTCTCAATGTCCTATTCCCCCCCACCCCAAGTCTCCTATTCTCTCGCAAACTTAGTGTGTGCCTTCTCTGCCCACCACGAAAGCTATTCCGCCCCCCAGTCTAGACTTTATTTTCTGAAAGGGCCTGATCAGTTTCTTTCACATTCCATTTCCCCCTCTTTTTAATAGCTTTTCATTATGTATCTAGGCTCAGAAACTATTGTCTGATGAATAATTCTTAAATCGAGCAAAAACTATACATAAAAAAGGGTTTCCTCCATCTTTTTTCTTTTTTTTTTGCATTATAAATCCTTCAGCGCCATAAAACACTCCCCCCCTCCAATATCATCCATAATTCAGTCCCATTCTGTCATCTTTCTTTCCCCATTAACTGCTCATGGTTTGATTTGCAGTGGAATGGTTTTATTTTGTTGATGTTTAGGGGTATACATACCAAAACAAGCAACATTGATCTCCTCTGCCTGGCAGTTTACATTTTATGTCCTTTCTAGGACTACAAAAGTAACACATCCAATATTATTTTCAGGGTTTTTTTGACGTTTCTGTCCGATTGCTTTCTTTCTTCACTTGATCCATCTGAAAGAAAATGTTTCCTCTGGTTTCAGTCCTGATGGGAAATTCTCTCGATATTATTTTGCTTTGGTGCATGTCGGAATTACTGTTTTATAGCTTCAATTTCTTGTGTGAAGTTGTCAGAGTGAGAAAGTGAGATCCTTTATTTTCCAGCAATGAATAATACATTCCAGAAGCTTGAATCGAACATGTGTGGCCAAACGGACCTGGACTCAGTTATTATACAGCTGCAAATAAAACGTTTTGAATGTGTTGTAAAGTGCAATGTACAAATGTGGCACTAGATGGCGAAAGTGAGCTACGCCACGTTTGATGTATTCTTCAAAACTTTTTTTAAAAAAGCATTTTCATAGCGTTTTTTTTATATGTGTGTAGATTCCACCCTGGATAGGCTCCTGTGAATCATAGACCACTGACACACTACTAACCTGACTGAATTTAGACTACAGAACTCAGTTAATCTATTGAGTGACTGACAGCACAATCCTACCCACCGATGTTGATATGGGGTGAGTAGGGGGAGTTGGCTTCCCCTGAAACAAGGTGTTTGGAGGCAGGGTACCAGAAGCCTAGAATCCACTGGATCCTGAGCCCTGTGGATCCCTCAGGGGCCTTAGCTTTCCCTAGCCTAATTTCAGCACCCTGTCTACCACACCACATCGCTCCTCAATCTAGCACCAGCTAGGAAGTTCTCTACCAGGCATAGGCAAACCCAGCCCTACAGATGTCTTGGACTACAACTCCCATCATCCCTGACCACTGGTCCTGTTAGCTAGGGTTGATGGGAGTTGTAGTCCCAAAACATCTGGAGGGCCGAGTTTGCCTATGCCTGTTCTCTACGGTTTTCTGGCACAGTGAATTTGGTAATTGAAATGGGACCCTGTACAGTGGTACCTGAGGTTACATACACTTCAGGTTGCATACGCTTCAGGTTACAGACTCTGCTAACTCAGAAGTCGTGCTTCGGTTTAAGAACTTTGCTTCAGGATGAGAACAGAAATCGTGCTCCGGCAGCAGGAGGCCCCATTAGCTAAAGTGGTGCTTCAGGTTAAGAACAGTTTCAGATTAAGTACGGACCTCCGGAACGAATTAGGTACTTAACCCGAGGTACCACTGTATTTGGTAATTTTATTTTCTCATCATCACAGCCTGGGGGTTAATGGCTTTATTTTGTTTTTTTAATGGACAAATTGTTTTTATTAAATGTATTTTTCTTTCCTATTAAGCTGGTTGCACATATCCTTTAAAAACAAACAAATAAATTCAGTTGGAAGCCGTCCCCAAATACTGCTACATCGTTTTTTTCCTTTTCTTTTTTCACTATTTGCAGTTGTAAATTGCAGGCACTGACTGTGATGCATCTAATTTAGCCTCGCAACTCGCTGTCCGTATTCATGGAGATGACCTTGCCAAAATTTGAGCAGAAACTATGAGCGTATCGTTTGTGCAGCCAGTGAAGTGCCGCGCCTCATGAACCAGTAGCTCCGTGGTTTTCAATCTGTGTTTACATTTCCCTGGGCTGAACAGTTATCAGAAGTCTTTGCAATGGATTTTTAAAATAAAAAACAAAACAAGATTTTGAATGGCAGTCCCTTGCCATCTAACAAACTGGGGAGCAAGCCTACCCTCCCCGCGTCCCCTGATCAGAGTGTCAGGGCCAGGTTCACAGCTCTGTGACACACACTGGCCAGGATGGAAGTGGGAGGCAGGTAGATTGAGGTAGGCACTGACTCAGCAATCAAGATTGGGTCCTGAGCTGGCTCAGCTACTCCCTTCCTTGCCCCAGTAAACTCTGCTGCGTGTTTGGTGGAAGGGAGGAGGAGCTGTCACAGAGTGAGTGTGCTGGTCCCGAGGGTTAACCGTGCGGTGAGGTCCGAGGTTGAGGGTGCAGTATGGAGGCTGTCCGTCAAAGCTGAAGCGGGGTCCAAGGCAGGGAGTCGGGTGAGGTCAGGAGCTCCGGCAGAAGAGCAGGACAGGGTGCAGGCAGGAACAGGCTACCAACAATGTTGCTCCCGCAACCTGGGACTGGGGCTAGCTGGCTTTTATCTGCCCCAAGGCATGGGGCGGCCACAGTCCACAGGTGACTCGCCTCTCCTGGCCTGGAGGCGAGCACTCCTCCTGCGGGAACTTAGTTCCCTCCGCCTCTCTGCCCTGAGCCTCTGCAGCTCAGGAGAGGCTGGAGGGTTACCGGACCCAGAGGCAACCTCCTCTTCCCCTGGCGGGGCTGAGAGTGGAGCATCTGCAGGCAATGGGTCCTCCATCACCTCAGGAGCCACAGCAGACTCAGCTGGTGTCTGCACCTGAGGATCCAGCACAGGTGAGGACCCTTCAGGCTCAAGCCCCAGCCCTGGCTCAGCTGGTTCTGGAGGAGGGGACTCCTGTGCAGGCTGGGATTCTTCAGGTTCAGCCTCTGAGTCCGAATCCCAGGCCATCACAGCCAGCAAATCATGCAGTTGAAGTTGGAGCTAACTCTTCATTTGCAAACACAGTATCTTCACAGACTTGGCAGAGTGTCAGGCCTAATTCAAAGTGTTGGTGCTGACCTTTAAAGCCCTAAACGGCCTCGGTCCAGTATACCTGAAGGAGCGTCTCCACTCCCATCATTCTGCCCGGACGCTGAGGTCCAGCGCCGAGGGCCTTCTGGCGGTTCCCTCATTGCGAGAAGCAAAGCTACAGGGAACCAGGCAGAGGGCCTTCTCGGTAGTGGCGCCCGCCCTGTGGAACACCCTCCCATCAGATGTCAAAGCGATAAACAACTACCTGACATTCAGAAGACATCTTAAGGCAGCCCTGTTCAGGGAAGTTTTTAACGTGTGATATTTTACTGTATTTTTGGTTTCTATGGAAGCCGCCCAGAGTGGCTGGGGAGGCCCAGCCAGATGGGCGGGGTATAAATAATAAATTATTATTATTATTATTATTATTATTATTATTATTATTAACCACAACAGTTTGTTTCCTGTAGGTCTTATTCAATGAAATCATTTGCTGAGACTAAAGGTCCCTGCCTCCCCACAGCCATCTGTCTCCTCCTCTCCAGGGCTTCTTCCAAGCAAGCAGAGACGGCACCTGCGTGCAGACGCCTCTGCTCCACCTCTTTCATGCCTCTCCTAGTCCTGGGAGTCAGGTGAGAAGGAAAGCTTGTCACAGCAAGACGGGGAGATAACCATGACTCTTCACCAGCCTGAATCATCGCTGCCTCTTGGCCTCCCTCCTTCTACTCGCTCAGTGTTGTTTTTCGAGAAAAATAGGTGCCAAAATTCACCATGAATGCCTCCCTTGTTCTCTTATAATGGCAATGGTGCCCACCTGAGAGGTGCCATAACTGAGTTCCGGTGAGTTCCAACTTTCCTGCGCTCTCCTGCTTCAGGTTCTGTCTCTGAATCTGCACTGTTGTCTGCCACAGACTCTCCCAGCTCACTAAGCCTTCAGCTCTTGACATCTTCCCTGCCTTCTCCCTCTAACCACTCATTATTGCCTCACCACCACTCCCCAGGCTGTCTGGAGCTCAGCAGGGCTGGGCAGATGGAGGCCTCCACCCAGTCGATCCCCAGCCCCATGCAAATAGGTTTTGGATCGCTCTGCTTGTTTTATTAATCAATCACCAGGCAGCCCAATCAATCACAGTAGGCTGCGGCAACGAAATCAAATGTTTCCACTATAATAAAAATGAATTTATTAAATCAAAATTATGTTTTGTCTTTACAAACCTCAGATGCCCCTTTGAGATGCTGAAGGAGGTAGAATATTTCTGACTGGTTAACAAACAAAATTGATCACTCATAGTCAGAAGGTAAGGCCAACCATCATATTTTCTTCCCGCTTTCCTAGTTTAGTATAATATGCCAGAACTAAAATAGCCTCAAAAAATAAACACGTCTACCCTTAATTTGCACCCTCATCAGTTAAAATGGGCTGCCACTAATTAATCAACTAGAGCTTTTGTTGATCAATCTGTCCATTAAACCAATTAACACTCTCAGCCCAGGAAATAGTTATAGTGACGGAGTTGTGGCAAAGCTGAAAGGAGGAGATAAGGAAATAGAAAAAGCCAGCCGGCGAAATATCTTTATTACTTTCTCAAAGAGTTGCCTGTGTTCATTTTTCATATTTGGTAGCATTTCCTGTCTTTGGTTGTGCTTTTTTGTTAGCTCCGAATTCCATCCAAGTACAGACTTCCTTTGCCTCCCTGTGGCAGGATTTGTTTTCCCGGTGGAATATTGCTGACAGTGTAAACACCACCGTGGAGAAGTCACACCTATCTCAGTCCATCTGGACTCTTTTCATCCTTCCTCTTCTGAATCTGCTGCTTCAGATTCCACCACCAACATCAAAACGAGGTTGCTTTTCCTCCGTGCCAGAGTGATGTATGTCACAATGTCTCACTAGAATCTCCCAATATGCAGGGAGCTCTGGAAAGAGAATATGCATTTCCCTCACTTTATCTCATTACTCTTTAGGAAATTGCTTCCCCCTCAATTATCTTGACAGCTTTTATTTTGATAGCTCTAACTTGCAGCAAAAGGTTCACTAGCAAGTAGGGAGTATCTCAAGTCTTTCACATCCATATTTTCCCTTTTTGTTCATTTGCATATGCTAAATTGCATGTATAGTTCTCTCAGGGCGAACTTAAGAATCACAGGATCATGTATTCATAGAATTTTGAGTTGAAGGGACCCCTAGAGTCATCTGGTCTTAATCTCTTGCGATGCAGGAATCTGAACCCATGACAGATGGCTATCCAACTTCTGCTTAAAAACCTCCAAGGAAGGAGAGTCCACCAGCTTCTGAGGGAGCCCGTTCCACAACTTTTATCATCAGAAATTTCTTCCTGATGATCAGCCAGAATCTCCTTTCTTGTAACTTGAATCCACTGGTTCAGGTTCTACCCTCCCAAGCAGGAGAAAACAAGCTTCCTCCATCCTCTATGTGACAACCCTTCAGATATTTGAAGATAGCTATCATATCTCCTCTCAGTCTCCTCTTTTCCAGGCTAAACCTTCAACCGTTCCTCCTTAAGGCTTGGTTTCCAGACCCTTGATCATCTTGGTTGACCTCCTCTGCCCACCTCCCAGCTTGTCAACATCCTTCTTAAACTGTGGCACCCAGAACTGGACACAGTATTCCAGATGTGCGTGTTCCTGTGGTCTGGCAATGTGAGAAAGTGCATAAATACTGGAGACAGCCTCTTTTTGAAAACAAAGAACAGGCCGTCCCTTGTCCGTTCTTCCCTCTGACAGTTGACAGGATGGCGGTTAGAAGTGGATAGAAGATGGAGTCACCCTCGTCCCTCACTGATGTCAATGGTAGTTCTGGTTTCCTTTCATTCATTCGCCTGGGGCACTCAAAGGGGGGAGGATGAACAGTGTGCTACAGTATTCCTCCTGGGATGTACAGAAACTGGGTTTGTACTGAGATTGTACTGACACACTGCCCAGTGGTGTTCACAGAAAGGGGGAGGATGTTAGTTTCTGTTTGCCACTGTGCAGTGCTTTGGAGTCACAAGACTCTGTTTACATTCCAGAGACATTCCAGGCTGTTGGAAGTCTCACGGAAGACAGGAGACGGATGTGACATTACTGGTTTCCTGTTCCTTCGTTTCCCCAGTTGCTCTCTGTTCTCACAGAGAGAGGGTGTATTTCTTTTCTGTCTGCGTAGCTGGAAAATAAAGCATAGCGATGTAGCCATAAATCTCATCACTTCTGCTGCTTTGATTCTCTATGTAATGGGAACTTGCCTGGAGGCCTCATCAGAGGCTCAGGTCGTTAATTATCACTGGAGGCGATTCCGGATGAGCTTTATCAGCTCGGTCGTTACAGAGATTCCGACACTCTTCTCTTTCAGATCAGATCTAGGGGCAGACGAAGAGTTATAGCATCTGGAACAGGTGGGCAAGGAACCTCCTGCCATATTGTTCTTCCCTCAGACATCTTGACTAGATGACAGAAGGAAGCACTTGGTGGTTTTAACCATCCTCCCATAGCAGTTCCCAAGTCTGTGTCCAACACTCTGTCCTCTGGATATGGAAGAAGTATCACTTCTTTTCTCGCCATCATTTTGCCACAGCTGAGAAGTCAAGGCACTGCTCCGTTTAAAAAGCAACCATTCTCCTCTGCAGTGGGTTTATCTTCTGTGTGTGCTTGTCAGTTCTTTGTACCATCCTGGTCAAAAGGTCCATCTTTTCCTTCCTTCCTTTCTTCCCTCGGACAATTGATCACATTGTGCAATGCAGGAAACAAACACTTTCAGGGGAATTGTACACTTGATTCTGCAGAACCTGATTTTGCAGTTTGGGGAATACGTGCAAAATGTCTTCTGAAATACTGTGGGCCTCTCCTTTTAGTTGATGCATGTAATATATTCTATAAAGAATATTTGTTCTTCTTTCTTATTCTGTTTCTCATAAACTAAAATAAGGAAAATAATAAGTTTCAGCAGTTTCAAGCCATCATACTGGAAGTATGTAAGAATCCAAAAAGCTTTGCTTCTTTTATGGTCAAAGAGCATGTCTTTGTGTGATGTGCTCTAGCCTTGGACTCAGAGTCGTAAATAATAGCTGGAATGTATTTGATGATGAAGTCTCTCCCGCCTCCCCCCGCCTCCGACAGGGCAGAGATGAGGTGGTTTCAAAATCCCTTTCATGTCTCTCCAGTTAGAGATCACATACTAGAAAATAACAGCAAACCTATAAATAATCTGACATTTTCCAAACTCTTTACCTTACTTAGAGATAGGACGAATGGATATTTTCATGGTTCACGTTTCTCTTTATCAAGATGTGGCTAGACACCCACAGATGGAATTGTAGATGTAAATGAATTTGTTTGCAACATCTTTGCAATTAAGCATGCAAGGAGTTCTTATCGTGGGACCAATTAGTACTTATGCTCCTAACTCTTCTCCCATGTATACACCTCTTCCCTGAGCATATTAAGGGCCAGAATTCGGAGCACTTGTCCAGATGTGCCTGCAAAAAGCAACTTTCAAAATCAAAAGTATAGTGGCTTAGATGAGTTCAAAAACCCCACTTTGGAAACTGAAGACTATGCTCTCATTAGCAGAGCAAATCAAAACGTGTCAGCATCTGCTGTCTCCCCCCTCCCCATCTGTTTCGCATGATTTCTCAAACACTGTATTGTTGTGACATGAAGACGAAGGCTGGAGGAGCGTGCAGAAGAGTAAAGGCTCCAGGAAGGGGTTGCGGTGCCAACCTTCGCCAGCCATGGCTCTCCGAAGCTTCAAGCCTGCTCTCTGATGCGTAAGCAGCTTCTACAGTGGGGAGCTTTTGATAGGGAAAGACTGGCTGGCGATAAATCCCTATGTGCATTTTGAGATGGCACAACTGAATGAGGGGGCCGTACCTCCCGAGCACTCCTGGGAATTGTGGTTCCTTAAGGATCTGGACCATAAAGAAGGCTCATCACCGAAGAATTGATGCTTTTGAATTATGGTCCTGGAGGAGACTCTTGAGAGTCCCATGGACTGCAAGAAGATCAAACCTATCCATTCTGAAGGAAATCAGGCCTGAGTGCTCATTGGAAGGACAGATCATGAAGCTGAGGCTCCAAGACTTTGGCCACCTCATGAGAAGAGAAGACTCCCTGGAAAAGACCCTGATGTTGGGAAAGATGGAGGGCACAAGGAGAAGGGGACGACAGAGGACGAGGTGGTTGGACAGTGTTCTCAAAGCTACCAGCATGAGTTTGACCGAACTGTGGGAGGCAGTGGAAGACAGAAGTGCCTGGCGTGCTCTGTTCCAAGGGGTCACGAAGAGTCAGACACGACTAAATGACTAAACAACAACAACAACTATAGCTCCGAGGGAGATAAACCACAGTTCCTAGGATTCTTAGAGTGGGGAGGCATGGACTTTAAATGTGACTGTGGCGTGTTGTCGTCATCTTTGGCGATCACTCGTAGCCGAGTAAGATTGTCTTCCATAAACACAGTTTTAGCAATGAGTCTGTAAGTGACTGTGGAGGCCAATTCTGGATCCACACGTCCTTCCACAATGGGGACATTGGTTTCCGGGTGGGAGTTGATCATGGTGAGGGTTTGCCAAGCCTGCCTTCCTCTTAGAACGTTTATCCTTTGCATACTGATTTCGAGTGTCTTCAAAGCCCATGGCGCCTTTGGTAAAGACTGTTCTCCAACTGGAGCGCTCTCAGGCAAGTGTTTCCCAATTGCTGGTGTTCATACTACATTTTTAAAGATTTCCTTGAGACAGTCTTTAAACCTCTTTTGTTGACCACCAGCATTATGCTTTCCATTTTTAAGTTCTGAATAGAGCAGTTGCTTTGGAAGATGATAATCAGGCATCTGCACAGCATGACCAGTCCAACAAAGTTGATGTTGAAGAATCATTGCTTCAACACTGGTGAACTTTGCTTCATCCAGCACACTGGATGTTCACCTGTCTTCCCAAGTGATGTGCAAAATTTTTCAGTGTGTACACAGTGTACACTGTGTGCAGTGTGTACACAGCCATCAGCGTTTCCCAACAATAATTCCTTATGTGCATTTTGAGGTGTCACAGTTTCTTGAGGGGTCCATGTCACTTGAGCACCTCCTTTGGGTGGATAAGACCCCAGGTTGAATCATCTCCACCTAAAAGGGTCTTCTTGGGCAACAGGAAAGACCTTTCTTTCCCTGAGATCACAGAGAGCTGTTGCCTGTTATTACAGGAAGTCCTGAAGGGTTGCTGGGCAGACTCAGTGGAAAGCAGGTTCATAGGCTCTCTTGAACCCCTGGATCAGCGCCTCTCTACAAAGTCCTGTTTGCCCTGCCGCCTCAGTACAGAGAGGAGCACAGGCTGCAACCCCTAAACCTCGCCGATAATTACACTAATTGACTCCATGAGTGGGGACAGGAAGGCGGAACAGAGAGTTCCCCGACCAACCTCTTTATCTCTGGACTCTCCAATTAGTAATCAGAGTCGGGATTTCAGTGAAACCTGTAATCAAGTTATCCAAGCCCATCCAAGTGCTCACGTCGCCAAATGAGAAATTATTGAACTCTTCTGACATACTCAGTAGTTGTTAGCGACACTCGTGCAATTTGTTGAGCACTTTCGGGGGGGGGGCATTACGTTTTGTACTTGCCTCTTGCTGCTGCGAAGAGACAAGTCAGAATTAGTGTGCTCATGTCATGATCACAGCGCCCGGCAACAATCGCAACGGCAGTCAGAAGTCTCTGGCTGGGATCTGTCCAGGGTTCTGGAGATCAGGAGACCATAGGACAGGGGTCAGCAAACTTTTCAGCAGGGGGCCGGTCCACTGTCCCTCAGACCTTGTGGGGGGCCAGACTATATTTTTTGGGGGATGAACCAATTCCTATGCTCCACAAATAACCCCGAGATGCATTTTAAATAAAAGCACATATTCTACTCATGTAAAAAACATGCTGATGCCCGGACCATCCTTGGGCCGAATTTAGAAGGCAATTGGGCTGGATCCGGTCCCTGGGCCTCAGTTTGCCTACCCATGCCATAGGAGGTCTGATCAGCTTCAGGTCAGAGGGTTGGTCCTTTAAGATCTCCACAAGGAGGCAGAGTCCAGGAGCGGTGGTCTGGTGGCGGAGACTCTAAAAGGCTCTGTTTGCTTTTAACGTTGGTTAGAGAAAGTTGCCCACTTTGGGTGGTATTGTGTCTCTAGACGTGCCTTGCTGTGAGATCATCATCGTCATCATTATCCTTTTTTTCTTCCCCCAATACATTTTTATTCAAGTTGCGCAAAAACAAAAAATATAACAATATAAATACATATGCAAACTAAAAATAAACGTAGATATACCAATAACTATATCAATATAGCAATAAATATAGATATAATTCATTTACATAAATTATTTTTTCCTTTCCCCAAACTATACAAAATAAAAATAAAAATAAAGAAGTCATAAAGGATCATAATGTTTTGGGCTCTAGCGAGCCTTGGACTCTCCTCCACCCTTTTGGTAAGTATCAAATAAATTCCACAATTACTTATTTGATTTCTAATCTTAAAATCAATCGCTGTTAGAATTGTTCTAACCCCACCAGTTCACTTTATAAGTTTGTTCCAATATATTTCCAATATTTACTCCAATTTTTCTGAAATTTCTGTTCATCTTGGTCTCGTATTCTACCTGTTAGTCTATCAAGCTCGGCGTAGTTTACCATTTTGACAACAACAACAGTTTTATTATTTGTACTCCAGCCACCTGACTTAGTTCTCTCCGCCTCTCTGCCCTGAGCCGCTGCAGCTCAGGAGAGGCTGGAGGGTTACTGGACCAAGAGGCAACCTCAGCTTCCCCTGACGGGGCTGAGAGTGGAGCACCTGCAGGCAATGGGTCCTCCATCACCTCAGGAGCCAGAGCAGACTCAGATGATGCCTGCACCTGAGGATCCAGCACAGGTGAGGACCCTTCAGGCTCAAGCCCCAGCCCCGGCTCAGCTGGTTCTGGAGGTGGGGAATCCTGTGCAGGCTAGGATCCCTCAGGTTCATCATCCAAGTCCAAATCCCAGGCCATCACAGATTGCATGGCTTTCTAAGCGGCTCCTTTGCACTGTCCTCCGTTAGATGCAAACCTAGTTTCCGTCAATGGTATTGGCTAGAACTAAGCAGAAATCAGCCAAGAGGGAACTGAGGCTTGTCTCCAACATTGTACATGGACAGAGGCAAGTAACTTAGTATAAATGATGCAAAGACATAATGGGTGCGCGACCCACTGACAGGTGCAATTAAAGCCTCAATGAATCAATGGAATGAAAGCCAACCGTGAAATGTTTGAGTCTCCTGGACTTCAGGGGAACGTAGAACTGGCTTACACTCTAAGCAGCAGCTATGTTTGCTGCCTGCAAACACCATATAGGGCAGGTTACTGTATCTAAGTATACTTGCCTGAGAAGCACAGCTTGCTGGTCAGTGTCTACCACATGCCTCTGAATATTTGTCAATGTGTACCTCTCCTTTTTTAAGGGACGTGGATGGCGCTGTGGGTTAAACCAGAGCCTAGGACTTGCCAATCAGAAGGTTGACGGTTCGAATTCCCAAAACGGGGTGAGGTCCCGTTGCTCGGTCCCTGCTCCTGCCAACCTAGCAGTTCGAAAGCACGTCAACATGCAAGTAGATAAATAGGTACCGCTCTGGCGGGAAGGTAAACAGCGGTTCCGTGCGCTGCTCTGGTTTGCCAAAAGCGGCTTAGCCATGCTGGCCACATGATCCAGAAGCTGTATGCTGGCTCCCTCGGCCAATAAAGCGAGATGAGCGCCGCAACCCCAGAGTCGACCACAACTGGACCTAATGGTCAGGGGCCCCTTTACCTTTAACAGCACTGAAAAAAATAGCACAGAAGAAATACGAGCTCACGTTACTTCCTGTATCATTGATAAAAATGTAATTGCATGACGAATACAATAAAGGGGTGCAAAATAAATATTGTTTACGGAAAGATTAACTGCTGAGAATGTTTGTGTCTAGGTTGTAACTTTGTCATCTGCAGCAATTATTATTACAGATTCAATCCTGTATACACTTCCCTGGGAGTAAGTCGGAACAAACCCAATGAGGCTTACTTCTGAGTAGGCATGCCTGGGATTGCACTCTTCAGGCTGTCACTTGATTGAGGACTTTTTGGCTGATTAATCACCTGTCCTTTAACTGATGAATTATTTCATTAAATTCAAATAAATTATCATATAATCAGAGCCTCAGCGAAGATGCCTTTTTGAGATGCTGATGGAGGCAGAGGAGGAGGAGGATTTGCAGTTTGATAAACTACCCACTGCTGCAAGAAAAGTCCATCTTTAATATGTGGTCTAAACCACTGAGCCTTGGGCTTGCCGATCAGAAGTTTGGCGGTTCAAATCCCCACGATGGGGTGAGGTCCCATTGCTTGGTTCCTGCTCCTGCCAACCTAGCAGTTAAAAAGCACATCAAAGTGCAAGTAGATAAATAGGTACCACTCTGGTGGGAAGGTAAACGGCGTTTCCGTGCGCTGCTCTGGTTTCACCAGAAGCGGCTTAGTCATGCTGGCCACATGACCTGGAAAAACTGTCCGTGGACAAACACCGGCTCCCTTGGCCAGTAAAGCGAGATGAGCGCTGCAACTACAGAGTCGTTCGCGACTGGACCTAACGGTCAGGGGTACCTTTACCTTTACCTTTTTACTCATTCCCTATTGCAGCAACAGACCAGAAGCAAAGAAGCTTGCAAAAGTGAACCATCCTTTGCTCCCATCGCTGCCAATTCCAATTCATCTTCAGCTAGGAATTCATTAATCTGAGATCGACTTGCCTGGCAACTGAAAACAATGGGGCTTACTTCTCCGTAGACATCCATAGGCCTTTCTGAGCTGGAGCTTGAATAAACTACCCAGATGTTTGGTATTTAACGTGTGCTTCCTTTAAGATGAACTCTGTTTTCTTTTTATTAAAACAAAACTAAGCTACTTGTGGGACCATAAAAAGCAGGTTGTAACACAAAGGGCCATTTACAACAATTAGGTATGGAAGGATCTGTAATGGTTATATGGGGTTGCTCGTGCGTAAGTTGCCGCCACTCCTGGCTAGGTAGCCTGGTTAAACCTTTCCTGGCTGGACAGCCCTTCACTTCGTGGCTGTTCAGTCGCTAGCAGAATCCGTCAGTGGGCGTTTCTTGAACTTCTTCCAGCAAAGAAGTTCTTTGATGCCAAGTCTATGCCTACTTTCCCTGCGCGGAAGTCTTCTGCACAGGGTGGGTGTGGGTAGCGGAGGACCTGTGCTCTCCCCGCTGGTCTCTCAGTTTCTCTTTCTTCCGATCTTAAATTCAGTTCTCCACATTTGTGATTATTTTTGAAAATCCTCATTAAAACTCATCAGCATTCAGTGTGAATTTCTCATTTTTATGTGTTTTGACTCAGGGACACATTTCCCCCTAGCGTAATGCATTTCTGTATGTTGTTTTCAAGAAGTTCTTTATTTTTATGCACACTTTCCTCTAGAAAATGTGTTTTAGTAAGCACTGGGTCAGATTCAACTAACCTGTTCTGAAGTCAGCACAATGACTCCTGCTAGTGTAAAGGGGTTTCCCTCCTCTCCCCCCCCGTGTGCCCACAAATCTCCCCCAAATCTGCTGGGGGGGGGAGGCAGTTTGGGAAACTCCCAGAACAGCACGCAGAGGAATAATCTGTCTATTTGACAAGCAGAAATTCCTCACAGAAGCATCCCCTTAGCACTATGTTCTAATCCACCCATGGTTTGGGTCGGAGAACTTCTTTGCAAAATTCAGGTAAGTGAAAATTTTGAAGGACGGCTCTGTTTCGGGCTTGCATATTGCTTGGGAAAGTGCCGATTTGGTAAATTTGGCTACCAATGCACAGTTTATCAAATTTCTTCTTCGTCCCTAAGAGCAATGCTGAGCAGTTTGTGTCTATATCTGGATGAAAGGGGCATGTGTTTGTGCAATTAGATTCCGCTCGTTTTCAAAAGCAAACCCACCTAATTTGCAGCTTCCGAAACAATATGCAAAACAAAACCCAGATATTCATTGAAATATCTTCCACAATGCACTTTCCAGCCCAGTAATGTATACTTTAGTCAAACTAATATACAAAAATCTGTTACGGGAGGGGAAATTGCTTTGCCAAAGTGTGCGCCTCAGGAGAAACTGTGTATAAATGTGTATATTGGGGAAGTGAAGACTGGAACAATGAGAAATTGAGAGATTTTTGACAGTTCTGCCCAGCCTTAGTTGCAAGGCAAATTCCCATTTACAGTAATGTTGAGAGGGGTGTGTGTGTGTGTGTGTGTGTGTGTGTGTGTGTGTGTGTGTGTATCTATCTTAAACATAGCTTCATTGGCAAATGCTGCAATAAATGGTTCTACAATAAATTGTAGAAGAAGGGGAAAGCCCACCCACCTATTGCTCCCTGAAAGCCAGGCTTCCTGTGTCTGCCAGTGTCTTACCTCATTCCCCTCACGGCATTTACACCCTCTGGTTGAGTGATTGCCCGAATCTCCTGCATCGATTTGCTTCTATGTGGCGCACTTGTCTCTGCTTTATCATTTCTGGGTCTTGGCTTAGTTCTGTGCCATGAAGCCTCTCTGGGACACTTGGTGTGAAAGATGGAGCGGAGGATAACATTTTGTGTCTTGCTTCCCCCTCTCCTTTCCCAATACCTCTCAGGAGTTGATTTACTCATTAATCCCATGGAAAAGAAAATTTCATCCCTGCTAGTTCAAGTGAATCACAAACTATTAGATGGGCTTTGTACTTGTCCCAAACTCTCTCTCTCTCCATCCCACCCCCGTTTTCTCTCACACACTGTGTTTGTATGCAGGTGTGTGTACATATGGATTTGAGTAGAATTTAATTGAGATTTGGCAGAGACTATCCTCATCTTCCATGTGCCGTTTTTACACCGGTTGAAAACCAGTGACTGGAGAAGGACTGTGGATGCTTTGAGGCGGGGGAACTATTTGCAAACGGGCTGTTTACTTATTTAGCAAGCTTTGTTTGCCAATATTATACCGCCTTGTGAATACGGATATTGTTTATATATTTTGTTACGTGAA
Organism: Podarcis melisellensis; assembly: GCF_964234715.1. Lineage (NCBI taxonomy): Eukaryota > Metazoa > Chordata > Lepidosauria > Squamata > Lacertidae > Podarcis > Podarcis melisellensis. The sequence continues at coordinate 127,493,591 of NC_138528.1, read as the reverse complement.
TTGTGTGACATGGTTTCATTGCAATTATTGCATAGAAAGAAGATAAAGATATAGATTGTGAACCGCATAATTATTATTATTTATTAAATTTGTCTACCACCCTACATTCGTAGATCTCGGGCTGGTTCACAACATAAGATAGCAAATGCATGCAGCCATAGATCAGCTGGTTGCTGATTCCTGGACCGCCCATAGGCCAGATTTAGAAGGCGATTGGGCCGCATCCGGCCCCCAGGCCTTAGGTTGTCTACCCCTGGGATAAACCATAATCTATGGCCCACTGTCCCTTTCTTTTATTATTTTTTCTTTTTAAATTTTATTAACATATAAAACACATACATAAACATTTACACAATATACAACACACTACCTCATTTTCATAACATAAAACATACCTACATTACTCTATATAATACCTACCTATACTGTACATATCAACATACCTACACACCTACCCCACACAGACACCCACCAAGTGACTTGACTTCCAGCCGTTCTTGTTACGCTACTTTATTTTTCCAACTAGCTTAAACGCATTTCATTATTTCTTTCATCTCTTCTTCTATCTTGACTTTACTCTCCTTTCACTGTCCCTTTCAAGAGACTCTGTCCATAATCTGACCTTATTCTATGTCATCCTTTCTGGGAGATCAACACAGCAGTGATTCCAGTTTGCCATTCAGGAAGGAAGGGAAAGAAAAGCAGATTTGAGTGTCATCTACTACACAACTGATGACAGAGATACAATTGTGATCAGAGAGGGCTATGTGTTGTCACCCTCTGACTGCTAGGTTAAGGCCATATAACTGAAGTGAGCTGAGTTCTCACCAAGTGCATTTTGTGAGTTATTATTTGATTTTGTTAATATAATGATTCACGTCACCTGTTCACAGTCTCTTAAGAGCCCACAATGAGATTGAGAAGTGGTTATCAGTTCACCAATTATCATCTATTAAGCTAGCCTCTTGTTCTATGTGATGATGCATAATGATACTTCAACCCTACATATGTGTTACACAGGAAAGCGAAATCTGTCGTACGCCATCTACTCAACAGCAATCAGATGTAGTAGGGCACACCCAAAACCACAGAACCGTTAATTTTGAGCAGGCGAAACCACCCTTCCCTTGTAGAAAATGATAGTTTTAAATTTGAAAAATATTTGTGATGACCAGACGATGTTTGTAGGTTTCCAAGAAGTTCTGTGAGGAATAACTTTAGAAATGTTGTAAAAATAGAGAAGGAGAGATGATAGATTAAGAGATGTGAAAGCAATATTAAGTTAGGAAATGCATAAGAAGTGATTAAGATGGAGGATTTATCAGAGTTGCTGATGGAAATCCAGTAAGAATGTATTTGTGATTAACTGTGTGGTATGTTTTATAATTTTGCATGTTAAAAACCAATAAAAATATTTTTAAAAAGAAAAAAAGAAAATGATAGTTTTAAAAAGGAATTTTCATTAATTTCAGTACATAAGAATATTCACTAGACTACAGCAGCACTCTGATTATCAAAGAAAAATGATTGTGGGAATCATTGTGTTTTAGACATTTTCACCAAAATTTGTACGGGGAGATTTTCATTACCCTGGCCTCTGAACCTGCAGCATCAAAGAATGGTTAATGAGTCTCAGCTGCAGCAATTTTTAAAAATGAATTTTCACCCAGATTGACATTGTGTTGGTTCCACACCACAGCCAGTGAGGGGACATACAGGCTTAACCCCCCCCCCTTCTCTGGGCGACTTCACCTAAAAACGTTCATGCGCACTGAGGCATTGGGCCTGAAGGACCCTGTTCTCCTCTACCCTTTCCCCTCAGCACACATCCTTGGGATTGGGAAGTCTTATCCTCACGCAACTCTTTATCTCGCATAGCACAACTTACTCAAATCATGCTCAAAGACGCCTCACCAGAGTCTTCCGGTTGAGCCTTATATGCAAATGCATATAACATAATGAAGTTCTGGCCGCTTTTGGCACTGCTGTGTGTGTGTGTGTGGATGAGAGGGGACCATTTTGTGGAGAAAAACGGCTGGCGGGGAAAGAGTCAAGCAGGGCCAGCCCAAGACATTTTGGCACCTGAGGCAAACCACAAAATGGCACCTCCCTTCCCAGTTGGAAAGAAAGAGTGAGTGAATACCCACTTCAGGAACAAGGGGTGGAATATAGATCTACATTGGGATCTGCTGCCAAGAGAGATTCTGCCACCTCAGACAGTTGCTTCACCTTGTCTCATGGGTGGGCTGGCCCTGGAGTTACCGTATTTTTCCGTGTATAAGACACCCTCATGTATAAGACAACCCCTATTTTTTTTTAACCCAAAATTAAGAAATTATGTTGTTTAGCTTTTGGGGTGGAGTGGGGGGGGGGTCACTTCTGCCAATGGCTCACCCACCCACCCACCACTGCTGATCGCTTGCCACAGCCACTGCCAATCACACACCTCACCGCAGCCGCCAATTGTCTACCCTCTCGCCGCCACCAACAGCCCACCTGCCCACTTGCTGCATCCGCCAGTCTCCTGCCCAATTGCCACAGCCAATTGCCAGCAGGCCTTGCCGCAGCCACCAATGACCCGCCCAATCACCGCTGCCAATCTCCTGCTTGCTGCAGCCATTAATCTGCATTCATAACAACAACAACAACAACAACAACAACAACAACAACATATTATTATTTATACCCCGCCCATCTGGCTGGGTTTCCCCAGCCACTCTGGGCAGCTTCCAACAAAACACTAAAATACAATAACCTATTAAACATTAAAAGCTTCCCTAAACAGGACTGCCTTCAGATGTCTTCTAAAAGTTTGGTAGTTATTTTTCTCTTTGACATCTGGTGGGAGGGCGTTCCACAGGGTGGGTGCCACTACCGAGAAGGCCCTCTGCCTGGTTCCCTGTAACTTGGCTTCTCGCAGTGAGGGAACTGCCAGAAGGCCCTCGGCACTGGATCTCAGTGTCCAGGCAGAACGATGGAGGTGGAGACGCTCCTTCAAATATACTGGATCGAGGCCGTTGAGGGCTTTAAAGGTCAGCACCAACACTTTGAATTGTGCTTGGAAACGTACTGAGAGCCAATGTAGGTCTTTCAAGACTGGTGTTATGTGGTCTCGGTGGCCGCCCCCAGTCACCAGTCTAGCTGCCGCATTCTGGATTAGTTGTAGTTTCTGGGTCACCTTCAAAGGTAGCCCCACGTAGAACGCATTGTAGTAGTCCCGGTGGGAGATAACCAGAGCATGCACCACTCTGGCGAGACAGTCTGCAGGCAGATAGGGTCTCAGCCTGCGTACCAGATGGAGCTGGTAGACAGCTGCCCTGGACACAGAATTGACCTGCGGCTCTGTGTTCAGCTGTGAGTCCAGAATGACTCCCAGGCTGCCCCTTTCTTCAGGGGCACAGTTACCCCATTCAGGACCAGGGAGTCCTCCATACCTGCCCGCCTCCTGTCCCCCAAAAACTTATGTCTTGTCAGGATTCAACCTCAATCTGTTAGCCGCCATCCATACTCCAACCGCCTCCAGACACTCACTATCCGTGTATAAGACAACACCCAATTTTTGCCTATTTTTTTTAACGCAAAAAAGCATTGTCTTATAGACAGAAAAACACGGTAAGCATTTTCTCGTTGCCACTTTTCTCCACCATTTTTGCCACCATTTTCTCCTCCAAGACCTGCTTTTCTCGAATTCCATTTAGCATTCGCTTCCTCCCTGTGGCACAGAGCCCTTATCAGAAGCCCCGTGATTTTAAAGCAGGCTATACATTTTGCTAAATAAATAATACTAATTGGTAGGGCCAACGTGAGAGGCTTCTCCTGCACGCTCCCCCCACTCTGTCAAGAGACTACGTAGCATCTTTAAGTACACAGAATATTGACATAATAATGAAACGTACCACATAGCTTAGTAAGTAGCATTTAATGATAACAAATTCATTAATAACCACGGATGCCAATATACTAGGCAGGCAAATCTACTATAATGGGATGCAAAAGGAATATCTTGCGATCCCAGCAAATTATGACTCATCATAGATCTATAAATATGATTTGCATTTATTAAAATTAAGAGCAGAAGTGATCAAATATTTGCATAATTCAAATAAGAAGCTCTTGAAATAATTAATGGATCATTTACTCACACATTTACTCCTACCTGAATTTATTCCTTTCTTGTTCAGTTGGATAGCTCAGTTGGTTCGAGGGTGCTGCTGATGATGCCAAGGTCACAGGTTCAATTCCCATATGGGATGGCTGCATATTCCTGCATTGCAATAGGTTGGATTAGATGAACCTCAGGCTTTCTTCCACACTACAGTTCTGTGATTCTATGATGTTGGTAAGCTTAATAACTAGAGAGTTCCAGAAAGACATCTGCTACATTGACTATGCAAAAGCCTTTGACTGTGTCGACCACAGCAAACTATGGCAAGTTCTTAAAGAAATGGGAGTGCATGATCACCTCATCTATCTCCTGAGAAATCTCTATGTGGGACAAGAAGCTACAGTTAGAACTGGATATGGAACAACTGATTGGTTCAAAATTGGGAAAGGAGTACGACAAGGCTGTATATTGTCTCCCTGCTTATGTAACTTATATGCAGAATTCATCATGTGTAAGGCTGGGCAGGATGAATCCCAAGCCGGAATTAAGATTGCCGGAAGAAATATCAACAACCTCAGATATGCAGATGACACAACCTTGATGGCAGAAAGTGAGGAGGAGGTTCTTACCTTTTAATGAGGGTGAAAGAGGAGAGCGCAAAATGTGGTCTGAAGCTCAACATCAAAAAACCTAAGATCATGGCCACTGGTCTCATCACCTCCTGGCAAACAGAAGGGGAAGAAATGGAGGCAGTGAGAGATTTTACTCTCTTGGGCTCCATGATCACTGCAGATGGTGACAGCAGTCACAAAATTAAAAGGCACCTGTTTCTTGGGAGAAAAACAATGACAAACCTAGACAGCATTTTAAAAAGCAGAGACATCACCTTGCCAACAAAGGTCCGTATAATTAAAGCTATGGTTTTCCCAGGAGTGATGTATGGAAGTGAGAGCTGGCCTATAAAGAAGGCTGATCGCTGAAGAATTGATGTTTTTGAATTATGGTGCTGGAGGAGACTCTTGAGAGTCCCATGGACTGCAAGAAGATCAAACCTATCCATTCTTAAGGAAATCAGCCCTGAGTGTTCACTGGAAGGAAAGATCGTGAAGCTGAGGCTCCAATACTTTGGCCACCTCATGAGAAGAGAAGACTCCCTGGAAAAGACCCTGATGTTAGGAAAGATGGAGGGCACAAGGAGAAGGGGACGACAGAGGACGAGATGGTTGGACAGTGTTCTTGAAGCTAACAGCATGAGTTTGACCAAACTGCGGGAGGCAGTGGAAGACAGGAGGGCCTGGCGTGCTCTGGTCCATGGGGTCACGAAGAGTTGGACACAAATAAATGGCTAAACAACAAATGTATTAGTGCCCATGTGCAAATGAAATCGAAATGAAGCTCCCTACCTTTAAAGCAAGCAAGCACACCAGAGGGAGCTGCCGAAGCTGCCAGGTGCTTCTCTCAGCCGCTCTGTGCAAAATGGCGGCAACTCGACTGCTCCTCTCCGTTCTCCTTCAACCCTTGTGCCAGGATTTTCTTTCTGGCTGCTCCCCAAGTCTCATCCCTTCCAGTGTCTGCCCTTCTCCCCCTTCCTCGGGGCTCACTTGGTGAGAACGCTCCCTTCTCCCACTATTTGATGGGGTGACCCAAGGGAGAAGGGCTGGCAGGACATTTCGCTGACTGAAGCGGAGCCCAAATGGTGACCCCCAACACAGTCGAGCCCCACCATCCCAATGGCAATTCCCTCTTTCGTCTACATCTCCCTCACGGTGCCCCTGAGGCAAGTCTCTTCACCTTGTTGTAGAGCAAGGCTGGCTCCGGAATGAAGAAGAAGAAGAGTTTGGATTTGATATCCCGCTTTATCACTACCCGAAGGAGTCTCAAAGTGGCTAACATTCTCCTTTCCCTTCCTCCCCCACAACAAACACTCTGTGAGGTGAGTGGGGCTGAGAGACTTCAAAGAAGTGTGACTGGCCCAAGGTCACCCAGCAGCTGCATGTGGAGGAGCAGGGAATCGAACCCAGTTCACCAGATTACGAGACTACCGCTCTTAACCACTACACCATGCTGGCTGCAGCAGGATTCTTCAAGGGCAAGGCTGGGGCTTCCAAACTGGGGCTGACGGTCTTTCTCCACCTCCCTCCCCTGACCCCTCTCTGCCATTGTTTGCTCGTTTAATTTTTAAAGTTTTATTAATGCGCTTCAACGAACAACAGCATAAATTACGTGCGAGAGAAAATACAACCACATACATAATAACCAGCCGCTCATTTTTGTAGTTCTTGGGCTTGGTACAATAATGTATCACCTTTACGTTAATTAATCTTATTTTCAAATTAATAACTGAATCATTTTTATACTCAATTTTTTTAAAAAAACAACAAACCCAAAGGCAAAACACCTCATCCCCTGTGGGAAAAGGCACATAAAAATCAAACAGACAATTAATTAAATTAAAGAGATGGATCACAGAAAATGGCATTTTACAGAAATGATCTCTGTAGTTTCGGGGCTGCTAAGGAGGTTAGATACTGCCTATCTTTCTCATTTGTGCATGAAATAAAGGCATGGAAATCTCTTGCCCTTCAACAGCCTCTCATTAATCAGATGTTATTTTTTTTCAGCCATTGTAGTTTTCCAAATGCCCCTTTACCACAGGGCTATGTTTAGCCATTGTGTTGAAAGTCAGGAGAAAATGGCCACATGTGAGTTCTTTAAAAACACACACACACAAAACAGCTCACGTGTCGCTGCAACTATGACATCCAATGGAAGCTGTGTGGCAGGATTCACTGGGCCAAAGATTTTTGGTATAATATACAGCTGAGTGATTGGGTAAAATTATGGGAGGAAGGTTTAAAATTGACTGCATGCAATGCCCTAAAAGAAAATGTGGTGAAAATGATGTATAGATGGTATATTACACCTGTCAAGTTAGCGAAAATGTATAAAGTCAGTAATAAATGTTGGAAATGTAAAGAAAAAGAGGGAACATTTTATCACATGTGGTGGGAATGTAAAAAGGTGAAATGCTTCTGGGAGATGATATATAATGAGTTGAAAAAAATGTTGAAATATACATTTATAAAGAAACCAGAAGCATTTTTATTGGGTGTTGTGGGGAGTGTCATTAATAGAAAGGAATGTAAGCTCTTTTTATATGCAATAACAGCAGCAAGAATATTATTGACCCAAAAATGGAAGCAAGAAGAGTTACCGACGATTGAAGAATGGAGGATGAAGTTAATGGACTATGCAGAATTAGATAAACTAACAGGAAGGATTTGAAACCGGCGAGACCAGAAATTCACGGAAGACTGGAATAAATTTACGGACTATTTGAAGACGGCGTTTGTAGGGTTGCAAGAAGTTTTGTGAGGAGTATTATTAGAAGTATTGTAAAAATGGACAAGGGGGAGGATGATTTGTTAAGAGATGTAAAGGCAAAGGCAATATAAAGTTAAGAAATGCATAAGAAGTGGTTAAAACGGTGGATCATCAGAGGTGCGGATGGAAGTCAAAAAAGACTGTATAAGCGATAAGTTTTGTGGTACATTTTATAATTTATATGTTAAAATTAATAAAAAATATTATAAAAAAGGAAGCTGTGTGACAGAGTGAGGTGCTGGATTTTGGCATCGCACAGGGCCAAGGTCTACCATTGCTGGCACCTGCAGGGTCTCCCTCCCCTCTGAAATTAGGCTCAAAAGAAGTGTTGTGCTGTAGCCAGTAGACTAGAATATATTGTGGTGTGTGCTTGGTTGAGGGGAAGGTACGATGTTTCACCTTTTTGCAAATGTGCCCACTGTCCCTCTCCAAAAATGTGGGCGAATCCATCGTCTGGATTCTCTGCCTTTACTGAGTAAACAAAATCAATTTCACCGAAAAGGGCTGGCGTAGCCAGGAGAAGAAAACAGCTGAGGTAAAATTTGAGGAATTTATTTGCTCTTGTTGCTGAGGTACCCTGACGTTTGGTACCCTGAATTATTGTGCCACCACATCCCAGATGGCGCTCAGTGGTCACACGTAGGCGGGAACCTGCATTTTGCGAGTTACAAAATGCAGCTTGAGTGTTAGGGGAAAGTGTGCAATAGAAACACAACCTGAAACGTAAGAGGAAATGTGTTCAGAGCATATAATTCTGCCAAGGAGCTGTGCGTCAAAATCCACTAAGGGACCTTTACATGCTATGCAACCATGAATCTGGATCTGCCACCACACATGAAATGGACAAGGAGCCCTCTGAAGGGCGCACTTTACTGAATCCTCTGACTACTCCATCACAGCATTGACACGTCATGCTTTTCAGTGTATACTTCAACAACTGTGCATTTTAGGGTGAACAATTGTAGCCTGAGGCCTGCATGCTGATGAGATGAATGATTTCTGGAAAGGCCGGAAAACTCACAGATTCCACTAGCCATCCTTTGGTGTTTTTCTATATAGAGTCCACTTGATGGAGCTCCAGGTTAACAGACTACAGATTCTCCAGTCCAGCTAATCAGCTCCACATCCTCTTGTTTTCTCCAGCTCTGGATAAAGCACAATGGCTGAATTATCGCCCATTCTTCCCGCTCAAGGCTTCATCACCATTTCTATTGATTACCACACACCACTGGAATGGAAGGCGCACATGCCCGTGTCAGTGAACCTGGTCCTCTAATTTTTGTGCTGATGACTAGCTAGCGTCATCGGTGGAATGGAGTGGAACATTTCAACAGGTATCCTGTTTTCCTTTAGCACGAAGGCAGCTCTCTTGTTGGGACTGGCCAGGTTTACATAAGGTAAAGGGACCCCTGACCATTAGATCCAGTTGTGGCCGACTCTGAGGTTGCAGCGCTCATCTCGCTTTATTGACGGAGGGAGCCGGCGTACAGCTTCCGGGTCATGTGGCCAGCATGACTAAACCGCTTCTGGCGAACCAGAGCAGCGGACAGAAATGCTGTTTACCTTCCCGCCGGAGCAGTACCTATTTATCTACTTGCACTTTGCTGTGCTTTCGAACTGCTAGGTTGGCAGGAGCAGGGACCGAGCAACGGGAGCTCACCCCATCGTGGGGATTCGAACCACCGACGTTCTGATCGGCAAGTCCTAGGCTCTGTGGTTTAACCCACAGCGCCACCCGCGTCCCGGCCAGGTTTGCATGCCTCACCTAAATGGTTTCCTGGGGGTGCAAGATTTAACGGTGATTCAGCTGCTGCTTTGTAGGTCAGGCTACCTGTTGCTTTTCAATATTTTACTTCCCACCATCTGCTCCTGACCTTCCCTTCCTGGATGTTAGGCACCGAGGAAATGGGACATTTATTTAAAATGCAGAAAACAATAAGCTCATATGTTTTAGAGGTACAAATCAATGGATGGTCGGGACAGCTAATAAAACGTCTTTGACAATTAAAGCGGGTTATAGATTGAAAGGATAACTTAATGGAAAACATTTCTCAACAGCCAAATCTCCCCCCCCCAAACCATCCTCCAGCCACATTCTGGCATGCCTGTTGCCCCCAAATTGGGGGGCCAGTTTTGTGGACTGGCCCCAGGCCTCCCTAGTTAACCAGCCCATCACAGGACAGATTGGCTTCTTGCCACCAAATGGGCCAACGGTGGCGGGGGTTAGGAGGCACTCCCCTGGGCGTGGGACCAGCCGACCAATTGTGACTGTTGGCGCCGTGCCCAGGGGAAGTTTAAATGCCTGGCCTGTGGGGCCTTTCTGTCTCTCTCTCGCTGTGGCAGTTCTCCTGTCCACCCTCCCTCAGATTAGGGTTTTTCTCGGACGGTATAACCTTGCTATGGACAATGTTGGTCGCCTAATTTTCAGGGGTCGGGCAGGAATTTTCCCCACTTGGCTAATTGGCACCACCATTTGGGTTTTCGCCTACCTCATAGCAATTGCCACAACTTGGGAAGGCGGATAGGCATTGGGTAAGCCTAGTCTTGGTTTGAGGTGAGGTTGTAGCCTCTGCCTGCCTCTCCACAGGTAAGGGGATCCTGTTAAAAGGATCTGGGAGGAGTGGCTCCTGTCCAATGTCCAGATGGGTGCCAGGGCCATACCACTCCTCCAATGAGGACTGCTTGGGGGATGCCCCGATTTGATGTAGGTCATAGGGTGTTTTCCCTCCACCAGCTTCACCCTTAGAAACACTCCCAGCGGGCGGAGGGGAGTGGCATGCGCCACTGCTTACCACAATGCCTATGGCCAAACCTCACATCTGTAACCAATAAAGTTGTGGCCTTATTTGATTCCCAAAACCAATATGCAGTGTGTTTTCTAGCTATTTGCATCTTGGGGAACAGGGTAGTCATGGGGCCTCGATACGCAAGTTTAGCTTTGAATGTTCTAATCACATTGCCATTGGTTTTCTTACATATTCCATTCTTACTCAATTCATAGCACCCTTGGTTTCCTTAATGGGCCTGATCTTCATGGCAGTATAAGCGCTGATGTCAGTCTTCCATTGGAATCTGGACGTTTTCCACAAGTTTCATCGCCCAATTTCACCATGAAGATTGGTGTAACGTGAAACACGAGCATGAAAACAGGCAAACATGCCATGCACACATACTTACATTTTAACAAGGCATGTTTGTATACAAGGAAGTTGCATAGGACTTTCAGCTATGCCTTCTCCCACATTGGTTCTCATTACACACTCACACACACCTTGTTAAGACACATTTATAGAGGGATTTAAACTTCGAACAGCTCCTGGAATTTTGTTAAATTTGGTGTTAGCATTTCATCTATTTAATGGCTCCATGCTCCTTCCCTGCCAGGTCTAAGAGATCCAAGTTTCTGTTGGAGAGGTCACTACTTTCCAGTATCGCTGGCAATTCTCTTTGCTCTTATGATCTCTTGCCCAACCAGTGTTTCCTCCTTCCTTTAATTCCTTAGTCAACACGAAGATCACTTAAATGAGCAAAAACTGATTTCAGCTTCATTAGTTCTGGAAAGGTGTCTTTGGTGGCTCTTAGCACCCCCAGGTACATGGCGTGATTTTGCAGGACTGTATGTGGGATGCATAGGGACGCAGGTGGCGATGTGGGTTAATCCACAGAGCCTAGGACTTGCAGATCAGAAGGTCGGCGGTTCCAATCCCCGCTACGGGGTGAGCTCCCGTTGCTCGGTCCCTGCTCCTGCCAACCTAGCAATAATAATAATAATAATAATAATTTATTATTTATACCCCGCCCATCTGGCTGAGTTTCCCCAGCCACTCTGGGCGGCTCCCAATCAGTGTTAAAAACAGTACAGCATTACAGTTTGAAAGCACATCAAAGTGCAAGTAGAAAAATAGGTACCACTCCGGTGGGAAGGTAAACGGCGTTTCCGTGCACTGCTCTGGTTCGCCAGAAGCGGCTTAGTCATGCTGGCCACATGACCCGGAAGCTGTACGCCGGCTCCCTTGGCTAATAAAGCGAGATGAGCGCTGCAACCCCAGAGTCAGTCACAACTGGTCCTAATGGTCAGGGGTCCCTTTACCTTTACTATGTGGGATGTATGGAGAACTCAGCTGACCAGCTTAGAGGGCAGGGAATGCATGGCTACTGACGTTCTTTTGGAGCTCATGAGCAAATGGAAACTTTCCTAAACAGTTTCAGGGAATGCCAAGTTAGCTGTTATATCTGACCTCTTTGTAGTACTTGTGGGAGGGAAGAGTTAAATTTCCCACAAGAAACTAGAGCCAGGAAGGAACAGGACCCACCACTGTTAGCGAACACAACAAAAGCCACTTTTACAAGGTAATCAACTGGTAGCTTTTGTAGATAAATCTCCAGAACATTATAGCATGCCCCTGTTCACTAAGACAGAAGTAGTTGTGGAAATAAATAGAAAAGCCTCACACATTCCTATCCCCTTATACAATTTAAACAAATGTCTGGCATCCAAAAATCGGTTGGCCCCCAGGATTTTACCTAGGGTGGGAGGGTCAAATTCAAACCTACCTTACAGTATTTATAATTTTCAAAATAGTACCCAAAGCAGAATGCAGCTTCTTTAGATTATGTGATGCAAGTCTCCAGTGCTCCTAAATGTGTACCAAAATGCATTTATTAGGAGAAAGTATGGATTGAAATGCATTTAGTAATGAAAAGGACATACAAACATGCGTTGCATTGGAGAAAAATGCTTGCAAAATTGCATATCGAAATGTGTGCATTAAGAGAAATGAGTGCTCAAATGCTGGCACATTTTTGCGACCGATTAAAACACACACAAACAAACAAATAAATAAATGGCAAACTGATGTGGAAATACTAAACAGAAAGCTTGGGAAAAGGAGGTGCTGAGAGAAAATGGAATTGACAAGAGGCGTCTGTTCCTAGTTCTGGCATAAGGAGCAATTTCAGAAGGCATGTAACTACAGACCCTTAATTATATATAAATGGCTGCAGGGATTTGCTGACACGAAGACTAATGACATGTTCACCAGTGTTTCTCAAACTTTACAAACCTAGAGCTCATTCCTGTAGTCCCTTTATTTTGGATAGACAGAGACTCAGCACCCATAATCTGTTCCACAGGTGATTAAGGGAGAGTCTCAGATGCAGTTGGCCGTATCCTGTTGCCTACTGCATGTGAGGTTCTGCAGACAGGGGTGCAAATCCAACATTGTCATGAGAAGAGAATAGCCTGCCCAGTAAGGGGGGGGGGAATAGAGAAAGGAACTCCAGTTGCTTGAAGAAAAACAGTATCTCCACCACCAACTCATTTCAAAACCACCCTTATGTAGGGGCATGGCCTGAGTACTGATTAGTGATACAGTGGTACCTTGGGTTACATACGCTTCAGGTTACAGGCTCCACTAACCCAGAAATAGTACCTCGGGTTAGGAATTTTGCTTCAGGATGAGAACTGCGGTGGCGCGGCAGCAGCAGGAGGCCTCATGAGCTAAAGTGGTGCTTCAGGTTAAGAACAGTTTCAGGTTAAGAACGGACCTCCGGAACGAATTAAGTATGTAACTAGAGGTACCACTGAAGTAGTGTGGTTTATGCACTTTGGGGAGAAAAAGCCATACCCAAGAGGAAGACTGATTCTGTTACTTTCCTAGTTTTGTGGTTGCTTCTCTGCCCTACCATTAGACAGAGTGAGGCAGTTGCTCTCCAGCAGCTGATCTGGGTGTCACGAAATAGCAACAAATGGTTGAGTTACTTCCTTTGACCAGGCTGCCATGCACCTCGGCTTGGAGGCCAGGTGCCATTGGCAGTGCTGCTTCAGGCAGCAAAATGTCTTGGGCTGCTTCTGATTGTGGAGCACCTTCTCAAGTATGTTCTTGGAGTTGAGTCTTGGTACATGAATGGCACAGTTAACGTGCCATGATTTGGGTTTGGTTGCTCATTCGGCTCTTTGTGATGAGGGTCAGATCTCTCCAGAAAGAAGGAGGCTGTTTCTAAGAATAACAACAAGGAGTCTTATGGCACCTTAAGGACTAACAAATGTAGTATATGGCATAAGTTTTCATGAACTACATGTTAAAGGTAAAGGTAAAGGGACCCCTGACCATTAGGTCCAGTCGTGACCGACTCTGGGGTTGCGACGCTCATCTCGCTTTACTGGCCGAGGGAGCCGGTGTACAGCTTCCGGGTCATGTGGCCAGCATGACTAAGCTGCTTCTGGTGAACTAGAGCAGGGCACGGAAATGTCGTTTACCTTCCCGCCAGAGCGGTACCTATTTATCTACTTGCACTGGCCTGCTTTCGAACTGCTAGGTTGGCAGGAGTAGGGACCGAGCAACGGAGCTCACCCCGTCGCGGGGATTTGAACCACCGACCTTCTGATCGGCAAGTCCTAGGCTCTGTGGTTTAACCCACAGCGCCACCCGCGTCCCGAACTACGTGTGTGTGTGTGTATATATATATAAATAATATGCCTTACACAAATAGTTGAATATAAATCTTTTTACCTGTCAGGCTGGCAACAATTGAACAACAAGCATTATTTACAGAATCACCAACCAACTCCAAACCGCCAGCTGTCAACTCCCAACTGCCAATTTCCAATTGCCACCTCCTTGCCCCAATACCATCTATTCTTTGTCAAATTTATTCCCAATGAGATTACATTACAAATACTAACACAACATTCCACTTGACCGAGTGCAAGTAGTAGTGGGGATGGCATTTGGGCTGATAGTTACATTTCCTGAAACAATATGCCATTTGTAGGGAAACTAAGGCCCGGGGGCCGGATCCGGCCCATTCGCCTTCTCAATCCGGCTTGCGGATGGTCCGGGAATCAGCGTGTTTTTACATGAGTAGAATGTGTCCTTTTATTTAAAAAGCATCTCTGGGTTATTTGTGGGGCATAGGAATTCGTTCATTTCCTCCCCAAAATATAGTTCCCCACAAGGTCTGAGGGACAGTGGACCGGCCCCCTGCTGAAAAAGTTTGCTGACCCTGCAAACAAAAATGCAGCAATCGTTGGAAGCTAGCACTTTTCGGAATGTGCGATGCAGTGTGTTAACCTAAAAGGTGTACACCAAAATACACATACTAGTGGGAAGTGTGCCAAAATGCATTTACATTATGGAAAATTGTATGCAAAAATACAAAAAACGTATGTATTAGGAGAAGTGCACTAAAATGCTGATATATTTTCATTACATCTTTTTTTTTTAATTGCAAACTGATGTTCACCTTTGAGAGGCTACAAGGCTCTTTGGTTGGCTTCGTTGCAACAGACTTGACACAGACAGCTCTCCCTCTGGGAGTTGTCTCCAAAATATATGGACACAAGCTGCTCGGAGCTTTAGAGTTCATGACCCGGACAACCAGTCTTTTGGACTGAGCCTTCTAAGGCTGCAGGAAGCCAAGTGCAGACTCTGGGAGCCAGAACCCCATCGCAATAGGTCCATGGTGGTCTGTCTCCTCCTTGAGAGCTACACTGATTGTAGTCTTCAAGTTGCCTTCAGTGCCAACCGCCGACATCAAGCAAATTATAGTCTTCAAGTCTCCGCCATCAATTGCCTTGGATCAAGTCATTTTCAAAAGGTTCCCTTTTTGATGGCGACACTTTCCCAGAAGCTTTTTGTAGGACTAAATGTTAAACCACATCTCTGACCGCCCCTACTTTTTCTAAAAGCAAAGCAATCTGACCCCCAGGGGCCAGGAGATGCTTTCTGAAAAGCGTATCCTTATTTGTACATCGTGCTGTTCCTCAAGGTAGGAAGGAATCACTAATGGAGATGCAGAAGGAGTTCCCGGGGTCGGCGCTGTGCGGGAAAGCGTTCCCTAAAAGCCACCAGTCGAATGCCACCAGACGGTTATCCTAAATCAAGCCTGAGTTCCCTTTATAGACATCTTCCAGCTGTGTTGATACATTATCAAGCTAGCCTGTTAAGTAGATCTATAGTCCTGGTAAGTGTTTTTACTTGTGTGTTACTTCTTCCCTCTCTCTCTCTCTCTCTCTCTCTCTCTCTCTCTCTCTCTCTCTCTCTCTCTCTCTCTCTCTCTCTCCCATTAATGCCTCCTAGGCTGCAACAGCAATCCATCACTCTTGCCTATCAAAGTTTGCAGTACTGGAACTAACACAGGTTTCTCCCACAGAGGAAGAAAAACAAGGAATGGAGAGAACACAGGAATAGGCTTCTGTGTTTCCTCCTGTGCATCACGGACCAGATCCTATGCAGATACAAAGCAGTGTTAACAACTCTGCCGCATTCGCTGCCCTGATTCACCCACCATAGTCCCGCCAGAACCCCCATTTAGGTTTTCTAGAAGTTAGACTTCCTTTTCTAAAGGAGGCGTTTTCCTTTAAAATCAAAACCTTTTCTTTTCACTAGCACTTCTCTCCGGGGACTTGTCAGCAGAGAGAGAGAGACCCAAATCTCCCGGCGATAATAAGTTTCCAAGTTATTATGCCAGCAGAAAAGAAATACAGAGATTTGAGCTTGGCCATTTTATTTCATTTTTATGGCGTTCCAGACCCGTTTTTTTAAACCCGAGTTTATGCAAACCTCAGTCCACAATCAGATATTTGGAACTGCGTGCGATGCTTCAGCGGTGGCAGACAGCCTCAATTACAGGGTTTGAATAAAGCGCTAAAGCTGACAAAGGATACACTTATTATAGCTGGGATTGAGGGATGTTGTACACAAATGCACACTCTACAAATGCACTGGGAGGGTGCCTGGTATAGTGGAAGGGTGATGGTTCACCCAAGAGCTGAATTCTGGCCACATCCCCGTTGCTTTGGCAAACGGCCTCACCTCTCGTTCCTTTCTTTCTTTCTGTCTTGCCTCTTTAGATTTTAGGCTCTTAAGGGGCAGAGCTGCTTCTTTTTGGCCAGGGTCTCTATATGCTGTGGCCAGACAAAGAGAGGCCAACCAGCAGGGGCCTTTAGGAGCTGCTCTCTGTGTTCAAAGTCATTCCTAGAAATGACAAGAACCTAAATCAGTTCTGCTTGGAGCCGTTAACTAGAGTGGTATGCTTTTCGGCGATTCAACGGAAATGCAGAAAAGCCACCCAATTTTGAAACAAGCACCCATTTTGGAATCCTGCAATATATCCTAGCACCGGCGGGAGCCCTTTCTCCAATTGCAGCCTGATAATTGGATAAGGGAGATGCAGGACTAATAAAAATGAAGCACCTTGCCAAGAACTGCCCAAAATTCCTTGCATAAATGGCAAGTTCTGCAAGAGGTTGGGATTGAAACACCTGTAGAAGCTGGACTCAGCCTAAGGGAAAGGGAAGATATTTATTCTCTGCTGATAGCCTGAATGATTTGCCCGTGCTGTGGCAATCTCAGCTAGGGAAATCCAAATTTACAACTAATTTTGAGAGGAAAGATTCACTGTGTTTCCAATTACGAGAAAAACAAGGTTCTTCAGCGGAGCTCTGTTCATTTTGCTTCTTTCGGCGCCGTGAAGTGCAACGGGCTGATTTTATTGAACACCTCATCAGCCCGAGTTGAGTGCTTAATCAGTGTTGCAAACTCTTCAGCAAGCTATGGAAGTGTATAGTATTGGAAAATAACTAGGCCTTTGTTTCAGCCTCTTAACTGTACTTAAGATGCTAAAGGAATTTTAACCCTTTGTACAGGGGGATCGGGCCAGGTGGCTGTTTTGTATTCAAACACATCTTGTTGGTTGTGTGTGGTGGTGTGGGGGATTGAGATGCTGTGAGGTTTTCCTCCATCAAACTCTCATTTGCAAGGGGGAGCAATACAGCAGCATTAATAAACCTGAGCTAAGGTTGCTCTGCAGGAGAGACCCCTATAGACTCCTAAATTACTAAGTAATTTCTTTTTGTTAACACACACATACACACACCACCACAAAAATAAAAATATAAAGCCAACTTCTGTTTATTGCAGTGGGCATCTTCATGCTCTTCTGTTCTCAATGTGTGGCATTTTGCTTAGAGCCTGGAATATGATAAATGCAGAATGCGTATCCCTGGGAATAACAAGCATCATTTATGAAGCATCTCAGAGTGTTCCAAGCGTGCCACATACACTAACTCAGTAAATCTTCCACAACCCCCTAAGCTAACTCTGCATTATTATCTCTCGGTTTCAGATTGGGGAGAGGCGCTGAAGCCAAGAGAGACTTTCAAAGGTAACCTGGCGAGCTCATAGCAGAGGTGGCATTGCATCTAGGGAATTCGTGGCTCATAGCTGACAGCATAGGCTACTAGATTGGAGGGGAAGGGCTAAGATTGGAGAGGAAGGGGGAGAGCATACACTTTAGATGCAGGAGATCCCAGGAGGAGATCTGGGAAAATCAGGGGACGGCACCTTCTGTGAGTGCAACTCTCTTTGGGGAACTTCCATGAAGAGGAGGCAGTGAGAAAGTTACCTTCCATTTTGAGGATTCTGAGGTCCAAGCCATTTTCTCTCTCTGCTTTTTATCCTTCAAGGTGCCAGAGGGCAACCCTGCTGCCCTGTCTTGAACTCAAGGTCAGGGATGACAGCTTCTAGGAGCTACAGGTGAGAGATGAGTGTGGGTTGGGGGCCAAAGGTGGACCAACTACCCCAGAAGGACCACAACGTGTCCTCCACCAGAGGTACTAAAAGGTAAAGGGACCCCTGACCATTAGGTCCAGTCGTGGCCGACTCTGGGGTTGCGGCGCTCATCTCGCTTTATTGGCCGAGGGAGCCGGCGTACAGCTTCTGGGTCATGTGGCCAGCATAACTAAGCCACTTCTGGTGAACCAGAGCAGTGCACAGAAATGCCATTTACCTTCCCGCCGGAGTGGTACCTATTTATCTACTTGCAGTGCTTTCGAACTGCTAGGTGGGCAGGAGCAGGGACCGAGCAACGGGAGCTCACCCTGTCGCGGGGATTCGAACCGCCGACTTTCTGATCAGCAAGTCCTAGGCTCTGTGGTTTAACCCACAGCGCCACCCGCGTCCCTCCAGGGGTACTACCTCTCCCCCAATGTCCCATACACAACCAGTGTATCAGCAGTGTTTTTGTACCCAGTGAACCAAAAGTGCTATAGGGAAGGGAGACTCAAGGTTAAGGACTAGCCTTCCAGCATCTTGTTTTTAGAAAGTGTTTGTTTTTTTAGTTATTTAAGTCTGGGGTTCACTGATGCTGCTGCTCTTGTTGTTGTTTTGCAGCAATTCTCCTGGTAGTCAGTGGATGTTTTATTACATTTTTCAGAGAAGGTGGCCAATAGATTTTGATTCGAATCAATATTACACTTTTGAAATAAATGCATGTGCAATTATGCACAATATGTGCATAAATCAAAGGCGTCTTTTCAGAGCTAATGAAGCAGAAATCTGTTTTTTGCTAATTTAAGTGATCTTCCTGTTGACTAAGGAATTAAGCAAGAAGAGAGAGAGAGAAAAGGAAAAAAAGGCGAGTTGTGGGGAGGGAGAGGGGAGAATTAAAAAGAACAAAAAGCATCGGTTGAAACAAACAAATGTATTAAGTTTTAGCCACTGCTTCTCAGCAGTGATTCTTACACCTCATCGACAATTTAGTTTAAAGGCAACTGAAGCTGTTTTGCTGAAATTTCGGTTTTGTTTGGAAGATAATCCACTTTTCTTTAAAACACATTAGGGCTGCAAATCATTAATGTTGGATAAAATCAATGTGCCAGATCCGCCATCTGAAAATGTTTGCTCATGGTGGTAAATATTTTGTATCATGCTGATCTAATTTGCATGCCACGGGGAGTCACAGGCTGTGTTAAAACAGTTTAGCAAGTCAGTATGCATATAACATTAAATTAAACCCTAGATGCACTGAGAAGTCTTCCCCCTTGGTCCTCAGAGGCTGCGGTCTACATCACTGGCACTAGGCCAGGATACACTCGTGGATAGTCTAACCTTCACCAGGCACCAGAGCCAGTGGATTCTGCACAAAGTTCTGCAGGCTGGCTCACGGAACTTCAAATCTCTGGGAAAATGAGTTCATGGGTACATACAGCCATTTTGTCTGTTCCACCGTGGTCGCTGGACAAACAGATAACATAGAATACCCTCCAACATTTCTCCGATGAAAGCAGGAATGCCTTATCATACCTCTGGTGAAAAATAGTCCATCCTAAGGAAAAGCGAGGGATGCGGGTGGCGTTGTGGGTTAAACCACAGAGCCTAGGACTTGGCGATCAGAAGGTTGGCAGTTCGAATCCCCGCGACGGGGTGAGTTCCTGTTGCTCTGTCCCTGCTCCTGCCAACCTAGCAGTTTGAAAGCACGTCAAAGTGCAAGTAGATAAATAGGTACCACTCCGGCGGGAAGGTAAACGGCATTTCCGTACACTGCTCTGGTTCGCCAGAAGCGGCTTGGTCATGCTGGCCACATGACCCGGAAGCTGTCTGCGGACAAACGCCGGCTCCCTCGGCTAATAAAGCGAGATGAGCACCACAACCCCAAAGTCGGCCATGACTGGACCTAAAGGTCAGGGGTCCCTTTACCTTTAAGGAAAAGCGGGACATTCCGGGATCAAATCAGAAACTGGGACAGCTGCTGTAAATCTGGGACAATCCCTGGAAAATAAGGACACTTGGAGGATCTGTAATAAGTTTAGGCTGAAGTAGCATACAAAACTACAAGAATTGTTATTAACTAAAAAGGTAAAGGGACCCCTGACTATTAGGTCCAGTCATGACCGACTCTGGGGTTGCAGCACTCATCTCACTTTATTGGCCGAGGGAGCCGGCGTACAGCTTCCGGGTCATGTGGCCAGCATGACTAAGCCACTTCTGGCGAACCAGAGCAGTGCACGGAAACGCTGTTTACCTTCCCACCAGAGTGGTACCTATTTATCTACTTGCGCTTTTACGTGCTTTCGAACTGCTAGGTTGGCAGGAGCAGGGACTGAGCAACAGGAGCTCACCCCATTGCGGGGATACGAACCACCGACCTTCTGAGCGCCAAGTCCTAGGCTCTGTGGTTTAACCCACAGCGCCACCCACATCCCTTTGTTTTACCTCTCAAAATGAGAGGGAGGGCAGAGGATGGTTACTGTGAGAGTTCCAGAGTGAAATATTCCTTTGCCCACCAACGCAGTGTGGGCCCCTCATGCCTTTGTGGGCCTAGGAGAAGGCATCACTGCCTGTTCCCAACCTCTGTGTTGGCCATGTTTCATCCCTTTTCAGATAAAACAGAAAGAATCCTTGGTTGGCCAGAAGACAATTCTGCAGTGGGAAGAAAGGCTTTTAAATAAAATAAAATAAATGAAGGAGCCCTCAAAGAAACATGGTCTTGGATTATCACCAAGTCTGGAACTCTTTTTACCTACGTTTTTCCCTCCGCAGAATGTCAGCAGCCTGTGAAAAGAGACGAAGAATGGATGTTTCGGTAATAATAACTTCCACTGCTACAGCGTTTGCGAGGAGGGAAAGTGCGGCAAGACTCACTTAACAACCTAGCAGCCTAGTTCATTGCTAACAGAACATAAAACAGATAGAGCTGTGGATGGGAAGCAGCTGGGGAAGCAATCTGTGAGCAAGTGGGCAGGAGAGCTTGTTTGCACCTGGGCTGCATTTGGGGGTCAAACAATGGGGATGCGCTTGTGTGTTGAGTGACAGTTAAAGGCCTTGGATATGGTATTGATGAAAATCCCGTTAAACCTCAACAGTTAATCGCCTAATTAATGAATGGGTGCTTTTAGAAGTAAGACCATCAGAAGAACTATACCGTGGTACCTCAGGTTACATACGCTTCAGGTTACATACGCTTCAGGTTACAGACTCCGCTAACCCAGAAATAGTGCTTCAGGTTAAGAACTTTGCTTCAGGATGAGAACAGAAATTGTGCTTCAGCGGTGTGGCAGCAGCAGGAAGCCCCATTAGCTAAAGTTGTGCTTCAGGTTAAGAACAGTTTCAGGTTAAGAACGGACCTCCGGAACGAATTAAGTACTTAACCCGAGGTACCACTGTATAAGGACTATATAAGAACTCCAGTGAAAACCAGAGGGGAAACCACTAATTTTCACTTATTTGCCCCATGTCCAGAACGGAAATCAACCCAGCAAATGCAACCAGCGTTTGCCATTGTTGTTGCTTCCCGTCTGCAAAACGATACCTAATTGATCACTCCTCCACACCTCATTTGCATTGCATTTCCTTTGCATCGAAATGGATGGGGTGAAACAGCATGCTGACAATGCAATTTCTGGAATTCATGTAATTAATTGCGTAAGTGAGGTAACTTCATCACGGCGGGCAGCGAGATGAATGGTGTGGTCTTTGGCTGAAGACAACCCGCAGCAGAATGGAAAGGGTTCTGCATGTGATACACAGGGAATGGAAAACAGGGCCCTATTGCATCCCCAGTTAGGATAGATCCAATTGCCCATCTATTCCAGCTAACTCGCCCTGCGTTAATTTGTCTCATTCCCCTTTAAAGCCATCTAAGATGGCGGCTTGGCCCTGAAGCACCACATTGAAGTAGCAATAGCAAGGTTAAAGCTATAATGACTTACTGTATTTTGGAGATCACTCAATAGCTCCAGTCAGAGTCTGGACCAAACCTGAACTGGTCATTTCAAGAGCAAACAGTTCAATCCTAACCATGTCTCCTCAGAATTAAGACCCATTGAAGTCCATTGGTCCTACTTCCTGATGAGTGGGTGAGGACATTCTGGCATCTTGGTGTGGCTGTCACAATCCTACTGTGGAATTAGTGGCAGTAGTAGCATAGAACTGTAGATCTGGAGCCACAGCAGCAAGAATTCTACTGGCCCAGAAATGGAAACAAGAAGAGATACCAACAATAGAAGATTGGAGACTGAAGCTGACTGATTATGCAGAGTTGGACAGATTAACCGGAAAAATTAGATATTTTCAAGACCAAAAGTTCATCGAGGACTGGGGGAAATTTGTTGAATATCTGAAAAGAACATGTGATGTGCAAACAACACTGGTGGGATTTCAAGAAGCACTGTGAAAACAGAGATATATTGTTAAAAAACAAACAGGAGTGGGAGGGAAGTTGAATGGCAATATAAACAGAGGAATGCGTAAACTGAGAAGTAATTATGGATGATTGCCAGAGAAGCTGAAGGAAGTCTAAAAAGAATCAATTTTGTGAAAATTTGGCATAATTGTATATTTGTGTTGGAAAATAATAAAAATTATTTTTTTTAAAAAAAGAACTGTAGATCTGGAAGGGACCCTGAGAATCATGTAGTTCAGCCCCCTGCAATGTAGGAATATGTATCTGTTCCTTATGGGGGATCAAACCTGGGCCTTATGAGTACCACACTCCGACTGACTGAGCTACGCAATCAAGGTTGTATTCACTTCACTCTTTTTCTCAATAACTCATCTTGAGGGACAAAAGTAAGTGTAGAAGAAGCAATTATGGGGCAGAAAGAAGTAGTAAAGGCCAGAATTTTGTTATACAGATGATAGAAGGTGCGTGTGTGGGGACTGTGGCAATAGATGGTCCTCAGTGTCCTTTGTTCCAGGGGAAGTAAGGTAAAGGTAAAGGGACCCCTGACCATTAGGTCCAGTCATGGCTGACTCTGGGGTTGCGGCGCTCATTTCGCTTTATTGGCCGAGAGAGCCGGCGTACAACTTCCGGGTCATGTGGCCAGCATGACTAAGCCGCTTCTGGTGAAGCAGAGCAGTGCATGGAAACACTGTTTACCTTCCAGCCGGAGTGGTACCTACCGTATTTTTCGCTCTATAAGACACACCAGACCACAAGACGCACCTAGTTTTTGGAGGAGGAAAACAAGAAAAAAATATTTCTGAATCTCAGAAGCCAGAACAGCAAGAGGGATCGCTGCACAGTGAAAGCAGCAATCCCTCTTGCTGTTCTGGCTTCTGGGATATCTGCGCAGCCTGCATTCGCTCCATAAGATGCACACACATTTCCCCTTACTTTTTAGGAGGGAAAAAGTGAGTCTTATAGAGCAAAAAATACGGTATTTATCGGTATTTAAGCCGTGTTCAGAAAGTGGTGGTGGGGGATGAGTGTTCAGACCCTTGGGCCCTCACTTGTGGGGTACCTCAGGGTTCCGTCCTCTCCCCCATGCTTTTTAACATCTATATGAAGCCGCTGGGAGAGATCATCAGGGGGTTTGGACTGGGTGTCCATCAATATGCAGATGATACCCAGCTCTACCTCTCTTTCAAATCAGAACCAGTGAAGGCGGTGAAGGTCCTGTGTGAGTGCCTGGAGGCGGTTGGAGGATGGATGGCGGCTAATGGATTGAGGCTGAATCCTGACAAGACAGAAGTACTGTTTTTGGGGGACAGGGGGCGGGCTGGTGTGGAGGACTCCCTGGTCCTGAATAGGGTAACTGTGCCCCTGAAGGACCAGGTGCGTAGCCTGGGAGTCATTTTGGACTCACAGCTGTCCATGGAGGCACAGGTCAATTCTGTATCCAGGGCAGCTGTCTACCAACTCCACCTGGTACGCAGGCTGAGACCCTACCTGCCCGCAGACTGTCTCGCCAGAGTAGTGCAGGCTCTAGTTATCTCCCGCTTGGACTACTGCAATGCGCTCTACGTGGGGCTACCTTTGAAGGTGACTCGGAAACTACAGCTAATCCAGAATGCGGCAGCTAGACTGGTGACTGGGGGCGGCCGCCGAGACCACATAACACCGGTCTTGAAAGACCTACATTGGCTCCCAGTACGTTTCCGAGCACAATTCAAAGTGTTGGTGTTGACCTTTAAAGCCCTAAACGGCCTCGGCCCAGTATACCTGAAGGAGCGTCTCCACCCCCATCGTTCTGCCCGGACGCTGAGGTCCAGTGCCGAGGGCCTTCTGGCGGTTCCCTCATTGCGAGAAGCAAAGCTACAGGGAACCAGGCAGAGGGCCTTTTCGGTAGTGGCGCCCGCCCTGTGGAACGCCCTCCCAGCAGATGTCAAAACGATAAACAACTACTTGACATTCAGAAAACATCTTAAGGCAGCCCTGTTCAGGGAAGTTTTTAATGTATGATATTTTAGTGTTTCCTGGTTTCTATGGAAGCCGCCCAGAGTGGCTGGGGGGGCCCAGCCAGATGGGCGGGGTATAAATAATAAATTATTATTATTATTATTATTACTTGCACTTTGAGGTGCTTTTGAACTGCAAGGTTGGCAGGAGCAGGGACCGAGCAACGGGAGCTCAGCCCGTCGCGGGGATTCGAACCGCCGACCTTCTGATCGGCAAGTCCTAGGCTCTGTGGTTTAACCCACAGCGCCACCCGCATCATGCCAGAGGAAGTAGCCTAAAGCAAATTTCAGGTCCCACCTCACCCCCATAGATCTCTGGGGCGAAACTTTGCTGCAGAGCTCTTGTTTAGTTATGGGGTTTTTCATGGGTAGCTCACAAACTTCACAGTGCTGGGGGAATTTCATGGACATTCTTATGCCAGCACTGCTTATGACGGCTTTATGTTTGGGAGCATCCTGCCCTGGCTATGCCATTGCAGATTCCTGAAGTCTCATGCTAGTCTGTTCTGTTAAGTGGGCCAGAGGAGAGAGGAATTTAAGCTGCACCCCAAAGGGTACTTACTAGGTACTTACCAGTAATCCCATTGAACTAGGTAGCACCTTCTCCCATGCAAACGTGTTTAGGATTGAAACATCAAACCAGGGTCTGCTAGGTCAAGAAATGGCTTGAAGACTTCACCTGAGGCTGCAAATTTGGGGCAGTGGGAGATGGCCAATAGCTGTTCACTCTCACCTCAGACATACAGTGGTACCTCGGGTTAAGTACTTAATTCGTTCCGGAGGTCCGTTCTTAACCTGAAACTGTTCTTAACCTGAACCACCACTTTAGTTAATGGGGCCTCCTGCTGCCGCCGCGCTGCCGGAGCATGATTTCTGTTCTCATTCTGAAGCAAAATTCTTAACCTGAAGCACTATTTTTGGGTTAGCGGAGTCTGTAACCTGAAGCGTATGTAACCTGAGGTACCACTGTAATTGCATAAACTCATATGAACAAAGAGAAGTCTACAGAGAAATCCTTTGAAGGGAAAATCTTGAAGGCTACGGACATGACTTGGCCCCAAATTAAGCCCGCTGATTTCAGTGGGGCATTTAAGCACCCAACAGGGTTCAACAGTGCTTAAGTCTGGCTGGATTGTGTCCTCTGTTTCCCATTCCCGAAGAGTTTCTTGTGAAATTAATCCAAGAGCGAAGCAAAACATGGAACTGTCAGGACGGATCCAGTTAATATGCTTATTTAAAGCCTTCCCCTTTCCGTCTCCTCCTTTTGACATCGGCAGAAAGAACTTATGCCAGATCCTGACAGCTTGGGAAGCAGAAAGCTATTTCTCCTGAAAGAGCTGGCCCTGATATGCTAAAGCACTAATGTCTGGCAAGGTTGGGGGAATTTGATGCCAATGTGTTTATTAAAATTCTGCTCTGTCTCTTATGCATGCAAAGGGGACCTGAAACCTAAACGAAGGTGTGTGGAGGCCTTTTACATCAGTTCAATGACCAGGATCCATGGCTTGCTCTGGATCAGAGGTTCTTGATTGGTGCTGCCTCAGAAAGGATGGAGATGTCCTCTGACCAAGAATAACTCGTGTGTGTGTGTGTGTGTGTGTGTGTGAGAGAGAGAGAGAGAGAGAGAGAGAGAGAGAGAGAGAGAGAGAGAGAGAGGGATTACAGTGGTACCTCGGGTTACATATGCTTCAGGTTACATGCGCTTCAGGTTACAGACTCCACTAACCCAGAAATAGTGCTTCAGGTTAAGAACTTTGCTTCAGGATGAGAACAGAAATTGTGCTCTGGCGGTGCAGCAGCAGCAGGAGGCCCCATTAGTGATGCTTCAGGTTAAGAATGGACCTCCGGAACGAATTAAGTACTTAACCTGAGGTACCACTGTATAGGGAAACCTCCTATTGCTGAACCCTCTGCCATGTTACCAAATTTCTCAGATTATACTTCTGTGAGTTTGTAGCCCTATAATTTATTCACTAGCGGAATCTGTCAGCTTCAGTGTCTCTTGGTTTCTCATTTTTTTTACAGTTCTTGTGATAATTTTTTTTAGACCTCATGAAAATTTGCGTTTTCTTTTTGCCGTGCAGTTTTGTCCGGCCATGCAAGTTACCCTAATATGTGATTGTCACTAATATATGCATAAATGCACGTGCACTTTCGTCTAATATATATATATTGTACACATTATTTAATTGGAGGACTACAGTGCAGAACTCAGAAAAGTGCAGATTATGAAGGGTGTCCGTGTTTGAGTTTGCGTATTGTTTCAGACAGTGCAAATTAGGTTGGTTCGCGCTGAAATCCTTACCGAACTGGATTTCTCCCCGTGACCAGTATTGTCAGATATTTGTTCTGCTGTAGATGTGCTGGAAGTCCTGTACTATGGCTGTGTATTGATGGATTGGCCTTAGCCAGGTGATAGCTTTCAAAATGTGTTCCTCGGGGGAAGCCTGGGATGGCCTCAGAATTTTATCAGGAGTCCTTCAGTGACAAAACCAGTAATAGCGGTCTTGTTTCCCTGTCAAGACAGCTTGTCTACTTCGACCAATCTTCTCCCGAACATGCAGCTACAGGGGAGACCTGGGTGTCTTACTGGACACACTCTTAATTCATGCCAGAAAGCCACTTCCAACATCAGGAGGAGGTGGGGTTGCGGGCTTCACGCCCCAACACACGCACGGAGGCTGTTTCCCACCCCTGCGCGATCAGGGGAATCCTCAGGCCACGTCATCCCCTGAGCCAGCCAATCAGCTGGCTCGGCGTGTGTGGCTTGCCTGATTTAATGCGAGCGTGGCCCTGGGATCTCCCTCTTTTGCCTGCACAGCTGCTCTTGTTTCGCACCCGCCCGTCCTTTAAGGTTTCTCTTTTGACCTTGCTATGGACCTCGGTTGGTCACTGTTAAGGGGCCTGGTAGGATTTTTTTCCACTTGGCATATTGGGACCGACCATTTGGTTTTTCGCCTACCTTGTAGCAAATCGTCACAACTCCTTTGGTTTTGGTGGTTAGGCATTGGTAGGGGTATTGTTATGTAGGGGTGATATGATAGCCATGTTCAAATATATAAAAGGATGTCACATAGAGGAGGGAGAAAGGTTGTTTTCTGCTGCTCCAGAGAAGCGGACACGGAGCAATGGATCCAAACTACAAGAAAGAAGATTCCACCTAAACATTAGGAAGAACTTCCTGACAGTAAGAGCTGTTCGACAGTGGAATTTGCTGCCAAGGAGTGTGGTGGAGTCTCCTTCTTTGGAGGTCTTTAAGCAGAGGCTTGACAACCATATGTCAGGAGTGCTCTGATGGTGTTTCCTGCTTGGCAGGGTGTTGGACTCAATGGCCCTTGTGGTCTCTTCCAACTCTATGATTCTATGATTCTAGATGTGTGTGTGGGGGGAGTGCCATCACCTCCCCCATATACTGAAGGGTAGTCCGGTAAAGGATTCCGGGGGGCGTTGCCTCATCCGAAGCCTATGGAGGTCAGGGCCTAAAGTGCCCCCCTGAGCGGTGACCCCGGGGGAGTACCTAGTTGATGTGCATCAGCAGGGCTCCCCCTGCTGGTGTTAACCCTTCCGGTCTTCAAGCAAACAGGCTTAAGCCGGATAGTCTGATAGGACCAATGCTTAAGCCAATACCACTCTTACCTGTAACCAATAAAGTTGTGGCCAATTTTAGCCCATTACCTAATACAATGTTGTCACATGTCTTTATTTCCATCGGGGGGAGGCGGGAACTCGTCACGCAATATGGCGAGGTTGAACAGTGGTCGCTTCCCTGCATCAGTGGAGTTTGCTCTCTAGAATGTTTCCCCAGAACACCCCAGCCCAAAACAAGGGTTCCTCTGCAGAAATGGCTGAGGTGGAACTGGTTCCTTGAAGGCAGGTTTCAAAACCAGAGAGACAGACTTCCTATATATCTACGGTCCCCTCAGAAGCAGCATGTAGTCTCTGTATACAGATGCAGTCACACGTGTTACTGTTGTGTAATAATTGCTATTGTCAGTTTAACGATCTGGCACAGTTATTACCTGTTGTCAAAAAGTACGTCATCATTAATTATTGCCTCTTACCATCTATGACATTTACCCAGCAGTGAGAAGTGGCACCTCTGACAGAGACCGATGATCACTTATGTGGACATATGTGCAAGTAATGAGGTAACAGATGGGGATGTATGGCAAGCCGAAGGAACAAGCAGTGTGCTTGCCGCTTACGCGAAAGAATACAGCATTCTTGCCCTGCTATAATAACAATGCATTCTGTGCACTGGTTTGTGGAATGAAGTAAGCCTTAAGTTGGATTTTCACAAAAGAAAACCCAGCTTAGGGGAGATAAATAACTCTCACATGTTATTTGTATAGGTGCGCTTGTGTGTGTGTGTGTCCTTCATGATTTCAGAGTGGCAACTTCTCCTAGAGGAGTTAAACACAAGGATTTTCATTTAAAAAGCAATATGTGGATACAAGCACTGGAAGAATTCATCTGAGGCAATAAAGATCAGGGCAGTTAATTGGTTACACTTCCGGGATGAGCAAATCCAACTGATCTCCATTCATGCCTCTGCCATGGGTCAAGTGGCCCAGTTGCTTGTAAGTATATTCGTGGTGCTCTGAAACAGTGTGCCCAGTGCTCCTAAAGCCAATTCAGTCATGGCCGCTCGAGTAATCCCTAGTAATCTCTTTGGGAATCATGGCTTTAGGACAGGGGTCAGCAAACTTACTGTGTCTCGGGCCGGTGTCTCCAGCGCCGATCACACGGTGGGCCTGAGGGCGGGGGAGCGTGTGCCCATATGCGTGTGCACACGCTGTTTCCAGCGCACTTCCAGGTCGGAGGAACACCAGAAATAGCTTGTGTGCATGTGCACGGGCCTCTTCCGACCCGGATGTGCACTGGAAATAATGCTTGCGCATGTGCAAATAATACTTGCGCATGTGCACAAGCTATTTTCGGTGCTCCTCTGACTGAGAAGTGGGCAGCCGCACAGCGCAGCACCGGTAAGAGTGGGTGGTGGCAGCGGGCGTCTCCGCAGGCCAGATAAACGAGTTCCTCGGGCCTTATCTGGCTCGGGGGCCTTAGTTTGGGGACCCCTGCTTTAGGAGATAGACCAGAAAGGGTATCTGAGAGACATGTATATTGAAACAATTATTCTGGGTCCCATGTTGCAAGTTGGGGTTAAATGTGGGCTCTGGGTCTGAACCGGTTGAAGACTTTTCGTACAGGGGGATCCGGGTTCTTGCTTAGCTTGCCCTGACCTCACAATGGCAGCAATGCTGTGCAGACATCAGCAAGAGAGTGTGCTGTTTCACAAGTGCTCAAGGCTCACAGAGAAAGGCCAGCATCATTCCATCTGGAGCTTGTGTCAATAGTCTGAGACTGAGTCAATAGACTGAGTTAGCAATTCAAGGCAAGAATCTATGGCAGAGTACCTGCAGGACCTTGGATAGCTCCCAGGGTCCTGTTAAGACAACCAAACATCTACAGGCAACTCTGGATCCGAACCCCTGTGTGCATATGCAAAATTGCGCAAAATGGAAAAGGAAAAAAACCAAAAACCCACCAATCAACTGTGTGAGATCTGTGCTGTCCCTCTGGCTCATGTGTGCAAGAGGAGGGACAGCTTGGCTCTCACACAGCTGACAGGGGGGCAAGAGGCTGCTGCTGCACTACCCCGCATGTCAGCTGTTAGGCAGGGAGGCCTCTTGTTCACAAGGAGACCCTCCTTACAGAGGATGTCCTCTTTGGGCTCTGGGAAGGGTCTCCTTGAGAGCTAGGAGTCCTCTCCAGAGTGCTCCCCATTTCTGGGATCCTGGCACTTTAAGGTAAAGGTAAGGTAAAGGAATGGACTGCAAGAAGATCAAACGTATCCATTCTGAAGGACATCAGCCCTGAGTGCTCACTGGAAGGACAGATCCTGAAGCTGAGGCTCCAATACTTTGGCCACCTCATGAGAAGAGAAGATTCCCTGGAAAAGACCCTGATGTTGGGAAAGACATAGGGCACAAGGAGAAGGGGGACGACAGAGGACGAGATGGTTGGACAGTGTTCTTGAAGCTACAAACATGAGTCTGACCAAACTGTGGGAAGCAGTGGAAGACAGGAGTGCCTGGCGTGCTCTGGTCCATGGGGTCATAAAGAGTCGGACACGACTAAACGACTAAACAGCAACAAAAGGTAAAGGACCCCTGGATGGTTAAGTTCAGTCAAAGATGACTATGGGGTTGTGGTGCTCATCTTGCTTTTCAGGCGGAGGGAGTTGGTGTTTGTCCACAGACAGCTTTCCGGGTCATGTGGCCAGCATGACTAAACTGCTTCTGGTGCAATGGACACCGTGATGAGTGCCAGAGAGCATGCAAATGCCATTTACCTTCCCGTCACATCTATTTACAATGGTACCTCTGGATACGAACCACCCCCTTTACGAACACTTCAGGCTACACACGCAGCAAACCCAGAAGTAAAGGAAAGGTTTCTGTCACCTGTGCCTGCGCAGAAGTGATCTACCACTGCCCACACCTGTGCAGAACAGCACGCCTCTGGATGCGAATGTTTCGGGGTAAGAACACACCCCTGGAATGAATTAAGTTCATATCCAGAGGTACCACTGTATCTACTCACACTGGTATACTTTGGAAATGCTAGGTTGGGACAGAGCAATAGGAGTTCACCCTGTCGTGTGGATTCGAACTGCTGACCTTCTGATTAGCAAGTGCAATTGGCTCAGTGGTTTAGACCACAGTGCCAACCGCTCTCCCAGCACTGTACTGTATCATGTCTGCAAACACCTAGACCCAACTGAAGCCCTATATGTGTTGACTGGGCCTGTAGGAGTTGGCTGGCTGTTAAAGAGTTCTCTCCTTATTTTGCAATCTTTGATTCTCAAGGGACTAGGGAGGCAAGGGAGAGTCCTCTACATCTGAGGACAGCAGGTCCATGTCCTCCAACTGGGGAAGTCCTGAGGAAGGTCTTGGTAGTTCTTCCCCTATGAATGGAATTGCAGTCTCGTCCCCCCCTTTTGCACAGGGCACAGATCATGGGTCATGACACTGGGTGTGAGGGGTCTGCTATGGGCTTGCAGGAGTCTAGAATACATTGGAATAGATCTGATGTATCTCTGACCATCTTCATTCATTGAGGGTTGGTGTGCCCTCGATGAAGCCCTTGTGTTATGCTGTGTTAACAATACATATGGGACACGCTTTTCATATATTGATCACGTAGCTATGACTAAGATAGCTTTGCAGCAAAGACCGGGTCTCCTTTCTTCTAAAAAAACACACACAAGGCTATAGGACTCTAACAGCCACAAGTCTGCTGAAATTTTGTTATCTGGCTACGTAGCGGATGAAGCTCACTGCTCTAGTCTTCACATAATGAGGAATTTCAAAAGATTAAAAATGAAAGAGAGCAAAGCTTATAATATTCAGACAGTCTTGGAGCAGGAATAAAGGGGAAAACTGTGCGGCTTAATAAAGAGCTTGGGCTGGATGAACAGATGTAAGTGCTGAATGGATGTGACATTGCTGTTTGGGGTTCTACATAATCGGAATGCAGTCAAAACTCATAAGGCCTCTATCCATCATGTAAGGAAATGCGTCTACAGCAACCTTGCTGGTACTTTATCCCCTTTGTTGGCCAAGGGCTTGTCATTTCAGAAGGACAAGAGTCACTTAGAACCTGTCTAGATGTTACATTTGCCCTGAATATCAGCACCCGCCTATGGCAATATTGCAGAAACGGGATGGAATGAACCACTAAATCAGGCATCGGCAAACTCGCCCCTGCAGATGTTTTGGCACTACAATTCCCATCATCCCTAGCTAACAGGACCAGTGGGCAGGGATGATGGGAATTGTAGTCTCAAAACATCTGGAGGCCCGGAGTTTGCTTATGCCTGCTCTAAGTAAATATAGTCGTACCTTGGAAGTCAAACGGAATCCATTTCGTTCAACTTCCAAAACGTTTGGAAACCAAAGTGCGGCTTCTGATTGGCTGCAGTATCTTGAAATGTTTTATACTGTGGTGCCAATAAAGGTATTTGATTTGAAGTGTGCCCTGTGTTGGACATGAAGGAGAAGGAGGTTTAACCTTAGGAGATGCAGATAGCTCTGGATTGAGTTAATGGATGAGGAAGCTTTTGTTATTCCCAGGGCTACTGGAGTCCAAACATAGGTATATTGGCAGTGAGCAAATGATCATGCACACATTTAGGCATTAGATTTTGCGCCTCTTGTTCCTACGAGGACAAACAATCTCTTTTTGGTGAGGGCAGACGGTTTATTCCAGAGGTCCTCTGCCCGTACAGTTACCTGCCGAATGAAAGCAAAAAAAAAAAACCTTCCAGTAGCACCTTAAAGACCAACTAAGTTAGTTCTTGGTATGAGCTTTCGTGTGCATGCACACTTCTTCAGATACACTGAAACAGAAGTTTCCAGACCCTTCTATATAGTGAGAAGGTGGGGAGGGGTATTGCTCAGAAGGGTGGTGGAAATGGGTGATTAGCAGATAGCTGTGATGAGCCTGTTGACAACTCTTAACGACTGCAATAGGCCTTACAGGAAAAAGCAAGGGGTGAGAAGGTGAAAAATGGCTTTGTCATGTATAATGAGATAAGAATCCAAGGTCTTTGTTCAGACCAGGACTCTCCATGGTTTTAAGTCTGCCGAATGAAGTTTAAAGGTCTCGGTCCAGTATACCTGAAGGAGCGTCTCCACCTCTATCGTTCTGCCCAGACACTGAGGTCCAGCGCCGAGGGCCTTCTGGCGGTTCCCTCACTGCGGGAAGCGAAGTTGCAGGGAACCAGGCAGAGGGCCTTCTCGGTAGTGGCACCCACCCTGTGGAACGCCCTCCCACCAGATGTCAAAGAGAAAAATAACTACCAAACTTTAAGAAGACATCTGAAGGCAGCCCTGTTTAGGGAAGCTTTTAATGTTTAATAGGTTATTGTATTTTAGTGTTTTGTTGGAAGCCGCCCAGAGTGGCTGGGGGGACCCAGCCAGATGGGCGGGGTATAAATAATAAATTATTATTATTATTATTATTATTATTATTATTATTATTATTATTATTATTTTGGGGCATGTGCAGAGTGTCTGATGACACGTGTACTTCTTGTGTTTGGGGGCCTTCCTGCTTATTTTGCTATGTTCCCTGCAATGCATTTTATAGGGAAGAGCTGGCGCATCTAGAACATACCCCATTAATCTTTCGTGAGAGAGGAAAGGGAACTCCATGGCAGAGGAATTGATGTGGGGAAAGGGGCCCTGAACATAAGATGCGTGAAGAGCCTTTATCCTAGCTTTACTCAAGCAGAGCTGCAGCAGCCTCTTACACTGGATGCCATCCATTTTACTGTTTTGCAAGGGCATCACTTTGCATAATGATATTGTAAGCCACTGGATTCCGCCTGCTGATTTTCAGTAGCAGTTGAGCCTTGCCACCGACATTCAAAAGCAAATAGAAACCAAAGAGAAGTGTTATGCGCTCAGCTGGGTGGTGAGCTAGGAAAACCAAGCGAAAAGCATGGAGAAGTGCCTGTTACATTTTCTGACACATACTTCTCCATAATTCGCCTGCTTCCTACAATGGAGCCACTTCTGAAAGGATAGTTCTTACACAGAGAGCTAAAAACTAGTCTTGACGATTTGTTTCCACTGACTTTAACTGGAAGAAGGAAAGAAATGTTTTGATAAGCAGCTCAGTATGAACTAGTCTCACATTAAAGACTAGGATAGTGGAACATCTTGTGCTAGAAGATATCCAGAGAAGTTCTAAGGGAGATCAGAAAATAAGAGTATATTTTAAAAGGCAGGCGACATATTCAACTCACGTTTAGGACCCATCACTTTGAAATTCTCAAGTTTTGTGACTTGAAAAATGTATGGCCTGAGAAAGGTACACAAAAACACACACACAATGCATTGCATTTGATGTTGTATCCAAAAAAGCAAGTATTTGCAGGAGCAGAGCATCTGAGACAAGGTTGATCTTGGAACCATGTAACACAAGTCACAGCTGGAGTCTCCTGCTGCATTTTCTTGTATTGTATTTCAAGACGGAGATGGAAATCAAAGAGACTTCAGAAGTGTGCAATAAAGGGTGTCAGATGGAAGGGGGTAGAAAGGGGTAGGGAATTTGTGGGCTCTTTGGATGCAATGGGACTCCAACTCCCACCAGCCCCAGGCAGCACAGCCAATGGGCAGGGATCGTAGAATCATAGAGTTGAAAGCGACCCTGGGTCATCTAGTCCAACCGTCTGCAATGCTGGAATCTTCACTAAAGCATCCATGGCAGATGGCCTTCCAACCTCTGCTTAAAAACCTCCAATGTGGAAGAGTCCACCACTTTCTGAGGGAGATGTTAGCTGAGAATCCTGTATTTTATTAGACCGTTCCACTGTAGAACAGCTCTTACTGTCAGGAAGTTCTTCCTGATGTCAGAATCTCCATTGTTGTAACTTTGAAGCCATTGGTTTGTGTCCTAACCCTCCAGTGCAGGAGAAAACAAGCTTGTTTCCTCTTCCACGTGACAGACCTTAAGAAATTTGAAGATGGCTCTCATGATGGGAGCTGCTGGAGGCCACAGGATTAGTCAAAACAAAACAAAATTCCTTCCAGTAGCACCTTAAAGACCAACTAAGTTAGTTCTTGGTATGAGCTTTTGTGTGCATGCACACTTCTTCAGATACACATACATGCACACGAAAGCTCATACCAAGAACTAACTTAGTTGGTCTTTAAGGTGCTACTGGAGGGAATTTTTTTTGTTTTGACTATGGCAGACCAACACGGCTACCTATCTGCCACAGGATTAGGTTTAAGTTTATTAAATTCCTCCAGCAAAGACTCGGAGCACTTTGCAGCAAGTAAAACACACAAATCACTCTCTCTGGTTTACTGATTGTCATGCTTAGTCTTGGCTAATCAAGACTGGGGGCTGGGAAAAGACCGTAATGGGGCTATCACCTCGTTATATGTGTAGAATCACACAATCTCACGTGTGACCAATCTGTCAGCTTGAGGTCTCTGGAACTGTGAAACCATAGTTAAGAGTCCCTACAAACTTCCAAACTCTTAGAAGAGAGGAGGGACTCTTTTCACAACTTTCTGCCAGATTGCTGGTCCCATTGTCAAGATAATCACTGCCCACATAATTTTTCTTTTCTTTTTTAAAAAAGCTTCTTGATGGAACATGACCTGCTTAGGGTTTCTCTAAATAATTTCTTACTTAGCAGAACAACATATATTACAACTAAGACATGCACCAATAGTCTGTTCTAATGCACCATTTGTCTTGTTTATAATTGATTCTTATGCAGGCCAAATACCCTGTAGATATTCATAGGGGACTTAAACTCTCCCAAACAGAATGACATCATCATCTTGTTTAACATGGTTCTTCTGAAGCCCAGTTGCTGATATACGGCCATCAGGGACAAAAAATTCTTTAGTCTCAAAGCAATTCTTGTTCCTCTCTCACTAGCTGTGGGATTACAGCAAAGCAAAGGTGGCTGCCATGTTATCAAATCCACATTTCTTGCACATACTGTCATGCTCCAGCCATGCTATAACTCAGTATTAAGCTATATTTAATTAAATCCATATCAAGAACGGCTGCTTCGGCCAAAAGGAAAGTATGTAACAATGCATACATATTGACTTTTGTTGTTGGTCAATGCCAAGATTTATGGTCTCTACTGGTAAATATTGAGTGAGGCAAACCCTTGCTCTATTATGTCTGTCTCAGTCAATAAATCCAGATGTTGACTTCAGTCGGACTCACCATCCATCTGTTATATTGCAGCCCATGCTAAATGATGCCATCTCATCAGTAATGGAGTCCTTGGTTAAACTGACACCATTTAGGCAGCATTGTTGACGCCGTTTAGACAGTGTTAGAACAACCAGGTTTTCTCATTACCCGCAATTCCTGTACAAGCTGTCAATTCCTTGTGCCGTCCAGTGCAAATTTAAAGGTTTACACCAGGTGTTGCTAAACAACATTAGGGATGATCCAAGGTTCTTTCAGGGGCTGTTGGAACAAGCTTGCTGTCTTGAATCATCAACTCTTGTTTACAAAGGCAAGAACTCCAGTTACTTCCAGCCAGAAATCATCTTGTTCTCATTATTATCAGTCCCCTCTGTGGGTCAGAACAGCATTGCAGAGAATCCTGAGCTCTGCTTTCCTTGTTTCGTATCTCCAAATAATGACCCAGCCATTGTTCTCACAGAGACCTATCCTGAAATGAAACAAGAGCAAGCAAGACCTCTCATTTCTTGGGAATCAGCGGTCGTCAGTGCTCACTGGGACAGCTATGGCAGGAGACAAGGAGACCACTGGTGGGTGGTGCTGGGGCCAATGACAGAGCTCATTAATTATAGTTTTGTCCTCATTTCTTTCCCTGTGGAGCACAAGAGGCAACACTGAGACAAAGGGGGATGAAGGGGGCTGGCAATTTCACCCCAGACTCTTGTAACAAGTGGGGGCCAGCTGAGGGCAGACTGGGTTTGATGGGCCCATCCCCCCCCAATGGACCAGTCTCCACTGCTGGGAATCTCTCGTTTCCATTAGACTAAAACAAATAACAACAAGGTATATGCTATACTATTAAACAGTGCCTACTAAACAGAGCCAGGTTCATCATCATCATCTTCTTCTTCTTCTTTGGTGATCACTCATAGCCGAGTAAGATTGTCTTCCATAGGCACGGTTTTGGGGTTTTGCATAGCTGTCAACTTTTCCCTTTTCTTGCGAGGAATCCTCTTCGGACTAAGGGAATTTCCTTTTAAAAAAAGGGGAAAGTTGACAGCTATGTGCCTGTGTGTGAATTTGTTTTATGTGTGTAGATCAGTGCACGCTGACCACCGCACATTCTTAACATTAGGGCTCTGTTCTGATGGCATGAAGTAGTCACGACAAACCAGTAGATTCCTTCTGCTGCAGCCTTCATCCGCCTTCACAGCCGTTGTAACATACTGCTTGTTGTCATCTGCCTGCTCTGCCATTGAGGACTTCTTGGATCATTCTTTGTCTAGCTCCTTCCCTTTGACCTTACCACCTTGGTTGACCCTGCTGGGAGTATAAGATTCCCGATGGCTTCGCTCACAAGGGTCACAGGAACATGCAAGCCCACTCACCACGACAAGGTGATGATCCAGCGAGAGGGAGCCTGGTTCATAATACTCTGCAAGCAGAGAGTCATAGAATCATAGGATCATAGAATCATAGGGTCATTGAGTCGAACCCCCTG
Organism: Podarcis melisellensis; assembly: GCF_964234715.1. NCBI lineage: Eukaryota > Metazoa > Chordata > Lepidosauria > Squamata > Lacertidae > Podarcis > Podarcis melisellensis. The sequence continues at coordinate 127,455,904 of NC_138528.1, read as the reverse complement.
CAATGCAGGAATCTCAGCTAAAGCATCCATGAAAGATGGCCATCTAACCATTGCTTCTGAACTGGGCCCGGGGGTAACCTGAGTAACGCGGTCCAGGTCCGATCCAGAATCCAAGGGTTCTGTGAGGAGTCCGTCCGACAGGGCCAAGGCAGGACACGAGGCAGGAAACCAGGCAAGCTCAGGCACAGGATCACAGGCAGGTTCTGACAAACAGCAACATAGCTCCCACAACCTGGGGCGGGGTCCAGCAGCCTTTTATCTCTGTCAGGGTAACGGCCGGTCCTGATCCCCCTGTGACTCACCTCCCTGTCTTGCCCAAAGGCAAGCACTCCTCCTGCAAGTACTCAGGTCTCTCCTTCATTCAGAACTCACTCTCTGCAGCTCGGGAGATGTCGGTGGGTTACTAGACCCAGAGGCCGCCTTAGCCTCCACTGACCCAACTGGTACCGGAGCAGCTGTAAGTGATGGCCCAGCTGGAGGCAACGAGGTAATCCCTGCATCTGGAGCCAGGGCAGGCTCAGGCCCCTGACTCGGCCCAGCTGGTGCTTGTTGCAGGGGAACCTGTGCAGACTGGGACTCTTCAGAATCAGGCCCCAGACTAGGTTCAGATGCCGCCTGAGGCAAAGGATCCGGTGCGGATTGAGACTCCTCTGGCTCTGAGTCCAAGCCCGAGTCTCAGGCCATCACAGCTTCAAAACTTCCAAGGAAGGATAGTCCACTACCTCCCGCTGTTGAACAGCTCTTACCTTCGGAAAGTTCTTCGTAATGTTTAGTTGGAACCTTCTTTCTTGTAACTTGAACCCATCGGTTAATGTCCTACCCTCCCGAGCAGGAGAAAACAAGCTTACTCCATCTTCCATGTGGCAGGCCCTCAGCTATTTGAAGATGGCTACCATATCTCCTCTCAGTCTCCTCTTTTGCAGGCTAATGTTGGACTGTGCCCAGTACCTCCACAACAAGGTATGCTCATTTAGTCACAGTTCCTCCAGATGGCTCCAGCAAAAAAACTGGAGTGTAGGTAACTGTACTTTAGAGAAGAAGAAGAGTTTGGATTTGATATCCTGCTTTATCACTACCCAAAGGAGTCTCAAAGCGGCTAACATTCTCCTTTCCCTTCCTCCCCCACAACAAACACTCTGTGAGGTGAGTGAGGCTGAGAGACTTCAGAGAAGTGTGACTGGCCCAAGGTCACCCAGCAGCTGCATGTGGAGGAGCGGAGACACGAACCCGGTTCACCAGATTACGAGACTACTGCTGTTAACCACCACAGCACACAGGCTCAAGGAAGACTTGAGTGTACTGTCACTTGAACCCCCTCACCTAATGTTCCTTCAGTGCAGGAGAGAGTTTTGGGATTGCACTAGTTATTCCCCCACCCAAATCTTGAGTGTGGAGGCATGCGACGCATGCACATCTGAAAGTGGCTACGATCTCTTCATATGGCTGCCAAGACATGCAGGTAGCCAGGTTTCTGTGAATGAAGAGGGCTCCCAAATGGAAGGAAGCCATCTTCATTCAAAACCTGTGGGGATGTTCAGGGATGCAGGAGAGGATATATTGTGAGATTATATCCTGATCCAACTTGTGTTAACAAGTTCCCAAAATATCAGCAGAGTAAAACATTCCCCTTTATTTAAGTTTGCAACGGCAGCGTGTGATCAGGCTTGCTTAAGCCTCTATAATAATCACTCTGGTAGTTTCCCCTTTATTCCCTCTTAAAACAGAAGACACGACACAGTCCTTTACAAAAGTATAAAAAGAGTTCACTCACATCCTGTTCACAATCGGATCCCAGAAGGCAGACTTAAACTTAGTGAAGTAATATACATTTGGATTCTATCTTATAAGAAGATAGTCCCTTTCTCCTCTCTTGGCTGGGAGCCAAGAGGGCATCTTTAGCTTAGGAGATGTTGTTTCTTTGATGGAAGAGAGGCAAGAGAGGTAAGAGAGTAAGAGAGAGATGGCTGCCCCTGCCTTGTGCTTTTATCATTACCTGCACAGGTGAGGCCACACCCACCTCTAGTCACATGCGGAGGAAGTCTGTCCCAGGAAGTTTACCTGCTGGCTGGACAAACATCCCTCCCCATGTCTAAACATGTGCACTCTAGGAATGTTGTAATTTACATCCCACAAAATCTTCACAACCTTTCAGAATAAAAAACCCCCAAGATTAAGGTAATGTCAAAAGGAAAGGTTGAAGGAACACAGTCAAATACACAACACAGCCAAAGCTCTTCTCAACTATCCGAAGAACCTGGATCATGCATGAGGGGCCAGGATAGGACACTCAAGGGTCTTAGAAAGTGGGAATGCCAGAGTTCCTCAGGAGAAAGGCAGCTCCGATATGCGGCAGAGATATTTGTTTACTCATTTATGGCATTTTATACACCACCCAATTAACCATGTCCTCTGGCTGATTGCCAAGTTAAAATCAATAAGACACAAATACAATCAACAATCAACTGCATTTATAGCTCAGCTGGTTAGAGCGTGGTGCTGATAATGCCATGGTTGCAGGTTCGAACCCTGTAAGATAGATAGATAGATAGATTCTTTATTGTCATTACACAAGTGCAACATTGCACAAGTGCAACGAAATTGGATGCCATCCCTTAAAAAACAAAACAAAAGCAAAACAACAACAACAACCAAACAAACCACATTCCACCCACACCCACACCCATCAAACTCCCAGGTCACACTATCGAGTTACAGCATTCAAAAAGGCCACAGCTCTTGGATAGAAACTATTTTTCAGTCTATTTGTCCTTGACTTGATGTTTCTATATCTCCTGCCAGAAGGCAGTAGTGCAAACAGACTGTATCCCGGGTGAGATGAATCCTGCAGGATGTTGTTTGCTTTCCTAAGACAACGGGAACCGTACAGTTCTTCCAAAGATGGGAGAGGATGACCAATAATCCTTTGGGCTGTGGTTATGACCTTCTGGAGCACCTTCCTCTCCCTAGCTGTACAACTGGAGAACCAAGCACAAATACAGTATGTGAGAATGCTCTCTATGGAGCCTCGGTAGAAGGACACCAGCAGTCTCTCACTCAGATTGTTCTTCTTTAAAAGTCTGAGGAAATAAATTCTCTGCTGGGCCTTCTTCACCAGAGCAGTGGTATTTGCGCTCCAAGTCATGCCCTGATCGATAGTCACTCCCAAAAACCTGAATTCCGCCACCCTCTCCACCCGTTCCCCGTTGATATACAAGGGCTGAATGTCCGCCTTTTTTTCCCTGTAATCCACCACCAATTCCTTGGTCTTAGCCGTATTAAGAGCCAGATTGTTCTCTCCACACCAAACACAGAGCCGCTCCACCTCGTCCCGATAGGCGGACTCATCCCCTCCTGAAATGAGCCCCACCACCGTAGTGTCATCAGCAAACTTGATGATTTTGTTGCTGGAATAGATGGCTGTACAGTCATACGTATAGAGAGTATAGAGCAGGGGACTCAACACACAACCCTGTGGTGAGCCGGTGTTAAGGCTAAAGGAAGATGTATATTCCTGCATTGCTGGAGGTTGTACTAGATGACCCTCAGGGTCCCCTCCCCTCCTCTTATCAGAAGCTGCACCTAGTACACAGACACACACACAAAAATAAAACAATAAGAAGCAGCATAAAACCAGCAAACGAACAGTAAAACCCAACACGAGGAAACACAATAGTTCTACAAGTTAAAATGCATCTAATACAGTGGTGCCTCGCAAGACGAAAAACCCGCTAGACGAAAGGGTTTTCCGTTTTTCGATGCGCTTCGCAAGACGAATTACCCTATGGGCTTGCTTCACAAGACGAAAATGTCTTGCGAGTGATTTTTTTCGCTTCCCCCCTTTTTCTAAGCCGCTAAGCCGCTAATAGCCTTTTAGCCGCTAAGCCAATAAGCCTTTAACAGCCGCTAAGCCGCTAATCCGCTAATAGCGCTAAGCCGCTAATAGGGTTGCTTCGCAAGACGAAAAAACCTCTAGACAAAGAGACTCACGGAACGGATTATTTTCGTCTTGTGAGGCACTACTGTATTGATCATTAAAAGGCCTGAGGGAACCAAAAGTTCTTCACCTGGCACCAAAAGGACCCCATCCCAGGCACAGGTGAACTTCTCTGGAGAAAGCGAATTCCCTAATAGGGGCACAGTACTGAAACGGCCCCTCTGCCTTGTCACCATCTGCTTCACCTCATTAGGTCCTAGGTCCTGGAGTTGTTTCACACAACTAAAGCTGAGGGCCTCTTCTTACATCACTTTTGAATACGGTGAGAGAGAAACGAGAGGCCTGTTTTTCAGACTGGGTGTACTCTGTAGCCAACACAGGCTCGACATTTGAAACGCAAAAGCTTAAGTGCCACTTGGTTTACAACAAAACGAGGATTAGGTTCAGGGCCAACTGAAACAAATATTGCCACTGTGGCATGGCAGCTGCCTTGGCACCGTTCCTCGTGTCTCTCCGGTCATGGAGGTAAACAAGCAGGCCATGGTTGGGGTGAGGTGGCAAGTTCCTAGACCGCCATCCTTTTGCTTCTCCCCCCCCCCCCAGTCAGAATTCACCGGAACTCAGTTCCATCACCTCTCAGGCGGGTGCCATTGCCATTCTAAGAGAATGAGGGAGGTGTACATGCTGAGTTCCAGCACCTCTTTTTTCTAGAAAAATAGCACTGGTCCCATCTACCCACACGGTGCTTGTTTACATGCATGACGGAGGGGCAGCACAGGACAAGACGATGCTGAAATAAATGGCAGCCACGCCCAAGGCAGGGGGAGACAACATGGTGCCCTCAGATGTTTTTGGATTTCAACTCTTATCCATGGTCAGCTCCCCCAGCTATAGAGGCTTTAAATCAGGCCGCACAACTGCTTCTGACAGGTCAGCGACATACCACATCCAATCCTTCGATTATCTGGTCAGGGAAATGCAAGCCCATGAATAACTCTGAGGGAGTGAAGGATACTGCCCAAATATGCCACACAAGTGTCATATTCTTCTCAAGCAATGCATTCCTTATTAAGACCGACTCAAAACCGTAAAACTCTTTATGAACCAAGCAGAGGGCCTTCTCGGTAGTGGCGCCTGCCCTGTGGAACGGCCTCCGGCCAGATGTCAAAGCAATAAATAACTATTTTACTTTTAAAAGACAACTGAAGGCAGCCCTCTTTAGGGAAGTTTTTAATGTCTAATGCTGTACTGTTTTTAACATTCAGTTGGAAGCCGCCCAGAGTGGCTGGGGAAACCCAGCCAGATGGGCGGAGTATAAATAATAAATTATTATTATTATTATTATTATTATTATTATTATTATTATTATTATTATTATTTGAGCCTGTTGCAGACCCTCCAAGTGTCCCTATTTTCCAGAGCTGCCCCTGATTTAGAGAATAATAATAATAATAAATGACAAAATTTTATTTATACCCCGCCTTCCCTGGCCAGCGCTGGGCTCAGGGCGGCTAACACCAAATATGAATTATAATAAAACGTAACTGAAAACAACAACAAACAATTAATTAAAATATGGCTTAAAATACAGCTTAAAATGCAGCCTCATTTTAGTAAGGTAAAGGTAAAGGGTAAACCATTAAGTCCAGTCGTGGCCGACACTGGGGTTGCGGCCCTCATCTCGCTTTACTGGCCGAGGGAGCCTGTGTACAGCTTCCGGGTCATGTGGCCAGCATGACTAAGCCGCTTCTGGTGAACCAGAGCAGTGCACGAAAAAGCCGTTTCCCTTCCCGCCAGAGTGGTACCTATTTATCTACTTGCACTTTGACGTGCTTTCGAACTGCTAGGTTGGTAGGAGTAGCCCATAAATCAAGACCATAAAGGGAGGGAACATCAGATATTCACCCGAGCCAGCTATTCACGCTGGTCCTACATGGGCCAGCAAAAAAGCCAAGGGAAAATTTATATACCAAATCCCATATAAGGGGTCAGAGTGAGTCTAAGCCGAAGTTGGGGTGAGTTGGGGTGAGAAGCCGCCCTGGTGTCTGATTTGATCTCAGAATGTCCCACTTTTCCTTAGGACGTCCCTATTTTCATTGGAGAAATGTTAGAGGGTATGGCATTATCCGACCCACAAGCTGTCTGAAGGCAATCCTGTATAGGGAAGGCTTTTTTTTTTTTTTAAAGGTTTAATGTTATATTATGTTTTTATATATGTTGGAAGCTGCCCAGGGTGGCTGAGGCCACCCAGTCAGATGTGTGGGGTATAAATACAGTGGTACCTCGGGTTACATACGCTTCAGGTTACAGACTCCGCTAACCCAGAAATAGTGCTTCAGGTTAAGAACTTTGCTTCAGGATAAGAACAGAAATTGTGCGGCGGCAGCAGGAGGCCCCATTAGCTAAAGTGGTGCTTCAGGTTAAGAACAGTTTCAGGTTAAGAACGGACCTCCGGAGCGAATTAAGTACTTAACCTGAGGTAAAGGTAATGGTACCCCTGCCCGTACGGGCCAGCCGTGACCGACTCTAGGGTTGCGCACTCATCTCGCTCAAGAGGCCAGGAGCCGGCGCCGTCCGAAGACACTTCCGGGTCACGTGGCCAGCATGACGAAGCTGCACTGGCGAGCCAGCACCAGTGCCGCACACGGAAACGCCGTTTACCTTCCCGCTGGAGCGGTACCTATTTATCTACTTGCACTTAAGGGTGCTTTCGAACTGCTAGGTGGGCAGGCGCTGGGACCGAACAATGGGAGCTCACCCCGCCACGGGGATTCGAACTGCCAACCTTACAATCAACAAGTCCTAGGCACTGAGGTTTTACCCACAGCGCCACGCGCGTCCCATTAACCCGAGGTACCACTGTACTAAAATTATCATTATAAGATGGGAAGTCCCTATTCTCATCAGAGAAATGTTGGAGGGGATGCTGTTGCAAAAAATGTACCCCCACCCCACTGAACAACTGGGTGAAGCAATGGGGGAGGAGTGTTTGTAGCATGGCAGCCCCAAGACGGAAAGTGCTAACATGTTCCACTGTCTGAAGTGGCAGCGATGGTTAAAGTGTCGCCAACTTCCACACCATGGTCCTGATCCAGACTGGGACCCTTGCACCTACAATTTATGTTTCCAAAAGCCCTGCAGGCTAGGGCTGACCACATCAGGACTAGCTTAAAAAGGTAAAGGGACTCCTGAGCATTAGGTCCAGTAGTGGCCGACTATGGGGTTGCGGCGCTCATCTCGCTTTATTGGCCGAGGGAGCCGGCATACAGCTTCTGGGTCATGTGGCCAGCATGACTAAGTTGCTTCTGGTGAACTAGAGCAGCACACGGAAACACCGTCTACCTTCCCGCCGGAGTGGTACCTATTTATCTACTTGCACTTTGACGTGCTTTCAAACTGCTAGGTTGGCAGGAGCAGGGACCGAGCAACGGGAGCTCACCCTGTCGCAGGGATTTGAACTGCCGACCTTCTGATCAGCAAGTCCTAGGCTCTGTGGTTTAACCCACAGTGCCACCCTTGTCCCCAGAACTAGCTTAGCTGTCACCTATTTATACTGTATATGATTTTACGAACACAACAAATTACCGCACAGGCCAAGTGCAGCTGCCGAGGCTTAGCAGTTGTGCAAACAGGAGCACGCACTTTTTTATGCAAAAGCTGTACGGAATTTTTAAAAACTCTAAATGAATGGGACGTTTGGCAGTGCCGTTCCATCAGCCGCTGCTGTAATGTTGTTGAGAGCTTCGATAGCATCTAAGTACTTTTATCGCGGTAATCCCTCTTGCCGTCTTGCAAGATAGGCTGGCGCTGTTAACATCCGCACATAATGCAGATGTGGGGTTGAGGGGTAGTGTGGATTGATTTATGGCTCTGGAACATGACACCTATTTACAGAACACGCAGCCTTGGTTTATTATCTCTGAGTGTCCATGTGTGCATATGGACTTCTCAGCCCATATGCTTAACCACCAACTCCAAAGGGAGAAGCGGCTTCTGCCGAAATTCTCTTTTGTCACGCTTAATCTGGCTACCTGAGGTTTTCGGGCAGACGTTGCGCAGGGAACAAGCCGGTGGAGGGCTTAACAGTGCGCATTAGGCTGACCCCCAGGTGGGGTGTGCTATTACAGACTCTTTGTGCCCCTTGCCAACTGTTTTTTCGCAGAAATGCCCTCTTTAGTCGCTCTCTGGGTAGGCGACTATGGAATGGCCAGGGGAGGGCAGATTGCTTGAATATTGTATCTGGCGCACAGTGCCTAGCTGGAATGCTCTTGGGTTACTATGGTGACCAAGAGGACGGTGTTCCTTGGAGTTCGCCACATAATTCTTCAGAAGAAGGGATTTGCAGAACAAAACATGGCGGGAGGCACCCAAACCTAATAAGTCTCTGGGCTGAAAGGAAGCCAGGTTTCTGTGAGGACACCACTGCGCTCGCTCGTTTTCGGGGCCTGGGAAACGTGCCAGTTTTGGGCCAGGCCTCTTCATTACAGCTTCGTTCGTTCGTTCAAAGAGCTCCCCCCCCCCCAAGCCAGCCAAATGACACCATTTTCTCACCTGGGTAGAAAACGCACCCGCTGCTATTTGAACAGGCAGATATAAGGGGAGGCTTCCCCCCCTCGCCTCCGCCCCCGCCCTGTTTAAACAACTTCCTTTTGTATCTGGTTTTTAATAACGCTGATGGAAAACAGCGTGAATATTGAACAAGATGCCAGAAAGAATCTTAAACTATCCCACAGTGTTTTTATCGAGCTGTGTGAATAGCAGCTGAAGAGATGGGCTCGTTAATCAAAGCAACAAGTGGCCAGAGGGAGAGAGGGGGGGAAAAGATGTTGTTCAAGGTTTTTTCTTCCCTCCCCTTCAGATGCATGATGTTTAAAAATAATTGTCTCTCCACTACCCGGCCAACAGGCACAGTTGTTTAAACTACCCTTGGATATATGAAATCAAACTTGCTTTCTTCAGGTCTCTATATCTGATTGCAAAAAAAAAGGGAGGAGGGAATTTTTTTTTTTTGTAGATCTTAGAACGGGGTGGGTGGGTGGGGGACTTATTTTTTTAAAAAAGAGAAAAAGCAATATTTCCTCCACAGCAACAAAACACAGCCTCTCTTTTAATGCACAGCACAGCAAAAATGAAACGTCTCATACAGAGATTGATTACACATGCTGCAATTGGCAGTTTGATCACATCTCATGGCAAGGAGGTTAGGTTAGGGTGGAATAATTTATCTGCAGACCAATTTGTTGCACGTCCTAAAGGCTACGATTGACATTGAGGCCCCACTTGGCTAGGTGGTAAATTTGAGGCTCGGGGCCACGCCACAGAGCACGAGACTCGACACCTAACACAAAATCTGTAAAAAGCTGAGCTCCCGTAGTGGCAGGGTTTTGTTCCTGTTTGGAAGGGCATGCTTCTAGCCCTTATTGTTGCAGAGTCAAATCTGGCACGAAGTGGGAAGCTTTGCGAATAACAGAAAGCGGGGAGATGAGAGTAGCAGAGGTCAGGGGAGATATTTCTACACGCGGCACAAATGTCTGCTTCGGTGCCCCTCTGCTTCACACAGAAATGGGCATGTCAGATACTGTACCACAATTTAAGAAGGATGTTGACAAGCTGGAACATGTGCAGAGGAGGGCAGCCAAGATGATCAAAGGTCTGGAAACCAAGCCTTATGAGGAACATCTGAGGGAGTTGGACATGTCTAGCCTGGAAAGGAGGAGACTGAGAGCAGATATGATAGTCATTTTCAAATATCTTAAGGGCTGCCATACGGAAGATGGGGCAAGCTTGTTTTCTCCTGCTCTGGAGAAACCAATGGCTTCAAGCTACAAGAAAGGAGATTGTGACTCAACATCAGGAAGAGCTTTCTGACAGTAAGAGCTGTTCAGTTGGGAGGTTCTGGTGCCTCCTTGGAGGTTTATATGAAAAAGTCGGATGGCCATCTGTCATGGACGATCTAGTTGAGATGCCTGCATAGTGGGGACTTGGGCTAGACGAACTCTGTGATCCCTTCCAATCCTACAATTCTATGATACTATAGCAAGTGTGGGTTTTAGATCTTTGCCCTTTTCAGTTTCTTTAATCATTTTCCTTCTTTAATCAGCAGAAGAGTTGACTCTCTGAATCTTCAAATGTGCAATGGATACCTGGTTGTCATGACCTGGCGCAGGAAGTACAGTGGCACCTCGGGTTAAGAACTTAATTCATTCTGGAGGTCCGTTCTTAACCTGAAACTGTTCTTAACCTGAGGTACCACTTTAGCTAATGGGGCCTTCCGCTGCCGCCGCATGATTTCTGTTCTCATCCTGAAGCAAAGTTCTTAACCCGAGGTACTATTTCTGGGTTAGCAGAGTCTGTAACCTGAAGCGTCTATAACCTGAAGCGTCTGTAACCCGAGGTACCACTGTAAGTCAGAACCCTATGCTCTCACCCTCTGTCACAGAACATGTTTTTGATACACAACTGCCCTCAGCCTGCTAAGTGTTGAGTTTGCATAAACACATTCTCACAGCCACAGCCACAACGTTATCTGTGCCATTGTCCTGTATGAAAGCAGATACCTAGCTAAGCAGAGATTTTTAATGCAATTGTTTTACACACTTAATGTCATGCTGATTAAGTCTCAAAGCTTGAAGTGCCCAGTATCATTCTGATCGTCTCTGTCAGTCGAGTAAAGGGAGGATTGAGACCCTGTTGTGTTCTTCCACTGTAGAGTCTGAATCATAGATTGGAGTTTTAAACTGTTTTTCTCTTCTCCATGCACACCCTCCCCCCATGAATAGAAGAAGCACTTTTGTCTTTTTGCTATCAAGCAGGACATCTCTCAGAACAATCACTCAGACTGACCATGTCATGTAACAGACAACCAAAACATTTTGCAGGAGACAGAAGAATGGATGGATTTACCGTATTTTTCATCCCATAGGACGCTCCGTCCCATAAGACACACCTAGTTTTTTTGGGGGGGAATAAAGGAAAATTCCCCCCCTTTATTCCCCCCCTCCAAAAGCAGGTTGGGGAAACCGAACCAGGTCGAGGAACAGCGGGATGACAGCGCTGCGCCTCCCTGCTGTCCCCCGAGCTTGTGGGGCTGGCCAATGTCTGCCCGGCGCGAGGGGCGCTCTGCTTCAGGGCGCCCTGCCCGCCAGGCGGCAGGCTGCTATATGCAGCATGGGGAGCCCTGCGGGGAACTCCTGCAGGGCTCCCCACGCTGCAGATGTCTGTCCGGCACGCGGGGTGCTCTGCTTCAGGATGACCCGCGTGCCGGGCGGCAGGCTGTTATCCGCAGCATGGGGACATCCCTGTGGGACCTTCTGCAGGGCTGCCTAGGCTGCTGATGTCTTCCTGAAGCCTGGAGAGCGAGAGGGGTCGGTGCGCACCGACCCCCCTCTCTCTCTCCAAGCTTCAGCAAAAGCCTGCATTCGCCCCATAGGACGCACACACATTTCCCCTTCATTGTTGGAGGGGGGAAAGTGCGTCTTATAGGGTGAAAAATACGGTATAACTTAGTTTGAAAACAATGTGCTGTTATGATAGTGTGTAGTTGGCAGAAGCATATTTTTGTTAGGGTTGCCATGGGTCCGGAATCTCCTGCACACATCCGGAATACTGTGATGATTGTCCTTAAAAACAGCTCAACAACTTTGCCCAAAGGGTGTTCACAGGTTGTCCACGTGCTTCGATGACCAATTGGAGCCATGGAAAGGATTGTTCACATAATGTTATAAAAGTGTCTTGAATTTTGTATTCGAGGTCCAGAATTTGGAGAAATCCTCTGCACCATTTTATGCTTTCCGCAGAGTGCAATAAATCTTATCTCTTTTCACAAAGATGTACCGTATTTTTCGCTCTATAAGACACACCAGACCACAAGACACACGTAGATTTTGGAGGAGGAAAACAAGAAAAAAAATATTCTGAATCTCAGAAGCCAGCAATCCCTCTTGCTGTTCTGGCTTCTGGGATAGCCGCGCAGCCTGCATTCGCTCCATAGGACGCACACACATTTCCCCTTACTTTTTGGGAGGGAAAAAGTGAGTCTTATAGAGCAAAAAAATACGGTATGTTTTTATTTGGTTAAAAGAACCAGCATCTTTGCAGACCCCTTTTGTAGGGTAACACAACAGAATAAAGCCATGATGGGGAATCTGTGGCCCTCCAGATGCTTTTAGGCTACTGGTCCCATCATCCCTCACCATTTCCATGCTGGCTGGTGCTGATGGGAGTTGGAGTCCAATGGCACAGGGTACCTGGAAAGGAATAGGACCTTCTTTTTAAAATTCTCCTAAGGCGGAAGTCTCATTTGATACAGGAGCAGCTGTGGAACAGTCAAAGCAGTTTGCATCCATGAGGATGGTGAGGGACCACATTTGCATTCAATTTATATTAGCGTGGAAGGCGATCTGTGTTCTCTATATAAGAGTTTTATAGTTTGCAACCTCGGGTCATTACAACAGCTCTTTGTGACACAGCGCACATCTTAAATTAGTAGATAAGGGGAGGCGGAGAAGAAACAACACCATTTTAAAGCATGTCGCATAGATGTTGGCACTTCCACTGTGGGTTTTTTTCCACAGGAACCAGCAATGACTTGTCGGTGAAGAGACTTCGAAGCAATCTGCCTTCTTGACTAATTAACAGGCTTAAGAATGTTCATTAGCCCTCCAGGAACTTGAAAAAAACCCGCACACACACAAGTCTGCAATGTCTATTTGGTCCTGCTGAGAGAGGAAGTGATTTGGGAAAGAATCCATAACCTTTGCTTTGCTCTTTCCTTTCGGCTGTAACTGAGGAGGAAACCATGTGTGATTGGCTATGTGGGAAAGTCTAGCCGGCAACTGAGTTAGAACTTAGGGACCAGTATAAAAACAGAGTGCCATCAAGGGCATATTAACTCTAGTGGAGCACTAGGGTTTTTTCTTCTGATTTTCTGTTTTTCATGCCTTATAATAGCAGTGGTGGAAGCCCTCAAGGCCCCTGTCAAATTTTAATCAAGGTGTGGTAAAAAGGTTGTCGATAGTTTCAGTCTTGTAAAAAAAGAATCTGCGGGCGACAGTTGTGAGAAACAGAGACCTCCTGCAGTTTAGATCTCTCTAGGTTTTGTTAAGCCCTTCTCAGGTTGCTTGGAAAATTGATTGAGGAAGGTGACCACCTTTGAGGGATCTGAGGTTGTGGTTCAAAACACACCTCAAGGCCCCGAAACACCATGTGAAGAACAGAGTATGTGGCTCCCCAGAATACAGACGTTTCCCACAGAGCCGTCTTTAACATATGTGCCACCGGGGTGCAAAGATCCGCCCAGTGCCCCCAAATTTAGCTTAGCCACCCCCAGATTTTTTTGGGGGGGGCAACTCAAAGTTTTTGAGCTTTTTTTGGGTAAAGACAGCCCTGGTTTCCCGTATAATATGGGGATAAAATAAAGGTAAAGGGACCCCTGATCGTTAGGTCCAGTCACAGACGACTTTGGGGTTGCGGCACTCATTTCGCTTTCCTGGCTGAGGGAGCCGGCGTACAGCTTCCGGGTCATGTGGCCAGCATGACTAAGCTGCTTCTGGTGAACCAGAGTAGCACACAGAAACGCCGTTTACCTTCCCACCGGAGTAGTACCTATTTATCTACTTGCACTTTGACGTGCTTTCAAACTGCTAGAATGGCAGGAGCAGGGACCGAACAACGGGAGCTCACCCCGTCACGGGGATTTGAACTGCCAACCTTCTGATCGGCTAGCCCTAGGCTCTGTGGTTTAGACCACAGCGCCACCCGGGATACCTGGGATACCAGGTATCATTGACCTATATGATGCTTTTCCATAAAGCTACCATATTTACTCAGATCTAATGCTCACCTTTTTTGGCCAAATTATGTTGCAAAAATTACGGTGCTACATTCAATCGCACATTTACATTTGCCAGCAAATAGTTGCTTTTGGTTTCAACGTTGTGAGGTGCGCATTAGATTTAATGGCCCATTAGACTCGAGTAAATACGGTATTTCAACTCAAATCAAACTGGGCGCCCTCAATGTCCTTTTTATTGCACATTCGCAATCATTCATGTTTGTGATGGTGTTTTGGGCAATTATACAGGATTCCATTTGCACCTGCAGAAGTTCTGGGGCCAGCATATTCCTTTATTTCCTGTTGGTGCCAACCTGATCTGCTGAAATCCTCTAACTGTTTATTCCAGTTCATTTTCTGTCCCGCTTTGGTTACACTAGAGCTCAAAAGCACCTCTCCAGACAGCAATCGCCGAACAACTAACAAAGCAGAATTATGTGTGGACGGTCCAGTATAAATCCATCATTGATGCACTATTGCGTGGACAGGCGGAGTCCCCAGGTCCCGAGCGCACCCCCGTCATGTGGAATAACGACTCAAGACAACGTGCTATGGGATTAAATTGGCCACAACTTTATTAAATTTCAAATGTGGGTAGACCTTGGCTCAGGCATTGGGCGTTCTCCCTCCCCAGTCCCCAGCCGGGGACCTAGGGAGCATCAGGGTTATCCAGTGTTTGTGTGGGGGATGGGCCGGCTCTGGAGAACATATGTTCAAGCAGAGGTAGCCGCCCCCGTTACGCCGCCGCCGCAGGGGAGAGCAATGACGACCTTTCGGCGTACGGTCAAAGCCTCCCTTCAGAAACCCCTTTAACAGGGAATCCTGGTATCGCCGCTGCAAGAGGAAGATGGACTAAAGGATTCTGCCCAAGCCCTGATCCCGCCAATTTTGACATTTTGCTACAGGAAAGGTGAAAAAATAAGGTACAGTGGTGCCCCGCTAGACGAATGCCTCGCAAGACGAAAAACCCGCAAGACGAAAGGGTTTTTCGGTTTTTGCGACGCTTCGCTAGACGATTTTCCCTATGGGCTTGCATCGCAAGACGAAAGCCCATAGGGAAATCTCGGGGACCTTTTTTTAAATGCTGGCGGTGGGGAGCAAAGCCTTCCCCCCCCTCCGGACTTCAGAAGAGGTCCAGGAAGGCCGGCGGGGGCGAAAGGCTTTGCTCCCCACCGCCAGCATTTTAAAAGCGGTCCGGGATAGCAGGGAAGCGCTTCCCGCTATCCCGGACGGCTTTTGAAGGCAGGCAGGGGGGGCAAAGACTTTTGCCCCCCCTGCCTGCCTAACCGGGGGCTTTTAAATCACCCCGGGACTGTCCGGGGCGATTTAAAAGCCCCCGGACGGCTTTTGAAGCCTCCCCCAGCCGCCCGGCTTCGGGGCATCGTCCCGATGCCGGGCGGTGGGGCAGGAAAGCCTCCCCCAGCCGCCCGGCATCGGAACGATGTCCCGAAGCCGGGCGGCCGGGCGGGAAAGCCTCCCCCCCCGCCCGGCTTCGGGGCATCGTCCCGATGCCGGGCGGTGGGGCAGGAACGCCTCCCCCAGCCGCCCGGCTTCGGGGCATCGTCCCGATGCCGGGCGGTGGGGCAGGAAAGCCTCCCCCAGCCGCCCGGCATCGGAACGATGTCCCGAAGCCGGGTGGCCGGGCGGGAAAGCCTCCCCCCCCCCGCCCGGCTTCGGGGCATCGTCCCGATGCCGGGCGGTGGGGCAGGAAAGCCTCCCCCAGCCGCCCGGCATCGGGGCATCGTCCCGATGCCGGGCGGTGGGGCAGGAACGCCTCCCCCAGCCGCCCGGCATCGGGGCATCGTCCCGATGCCGGGCGGTGGGGCAGGAAAGCCTCCCCCAGCCGCCCGGCATCGGAACGATGTCCCGAAGCCGGGCGGCCGGGCGGGAAAGCCTTTGTCCCCCCTGCCTGCCTTCCCAGGGGCTTTTAAATCACCCCGGACAGCGGAGAAGTCCTCCGCTGTCCCGGGCGATTTTAAAATGCCGCCCGCCAGAAGAGGTCGGGGGAAGGCTTTTTCCATAGGAACGCATTAATTGATTTTCAATGCATTCCTATGGAAAACCGTGCATCGCAAGACGAAAAACTCGCAAGACGAAGAGACTTGCGGAACGAATTAATTTCGTCTTGCGAGGCACCACTGTATTAACTGAGGGTGGGTAGGGTGGGAGAAGCTCTGGAGCCAAGTGAGGATTCCCAGGTAAGATCCTCCCTCTATTGTGTGGGCAGGTAATCCCTCCCCCACCTAGCCTGGTTTCCTTGGCAACGCTTCCCCCAGATGGGATTGGACAACTGACTGGGGTAGGCAGAGACCTCCAGGTATCCCACCTGAGGGAAGGCAAAGCCAAGCCTATGCTGAATGGAGCCGCTCCAAATCCAGGGGCCGCGTGAGATGCAACTGATGGACTATATGCAGCTGGCGGAGATGACTGGCAGAATCCGAGACCTGGGAGAAGAAAGGATGGAAGAGGACTGGAAGAAATTTAAGACTTATTTACAAAAATATTGTGATTTAATGGAATGTTAAAAAAGATGCTTGGTTATAAACAATTGGCCATCACTAAAATAGATCAGGAAATGATGACAAGAGAGATTAAGAGAAACAAAGTTGAAGGAGAATTATTTTAATGTATTTTATTGGTACACAAGTTGGAAATAAGATGATAGTTTGCTTGACAAAAATTCATTAACGATGTAAATGGGAGCGGGAGGCGTGAGGAAGTTTAAAGATGACAGGAAACTTTGTTAAAGCAAAACAATACTGTTTATTATTAATGTATTTTTTTCTTTTTTCTTTAAAAATCTTAATAAATATTTATAAAAAAAAAAACAAATCCAGGGGCCGCGTGCGTCCACGCAAAGGTCGCCCCCCGTTTTATGCGGGGAGCGGTCATTATTGCATCAAGGACATGTTGCAGAACATGCCTGCAAAACAAAGAAAGAAGCAAGCAAGCAAACATACAAACAAACAAACAAACAAGCAAACAAAAACTCACCAGTCTGGAAGGGCCCTATCTTGGGCTACAACTAAGAATGATCTATGCAAGAAGGGAGGGGCAGAGATGGAGAACTGTACACAATACTGACCTAGGTGGGTCACATGGCCTGGCTCAGTAAAAGACAGCTTCTTGTGAACATGTAGGTCTTAAACAAGCTTTCGTTCTTCCTCTGTGTCTTTTGTGCCGCACACCAATGAATGCTGCGAAGGAGCTGCCTGGTTGGTAGAGCAGCCCGTGGAAGTCGTACGCCTGCGTTACAGAGCAATCGAAAGCCAAAGGGGGTAAAAACGCCCTTACGACGCAGCCACGAGCTACTTGACCTAGGATCAGCCGCATGCACAATCGCTGGTTTTTAAAAAGCACTCTAAGCCATTCAAAGCTCTCTTTTTTAATATAAAGTGCCATGAGCTGAGTGAGAGTGATTAAAGCACTTGAAACGGTCACTTCCAAAAGACCAGCCAATTCCTGTGTGCCTCTGGGGTCAGATAAAAGGAAATTGGTGCAGAGCAGTGAGAAACCTGCCGGGTGTCTCCATGGACACAAGGCTGGTTGTGTCATAGCCACCTCACGCAAAGGCATACTCTCCATGCCTTTCAGAGCTGCACAACAGATAGAAATCCACAGGGCCTGTTAAATTAGCTAAGATTTATCATAAATGTGATAATCTATGCTGGAAATGTAAAGAAAAGGAAGGTACTTTTTATCATATGTGGTGGACCTGTCCCAAGGTAAAAGACTTCTGGGGAAAGATTTATAATGAATAAAAAAAAAATGATGAAATATACAATTATAAAGAAACCAGAGGCCTTTCTCCTTGGAATATTAGGTTCTGAATTGCCCAGAAAAGATGTAAAGGTATTTTTGTATGCCACAACTGCTGCATGAATCTTAATAGCCCCAAAATGGAAAACACAAGAATTATCAACCGTAGCAGAATGGCAGATAAAGATGATGGACTTTATGGAGCTGGTCACTGGGAGAATTTGTGACCAGAAAGAAGAGGAATATCAAGAAGACTGGAAGAAATTTAAAGATTATTTGAACAAATATTGTAACATTAAAGATCAGTAATTACTTGAAAGAACTAAATAGGCCTAGGATTAAATAAAGAAATGAGAAATAGAACGATAAGAAAAGTTTAGAAATTTGATCATAATTGGAATGTTGTTTTTTGAATAATGATATTGGAAAACTGCTACATTCAGTTACAAGGAAATTCAGATGGAAGAGATTAGAGGAAGTCAAGTAATATGTTTATGAAGTTGGAAGTTTAACTAATTAATTAAGTTTCATTGTAATTGTGTACATGGTCGTATTTTTGGTTTTATTGAAGTAATGTGTTTGTATGAAATTCAATAAATATTATTGGGGGGGGGAGAAAAAAGAAATCCACAGGGTCTTGCACTGCATCTCCATGCTAGAAAAGCTTCACCTGTTGACTGTAATCACACTATGCATCTGTTAAAGGCCTTGGCTTATTCAAATGCGGCAACCTCCTTTGCCACATGACCAGCCATAATAGCTCCCCATCAATCAAGCCAGCCATCCTCGTTGCGCTGCCAGAGCTGAGGGTTCTCAGGGCTCAGGGCTTAACCTGAACGTGAGTCTTCATTTCCTTCTCTTGGTGCTCACGAGAAACGCTTAAGTTTTATGGTTTCTGTTTGAAAGGGGAATTCTTGCTATCAGCTCTGCCTCTTTGTCCCCCGGGCTTTGAGTGACTCATTATGTGGACAGTCTTTTCCTTGCAGGGTTGTCCAGTCCAAGTTTAATTTAAAGGCCAATATGAAGGGAGAGCAGGAGGGACCTTGGGGGTTGCCCATCGACAGTGAGAACTTGGACAGAGCAGGCTGAGCCAGAACATAGATCACTTAGATACCATCTCTGTGTTGTCTTCTACTGTTTGCGTAGAAACTCACTATGTTGTTGTTGTTTAGTCGTTTAGTCGTGTCCGACTCTTCATGACCCCATGGACCAGAGCACACCAGGCACTTCTGTCTTCCACTGCCTCCAGCAGTTTGGTCAAACTCATGCTGGTAGCTTCGAGAACACTATCCAACCATCTCGTCCTCTGTCGTCCCCTTCTCCTTGTGCCCTCCATCTTTCCCAACATCAGGGTCTTTTCCAGGGAGTCTTCTCTTCTCATGAGGTGGCCAAAGTATTGGAGCCTCAGCTTCACAATCTGTCCTTCCAGTGAGCACTCAGGGCTGATTTCCTTCAGAATGGATAGGTTTGTTCTTCTTGCAGTCCACGGGACTCTCAAGAGTCTCCTCCAACACCATAATTCAAAAGCATCAATTCTTCGGCGATCCGCCTTCTTTATGGTCCAACTCTCATTTCCATACATCACTACTGGGAAAACCATAGCTTTTACTATACGGACCTTTGATGGCAAGGTGATGTCTCTACTTTTTAGAAACTCACTATAAGCTGAGCTAATGGTAGAACAAAACTTTGTTCTTGATGGAACCTAGGAGCCTTCAGAGAGCAGCAATAACTTCTCCAGCCGAGCTCTCCAGGCACACCACACCTCACAGCCAGCTCTCCAAATGTCAGATATTTAATTGATAACGCATCCTCTTAAAATATGCATCTCCAGATTTCTCAATATTTATCAGTCTCCAACATTTCCAAAAACTCATCTATACGTATAAATCAGCATATGCTCATTTTATGCAAATCTGTGTTTTCCCCAATTTTTTTTGCTTTACGAACTTTATTGGAGAATTTAAAAACAATGCCAAACACAAAGTGTTGTCTTCCAAGACAAATGCATGTACAGATGTTGAATCTTGTACACAGTCGTCCACGTGGCATCAAAACAAACTTGGAAAATCTCTTGCATTACGGATTCTGCTCACATCCGCAGGGTATATGCTTCAGTCTAAAGCATTAAGATAATTTCTCCACAGAGGCTGCTGCGATGGAGACAGAAGGGAGATTACTGTACTATTGTTAATAAATGATATAAATCAAAACCATATGGAGTCAAACCCATCTTTCTTTGCTTTCCCTCTTATCGCCCTCCAATGATGAGTTAAGCGCTCCATAAGTGCCATATTCCACACATCTTGGGTCCAAGTTTCCACGGTGGGAGGGGGTGTTTATTCTCAATTGGAAGCAACTATTTGTCTCGCTGCCGTCCAATTATTTATGCTCCACATCATTTCCCATTGACAAGAGGGCTAGCATGTGAGGGCAGAAAGTATTAGATGGAGGAAGATTGGCGAGGCTGGGAAAGCTGGTGACAGGCGTCCGCGGTCTGCTTTCCTGAAGGCACTGCCTAATGCCAGTCCCTGCTGAAAATCCAGCAAGGCAGAACCGTTCTCCTTTTTAATCTCCATTCAAAATAATAATAAATGTACTCCTGGCTATCCCAATCTTCCTGACCCCTCGGAGCCAGGACATGCCACCAGATGCTGCACTCTGAAAAGGAAAAGCTGAGCTCTTTGTTCAACCCTTTGGGAGAAGAAAAGCCATGCGGCGATATGGCTGGCTGGCTCAAAGGAGACACGGAGGAGCTCTCGCAAAAGCCACTTCTGATGGCCCAAATACTCTCTGATCCTGAAATAGGCTAGAGGATAAGAAGCAGGAAAGCGAAGGCTCCCAAACTGAATAATGCCTATTAGTTTGATGACTGCCCTGCTTTTTTTAGGATGGAACAGAGGGGTGGGAGGGTGGGATGAAGATTTCTGTGCTGGAAAGATCCCTCTAAAAAGTCTCTTTATCTGCTGGAGGATCAGGGGGACAGGAGAGAGGAACTCCACAGTTAGGGCTGCCACATTTTGAAGAGCATAAAAGAGGACATGTTTGCCGACTTCTCACTTTTAAACTATGGATCGCTATGACGACTCTACCCTTGAAAAAGAGGACATGTCTGGGGGAAAGAGGACATATGGCAACCCGACACAATATATAACCATGAGCTGGAATAGCTCAGTTGGTAGAGCATGAGACTCTTAATCTCAAGGTTGTGGGTTTGAGCCCCTTGTTGGGCGAAATGTTCCTGAATTGCAGGGGGTTGAACTAGATGACCCGTTCCAACTCTATGATTCTGTGTCTTGGTCGAGTTGGTTAATCCATTAGTCTTCTTCAGCTAATGGACCAGGACACTTTTAACACATGCATGCATTTATTTTACTTTGAATTTGTTGTGTTCATATTCCACCTTTTCCTCCAAGGAGCTCAAGGGGGCATATATGGTTCCCCTTCTCCCCATTTTATCCTCACAACAACCTGTGAGATAGGGTAGGCTAAGAGATGTTGAGTGGCCCTAGGTTACCCAGTGAGTTCACGGCTGAGAGGGAATTGAGGTCTCCTGATCTTAGTCCAACACTCTAAATCAGAGGTTTCCAACCTTTTTGAGTCCGTGGCTCACTTGACCAACTGCATTCTTTCTGCAGCACCCCTGTGGGGCTCAGGAGCCCAGTTATATCACCCCTTGCCTGCAGAGCCAGCAGCTCCTCGCCCCTTTTCGAACACCCTCCCTGGTTGAGTGTTCCCTCAACCTCTTCTCCTCTCCCCTCTCCTTAGGAGTCCTACAGGTAGCCACTGCAACCACCCCTGATCTCTGAGCTGCTCCCACCCGGGTAGTGGAATGCACATTTTTTTGATTGTCTGGATGGGTACCAGTGGAGGGTCCTTGAGAGAATGCTTCCATGCTTTCAATAAGAAGACTCCTGCCTTCCACTGCCTCTTCTCATAGTGGGCATGTGGTCAGGCATTTCTGGGTTTGTATGTGCACTTAAAAAAACAAACATAGGAAGCGTGCAATAGTGCAAGGCCAAAGATTGCCAGCCCTTAATGAAATGGGCACAATGGAGGCCTGTGGTTTTTTGGGCTGGGGGTTGGAGAAGACAGCATCCATGTTATTTGTTTTTTGGTGTTTGGGGACTTGCACGAAGCTGATGATTAGCTATACTGAAACTCCAATAAAGAGATCTTGCAGAAGACCTCTATCTCTCTCAACATTTTTCGAAAGTCCTGATAGATATATGCATTGCAATCAGGATCTCCAAGCTTCTTCAAACCGAGGTGCTGAAAATTCAGCAGGCCTTCAGCAATGCAGCAAACAGAAGATGGCATACAGGCCAGAAGCAAAATCTTTCAGTTGTGTTGTTGTTGTTGTTGCTAATACCCCACCTATCTGGCTGGGTTTCCCCAGCCACTCTTGTTGGCTCCCAACATAATAATAATAATAATAATAATAATAATAATAATAATAATAGAACATCAAACATTAAAAACTTCCCTAAACAGGGCTGCCTTCAGATGTCTTCTGAAAGCCAGATAGTTGTTTATTTACTTGACATCTGATGGGAGGTCGTTCCACAGGGTGGGTGCCACTACCACGAAGGCCTCTGCCTGGTTCCCTGTAACTTCGCTTCTTGCAGTGAGGGAAGTTCCAGAAGGCCCTTGGAACTGGACCTCAAGATGGGAACAACCAGAAGGAGGGTTGTGGGGACATAGATCACCCTCCAAAACATCACACACGACAAAACTGCCCCCCAAGTGCTAATGAGCTTCCACACCTA
Source organism: Podarcis melisellensis (assembly GCF_964234715.1). Taxonomy (NCBI): domain Eukaryota; kingdom Metazoa; phylum Chordata; class Lepidosauria; order Squamata; family Lacertidae; genus Podarcis; species Podarcis melisellensis. The sequence goes on along the minus strand of NC_138528.1, from coordinate 127,433,610 downwards.
CGGTGACTTCACTTGTGTTGTTGTTTAGTTGTTTAGTTGTGTCCGACTCTTCGTGACCCCATGGACCAGAGCACGCCAGGCACTCCTGTCTTCCACTGCCTCCCACAGTTTGGTCAAATACATCTTGGTAGCTTTGAGAACACTATCCAACCATCTCGTCCTCTGTTGTCCCCTTCTCCTTGTGCCCTCCATCTTTCCCAACAACAGGGTCTTTTCCAGGGAGTCTTCTCTTCTCATGAGGTGGCCCAAGTATTGGAGCCTCAGCTTCATGATCTGTCCTTCCAGTGAGCACTCAGGGCTGATTTCCTTCAGAATGGAAAGGTTTGATCTTCTTGCAGTCCATGGGACTCTCAAGTGTCTCCTCCAGCACCATAATTCAAAAGCATCAATTTTTCGGCGATCAGCCTTCTTTACGGTCCAGCTCTCACTTCCATACATCACTACTGGGAAAACCATAGCTTTAACTATACGGACCTTTGTTGCCAAGGTGATGTCTCTGCTTTTTAAGATGCTGTCTAGGTTTGGACTTCACATGTAGAACAAGTTAATCTTACTGAATGGTAACGAGGAAATCTAGATTAAAGGTAAGAAACCTCCACCCCATGGACTGGCATTGTGGCAACAGCAGGGTTGTGAGAATGCCGAGGAGTCCTTGTATGCACCAGCAGACCAATTCTACAATAAATCCTCATCTGGTAGTACCCTCTGTCTCTTGCCCTCGAGAGCCCCGTCTGCGCATGAAAAATGTGTTCTTTGACACAGCATGCAATCACAATTATCCTCGAAAGGGAAAAGTCAAATACTCTTTTCTTAAATCTCTTTTCTTAACCTCGTGCACTTTTTTCTTGATTTGTCTTATCCTCTGTATGTGTTTGTGTCATATTTTTTTTAATGCAAAACTTTTTTTTTTTTACACTGAAGTGAGTGAGGATTAATGAACTGCTGGAAGTGTCATGAAAAGAATCCTTAATGACAATGTTCACTTCATATGTGTGTGAGAGACAGTGGTTGATTTCAAGCTGCTTTTACTATTATGTGTTAGGAAGAGGGATTCATTAGATGTTGCCTGTGTACTTCAAGCTGTCCTAAACATCTCTGATCTGTGCCGATTTAGTCATTAGAGCTAAATACCACCCACATTTACGCTGGAGCATCCTGCCTCTTTTTTCCAGAGTATCCCTACAAAAGTCTCACTTATCTGAACACTTTGCTTTACAGTGCGCTCGTGTCAGAAATACACCTGGCATCCATCGGATGCAGAAGGTATATTCATATTCTTCACATTCAGTGTAGCAATTATATTTGCTGGGACTACACTGCTGGGACATCATTTTCCACTGAAGGCATATAATAGCAGACATGCACCCCTAAGCAACTGGGAGAATGTACCAGGGACCGCTGTTAGGGCTGGACTTTGGGAACAGGGCACAGGACCAAATTTGGCGCCCCCTTAAATATTTCTTTTTTTTTAAATGCTTTTTATTGGTTTTCACAAACAAAGAAAAAAAAGAACATGAAATGTAAATAAAAAAATATATAAAAAATAAAACAATCTTTTAAAGTCAACATTTTGTACCGTCTTCTTTACAAAGTGCATACTTCCCTCCTCCCCCACATCAGCTTTCTTAATACATATCTTCTCCTGCAGATTCTTATTCCCCTTCTATGCACATCACACGATTTATATCAAGCCCGCTACAGTTTTTAAGCTTCTGCAGTTTATCTTAATATACACAACAAACCCCTTAAATATTTCTTATTTTCATCATAATCCATTATTATTATTGTTAAGTTGTGGGTGAACATTTCAGACAACACAGCGATTCTTCAAACAGCTCTTGTTTATTCGCAGGCCAGAACAGAACTGAACTGAAGGGTTCAGCCAACCTGCTTATATAGAGCTCCAGTACAACATAACTGTAACAACTTACTGTAACTATCCAATCACTGAACGTCACTTTAAATCCCTTATTTGCATATGTGGACCTGAGTGAAAACTATCTACAGTATCCCCCTGCTGGCCCAGGGTGAGAACTTCAGTACATAACAATTATTATTATTATTATTATTATTATTATTATTATTATTATTATTATTCCCCTCTTGTTGGTAACCTGAGTGGGGAAGGCACCCACAGCCCCCAAAATCTGGTGCTGCCGCTGTGTTCAGTGCATATTTAGCAATGCACGCCTGCTGTTATTGCTGCAGCAAACACCAAGGTGGCCGAAGCAAACCCAACACATCATGGGAAATACAGCGTGGCTCTAAGAAGCGCTTAAGTGCTCTGTTTTCAGCAGTGCTTACAAATTGCACTTAAAAATAATGGGAAACACATGCACCTGGGATCATTGCCGGGGAGTTGGGGTTAGAACACGACTATATCAAGATGCTGCTTTTATAAAAAATAAAACGCTAACAGGGAAACAAATTTAGCTCAAAACCTTTGTTCTGCACAGACTTCCAAAAGAAAAATGGGAAACCCCAGTTTAGAGACAGGGAGGGGGAAACATAACAGCACATCTACTTGTCATGCGGTGACCTAGGCTGTGCAGGCAGATTTTGACAGGACTCGATAGCCCTTCCTCACAGCAACGGTTGGGCTCAATGACCTGTTGTCTCCTTCCAATTCTATGGGGCTTTTCCTGCGTCAAGTGTGCACCATCAAGCATGAACCGGAGATATTTCTACTTACTACAATATATCCTTATTCAGTGGCAATAGCCCAATATCTCCATTCCCATATAATAGGGGCAGGAGGAGAATAGCCTGCTGCTAGGGGATGTTGGCATCATGCATATAAATAATTATAAATGATAGCGTTGATGATACTAGTCACCATAAGATCCCAATGCCCTTCTTTACTGGGCACACTCAGTTTTCTGGTAAAAGGTAAAGGTAAAGGGACCCCTGACAATTAGAACCAGTCGTGGCTGACTCTGGCACTCATCTTGCTTTATTGGCCAAGGGAGCCGGCGTACAGCTTTTGGGTCATGTGGCCAGCATGACTAAGCCACTTCTGGCGAGCCAGAGCAGCAAACGGAAATGCCGTTTACCTTCCCACCGGAGTGGTACCTATTTATCTACTTGCACTTTGATGTGCTTTCAAACTGCTAGGTGGGCAGGAGCAGGGACCGAGCAACGGGAGCTCACCCCGTCGTGGGGATTCGAACCGCCGACCTTCTGATCGGCAAGTCCTAGGCTCTGTGGTTTAACCCACAGCGCCACCCACGTCCCCAGTTTTTGGTAAAGGCCCCTAATAAAGCACTGCCCCAATTTCCCTTTTCAGGGTCATCTTTTGGAGATGCCTTGTTAAAATGCTATTAGTGTGGCCTTTCATGCTTCAACCTTCATCCTCTGGTAGAAGGCGGTGGAGAGGTGCGTCTAGTTCGCATCCTGCACAGTGCCGAAAGTTGCATGGTCTCCAAGGTGGAAGTGGGATGGTTAAACCAGACTCAATTCTGGCCTCCTGAGGAAAAGGAGGCTGTCCTTCCCATCCCACTTTGAGCATGACACACTCATGTCAAGGCACACACATGAGCACTAAGGGACAAGCTACATGGCATGCTTACAGCTGTGAAATGTGGGGCAACATTCTGTTCTCTGACGGCTATTTGTGTTTGGTAAGAAAGCAGTGGCAACATCTCTCAAGTATGCAATTGTAAACACGCCCTTCAGCGCTGTGCAGTGCACAGCTTGCTATTTCACAAGTTGCAGAAAGCGCTGCCCCTGAGGAGATTTCACCCCTCCCATATCCAAGAATCTCCTGATGATCTCTGCTGACTCTCCAGAGAGGAGGAGCAGTGTTCTGCTCTCTACTTATTCTACTCCAGCACCAAGTCAGTCAGTCAGTCAGTCAGTCAGTCAGTCAGTCAGTCAGTCAGTCAGTGTGTCGGAGAGAGAGAGACTGAGTGTTACAGATCGTGTCTAGAGATAAGGTTGCTGCTAAGAGCAGCTGCAGACACTCAGTGTAGTGCAGCATTCATTTATGCTTAGAACCCATTTAGCTCTGTATATAGTTATATAATAGTTGTAGATAGAATAAAGAAGATATTCTACAGAGCTGCTCTCCGAGTCATTTATATACTCTGCTAGACTCTGCTATACTCTGCTGTGTGACGACTGTCTTTTTGTGGAAGTGAATCCGGTGCTCACAACTCTAAGCTGTGAGTCCACAGCACTTTGACCTGTTCCTGTCCAGAAGCTGGTCTCTGGAAGTGCTACCCAGCTCGCCTAGCCCAGTCGGGGCTGAAGTGGATGAGTCCAGTTGGTGGCACTGGCTCAAGGGCGATGCTGACAGCCCCACCCCAACTATATTGCTGAGTTGAATAAAGTGTGTTTTGGGGTGCCAATGTTGTGTCTTTGTGTGGCAGGGTGGCAAGATCCATTCAGTTCTCGTACTCAGAATAAATCCCTGGGCTCAGAATTCTTCAGTTCTAGATCCTTTCTGCCAGTAGGATTTCAGGTGGTAAATCTGCTGCATTTCTAGCAACAACAACAACAAAAAACCTGTTGAGAAAAAGAATGGTAGCAGGATCAGCACCAGCAGCTTTCTTTCCCCTTCGCGGCCTGTCAAATCCGCATGCCACAACAGAAGCCAGATAAACATAAGCTATTGTTTTGCCTTCCTGTTTCGAGACTGAAATGTTTTGCATCTCACGAAACGCCTCTTGTTCTAGTCTCGCGCCTGACAGTCTGGATTAGCAATTAGCTCTTTTTCAGCGTTGCATCCTTGAAAGGTCCCTTCCATGTATATTTCCAGGATCAAAGCGGCAAAAGATCAGATCCAACTGACCTGAGACCTGGGTGACCCAGGGCAAACGCCTGTCCTCACAACCTGTCCTCTGACACATGGGCGCCGCCACCGCAGCTGACCTAGGACTGCTCCGCGTTGGCCAGATGGCAAAGGCAGCCCAACCCACTTAACCCTGCCAGTGCCTCTGGTACAGCTGGCATGTCCGACAGCCTCTCCCACCCCCCGTGGCTTCCTGCTTATGGAAAACGTTGATGGACATGGCAAGGTAGACGCAGATGCCATCTGCAAGAGAGCAATTAACGTGGAATTGAAATCCTCCCTATTGGAAACATAACAAAATATGTCACGCTGGCACCAGCAGCCCCTCTGCTGCTTTCACGTAGGCACATATGCTGCTGTTAGCAAGTTAATTATTTGTACGGTGGCCAGAAGCACTCGTCACCCAGTGCCATCCCTTTCCCCCCAGGCTTTTTTATCTGGTTGCCTTAAATGGCGATTTATCCAGGGCGATAACAGGGCAAGGCAGCAGAGATGCTCTCCTCAGACAGCAAGGACAGCATGCCGGTCTTTTGGCTGGTGTGTGTGTTTCCCACAAAGAGTTGGCACGGAGGACTCGTTCCCCACTCCCAACCCTGGCGGGTTACGCTTTTGTCCGGACAAGAGGGAGGAGCACAGAAAAGGGCCCATCAGGCAGAACTGAGAGGGCACACTGTGCCTTGGCAGAAACTCCCTTGAGCAGATGGTTCCTGGGGAACAGTCACTGGCTGGTGTTTGGCAGCTGCCCCCCAGGGGCCCTTAAACGGGGATCGCGGTCCAGCCGCACCATCCTGCAGCAGGGGGAAGTGGCAATGGGCTTTCCAACCACCCAAACTGCCAGCCCACCTACTTTCTCCAAGCTGTGCCTCATATGTTTTGCAGCGTACGTCTCCTCCAGTTTCATTTTTATCGAACCTTGTCCCATATGGCAAGGCGAGGCAGGGCAAAATAATAATAATAATAATAATAATAATAATAATAATAATAATAATAATAATAATAATAATTTATTTGTACCCCGCCCATCTGGCTGGGTTTCCCAAAAATACACTAAAATATCACCAAAAATACACTAAAATATCACAGATTAAAAACTTCCCTGAAGTCTTCTGAATGTCAGGTAGTTATTTATCGCTTTAACATCTGATGGGAGGGCGTTCCACAGGGCGGGCACCACTACCGAGAAGGCCCTCTGCCTGGCTCCCTGTAGCTTTGCTTCTCGCAATGAGGGAACCGCCAAAAGGCCCTCGGCGCTGGGCCTCAGTGTCCGGGCAGAACGATGGGGGTGGAGACGCTCCTTCAGGTATATTGGACCGAGGCTGTTTAGGGCTTTAAAGGTCAACACCAGCACTTTGAATTGTGCTCAGAAACGTACTGGGAGCCAATGTAGGTCTTTCAAGACCGGTGTTATGTGGTCTCGGCGGCCACCCCCAGTCACCAGTCTAGCTGCCGCATTCTGGATTAGTTGTAGTTTCCGAGTCACCTTCAAACGTAGAGCGCATTGCAGTAGTCCAAGTGGGTCAGCAATTCCTATGCCCCACAAATAATCCAGAGATGCATTTTAAATAAAAGCACACATTCTACTCATGTAAAAACACGTTGATTGCCAGAACGTCTGTGGGCCGGATTGAGAAGGTGATTAGGTCGCATCCAGCCCACAGGCCTTAGGTTGCCTACCCCTGGCAAAAGGGGTTACATGGCGAGGTGCTCTGGAACTGAACAGCAAATTAAGTCAAGTCCTGATTTCATAGACTCATAGAATCATAGAGCTGCAAGGGACCCCCTGAAAGAGAACGCACGGTCCCCCATCTAATTTGAAACCATAGCAGACCCTGCTTAGCTTTGCAAATGTGCTAGCAGTTCACAATGCAGGGCAGAGGAGCAGAAAATTCCACATTGCCTTGATAGGAGGCTACAGGCAAGTTTTAGAGTCATGGTGGGCTGCTCTAGATCCTTCACCAGCACTGTTCAGTTGGGGCTGACCAGAAAGGACACCATGAGGGCCAGTGTCTTGGTCAGATTTGGTATGACAGGTGGCAAGTGTGTCTATTTAAGCTTTTTTTCCCTGGGTCACTAAGGGTCTTTTACATTATTGCCACACACAAGAAGGAATTAAACAAGCAATTTCTCCACCCCACATGCTTTTAATGGAAAGCTCCTGCCTGAACAGCACTCTAGATGGATAGCATGAGGCATAAATTTTGGGCAGCACCACCTCAGAATTTAAGGGGGAGTGTCTGGGTTCTCCTGTTATTAAAAAGCAAGCCAGCAAGCACGAGATGTAGCTTGCTCCCTGATAAATGGAGAGTTTTCCCAGGTCCACTAGTTTCCTTTATGTAGCAGTTCTTGTCCCCAGTCCTACCCCAGTTAGAGAGTATTTTAGTAGACAAATGGTCCTCCTGCAGGCTGAAGTGGTACAATCCAGAAGTAGTTCTTGTCATGTGTTGCAGGGACCCAATTAGCCACAGTTACTAAATCAGGATCCTTGAACGCTCAATGGCCCCTTTTTATTCACCACATCTTGATATTCACACATTCTCTCCGCTGGTCAAAATTGGGACACTCGTGGTTGTTTTTTTCTAGTCTCACCCTCTTGTTCATCTTTTGGTCTGACTCACACCACAGCAGGAGACCCCCACAATTGAACGCCTTTTCACCCAGCGCTTGCCTGCTGGTTCGTGCCAGAGTGGGAGACAAAAAAACACACGAGCACTTTTTGGTCCTGCGCTCTGGCGTGTGCCTGCTGACTTGCACGAGAGTGCTAGACAAAAGGGACATTCTGGGATCTAATCAGAAGCCGGGGTGGCTTTTGTAATTCTGGGGTGTCCCACTCAAACTGGGACTGTTGAGAGGTATGTTCCCAGCGACTGTTCCTTATTGGGCTCATCTTACTTTTGGAACCATCATTCTTGGGGCATATGTTTGCGGACCATCTAACAGGCAGCCAGAAGCGATGAACTTCAAGAAAGGCTGGCATAATTCTCCTCCTTTGTTGTTGTTGTTGAGTCGTTTAGTCGTGTCCGACTCTTCGTGACCCCATGGACCAGAGCACGCCAGGCACTCCTGTCTTCCACTGCCTCCCGCAGTTTGGTCAAACTCATCTTGGTACCTTCAAGAACACTGTCCAACCATCTCATCCTCTGTTGTCCCCTTCTCCTTGTGCCCTCCATCTTTCCCAACATCAGGGTCTTTTCCAGGGAGTCTTCTCTTCTCATGAGGTGGCCAAAGTACTGGAGCCTCAGCTTCACGATCTGTCCTTCTAGTGAGCACTCAGGGCTGATTTCCTTCAGAATGGATAGGTTTGATCTTCTTGCAGTCCATGGGACTCTCAAGAGTCCTCCTTTACCTAGATCTAAATACCTTCCTTCCCTCCTTTGCACCTTGGAGTCCCTGTTGCAGTTTGTACCAGAATTCCCTGGATATATTTTTTCTAAAATTATATTTGGATCAGTTCTACCCTGACAGACATTACCAAAAAGCCAGAGTCCTTCCAACACATGCAAAAGCTATACCTGTGATTTATTATGCAGTAGGCCCCTTTCAATCGGATTCTCCAGTATGCTGGCAAAGCCTTAGAACCAGAGCATCTGCTTCCTAATTAGTCATACTTGCGCAGGATTCTAGCCATGGGGTTGCTAGCCAGGACTTAGCATTTTGTCTCGGATTCGCCATGTCGCCGATAACTGACCCAGTGCGGTGGGTTCTCAAGTTACGAGGTCTGTGCCCTTGTAGATTTGCTCTGCCCGTGGCTCGCAGTTGAGCAAATTGGGCCAACCTGTCATCATTTGGATGAATTCCCTGCGCAGGTGTATTCACACGGTTCCCTTCCCTTGCGCCCTCCAATTGGTCCTCACTGAGAGCTGGCAGCATCTTGGGCTTTGCATAATGTCACAGAATGTGGTGCTTGATGAGTCATGCCCGCCCCCATCGCTTTGCGCAGCAGCACCCTGGCACGAGCCAAGATTTTGTACAGCATCGCAGACTGTACATAACCATTTGACATATGGCACCTGGGAAGGAGCCAGGGTTTTAAAAAAAATAGAAAATAGAAAATTCAGGTCACAGGATGCATTTTCGTGATTAATTATAAAGAACCTCGCAGGACTGAGAGAGAGTCCTGGCATGGCCCCAAATCTTTCTTCACCTACATTATGGGATTTGTGTGTATCAGTGGAGGGGGAGGGAAAAAACACTGGCAGTTCCCCACTGCTGATGACTCTACTTGTACAAATGTTTAACCTCACCAATGTCACCAGGAGATATTGATTATGCTAACAGTGGATCCATCCCGCTCCCCCACCTAAAGCTGGAATTCCCAAATATTTTCTCGTCCATGAAGCCACATTGCACAGCAACATTAAAAGCAACAGTGGAAACAAATAATATGTTTTCAAATCCCACAGAAGCCTTTGATTGGCGGGCGATAATTGTTTCCCTCCTCATGGTAGCTGTAGCAGCAACCAAGGCATGGAATCCGAATTTGGGGTTGATTCGTACATGCACATAATCGCTTGATTCATTTGACCTTGATTTCTGCCCAGTGATCTGGAGCCGAATGTATGAACTGATTCTACATGAGAGTTGTGTCCACAAGAACCAACTCCTAGGGGCTGAGGTCCTTTGGGCCCCTCTCCAATAAAATATTAGAGGGAGACAAGACACCCCCCCAAAAAAAAGTTAATGGGCATTGTCATCCAAATTGTGTGTGATCGATTATGTGGGATGGGACCTACCTGGGCCACCGCAATATTTTATTCAAGTTGGCACCCTTGGCTTTGTCTGAACTGTTAGATCTGTGATAGCTCATTCACACGTCACACATCAGCACTAGATGGTGTTGTTGTTGTTTAGTCATGTCCGACTCTTCATGACCCCATGGACCAGAGCACGCCAGGCACTTCTGTCTTCCACTGCCTCCTGCAGTTTGGTCAAACTCATGCTGGTAGCTTCGAGAACACTGTCCAACCATCTCGTCATCTGTCGTCCCCTTCTCCTTGTGCCCTCCATCTTTCCCAACATCAGGGTCTTTCCCAGGGAGTCTTCTCTTCTCATGAGGTGGCCAAAGTATTGGAGCCTCAGCTTCAGGATCTGTCCTTCCAGTGAGCACTCAGGGCTGATTTCCTTAAGAATGGATAGGTTTGATCTTCTTGCAGTCCATGGGACTCTCAAGAGTCTCCTCCAGCACCATAATTCAAAAGCATCAATTCTTCAGCTATCAGCCTTCTTCACTAGATGGTACAGCAACCCAATTATGACATGTGTTAGCCACCCGCTGGGTGTCATGGAAGGCAGTTCTTTTGAACTTGCAATGCATCGGGGGGGACACAGAGATGCACAGAACTATGTATTCTTTGAGCGTTCATCTTGCTCCTGCCAACATCATCTGAAACCAGGGACTCATCCTCCCAAGAAATATGGCTGCATTTTTAGAAATTCCACCTCAGACCCCATTGACCTTCATTCAGACATTGCTTTCTAAATCATTTTGATGCCTTTGAAATACTCCGGAGTGAAAGCACACTATGTAATGACTCAGCATATATAATCCAGCGCTTCGTCTTTCCTGTATTCCACTAATCAATTTAGAGCCTAACTACGTGCAATGCTAATTGTGTCGCTTGCAATCAAGTCTTCAGGTTTTTTTCTTTTCTTTATTTAATTACAGGTGTGAGGGGCAATTTTTATTGGGACACGGGTAAGGATTTAACCCTTCTCTCCCCGGCGGTAATCTAAAAAAATAAATCACAGTTATGGCCAGCAAAAAGACTTCCGTAGGTGCTAGTGGGAAGGCTATTTCTTTTTTAAAATGCCTAACTGCAGTGCAGTAAAGCCAATGAGGAGTAAACCATCCTTCTCTTTGCACTGCAGTCCCAATAAAAATTGCCCCTGTGCTTTTAAGGAAATAAAGAAAAAAATGACCATGCAGTTGCAAATGGAACGCCCTCCCTTCAGATGTCAACAACTACCTGACTTTTAGAAGATATCTGAAGGCAGCCCTGTTTAGGGAAGTTTTGAATGTTTGATGTTTTATTGTGTTTTCAATATTCTGTTGGGAGACAGCCAGAGTGGCTGGGGAATAAATAATAAATTGTTGTTGTTGTTGTTGTTGCTCTGTTCTATTATCTTTTCATTGGTAAGTGTCTCTCCTCTTGTTCCAAAGGAAGCAATACAGTGGTGCCTCGCAAGACGAAATTAATTCGTTCCCCAAGTCTTTTCGTCTTGCGAGTTTTTCGTCTTCCGAAGGCGGGCGGGGGGCAAAAGTCTTTGTCCCCCCTGCCTGCCTTCCCGGGGGCTTTTAAATTGCCCCCAAAATGTTCAAAAACCAAGGCACAGCTTCTGATCGGAGCAGGCGCCCCAGAAACAATAGCTGACAGCCGCATCGGATGTTTGGCTTCTGAAAAACGTTCGAACACTTACTTCCGGGTTTTCGGAGTTTGAGAACCAAGGCGTTTGTGAACCAAGGTACCACTGTACTTTTATTTCTCTTCCAAGATGGAGTTGAAAAGAGACAAACCCTTTGCATGTGATATACAGTTTCCCTTATTCTCATCCTCCCCATTCTTCACACCTCACATCTGCCGGATCGCTGGCACTCTCAACGTTCTTGTGCTGGAAACCAAATGACTGTCACTTAATTTCATATACAATGATATACAATGAATTGAAAAGGATTTTCAAAATAACTTTTATTAAAAAACCCCCAGAAACCTTTCTTTGGGGAATTATAGGGGGAAACTGCCTAAATTGCATAGAAATTGATTTATGTATGCTACTGCAGCAGCAAGAATGTTACTTGCCCCAAATTGGAGAGAAGAAGTCCCAGTAAAAGAAGAATGGATACAAAAACTTATGGAATATGCAGAAATGGCAAAACTTATCGGAACAATAAGAAATCAAGATAACAAACTTTTTATAAAAGAATGGAAATGGTTTATTGAATACAGATAAATTGTAAACAGATAAAAACATTAGCAGGATTGTTGTAATAACCTAAGTTTCACAAGAATATATATTTAAAGTAGATGAATAAATGAGCAAATTATGTATAGTAGATAATTAAATGAGCAGCGAGAATGAATTTGGATATGCAGAATATGTTTTTTAAAAACCGCAGAAAGAGGGGGAAGGAAGTCAAATTTTGAAATGTTAAAACGACTGTAAAACTAATGAAATGTATAAACTTGAAAAGTATAAATAAAAACTGTTTAAAAAAGAAAGAATGGCCTTTGCTTCCAGCAAGTCTGCAGGTCTGTGGAGCACAAGTCCATCGTTCTGGGTGACTGACATGGGCATTTTTGAAAAGCCTGATGTGTTTGGATTAAAGCAGCAACAAGAACAGCCTAGAGATCCTCTTTTCTTTGTTATACACCCACTCAAGTGCAACTCGTTCCGCTAACTCCTTCTGAACGATGGACTCATCAGTAGTTTAGATGAAAAGTAGGAACTGGCTGATGTCAACTGCACAAGCTCCTTCTTCGAAAGCTAATGAAAAGTCCTTACACTTGCTGATAATGCTCTGGTTGAGCGTTGGGGGGAATTCTGTGTGATTGTGAACTCGCCCTCTCCACTGCAGCTTGGAGAGATAATGATACTTTTTCAAAATTATTTGGAAATTTTACACTCGCCGCAACGTCAGCCGGCTTGATTGCCTGCCCTTTAAGGAGGCTGTGGCTCTGCCTGATGAATTATGTGAGTCTATAGTCCGCTCTGTTGCCTTTGTCCATGGAGTTTTCTTGGCAGGGATACTGGAGTGGCTTGCTGGTTCCTGCTCCAGGTGGATCAGGTTTGGTCAAAACTCTCCACTATGACCTGTCCATCTTGGGTGGCCCTGCACAGCATAGCTCATACCTTCTCTGAGTTATTCAAGCCCCTTCGCCACGGCAAGGCAGTGATCCATGAAGGGGAAGAAATGGAGGCAGTGAGAGATTTTACTTTCTTGGGCTCTATGATCACTGCAGATGGTGACAGCAGTCATGAAATTAAAAGACGCCTGCTCCTTGGGAGAAAGGCAATGGGAAACCTAGGCAGCATCTTAAAAAGCAGAGACATCACCTTGCCAACAAAGGTCCGTATAGTTAAAGCCATGGTTTTCCCAGTAGTGATGAATGGAAGTGAGAGCTGGACCATAAAGAAGGCTGATCGCTGAAGAATTGATGCTTTTGAATTATGGTGCTAGAGGAGACTCTTGAGAGTCCCATGGACTGCAAGAAGATCAAACCTATCCATTCTGAAGGAAAGCAGCCCAGAGTGCTCACTGGAAGGACTGATTGTGAAGCTGAGGCTCCAATATTTTGGCCACCTCATGAGAAGAGAAGACTCCCTGGAAAATACCCTGATGTTGGGAAAGATGGAGGGCAGAAGGAGAAGGGGACGACAGAGGACGAGATGGTTGGACAGTGTTCTCGAAGGTACCAAGATGAGTCTGACCAAACTGTGGGAGGCAGTGGAAGACAGAAGTGCCTGGCGTGCTCTGGTCCATGGGGTCATGAAGAGTCGGACATGACTAAACGACTAAACAACATAGTCCGCTCTCTTGTGTCAGAGCTGGTGTGGTGCAGAGCTGAGGTTGCTGGGCCATGAATCAGGAGGTCCCTGGTTCTACTCTTGCCCCGCTGTGAACTCACTAGGTGGCCTTAGGCAGGCGACTGCTCTCTTACCTTCTGCCAGTTGTCATTTAGGCTGCGATCCTAAGCATAGGGAGGCAGCAGGAGGCAGTTGCGTGGCAAGTCCCCCCAAGGACAAGTTATTTAAGGTTAATGGGCGTAAAAGGCCACAACTTTATTGATTGCAGGAATTGAGTGGTATTGGCTTAGGCATTGGTCCTATCAACTAACCGGGTTCAGCCCAATTGCATGAAGGTCGGTAAGGGTTAACCAATAGTGGGTGAGTCCTGCTGATGTACATCAACTAGGATCTCCCCCAGGGTCACCGCTCGGGGGCGTGCCTTTGGCCCACACCTCCATAGGCTTCGGAAAGGGTAACGCCGCCCGGAATTCTTTACCGGACTACCCTTTGCTTTGGGGGAAGGTGATGGCGCTTCCTTCCCCCCTTTATTTGCATAACAATACCCCTACCAATGCCTAACCGCCAATGCCGAGAAAGTTGTGACGGTTTGCTACAAGGTAGGTGAAAAACCAAATGGCTGGTGCCAATTTGCCAAGTGGAAAAAATTCCTACCAGGCCCCTTGACAGCGACCAACCGAAGTCCATAGCAAGGTCAGAGAGCTAAACCTAATTTCCCCATTTCTGGGAAATGATATATAATGAAATGAAAAAGGTATTTAAATATACCTTCCTGAAGAAACCAGAGGCCTTTCTCCTGGGCATGGTCGGCCAATTGGTGCCAAAGACGGATAGAACATTCTTTATGTATGCTACAACAGCAGCAAGAATACTCATCGCAAAGTATTGGAAGACACAAGATATACCCACCTTGGAAGCATGGCAGATGAAGGTGATAGACTATATGGGACTGGCAGAAATGACTGGCAGAATCCGAGACCAGGGGAGAGAGACAGCGGAAGAAGATTGGAAGAAATTTAAGGATTATCATAGGAAACATTGCAAAATTAATGAATGTTAGAATGTTGTTGGTTTAGAAATTAAGTGGTTTTCAGCTGTAATGATTAAATAAAAAGAAAAGAAAGGCTAAAAATTAAATGAAAATTAAGGGAGAGGATTTGCTGAACTAATAATCAGAAACTGGAATACAGAAAGGGGAGGTATGAGGAGGTCGGGGAAGTAAGTTATAAGAAAATAAGGGATTGAAATTATACTTGTTTTTGTTTTTGTTTTATTTGTATTATTGTTTTGTTTTTATATAATTTTTGAAACTTCAATAAATATCTTTTTTTTAAAAAAAACCTAAGGGAGGGCGGGGTGGGAAACCGGAGCAGCTGGAACGGGAAAGAGAGGAAAATCCTCGGGCACGCCAGCCTTAAATAGCCCAGGCCACCCCTCCCCAGCCAGCTGATTGGCTGGTCGGGGCGATGATGCACCTGAGGATTCTCTCACTCTCACGGGGGCTGTGAGCCAGCCCCCGTGTGCATGGGGAGGGTGTGGGCACGCAATCGAACCTCCTCTATAGTTCGGAAGTGGCTTTGTCGTGCTTCCTTCACTTTTTGCGGCGCTTCCATACAGTCCCATCATCCAATCCACTATTTTGCCTGCAGTTCCTCTATCTTTCCTTGGACTGCAGAGGATGCCTCTCGATGGGAGCTTTATATTGCAACAAATGGGGTGTCCAGATCTGGTTTTTCTGTGTGCCCAGTTGGCATGCGAACGGCCACACATTCCATTCTTTTCCATCACAGGTTATTTATAGCTATTCTTCTGCTTGCTACCCATACCAGTGGGAAGAGCTTGATGAAATACATCCATGTTCAGTGGTGATGGTGTCTTTTGTCCTTTCTCTCAATTGCTTTCCCCCCAATATCTGCTACTTTCCCCCCATTCTGGGCATACATGCTGGTATTTCTACTCCTATGTGCACACATTTGTTAAAATATTTCTCCACCATCACCGTTGAAAGAGGTATGCAAGATTATTTTATTTATTTTATTCTATCTATATACCACCCTATACCCGCAAGTCTCAGGGCGGTTCACAGAATAAAATCAGAACATGTAACCACAAAATGCATAATCACAATAAAAACAACCGCAGCCCAAGAGCAAACATCTTTAGTTATGTTTTGCAGCAGGAAAAATAAAGGCTTTCGTGTTTTGTGGACATGGGCAATATCCATTTCCTTAAAAAAAATAAAAAATACTGAGGTCTTGAGCAACGGTGATATTTAGTTATATTGATCTGCTCTTTGATTTGCTGTCCGGATCTGAGATGAGTGGCAATATGCAAAAGATTGCCCCCCAAACCATTAACAGCTCAATGATGCATTCTCCCCACCAATAGAACCACAACACCAATGGAATACTAAAGTTATTTACAAAAACCTCCTCAGGATTATTATTATTTTTAAAAGTCCGATCTGTTTATTGTGATCACGGGCTCCAAGGTAATCATCCATGTTTACTCTGTAGAGATCTTGAGAAAATAACTCCTCTGAACTGGTTCGTTAGAATCTGGGCATACCATTAAAGGTAAAGGGAGTCCTGACCATTAGGTCCTGTCATGACCGACTCTGGGGTTACGGCGCTCATCTCGCTTTATTGGCCGAGGGAGCCGGCGTACAGCTTCCGGGTCATGTGGCCAGCATGATTAAGCTGCTTCTGGCGAACCAGAGCAGCGCACGGAAACGCTGTTTACCTTCCCGCCGGAGTGGTACCTATTTATCTACTTGCACTTTGACGTGCTTTCGAACTGCTAGGTTGGCAGGAGCAGGGACCGAGCAACGGGAGCTCACCCTGTCACGGGGATTCGAACCGCCGACCTTCTGATCGGCAAGTCCTAGGCTCTGTGGTTTAACCCACAGCGCCACCCGCGTCCCTCTGGGCATACCTTTAGTGTATGTCAATTGGTAAAAAACAGGTGTTTTCCATTTAGTATTATGGGCCCCCAAGAAAAAATTGGCTCGGTTGAAACTAGAGGAGGAAGTGAGAGGTGGTGATAGCACCTGCTTACTCAAACATCACCACACAAGTGACCAACTGCCTATCCGCCTACAATGTATTAATGAGTTTCCATGCCAGAGGTAACTGCAGATTTATAGCAGGTTGTTGTGACTTATTAAATTGTTTGAGGTAAGGGGAAATCTGATTTAAAGATTTGGAAAGTACAGGCTGGCCTGTAGTTGCGTGGAAGCTGCAAAAACAAAACAAAGCCTTGCATGCATTAGCAAGGCTGATTCCAAACTGAACTCTCATCTGCAAACAACCCAGAATGTTTGGCTTTTTTCAGAAAAAAATATCTACGCATTTGAAAGACCTACATTGGCTCCCAGTACATTTCCGAGCACAATTCAAAGTGTTGGTGTTGACCTTTAAAGCCCTAAATGGCCTCGGCCCAGTATACCTGAAGGAGCGTCTCCACCCCCAACATTCTACCCGGACGCTGAGGTCCAGCGCCGAGGGCCTTCTGGCTGTTCCCTCATTGCGAGAAGCAAAGCTACAGGGAACCAGGCAGAGAGCCTTCTCGGTAGTGGCTCCCGCCCTGTGGAACGCCCTTCCAACAGATATCAAAGTGATAAACAACTACCTGACATTCAGAAGACATCTTAAGGCAGCCCTGTTCAGGGAAGTTTTAAATGTGTGATATTTTAGTGTATTTTTGGTCTCTGTGGAAGCCACCCAGAGTGGCTGGGGAAACCCAGCCAAATCGGCGGGGTACAAATAATAAATTATTATTATTATTACGCAATCACGGCAGCTCAAGATGCCTTCAGAATTGTTCTGCTTCTCAACCAGTGGCCGGCAGCTCTTGAGGTTGTGGAGGCTGATTCAAAGCTGAGATGTCTGGAGCTCTGGGGCTCAAAGTGGTCCTCTTTCTGCTCCAGAACAATGAACTGCATGTGATGAGGATGAAGGCCAAAGGATATAAAGACCGTAAAACATTCTGGAAAACTAGACATGCTGAATAAGTTTCTGGTAACAGGAACTGTGCTCTAATTCCCTGGTGTAGCCTTTTGGCTGCCATGGACCCATACAGGAAAGGAAAAAACAGCCCTGCCTTAGGACGAGAGGTCTTCGCAATGAACTTTCCACGTTTTGCCTCGTGCAGCCCGTTTCAGTTTTGGCTGACCTCGGACTCTTCTGATCCAGCTCCCACTCGCCGCCACCAGCATTCCAGACATTCTAGAATGTTTGAGAACTTTCTTTTCCATTTGAAAGGCTCTGCTTTCTAACTCTCTCTCCCCCCCCCCCGACTGCATGACATTGCTCACATTGACCATGCCATAGCTAAAAGTGTGCAAAGAATGCATCACGAGAAACACAGTACGCCATCAAGGCAGCCTCCAAATGCTGGACCAGAATTCCCCATCAGCCCTGACTGCTTGTTGTATTTTATATGCGCTGTTTTAATTTGTATAATCCACCTTGAGTCCCAGTCTGGGGGAAAGGTGTGATATAAAGATAATAATAATAATAATAATAATAATAATAATAATAATAATAATAATGGTGATTTATTGGATTTATATAATGCCCCATACCTGGAGGTCTCGGGGCAGGTCACAGAATAGAATCAAAATATAAAACATCAAAATGTTGTTGTTCTTTAGTCGTTTAGTCATGTCTGACTCTTCATGACCCCATGGACCAGAGCACGCTAGGCAAAAACATCAAAATACATAATCAAAATAAAAACAACAACCGAAGAACGCCCCCCAAACCACATTTTAAAAGGGTGTAGGGTCTTCACGAGGTTGGCAGTTCGAATCCCCGCGACGGGGTGAGCTCCTGTTGCTCGGTGTTATTCTAAAGCACCAAAGCTGCAGCAAGCAAAGGCTATAGCAGCCAAGACTGCTGCTTGTGGCTGGAAAGCCAAACAGGAAGTTTGTGACTGTTGCCATGGGAACAAAGGGGCTGTCCAATCTGTACTGAGCACCGGATGTTAGCTCAGTGGGTTTGTCATATGACCTGTACAGGATGTGCATGAGTGGAGTTTATTCTAACTGCTGATGAGTGCAGACATGTTTTCTCTGTACTGAAGTAAAAGACAGGAATAAAAGATGTAAATAGATTTCTGTCTGCTTCTTTCCCCTCCCTGGGGACACCAAAGGGGAGAGAGGAGCAGTTGGTGTGTTTTCCTCACAGCCTGAGGAAAATCGCCGGAACGGACCTCGCGTATGTTTTATCCTGCCGGGAGTCGCCGGAGGGAGGTCTAAAGAATTCAGCCGGTGCCTGAACAGATAGGCACATACCTCAAGACGGGCTAGAATTCCAACAGTGGTAGCAGAGGATGGTTGCTGTTTTCATCGACCTCTGCATCAAGAAGTGGCCTCCATGGACGCCTGAGGTGAGAAGGCTGATTCTCTGCAGCCAGAAGCTGACCAGAAGAATCTGAAAGCCAAGCAACGGAGCCCAGGTATGAGATTTTCGGGCTTAGAAGAGTGAAAGCAGATTGAGTTATTCTCTGCTTCACGGGGAGCAGCGTTTGGGTAAAACAGCTCCAGTCAAAAGAGAAACCGCATTCCAAACATTCCTGTGGTTAATCCTGTTCAAGGGAAGGAATGCTGTTGCTTAGCAACGAAGGCCATGCCTCAGAGAGGAGAAGTGAAAGTTAAAATGGAATGTTTTGACTACACAGTCTGAAGAGCTCTTGGAAAATTCCAACGCAGCTAGCGTTGAGAGCTGCCAGGTGCACAGAGTGTAAACAAGCCAGCTATTGGATTTTAGAGGCTTGTGTTTGAGAGTCAATGCAAGGACTCAAAATGGATGCCAAGAAGGGCAGTTTGCCTTCTCCGCCCCTTCTGACCAGTGACAATTATGCATCTTGGTCTATTAAGATGAAGGCCCTGCTGCAGAATCAGAGACTGTTTGGGGTGATTGAAAATCCCATTCCAGCAGCACCAACGCGTGCTTGGGAGTCACAGGATGTGAAGGCCAGAACTGCTATACTTCTGTGCGTGTCAGATTCGCAGTTGATCCACATACAAGATTTAGACCACGCGAAACATGTTTGGGACACGCTGAGAAGGACACATCAGAGAGATGCAGGTTCTTCAGCGTTGCTATATTTTGAGAAGCTGACCAACCTGAGGCTTGCGCCTGATGGAGATGTTCAAGCGCACCTGACGGAAATGAAATTTCTGCGTCAACAGATGGTGGAACGTAACTTCCGTCTGGATGAGGAAGTGTTTTGCTTCATGGTGATCAACAGCCTGAATCGGACTTACAAAACGGTTGCCAGTCAGCTGGGGTCTCTCCCAGCAGCGGATCTCACTTCGGAGAGGGTCTTTGCCGTGGTTCTGAATGAACATGACAGACTTTCCGCCCTGGAAGTGAAGGGCAGGGGGAGACAAGAACGGAGTTCTAACGCCCCTACTGCTGTTGCTACTGGAGGAGATGCTGTAGCTTTAAACGTTGTCCGATGCTACAATTGTGACCAAACTGGGCATCTTCAGCGGTACTGCAAGAAGCCACGTAAGAACAGAGGAGCTAAGGCGAGCTCCGCAAAGTCTGAGGCGTCAGACAAAGGTCACACCATCCCAAAGGCAAAGACTGCAAAGGCTTTGATGTCGCTAAAAGCCACACCAGAGGTGGGAAACTTCTTTGTCCTAGACACGGGCGCGACGGTTCACATGACAGGACACAGAGGACTATTTTCTACGTTTGAGAAGCAAAGCTTCGTGGTGCAACTAGCCAACGGTCAAAAGCTGGAAGCGACCGGAATTGGAACTGTGTATCTTAAAAGTCTGAACTTGACTATAAGCAATGTTTATTTGGTTCCAGAGTTGAAGTTTAATCTGCTCAGCGTTTCGCAGATTGCCAAGAAGGGACTAAAACTGTCCTATGATGATGAGAAATGCGAGATCTACAAAGATGGAGAGTTGTATCTTTCTGCCAAAGAGAAAGATGGACTGTATTTGCTGACTTTTGATCAAAGTGATTACATGAAATGTAATTCTTGTGATTCTAACATGATCTCTTTTACAGGTGTAGCCAAGAAGAACACCAAGCAGGTGACCTCGAGGGTCGACAAGGCTTTTCAGCGGGTGTATGCTGATGTGATTGGTCCTTTAGCACCATCTAGAGGCAATGCAAAGTATTACCTAATATGTGTTGATTCTTTCACAGGTTTTGTCTGGATTTATCTTTTGGAGAGACCGAAAGAAGCCTTAGAAAGGTTTAAAGACTTTTGTGACAAGGTTAAAAATATGCATGATGCTGACATAGATTGTCTTTGCACAGATGAGAAGCCAATTTTTCTTTTACAGGAGTTCCAGAGGTTCCTGAAGAAGAAAGGGATAAGACACAAAATTGCTAGTTCCGAAGAAGCTTGGAACAAATGTGTCTGTAGTAGGGTGAACAAAGAATTGCAAAAGGGAATGGAAGCGCAATTGCTTAGTTCATATCTGCCACATGAGTACTGGGCTGAGTCGCTAATGTCATTCTGTTACACGTGGTTGAGAAAGTTTTCAAAAGAGTTGGGATGTTCTCCTTTTGAGAAACTGTTCCACAGAAAACCTTCTGTTGCCCATTTCAAGGTTTTTGGGTCTCATGTGAGAACAGAAGCTCCAGGTGGAGTAAAGAATGCCAGAGGCATTTTTGTGGGTTATGAAAAGGGTCTCTACAGAGTAATTTTGTCTGAATCTGGTCAAGTGATTCTCACAAAATTTCTAGAGAGTGCTCCTGAACAGGAGAAAGTGATTGTTCCAACATTTCCCACAGGTGATGATGATTCTGATGATGATGAGTTTGATCTTATTGAGTTCAGTAGTACTGATGATGACAGCGATAGCTCAGACAGCTCAGTTGTCACAGTCATTGAGAGGAAATCTCAGATAATGACTAGACCCTCAGAAGAGGAGGATGAACCACTGATTAAGCTTAGTACTGGTTCTCCAGAGAGTTCAAAGGCTGAACCAGAAAGCAAAGAAGAGCAGCACCTCTTACGTAGGTCTGAGAGAGCAACGAAGGGTGTACCACCCAAGAGGTATTCACAAGAGTTTGCTAACTTAGCTGTTGCTGTTGTAAACGACCAAGGTCAGATTGAAACTGTGTCTGAGTCAGAGACAAAGGCACAACAGAGAGTTGTTAACCAAGGTAATGCAGAAGCACTCATTCCTTGGAAGTCACACAACCAGAGAGGTACATTGGTAAAACCAGTGGCGGGTAGTTCCAAGGGTGGAACTGAAACAACAGGGGAATGTTATAAGTATAACAACTGTTTGTTTTCTTCTCTGGATGACGCTTTGCTCGCAGCACGCATTGATACTTTAGGGGGAGTATGTTATTCTAAAGCACCAAAGCTGCAGCAAGCAAAGGCTATAGCAGCCAAGACTGCTGCTTGTGGCTGGAAAGCCAAACAGGAAGTTTGTGACTGTTGCCATGGGAACAAAGGGGCAGTCCAATCTGTACTGAGCACCGGATGTTAGCTCAGTGGGTTTGTCATATGACCTGTACAGGATGTGCATGAGTGGAGTTTATTCTAACTGCTGATGAGTGCAGACATGTTTTCTCTGTACTGAAGTAAAAGACAGGAATAAAAGATGTAAATAGATTTCTGTCTGCTTCTTTCCCCTCCCTGGGGACACCAAAGGGGAGAGAGGAGCAGTTGGTGTGTTTTCCTCACAGCCTGAGGAAAATCGCCGGAACGGACCTCGCGTATGTTTTATCCTGCCGGGAGTCGCCGGAGGGAGGTCTAAAGAATTCAGCCGGTGCCTGAACAGATAGGCACATACCTCAAGACGGGCTAGAATTCCAACATCATCATCATCATAATAATAATAATAATAATAATAATAATAATAATAATAATAATGGTGATTTATTGGATTTATATAATGCCCCATACCTGGAGGTCTCGGGGCAGGTCACAGAATAGAATCAAAATATAAAACATCAAAATGTTGTTGTTCTTTAGTCGTTTAGTCATGTCTGACTCTTCATGACCCCATGGACCAGAGCACGCTAGGCAAAAACATCAAAATACATAATCAAAATAAAAACAACAACCGAAGAACGCCCCCCAAACCACATTTTAAAAGGGTGTAGGGTCTTCACGAGGTTGGCAGTTCGAATCCCCGCGACGGGGTGAGCTCCTGTTGCTCGGTCCCTGCTCCTGCCAACCTAGCAGTTCAAAAGCACATCAAAGTGCAAGTAGATAAATAGGTACCGCTCCGGCGGGAAGGTAAACAGCGTTTCCGTGCGCTGCTCTGGTTCGCCAGAAGCGGCTTAGTCATGCTGGCCACATGACCCGGAAGCTGTACACCGGCTCCCTCGGCCAATAAAGCGAGATGAGCGTCGCAACCCCAGAGTCGGCCACAACTGGACCTAATGGTCTTGGGTCTCTTTATCTTTACCTTAGGGTACTCACGACATTTAAAGTAGGACAATTAAGAAACCTGGACAAGAGCCACTCGTCGGAAAGACCATGACCTCAGAAATGTTTGCAGCAATATTTATTGGCAACCGAATTGGCCAGATTGATGATGATGATGATGGAATGAATAACAGTCATGCCCCCAGGCATCTGGGAAACTGAGCCTTTAAAGTGCCACAAGAAACTTGATTGTTGCTTTCTCGCAGCAATAACCTAAGGTTAGGCCCATATTAGCACCCTAAGATGCAGGAAGGTCGTCCCTCCACTCCCTGCCCCCCCCACTGCATTTCAAGCCTTCTTTGCAAGGTGTTGTCACATTGGAGTCTGAGAGATGTCTTCACCCATCAGCCATGACCTTTTTGGTTTCCCTGCCCCTGCAACACCACCCCTGAACTCCAAACCATCCATGAACTTGCACATGAGTAAGGTCTGTCTCTGAGGCACAAATTGCCACTTACTCCACATGACTAAATGACTGGTTTTCTAGATGGATTGTAACTGGGTGGGGGTTTTGTGGTGGGGGGAGGGTTAAATGTCAAACAGCAGTATTTGCCAAGAAACGACAAGCTCAACTCTGAATGCGTGTGAATGCAGCTGTAAAAAACCAGCTGTGGTGTTATGTACTGAGTTGTATAGGATCCAGAATGCAGTAGTCTGATTGGTCCTAGAACAATAGGATTCAGAATGCAGCAATCTGATTGGTCCTAGAACAATAGGATTCAGAACACAGCAGTCTGATTGGTCCACAGGAGCCACCCAATCCAGCTACAAGTGGAAGGGAATCCGCAACCTGATTGGCCTACAGGAGAATCCCGGAATTAGCCAATCACGTGGGGCCCATTGTGTAAATAATGTATATAAGGCAGACATTCTGGGGGAACTTCCATTCCTCCTCACCATGGGAATGACTAGGTGCAGAGTTAAGGGTTAATGAGAGCAAACTCTAAAACTACAATCCTACTCAAACTTGCTTGGGAGAAAGCCCCATGCAACTCAGCAAAAAACGCAATAGATTCATCTGCTTGGCTTGAATGTTACGGACATTTCAATGGGGAAAGCTCGGTTGACCGTAGCAGGACTTACCCTAGAGAGGACATGCATAGGCTTGGCCTGCACCGTGACTATCCTTTAGGAAAGAAACAATGCAAACCCACAAATAAATGCCTTTGGAAAAGCATTGAGAACATTCCCTTTCGTTCATGAATACATGAAACCCTGGCCTCATCTCCCTCAACGACTTCTGAGCCCTCATTGTGCTGCCAAACCTCAACACACACACACACACACACACACACACAGGAAGTTGCCTTGCAATTTTAAACCTACTCCTTAAATGGCAATAAGCTGTCCAGTTTTCAGAGCAAGAATGTCGCAAGGCAAACGAGCTCTTCAACAATTTAATTATTAGAGGTGCATTCCAACAGCTTGTTCAAAAACTCTATCAGGGCTGTCCCTCGCTATTGCCTTGCAATATTTGCGACTTTTCACCCTCCTCAGCTTTACAAATCGACGATAGCAATATAATCAGCACCCCTGATGCCGGTAGAAGAGTGTTATCTGATTTCTGCAAGAGTCCAGATTTTGGAAAGGAAAGGAAAGGGAGGAAGGGTCCAGGAGGGCTGACCAAAGTGGGGGGGGGGAGACTGTGACCCTGCAGATGTTGCTAGACTACATGCCATGTCGTGCACACATCTCAGGGGGAGGCCTCCTTTGCCCCCACAACCTATGGGGGGGGTCACCCCTGCTAATAAATATTGAGGGGGCGGAGGGCAGCTTGGCCCTATAGAGTTGAGGGCAGTGTCACCATTCTACGCACACTTACTCAGAAACAAGTCGTAGCACCCTTCTTTTTGCCTGCGAAAACCCACTCTTTAAAGCTGAATCAGAGCAAACAGCCATCCATGGGGGAAAAAACAAATTGCCATTCGTTGCTTCTCAGCTTTAAAGAGCGGGTTTTCACAGGGAAAGGGTGCTCGGAGAAGGAGCTTTAAAGTGCAGACCATGCCTGGAAAGTACGGGGGAAAGCTCTGGGTCGAAGGGGGAGGCGGGGAATTGGACATGGAACTGCACTTGGAAAGAGCAGGGCAAAAAGTCAGCTTGGATAAGCCCTTGGCAAACGCACTGGGACTCACCTAAGCGTGTTTCAATAGGACCAAGCCATTCGCTGCCTGCCTGCATCAGAATCATAGCTGTCAGATTTGAAAATAAGGGACCAGCAGCCTTGAAAATAAGAGATCAGCAGCCAAAATAAGGGATCAGCAGCTATTTCCCAAGCACAGATATGTTCGACTTCTGAGCCGCACTGAGCCAAAGGCAGAAAGCGCAGCCAAACGAAGCCTCAAGCTGTGGTTCCCACAGCGCAGCAACCCGGCAAAGGGATACAGCAAGGAAAACCACCGTCACCTCTCCGCTGGGAAGCGCTGAGCAAAGGCGAGTCCCCAGGCAATGCGGCCGATTTGATTGGCACAAAGCATGCAAGCTCCACCCCCAGTTGTTCTTGGACTCCTTATTGGGTGAGTAACGCAGCCAAGCAACACAGTTGGAGCCTCCTTCCTCCCTGGCTGGCAGGGAGGGAGGGAGAGGAGCTGCTTCCTTTGAAACCTGGGAAATTTAAGGGACATCATCAATAAGGGACAGCAGTGGGAAATGGCACTAGAATAAAGGACTTTCCCACCAAATAAGGGATGGTTGACAGCTATGATCAGAATAGTGATCAGAAGTCTGGCTTTTATATGCACAGACATTTCCAGCTGTAAGTTTTGACCCCTTAACAATGGGGAGGGCACATCATATAGCACCTGAGGTATCTTTCGGCAGCCTAGCGGCTCCTCAGAGGCTATGTTGACAACATGTTTTTGTTTAAATGAAGCATCCATAATATGGGAGGCGATAGCTAATCCATGGTGGGCTTCTCTCCTTGCTGGTGGGCTGCCATTATGAGGTTGTTGCCTGAGGTGATAAAGAAACAGGGCCCCCATAACGACTGGCCATTATTATGTGATTGGGATGGGAGCAGGACGCAGCAGGGAGAACAGGTTTCTTGGAAAGAGCTGCTCTAGACCGGATCACCTCAGTATTGTCTACGCCGACTGACAGCAGCTTCTATGGGCTTTCAGACGTCCTGCTTAGAGCTGCTGGGGATTGAACCAGCAACAATTTCCAAGTTTTGCCTCTGAGCTACAGCCCATCCCTCTGTCCTGCTTGTGGGGTTTCCAGAAGAGTCTGTGAGGCAAAGGAGGCCGAGTTAGATAGGCCTCAGGTCTGATCCAGCAAGACTCTTCTGAAGTTTTGGGTGAAGATTGGCACCTGAGGCTCTGTGAGGTTGAATGAGTGGCTCTCCTTGACGCAGCCTTTTCGGTGGTGGCACCAAGATTGCAGAATTACCTCCCCTTGAAGAACTGTTCAGCTTGTCTTTTAGCATTTAGATGTTAAATGTCTTGCCTCAGCAAGCCTTTAGTTCTTGAATACAGTGGTGCCTCGCAAGACGAAAAGAATCCGTTCCGCGATTCTCTTCATCTAGCGGTTTTTTCGTCTTGCGAAGCAAGCCCATTGACAGCTTAGCGGATTAGTGCTATTAGCGGTTTAGCGGCTTTTAGCGATCAGCTGTTAAGCGGCTTATCAGCGGATCAGCTGTTAAGTGGCTTAGCGGCTTAGGAAAAGGGGGGGAAAGCGAAAAAAACCCCGCGGGAACTCGCAAGATTTTTTCGTCTTGCGAGGCAACCCCATAGGGAAATTCGTTTTGCGAAGCGCCTCCAAAACGGAAAACCCTTTCGTCTAGCGGGTTTTCCGTCTTGCGAGGCGTTCATCTTGCGGGGCAACACTGTATCTCTAATTTTCCTGCTTGGCTTCTCAACTTGCTTTTTAAAATAATCATTTTGAATTTCCGATGTGGTTTTTCTCTGCTGCCACCCCAAACTGATATTTTTAAATAATGATTGTTGGTTATTTTTGCTTTCTCAGTTATAAGCTTGTAAGTTGTTTTGGATGTCCATAGTTATATCCAAGGGTGCTAAAAATAATAAATCAACTTAAACAGAATCAGGATTCTTCTTCCAGCTCTGACTTCAGAGTGGGGGCAGGCAACTCTGTCAGTTTCACTTTCTCTTCTTTTCTTACCCCCCCCCCACATTTAAGAAGTCTAATTCTCCACATTCCTACATCAGTCCTCCTGAAAATTCACCAGCATTTTAGTGCAAATTTCTCATAATATGCACGTTTGTATGCATCTTTGCTTAAGATACATATTTTTGCAAAGCAAATTTCCCTAATATAATGCAATTTTTGCATGTTATTTTCAGTAATATTTGCATTTTTATGCACTGTACCCTAGGATATGCAACTTAGTACACACAACTTGTTTGAAGGACTGCATTGCAAAATTCAGAGAAGTGTAAATTTTGAAGGATGGCAGTGCTACGGTTTTGTGCTGGTCCTGGGGGGGTTACTGTGCGGTGTGGCCCATGTCCGGTATGAGGCTGAAGCAGGGTCCAAGGCAGGGAGTCGGGCGTGGTCAGGAACTCTGACAGAAAGCAGGACAGGGTGCCGGCAGGAACAGGTAACCAACGATGTTGCTCCCGCAACCTGGGACTGGGCGGGCTGGCCTTTATCTCCTCTGAGGCATAGGGCGGCCCCGGTCCACAGGTGACTCGCCTCTCCTGGCCTGGAGGCGAGCACTCCTACTGCGAAAACTTCCCTCCACTTCTCTGCCCTGAGCCTCTGCAGCTCAGGAGAGGCTGGAGGGTTACTGGACCCAGAGGCAGCCTCACCTTCCCCTGACAGGGCTGAGAGTGGAGCACCTGCAGGCAATGGGTCCTCCATCACCTCCGGAGCCAGAGCGGATTCAGCTGGTGTCTGCTCCTGAGGATCCGGCACAGGTGAGGGCCCTTCAGGTTCAAGCCCCTGCCCCAGCTCAGCCTGCCCTGGAGGCGGGGACTCCTGTGCAGGCTGGGATTCCTCAGGTTCAGCCTCTGAATCCAATTCCCAGGCCATCACAGGTTTGCATGTTGTTTCTTAAAGTTCTAATCATGCAGGGCCACCTTTAAATATGAACTGAATTGGATATCTTCCCCATCCCTACTTCAGAAACACCCTTCAGCATTTTACCTGAACGAAACCTTATATAAATGGTACTGTCACGGATTATAACAATAAACCCCTTTGAGTACTGATACTGGCTAAAATGTGAGGTATAAATATAACAATAACTTGATGTATGAAGAAAATGTGTGCACATTTTCTTCTCATCGAACACCTCCAGTCGCAGGTATCAGTGTTGGGGTAAAAAATGTTTGTATCTATCCCAAATAATTGGAACCTTATGCATTAGTTGCCAGGAAACAAACTGTCAGCATGAGGGATATAGTATATCTAAGTAAGATTTGGAATCATTGCCCTCAAATACTCTTTGATTCACAAGACCCTGCTGAGGTTTACTGGGTACCTAGTAGACAATGAATCACCTTGAAGGAATTGTTTTCTTACATTCCCAGATTGCTGACTAGTCTGTGATGAGCTTTGTGAGAGACAGAAAAATCAGAAGAGGGTAATATTGATACATACTCTGCATAAATCAATGTGGGTATTGATTCAGCATTTTCTCCCCTTAGAAATTTGCAACTATAACCTTGAAAGACAGCAGTCAATCTGGCGGTAGTGTGTAAATTTAGGGTGTGTTTCTTATGCGAGTAACATCGACGCTACAACTTCCACAAATAACCTAATGGCTAAGAATTGCTCTCTTGAATTAAGATCAGTGGCTCGTCCTCCTGGGGTTATTTTAAAGAATGCAATCCATATCTGTCTAGTTCCAGGGAATAAGGCCTGATTTGGTTGCAGGATACCTTGTGGTGCAATTGTGAGAGGAGACAAGTGCTTTTGTTTGCGTCTCCCAGGTTCTGCCTCCCTGGAAAAAAGCAAAACAACCTAAGTGTGCTTTTTAAGGATCAATTCGTAGTCTTTTCCTTTTGTGTTTCAGTCCACATGTCATTATTTTCCAGCAGGCACATTTTTCTCTGGCCAGTTGACCGGTTTCTTTGAGTTGCTGTTACAAATATTGGCACCATTTCAGATTTAGGGAGCAATGATTTGTACCAGCTCTTTGCTTTATTAAGAATTACAGCAAAATGTGTGGGGTGTTTTTCTAAGCTCGTTGTGGTTTTCCTTTCTTTCTACCTCTCATCTAATTACCATAGCATGTTATCTATCCTGCTCAATTAATTACCCCCTACACTTCCACCTTTTTAAAGTATCCTACCCTCAAAGGTTCATTTACTCGTTCAAAACAGAATTTCCCCCAATATTTAGAGCCAGGCACAGATAAAGGTGCTCCTGGAGGATGACGACGACGACAACAACAATTTATTATTTATACCCCAGCCACTCTGGGCGGCTTCCAATCGTGTGTTAAAAACAATACAACATGAACATACATGAAAACCAACAATAATTACATGAACATACATGGAAACCAACAACTGCTCTTCCACTCAATGGGACTGACTGCCAAGAGAATATGTTTAGGGTTGCAACATTCAACAATCCAGCCCCGTATAAGTATATCATCCTGAAAGCACAGCATTTGCTACTGTTGGAATTTACAGGAGTGGCAAGGCTTTCACAGAAACAGAGTATGTGCAACCTAAGTCAGGAGGAGACACATTAATTCGACCTGACCAACTGGCTGATGTTTGTATAAATTTCATTTTCTGCTCTGGGGAAAAGCAGGATCAGCAGAAATTAAATCAAGTGTATATTGATGATGGCTTCTTCTTCTTCTTCTTCTTTTCCATTTGCAGAGTATAGTATCGGTGACAGATGACTTTGCAGCTGACAGCTTTTCACCCAAACCTGGCATAAACAAGCTGTATCCGAGGATGGCAGTGGGCGCATCTTCAAGCTCTATATGTCCATTCTGCCTGGAGGAGTATTGAAATGTATTCTGCTCGGACCATTGCTAGCATAGATTTAGGTTCCTGTGTGTGTGTGTGCAGGTGTGGTCCAAAACCAAAACAAAATGCCCTTATTGTTCAGTCGTGCACAAAACATCTAATGAAATATATGCAGTAAGACACTAAACATTTTGCTAAGTGTAACAGAAAAGGGACGCGGGTGGCGCTGTGGGTTAAACCACAGAGCCTAGGACTCGCCAATCAGAAGGTCGGCGGTTCGAATCCCCGTGACGGGGTGAGCTCCCGTTGCTCGGTCCCTGCTCCTGCCAACCTAGCAGTTCGAAAGCATGTCAAAGTGCAAGTAGATAAATAGGTACCACTCCGGCGGGAAGGTAAACGGCGTTTCCGTGCACTGCTCTGGTTCGCCAGAAGGGGCTTAGTCATGCTGGCCACGCCCCAGAAGCTGTACGCTGGCTCCCTTGGCCAATAAAGCGAGATGAGCACTGCAGCCCCAGAGTCGGCCACAACTGGACCTAATGGTCAGGGGTCCCTTTACCTTTAAGTGTAACAGAGACGCCAAAAAATGTGCTAATCATAGCGGCAGGCAATTTCATGTCAGAACAACTTTAACAATGGAACGGCAGACATCTGTTTATCCCCAGGAAAGTTCCTCCTCTTGAGGCTTCCATCTCCTGTTACAACAATGTGGAATCAGGGCACCATTTAGGCAAATCTTTCACAAGGGTTCCAATAAAGAGTGCCTGGAAATCTATTTTTAAATTTGGTGTATTAAATTTGTTGCCCCTGTTCAACACTTCGAGTTCTTCCAGTTTGTGAATTCTGACCTCTGCATGGAATGCTACCAAGGAAAACTACCGCAGAGGCAACAAGACTGGTTAACTTAAAAATAAATGTTTCGTGCAGAATCTGTAGATAAGCTAGCATAATAACTCCTCAGTAGTGGGAGGCTGAGAAATAGTGATTTCCTGGTACATGATAGCATTGCTTACTAAGGTGTTACATCAAACAGGTTTCTTAAGGATAAATGAATGCTCATAAATTCCATGGTCTTGTTCTCTTTTCCCTCGTGTTCTAACAATGGGCCAGTTCATACAGCTATGTACATCCCTTGAGAAGTTCCAGGTGGACATTTGGGCTGACTATGAAAGGAATGCCATTGATATGACATTCTGGGAGCTGAACGCTCGATGTAGCGTTGGCTCTGTAATGTCTTATTCATGCCTGCTAGTCATTGCTTGGTTTTGCAGTTGTCAGATGATGAACACACCTGCTCCTTTTGGCCTAGTTTGTTCAAGCCATCTACACGTCTGTCAGGTCTGGGACATAGGGAGCAGTCTGAAATCAAGGGATAAGGCCAGGCCAGAGAGCAGCAAGAAGGACACACAGGAGCATGACAAGGGTCACAAAGACTTCATTGCTCAGGCAAGGCTCAGCTGGAACATCTCGATCGCGAGGAAGATCTGTTTGCGAACATGAGCCCATGTGCAGCAGCGGACAAAGCCTTTGGTGAGTGCCACCTGGCATTTTGTCACCTCCCTCAGTGGTGACACCCGGGGTGGCCCACACCCACCACACACCCCTTTCTCCACCCTTGCCCATGTGTTAGGCATTCACAACTTGTGGTTCTTGAAAGAAGAAGTTGCTTCTCCAGAGTCAACACTCCTTAAGTTCTACGAGGGACTAATGTATGACATAAGGCTACAGTTGCGACATAAGCAACCACGGAATATTTGGGTGTGTGTGTGAATTTAACATTAAGCACTGATGATGCAAAAGGCCATCAGAGATTGGATGGCCATCTGTTATGGACGCTTTAGCTGAGATTCCTGCACTGCAGTGGGTTAGACTAGATGACCCTCAGGGTCCCTTTCAACTCTACAATTCTACGATTCTATGACTTTCCACCCCCTTGCATGCCTATTCCACTCTATTAGGTTTTCTCTCCTGCACTTTTATTTAAGCTTCTGTGGTATTATGGGAGCATAGTTGTCAACTGTCCCTTATTTGGCGGGACAGTCCCTTATCCCAGCGCTGTGTTCCGCTGCTGTCCCGGATTGATAATGTCCCTTAAATTTCCCAGGTTTCAAAAGAAGCAGCTCCCTCCCTGCCGGCCAGGAAGGAGGGAGGCTCCAGCTGTGTTGGGGCGCACGCCCATAAGCACTCCAGGAGTTTGGCGGCGGTGTGACATGTCGGAGGGAGACCCTCTGCCGCCCCCTCTCTTTTGCAAGAGATGAGCGCGGCTCCCCACCACGTGACCTCGCCTCTGCCCAGACAGGGTCTCTCTCTTCTCTGCTCCCATCCCCGTCCAGTTTCTGGGCTGCGGGCAGCTCGAGCCCCGCCAACGTGGCTGGGGCCTCATGCCGGCTCTGCTGCTCTCCTCTAGCTTCCTGTCTCACGCCGGTGGCTCCGGCAAGCTGTGAAGGTCAAGCTCAATATTGCATAGATTTGCAAAAAAAAGAGACAAGTGGCGCAAGCGGGGCCCTAGCGGGCAGCAGGGTGCAAAGGGCGGGAGGTAGCAACTTTGGCAACGAGGAGTAGCAGAACTGTTGCTAATAGCTGAGCTCTTTACTTTGGGACCTGTGATCCCTTATTTTGGCTGCTGATCCCTTATTTCTGAGGCTGCTGGTACCTTATTTTCAAATCTGTAAGTTGACAGCTATGTATGGGAGGGGTGTTGTGGGAAGATTCAGTATCAAGCACGTCCAGTTCAGCACTTAATGTAAAACAAGGCGATTGTCTACACGGTTTGTTGATTAGCGTGTAATTTGCTTCAAGGGCTGAATCCGCTCTGTGTTGTGTGTGTGTGTGTAACAGGAGCCTTTCTGCAGTTGCCTGTGGTTCCTGCTCGCACCCCTTGCCGAGGCAGCCCTCAGGTATAGGGCAAACACTGCAGGCTCCTTATTTAAGCTTGTTAAAATGTTGTGTGTTTTTCCCAGGCTTACCGAGTCAGGGAGGCAGCTGCCGTGAGTCAGTGTCTCTCTCCACGCTGCGCATTTTATCAGCATCATCTCCGCTTCATCCCCAAGTATCTTGGGGAATCATCATAACTTATTCCAGAGTCAGGATACTGAATCTGTTCAATTTCGGCAACGTTGCTGCATTCATAACCTTGTCATTATCCAGGAGACGATAACCTAAGGCAGAGTTGTTCATTTTTTAAGTCATTGAGCAATGTCCTGCTTACCATACCCTTCGCTTCCATAAATATCAGACGCAGAGAAATCGTTCCCTCTCCCAGAATCACCTTTGAAATTCTCTGCTGCGAAGGGGGGGGGGGGCGTGCGGTACTGAATTCTCACCTGCAACACCTCCGAATTGGATCACAATTAAAGGGGGGGAGGGAGAACACCCCAGACCTGTTACAAAATCACAACACACCAGCATATTCAAAAGCAGGGTCCGTGAGGCAGACGGAGGAAGCCACTTTAGACCGCAGAATCCAAAGGGCAACTTTTGGGGCTCCCCCCCACCCCGCCGCCGCTAAAGAAGGGATGGGAAGCTGCTGTGGTGGCTTCCAGGTTCTGGAGAGGTTTTGCAAGAGCCCTGCAAGGTTGTGTAGAGGCCCCACATGATCACCTCACTTACCAGGATCTCAAGGGTGGCCTCTGTGGGGCTCTTGTAAGACGAAACCCAGAAGCCAAAGTCATGTCAAACGGCCTCGGCCCAGTATAACTGAAGGAGCGTCTCCACCCCCATCGTTCTGCCCGGATGCTGAGGTCCAGCACCAAGGGCCTTCTGGCGGTTCCCTCATGGCGAGAAGCAAGCTACAGGGGACCAGGCAGAGGGCCTTCTTGGTAGTGGCGCCCGCCCTGTGGAACGCCCTCCCATCAGATGTCAAAGCGATAAATAACTACCTGACATTCAGAAGACATCTTAAGGCAGCCCTGTTCAGGGAAGTTTTTAACGTGTGATATTTTACTGTATTTTTGGTTTCTATGGAAGCCGCCCAGAGTGGCTGGGGAGGCCCAGCCAGATGGGCGGGGTACAAATATTATTATCATCATCATCATCATCATCACCATCATCATCATCATCATGCAACCTCAGTAAGTGAGGCTTTGGCGGGGGGGGCAAGAGGGGTGGATGCCAGGCAAGCCGGGCAGGGTAGCCCCTTCCTGTTTTGTCTCAGATGACAAAATAGGATGCGGTGCCCCTGTTCGAAAGATGCCATCCTTCAGAGATTAGACGTAGAGCGTCTTAAGGTGTTTTTTTTAAAAAAACCAGATGAACCGAAAGCTTAAAACCAGCCCGCCAATCTCCACGCTCCCTTTACGACACTGCTATGTTTTTATGAACTTTGTAGATTAGATCGGTGTTGTAGAGTTGGGCGTTTGATAACCGGTCAGCCAGGCTCATTAATATGTTCTGTGCACAGAGTGCATTGCAGAATCGGAGCGCCTTCTGGGCTGACTTTGATAGCAAGCTTGGACTTCAGTCAAGATCTAAAACTGTTAGCAATCTCTCTAATGCTGCTTCAAATTCCAAACCAGCCAAAGCCTCCCCCCCCCTCCCGCTTTAATAAAATAAGTAGGAACAAATTCACG
The DNA here is from genome assembly GCF_964234715.1 of Podarcis melisellensis. NCBI lineage: Eukaryota > Metazoa > Chordata > Lepidosauria > Squamata > Lacertidae > Podarcis > Podarcis melisellensis. The sequence goes on along the minus strand of NC_138528.1, from coordinate 127,399,426 downwards.
GCGACGCTGCCGCGTCTTCAACATTTCAAGTATTATTTGGATACAAAATCCCTTTGAAAGATATAGGTCTTCTTGGATTCATTTTTTTTAAAAAATGGACAAAGCAGTTTGAATTCACCCACCAGCATGAATTATGACAGTGCAAGCACATCTGTTTGGAAGTCAACCCCACTGTGGGGATTACTCCCTGGCAAGTGAGTTTAGGGCTGCAGCAGAGGCACCATCTTCTGAAGAACATTGAGGGAGCCTGACACGAAGCTTGACATTGCGCTGGCGACATCCCATGGCGTCCTGACGTCACACGTGCGACATCGTACAATGTCCTGATGTCGCCTGTGCAAGGCTCCACATTTAGCCTCAACAATGGGGGAGGGGTGGCTCCCTTTAAAAAAAGAGCTTTGGTTTCCTGCAGCCAGCACCTATGGACTGCAGCCTCCAACTTCCATTTTCCAGTACTACTGCTCCTCAAGGACTCATAGCTGTCAAGCGTCCCTTATTTGGCGGGAAAGTCCCTTATCCCAGCGCTGTGTCCCGCTGCTGTCCCTTATTGATGATATCCCTTAAATTTCCCGGGTTTCAAAGGAAGCAGCTCCTCTCCCTCCCTCCCTCCCTGCCGGCCAGGGAGGAGGGAGGCTCCAACTGTGTTACTTGGCTGCGTTGCTCACCCAATAAGGAGTCTAAGAACTACTGGGGGGTGGAGCTTGCATGCCTTGTGCCGATCAAATTGGCCGCGTTGCCTGGGGACTCGCCTTTGCTCAGCACTTCCCAGCGGAGAAGTGACGGTGGTTTCCCTTGCTGCATTCCCTTTGCCGGGTTGCTGCGCTGTGGGAACCACCGCTTGAGGCTTCGTTTGGCTGCTGGCTGGGCTTTCTGCCTTTGGCTCGGAGGGGCTCAGAAGTCAAACATACCTGTGCTGGGAAAATCCCTTATTTTGGCTGCTGATCCCTTATTTTCAAATCTGTAAGTTGACAGCTATGCAAGGACTCCAACCACCTTGGAAAGTGGGAGAGGCTTCCTTGCATCTTCCCAAGTCCTTTAGCTCTTCGGAAGAGGGCTAAAGATTGCACAACTAATCTTCAGTTGTTTGAGCTCTGGTGCTTCTTGATCACCTGAGCATGGGAGCACATTGCAGCCAATGTGTTCAATTTCTACACTTTTTCAACCAAGAACGACCCAGCTTTTTTTAAACATGCCTTTGATTAATCGTGCGTTTTTTGCTGGCTCAGTTCTGTGTTATTTTTGTGCCACTCAAATATGTGAAATGGATGTTGTTATGAGTTTGAAATATATATTGTGGGAGGAGTAAAAAAGGAAGAGAAAGAGGGTTGTGTTTGTTTGAGGGTAATGACTGTTTGTTAGTCAGCTTTTGTCTCTTATTTCATGCAGCGCCTGTTTCTTTCGTCCATTTGTCCTATCTTTCCCACCCGCACCGCCCTATTTTATTTGTGTTCCCAGTTGATTTATATGTCCAGAGTACACCTAGACCAAGGAAGACAAACAGTCAGAAGTTTAATTATTGATTGACAAACATCATGAACTTACAGTAGCTCCTGGGGTGCACTAAACACACACATTTGAGAGCGGGGCAACTGACGCCCTCCACATAAGAATTCACCCAGCAGCGAAAATAACATAAAATTGCATTCTGTTGGGGGGGTTGCTTGCAAATTCCATCCACTAGGAAAATTGTGATTGCAAAATCGCAGATATGTGCATGAAAATGCATGCAGATAGCTTGGTTTTCTTTAATGCAGAAATGGCACTAACTGAATGTAAGACTGGGGAAATGAGAAACCGAGATAAATGGAAATTGACAGATTTTTCCCTTCCCAATCTTCACATGGAAACGGAGCGATTTCCTGCAGATTAGGATGGTTTAAATCTTATCAAAACAAACATGGTTTACTGGACAAAAGCCGGCTCCCTCGGCTAGTAAAGCGAGATGAGCGCTGCAACCCCAGAGTCGTTCGCAGCTGGACTTAATGGACAGAGGTCCTTTACCTATACCTTTAGACATGAATAGGGTTTTGCTGGAAAGAAACTAGCACACAAGAACATACTCGCAATCTTCCTCCCAAGAGTTGAAAGAGGCATATGTGGGGTTGGTTGGTTGCTTAGCAGGCAGTTCGTTTCTTGTGGAGATGGGATGCAGTCTACTACTCCTGCGCTCTGGTTGCAGAAGTCACTGTGGCCAAGATCCATGGTTTCCTAGGTTACAGACATAACATCAGCTTGCAGAGTGGAGGAGTATAGCTGGAGCCATTTTGAGAAGAGAGACTACTGAATACACAGACAAATTAGGTCAGGCACCCACTTTGAACAAGGACTAGCTCTATAGCATAATTAGCGTAAAGTTTAATCTAGCCCAGAAAATGACAGATAGGAATTTTATGGTCTTAGATATATGGTAATGTTCATAAGTGTACCAACCAAGCACATGCATAGATCAGCACAGGAAGGCCAACCTGGAACCATTTTGATTCCTAAACTGACCAAATCTTTTCTCTGCAAGGTCAAAATGGAAGAGCCTCCCCATTGCCTTTTCCTTCACAAATCCTGTCTTAAGGGTATGTCTGTGTTTGAATAGGGTGTGAGCCTGTGACCTGGCCCAGGAACTAAGTATTTATCACTACAAAAGACTGGCCAGGCCAGGAAATCCAATCAAGTAACCTGCCAGACAGGATATAAACAATGACAGAAGAAAAACAATATCAAAATTTCTGTTTTAGACCCCCTTTTCTGTGATGTAGGTGTGATGTATCTGAGGGGTGCTCTTAGGTTACACCCCTTCTGTGATGTATGTATGATGTTTCTGGGGGTGGTCTTGATCTACAGGGTGGCAATTTCAAAAGTCTTTATAAGGCCTTGCACACCATTTTTCTGGGTCCCTCCTCTCTCCTGCAAGTGAGGGGAGCACCCTGTTGCAACAGATCAATAAAGGCCAAGCCTAATTTTTGTTGGGGATTGTAGGGAAAGACCTGCCAAAAAAGTTGAAAAACATCTTCATGTATGCGACAACGGCCGTGAGAGTTCTGGTAGCCCAAGGATGGAAGACTGAAGAAACTGGCAAAACTGACACATAAACTACGGAATAAGGATAACTGTGACTTTAAGGATGAATGGGAACCCTTCACAAAGTATCTGAAGATGCAACAAAGCAAACTGGACTCCTTGGCAGGTTTTGAATAAACATTCACAATTTTTTTACTGATAATAATAAGCTAAACAGTTGGAAGATCTATACAACTCTGTAACATGCAGAAAATAGCATTATTGGAGAAACCAAAGACTGGAACTGAGGGAATTCGGGGGGTGGGATGGGGGTGGGTTTTATGGGGGGAGGAAAAATGGGGGGGGAATAAGGATATGTTTTTGGAAAATATGTTTTGTTATAATTTTGAATAAAATTTATTAAAAAATAAAAATAAAAATAAAGGCCAAGCCTACAGGCTGCTGTTTTGCTCCAAGTTATCCTGGTTGGTGTCTTTGTTTTTTGTCCAAGGGAGCCCTCGGATTTTTCCGTTAACATTTCCCACTCTGGATATTAGCCCCATAACTGTAGGCGAGGGCCTTCCTTCAGTTAGGCAATTCCTCCCCAAAGGAGGCTTTACCCTGTGGACCTAAGAGCTGAAAAAAAATGTAAATTATCCATTGTGTATTTCTGCCACAGGTTTCACTCTGTTGCCGATTGTTGTTATTATTCTGGTTATCCTTGCAAGGCAGCAGAGTTGCCTGTTGCTGGTGAACCGTGCTACGAATGCCTAACTACGTCCCTTTATCACTGCGGCATCTAAAAATTCCCAGTGAGTTGCAGATTTAATCTTGCTGTATTCCTGCAAAGCGGGGAAGTATCGCACAGGTCAGAAACACTGGTATTCCAAAATGCGTGTAACAGGCACGCGGCCCGTGTGAGAATTCAGAATTTATTTAGAATCTCATATTTAAAACAATTGCCACTCTCCAGTTCTGTTTTTCGTAATGGAATATAACTTATGTGGCTTTAAAAGAATGAACACGGCTGTCTGACTTGGCTTCCACTGCTAATCCTGACCCAAACAGAGAATACTGAGCTTTTTAACTAGACAGTGAGAGGGAGCCTCAGGAATTGGGAGACTCAGGGACAATGGAAACACCAGTTCTGGTTCAGGTGGGCCACGGGTTAAAGGGGCAGATGATGTGGTTGAGGACAGGCTCAGTGCAAGAGCCCAGATGAAGCAAACATGAAACCCAAAACAGGAGATGTGGTCATCATGTCCATTCATGGTCAAGCAGACCAGGTCCGGTCTCCATGTTGCTATCAGGTGCTCAGACTACGGCACCAAGTTTGCAGCAAGAGTTACATAGGGCTCTTCCAGATACAGTGGTACCTCGGGTTACATACGCTTCAGGTTACATACGCTTCAGGTTACAGACTCCGCTAACCCAGAAATAGTGCTTCAGGTTAAGAACTTTGCTTCAGGATGAGAACAGAAATTGTGCTCTGGCGGCGTGGCAGCAGAAGGCCCCATTAGCTAAAGTGGTGCTTCAGGTTAAGAACAGTTTCAGGTTAAGTATGGACCTCCGGAATGAATTAAGTACTTAACCCAAGGTACCACTGTATAGAATTTGCCTCCCAGGATCCTCTTTCAACTGTTCTGGGTGAGTGTGGGCCCCACCCCATAGGGCAGGTAGAAATGGGCCTTGAAACAGGGAGCAGGTCTTCCTTCCATCACTCATGGTGGCAGCAGCAGCAGCGAGTCCCATTGAACTGAAGGGGGTTTACTCCTAGGTAAGGGTGCACGCTGTGGGTTGAACCAGAGCCTAGGGATTGCCGATTGGAAGGTCAGCAGTTTGAATCCCCGCAATGGGGTGAACTCCCATTGCTTGGTCCCTGCTCCTGCAAACCTAGCAGTTCGAAAGCACGTCAAGTGCAAGTAGATAAATAGGTACCACTCCAGCGGGAAGGTAAACAGCGTTTCTGTGTGCTGCTCTGGTTCGCCAGAAGCGGCTTAGTCATGCTGGTCACATGACCCGGAAGCTGTACACCGGCTCCCTTGGCCAATAAAGCGAGATGAGCACCGCTACCCCAGAGTCACCCACGACTGGACCTAATGGTCAGGGGTCCCTTTAGCTTTAGCCTGCAGCTACAATTCTGCAGCTGTGGGTAAGTCTGTGCAGACCTCTTTGCAAGCTGCCTGTGTGTATTTATAGAGCCAGGGCTGCCAGCTGTTGCATGCTAAGAGTATAAACCACTAGTATTTATTGATTCTCTACTCTTTCAAAATTCCCAGTGCGCATTATCATACAGAATAATGGCATTTGCCTCTCCCTCTCGCTGGACTTTCAATCATTTCTTCTTCTTTTTTAAAGTCTTCTGTTTGTTTATGCAGCTCTATGCAAAAATTGGACAAGCTATTGGGAAAGCAGAGGTGTTTGTATATTTGAAGTTGTTGGGGGGTTTTGTTTGTTTGTTTTAAAGCAGCACTCAACTCCATATAGCATATCCTTCTCCAGTAAGCATATTCTCTGAAGAGCGTTTTCTTCACTTAAAACGTTTGTTCTGGTATTCCGAGCTTCTCAAATAGAGGATAAAGACCTCTTATCCCCTAGATGCAAATAGAAAAGGGGCTCTAACCACAGCCATTTAAAAGAAAGGTATCCTAGCAGTGACTTTCAGTGATTCATTTTGAGTGGGAAGGAGGGCTGATAGTGTTGTACCTCGGGTTAAGTATTTAATTCATTCCGGAGGTCTGTTCTTAACCTGAAACTGTTCTTAACCTGAAGCACCACTTTAGCTAATGGGGCTTCCTGCTGCTGCCGCGCCACCGGAGCATGATTTCTGTTTTCATTCTGAAGCAAAGTTCTTAACCTGAAGCACTATTTCTGGGTTAGCGGAGTCTGTAACCTGAAGCGTATGTAACCTGAGGTACCACTGTACAGTAAGAACTTTGCTTCAGGATGAGAACAGAAATTGTGTGGCGGCGGCACAGCGGCCCCATAACTAAAGTGGTTCTTCAGGTTAAGAACAGTTTCAGGTTAGGAACGGACCTCCAGAACGAATTAAGTTCTTAACCCGAGGTACCACTGTATATGATGGTGAGAGGAACAATAATAATTCTCAGAAGGGGAGATTTGCAATCTGGTTTCAAATCCCCATTCAACAGGGATAACATCTACAGGGGGCCATGGGGGCCAGCTCCCCGAACATTTTGGGGGTAAAAGGTAAAGGTACCCCTGCCCGTATGGGCCAGTCTTGCCAGACTCTAGGGTTGTGCGCTCATCTCACTCTATAGGCCGGGAGCCAGTGCTGTCCGCAGACACTTCTGGGTCACGTGGCCAGCGTGACAAGCTGCATCTGGCGAGCCAGCGCAGCACACGGAATGCTGTTTACCTTCCCGCTATAAAGCGGTCCCTATTTATCTACTTGCACCCGGGGGTGCTTTCAAACTGCTAGGTTGGCAGGCGCTGGGACCGAACGACGGGAGCGCACCCCGCCGCGGGGATTCAAACCGCCGACCTTGAGATCGGCAAGTCCTAGGCGCTGAGGTTTTACCCACAGCGCCACCCGCATCATTTTGGGGGTATCCAACCCCTAATTCCACAGCGATCCTCAAAAGTACACACCAGGATGAAGTTGCTTGGCCTTGTCGTGCCTTTTTGAGGATTGCCAAGGACGCTGCAGGGCAGATCTCTGCTGGGCGATCTCTGCCAGCAAGGGTGCCAATTTGAATAAAATACAGCTTCAGGTTACAGACTCTGCTAACCCAGAAATAGTACCTCAGTTTAAGAATGTTGCTTCAGGATGAGAACAGAAATCGTGCTCCGGTGGCGTGGCAGCAGCAGGAGGCCCCATTAGCTAAAGTGGTGCTTCAGGTTAAGAACAGTTTCAGGTTAAGAACGGACCTCCAGAATGAATTAAGTTCTTAACCCGAGGTACCACTGTATTGTGGGGGCCCAGGTAAGCCCCGCCTCGCATAATCGATCACATGATGCAGTGCCCCCCCCCCGAATGGGAATGACGGGTTGGGCGGGGCAAGCCACAGGCTCCCCCAACACTTCATATTGAGAAAAGGAAAGATGAAGGTGTTGGAGAGGAGGGAGCCCCCGGGACCTATGCCATTCAACAATACAAATTTCTTATAAGGACATATTTTTTTTATTGTTCATGTACAAGGTAAACAAGCTATAGCTTAGGGCCCCACTCTCTTGGAGGCCCCACAAAAAATTAAAGGGAAAAAACCTGGATGTACATTTCCAAAATATAAGTTAAAAAACAAATAAAATAAAACCTACATACAGCAACAGTGTTTTGTTGTTGTTGTGTAGGCTCCTATTTGTTACGAGCACATGGTTTTAGATACCTATTAGGTCCATAAATTGGGACGCGGGTGGCGCTGTGGGAAAACTTCAGTGCCCAGGACTTGCCAATCGTATGGTCGGCGGTTCAAATCCCTGCGGCGGGGTGAGCTCCCGTCGTTCAGTCCCAGCTCCTGCCCACCTAGCAGTTCGAAAGCACGTCAAAGTGCAAGTAGATAAATAGGTACCGCTCCGGTGGGAAGGTAAACGGTGTTTCCGTGTGCGGCACTGGTGCTGGCTCACCAGTTGCAGCTTTGTCACACTGGCCACGTGACCCGGAAGTGTCTTTGGATGGCGCCAGCTCACGGCCTCTAGATCGAGATGAGCACGCAACCCTAGAGTCGGACGCGACTGGCCCGTACGGGCAGGGGTACCTTTACCTTTTTAGGTCCATAAATTACCATATAGCATATATTCAACACAAAAAACCAACGATTTGTTGTTGACAAAGGACAGCTGGACATATAAAGGGCCCTATTACCTTCAGTAACTTAGAGCCTCATCAAACCTAAATCTGGACCTGATTATCCTATATTGAAAGTTTTTTTGGCAGAAGGTAAACTATCAACAGAACTGTATGAACAACCATACATTTACAGAGCAAAATATCCTATTGAATTATATACCCAACACATGGAACGTCACAAAAGGACAATACGAGTGCCCTTACCACAGCAAAAAGACTGATACTGATGAATTGGAAAAATAAAAATGCGGCTCCCTTCTACGATTGGATTGAAGAGTTATACAAACTCGCAACAGATAAACAACTTGCATATAAATGCGGGCTTGCCATGGACAAATTCAATGATACTTGGAATCCATTCTTACAAATACTGTAATAGGTTAAGATCTGGTGAAGTACAGTAACAGCTTTGTAAAATAATAATAACAAAAATAAAATAAGGATGTATGTGTAAAAGTGTAGCCAACACCTACATACCTACACCCACAAAAGTTCTCAGAAAATATACATTTTGTATTTTTGCCACACACCCACTAAACTGTGTTGGAAGAGGAGAAGTTGATGGAGAAGGCTGGGCGGGTATTTTTGTCTTCCCTTACAGGAGAGCTGCCCACGATGACATTCACAGCTGACTCTTGTCTTCAGACGTGGGTTGCCACCCAAGAGCTGTGAGATGTAGGTGTGGTGAAGAACTGGTGGTCCTTCAGAGAGCCAGTGTGGTGTAGTGGTTAAGACCGGTAGACTCGTAATCTGGTGAACGGGGTTTGCGTCTCCGCTCCTCCACATGCAGCTGCGGGGTGACCTTGGCCTAGTCACACTTCTCTGAAGTCTCTCAGCCCCACTCACCTCACAGAGTGTTTGTTGTGGGGGAGGAAGGGAAAGGAGAATGTTAGCCACTTTGAGACTCCTTCAAGTAGTGATAAAGCGGGATATCAAATCCAAACTCTTCTTCTTCTTCTACAGATGTGGATCAACTCCAGCTCCCTTCCTCCTTGACCTTTGGCCATGCTGATGAGAAGTGGAGTCCAACAACATCTGTAGAAGCACAGGTTCCCCACGCCATCCTACAAGGAGGAGCTGGGGAGGCAAAAGCAGCAGCTGGACAAACATTCAGTCTCCCATGTGCCGCATTTATATCTGAAGCCGCTCACCTTCCCTGTGCAATAATTCAGCAGCAAACCATGTTTGAAGTCTAGACAAAAAGGTAAAGGGACCCCTGACCATTAGGTCCAGTCGTGGCAGACTCTGGGGTTGTGGCGCTCATCTCGCTCTATAGGCCGAGGGAGCCGGCGTACAGCTTCCGGGCCATGTGGCCAGCATGACTAAGCAACTTCCGGTGAACCAGAGCAGCGCACGGAAACACCGTTTACCTTCCCGCTGGAGCAGTACCTATTTATCTACTTGCACTTTGATGTGCTTTCGAACTGCTAGGTTGGCAGGAGCAGGGACCGAGCAACGGGAGCTCACCCAGTTGCGGTGATTCAAACCGCCGACCTTCTGATCGTCAAGTCCTAGGCTCTGTGGTTTAACCCACAGCGCCACCCACGTCCCTATTTGAAGTCTAGGACCTGTCACCAAAATCACATACAATTCCATCCTGAAGAGGCTCGGTTCACTTAGCTTATTCTCCTGCGTTTCCTGGGCCAGCTTTTGTGGACATTTTGACCAAATATGCACTCAAAACAAAATTCAGACATTTGACTCTGTATTGTGGCTTTCTTTGTGCATAGCTCACTCTTTTATGGTAATCAGATGTCCTGCCAACATTTTCTGCAGCTATGTACACCAGCAAAGGGAACCAGATGCTTCTTGTTTTCCTTCGAAATATATATCAGTGTTGGTTTTGTTTAGTGTTTCAGAGGATTGGCGAAAAGACAGCTTTTAATAAGCCTGGGCTGCATTGCCCTGTGTTTCCCAATGTACTAATAGTTTTGGCTGCAGCTCCTCATCTTGATTTAAAATCTGTCCTCATCTCTCATACAAATGAGCCTCTCAAAAAATAAAAAACAGGCTGGTTTAATTCATCTCACGTGTTTAACTTAGTTTTCATTCAGAATAGATGGTTCCATTTTTAAACAGGAAGGGGATGTGGAAAGTAACTAAGTTTCAGCTTTCTTTCTTTCTTTTCTTTTTTGCACACATAAGCCAATCAGAGATGGAGAGATGGAAAATTATTTGGCCCTCCTTAGGTTTAATGTTTGCTTCAAACAGCAGAAGGCTTTGAAAGAAGCTGCAACAGTATCTAAGGAGATGCCATGTTCTTCTGTCCTAGTTCGTGGTCAGAGAGCTTCCTTGTCAATCAACTGTCGTGTGTAAATCCTATCTTGTCATCACTAGCTGAAGATTCGGTGGGTTGTTGTTTTTTTAATCCATTGGAAAGGTTGTGTGTGCAGTGATATTTCCTGAGATATACAACACATCCCTAGGGAAGGCTTGACACCATATCCTGATCTTTATCCTAAAAGTAGTCTCCTGAATCTGAATCCCATTTCAGTTATTCCCATTTTACAGATGAAGAACTGAGGCTGAGAAGTGCAGCTTGCAGCTTGCCCAAAAGCTATCTACTGAATCAACAGCTGAAAATGAGTTAAATCAATACTATGGTTAGCTTTTCCACCACATTGGAACAAACCATTAAACAACAACAACAACAATTTATGTATCCTTTTCACTAGTTAGAAATTTGGCATATGTTCAAGAGGAGTCTAAACACTTTGGGAACCTTGGGATGCCAATTCTACCCTTTTCTGGTTCTATTAAAGGTAAAGGGACCCCTGACCATTAGGTCCAGTCGTGGCTGACTCTGGGGTTGCAGCGCTCATCTCACTTTATTGGCCGAGGGAGCCGGTGTACAGCTTCCGGGTCATGTGGCCAGCATGACTAAGCCGCTTCTGGCGAACCAGAGCAGCACACGGAAATGCCGTTTACTTTCCCGCCAGAGCGGTACCTATTTATCTACTTGCACTTTGACGTGCTTTCGAACTGCTAGGTTGGCAGGAGCAGGGACCGAGCAACGGGAGCTCACCCCGCCGCGGGGATTCAAACCGCCGACCTTCTGATCAGCAAGTCCTAGGCTCTGTGGTTTAACCCTGGCTCTATTGCCATGCCTTTAAAAGCCACATGATACCTGGAATCATGATACCTGGAAGCATAGCAGATGAAGCTATTCCCATCGTATCTTCATGTCTGTAGAAACATCACCCGCTGAATGTCTGGTTATCTGGTTATGTGCTAATGGCACAGGAGCAGGTCTAGTTTTTCAGCCTAGGATTTGTGCAGGCTGCTCCAACAGGGAACAACCTGGGAAGAGAGAGAGAGAGAGAGAGAGAGAGAGAGAGAGAGAGAGAGAGAGAGAGAGAGAGAGAGAGAGAGCGAGAAGCTTTCTATTTTCCTCCAAGAAAGCAGGCATACACAACTGCAACTGATCTGTTCCAGTTCAGGTACGAGTCAAAGACCGGAAAGATTTTAACTTCAAACGGAGCCATTAGGGTCACCGCCTCCATCTGATCTCCAAACCGATCTTTTCTAAACGATTTCAGCATTCCATTCGGCCCACCCAAGACCCAGGAGAGCATAAACCGTTGCTGCTCCCCTGGAAGAAGGCAGCTTTGAAGGGCAAAGCAATCTCTTTCATAGACATTCCAGGGCTCCCTCCTGCCCAACACCTTCATCTTTCCTTTTCTGAATAGTCAGCAGGGACATCTCCCACGTCCCGACTTCTACTTCCAATGTCCTGCAACGTTATGAAGTGCTGGGGGAGCCTGTGGTTTGTGGTGTGGCCTTGCACGCTCCTGCCCCATTGCTGTAGCTCGTTGTGGGTGCCTTCTGCCTGTGAAGGACTGGCTGGATGAGGAAGAGTAGTGGGTGCTGCCTGCCCAAGAGCCTGAAAAAAAAAATTAAGGTCTTATATATACACCGTATTTTTCGCTCTATAAGACGCACCAGACCACAAGACCGCACCTCGTTTTTGGAGGAGGAAAACAAGAAAAAAAATATTCTGAATCTCAGAAGCCAGAACAGCAAGAGGGATCGCTGCGCAGTGAAAGCAGCAATCCCTCTTGCTGTTCTGGCTTCTGGGATAGCTGCGCAGCCTGCATTCGCTCCATAAGACGCACACACGCTTCCCCTTACTTTTTAGGAGGGAAAAAGTGAGTCTTATAGAGCAACAAATACGGTATATAAAATAAATGTTCATAACTGCACATATAAACCACATGACTGAAACCCCACAGAAAAAGTCCTGAAGCCATTTTGTCCCTCCCTCAAATATTTCTCTGCAAGGTCGAAGGAAAATGGAAAAGCCTCCCCATTGTCTTCTTGTTCACAAATCCTGTCTTAAGGGCATGTCTGTGTATGAATAGGGTGAGCCTGTGACTTGGCTCAGGAACTAAGTATTTGATATTACAAAAGACTGGCCAGGCTCCCCAGGTAATCCAATCAAGTGACCATTAAGAGGTAACCTGCCAGACAGGAGATAAATAACACACTCAGATTTCTGTTGTAGACCGCCCTTTCTGTGATGTAGGTATGATGTATTTGGGGGGTGGTCTTCAGCCACACCCCTTTCTGTGGTGTATGTATGATGTTTCTAGGGGTGGTCTTGGACTCCAGAGCAGGCAATTTAAAATGTCTATATAAGGGCGGGCACACCTTTGTTCTGAGTCCTCCTTCTTTCCTTCATATTAGGGGAGCACCCTGTTGCAACAGTTAATAAAGATCAGGCTTACTAGCTGCTTTGCTTCTCAATATTCTCTGGATGGCCTCTGTTCTTCCCTCTGACCGATGGAGAACCTACAAAGGACTCTATAAGGACTCTTGTGTCCCCCATAAGGGAATAAGGGCAGATTTTTGTTTATTACAAGTCCCCCAGGAATGACTTTAACTTTTCACGGTCAGAATTTGGGGGGAGGAAGTGCAGCTTATATTTGGGCCAATATGGTAATTACTATTTCCCTCACATATTTCGCTTTTCATTTTAGATGATGAAATAGAACTGGTTGTGCTCTTTTTTTAAAAAAAGAAAAGAACAAAAATAATAGAGAAAATAAGTTACGAAAGTTTTCCCTAGGGGAACAGAATATTCATCACTAATCCCCCAACCAATGATAATTGCAAGCAGGATGTTAATTTAACATTGAGTAGCCAACAAGAACAGTAAATAGCAACTGGAAGTAAAGATTATAGCAGGATCTTGCCCACGAGGAGAGGTTCTGCTGGATATTATAGCTCCATATTAAGTGCTGTATGGAATCTTCGCTTTAATTTCCCTTTCTGCTTTAATTCTGCTTTATGAAAAAGCAAGGCCTCAGCTTTCCCCAAGGGCTGCAGCATGGAATGAGCCTTAGAAATCCTGAGGCACCATCTTGACGATTCAGCAATTAAAACCGAGCCAAGGCAGCCCGAGACATTTTGATGTGTGGGTTGGAAAATTCAAATGCTTTGGTGTTTCGAAATATACAGCTATAAACTAAGCAGTGGCCCATTCGCTCCCCTTCCCTTGTTCTGCAGAATCCGCTGCTTTACCATATCTAATTGGAGGATCACCTCTGAAACCTGGAGATCTTGAAGATAGCTTTTGCAAACAAGTGAGGGCCGAGGACAGATTTAGCACTTCAAAGAGCAAGTGCCATTAAAAAGAGAAATAATTCACAGATTTGTCACAGAAGCCTAAACATAATTGGCTTGATTTAAGGGTCCTCACTATGAGAACCTTTCCAAAACTTTATTCTTAAATACCAAGACAACTGGGCCATTTTTCTTCCTTCCATCTGCACTTTATTTATAATGGTTTCCCACAAGCCCTTCTTCTCCTCCCTCCATCTTTTTTTTTCAACTAGCCATTTTTTCCCCTGGAGAGGGTTCCACTTTGCGTTCATTTTCTGTTTGAGATTTATAAACATTGTCAAGAATTCCAGCTGCTGATCTCTGCTCGGTGACACTTTCCCCAAACTAGATTCTTTGCTGTTCTTAAGGATCCCTTAATATTTTAATGCTCAAAATGATAAATTTCTGGTTTCCTTAAGCTTCATCCCTCCTCAGACCTTTGAGGTGCTGTGATTTGTGGCTATTTTCATAAATTACTTTGCTGTGGATTTGTTCGGTGTATAGTTGGCCAAAAGAGGGAAAGGCGAGTTGTTGTTTTGTTGTTTTTTAAAAAAATACTCTCTCATGATCCATGATCCGCGAAGAAATAAAGAAAATATTAAAAATATCATATAGTAAAAGGCCAGAGGCATTCCTTTTAGGAATTAACGATATTCCAAAAGACAAAACTATTTTTTTCTTATACACAACGTCTGCAGCAAGAATCCTGATGGCTAAGTACTGGAAAGGGAATCAGTTACCCACTAGGGGAGAGTGGCTATGTAAGCTTTCAGAATACTTAGAATTAGCCAAATTGACAGACATAATAAGACAAAAACCAAAAAGTGAAGTAAAAAAAGAATTTGTTGTTGTTTAGTCATTTAGTCGTGTCCGACTCTTCGTGATCCCAGAGCACGCCAGGCACTCCTGTCTTCCACTGCCTCCTGCAGTTTGGTCAAACTCATGCAGGTTGCTTCAAGAACACTATCCAACCATCTTGTCCTCTGTCATCCCCTTCTCCTTGTGCCCTCCATCTTTCCCAACATCAGGGTCTTTTCCAGGGAGTCTTCTCATGAGGTGGCCAAAGTATTGGAGCCTCAGCTTCAGGATCTGTCCTTCCAGTGAGCACTCAGGGCTGATTTCCTTCAGAATGGATCGGTTTGATCTTCTTGCAGTCCATGGGACTCTCAAGAGTCTACTCCAGCACCATAATTCAAAAGCATCAATTCTTCGGCGATCAGCCTTCTTTATGGTCCAGCCTTCACTTCCATACATCACTACTGGGAAAACCATAGCTTTTACTATACGGACCTTGGCAAGGTGATGTCTCTACTTTTTAAGATGCTGTCTAGGTTTGTCATTGCTTTTCTCCCAAGAAGCAGGCGTCTTTTAATTTTGTGGCTGCTGTCACCATCTGCAGTCATCATGGAGCCCAAGAATGTAAAATCTCTCAGTGCCTCCATTTCTTCCCCTTCTTTTTGCCAGGAGGTGATGGGACCAGTGGCCATGATCTTCGTTTTTTTGATGTTGAGCTTCAGACCATATTTTGCGCTCTCCTCTTTCACCCTCATTAAAAGGTTCTTTAATTCCTGCTCAGTTTCTGCCATCAATGTTGTGTCATCTGCATATCTGAGGTTGTTGATATTTCTTACGGCAATCTTAATTCCGGCTTGGGATTCATCCAGCCCAGCATTTCGCATGATGAGTGCCTAAATGAATACCTCAAATGTCAAGGTTCCAGGACAGAAATCTGGCTGAGTCTGGAATAACCTTGTGAAGTGAAAGGATATGAAAGAGGGATTTATATCTAGATGTTAGGTTAGAGATGATAAAGAAAACAGGAAGACAGGAAGACACAATGAGAGATAAAGGAGGTGCTGTGGGATTGGTGGAAGTCAATGTCTTGCTGTTGTTTTAGTGTTTATAATATTAACTTGTAAGATGGATTTGTGTGTTTTTTGTTTTGTTGTTGTTGCTTTTTTAGTTTTTGAATGTCAATTTTTGTATGTTGTGTATTGTTATTTTTCGATATCTTTCGTGTTGTTGTTGATGTGTGGAAAATACTAACAATGTGTGGAAAATACTAACAATCCCACACACTCATACACCAAGTACTACAAATTAGTTTTGTTTCCGATATGCACAGACAATTCCTCATAACTTGACAAGGAATGACATTCCCCCTTCCTTCCAGGCTATGATTTGCTGAAGCCTTGTTGCGCTTAATTTTTTTCTTTATCACAAAGAGGACTTGGAAAATCTGGCTTTACAGCTGCCTAACTTCTTCTTTTAATAAATGCATTCCAAGCTTATGGTTTCCCCCTCTGATGTCAGCTAAGGGATATGTAAAGAAACAGACACACTCTGTCTCCTCTGTCTGAAATGTATATGGCCTTTTACTAAAGTTGCCCTTGCTTCTTTCTAGGGTAAGAGACGCTTTGGCTTTTAGAAACTTTTTTCACGCTGTGAGTTAATAAAGCTTCTCCATCGAAGAGGCCTGGGAAGGAAATGATGGTCAGGATTTTGTGCTACAATGGTGGATTATTGCTGAGCTATAAAGAACTCTTCAGCCCAGTTAAGCAACCTTTCGTGTCTTTCTAAAATATGGCTTTGAAGTTTGCTTGGCTGTCACTGCCCTTGAAGGAAACGAAAGGGTATCGTCACCTCAGCTTCCTTATTCAGCACTGCATGTGAGATAAATATGCTTCATAGGCCTATCTTTCGCAGAGCAACCCGGAACGTCCTGTGATATGACCTACGGTTTGTGCTGAGGCCAACATCTGCATGCAAAATGTTGTCAGGGTGGCACAGTCTTCGATTTGCAAGGTGTGTGTGGATTTCCTCTAGGGACTAGTCTAGGTAGATGATAGCTCAGTTGGTAGAGCATGAGACTCTTAACCTCAGGATTGTGAATTTGAGCCCCATGCTGGGCAAAAGATTCCTGCATCGTGGAAGGTTGTTGTTGTTGTTGTTGTTGGAGATTATAATAATATATGCATTGCAGGAGGTTGTCATTATCATCATTATTATTACTGGAGGTAATAATAATAAGAAGAATATATGCATTGCAGGTCCTGCCAACCTAGCAGTTAGCAAGCACATCAAGTGCAAGTAGATAAATAGGTACCACTCCGGCGGGAAGGTAAACGGCGTTTCCGTGTGCTGCTCTGGTTTGCCAGAAGCGGCTTAGTCATGCTGGCCACATGACCCGGAAGCTGTACGCCGGCTCCCTCAGCCAATAAAGCGAGATGAGCGCTGCAACCCCAGAGTCGGCCACGACTGGACCTAATGGTCAGGGGTCCCTTTACCTTTTTATGCATTGCAGGAGGTTGTTGTTGTTATTCTTGTTATTAGAATTTATAAGGTTGAACTAGATAACCCTTGTGGTCCTTTCCAACTCTACAATTCTAAGAATGAAACAATAATCCACTGAGGAGCAGTGATGGACTTGTAGAATTTCTCTAACCAAAGCGGCTGTGACTCCGCTATTTATTTCAACTGTTGTAACTGATCTGTGTGTCCACCCTATTGCTGCTTGAAGTTCTTTTCTTCTCGTTGAAATGAATGAGGTAAAAGCACAGAGTTGTAAGGGGCCTTGTTGTCCCAATTCCTTATCAGTGCGCAAACTCTAGAGTTATGGCCTCTCCAACCAGTGGCTTATCAGTTGCTGCTTGGAGACCTCCAGCAAACAACAGTGCATCACCCCTCTAGAAAATGGGTTCCGCCATCAAGATGTTTCTCCCAGTGTTCACCCAAAATCTACCATCCTTGAAATATACTCAGAGTCGCAAAGTGATTTCATGCTCTTTATTCAGCTCATAGTGGTGAGGAGGAATGAATGAAAGTCCCCTCAAAGTAACTGCTTTATATACATTATTTACACAATGGGCTGCACATGATTGGCTAATTCCGGAATTCTACTGTAAGCCAATCAGGTTGTGGATTCACTTCTATCTGAAGCATGATTGGGTGGTTCCTGCCAACCAGTCATACTGGTGCATTGTTCTAGGACCAATCAGACTGCTGCATTCTGAATCCTATTGTTCTAGGACCAATCAGACTGCTGCCTTTTGGATCCTATTGTTCTAGGACCAATCAGACTGCTGCCTTTTGGATCCTATTGTTCTAGGACCAATCAGACTGCTGCAGTTTGGATCCTATTCAACTCAGTACATAATAACCCTGTAACTTAAGTCCACCCAGTCTGGGGCAGCAGAAAACCAGTATTTTCCCTCTTCTACGTGCCAGCCTTGCCACATGGGGTGTGAGGGCCAGCCTAAGGCATTTTGTTTTCTGTACCAGAATAGGTACCCATGTCAAGTCGAGGTGCATAGTCCCCAAAGCTGTCCAAACTATTTTGGCTGCTGAGACAGAAAATCCCACAAGAGCCTCTTCCCAGCGTGAACATGCCCTGTTCCCCTCGCCTTCCCTCATAAGGCACATTTATTTCAGACTCCAGACCATCTTTGTTGTTCTTTCCCAGACTCATTTCAATTTGCGTGTGTTCTTGCTCAAATGTGCCACCCGGAACTCAGTGCGTTACTCCGGATGAGATCTCACGAGCGCAGAATAAAATGGAATTATTATTCCTTGTGATTTGGAAGCGACGGTTCGACTCGTGGAGCATAAAATTGCATTAGCCTTGTTTGCAGGCACATCAGACCGCTGGCTCATGTTCCACTCGCGGCTGACTTCAATTTGAGGTCCTTTCTCCGTGCGCTGCTGCTTAGCTAGGCACCCCACACCCGACGGCTGTGTGCTTTGTTATTTGTTTTTAAAATGCTGCGTGGGAAGGGTTAAACGGCTTTCATTCTAAATAAAGAAGAAGAAGAAAATATAAAACATCCCCTCCCCTTACTTTTCCACGGTCTGTTTGTTGCTTTCCTCATTTATCCTTGCAGTTGAGGCATAGAAACCTGAAAACAAGGAAAGGTGACTGGGGGCAGAGAAAAACACACACACACACACACACACACACACGACAATAAAGAAGTCATTGCAGATCAAGGAAAACAAACAGAAGCTTGGCAGATCAAGAGAGGGCTGCACCAAAGCAGCCAACCTCCCCCCACACCCTCCTCAAAAAGCCAAAACAGTAGTTGGAGTGGAGGATATCAGTTACCAAGACAAGGGATTGCAGGGAGAGAAGGCCACTGGGGAGAGGAGAGGCAAGGGTGTTGCCTTGTTCTTGCTTTGTTCT
Source organism: Podarcis melisellensis (assembly GCF_964234715.1). Lineage (NCBI taxonomy): Eukaryota > Metazoa > Chordata > Lepidosauria > Squamata > Lacertidae > Podarcis > Podarcis melisellensis. The sequence goes on along the minus strand of NC_138528.1, from coordinate 127,380,842 downwards.
TCCGCGGATGTTCTTACAAGGGTTATTTTCCTCCATGGCCTGTTAAGCAGACAGCAAGATGAGAGAGCCAAGCCCAGCAACAGTTGCAGGTCCCCATCCTTCATCCCTCTCAAGGAGAATGATTGAACCAGGTACAGTGGTGCCTCGCAAGACGAAAAGAATCCGTTCCGCGAGTCTCTTCGTCTTGCGGTTTTTTCGTCTTGCGAAGCAAGCCCATTAGCGGCTTAGCGGATCAGCGCTATTAGTGGCTTAGCGGATCAGCTGTTAAGCGGCTTAGCGGATCAGCTGATAAGCAGCTTAGCGGCTTGGGAAAAGGGGGGGAAGGAAAAAACCCCCGCAGGAACTCGCAAGACATTTTCGTCTTGTGAAGCAAGCCCATAGGAAATTCGTTTTGCGAAGCACCTCCAAAACGGAAAACCCTTTCGTCTAGCGGGTTTTCCGTCTTGCGAGGCATTCGTCTTGCAGGGCACCACTGTACCGTATTTTTCGCTCCATGAGACACACCTGATCATAAGACGCACCTAGTTTTTAAAGGAGGAAAACACACACAATATTCTGAATCAAATGTTGTACTAAACTAATGCAGCAAAGTGGGCAGCTCCTGTCTGCTTTGCTGCTTTAAAGCGAGCCACGGAGGAGGGACAGACGGGAGCCATGGCTCCCCTTCCTTCCCTCTGTGGCTCGCTTTAAAGCAGCAAAGCGGACAGGAGCTGCTTACACGTCCCTCCTCCGTGCAGCATTCACTTCATAAGACGCACAGACATTTCCCCTTACTTTTTAGGAGGAAAAAAGTGCATCTTATGGAGTGAAAAATACAGTACAGTGGTACCTCGGGTTACATGAGAGCCAGTGTGGTGTAGTGGTTAAGAGCGGTAGATTCGTAATCTGGTGAACCGGGTTCGCTTCCCCGCTCCTCCACATGCAGCTGCTGGGTGACCTTGGGCCAGTCACACTTCTTTGAAGTCTCTCAGCCCCACTCGCCTCACAGAGTGTTTGTTGTGGGGGAGGAAGGGAAAGGAGACTGTTAGCCGCTTTGAGATGCCTTTGGGTAGTGATAAAGCGGGATATCAAATCCAAACTCTTCTTCTTCTTCTACATACGCTTCAGGTTACATACGCTTCAGGTTACAGACACCACTAACCCAGAAATATTACCTCGGGTTAAGAACTTTGCTTCAGGATGAGAACAGAAATCATGCTCCGGTGGCGCGGCAGCAGCAGGAAGCCCCATTAGCTAAAGTGGTGCTTCAGGCTAAGAACAGTTTCAGGTTAAGTATGGACCTCTGGAACGAATTAAATACTTAACCTGAGGTACCACTGTACATGCATTGCAGGAGGTTGTCATTATTATTATTATTATAGGTAATAATAATAATAATAATAATAATAATAATAATATATGCATTGCAGGTCCTGCCAACCTAGCAGTTCGAAAGCATGTCAAAGTGCAAGTAGATTAATAGGTACCGCTCCATAGGTACCGCAGTGGCGGTGCAGCGGCAGCAGGAGGCCCCATTACCTAAAGTGGTGCTTCAGGTTAAGAACAGTTTCAGGTTAAGAACAGACCTCCAGAACAAATTAAGTTTTTAACCCGAGGTACCACTGTACTTTAATAAGGAGAGAGGATGCACATGAAAAGTCCACTGAACCAGGAAGCAGGCAGCTGAAACACCAGTCAGATGAAACAGCTCCTCCAGTGCTCTAGAAGTTGGGGTGACCCCAGCCCAGTCACGGGGCCCGTCAATGTCCAGCCTCAGATCCCATGCTGATGGCACTTGCTTGCTAGCCAATGAGATTGTTCGCACTAGTCTCCGTACCTGTTCCTTAGAGTGATGTGGTTCTTTGCAAATCATCATCTGGTCTAGAGACCCCCGGGCTCGGTTGAAGCTCAACTCTGTCTTCCCCTTTCTGTCTGTCCTGTTCAATCACAGCCATTTATTTATCTTCTCTGGTGCTGGTGCTATTGTTCCCAAGCTAATGCATCTTTCCCTCCCCTGGAGTGAGCTGGGACAATCAGGAATCAAATGGGTAGCATGATGGTGTCATCCTGCTAGTACCACTGAGGGCAAGCAAAAGCACATTTAGTGCACTTGTGTGGTTTTTTTTTAAAAGTTAATAGCAGCTGCAGGGGCCTGGGATGATGATAATAATAATAATAATAATAATAATAATAATAATAATAATAATAATAATAATAATTTATTTATACCCCGCCCATCTGGCTGAGTTTCCCCAGCCACTCTGGGCGGCTCCCAATCAACTGTTAAAAACAGTACAGCATTAAATATTAAAAACTTCCCTGAACAGGGCTGCCTTCAGATGTCTTTTAAAGATAGGATAACTGTTTATTTCCTTCACATCTGAAGGGAGGGTGTTCCACAGGGTGGGTGCCACTACTGAGAAGGCCCTCTGCTTGGTTCCCTGTAACCTCGCTTCTCGCAATGAGGGAACCGCCAGATGAAACTTGCAAGGGCAAAGGGATAAAAAAATCCCATCGCTGTCCCCATGGTTTCAATGGCATTTATACAACAACACCACATTGCATGAAAAACATCTCATCTAGACTGTACACAGGCTTATTATCTGATATCTTTTTCAACCAGTCAGTTAGAGGTTATTGAACCCTGACTCCTGCGCATGCAAAAGAAGTCCTCTGCTGCTGCTGATCTATGGTCAGCCTTCTGCTCTGCAGGCTACTTTGCAAATAATTATGCCAGATAGATTCGGCTTCCCACCATCGCAGCACCCCATGGGTGCCACCCAGTGAAAAATCCCACAATAGCTAATGTTGTTGTTGTTTAGTTGTTTAGTCGTGTCTGACTCTTCGTGACCCCATGGACCAGAGCACGCCAGGCGCTCCTATCTTCCACTGCCTCCCGCAGGTTGGTCAAACTCATGTTCGTAGTTTGAGGACACTGTCCAACCATCTCATCCCCTGTCGTTCCCTTCTCCTTGTGCCCTCCATCAGGGTCTTTTCCAGGGAGTCTTCTCTTCTCATGAGGTGGCCCAAATATTGGAGCCTCAGCTTCAGGATCTGTCCTTCCAGTGAGCGCTCAGGGCTGATTTCCTTCAGAATGGATGGGTTTGATCTTCTTGCAGGCCATGGGACTCTCAAGAGTCTCCTCCAGCACCAGAATTCAAAAGCATCAATTCTTCTGCGATCAGCCTTCTTTATGGTCCAGCTTTCACTTCCATACATCACTACTGGGAAAACCATAGCTTTAACTATATGGACCTTTGTTGGCAAGGTGATGTCTCTACTTAAAAAACAGCAGCTAATAGTTTTGGACTATTTGCCCCAGCCAGCAGCCGGCACAGCCAAGCGTTGGGGTGAGGAGAACTCTAGTCTGTGGGGTTGGGTGACATCTAGGAGTAAGAGCCAAGCGCTGGCAATGTTTGTTTGATTCACCGGAATATTTGATAAGATTCCTTGCCTAGGTGTCAAGAAATTAATTAAAATGGGAACGCGGCAAGATCTTAGGAGAGAATGAGTAGCGCCGAGTCATAGGCTGGTCTACCTGCTTGCACCTGTTGGCAATTAATTATGGCTTCATTCATTATGCTCGTCTTTGGGTTTTCATCCGTCCAGAATATTTTTCAAAGTTGTTTTTGTAAGAGGAAGTTGCGGCGGGGAGGCGGGGGGGGGGAGAGAAATACTCTTCTGTAAGATAAGATTATAAACAGTTAAAAAAAAAAGGAAGGAAGGAAGGAAGAATGGGTTTGTCAGACTGTAATCAACTCTTGAGGGTGCTTTGGAAGAAACGGATCCCGGTCTCAGAGCAATCTGAACACAGAGAAATCACTTTCATTAAAACGTTAAGCCTTTGATTACCGTTGTATCGCATCAAATTGACTCCTATCATTTGGCAGCTGGTATTGGGAGACTCTTGATAGCACAGCTATTTGTCCCCCCCCCACCTCCCAATGTAAAAGTACTGGCTGTGTGTGTGTGTGTTTTGGGGCAGAGAGGAGAGATGCTGTGTTGGATCATTTCAAAATTTGCTTATTTATTTTGCCCCTTCCTCTCCCAACCCCCTCCCCAAGAAAATAAAAAAAGCGACGCCAGGGAAAGGCCCGTTCCGCCTCCTCGAGCTAAATGAAAAAGCTTTTAGGCTCCGTGAAGTGCGGGCCGCTCTGCTCGGCGCACCACCTGAGCCGTATCCCGATCTATTAGACTTTAAACAGAGCCAGCCAACGCAGCTGCTTCGCCTCTTGTTTTTCTATTACCTGCTTTTTAGCTCTCCCGTATAGTGGAGGGGAATCTGGAGCCAAAGTGATTTACAGGCTGTTGCAGGAGGACAGGCCTGACATTGATTGAGTCACTTATCTCTCTTTTCTGTGGCCGGCCTGATGACAGCCTTCCCCGCAGGTATCAATCAGCACATCAGTTCCCCGGGCCTAGGTGAGGGGGAGAGCTGCCAGGGTCGCATTTTGACTGTCATATTCATCTAAACTGCCAGCTGGCCCTCCTTGCTTAAGGAACCTCTCTCTTTGCCACACACATCGCCAGAGGAGGAGAATGGGGTGGGTGCAGAAACAGCACTGCCCCACTTTCCGTGGCGACTCTTCTTCCTCTGGACACCCCTGGCTCTCGCTTTCCCAGATGTCCCCAAGTTAACGTGCATCTTCCTCTCTGCCACATCCGCCTGTCACGGCAATCTTCAGAAACCCACGTTGTAATTTGCACAAAATAGATGTGATTAAAGCTGGAGCTGGAGTCGAGGGGTGGCGGAGCACAGCGAGCGAGAGGCAGGAGGGAGGGAGAAGATGGGGAGGCGGAAATCTCTTGTTTACGTGCGTCTTGTCATAAGCCAAGCAAGTAAGATGATTAAAATAACCGCAAGTAACTGGTTCAGGATTTATTCCCTGCTGATGAAGAAAGGCGGGGGGCGGGGGGAGCAGGCATGGAAGGAAGGACAGGGCGATGGTGCAAACAAGGCTGTGGATCCGAGCCACTGAATCCAGCCCAGACTTCATGGCGCTTTCTTCTCACGTCTCTGAGAAATGATAAAAATTGGGAAGCAGGCAACATGGTGGCCGAGATGGATGGCTTTTATGTCATGCTGCATATTTTAGGAGACTCCGAGAAAGCACTACAGATTGCTTTATTCCTAAAGAGATAGGATCTCACAAGAGGCAGGAGAAGGCAACATGATCTGGAGGGTGTATATTTAAGGCTTCACTGGGTGATGGGCTGTTGTTTTTCTCTTTTGCTGCTGGGAGGACCTCAGAATGGGAAGTTCTGTTTTTTTAAGCAGCATCGTACAAAGCAGGATAATAATATAATAATAATTTATTATTTATACCCCGCCCATCTGGCTGGGTCCCCCCAGCCACTCTGGGCGGCTTCCAACAAAACACTAAAATACAATAACCTATTAAACATTAAAAGCTTCCCTAAACAGGGCTGCCTTTAGATGTCTTCTAAAGGTTTGGTAGTTGTTGTTCTCTTTGACATCTGGTGGGAGGGCGTTTCACAGGGCAGGTGCCACTACCGAGAAGGCCCTATGCCTGGTTCCCTATAACTTGGCTTCTTGTAGTGAGGGAACTGCCAGAAGGCCCTGGGCGCTGGACCTCAGTGTCCGGGCAGAACGATGCAGCTGGTGTTTACAATCTTGTGTATCGTAAAGCTGCAATCCTAAATTGAACTATCAGTGGGACTTATTTTGGGGTGTACGTGCATAGGACTGTGCTATAAGTGTGTGTTTCGTGTGTACACACATATGCACACAAACATGCACATATATTATCAAGTTATGTGGAGGTGTGGTGCACTGAATTTGGAAAAGTGAGAAACCAGCATGGCCAGATTTGTCCATCCCCACTACAATCTGCACGACACTGTTTTCCTAAAACGGGCACTTAATTCATTGGGAAACGAAGAGATTTGGTCTTGTGTGAATGCAAGCATGGGAATGTAGGGTGGGAGGCAGGGCAGGGGGGGAGTGCCTATGTTCGAGTTGCAATGCAAGCCCAGATTATATTGGGGCAAAAAGGCAGGTTCTTCTGCAGCACAGATAATATTATAGCTAGAACAGGCGTGTCTATTTATATCTTTTTTTAAAACCAGGTTTCCACTACCTGCAGGGCAGAGGCAGGAATTTGACGGAGAGAGCAAAAAGTAGCAGGAATCATGAGGCTGGCACCAGCTGGTTGTGCAGAATCTGACAGAACAAAGGTTGGCTGCCTCCGATGCAGGACATGTGTTTGATTTTGACACCAGAGCAGGCTGATCAGCCTCTGCACACACAAGTGATATTTGAAGAAGCAGAAAAGGGAAGGGAGCCCTTTTAAGGGATAACTCTTGATCTCTCCATCTGCCTGTAGTTGGCCGGCTCTACCTGAACTTGCCCCCCTGGGGCAATCGATCCTTTGAGGAATAATCTAGGGAAATGCTAATGCAAGGGGAAAACTAATATTTGCCATCCGCGAAATGAAGCGCTTGACATTAGCAGCTTGGCTGAAATCGCAAACTCTGTTCCAGGCCTTCCCAGGCTCAGCAGCCATGTTGAGGACAGGAAGGAAGATTTGATATGGACAGGGCTGGGATAGACCGTGCTTTATCATCATTGTGGGCATGCGTGTGTGTGTGTGTGTGTGTCTATTCTAAAAAGCACAACTTGGGTTGTCTCTTTCTTAATTCCTGGTTTGCACCCTGCGGTCCCCCCCCCAAATGATTGAGGTACTCTCATTTTGACTCAAGAAAACCACCATCTTATAGTTCAAATTGGGGAAAATACCACACATCCACATTCCTTCACACATTAAACGCTCGCTTCCATCTGAGACTCAGGAAATACCGGGAAGGGAAAGGAAGTCGCCATCGGAAGTGGTAACAACGAAATGGACCAATGACTGTTTAATGTACTTCACACATTAAACGCTCGCTTCTGTCTGAGACTCAGGAAACACTCATACCAAGAACTAACTTAGTTGGTCTTTAAGGTGCTACTGGAAGGAATTTTTTTTTGTCAGGAAACACTGTGACTGGAAATGAGGCCACCTTCGGGGGTAGCAACAGAACTGACGATTCACTGTGCTAGAGAAGAAACTAAAATTTTTAGTTTCTTCTCCCGTTAGATTCACAAAATGTTTAGGGGTATGCGTCCCCCCAGAAAAAAAGCACTGGTTGCACCCATACAATAAATGGGTGCAACAGGCCACAATATAGAGATCATTCCCCTACGTTTGCAGTGCCATGAGATGCAACATATGGAAACAGATCTTGTCGAAAGAGAATGGAAAAAACCCTAGCTTAAAATGAGAACGAGGCGCGGAGAAGATCGCGCTTGAAGCTGGTTCACACCTGACGAGCACAATGTTCCGTGATGATTTGCACATGTGAGTGCTTTGCACACCAGATAGATTTAAGAATTTCATAGAGGTGTAGAGTTGGAAGGGACCAAGGGGGTCACCTGGCCCAACCTGCTGCGATGCAGGAACATAGCTGTCAACTTACCAATTTGAAAATAAGGAACCAGCAGCCTCGAAAATAAGGGATCAGCAGCCAAAATAAGGGATTTTAGTCAACCAGCAGCCAAACGAAGCCTCAAGCGGTGGTTCCCACAGCGCAGCAACCCGGCAAAGGGGATGCAGCAAGGAAAACCACCGTCACCTCTTCGCTGGGAAGCACTGAGCAAAGGCGAGTCCCCAGGCAACGCGGCCAATTTGATCGGCACAAGGCATGCAAGCTCCACCCCCAGTCGTTCTTAGACTCCTTATTGGGTGAGCACCGCAGCCAAGCAACACAGTTGGAGCCTCCCTCCTCCCTGGCCGGCAGGGAGGGAGGGAGAGGAGCTGTTTCCTTTGAAACCCTGGAAATTTAAGGGGCATCATCAATAAGGGACAGCAGCGGGACATGGCGCTGGGATAAGGGACTGTCCCGCCAAATAAGGGACGCTTGACAGCTATGTGCAGGAACCTCCCAAGGTGGGGCAAGAAACCACGCCCCTGAGATTAAGAGTCTTAGGCTCTACTGACTGAGTTATCCCTTCCGTGTTTCCAGTATTCAGAACGGATGTGGGTGGGTAGACCTCCTGCCTCTGAAAATACATCAGTATGCACAGGGTTCTCTTCAGATGTTCAAATGAGCACATCAGTAGGAGGTGAAGCCTCCAGCTGTGATGCTGCTCCCCCCTCCACTATCTCCAGTTCTGAATGCCTGCCAGATTTTCATATCCAGTGCTTTCCACACATTTTGCTGCCAGCCGACTGCAGAGAGCTGAAGCAATACGTGTGAACTATGCCTTTGTTCCAAGTGATATGTTTTGGTAAGAGGGCCGGCCATACGTAGGTGGCGCTGTGGTCTAAAGCACTGAGCCTCTTGGGCTTGCCGATCAGAAGGTCTGCGGTTCGAATCCCTGTGACAGAGTGAGCTCCCGTTGCTCAGTCCCTGCTCCTGCCAGCCTAGCAGTTCGAAAGCACGCCAGTGCAAGTAGATAAATAGGTACCGCTGCGGCGGGAAGGTAAAAAGCGTTTCCGTGTGCTCTGGTTTCCATCACTGTGCCCCGTTGTGACAGAAGCAGTTTAGTCCTGCTGGCCACATGACCCGGAAAGCTGTCTGTGGACAAACGCCGGCTTCCTCAGCCTGAAAGCGAGATGAGCGACGCAACCCCACAGTCGCCTTTGACTGGACTTAACCGTCCAGGGGTCCTTTGCCTTTACCGTTAGGCAGTGCAAGATGGCCGCCTCAGGCAGCAGATTTGGGGTGTCATGAAATGGTGGGACTTGCTCATTGTTTAATTTAATACCGCTATATTTTAGCTCCTTGGGAGAAGAGCTGGGATCTTAAGGCACCTCGACTGGGCTGAGTGAGGCCACTGCCCTTTGCTTTCCCACCTTATGTAGCAAAATGTGCAAATTTCCTGTTTCACCAGGATTGCTAGAGCTGTGCTGGGATGCAGGAGACCAGAGTCCAGTTCCCACTTAGGGGTGTTTGTGTGTATACGCATGTGTGCAGTAGCAGTTGAATTCCTGCATTCTGCATGGTACTTTTAATACCATATGGGAATAAAACACATGCCAATTTTGTTTGTTAGACAGTCAGAGCAGGAGGAATCTCTTAGTTTTGTTCTCATCAGTGGTGCCTTGTCTAATAAGGCTCCGATTCCTGTTCTTTTTGTATGCAGCTAGTTAACAAGGTGTTGGGGTTTTGTTTTGCTTGAGACTTGCTCCCTGATGGTACAAGTCAATTCTCTACCCATTAAGTCCGATCTGTTTGACTTTGCATCCCGGCGAAAGCGACGGGAGCTAAAACAGTATTTTGATGCTGAAAGGGGACATGCTTTTCTTCACTGAATTTTAAGGCTGTGTTCACTGCTGATCTAATCAAATCATTGCATCTGGTGGGCTCAAAACTACTCACCAGCAAGACCTCTATGCAGTGGGTGCTTAATTAGCAGTGAGCAAACGATGAGCCAAAGCAAAACCGGGAAATATTTGACCCCGAGACTGAGGAGAGCATTCCAAAAGGTCGCTTTCAAGCTGGGTCAAGATGACCCCATTCAGCATCACAACCTCAGAGATTGTACATTCAAGGCTCCTGCATTTTGGGCTGCAGTCCAGCAGTTAGCCACCCTTACAGTTTGAGCTTATCTTCTCCATGGTTGCTCAGAAGCAAGTTATACGGAATTCGATTGGGATTTCCCCCCAGTTAAAGAGAGATAAGGATTGCAGTCTGAAGGCCATGGAGACCAGTGGGCTTAAGTGAGTCTAACCCTGTGTGAGCACTTACCGTACTTTTCCATTTATAAGATGAGGGGTTTTTTTTAATTAGAAAGTTATGTTTTAAATTGTGGGTCATCTTCTACACGGATAGTTCATAGTAGGGACTTGGGAGTGGTTGCTGCTGCGAGCCAGAGATTGTCAGCGGCTATTGGGCATGCTATTGGTGGCTGTGGCAAGGGCTGGTGTTGATTGGCTGTCGCTGCGGCAATTGGGCAGGCGATTTGCGGATTCTGCCGGCAAAGGGATAGACGATAGGTGGCTTTTGCGACGTGTGCAAGTGGCAGCATCAGTTGGGTGAGCGATTTTTTGCAATCCCCCCCAAAAAAGCTCAGCAACTCTGGGCCACCCCCCAAAAAGCTCCACAACTATGGGCAATTATCCCCATTTTCTTAATTTGGAGTCTCCCAACTCCAAATTGTTATATACGGAAAAATACGGTAACTTCTAAAAAGAGAATTACTGGGTGCAGAATCTGCCTGAAAAGCATTTGTGCTCCAACTGGGAAGCTTTTTCTGGATAGTGGGCGAGATGATTGTGGTGACTTTGTGGTGTCATTCTGTAGTCTTAGATGCTAAAAGGCAAAAAAAGGTAAAGGTAAAGGGACCCCTAACCATTAGGTCCAGTCATGACCGACTCTGGGGTTGCGGCGCTCATCTCGCTTTATTGGCCGAGGGAGCCAGCGTACAGCTTCCGGGTCATGTGGCCAGCAGGACTAAGCCGCTTCTGGCGAACCAGAGTAGCGCACGGATACGCCGTTTACCTTCCCACCAGAGTGGTACCTATTTATCTACTTGCACTTTGCCGTGCTTTCGTGCAGGAGCAGGGACCAAGCAACAGGAGCTCACCCCATTGCGGGGATTCGGACCTCCGACCTTCTGATCAGCAAGTCCTAGGCTCTGTGGTTTAACCCACAGAGCCTCGTAAATAAGACAAGCGACATCACTCAGCCACAAACATGATTGCTAGTCAGCTTCTCAGTCAACGCACTGTATGTAGTCGCCCAGTACCATGTCTTATAGAAGTTTTTCTGCCCCCCCAAAATACAAAGCAAGTGGCCTGCACAAGAGAACCTTTGACTCCGTGTATCTCGGTGCTAACCCATGGTATCTGGAATGGGAACAGAGCCCGAGTCTTTGCTCAGATTAAAGAGTGGATGGTTCAGGACTAAGATTTGGCAACAGAAACAGGCTGCATAGTTCTGGTCAACCCTTCAGCATCCAGATTACAGGCATCGGGGGAATGAGAACTCAGTCCCACACGAAGGTATACCGAATTCAAACGCCCGGTCAAACACACATTCCTGCAGAGATCAGATGAACCTTCTTCCGCAGAGATACAAACATTCTGCAAGGTTTGATCTGGTTCCAGCAAGTGATATGCCTGAACGGAAGAAACAAGGATGGAAAGCCAAGTGTCACATCTAAATACAACAGGAGCTAGAATGGCCCCGGGATCCAGATGGCTCATGTTGCTTCCCAGCCGTTGATGCCTGTACCTCTTCCAGTTTGAAACCTCTGCCATGCCTAAATCTGGCACCATTTCCCACCGGCCTGTGTAAACATTTGTAGAGAAAAGAAAGATAAGAGGGAAATATTCTCTGTAAATAGCAGATAGCTGGGTGCCAGCAGGCATTATTAATACATTAGAAATGTCAAATATTTTGCTGCAAGGACATCGTGGTGCGGGGAGTAAATGTGAGGATTACAAGTTCGCTTCTGAGCCTTATTTCAATGCTCGCAACTCACCCCCGTACGCAGCATTGTGGAATTTTGTTTTTTTTAAATGCAGTGAGATTAAAGGGAAGGGCCCAGTTTTGACTTCCTTACTGCAAATAATTTGGAAGAGTACGGCGTTCTAGTAAGCACCATCAGGGATTATTAACCTGGAAAGCCTGGGCTGTCGTGCCCAAGAATGGGTTTGAAGGCAGGAATCATATTGGTGTTGGGTCTAGTGTGACCATTTTGTGTATGTGGTTTAATTAAAGCCAGGGGTGTGAATCACCGTATTTTTTTGCTCTATAAGACTCACTTTTTCCCTCCTAAAAAGTAAGGGGAAATGTGTGTGCGTCTTACGGTGCGAATGCAGGCTGCTTTCACTGCGCAGCGATCCCTCTTGCTGTTCTGGCTTCTGGGATTCAGAATATTTTTTTTCTTGTTTTCCTCCTCCAAAAACTAGGTGCGTCTTGTGGTCTGGTGCGTCTTATAGAGCGAAAAACACGGTATGTGTGGAGTTTTCACTCTCTGTGTATCTGCGTGAACCTCTGAAAGACATTCTTGGGCAGAATGCCTAACCTGGAGGGTGCTGGTCCTCTAAGAAAATGGGTGGGTGGTTGCATGCATGGAACAGCCTTCCTGTGATTTTTCTGAGCAGCCAAACGAAAGACACACCTGGCTGCTGAACAGCTGTGTGCTCAACTGGTCCATCCACATCAATGGCAGACATGGAAGTCAACTCTAGCAAGCAGATCTCCCTTGCTGGACCCAGGCGACAAGCCGCAAAAGAAATGAACTGAACACACACACACACACACACACACACACACACACGAGAGAGAGAGAGAGATAGAGAGATCTCTACTGTAATGTTTATTAAATAGTACTTTTAAAAGGCTTTTATACAAATAATAGAAACACAGTTTGAGTTTGTCTTTCCTTATACACTGAAGAATCACAGTAAAAGCTTCAAAGTCCACATGACCTGGCTCAGCCAGTAAATGGTCGAACTACCTTGAGCTGGTAAAATGTGAGAAATTCTGTTTTCCCTGCATACCACTTTTTCCCCCAATGGGGTTGGTTCTCTTTTTTTCGTTTCTTCATCCCCATGCTCCCTTGTCAACACCTCCCTGCAAAAGCAAGGATCGGCTACGCTAAAGCCTTCCCTCCTGTCAACCACAACAAAGAGGCCTTCGAGGGGGTGGGGAGTAACCTCTATTTCAACAAAGGCATTGGTAACGCAGGATTGGACTACTACTTTTTTTCTCTCCTCTGTGCACTTTGGAAAGGGGGGGAATTGCCCAAGAACGTGGATCAGCAAATATAACACTTTTCCTTTTTTTTGCAGGTGAAGATGTATTTGACATGAATGTATGCACCGTTTTTCCTTCCTTGCCCTGTTAAAAATACAATCAGTCAAGTTTTCTGCATTAGAACGCTAAAGCACCCAGCAGAGAGGTAAGTGAGGTATCAGCTATGCAGCATTTTGGCCTGATTCTGCTCAATGAGTGCACCCAGCCAAGCCCCTATAGCAACCAACATGGAATACCAAAGTACGGGACTTTCCAAGAGGGAGCTGGTTTTGTTTCTACGCGGTTTGCGCCAAAACTCCCCGCTGCATTCATGCCAAGGTCAGTAACGTCCTCTGGCCGCCGATTTAAAGGTACAAGTAGTCCCACGTAACCACGCACATACATAACGCATACAGAGAACTCACAAGCACGCGCAAACACATATGCGTTGAAATATATGTATACACGAACTCTCACTCTCTGCATGTCTACTATAGACAGCGACTCTACCTTTTAATATATCTATTAACTCCTGTCAGGTGACCTTCACGGATACAGCCTGTCCTCCTTCATACAAATATAAGAGAAATAAAAATTGAGGGGCGCAATCCTGCCAGAGTTTAGCACGTGCTTATCTCTCCCATTGAAATCAATGGGACCGAAATAAAGCTGCTACCTTTGGCCGGCTCAGGCCCCTTTCTTTAATGACAGTAGCAGCAATCTGGTCTGCAAAATGACCCTGTACATTACTCTCTGCGTTTCTCTTGAAATTAGGGGGGAAGAGGAGGGAAGTTTGTATGTGGAATATGCCGGAAAGACACAGGAATCCTCTATGAAAATGGAGTTTTTTATGGTGCTGCATCCAAACTGCTGGAAAGGCAGTGTTTTTCAAACTTTCTACCACCAGGGAAACTTCCACATCAGCTTCTGCCGAGATAGATACCCCGTGAGCATCAGCCACAGAACTCCTGCACTGAATCTCGAGGCCTGTTTTTTAAAGCACACACACAATTCGCAAGAGATGCTGGCTTCGCGTTGGTTACCTTGCTTGAACTGCGTGCATGTGCTCTAGGACAAAACCCAAGGCTTCCCAATGTTGTGGTGCAGTTTAGGAAAGATTTGCAGCAGTAGACCAAGTTGTTTTTCGGGTGTCTGCTGGTGTTACTGATGTATAATAATAACTCCTGCAAAGTTTCTAGGGAATCCCGGCGGTTCCCTAGGGCACGGTATGAAAAAGCACAGTTTTAAGGCCCAGGGTCTGCCACAGAATTAAATGCACTGGGAACATTTGAGTTCAAGGAAAAAACTCGGTTCTGGATTGTGGCATTGGCACGTCCCAGAAAATACCGTATTTTTTTGCTCTATAAGACTCACTTTTTCCCTCCTAAAAAGTAAGGGGAAATGTGTGTGTGTGTGTGTGTGTGTGTGTGTGTGTTATGGAGCAAATGCAGGCTGCACAGCTATCCCAGAAGCCAGAACAGCAAGAGGGATCGCTGCTTTTGCTGCGCAGCGATTCCTCTTGCTGCTCTGGCTTCTGGGATTCAGAATATTTTTTTTCTTGTTTTCCTCCTCCAAAAACTAGGTACGTCTTATAGAGCGAAAAATAAGGTAAGTGCTTTGCTCATCCACTTGTATACTGAAGTAAAGAAGCATCACACGTGCCAAAAGCTCTGTTCATTCTGCAAGATAAGCGTACATGCCAAAGCTGCTCTGAGAACCATTTCATATGTTACGCAGCAAGCAAATTCTGTTCACTATCTGGTGTGCACATGACAGGCTGCACACCAAAGAAGTGAAACATGGGAACTGGGCCCCAATGCTTGCTGACATTATGTGCCTAGGAGACTGCATCTCAACAGCTGTGCCGGCACGTCACAAAACATGCTATTGTGCCAGCATCCCAGCAACGTTATCCCGGCATGCGTGTTTACTGTTGGGTGTCACCCCACAGCAGATTTCTGAAATTTCTGCTGTAGATCACCACCCGCTGAGTCTGGAGATCCTTCCTACATAGCAGCCACTTGGATTTCTCCTAAAAAAGTCACTTGAAGATGGCTGAAACAAGAGCTGAAACAAAAGGCATTGGGGATCAAAACTTAGCATTTGTAAACTTCTCTTTTACTGGTCTGTGACACACCTCGGGCGTGACAGCATTAGAAATATATTGGACCAATTGAGAGGACAAAACTCTACCCAGTAGAGATCCAAGGACCACGATGATGATGATGAAGATGATGATCGTGAGGATGAAAAGGAAGAGGAACAGGGGAAAGGGCGAACGCCTCCCTTGTATTTTGATACAGCACACACCTCTAAGTAAAGGGAAAAATATTTTTCTAAGGCACTTGATTAAAAAAAAGATACACACACGTACGAACACAAAACCCTTCGAAAACAAACAATTTGCCTTGCAAATCACTAGGGAGCAAGTTGCACTGTTCCGAAGGGATAGGAAGGTGGCAGCGGACTGGTCCAGACCTTTTTTTCTGTTTCCCCGACAACCGCACTGGAATATCAGACGAGACTCGATACCCTGCAAAGGATCGTAATAGTTGCTTCCCACCCAAAGGCCTAACTCTGCAAAGAAGTGATGCCTCGGCTGGGCATAAAGCACCAGGGCTGTGCCAGCTGTGCATGTGCTCAAAACAGCGCCACTCAGAGGTGGGGGGAATCTGTCGCTGTCAGGATGTTGTTGGACTACCTTTATCGCTGACAAGTGGCCAGACATCTTTGCAGAATGAAGCCCTTAGTCCTAGCAAATGAAGAAACTTAAATGATGCCTGTTAAGAGGAAGGAGGTATCTGCAACCACTCTCCATCGGGGCTGGGTCGCTCTGTTCCTCCCTCCTCCCTTAAACTCCACTCCTCCCCCTCCCCCACGAGAGTAGTCACAGCATTAACAAAAATATATATAGCAGCCTGTCCTCCTCTCAAAGCATATAAAAAGCCATCTCCTGAGTTCCCGGGCATCTTATAATTGTGTCTTTTGTTTGCTGCGATTTTCTTATAATAAAAGGAATGGGATTATAAAGGGAAGTGCAGGTGTGGGGGGGGGGAAGGACAGAAAGAAAAGTAAAAGACAGCCCTTATGATGAAGGCCTCTGCTGTTTCAATCCATGATCTGGATTTAATAAATGGCTCTTATTCGCAAATCACTTTTAAGGCTCTTCAGCCTCACTTGAGGAGGCGCCTCTGTCGAATTTCGCACCTCAGGCTGCCTTTCTCTTTTGCTTTGTAATCTGGGAAGAAAGCACCGCTGCTCCCATTGACCCGCAAGCCTAATTCCTGATCAGAAAAAGGTAAAGGCAACAACATACTTTCTTTTTGGGGGGGGGGGAGTGGGGTGGTGTGTCTATAAACTGCAGCTTGCTGGGCTCGTCTTACCGACAGGAAAGAAGAAATCCCTTAAAATCAAGGAGCCTTTCTGAATGGCGATAAGCTGAATTGGGGTGGCGGGGGGGGGGGAGAGATAGGCTCGCATGTGTGGTTGTGTGTAATTTTTAAAGATTAGCTTGGCCACCGAAAAAGGAACCAGGGGTGGGGGGTGGGGAGAGTGGAGAGAAACTCTCTGGAGTTTTCTCAACTAGGGAAAAGAAGTGGGAAATAACGTTCAACATTCTGTTTCTCACTTCCTAAATGCTAACCAAACGTTTGGACTCTTCTGGATTTGATTCACTTGAATAAGACATAACAACGATAAGCATGGCAGCTCCTTTGCCCGCCCCAACCTGGTTCTTATCGTGAGAACAATAAGCCGTAGAGTTCTCTCCGACGGTCATCCTTCCCCCTGGAAAAAAGAAAGTTTACACCGTCCTCGTTTCCTCCTCCTTTTGTGAAACGGCAGGGCTGTCCGTGACTCCTCCCCACTTGCGTATACCAGCTCTGGCTTCGTATAAGATTATGGCATTCAGCTCCCATATAAAAAGTAATCTTCACCAGCCACTTTTGCTGGAATGAAATGTCAAATGTGATTCTGGTGCAATCAGTCATGCCTCAGAGCAGCACTTTTGGTGGTTCATTTTGACCTTGTGCTTGATGCCGTCATAAAGCTCAAAGTTGTAGTTCTCCAATGTGGTGGAGCTCCGAGAGGAGAGGCCGGCGTAGGAACATGTGCAGTACAGGAGTAGACCCGCGCAAATTGCCCCCAGGAGCACACCGAGGGAACTCATGGCTATGATGGTGACCAGAATGGGGTCCAGTGTGTACAGCCAGCTCTTCTCTTTTCCCATTTTTGGGGTGAGCGGAGAGTTTGTTGAAAACAGCGTGTTGTTGTTCTTCTCCGGGCCTAAGTAGTCTGAAACGTAATTGAAACAGGCGATTAGAAAAGCAGTTCTCTTCCTTTATTCTTTGATAACTCCAACCAGTGCAGTTAGGGAAAATGTACAAAACTAGTTCAAAAACATGTTGGAAGTGTAAGGAAAAGGAAGGGACATTTTATCATATCTGGTGGGATTGTAATGTAATTTTAAAAAATTTGGGAAATGACATACAATGAATTGAAGAAAATGTTCCATTTAACATTTGTTAAAAAACCTGAAGCATTTTTGTTAGGGATTGTAGGGAAAGATCTGCCCAAAAAGCTGAAAAACATTGTCATGTATGCAACAACGGCCATGAGAGTTTTAATAGCACAAGGATGGAAGACTGAAGAAACCCCAACTAAAGAATCATGGCAAGAAAAACTGATGGACCATGCAGAACTGGCAAAACTGACATACAAGCTACGGGACAAAGATAACTGTGACTTTAAAGATGAATGGGAACCCTTTACAAAGCGAACTGGACTCCTTTGCTTGTTTTGAATAAACATTCACAAACTTTTTATTGATTATAATCAGCTAAATAGTTTGAGGATCTATACAACTGTGTAACATGCAGAAAACAGCATTTTTAGAGAAATCAAAGACTGGAACTGAGGGAAGTCGCGGGGTGGGGGTGGGTGGGTTCTGTGGGGGGAGGGAGGAAAATGGGGCAGGAAATAAGGATGATATGTTTCTGGATAATATGTTTTGTTTTAATTTTGAATAAAAAGTTTAAAAAAGAAAAAGAAAAGGAGATATCTTTGTGCCCTATATGCTAGCTCACGGGCAAGGTGGTCCTCACGAGGGCTGGGCGATATCTTGTCCCAAACCGGTTTGAAGTCCATGATGGACTTTGCAGAACTGGCCAGATTGACCTGCAGGGTTCGAGATCAGGGCGATCAAAAATTTCAAAGGGATTGGAGTAAATTTATTGTATATTTGAATAATAATTCCAAAAATTTGAAGACCCTAGAAGGATTGAAATAAATCCTACAATGCGGACAATGGAAGTTAAAGAGCTAAATTGCGTGACAGGACTTGAAAGCGGAAAACCTGCTGAAGGGAAGTCATAAGCTCGGCAGAGCAGAAAGTTTGTTATTGTATCGTCAAAAATATTGTTTAAGGAGGAAAAAATAAATATATATTCTTTAAAAAAAAATATAAAGAATGAAGTCCATCTCGTGATATCGGTTTCATAATTTTTGACCTGGCAACATACAGTGATACCTCGGGTTAAGTAATTAATTCGTTCCGGGGGTCCGTTCTTAACCTGAAACTGTTCTTAACCTGAAGCACCACTTTAGCTAATGGGACCTCCTGCTGCCACCGCGCCACTGGAGCACGATTTCTGTTCTCAACAAAGTTCTTTACATGAAGCACGATTTCTGGGTTAGCAGAGTCTGTAACCTGAAGCGTATGTAACCTGAAGCGTATGTAACCTGAGGTACCACTGTATTGTGAATCATGATATGTGTGTGTGTGTGTGTGCTGTGTGGAAAACCACAATGTGAGGAAAACCGTGAAGCCAACCAGTGCCTCTACCTAGTTCCATCCTTATTTC
The DNA here is from genome assembly GCF_964234715.1 of Podarcis melisellensis. Taxonomy (NCBI): domain Eukaryota; kingdom Metazoa; phylum Chordata; class Lepidosauria; order Squamata; family Lacertidae; genus Podarcis; species Podarcis melisellensis. The sequence continues at coordinate 127,362,252 of NC_138528.1, read as the reverse complement.
AGACATCATGATATATCAGCTGGTGATATATATCACGATGTTGAAAACCAGATATCGCCCAGCTGTACTCCTCACATGATCACTTTAGGCGATGGGCTCGTGTAGTGAGAACCACCATCTCTGTGTGGGAAATATATATATATCTCCCTGCCCCAACTCTTGCTTCCAATTTGTACTCTTTGTGGAGGTATGGCTCTGGTAGGGGCAGCGTCACCCACACCTCCAAATCATCTCTCTTTGCGATTTCCCCATCCCATGTTTTCCTCTCTGCTTTTCTTAAAGAATTCCTGCGCAGTTCTGGCTCAGTGCGATGAAAAGAGTGCAAGATAGCATTCCCCCCCACAACGAATCAAAACTGTAGCTGTTGGTTGCCAAATTTCTATGCCTAATTTGTCCCTACTTTATGCTCCAGCTGATTTCTGTTCCTCTTGATGTATCACATCTGAAGGATGTTAATTCTGACGTGCTCACAGAAATAACAACTGGAGGGGGAGAATTCAGAAGAGCTTGTGAGTTCAAGTCATGGTTTTTGAAGTAACTTTCTCACACAGTGGCAGCCAGTTTGTTTACTGCACTCCAATGTATTAAGGCCCTGAGGAGAATGCACCCTCAATATTAACTATCTAGAAAGGTAAAAGGTAAAGGACCCCTGGATGGTTAAGTCCAGTCAAAGGCGACTATAGGGTTGTGGCGCTCATCTCGCTTTCAGGCCGAGGGAGCCGGTGTTTGTCCATAGGCAGCTTTTCAGGTCATGTGGCCAGCAGGACTAAACTGCTTCTGACACCGTGACGGGAACCAGAGCGCACGGAAACACTGTTTACTTTCCCACCGCAGTGGTACCTATTTATCTACTTGCACTGGCATGCTTTCGAACTGCTAGGTTGGCAGGAGCTGGAACAGAGCAACGGGAGCTCACTCCGTCGCAGGGATTTGAACTGCTGACCTTCTGGATGGCAGGCCCAAGAGGCTCAGGGGTTTAGACCACAGCGTCACCCGTGTCCCTTGTAACGATCTATACTCCATGTTGTCCTGGAATCTCGATAACTGCACCTGCCATTATCCAACAGGATGGAGGAAGTTTCTCCACCTGTGAAAAAAACCTTCCTTTCTGAAGTTTCTCTTCTTCTTGACCAGGCATAGGCAAACTCCAGCCCTCCAAATGTTTGGGACTACAATTCCCATCATTCCTGACCACTGGTCCTGTTAGCTAGGGGTGATGAGAATTGTAGTCCCAAACATCTAGGAGGGCCGGAGTTTGCCTATGCTTGTTCTTGACAACCAAAATGGTCAAAGGCCTGGAAACGATGCCTTATGAGGAACGGCTAAGGGAGCTGGGCATGTTTAGCCTGGAGAAGAGGAAGTTAAGGGGTGATATGATAGCCATGTTCAAATATATAAAAGGATGTCACATAGAGGAGGGAGAAAGGTTGTTTTCTGCTGCTCCAGAGAAGTGGACACGGAGCAATGGATCCAAACTACAAGAAAGAAGATTCCACCTAAACATTAGGAAGAACTTCCTGACAGTAAGAGCTGTTCGACAGTGGAATTTGCTGCCAAGGAGTGTGGTGGAGTCTCCTTTTTTGGAGGTCTTTAAGCAGAGGCTTGACAACCATATGTCAGGAGTGCTCTGATGGTGTTTCCTGCTTGGCAGGGGGTTGGACTCGATGGCCCTTGTGGTCTCTTCCAACTCTATGATTCTATGACTGTTGGGATTCTCTGAGGGCTAGGTTGTCATATGCAACTACTTCAGTATATAGTCCCAGCCATTAACAGATAAGTACCCCAGTATTTGCAGCACAGTCTATTTCTCAGGAAAGAGGTGTAGATCTGTGTCTCTGCAGGGCTGGAAAAGTCTTTGCCTGGGATCCTGAATAACTGTTGCCAGTGTCAACAACAGTTTGCTAGGTGGACCAATGCGATGACTTGGTATGCAACAGCTTGCTATGTTCCTGTGATGTACAGATTTACGAAGTCAAAACATGCTTCGGCCAACCGGGGCAGTAGTTATCAAAATTTGGTATGTTCCAGTGGTCCTTAGAGCAGTGATATGGGTGGTCAGACCAAATCAGATTGTTTTGTGATTCGAGGACCCGTCCCCCGCTTGGGAATAAATAAAAAAAACACACGTGGACATGGCATATAAGGTTAATGGGTAGAAAAAGGCCACAACTTTATTGATTACAGCATGTGAGATGGTATTGGCTTAGGCATTGGACAAGAGCAATTTGACTCTACCCACTCAGGATGAGGGGCGAGTCTAACGAGGGGTTAACCACCAGTAGGGGGAGCCTACTGGTAGAGACATCACCTTGCCAACAAAGGTCCGTATAGTAAAAGCTATGGTTTTCCCAGTAGTGATGTATGGAAGTGAAAGCTGGACCATAAAGAAGGCTGATCGCCGAAGAATTGATGCTTTTGAATTATGGTGCTGGAGGAAACTCTTGAGAGTCCCATGGACTGCAAGAAGATCAAACGCATCCATTCTGAAGGAAATCAGCCCTGAGTGCTCACTGGAAGGACAGATCCTGAAGCTGAGGCTCCAATACTTTGGCCACCTCATGAGAAGAGAAGACCCCCTGGAAAAGTCCCTGACGTTGGGAAAGATGGAGGGCACAAGGAGAAGGGGACGATAGAGGACGAGATGGTTGGATGGTGTTCTCGAAGCTACCAGCATGAGTTTGACCAAAGTGCGGGAGGCAGTGGAAGACAGAAGTGCCTGGCGTTCTTTGGTCCATGGGGTCACGAAGAGTCGGACACGACTAAACGACTAAACAACAACAACAAAGGGGGAGCCTGTTGATGCCAATACAACTATAAGCTCCCCCCTGATGTCACCGAGGGTCGTGCCATGGCCCCCCGCCACACAGGGCATCGGACAGGATCCACAAGCACCGGATTCCTTTAATGGAATACCCATAAGTGATGGGGTAGGCGATGGCCACACCTTGCCCTTCCATACACCAACAACACATTCCAATGCCTAACCACCAGATACCAAAAAAGTTGTGACGATTGCTACGAGGTAGGCGGAAAAAACCAAGAGGCCAGTGCCAATTTGCCAATTGGAAAAAACTCCTACCAGGCCCCCTGGGCAACCAGGGCGACCAGCCATGGGTCCATAGCAAGGTCAAGCGAGAAACTATGTACTAAAGGGAGTGATGGGTGGGTGACTCGCAGAAATCGGCAGGGCAATGGCAGGGGAGAGCTGGCGCGGCCGCATTTGAACGGCTAGACCATGCCCCCGTGGTGTCTCCTGATTGGGTGACTGGCTGGGAAGGAGGAGAGGAGAGGCTTTTCCCAGCCAACTAGTTTAGGTTCCTATCTAAAGCTGCACAGACCGTGATTGACTATCCAGTGGGAAATTCCAATAGCCATCCATCACTAGTTGGCTCTGTTGGAAGGTATTTCGAGAGAGGCAGGTGAAGCCAACACCAGGCTCCTCCTCCTCCGTGGCTGGTTTTGCTTTGCTTTGTGTTTCAAGTGTATGTTTGTAATGTATCAACTGCATTTTATAAATGCTGTGATCCGCTCTGGGAACTTCCATCAGAAAGCAGGGTATTAATCTGCTAAGTAAATAAATACGTCGAGTGTGACCTGACTCTCCATTTAAACAACTGGCCACTCCACATAATGAAAAATGGTGAACTGGGTACAGGAAGCAAAAGAAAAAAGGAAAGAAAGGCTCAAATATTTCTAAACGTGAAATGAAGCCTCGTAACATTTGAAGATTTTCACTACATCTCAATCCTCTTTAACGGTGTGACCTTTAATTTAAATGACCTTTGCTCAAGCCCACAAGTCTCACCCTCCCAGCCGTCCTGGGAATTACTTCCAGACTGAAATGCCTTCTGACATTATTTTCATATACTCCACATGTACTGTTCATACTTTTAAAGAAGGGCAGGGGATCTCTGGCCTGTGGGCCCATCTGAGAATAATAATAATAATAATAATAATAATAATAATAATAATAATAATAATAATAATAATAATAATAATAATAATAATATTATTTATATCCCACCCATCTGGCTGGGTTTCCAACAGAATATTAAAAACACGACAAAACATTAAAAACTTCTCTAAACAGAGCAGCCTTCAGATGTCTTCTAAAAATCAGAAACAGTGGTGCCTTGGTTTACGAACTTAATCTGTTCCTGAAGCCCATTCTTAAACGAAAGCGTTCTTAAACCAAGGTGTGTTTTCCCATAGCAGCGGGGGACTCAATTTACAAATGGAACACACTCAACAGGAAGCGGAACATGTTCTGCTTCCAAGGCAAAGTTCACACACCAAAACACCTACTTCCGGGTTTGCAGCGTTCTTAATCCAAGTTGTTCATAAACTAAACTGTTCTTAAACCAAAGTACCACTGTAGTTGTTTATTTCCTTGACATCTGATGGGAGGGCTTTCCACAGGGTGGGTGCCACCACCGAGAAGGCCCTCTGTCTGTTACCCTGTAAGCTCACATCTCGCAGTGAGGGAACTCCCAGAAGGCCCTCAGAGCTGGACCTCAGAGTCTGGGCTGAACGATGGGGGTATTCTGGTATTCTGGGCCGAGGCACCAACACTTTTAATGGCACTCAGAAACGTTGGTCTGCAAGGCTATTTCCGCCCAACTGCCCGTTCCCTGATGGCACCTATGGTAACAGCTGATGGACATTAGGGTGGGGTTGAAACCTGTTGATTATTCAGCTTAAAGAGTGGGGTGTTTTTTTGCCAACAAATTCATTCCAAAGCCTACCTATTCATTCCACTGAGCAAACAGATACCTTTGGGAATCCCAGAAGCAGGGCCTGAGTGAAAGATCCTTCTCTTGCTATTGTTCTCCAGTATCTGGTGTCCAGAGGCATGTTGGACATCCATACTATGTAGCCATCATGATTAGTATTCATTGGTTCCAACTTGTGGCTGAGCATCTTTGATAAAACGTATTTAACCCAGAACTTGAGTTTCCACTGTATCTCTGAGATACAGTGGTACCTTGGTTCTCAAATGCCTTGGTTCTCAAATGCCGAAAACCCAGAAGTAAGTGTTTCAGTTTTCAAAGGTTTTCCGGGGCACCTGCACCAATCGGAAGCTGCGCCTTGGTTTTTGAACATTTCAGAAGTCAAATGGATTTCTGGAATGGACTAGGTTTGGCGCTTTTGTTTTTGCTATTTATTTTGTGTTTTGGTTTTTGAGGCTTTTTTGGTTAATTTGTTTTTGTGACTGTGTGGAACCCAGTTCGGCTACTGATTGATTGATTGTGTGACTGTGGAAATGGATCATCAGTGCAGGTAAGAATTTTTTTTTTTTAATCATCTACAGTACTGTCTTATTTATTTAATAGTACAGTACATTGATTATTGCTTTCATTTTATGGATCAATGGTCTCGTTAAATAGTAAAATTCACGTTAAATCGAAGTTTTAGGGGTTGCTTTTAAAAGTCTGGAACAGATTAATCTGTTTTGCATTACTTTCTATGTGAAAGCGCGCCTTGGTTTTGGAACACTTTGGTTTTGGAACAGACTTCCAGAACGGATTAAGTTTGAGAACCAAGGTACCACTGTACTTTTCCTGGAGCTGCATAAGGTACATTGCTTTTAAAATACAGTGGTACCTCTGGTTAAGAACTTAATTCGTTCTGGAGGTCCGTTCTTAACCTGAAACTGTTCTTAACCTGAAGCACCACTTCAGCTAATGGGGCCTCCTGCTGCCGCCACACAATTTCTGTTCTCATCCTGAAGCAAAGTTCTTAACCCGAGGTACTATTTCTGGATTAGTGGAGTCTGTAACCTGAAGCGTTTGTAACCTGAAGCGTTATGCAACCCACAATATCTCATACTCACCATCTTCAGAGACTTCTCCAAAGTCTTCCCCGTTGATTGAAATGTCATCCTCTAAAGCTGGGAAATCGACTGGAATGAGAAATATTTTGTTGTTACTCTAAAAACCTGCAGCAATACACTTTTCATAAGATATGCAAGCTCAAGAAAACATTTTTTTTTGAGGCTATTCATAACCAGGGCCAACTTCCGCTAATATTCATGAGCACACAATGGAAGATATGTATATCATAGGAGCTCTTCTTTCATCTCTACCAAATAATCTGCTTTTAGGGAAAATGAAAGGGAGGGAGGGGGGAAGGAGTGGAACTAGATAATTCTGATTGCTGTTGAAACATTGTCAGTAGTGTCTTCATAATGGCTATAATTCATTAGCAACCGCGGACACAGGTATTATCTTTGTAACTTTCAACAATGACCATCATTAGTCACCATTAACACAACATCCATTTGGCACACTCTGCATGCCATCATCTGGCGTGCTTCTCAGCAGATGCGACGACCCAAATGACCCGCTTTCAACCTGGGCTTCATGTGAATTCAAAGTGATTTATGGAATGATGTGTATCATCATCATCACCTAGGTATTAATATAAAAGCCGGACTACAATAAGGAGATGCAGAACCCCACAAATGGGTATCAGGTATTTATGAAAATTATTTCCGTGACCCGAGCCTTTTAGTGTGGGAGATTTTTCTTTAGGTTCTTTGAAACATGTTAAAATATAGGTCCAGAGAGTACTGCCATCGGTGCTGGGTCTCTATCACAATCTGTATTTCATTGTATATCTCCTTGCGAAGTTGTTTTCAAAAGGCATTTTTTTAAAAAGGGGGGAGAACATGTACAGTGGTACCTCAGGTTACATACGCTTCAGGTTACAGACTCCGCTAACCCAGAAATAGTGCTTCAGGTTAAGAACTTTGCTTCAGGATGAGAACAGAAATCGTGCTCCGGCGGTGCGGCGGCAGCAGGAGGCCCCATTAGCTAAAGTGGTGCTTCAGGTTAAGAACAGTTTCAGGTTAAGAACGGCCCTCCGGAACGAATTAAGTACTTAACCCAAGGTACCACTGTATACATATGCAGAATATATAGTTTCAGCACGTTTTCTTTTCTTTCTTTCATAATAATCTTTATCGGTTTAAAATACAGACATAAAAAATTATTTACAACAGAAGCACAGAAGAAAAAGAAAAGAAAAAAGTCAAGGTAAAAAGAAAAAACTGTATACAAAAGGAAACTGCATCTTCTCGGATAACAATCAAATAAAAGTTTTGGATATAAAACTTCAGCACGTTTCAGTTTCAGCACGTTTCCAATGTATGGTTCTTTTGGGGTTAACATGTTCCATAATATGTTTCCTTCCACTGTGTGCATTGTCCCACATTTCCAGACATTTTCTAATTTCACACACGTGTGTATGTATAGTAGTACCTTGGTTCTCAAACGCTTTGGTTCCCAAACACTGAAAACACGGAAGTTGAACGTCCGATGCGGCTGTCGGCTATTATTTCCTGCTCTAATTAGAAGCTGTGCCTTGGATTTTGAACATGTCAGATGTCAAACGGACTTCTGGAACGGATTAAGTTTGGCGCTTTTGTTTTGCTATTTATTTTGTGTTTTTGAGGCTTTTGGGGTTAAATTGTTTTTCTGACTGTGTGGAACCCAGTGCAGCTACTGATTGATTGATTGATTGATTGATTTTTTGTGACTGTGGAAATAGATAAAAGCCCCCCATCCAAACAATGACTATCATCAGTGAAGGTAGGAGAAAAAAAAATAAATTTGATTTTTATCATCTACAATATAGTGGTACCTCGGGTTAAGAACTTAATTCGTTCTGGAGGTCCGTTCTTAGCCTGAAACTGTTCTTAACCTGAGGTACCACTTTAGCGAATGGGGCCTCCCGCTGCCACCACCGCACGATTTCTGTTCTCATCCTGAAGCAAAGTTCTTAACCCGAGGTACTATTTCTGGGTTAGAGGAGTCTGTAACCTGAAGCGTCTGTAACCTGAAGTGTCTGTAACCCGAGGTACCACTGTACAGTGGACGCTCGGGCTGTGAATGCGATCTGCATTTTTATTTATTTATTTATTTTTAAATATTTATTAAAGATTTTCTTAATACAATAAAGAAGAAAAAAAAGAAAAGAACAACAAAAAAGAAAAAAAGAAATCACTTACATCTTATACAAAAAGCATACCACAACCGAATCAATTAGATAATAACCATATTTTCTTCGCTTTTTGGACTTCCTCACATCTCTCGTTCCTGCGTTCCTGGTTTATAAAACTTTAACCAGCAAATTATCACCTTGTTTCAATTCTTATTTTATAATTTTCCAATATTGTATCCCTAGCTTTAGATACTTTTATCCAAACCTTAAATACTTAATTTAAACATGATATTTATCCAAAATTTATCTTTTCTTAAATTTCACTTATCTTCATAGTCTTTTCAACTAGCTTAATGGTGCCATGTTATTTACAATCTTGCATCTTTCTTAACACTCATACAATTTGCAATGTTTTTGTAAATAGTCCTTAAATTTCTTCCAGTCCTCTTCCACTGCTTCCTCTCCCAGGTCTCGGATTCTGCCAGTCATTTCCGCTAGTTCCATATAGTCTATCAGTTGCATCTGCCATTCTTCCAGTGTGGGCAAGTCTTGAGTTTTCCAATGTTTGGCGACAAGTATCCTTGCTGCTGTTGTTGCATACATAAAGAATGTGAATGCGATCTGTGCGGGATGCTCGTTCACAACCCACAGTGTCCGCAACCTGCAGTGGCACATCAGCGCACGCACAGGTTGTGATCCGGTGCTTCTGTGCATGGCGACCGCCGAAACCTGGAAATGACCCGTTCTGGTACTTCCGGGTTTTGGCGGTCTGCAACCCGAAAAAACGTAACCTGACGCGTCTGTAACCCGTTGTATGACTGTACTATCTTATTTATTTTATAATACAGAACATTGATTATTGCTTTCATTTTATGGATCAATGGTCTCCTTAGATAGTAAAATTCATGTTAAATTACTGTTTTAGGGGTTGTTTTCAAAATCCTGGAACGGATTAATCCATTTTGCATTATTTTCTATGGGAAAGTGGGCCTTGGCTTTGGAACGCTTTAGTTTTGGAATGGACTTTCGGAACGGATTAAGTTTGAGAACCAAGGTACCACTGTATACCACTTGTTCTCTTGGCACTTGATGGCTTACAGCTAAGGGCAATAGTTCTGGCTGTTTTGACACAGAATGGCCTGACTTATGTAGTAAGAGCAAGGTAAGGCAGTTTCGTTTTTAACAGTGCAAAGGGATTTGGGGTGAAAGATGTTTGACTTCCTGCAGCTGCTTAAGTGTTGGATTGGAAGGGAAAGTGCTCAAGAAGAAGTAGCTTTGGGGGATGTTTGCCACAAGCCAGGGGAAGTCTCTGCATTCCTTCCCAGATCTCCTTTCACTGTTTTCAAAGCATTCCCCTCTCTTGCAACACGACTGGCGTAGATCCATTTGAAAGCATAAGAAACTGAGACCACTATATCTAGCTTGGTCCTAAATGTGAGGACTGTCTGCAGAGAAGAATCTATCCGTGATCTCTAATTTGTGACGGCTTTCGCACATGCAAGTCATTAACTGAAGCCGTCAGGTGATGAATTTGGATATGTCACATGTGGTGGGAATGCCGACCTATTAAACAATTCTGGAATGAAATTTATGAAGAAATCAAAAAGATGTTTAAAATATCTTTCAGTAAAAAACCGGAGGCATTCCTTTTAGGTATAGTTATAAACGATATTCCCAACAATCAAAGGAAAGTATTCCTTTATGCAACGACAGCTGCCAGGATGCTTATAGCAAAAAATTGGAAAGGGAGAAAAATACCATCAATGAAAGAATGGCAAATTAAATTTTGTGAATATATAAATCTGGCAAGACTCACAGCATTCATAAGGGGACAATCGGACCAGAAATTATTAAAAGAATGGGGATGTGCTAAAGAGTATATGAAAAAAACATTATTCTGAAGCAAGCATATCGGTATGTAATGAATGATGCTTTAAAGGGTTAAAGAAAAAGAAAAATGGTGTAAAACAGTACAAAGATGGTAGAAATCTACATTAGACACAACTATACAGTAAGAGTAAAATTTTGAGGTCTTAGAACAAAGGAAGGAAGTATATGTATGTAATGACTAGATTAGAATGATGATATGGTTTTATTTGTAGATGTATGCTTTTTGTTTTGTTTTGGTTTTGGTTTTTATGTGTGTGTTCTGTTTTTCTTTCTTGTTTGTATAGTATTATTTTGGATTCAATGTTTGTAATTTTTGTTATGATGTTATGATTTTGCATTGAAAATAAAATAATTTTTTTAAAAAAGAATTTGGATGTGTCAACAGAGCCAAAGATGGATCCATCTCCAGTTGCTGAACCTCAAACGTCTCCAAGATTGAAGACAAAGAGCAGCACCATTGAATTTTTTGCCCTATGCTCTCTTAGGCTAAGCAACATGAATGGAGCCACCCCTACCATTCTAGGAAAAAATGTATTCTGCTGTTCGGTGTCTCTCACACAAGTCGAATCACAAACAAAAAACAAACAATCAGCCGACAATTTGTAAGGCCAATGAAGTGAAACCATGAATATGTGCCTGACAAGCATTGCACAAACAATTTGCCTCGCAAGCAATGTGGTGATATAACATTCAGGAATTACAAGCAATTATTAAAACTACAGATGTACTTGCCACAAGGAAAACTAGACATGAATTGCTGTGCAGAAATACGTAAGAGGCTCTGCTGCTGGAAGAGGCACCAGCTAAGTATGTCTCTGGAAAAGGAACGGTTCCAGCAGCTGGAGCAAAAAGAACTGATACAGCAGCTCTGTAGCAGCTGGGCTTTCAGGGATGAAGCCAGTGCCAGCCAAAAGCATCATGCTACCTGAAGCACAGCCCAAATGATAGGCCAAGGCTTTCCTAAGTCTTGCTGCTGTATTTAGTCACCGATTCCTCCCCCCTGCCCCTCGCGGTGTGTCCCGAAAAAGATTATTTCACCCTGCTGCATGGCCAGCACCAGCAACATCACAACTCGTCTCCAGGCAATGGCCCTCCATGCTAGGGCAGCTGCTACTTTTGTACTGCTCTGCTTGAAAGACCTACATACCGGTCTTGAAAGACCTACATTGGCTCCCAATACGTTTCCGAGCACAATTCAAAGTGTTAGAGCTGACCTTTAAAGCCCTAAACGGCCTCGGTCCAGTATATCTGAAGGAGTGTCTCCACCCCATCGTTCTACCCGGACACTGAGGTCCAGCTCCAAGGGCCTTCTGGCGGTTCCCTCACTGCGAGAAGTGAGGTTACAGGGAAGCAGGCAGAGGGCTTTCTTGGTAGTGGCGCCCTCCCTGTGGAATGCCCTCCCACCAGATGTCAAAGAGAACAACAACTACCAGACTTTTAGAAGGCATCTGAAGGCGGCCCTGTTTAGGGAGGCTTTTAATGTTTGATGTAGTAAAGGTAAAGGTAAAGGTACCCCTGCCCGTACGGGCCAGTCTTGCCAGACTCTAGGGTTGTGCACTCACCTCACTCTATAGGCCGGGAGCCAGCGCTGTCCGCAGACACTTCCGGGTCATGTGGCCAGCATGACAAGCTGCATCTGGCGAGCCAGTGCATTTTTTTTCTTGTTTTCCTCCTCCAAAAACTAGGTGCGTCTTGTGGTCTGGTGTGTCTTATAGAGCGAAAAATACGGTACACCAGACCACAAGACGCACCTAGTTTTTGGAGGAGCAAAACAAGAAAAAAAATATTCTGAATCTCAGAAGCCAGAACAGCAAGAGAGATCACTGCGCAGTGAAAGCAGCAATCCCTCTTGCTCTTCTGGCTTCTGGGATAGCTGCGCAGCCTGCATTCGCTCCATAAGACGCACACACATTTCCCCTTACTTTTTAGGAGGGAAAAAGTGAGTCTTATAGAGCAAAAAATACGGTAATTCCAGTTTAGTCACAACTGGAATTAGAACACAGCATGTATGGGGACTTCCGGGTCGGCGCCATCGCCGAATGGCGGGCTCCCTCCGAGCTCCGGAGGGAGCCTGCTCGGCAGGGGCTGGGTCCTACCGCACCGGCGATGCGGGGACCCTTAAAAACCACGGCCACGGAGGCCGTGGACATGGAGACTCGGCTGGCACCGTCAGCGCCCTCTCGATTCGTGAAGGAGCCTTTTTAAAGGCTACGGATCGGGTGCCGGGGAGGAGCGTGGTGCTTTGAGTCCTCTGCTATCCCTGCCGAGCGCAGCCGCATGCCATCCGGCGGAGAGCGCTGACTTCTTCTATTGAAAATTTGGACCCAAAAGAAGAACCCGTGAGTAATTGGAATATGGACTAAAAAGAGGGATAAATTTTTAGAATTTGGAGCGAACGGGGGAGGTGGAAAAAAGGAAGTCAGCCCCCCCCCAAATTGTAGAAGAGCCAAAACAAAGGACTGGATAACTAAGATCGAGAGGAACCTTATCTTGCCGAACTAGCAACTTCGCGAGGGAAATTTATAAGATTGAGCTGGAGGAGAAAAGTGGAATTCGTATTAAAAAGCAACCCCCCCGGAATCCCTGGAGCGATTCGTGAAAATGCCTGGAGAAGAATAACGGAGGTTTTGACAGCTGTCAAAGAGCTGTCAAAACGGAAGAATGAAATTGAGACTTTGTTATGAGGACTTTGCCGGTTACATTTGTTATAAATTGGAGATAAATTGTTTCAAATAAGGATTTATAAGTTATTTGGACTGGCGGATGTGATCTGGAAGGGAACTTTGTTATTGTAATCCACCTAGAGGAGCTGAGGGACATTGCATGTGTTTTCGACGGGAAACTTGAACAGTTGGATAGAACTTTTAATCTCCTGGGAAACTGCAGAAATGGAACATTATTTTGTCTACAGAGGCCTATACTTTACTGGAAACAATGGATTATGTTTTGCTCCTGAATAACAAGCCTCTGTAGAGACACTAGAAGCCTTTGGAAAAAGAACATTTCTGTGAGGGAACAGGGAAGTAAAAAGGAGGAGAGTGATTGACAAGAACAAGGAAACAACAAGAACTGGACAGAACTGGAGTGGGAACATTTGGGATATCCAGATTTGACAAGCTTATGGATATAAAATTGGAGTTTATACTCCTGGATATAAAAATCTGGATAGAAGAAATGGGCCCCCTTTGATAGACTCCTTCTATGATTGGACATCTGTAATTTAAAAAAAAAGACCGGTAAAGAACCAGAGGGATGTGGGTTTAGTGAAATGTGGGTTCATCAGGAAGACATTAGAAGTGGAGGGATAGGAGGAACGCAGCAGGGAAAGAGGGGAGGGAAATTTGGAATCCAAAGGTTGTAAAATTATTGTTTGTTTTTATTCTATTTTCATCTGTACTATATTTGAAAGGGGGGAACTCGTGGAAGGGAAGAGGTCGACCTTAGGGGATGGAAATTTGGATAAATTGAGTTGTTGATGATGAGTGTATTTTGGGAATAAGAATTTGTTGAATATTATTGCTTTTTTGGAAGATTTGGAACACAAGAGGGGGTGGGGAGGGGAAGTCCTGGATATTGGAAAAAGTTTATGAATTGGATTTTATTTGTTTTAATTTGGAAAACCTTAATAAAAATTATTTTAAAAAAAAAAATAGAACACAGCATGTATGGTGTTGTTGTTTTTTAAAACCCAACAAAAAAGTTGAAGCTCTATAACATTTGCAGGAAGTCATTATTTTAAAAGTGAGATCAGATTTTTCATCCCACTTCAGAACCAAGAGACCCAGATGGAAACATCTGCATCGAGAGCTGAAAAGTGCCTCTTGGAAGCAGAATCAAACGCGGACAGCATTACTGAGTAAGGGGAAGATGGGGGAGCTCAAGAGGGTGCCTGATGTGCCAGTTATACATTAAAAACAAATAGTGATTTTCAGCCTTGTGACCTCATTGGATCCAAGAGGATAGGATCAGCAGAAGGAACACGATCTATCCAAAGTTAGCAATTTTCTGTTTTAATGGAAGAGGAGAATAGTGTTCATGCCTAATGTTCCTATTATAGTAAACTGTGCTTGACTTGGGCTAGATTCCCCCCCCTTTTTTGGTGTCACCAGTGATTTTTATTCATTCATACTTTTCAAGTTTATACATTTCACTAATTTTACAATCATTTTGACATTTCAAAACTTGACTTCTTTCTCCCTCTTTCTGCGTTTCCTTAAATTTGTTTTGCATATCCAAATTAACTTAATTTACTCATTTATTCATACTCTATAATTCCCGCCCCTAATTACATGATTTGTAAATCCTTTATGAACTTTCACCTTTTCATACCATAAATAAGCGTGCCAACCAAAAATATTATCATAACCTTCTTGATCTAGAATATGTGGATTCTCTTAATGCCATCCATTCCTTCAGCCAACAAAGACAAGATGCCTCATAATATATCCAGCAGGGAAAAGCCTCCTCTTGGCTGGATTTCACCCCCTCTCCCTGTGGAACATAGTGGCCTTGCCTTCAGTGTAATATACTGAGCACGAGTTTTGGTGTGTTGTGCCCCAGCTGCTTACTGCAGTGCCAGTCATATCTCAATCAGATCTGTTCTGTGGCAGACAAGACCTTTAGTGGACATTCCAGCTGAAAGGAGCCTGCTGTCTTCATGGAAGGTCATGACTACAGCCATGTGGTTTGAGAAGCTGGGTGGGCAATTTTCGTCTTCCCACATCACAGGAAAGCCTACATTTCAGGGGGACTTGTCGGAGCACGGCACACGAAGGAATAATTTAGCAGATAAGAAATGCATCCCACCGCACTGGAATTTGTGAAATGCCAAAGGCTTGCACTCCAGGAATTAATTCTTAAAGCACATATTCAGAGGAAGAAATAAACAAAGAGAAAATTACAGAGTAGCCCTGTGGATTGAGGGCTGGGCCTGAGATCCGAGTTCCCTGCTGAGCTATAGAAATTCTGGTTGACGGGGCAAGTCACTTGCTGCCTCATTTTCCCAACTTAAAAACAGGAATTACAGCATCCTACATCACAGAGTTGCTTTGAGGACAAATCTGGTTTTGTATTAAAAACGAAACGAAAACAGAACACTGAAGTAGAGAAGAAAATAAAAGCAGTGGTGGGAACATGAACGAACACACACACACACACACACACACACACACACACAAACAGGCACCCCAAGATGGACCAAAATCTGGCAGAGGAATGCTGGAGGATACTCAAATCACACGCAAGGACAGATTGTGAGCAAATGACTCCTTCTAAAAGAATGCTAAGTTAATATGCAAAACTTGGGAGACTTCACATGCAAAATTAGATTCTATCCATCCATCCAGAATCTTGAAATATTTGGCATAGATTGACAGTCTAGTGTCTCGTTTAAAAAACTTAGATTGCTCTGTGCTCTTCACCTGAGCTTTTTAAAAGAAAATATTAGAACTGCCTAATTGGGATATTGGGGCTTGGGTGGTGCTGTGGTCTAAACCACAGAGCCTAGGGCTTACCAATCAGAAGGTCGGCAGTTCGAATCCCTGCGACGGGATGAGCTCCCGTTGCTCAGTCCCTGCTCCTGCCAACCTAGCAGTTCGAAAGCACGTCAAAGTGCAAGTAGATAAATAGGTACTGCTCCGGCGGGAAGGTAAATGGCGTTTCCATGCGCTGCTCATGACCTGGAAGCTGTCTGTAGACAAACGCCGGCTCCCTCGACCAGTAAAGCGAGATGAGTGCCGCAACCCCAGAGTCATTCACAACTGGACTTAATGGTCAGGGGTCCTTTTACCTTTAATTGGGATATTATGATTTGCATGCAAAGGACCTGCCGCTACAACATGCCCATGCATTCCCTCCATGTTGCACTGGATACTCTTGGCATTGCCACCCTTATCTGAACAGTGGTAGTAGCTTCACATGACTTGTCAGGAAAGGGTTAAAGGTAAAGGTAAAGGGACCCCTGACCATTAGGTCCAGTTGTGACCGACTCTGGGGTTGCGGCACTCATCTCACTTTATTGGCCGAGGGAGCCGGCGTACAGCTTCCGGGTCATGTGGCCAGCATGACTAAGCCGCTTCTGGCGAACCAGAGCAGCACACGGAAATGCCGTTTACCTTCCAGCCAGAGCGGTACCTATTTATCTACTTGCACTTTGACGTGCTTTCGAACTACTAGGTTGGCAGGAGCAGGGACCGAGCAACAGGAGCTCACCCCGTCGCAGGAATTCGAACCGCCGACCTTCTGATCGGCAAGCCCTAGGCTCAGTGGTTTAACCCCCAGCGCCACCCCGTCCCAAGGAAAGGGTTACCCATGTTTTAAAATAACTTCATATTATTAACCCAGTGAAGAGCAGCAGCAGAGAATTGTGGGGCAGAGAGGGCAGAGAAATGGCCGTGCTTTATAAGGGCCTGAGGTTCTAGGGGTATTTTCCACATTGTTTTTACATCACCAAACAGAACTGAACTTTTGCATGGCTTGAATTTTTGAAAACGCACAAATGTTCTTTTTTGAATGGTCCATTTTCCCTGGCAACTGCCGGTTTTGGGTCTGGCTGCCTGTTAACAAAAGCCCAGGCCTCCACCGTCAATGAAACTCACCACCAGCAAAATCTTTTGGGGTGCTTATCCCTTTCTCTACAAACCAGGTGTTGGGCAGTGAAGAAACACGCTAGCTAATTACCGTATTTTTCGCTCTATAGGACGCACTTTTCCCCCTCCAAAAAATAAGGGGAAATGTGTGTGCGTCCTATGGAGCGAATGCAGGCTGCGCAGCTATCCCAGAAGCCAGAACAGCGATAGCAACGCAAAGCCTCCGAAGCGCAGAGGGAACGCTCCCTCCACGCTCCGGAGGCTTCGAGTTCCTTTTGCTGAAGCCGGGAGAGCAAGGCTCTCCTGGCTTCAGGAGAGGGAGAGCTGCGCATCGCCCCTTCAGCCAAGTGGGAGGAGAAATGGAAGGGGCTCTGTTTCTCCTGCCGCTTCACTGAAGGGGCGCTGAGCAGAGAGGGGGAGATTTTTTTTCTTGTTCTTCCCCTCTAAAACAAGGTGTGTCCTATGGTAGGGTGCGTCCTATAGAGCAAAATATATGGTAATTGAGATGGAAGAGTTCTCTCCCATCTTGTACTCCATACCTTCCTTTCTGCCTCTTTGTTTCAGGCCAGAAATGTGACTCTCTCAAGTTTCTCGGTTCTTCTCACATGTTTAACTGGGGAGAAAAAAAATTTACTGCCCCAATTGAGCGAGGGATAATCTGTGCATGGAAAGCAATTTCTGAACGCAGACTTCCCACGATGAATGTACAAGAGGCTGCTACGAGGGAACAGAAAATCCCCTCAAATTGAGCGTGTGGGGCTTACTTGCTGTGCGAAGAACGTAAGACCACGTGCCTACTGTTGTACTGCAGTGCCCCCTCCCCGGTTTCCCACTTCCCACCAGTCTAGACCCTTCTCCTCCTCCTCTTCCTTCAAGAGCTGATGCTGAGAACCATCTGTTGGGTGCAAGGAAAGAAACTGCTAAGAACTGCAAATGTGTGGTTGGTGCAAATGTGACACAGTGACTTTGCTCTTCTCTCTTCTCTGCAGTTTTGTGTGTGTGTGTGTAAAGTCACAGGGAACTGTGTGAGGGTATCAGTTAATCAATGTTTTCTAAAGAAAATTCACTCTCCGGGCCTTAAAAGGAAAAAAAAAATACACTGGGGGAAATTTGAATAAGGAGAACATTTATACAAAAAGCTATTTACTCCGCTAGCAATTTTCTCTATTCCCTTTGCTAATGTTGCCAGCACTTGTGCGTTTGATCAAAAGCTGTATCCTTCACAATCCCATTTCCTTTCCCCGTTCAGTCCTGTAGTGAAGCCATAAGCTTACTTAGTGGGGAATTGTTTGGGGATTCAGGAACCAGTCCTTGCGGGGCACGATTAGCAGGCCAGGTCGTTCCCCTCCCAAATGAGCAAATCTTGTGATTTTGAATTGCCGCTGACTGTTGATACACGAGGGTTCCTGTCACCGTGGTGGCAACAGCTTCTAGCAGGCTTCATAGCCTGCCTGCTGTTCTTCCTCTAAATCTGGGAGCAATAGATGGGTAACCATCGATGCGGTTTCTAGCCGATTCATATCGCAGTGCTTGGGAATGGGATTATGCAGCACATTTGTTGGCCAGGACGAACACAATATAAAATCTGATCACCAGAGAATGGAGAGAGCGAAGGGTCAGCCTGCAATTACACTGTGATGCACATCTTTCCAATGCTATCTTTTAGTGTGATTTCTTTTTTTAACACAAAACAAAGGAGTGTTTCATTCTCTCAGCATGATCCAGCTTGCCAGTGCCGCCATGGTACCTGCATATGAAGGCAGCTTAATCCCACTGGCTTCGGGATAACTGGCAGGCCAATTTGTAATATTGCTGGAAGAAGCTATGCTGTTACCCCAGGGCTCAACATGGCTAGCACACATTGATTCACAGGCTGATGTAGGTGTCGCATCCTCTAACAATGCAATGTGTTGCAAAGAAGCATTTCACACACAGAAACATCTTGCCTATTGTTTTTCCTCCGTTTATTCCATAAGGTGGAGACTGATGTGAGTTTGCACATAGCCGAGCTGTTGCAAATCCCCTGGAGGACTTTGTTGCTTTTGCATCGGTGGGTCAAGATTTTTATAGGTTTCTACCCCCAAACATCCCATCTTAATGGGTTTGAGGATGTAGCTGGGAAAAGATCTTTCAGTCAGGCAGCCTCCATTCATAGATATAACATTCAAACTGTTAAGTTGTGGGTGAACAAATCAGAATTGATGCTTTTGAATTATGGTGCTGGAGGAGACTCTTGAAAGTCCCATGGACTGCAAGAAGATCAAACCGATCCGTTCTTAAGGAAATCAGCCCTGAGTGCTCACTGGAAGAACAGATCCTGAAGCTGAGAACAGTGTTCTCGAAGCTACCAGCATGAGTTTGACCAAACTGCAGGAGGCAGTAGAAGACAGGAGTGCCTGGCATGCTCTGGTCCATGCGGTTACAAAGTGTCGGACACGACTAAACGACTAAACAACAACAACATATCAGACAACACAGCTCTTGTTTATTCATAGGCCAGAACAGAACTGAACTGAAGGGTTCAGCCAGCCTGCTTATATAGAGCTCCACTAGAATGCAACAGTAACCATTTTCTGTAACTATCCAATCACTGAACATCACTTTCAATCCCTTATTTGCATATGTGGACCTGAGTGAAAACTATCTACAGTATCCCTCTGCTGGCCCAGGGTGAGAACTTCAGTACATAACACAAATGGAGCAGGACTCTGACTGACCAACAGGTTGTTATAATAATGCATTGTCCCCTCAAGATTTTAGTATCTGCATTAAACCCACCCGACACAATTTGCCTCTAACTTAAGCAACTAAGCACATGCATTGTTTCAAGAGGTAATGTGGGGAGTGGATATGTCAATCCTTTGTTGTTGTTTTAATAGCCGCTGCAAACATGTAAACATAAGACGTTAAGTGCAATACTGTTGCTGCTGCATGCATGAGCTGCATGCATGCATGCTGCTGGCACAGAAGATTTTCCCTTCCTCTCTTCCCTACAGCAACCCTCCGTGCACCCTTCAAAATCTGCAGCCACAAAACACTCACTCACTCACTCACTCACTCACTCACTCCAGGGGCTACAGGGGGTAGGATGGGAAATTCTATGCACATCACAGCATTAGATATAACCTATAAGCTGAAATACCACACACGTATTTTGATCAAATTCGGTTAATATTTCAAAACATATGACAAGGTTAGGAAGCAAAATTGAGGGAAAAATGTCATCAATATTATGTTTTTTTGGGTGGGGGGAGGTAGGGGGCTTCCTAAACATGTCATGAATTACAGCTGTTGAATGTTGGCTATCTGAGCAATAACAATAAAGCCATTATTAAGTGATGTCTTATGAAATGGCTGTTTTCCTGCTTCTCCTAGCCTTTCTCGAATCACTGGAAGGATCATTTATAAATCTTGAAAGGGAAAGGCTGCATTTTAATCCATACACAGGACACCTCCACAGTACATTTCACGTAGCAGCTGAAAATGGCTGGGAATATCAGAAAAGAGAGATAATGGCATTTGCATTAAGAGTGCCAAAGGTAGAAGGCTTTAAAACATCCATCTGAAAGCCAGGGAAAGGATGTGCAGAGCTGCTGTGCTGACCTCTCTAGATGATTTTCCTGAGATTAGGCTGAAATCATACACGAAACCGGCATGGTTTATAGCAAGACAGGTTGATCGCCTCTGACCTCTGGCACAGGATAATTTGACTCAGGCAGGCACCCGTGTATTCAAAACCAACAAGGTCAGGGGAACTGAAAAGAATGAGGTCTGTTGGCTCTCCCAATATTTCCCCCTCTTTAATAAAGGTGCTCTTCTTTTGAACTGTGTGGCGCTGTGGGTTAAACCACAGAGCCTAGGACTTGCCGATCAGAAGGTCAGCAGTTCGAATCCCCGCGACGGGATGAGCTCCCGTTGCTGGGTCCCTGCTCCTGCCAACCTAGCAGTTCGAAAGCACATCAAAGTGCAAGCAGATAAATAGGTACTGCTCTGGCGGGAAGGTAAACAGCGTTTCCGTGCGCTGCTCTGGTTCGCCAGAAGCAGCTTAGTCATGCTGGCCACATGACCCGGAAGCTGTATGCCGGCTCCCTCGGCCAATAAAGCAAGGTGAGCGCTGCAACCCCAGAGTCGGTCATGACTGGATCTAATGGTCAGGGGTCCCTTTGCCTTTACCTTTATCACATAGACAGCTTCCCTGATCTAAAGCACCCCCACTTCCACTTTTGTGAATAGCCTTCCCGGGCGCAATACAAGCCCCTATGTTACCTCCCTGCCCCCCAAAGAGCAGGGTTATTAGTAGCTTAGGGCTGCAATTTAACTGGGAAAATATCACTGGGAGGAGGACAAAGACAGAGGGCGGTTAAACACTCCCTACCCCAGCGCCAGAGTTCTGTGAGAAGGCACTGCACCTTACAGCTGCCCCTCCAACTGGGAAATGAAAAGGGTGTCTCGTGCCTTCTCCTGATCACCCCACACTCCCAAGCTGAGTGTTGGGAGAGCAGGCAGCCAAGGAAGCCCAGGGCAAACTTATGGACTCCCTGTTGGCCATCCCCCATATAGGGCAAAGCAAGACTTGAGCTGTCCCCCAATTATCAAAATCCAACACCTCGTTTGTGCCAGGGTTCACTAGGGATGAACTATCTTCAGTAGCAAGGCTGAAGCCCGAGTTGTGTGAAGCTGGGATACAGAAATGTGCTTCTGGGCATGAGATTGTCTCTTCTACCCTTGCCACCCCACGGCAACAACAGATCTGCAAACCCACGTGCCACTCCCTGAATGGCAGCTTTCTGAAGCATAGTTTATTTAAAGCAAACAGTATGGCGTGCCCTTCTCTGCCACGAAAATGTTAGGTGCTTCTTAAACCCCTGAATTAACAGCCCCTTTCTCTGTATCTGCTTTAAGTATGGTATGAGAGAGGGGCAGGAGTAACGTTCTTTGTCCAGAGTGCATGTGTTCCAAACATCACCATCATAATAATTTTATTATTTGTAGCCTGTCCAGCTTATTGGGTTGCCCTAGCGTTTCTGGGCAGCATCCAGCAAATACTGTACAAAAACACAGTAAAGCTTTAAAAACTACCTTCAGATGTCTTCTAAAAGTTGTACAGTTATCTCCTTAAACATCTGATGGGAGGGCGTTCCACAGGGAGCGCGCCACTACCGAGAAGGCCCTCTGCCTGGTTCCCTGTAACCTCACTTCTAGCAGTGAGGGAACTGCCAGAAGGCCCTCAGCGCTGGATCTCAGTGTCCGGGCTGAACGATGGGGGTGGAGACGCTCCTTCAGGTATAATCATAGCACTGCACCGCACAGTGGAGTAGCAACCAAAGTCCACCAGTGGGACTGGGATGGAGTCCAGACACTAGTGTACCAGTTGTGGTCCAGTGCAGTGCCAGATTTAGGACAGTGTGGGTGGTTCCACAGGGTGCCAAGCGAAGGGGGCGCCAAATGGAGAATACTCATAATTGTGATGATCTGTTTGGGGGTGTCAAATTTTGGCCTCGCACAGGGTGCCATATTGCAAAAAACCAAAGCCCGCCCCTGGCCCAGTGCCATGGGGCAGGACCCCCTTGCTCAACTGTGTGAGTTGCGGCAATGGCAAACTCAGCGATGATGACTTATAGCTGAGTATCGGACGCACTCCATCTGCTGTTATGGGCTGCCTTAATGTGGTTCAACTCAACATCAAAAAAAGGAAGATCATGGCCACTGGTCCCATCACCTCCTGGCAAATAGAAGGGGAAGAAATGGAGGCAGTGAGAGATTTTATTTTCTTGGGCTCCCTGATCACTGCAGATGGTGACAGCAGCCACAAAATTAAAAGACCCCTGCTTCTTGGGAGAAAAGCAATGACAAACCTAGAAGGCATCTTAAAAAGCAGAGATATCACCTTGCCAGCAAAGGCCCGTATAGTTAAAAGCAATGGTTTTCCCAGTAGTGGTGTATGGAAGTGAGAGCTGGACCATAAAGAAGGCTGATCGCCAAAGAATTGATGCTTTTGAATTATGGTGCTGGATAAGACTCTTGAGAGTCCCATGGACTGCAGGAAGATCAGACCTATCCATTCTTAAGGAAATCAGCCCTGAGTGCTCACTGGAAGGACAGATCCTGAAGCTGAGGCTCCAACACATGAGAAGAGAAGACTCCCTGGAAAAGACCCTGATGTTGGGAAAGATGGAGGGCACGAGGAGAAGGGGACGACAGAGGACGAGATGGTTGGACAGTGTTCTCGAAGCTACCAGCATGAGTTTGACCAAACTGCGGGAGGCAGTGAAAGACAGGAGTGCCTGGCGTGCTCTGGCCCATGAGGTCACAAAGAGTCGGACACAATGCAACAATGTGGTTCAGTCTATTCTGCATGCTTATTTGATTATTCCAGCACAGTCTGAGAGAATGAGTCAAAAAACAAATATTCCAGGCCCTCTGTTCAAGCTCTGGCTGCCGAACAGCCTGGGTTTAGTCACACTCATGTGATGCCTTGCAACATGCCCTGCCCACCGGAGAAAAACCTTATATATATGTGGCCATAATCTGCCGCAGAATGCAGAAGCAGCCGTAAAGAAGGCTGACTGCAGTGCCCTTGAGCAGATATCAGTGACTCCAGGGGCTGACAGAAACATGCACAGCACTGCATCTTCTTCTAGCATTTGGACACAAAAATGCAGAGAAGCTTTGAAGCTGCCGCAGAGTTCTGGGAAGCCTGCTACGAGAGCCTTTTAAAGCCATACAATTACCTTAATAAAATATAGCAGGGTGTTCTCGAGATTAATGGCCGAAAGAACGGTGATTTACAGCAGAGCCTTAAGCCAAGACTATTTTGCATTAGCAGGGAAATGGGCGAAGGGAGCGTTTGGCACCAGCCTTGCACCAGCAATGCAAGGGACTCTTGTCATCTCCCAAGAGAAGCTTCAGGAAGAAAAAAAAGATTGCAGAAAATTATTCTGCATTTAAGGGCAGAGGAGGAAGGAGAAAGCTGATACACCACAATTATCTTTCCAAACATGCTTGTTACAGATGATGTCTGTATTTTGTAGGTGTGCATCAGAGGTTAGAGGGAGGTGCATACAGGTCTTACCCTGAGATAATTATTTTTACATTGGGGAGTGGGGAGACAAAGAGAAATAATAATAATAATAATAATAATAATAATAATAATAATAATAATAATAATAATTTTATTTATATCCCGCCCTCCCCAGCCGAAGCCGGGCTCAGGGCGGCTAACAACAATAAAACAGTACAACAGTACAACACAACACTCTAAAATTATTCATTATAAAATTAATTCAAAACAAACCACTGGCAACCATTGGGCCAGAGCTCCGCAAAGATTGCCGAAGGAGGGAGTCAGGCTGTGCCCTGGCCAAGGGCCTGGTGGAACAGCTCTGTCTTGCAGGCCCTGCGGAAAGATGTCAAGTCCCGCAGGGCCCTAGTCTCTTGTGACAGAGCGTTCCACCAGATTGGAGTCACAGCCGAAAAAGCCCTGGCTCTGGTTGAGGCCAGCCTAACTTCTCTGTGGCCTGGAACCTTCAAGATGTTTTTATTTGAAGACCGTAAGTTTCTCTGTGGGACATACCAGGAGAGGCGGTCCCGTAGGAAATGAGTTCTGCCCATGCCATCTTTGGATTGCTGCGAGATGTTCCTCACTTTGGATGGAAGGAAATTACAGTGGTACCTCGGGTTACAGACACTTCCTTTTACAGACGCTTCAGGTTACAGACTCCGCTAACCCAGAAATAGTACCTCGGGTTAAGAACTTTGCTTCAGGATGAGAACAGAAATTGTGCGGCGGTGGCAGCAGGAGGCCCCATTAGCTAAAGGGGTACCTCAGGTTAAAAACAGTTTCAGGTTAAGAACAGACCTCCAGAATGAATTAAGTTCTTAACCCGAGGTACCACTGTAGTTTAAAAAATCCCCCACATAAGCACAGAGGCTACCATTTACTCAAGAGCAGCCCTATGGCTAGGGGAGACAACTGGAAATCTGCTTCTTTAGTTTGCACCTCCCTCCTTTCATTCCAAGGAGCTCATGCGTCCATTTGGGGTTACCTTCACGACAAACTTGTGTGTCAGCGCAGCTCAACACATTTGATGCCTGAGGCAGAACATGCAACAGGCCCTCGTTTTCCTCACTCCAATTCCAGGAAAATAGAAAATTAAATAACTTGTACACGTGCTGCTATTTATAGCAAGCTTCTTGCAGAAAGCCGTCTCACTTTTGTCAAATGGTAGAGCTCACCCTGCCTGTTACGCTGGGGAGAGGGCAGTTATCTGTCAGGTGCTGCTGGGATCTATGGTCCGCTGCCCCGTGTGGTGGGCCATTGAACTGCAGGTTGCAGTCATCAGGACCTGGACTGACTCCACCTGCAGAGGCTCACCCCCTTGGGTACTATAAGAGGGATTTCTGCTCCAGTGAGCCTTTCCTCAAGCAACACAGTCTTCCTGGTCTCTGGCATTTTCCTGCATCCTTGGTTTTGCCTCAGGCCTGCCTCTTGCTCCAGTCCAGATTAGAAGAGAAGAGTTTGGACCTGATATCCCGCCTTTCACTCCCCTTAAGGAGTCTCAAAGCGGCTAACAATCTCTTTTCCCTTCCTTCCCCACAACAAACACTCTGTGAGGTGAGGCTGAGAGACTTCAGAGAAGTGTGACTAGCCGAAGGTCACCCAGCAGCTGCATGTGGAGGAGCGGGGAAGCGAACCCGGTTCACCAGATTACAAGTCCACCGCTCTTAACCACTACACCACACTGGCTCTCAGATTAGTCGCTTGCCCAATGGCTCACGGCTCTCTGTAGACGGCTGCCCACGCCCATCCTTGTCTTGATCTCAGCACCATTCCGTGGACTCAGTGGCAGGGTTGAAATTTAAGCCTAGTTCTCCAAGGTCCATGTCTGACATTCTATTCAATATTCCTCAGTTTTTTTCTGAGAGCGATGGGTCAATTTCGGTTTCTCGAGTTCGGTTTCTCGTTTTTCCACTCTTAAGTTCGGTATTTGACATTTCCATAGCAGGTCGTAATTCCCCCCCTCATCCCCCCCCCACAAAGGTCTTCATGAAACTTCATCAGCGTTATAGTGCGAATTTCTCCGAATGAGCTCACTTCTGCAAGCAATTTTGCCTAATGCATGCATATATATTTTTGTCAAGCTGTTTCCCCTAATGTGATGCGTTTTAATGTTATTTTCACTAACAGATGCATCATATGGAAGAATGACTATGTGCCTATTGTTTCATACAGTAAGGTAGGTGCACCTTTCTATGTGAACTAGGCCAGACATTTCTCCCTTTTCTCTGAATGCCTGGAATGAATTGCAACCACACACAGAGATATTGTGTAATTCTCCTGTTGCGCAGGCTTAGCATTCGGTACAGCCAGATCAATGACAACCAGCTTTCTTTTTGCAAACTCTTTTGAGTTTATATAAGGGCTAAAAAAAGAAAAAGAAAACCTCTTGCCAAATTTAAATGTTTAAAGGAACCCAGCCAAGTTGAAATGTTTTGGACAGAGATTCATACAAAAACAAAATATTTTCGTGTCAGCCTGACAACCTCTGGGTTGTGCTACATACTGAGAACTTCCACATGAGATTGTCGGTCTCTCGGTCTCTATACAGTCATACCTTGGTTCTCAAACGCCCCGGAACTTGTACGTTTTGGCTCCTGAACAATCGAAACCCAGAAGTAAGTGAGCGTTCTTTTGGAAGCTGAACGTCCAACAGGGCTTCGACGGCTTCTGATTGGCTGAGGGAGCTCCCTGCAGCCAATCAGAAGCCACGCTTTGGAAGTCAAACATTTCGGAATACAAACAGACTTCCGGAATTGATTCTGTTTGACCTCCGAGGTACGGCTGTACATATAATCCACCTCAGCTTTGGACACAGAATGCCACCAACTCATAAAGAAGTTAGAATGTGGACAAAGCTGCTTTCTGGGACGCAGGAAAGGGGAACCTCAGGCCCACAGGAAAAATGTGGACCCCTGGTCTCTCTCTCTCTGGCCCCTGAAAATCTCTTCAGGGCACACCCAGAAGATATTATTTGGCATCACAGGGAACTGCCGATTGGCCGAGACTCCCTGTGTATCACACCTCCAGCAATGTATACTGCCTTTTCGATTACCTTTCCTGCCCCACTTCCCCCTGGGTCCTTTTGCCCCTGCCCTCCTCTCCCATCTGCTGGAGCAAGAACTCCCATTTGGCCTCAAGTCAGGAGAAAGGAAAGTTGGGTGGAAGACTTGGGAAGGAGCAGGGCCCAAACGCCAGGGCTCAATCTGGCACATTTGGCCCCTGTACTTTAGGAAAGCATGCCCCTTCCAGTCTGAAAATGGCCGGAGGAGGCCAACTCACAGGTTGGGAGCTCTGCTTGCAGCATCTAAGATTGCTTGAGCTGCTCCAAGCTAGATGCCTCCACAAGTTCTGTCAGCTCACTGTATTAAACAGAGTACTCCACCCTCTTCCTTTCCTTTATAGACTGTAAATGTTAAAAGGATTACGGATACCTGAAGCGTTAATGAAGCTAACCCCGTGCATCGTGAAAAACATACGGCCTTGTTTTATTTTAAATCTGCCATGTGTTAAAATTTGATTTTGATTCCAGCACATTTTTATTTTAAAAAAGGCTGCAGACACCACTTGCTCTTTGCAAACCGCTCATTATAAGTTAAATGCTGATAATTCAGTCCCACCACCTCTCGTCCAAGCGGAAGCTCTTCGTCTTTTTATCCTCTCCTACGTGGAAAGCATTTTGCAGCCAAGAATGTTGCCGTTGAAAAATTATAGCTGCTTGAAGTCTGACCCTAAAAACCCCCTTGCCATTCTGACTTCTAACACTTGCCCGTCAGAATTCCTCTAACTGCTCATATTTGTTCCTCGGGGCTGCCTCCGTCTCCAGAGTAATCAATCAAGTTCTTTTGGTGAATCCATCTAACATGCCTGAAGGCAGCGGGATTATGAAAATTGATACCCACTGAGAACATGACCATTTTTGTTCCCCATTAGCGCTTTATCCAGATTAAGACAATATGAAAGATGAAAAGCTAATTGCTCTAATGAACTGATTCATTTCATTGAACATGGAGTGGGTGGGTAGGAAGGGATGGGAATGTTTAAGACTTGCAAAAGGCTTTTAAATGCCGAAGGGTTGATAGGAATGATCTAGGTGCTTTCAGTTCATTCAGGCAATTTATTTAATATGACTTTTTCAACATTTATCCATTGGCCAGGGGTGAGATGCAACTCAACAGCAGTTTCCTTGCTAAAATGGGAAGTATGGCATATGGTGTCTGTAAAAAACGAAGTACAGATTCCAGATGTGTTAACCCGTGTTTCTTGGTAGCATATGAATAGGGAGGGTGCTGAGTCAACATATCAGATACCCCTCATACCCCTCTTATTTAGAATCACCCCTCTTAATCTGAGAAGTTTGTTGCCTTTGTAAAAACAGTCATCTGCTTTGAAATAGGTAAATTGATGTGGAATCAATTCTTATACCAGCTGCACTGGCTCCTGGTGGAGTACAGGATCAGGTTTAAGGTGCTGGTTTTAACCTTTAAAGCCCTATATGGCCTAGGACCCTCGTACCTATGGGACCGCCTCTCCTGGTATGACCCATGGAGGACCCTACGGTCTTCAAACAAAAACATCTTGGAGGTCTCGGGCCACAAGGAGGTTAGGCTGGCCTCAACTACAGCCAGGGCTTTTTCGGCCGTGGCCCCGATCTGGTGGAACGCTCTGTCACAAGAGACTAGGGCCCTGCGGGACTTGGCATCTTTCCGCAGGGCCTGCAAGACAGAGCTGTTCCACCAGGCCTTTGGCTGAGGCACAGTCTGACCTTCTGTAATCCTCATAGAGCTCCAGCCCAATGGTTGCCATTAATTTGACTCTGAAATGATTTTATAATGAATGGTTTTAGAATGTTGTATTATTTTACTGTTGTTAGCCGCTCTGAGCCCGGCTTCGGCTGGGGAGAGCGGGATATAAATAAATTATTATTATTATTATTATTATTATTATTATTATTATTATTATTATTCTCTTCTAAATAAAAAGTGACCCTAATAATCAATCCACAGCCCTAGACAAATAGTGCAGATTTGCATAAAGGGAGACCACACACACTGAGGAGCACAGAATCAAATGGCTACACTAGGAGTGAGGAACCTTTGACCATCCAGAGATGGTGCTAGACTACAACTCCCACCATCCTTGACCACTGGCTATGCTGGCTAGGGATAATGGGAGTTGTAGTCCAGCAACATCTTGAGGACCACTTTCCCCCCACCCCAGGGCTACACAGCATCCCATGGATGTGATCTATTCCAGTCCTTTATCCTAAGAAAAGGATCCTTCACAAATTCAATATGTATTTGTGCAAATTCATCTGATGGTTTTCATTACTCATTGATATTTTTGGTTTCCCGTGAAATTCCTCAGCTGTTTTGGCCGAGAAGGACATATAAAAGCCCTGACTTACCGGATGTATGGTAAAGGGTAAAGGGACCCCTGACCATTAGGTCCAGTCGTGGCCGACTCTGGGGTTGCGGCGCTCATCTCGCTTTATTGGCCAAGGGAGCTAGCGTACAGCTTCCGGGTCATGTGGCCAGCATGACTAAGCCGCTTCTGGAGAACCAGAGCAGCGCATGGAAACGCCATTTACCTTCCCGCCGAAGTGGTACCTATTTATCTACTTGCACTTTGACATGCTTTCGAACTGCTAGGTTGGCAGGAGCTGGGACCGAACAATGGCAGCTCACCCCGTCGCAGGGATTCGAACCACCGACCTTCTGATCAGCAAGTTCTAGGCTCTGTGGTTTAACCCACAGCGCCATGTACTTCACATAAAATCTCAGCGCCAACAGTACTACGAAGCCATCATTTGAGCTCTATCCCATTAAGGCACATTGAGGTGTGCTGCAGGTTAAGAATGAGGAGTCATTCGGGTCCCCATTGCTGTCAGGGTCAGCACAGCGCAAGGAATAGTTTCTCAAAATTGGGGTGCTGCTCTATTTTTTCCACATAATTCATTTAGGGCTATACAGACTATGCAGATCTGAAACGGCCGAGGCTAAGCTATTCCACACCCTCCACCCCAAAGAGGCATTTGACGGTGGGCAAGCTGGCCAGATACACATCCTAATTAGCAAAGGTTTTTTGCAAATGTGCTTTTTGAATGGCAGCTTCTTGCCTTGTTTTGCTGTAGCTGAGTTATCTTGAACCCTCTGGGATGTTTTGAAATGATGTGTCTCGTCTCCTGGGTACGCTCTCCTGAGGTATCTGGCATAATCACAATCAGTAACTGAACACTTTAGCAGAATCCCAAATGAATCATATGAGTTGGCTCAGCTGATCAAGATGATTATGTTCCTAACAAGCACTGACAGAAAGGAAAAAACCTGGGAGTGGTAAGCTATCACTGAGGCTTGAATCTTATGCGTAAATGGGGTTTGATCCTTGTCTGAGATTAGTCAGCAGAGCAACACAGATAAGAATTATGATCAGGGTTTCGTCTTCAACTTGGAACCCAACCCCATCCCAGATGTATGGATGCTAAAATAAGAATAATAAGAATAATAAGAATAAGAATAAGAATAAGAATTTATTTATACCCCTTTATACCCCTCTTGGTGGCTTCCTACAAAACTCTAAAATACAATAACCTATTAAACATTAAAAGCTTCCCTAAACAGGTCTGCCTTCAGATGTCTTCTAAAAATCTGGTAGTTATTTTTCTCTTTGACATCTGGTGGGAGGGCGTTCCACAGGGCGGGTGCCACTACTGAAAAGGCCCTCTGCCTGGTTCCCTGTAACTTGGCTTCTCGCAGCGAGGGAACCGCCAGAAGGCCCTCAGCGCTGGACCTCAGTGTTCGGGCAGAACGACGCAAGATATAGTTACTCACTAGTGAGGAGAAAACATTCTGCATATGGCTAGAGCAGTTCTTTTTCACCATTTGTGTCATTTTAGTGACACAACACTGGAAATCAGGATCTGGGTAATAAGCTTTAGCAATCTTAAATTAAGCCGTGTTTTTAGTTGTTGTTTTAAAAAACCCCAAGGATCTAGCCATTTGTCAATGCAAGTTTCTTCAAATTAAGGGTCCTACAAAATATCAGCACCAATTCCCCTTCCCAAAATTTGTCGTGGGGCGTGTGTGTGGCTTTCTTACAGCTGTTTCCAGCTTTCGCCTAGCTCTGCCAGAAGCTGATATTGGAGTAAACGTTGGCCCTCTCTACATCTAAAAATCAGACCTATTTTCTGCCATCATTTGGCTCACCAGATCTCAGAGCACATAAAAAAGGAACACTGTCAGATCTTCAAGTTTGGGCTGATCTGTAACTATGGACTATGGGCAGGGATAGGCAACCTAAGGCCCATGGGCCGGATGCAGCCCAATCACCTTCTCAATCTGGCCTGTGGACGGTCCAGGAATCAGCGTGTTTTCACATGAGTAGAATGTGTCCTTTTATTTAAAACGCATCTCTGGGTTATTTGTGGGGCATAGGAATTCATTCATTATTTTTTTCAAAATATTGTCCGGTCAACCACATGGTCTGAGGGACGGTGGACTGGCCCATGGCTGAAAAAGGTTGCTGACCCCTGGACAATGGACATGAGTAATATAATTTACCTGGGGATGAGTGTCATACCCCAGATCACCTTCTGTGAGCAGGATGTGTGCTGTAACAAAAAACGCCTTACCCACACAAGTTGATTTTCAGTATTATGCGTGCTCCTTCCTTCTCGGATAGATTGCTCACAATGAGTAGACTATTTGTGTGAATTGATAAGAGCCTTAAGTGACATACGAACCAGCCCAAGAGACAGGGTTCTGTAAGGCACCAAGAGTCTCAAACTGGGATTAGTTGTGACCAGATTTCAGTGCTACTGAGAGAGCCCATCTGATGAAGGAATTGTAGCCTAGACAGCATTGGAAAGCTCACCAGCTAATTCAGCAACTGGCCAGGTCATCCAGTGGACTAACACAGCTCTAAAATAGGTGGTTGACCTTTTGGGGCCTGGGGGTGAAGGAATGGGTTTCCCAAACCCAAAAACTGACTGTGCAGACAGTTTTGAAATGGGCACCAAAATACCTATTTTTCCTTAGCTAAAATCCAATGTATAAACAAAAACCCGGCTGTATAAACAAGTGCTCAGAGCCCTCTCCTTTATCAGTTTGTGACGGCAAGGATGACCTTGGCTGTTCCAGTGGAGTAGGGATGAGATGTCTGGGTCTTATCTTACCACACTCTGGCGCACAGACCTAGTCCGGGAACAGCGCCAGAGTGTGTTCTTGGAGTTGGTGACCTCTTGCTCCAAGATAAGAGTAGGAACAGGAATACCCTTTTATGGTCAGAAGTACAGGAAGGAATACCCTTTTATGGTCAGAAGTACAGGAAGGAATACCCATTTATGGTTAAGAATACCAGAGCAGGAACATATGTGATGTCAACCTGCATGTATAGGCTGATGTGGGTGGATTCCTGGGGAAGGAGGGAGAGGGTGCCTGGATGATATATATACTGCATGAAATTTCTCATTTCTTTGGACTTGCTGTGGACTGACCACGCAAGTGCCTTTCTGCTGTTCTGGAGAACAGAAATAAAGAACTCTTTCTCTGAACCAACCCTCGGTGTCATTTGACTTCCTTCCTCCTGTCCGGGAGCAACGCAGACCCAGTCGGTGAACTCCAATAAGGCTACAGAGGCGGCTCTCCAAAAGCCACATGCTGGTGTTGGATGTGGCGAACACACACCTCCTTGGGTGCACGCATGCACATGCACGCACACACACACACACACATTCAGACACGTAATTTAACTAGGCAGGCATATGCAAACTCAGATAGTCTCTGCCAAGGGGTGGGGACTTTCGGCACACCAGGCTTTGCTATGCATGGAAAAGCCTTCCACTTACCTTGCAAAGGAACCTCTTCTCCCTCTGACGCAGGGCCAATGGAGGGCACAAGCGCTTAGGAAACAGGAAGGAGTGTCCCTTCTGCACACTTCTGCTTCCTTCTTCATAACTTCTTGTTATGGACTGCTGGACTGGACTGCCAAGTGATGTGCAGCCAACAGCAAGCCAAAGCAAAACATGAAGCCATCTCTCGTACGGTGTTCAGTTAGGGCAGGTGTGGGCAACCTTTGCCCCTGCCAGCCGATGGTGCTGAACTACAACTCCCATCAGTCCCGACAAGCTTGGGCAATGGGCAGGGATGATGGGAGTTGCAGTTCGGCAACATCTGGAGGGCCAAAGGTTTCTCTTAACTGAATTAAACAGGGGAGAGGAGAGGAGAGAAGCAACAGCAGCACTTTTCTGTTGTACAAACTAATTATACTCTAAGATTCCTGAGGAAAACTAAGGGAAGTGGGCCGGCACAGAAAATGCCAGGGGGCTGTTTCCTCCCCAAACACTCACCAGCAACTTTAGATCCTCCTATACAGTAATGCGGGTGGCGCTGTGGGTTAAACCACAGAGCCTAGGGCTTGCCGATCAGAAGGTCGGCGGATCGAATCCCCACGACGGGGTGAGCTCCCGTTGCTCGGTCGCTGCTCCTGCCCACCTAGCAGTTTGAAAGCACATCAAAGTGCAAGTAGTTAAATAGGTACTGCTCCGGCGGGAAGATAAACGGCATTTCTGTGCGCTGCTCTGGTTCGCCAGAAGCAGCTTAGTCATGCTGGCCACATGACCCGGAAGCTGTATACCGGTTCCCTCAGCCAGTAAAGCGAGATGAGTGCCGCAACCCCAGAGTCGGTCACGACTGGACCTAACAGTCAGGGTCCCTTTACCTTATACAGTAAGCCCACAGCTTACGTGGGGATTACGTTCCGGGGATCACGCCTAAAGCCAACATTACGTAAAGTCCGTTGGGTTCAATGGTGGGTGGGATTACCCATGTCAATTTCCCCAGAAACCCGGCCCCTTTTAAAGTATTTTTTTTTTGCCATGCGCATAATTTGTGGGTTTACTGCATCCATAAAAATGTAAAGCCACAGAGGAAGATGGACCAAAGTTTTGACTCAATATCAGGCAGTGCCCTGTGATCCCCATATGCTTCTACAGAGCCTCTGAAATTCTGCAGATCAGCTGAAGACAAGCATGGGAAACACAACTCTATACTGCCCTTAGCGCTGTCAATGAACTACTCTTATGTGTAGTTATGTGGGAAGCAGCTTCCTTGTCCCTGTTGTTCAGGCTGCGTACTAGACACCATGCCTTTATAGCATATTTAAAGATAAAGGTAAAGGGACCCCTGACCGTTAGGTCCAGTCGCGGACGACTCTGGGGTTGTGGCGCTCATCTCGCTTTACTGGCCGAGGGAGCCGACATTTGTCCACAGACAGTTTTTCCGGGTCATGTGGCCAGCATGACTAAGCTGCTTCTGGCAAACCAGAGCAGCGCACGGAAACGCCGTTTACCTTCCCGCCGGAGTGGTACCTACTGATCTACTTGCACTTTGACGTGCTTTCGAACTGCTAGGTTGGCAGGGGCAGGGACCGAGCAACGGGAGCTCACCCCGTCATGGGGATTTGAACCACCGACCTTCTGATCAGCAAGCCCAAGAGGCTCAGTGGTTTAGACAACAGCGCCACCCGTGTCCCTCCTAAAGCATATTTACACCCCCCAAAAAGAATCCCGGTAATTGCATTTACCCCTCAGCACCCTTAACAAACTAGTTTCCGGTATTATCTGATGGCGTGTAAGCAGCTGCACACTCAAGATCAATTTGTGTGAAACAGCTATCCCACCGTCGACTTGAGTCATTCTCTGCATTCATAACCAAGAGCGGGTTTCGAATTTTTCAAAGTCCGCTCGGCATTCGCCAGGATGACCAAAGTGTCCGGTCTTTCAAAGTATGACTAGGGGTTATGTGGTGGCTGTGGTCTACCCTAGTGAGATGAAATCGGGGGCTATTTGTTTTATTCCTGGGATAACAGCAGCATAATCTTCGGGGGCGGGGGGAGTGTTGTGGTGATATAATCCAACTCCTCCAACCCTTCCTTCACTTCAAATCAGTGGCTTTAACGTATTAAGATTTAAGCCTCCAATTTCAAAGTGGAGGTGATCAAAGTGTTTTAATGTCAAGTTCTCCTGGAGAGGAGAGGGCTTCATAAGCTTCCATATTTCCCCACCTGGGTGTTGGAAATCCATAGCCTCACATTCCAGCGGTCTTTAGTCATCTTGCCTGGCCTCTTGCCCTGCATTTCTTGTTCAGTCCACAATAACTTCAGCCATGTTTGTGGTGCTGCAGATTCAGTTCCCCCCAGTCTCCAATCTTACACCTACCATTTGACCAGCTGGTCCCCCCCTTTGATTACCCCCCTCTCTCCTGGGTGAAACACACCGATAAGGCTCTAACCCTGAAAGAATAGATCTAAAGACCCCCTAGACAATACAGCCGCACACACATATTTGCAAATACATTTACGTTCAGACACACTGATCTTACAATCCGATCGGGAGGAGAAGGGGGACAAAAACCAAATATATCTATAAAAAATATCATCATTTTATTACATTCCACACAGTACATTGTCAAGAATTTCAAAATTCCACAAGATATTTTCACACACAGGCAACTGGGTGATGTTGACAATGTCACAGCTGTTAAGGGGCGGGAGTGAAAAGTGGCAGTAAAAATCACGGGAGGGTGACAGGGCAGTCTTTGGCGAATATCTAAAAATGGGATCTCTCAATCGGGTTAAAACACACCCAGGCTGAGCATATTTGAACTATTGTGAAATCTGGAATACAACTGGAGGTATTTACACTTGACTGCTGTTGGGGGTTAGGGTGGGGAGATCAGGAAAATCAGTGGGAGGGGAAAGTTTACATTTTTCTCGTTTTATTTTGTTTATTATATTTTTATCCCACCTTTCCTTCCAAAGGAGCCCAGGGTGCCAAATTCACTTTGGAGATTTCCAATCACACGTACCAGGGATACAGAAATTAAGGTACTTACTAACATTATTTGCTTCCACACTGGAAGATGTTCTCTTGGGACCCACAAGAACGAACAAATCACATCTCAAAAGGTGGCTTCTGCATATTTCCTGGCATAAGATGAAGTTGTCACCTTGCTCAGAGGCAAGGTGTCTCTCCCCTCCCCCCTCCAAAAAAATATTCTGTGATGTGGGACAGGTGATCGCTTTGCTCTCACAAATCCCTTCTTTCTAGATGCAGTTTATAAGCACACACACTCCACCCCCATATGCACTCTGCACTTTAAAGAACAATTTCCCTAATAAACAGCACTGTGTGGCATTTTAAACCAGCTAAGCAAGCATCTGGACAGAGTAAATTTGCTACATGCACTTAGAGCATGCTACCTGAATAACACGGGGCGGAAGGATGTGACATAGAAACCCCTAGATCAAAGTGTTCATTTTGGGGAACTTGGCAAAGAATATCCACTTTCTTTCATGACCCATGCCAACCCTGTACATACATAGGGTTCAAACCACTGGGAGTTTGTCCCGCACGGTTATATCAGGGACAGGTCTTGGGGCCAGTCCACACTTCCACTGTCCCATGCCTAGAAAGAATGGGGCAAAAAGAGGTGTGCACCGCCCCCAAGACACAGGGCCGAGTGGTTTCCCCCTTGCCCAGCTCCTTTCCCAGAGAAAACCACTCTCTAAATCAGAAGAAATATGTGGAAAACCTGATTGCTGTTTGCTCTGAATGAGCGCCAAAGAGCAGTTTTCCCCAGCGGGGAGCAGCAGGACAAGAAGAAACCTGGATATGCCCCCAGTGATTTTAGTAGGGCTTCCATAATGGAAAGCACTCATGACTTTCACCCCTAGTATTACAACGCTGCTATTCTCGCCTGAATTCTCAGTTTTCACATCAGGGAGAAACGGCAGACAGGAACTTTAAGAAGGATATAGCAAGTAGTCATGGCTGGATTTTTTTTTTTACGCAAACAAAGTGTTCAGTGGAGATGTATTTTGCCAGAAAATATGTCAGATTTAACCGTTCCAACCACCTTTGTGTGTTATCACTTGATAAATCCATATAAGGCATTTCCATTGCATTACTTCAGAGCAAAATCAATAGATAAAGGCTCCATTATACCATCTTTGTTAAAGATGCAGAGATAGTTGGGTTTTAGCAGGCCCTATTCTCGGGGCTTTGGTTGACAGATGTCACTACCAACATCTTAAGAAGCAACATGGCCATGAAAGTAAATTGTGTCAGGCAGCCATTTATGTCGACATGGAGAGAGAAAACAAGGGGGCAAAGCGTTCTTTGTGTCTTTTTTCAAAATTACCAGTAAAAACACAATGGCGGCATTTCCTTGCTCTCACAAAAAAAGAAAAGAAAAGAAAGCATCACCAAGAGTGAGGTTTACCTATAAAATGAAATAAACCTCAGATTCATGGAGCTATAGCATTTTTCAAAACCTTACATCTATTGGCATCTATGCATCTCTCTAAGGCTGGGTTTAACAGATAAACTGAACATTCATTACAAGCTTCTCTCTCTTTTTTTAATAAGGCAACTTGAAAAATATTTGTTTTGTTGAGGGATTAATTCCACTACCAAAACGATGGCTATGTTTTTGTGATTTCTGGGGGGGGGGGTGAAGGAACCCTATAAGACCTTGAAGTTGACCGTCTCCAAGCCTTTCTCAGTTCTCCCCCGTCATACACTGTGGCGTTTTGTTTTTGCCCTATCTTTAGGCTTGCCATTTGAAATTTTCCAGGGGCACAGCCTCTCTCCCCTCCCCCCCCATCAGTATGAACCTGCTGACGTTTTCATTAAGCATATCAAATGTAAACCCAGCCAGAGCTAGATAAGGCAACAAAAAGCATCGTTCACTTCTCCTAGTAAACAAATCAGTGTATCTGTCCTCAAAAAAAGGTGTCTGGGGCCTTCCACGAGGCAGGGCAGGGGGGAAAAAGCACTCCCTTGTGAAGGTCGCAGCGGCACAAGCAAGTCCCAAAAGACCTTTTCGAAATAGCCAACCAGCCAATTTCCCCCCACACATGCACACTTACATACATAGATAGGTAAGAGATAATACAAGCACACAGAAATTTACTCTGGCATACTCCTCCCGACGCGTTACTGAGTTTTCTTGCAAGTTGTCTACCGGGGACAAAAAAACCCCCCACGAGTCCTTGAGAAACGAAATAAAAGGAGCATTCACTTTCAAAGAGACAGGGGTGGGAGGGAGGCAAGTCTCCTCTCGCGATCCACGATGCAGCATTACCGTTTTTTAAGAGTTTTTTTTGTTTTTTTGTCAAGAGAACCAAGGGGAGATGTCTATAGAGTTCACAGATATGCTGGGTGAGGAGGAAAAGTGCAAAATTGAGGCAACGTCTCTGAAAGTCTCTTTTTTAAAAAAAGTTTTTGTTTTGTATGTTTCCTGGCTCCGCTCTCAGCAATGCGAACTGCGGTCTTGCTCTAGTTTTATCGTTAAGGTGGGCTCCACCGCCAGAGGGGCCCCGCTGGCATAGTGGGAGCTTTTGTAGGTGATGGAGTGATCGCTCTTCTTGGCCGCATAGCGGAAGCGGTGGTAGTGGAGCACAAGGGCCAGCACGACGGAGACCACAACCAGAACAGCACCTCCGGCGGCCATAACGTAATACCAGTAAGTTGGGATGGGCTGCACTGACACCGTGTCCACTGTGGGCTCGTTCCCTGGCAGAAGGGTGCCCCCTGGGGGAGAGACAGAAGAACGTTGCTAGCTGGCATGCATGCAGGCTCATCAAAGCATACACACACACACACATACATGCGTTTCAGAGTTCTCAGCAACTTAAATAAAGGTCTGCATGACCGAGCTTTCCCCTCCTGGGTGGGAACGTAATTTGGGTTTTTTTGACAAGCAGGCAATTTAAAGCATTTCATTAATTAGGCTGGGGAGGAGGAGGGGGGGAAAGAGGATATAAATGTTGTTCATAGCCATTATATTTGGAAGGAACGGCTTCCGCGCCGCCCCCCCTAACCCCCCCGCCACAGCCTTGCGCTCCCTGCCACAGCCACCCACAATCAGCTCCGTCTTGTTTCAGCGTGGCACTTGTTTGTCAAGCAATGACAAAACACGTCACTTTTTTTAAAAACAAGTGACAAGAGTTTAATTGCCAAGTACGAAGGAGGTTGTGACAGGATCACAGAAGAGATTCTAGAGATGAAAAACACGCTTCATTCCTATGGGGGGGGGGGGAGAAAAGCAGAAAAGGAATCCGCAGGCAAGACCTTCCGCAGGTCATCATGCTTCAGAGACCCAGAATTTTTAAGGCCATCCCCACCGCAATCCTATCTTCTATAATTCGGGCATGGCTTTCCAAATCACAGCTAAACCAAGACCTCCGGGCAGAAGTAAGACGCCTTGTGTTCGGTGAAGTTTACTCCCCAGTAAGTAATGCCTATGGTAACAGTCTCACACTGCAATTCTTTTCCTTCCTACCTGTTGAATTCAATAAGATTCACTCCCAGGTGACTGTAAATAGGTTTGCAGCCTGTGTGTGTGTGTGTGTTACTATTTAACAACTACAGTAAGCTACAAATTCAGGCTTTACGACTCTCCTGGAATCTCTGTGCAGTGGTACCTCGGGTTACATACGCTTCAGGTTACAGACTCTGCTAACCCAGAAATAGTACCTCGGGTTAAGAACTTTGCTTCAGGATGAGAACAGAAATCGTGCTCTGGCGGCGCGGAAGCAGCAGGAGGAGGCCCCATTAGCTAAAGTGGTGCTTCAGGTTAAGAACAGTTTCAGGTTAAGTACGGACCTCCGGAACGAATTAAGTACTTAACCCGAGGTACCACTGTATTTCCAATGTTTACGTTTTTTTGACCCCATCGAAGTTGTGTCTTGAGGACCAGAAGAGATGCGAAGAGGCCAACCACATTTACTTGTTCCCATGTCTTCCCCGTTCAGGTATAAAGCAGTGAATATAAAAGCTCCCCTGCTGAATCAGGTGAAAGATTAGAGAACTGGGCCAAAACAAACAAGATGAATTTTAACAGGGAGAAATGTAAAGGATTGCACTTGGGCAAAAAAAAATGAGAGGTACAAATACAAGATGGGTGACACCTGGCTTGAGAGCAGTACATGTGAAAAGGATCTAGGAGTCTTGGTTGACCACAAACTTGACATGAGCTAACAGTGTGACGCGGCAGCTAAAAAAGCCAATGCAATTCTGGGCTGCATCAATAGGAGTATAGCATCTAGATCAAGGGAAGTAATAGTGCCACTGTATTCTGCTCTGGTCAGACCTCACCTGGAGTACTGTGTCCAGTTCTGGGCACCACAGTTCAAGAAGGACACTGACAAACTGGAACATGTACAGAGGAGGGCAACCAAAATGGTCAAAGGCCTGGTAACGATGCCTTATGAGGAACGGCTAAGGGAGCTGGGCATGTTTAACCTGGAGAAGAGGAGGTTAAGGGGTGATATGATAGCCATGTTCAAATATATAAAAGGATGTCACATAGAGGAGGGAGAAAGGTTGTTTTCTGCTGCTCCAGAGAAGAGGACACGGAGCAATGGTTCCAAACTACAAGAAAGAAGATTCCACCTAAACATTAGGAAGAACTTCCTGACCGTAAGAGCTGTTCGACAGAGGAATTTGCTGCCAAGGAGTGTGGTGGAGTCTCCTTCTTTGGAGGTCTTTAAGCAGAGGCTTGACAACCATAGGTCAGGACTGCTCTGATGGTGTTTCCTGAGTGGCAGGGGGTTGGACTCGATGGCCCTTGTGGTCTCTTCCAACTCTATGATTCTATGATTCTATGGTCCAGCATCCTGTTCTCTTGAGTGGCCAACCAGATGTCTATGAAAAGCAGGTAAGCAGGACCTAACAGCACCCTCTCCCCTTGCGACAGTGGAGGCAGAACACAGCCATCCTGGCTAGCAGCCGCTGATATTCTTACTCTTCATAAGTTTGTCTAATCCTCTTTCAAAGCCATCCAGTTTGGTAGCCATCTCTATGCAATTAATCCAGAATTCGGCAGTTAAGACTGGTGACTGCGAGTGGCCGCCGGGACCACATAACACCGGTTCTGAGAGATCTGCATTGGCTCCCAGTACGTTTCCAAGCACGATTCAAAGTGTTGGTGCTGACCTTTAAAGCCCTAAACGGCCTCGGTCCTGTATACCTGAAGGAGCATCTCCACTCCCATCGTTCAGCTCGGACACTGAGATCCAGCGCCAAGGGCCTTCTGGCGGTTCCCTCATTGTGAGAAGCGAGGGAACCAGACAGAGGGCCTTCTCGGTAGTGGCGCCCGCCCTGTGGAACACCCTCCATTCAGATGTGAAGGAAATAAGCAGCTATCCTATCTTTAAAAGACCTCTGAAGGCAGCCCTGTTTAGGGAAGTTTTTAATAGTTAACGCTGTACGGTTTTTAACACTTGATTGGGAGCCACCCAGAATGGCTGGGGAAACAGCCAGATGGGCGGGGTATAAATAATAAATTATTATTATTATTATTATTATTATTATTATTATTATTATTATTATTATTCACTATGTGCCATGCGAAGGAGGACTTTCTTTTGCCTGTTCTGAATCTTCCAAGTTCCAGTAGTATGAGAGAGAAAATCTTCTCTATCACTCTACTCACACCATCACATCTCCTTTTCTCTAGACTAAAAAAACCCCAAATGTTGTAGCCTCTCTCCTCACAGGGCAGTTACTCCATCCCTTTGGCCATATTGAGTTATTCAGAAAGCTGCATGCTTCAGACAGTATATTTTGCATGGAATGCAAAGATGCAACGAAAACATGCCTAGCATTGTTGCTGGGAAGCCCCACAAGTCCCCACCCAGACCCCCTTGCCTGTGGGAGCAGCAGCAGGGTGCATCTATCATGGCGGGGAAACCATTTCTCTACCTTTGAGCGTATTCATTTAAGGGTGAAGGTAAGAGTACGTTTCCTAGCACAATTCAAAGTGTTGGTGCTGACCTTTAAAGCCCTAAACAGCCTTGGTTCAGTGTACCTGAAGGAGCATCTCCACCTCCATCATTTTGACCGGACACTGAGGTCCAGCACCGAGGGCCTTCTGGCGGTTCCTTCACTGTGAGAAGCAGAGCTACAAGGAACCAGGCAGAGGGCCTTCTTGGTAGTGGCACCCGCCCTGTGGAACTCTCTCCCACCAGATGTCAAAGAGAAAAATAACTACCAAACTTTTAGAAGACATCTGAAGGCAGCCGTGTTTAGGGAAGCTTTTAATGTTTAATAGTTTATTGTATTATGTAATATGTTTATTGTATTTTAGTGTTTTGTTGGAAGCCGCCCAGAGTGGCTGGGGAAACCCAGCCAGATGGGCGGGGTATGAATAAATTATTATTATTACAGTGGTGCCTCGCGAGACGAAAATAATCTGTTCCGCGAGTCTCTTCGTCTAGCGGTTTTTTCGTCTTGCGAAGCAACCCTATTAGCAGCTTAGCGGATTAGCGCTATTAGCGGCTTAGCGGCTAAAAGGCTATTAGTGGCTTAGCGGCTTAGAAAAGGGGGGGAGCGAAAAAAATCGCAAGACTCGCAAGACGTTTTTGTCTTGCGAAGCAAGCCCATAGGGAAATTCGTCTTGCGAAGCGCATCGAAAAACGTAAAACCCTTTCGTCTAGCGGGTTTTTTGTCTTGCGAGGCATTCGTCTTGTGGGGCACCACTGTATTATTATTATTATTATTATTATTATTATTATTATTATTAAGGCAAGATTATATTGCCTTGGGTCCAAAGGACCTGCCCAATCTAAGAGGACTCCACAACTGGGTCACTCTCTCTGAGCGGGTGGGTCACTGGGCAGCCCACACTCACTCTCTCTAGTCATGGAAGGGATGCGCAAAATTGAGTATTCCCTTCCATGGCTAGTTGCTGGGCTTCTGCAAGCAGGCCTCTTGTTTCCTCCTCAATCCAGCAACAGCAGTGACTGCTGCTTGGAAACCAATTGTACGTGCATTCTATACATGCTCTGAATTTTACGAGGGCGGGGGGGATAAAACAGGGAGGGCTGTGCATGGCTATAAACCCAGAAAAGAGAAGTTTCCCGCAAACAACCCTACTGAAACAAACTCTTCAAAAAAAAAAAAGCTGCACTCCTATGCACCGTTACCCGGGAGTAAACGCCACTGAACATAGGGGAACTTGCTTCTGAGTAAGCATGGGTTAGGATTATGTTGTACAACACCAGCAAGCTGCTTTCCATGCAGTAAGTAATTATTTTCGATGTGGTCTATCTGCTCAGTGGGCTGGTTTCTGGTTCAGCTGTCTCAAATGCCGGGCCCCCAAATTAAGTTTAAAACTACAGTGGTACCTCAGGTTAAGTACTTAATTCGTTCTGGAGGTCCGTTCTTATCCTGAAACTGTTCTTAACCTAAAGCACCACTTTATCTAATGGGGCCTCCTGCTGCCGCCACGCTGCTAGAGCACGATTTCTGTTCTCATCCTGAAGCAAAGTTCTTAACCTGAAGCACTATTTCTGGGTTAGCAGAGTCTGTAACCTGAAGCGTATGTAACCTGAGGTACCACTGTATATCCCAGAGCACGTGCTCCTCCAGAAACAGGGGAAAAAAATAAGCAGCCACTGAGGGATTTGTAATGGAGCAGCAAGAAAGATTCGATTTGCAGCACATACGTGAAATCCCCTTCTGGCGCGCGCAAGCTAGAAGCCACCATCTAAGCCATCAGCAATGACCTCCCATCTCCACAGAGAGGCCGTTTATTGGAGAGGGTAATGGAAAGGTGACCTTTCTTCTCGCCCTCCACCAGAGACGACCCCCTCAGCGGCTGACTGGAGTGACCCAGAATGAGAACGTGCGGCAAACCTTGCGCAGAGCCTGTTCCAGACATAACTAGAGAGC
Organism: Podarcis melisellensis; assembly: GCF_964234715.1. Taxonomy (NCBI): domain Eukaryota; kingdom Metazoa; phylum Chordata; class Lepidosauria; order Squamata; family Lacertidae; genus Podarcis; species Podarcis melisellensis. Next base: position 127,319,036 of record NC_138528.1, on the reverse strand, counting down.
CTTGAATATTAAGACCCTCTCTGGCAGGTATCAGCTTGCAGGGTCCTCCCCTCAAAATAAAATAAAGAAAAGTTTAGGAGAGAGAGAGGAGGTTCTGTTCCTGCCTGTCTTCTTTCTTCGTCAACTGATAGGATTAAGAAGCAGAATGCTTGATGCCATTCCAGCTATTTCGCGAAGAGGCTTCTACAATCTGCCTCTTGCACTCATACTCACTCACTAAAGGTACTAATAAGAAGCTTGCTTTGCTTTTAAAATTGATATTGTGAGGGGTGTGGGCTTAGAATATGGAGCTGCAAACATCAAAAGCTGTCTAACTCCCAGTTCCCAAGGCAGATCACTGCATCTCAAAAAATCAATCGACCAAATTCAGGTCACAGTCAGGGAAGGAGGGTAGACTCTGCAGAGCAAACTGCTCCAGATGACTCCATGCCAGATGGGGAGTGTAGACTGCAAGGGCCTCGGGGGTAAAGGGAGTGACTCCTGAGAGTACGCATGATCCAGATTGTGCTGCCTTCCGTGGTTCTGGCTCCATCTCATGGCCATGTGCCCTGTTGCCTCTGGAGTCATGTCACTGGAGTCTGTAGCCCCTCCTGAACCCGTGCCCTGGCAACTGCCTAAAGTCAGGGTCATGACACGACTGAGCCAAGCCGTGCTGTATAAGCGAAGGCAACAAGGAAATCTCCTGACCCTAAATATGTGAGGTAGTCAGGCCACGATGGAGTGCTAAGTACATTTCACTGGTTGCAATTCCCATCCCATCAATGGGGGTTAAGATGGCGGAGGGAGCCAAATTCATAGCCAGTCTATGCACTGTGGGTTGTAGGAGAGGGGAGATATAAAGGTAATGGGACCCCTGACCATTAGGTCCAGTAGTGACCGACTCTGGGGTTGCGGTGCTCAACTCACTTTATTGGCCAATGGAGCCAGCGTACATCTTCCAGGTCATGTGGCCAGCATGACTAAGCCGCTTCTGGCGAACCAGAGCAGCGCATGGAAACGCCATTTACCTTCCCGCTGGAGTGGTACCTATTTATCTACTTGCACTTTTGTGTGTGCTTTTGAACTGCTAGGTTGGCAGGAGCAGGGACCGAGCAACGGGAGCTCACTCCGTTGCGGGGATTCGAACCGCCGACCTTCTGATCAGCAAGCCCTAGGCTCTGTGGTTTAACTCACAGTGCCACCCGCATTAATTCAGAGGACTTCCAATTAGCCTGATTCACACCCACCTTCTCTGCATTCCTTGCTTTCTCCCCCAAATGAACATTTGGTTCATTTTCTAGTGGAAACTTCCGTCTTGTTTCAAGAAAAGAAACATTAACAAAGGTGGCTATAAAACAACACTGGAGTAATAACGCTGCCTATCTCCTTAGGGAGGATGAACAAGTACAAACTGTCCGGCAAAGTGACAAATGATGTAAATATCTCTAGTTGATCTCCCTGCTGTGCCACCCAGGCAGCCCAGGAATGAAAAACACAAATGGCAGTTTAATCACCAACCTCTTGTAGCCAAGTCACTGGCACTTCAAGGTCTGAATTCTCAGAGAGAGCAATGCAACCCTATGCCAAGGGGGAGGTGGAAGGGTCCTTCCTGGCTCAATGATGACCTTTCTTCCTTCTATTCTACAGTTAAATGATTAAACCTTGCTGGAAAAGGATGCTCTTTCCCTTTCTCTTGCCTTCAGTGTGGGTAGAAGTCAGAGAATGAGAATCATGACTGTCAGGGAACTGCCATCGGAGCTAGAGGCGGAGGCAAGGCTCCCAAGCGATGCTGGAGAAGGGCCCAGCAGGGAGAGAGGCAGCTCATCGGCTGGGGAAGGAAATCAGCGTAACACCAGGGATAAAGGGGGGCAGATGGGGGAATTGGCGAGGGGGCTCCAGGACTCCTCGCCGGTGACCAGCGGGGAGAGCACGGGTCCTCCGCCCCCCACACCCACCCTGCGCAGAAGACTTCCACGCAGGGAGAGTAGGTGGAGACTTGGCGTCAAAGAGCTTCTTTGCTGGAAGAGGTTCAAGAAACGCCCACTGACGGATTCTGCTAGCGACTGAAACAGCCATGAAGTGAAGGGCTGTACAGACAGAAAAGGTTTAACCAGGCAACCTAGCCAGGAGTGGCGGCAACTTACGTACGAGCAACCCCTATAACCATTACAATGACTGAACTATATTCAGGTCCAGGGGAAACATGTGCATAAGGTAAAAGTAAAGGGACCCATGACCATTAGGTCCAGTCATGGCCGACTCTGGGGTGCGGCGCTCATCTCGCTTTATTGGCCGAGGGAGCCGGCGTACAGCTTCCGGGTCATGTGGCCAGCATGACTAAGCCGCTTCTGGCGAACCAGAGCAGCACACGGAAACGCCGTTTACCTTCCCGCTGGTAAGCGGTCCCTATTTATCTACTTTCACCTTGATGTGCTTTCGAACTGCTAGGTTGGCAGGAGCAGGGACCGAGTAACGGGAGCTCACCCCGTCGCGGGGATTCGAACCACCAACCTTCTGATCGGCAAGTCCTAAGCTCAGTGGTTTAACCCACAGCGAATCATGACTGAACTATATTCAGGTCAGTGGAAAACATGTGCATATCTAGACTCAATTAGCTGGAAAAATCAAGTTCAAGTGGGTCTTAGGTTTGGGGAAACCTCCACTGGGGGGCGGGGCAAGGTATTCTAGAGCTGTACAAAGAATGAGATATTTTAATGTTTTGTGGGATCTCTGGACAGAATGGAAGCAAGGAGACTTAAGTTCCTTATGGGGTGGAAAAGAATCCATACTTTTTCTCGCATAGTGTACCAGGGATCCGTATTTGTGCAACACTGCTTTCTGGGGAATGAAGTCTACAAATAAAAATGCATTTCCAGGGCATCACCTGGGTCACAGGCTAACGTTTTTATTTCATAAATGTACCTGTTTCCTTGCTGTCGTTTCACCTTAACAGACTTTCCAAGCTTCTTTCAGCTTCCTTGGGCCCTGGTACTGTGATCCTATCCTCCAAGACTACCATTTCAAAAGGGATGTATCATCCCAGAATTTTGGTGGTACTGATCACACTACCACCCCACCTTCCCCATCATTGAATCATGCTTCTGATGAATCAGCTGCAGCCGATGATGGACCCTAATATTCTGTGCCTAGCTGCTAAAGTTGCTTAGGGTGGTTTCAGGTGTGCCTGTGACTTCCTTTCTCTCCATTCCCCTTTCTTTTCAGCATGCAGTCGGGTGCAAGTACATATACCGTATTTTTCGCTCTATAAGACTCACTTTTTCCCTCCTAAAAAGTAAGGGGAAATGTGTGTGCGTCTTATGGAGCGAATGCAGGCTGCACAGCTATCCCAGAAGCCAGAACAGCAAGAGGGATTGCTGCTTTCACTGCGCAGCGATCCCTCTTGCGGTTCTTGCTTCTGAGATTCAGAATATTTTTTTTCTTGTTTTCCTCTTCCAAAAACTAGGTGCGTCTTATAGAGCGAAAAATACGGTACATAGTCATCTGGTGCGTCTTATAGAGCGAAAAATACGGTACATAGTCATCTCTTGTAACATATAAACGGATGCCACAGGGTATATAAATGTAGATATGGTACATGTGACCCCAAAGTGCCCTAATTCTTTTTCCTCTCATCATCTTCTATAGCGTGATAAAGCCAGTTTGGGGCCAACAGACTTTGTCACACTATCCTACTGCTAAAAATAGTTGCCCATTTCCTTCCGACCTAACACTGCAGATTCCATCACCTTTAGGATACACGTACCAAGACCAGCCTTAAACCAACGGTCCGTCCTGCTTTGTGCTACCAACTCTGGGTGGCAGCAGCTTGCAAGGAGCTTCGGCTGCTCTGCCACTCGGAGTCCCTTTGGGAGAAGCCGCATGTCAGAATCAATGCTGAAAATGGCCAACCTATGTCATGTTCTCTCTCGTCCTCCCCGCTCCCCCATATCCTAATGATCAATATGTTAAGCATTTCCCTCCCCTGATCAGAAATAGCCAACTATGTGAGCAGGGAAATGTTCAGTAGAAGGGTCTCAAGTAGCAGGGCTAGGAAACATAACAGGTGAAGTGCTTTAACAAGCGGCCAGGGGAGATGGATTGCTGGCCTGGGCTCAGCTACGGCTCCTTGTGTACGTTTCCTAAAGGTAACATGCCCTTCTCTTACAGGCTGAAACCAAAGTAACATAACAACAACAACAACAACGGGTTGATCTTTTAACATCCCTAGCGTTGAGTGGGAAAAATACTGGCAACTGTTTTAAGTACAGTGGTACCTTGGTTTAAGAACAGCTAATTTATGAACAACTTGGATTAAGAATGCTGCAAACCCGGAAGTAGGTGTTTTGGTTTATGAACTTTGCCTTGGAAGCAGAACATGTTCCGCTTCCTGTTGAGTGTGTTCCATTTGTAAATTGGGTCCCATGCTTCTATGGGAAAGCACGCCTTGGTTTAAGAACGGACTTCTGGAACGGATTAAGTTTGTAAACCAAGGTACCACTGTAGTTGGATAGGGGAGGGTTGTTGTTTTTTGTCTTGGTAATAAATAGTTCTGCCCTTAGGGCCACTTTATAACTTACGCTTTTTAGGGGTATGCCTATTTAGGTGAACATGAAAACATGCAAAGACCAAAAAATGATAAACAGGTACAGTCGTACCTTGGATCCCGAACACCTCGGAACTTGGGACGTTTTGGCTCCCGAATGCCGCAAACCCGGAAGTGATTATTCTGGTTCGCGAACTTTCTTTTGGAACACGAACGTCCGAAGGGGCTTCCACAAGCTTCTGATTGGCTGCAGGAGCTTCCTGCAGCCAATCAGAAGCCGCGCTTTGGTTTCCAAAAGTTTTGGAAGTCAAACGACCTTCCAGAATGGATTCTGTTCGACTTCCAAGGTACGGCTGTATTTGAAAACAACTGCAGATTTCTGTTGGGGGAATGCTTGGTTGAAAACCCAGTTTCGCTGTCAAAACTAAGCCCCATTGTTCTGTGGTTCCCCCAACCCTCTGGAGTACATTTGGGGACCACACAGGGGGAGGGGGAATCCCCTTCTCCTAGTGCCTATCCAAAAAGTTTGGTGAGCTGAAAAATCCCTGGCTGCTGCCTTGAGGATTCCCCCAACCAGCCTCAAATATCCCAGTGTATAAAGGTAAAGGGACCCCTGACCATTAGGTCCAGTCGTGGCCAACTCTGGAGTTGCGGAGTCATCTCGCTTTATTGGCTGAGGGAGCCGGCCAATAATCATGTGGCCAGCATGACTAAGCCGCTTCTGGCAAACCAGAGCAGCGCACGGAAATGCCGTTTATCTTCCCGCTGGAGCGGTACCTATTCATCTACTTGCACTTTGACGTGCTTTCGAACTGCTAGGTTGGCAGGAGCAGGGACCAAGCAACGGGAGCTCACCCCATCGAGGGGATTCGAACCGCCGACCTTCTGATCAGCAAGTCCTAGGCTCTGTGGTTTAACCCACAGCGCCACCCGCGTCCCCTATCCCAGTGAATACCTGGTAGCTAGAGCTTATTCCATTTATTTCTGCTGAGCAGAGCATGTGGGATCCTGCTTCAACTAGTCTGGAAAGGACATGCAGTGAAGGTCTGGGAGGAGAGAACTCTTGAGGTGTGGGGAGGGACCACAGCTACCTCGTCTCCCGATTCCCTGGCAAACTTTCAAAGCGCAAGAGGAAATCCCTGGGCTGCAACCTGGCAGTCCTGCTTAGTCCCATCAAAATGTTTACACAATCTTTTCTGACACAAAAATGGCCTGTGGAAGTCATCCCACGTCCTTCAGTTGCAACTTGCACGGGGGCCTGCGAATCGCTCAGAGCTGGGCTGATGTGGAATACAGCTGTGCCTGGTCTTCTGTCAGGTTAGGGTGCCTCATATATGAAAACACAGCAGAATGAAAGCACATCCAAGCCGTCTCATAAAATCCACCCCTCAGGCCATACAATCTCATATGTTCAACAAAATTACTTTTAGGCTGGTGTTTCTAAACTCTGCTTCCAGTAAACACGGAGCTTTAGTTTTGTTTTCATTTTCAAGGGTAACTAGCAATTTGCATTTGCCTTACTTTTTGTGAAGAACGTAAGGAGCATTCAATGAAGCATTTAATTTATACAAGGCAGAGGGCTGGCTGGCATTCAGAGTTCTCACTGTGGGGATAAATCTGTGTCTAGGGTGTACCAGTTCAGGGTTCATCCACACTTCCACTTGACCCATGCTCTCTAGGTCTGAGCAATTTTCTGTTTACCCGGCCACTATCCCCAGGAAACCCCACTCTTCAAGCACCAAATCAGAGCAAATATCAACCCACCAAAAACCCAATTGATGTTTGCTCCAAATCAGCAGTAAAGATTGGGTTTTCCCAGGGGAAAGCCGCAGGACAAGCCGATGTCCGGATGAGCCCTCAGGCTGCATGACTGACTATTCCCCCATATGAAAAGAATCTCTGCACATAGGAAACTAGCACATCAAGGAGAAGGCTGGATTAGAACACGTCTACTAGGCATCTAAAGTAAAGGTAAAGGGACCCCTGACCATTAGGTCCAGTCGTGACCGACTCTGGGGCTGCGGCGCTCATCTCGCTTTATTGGCCGAGGGAGCTGGCGTACAGCTTCCGGGTCATGTGGCCAACATGACTAAGCCACTTCTGGCGAACCAGAGCAGCGCACAGAAACACCGTTTGCCTTCCCACCAGAGCAGTACCTATTTATCTACTTGCACTTTGACGTGCTTTCAAACTTCTAGGTTGGCAGGAGCAGGGACTGAGCAACGGGAGCTCACCCCATGGGGGGGACTCGAACCGCCGACCTTCTGATCGGCAAGTCCTAGGCCCATTAGGTCCAGTCGTGACCGACTCTGGGGCTGCGGCGCTCATCTCGCTTTATTGGCCGAGGGAGCCGGTGTACAGCTTCCGGGTCATCTGGCCAGCATGACTAAGCCACTTCTGGCGAACCAGAGCAGCGCACAGAAATGCTGTTTACCTTCCCGCCGGAGTGGTACCTATTTATCTACTTGCACTTTGACATGCTTTCGAACTGCTAGGTTGGCAGGAGCAGGGACCGAGCAACGGGAGCTCACCCTGTTGCGGGGATTCGAACCACCGACAGGAAGTCCTAGGCTCTGTGGTTTAACCCACAGCGCCACCCGCATCATGTAGAAGGATTCCCACCCTCCCACAGAAGAACATTTCTGCTTGTGAAACTTCACTTGAAAGGATACAGCTGAGACACGAGTCAACCAGCAAGAGCTAGGCCAGAGTCATAGCTGGGTGTTTCTGCAATCACAGATTAAAATGCGGATCCCAAATTCTGTATCAGAACACGCCGTGGGGATGTGCAGCCCGGCCGCCCTCCTGTCTTTTGAAAATGTGACAGGATTGGACCTCAGACCGCCATTTCGGTCTCCTCCAACTGGAGTGAGAAGGGAGCATGCCTGAAGTAATATCCTATGGTTTATTAATAACTCTGAACAAATATGCCCAGGACTGGAGCAAGCACTGCCCTCAAAGAGGTGCTCTGCTGAGAGCCCAGCATGCTTTGCTTCATCCTGAGCATACTTTGAATGAAGATGGATTCACTGGTGTGTTCACGGCCTGACTGCTGTACCAGGGAACCTCCGCTCTGACTTCTCGCATTAAAACCAAACAAAATGCCAGAACCCTTACAAATAAAATATTTGACTTTTAAAAGCTGAGCTGCCATTCGTATGTAGCAGGGCTGCAATTCACTCTCTGGTCCATCTCTGCCTCCTCCCACTCCGACTGATAAAGGGCAGTATATAAATTGAAATAATAATAATAGTAATATGCTAACGCAAAGGCAGTGGAAGGACAGAAAGAGATTCCTAGCCTAGCACAAGTACAGCAAGCATAGAAAGACCTGAGATCATAGATGGTTGACAAATACAGCGGGATTTGGCCAATCATATTATGCAGATGATCACCTTGCCAACAAAGGTCCGTATAGTTAAAGCTATGGTTTTCCCAGTAGTGAGGTATGGAAGTGAGAGCTGGACCATAAAGAAGGCTGATTGCCGAAGAATTGATGCTTTTGAATTCTGGTGCTGGAGGAGACTCTTGAGAGTCCCATGGACTGCAAGAAGATCAAACCTCTCCATTCTGAAGGAAATCAGCCCTGAGTGCTCACTGGAAGGACAGATCCTGAAGCTGAGGCTCCAATACTTTGGCCACCTCATGAGAAGAGAAGACTCCCTGGAAAAGACCCTGATGTTGGGAAAGATGGAGGGCACAAGGAGAAGGGGACGACAGAGGACGAGATGGTTGGACAGTGTTCTCGAAGCTACCAGCATGACTTTGACCAAACTGTGGGAGGCAGTGGAAGACAGGAGTGCCTGGCGTGCTCTGGTCCAGGGGGTCACGAAGAGTTGGACACGACTAAACAACAACAACAAATTATGCAGATGACGACTCCAGTTACTATATGGAAGCCAAGTTTAACTATCTGCCATTCATGAATGAAGGCTTAAGGGAATTCCTGTTAACGCTACAGATTTGCTTGCAACGCCCATGCAACTTCTTTGTAATTTTAAGAACAGAAGACGAGCCTGTTGGATCAGCATTCTGTTCTCACCGTGACCAACCCGAAGCCCATGGGAATCCCAAAAGCAGGGCCAGAGCACAAGAGTGTCAGCATCATGTCAACAATGGCCAAAACTTGGGGTTGAACTATTGGGTCTGCTTCCTGTTAGGAAAATAATAAATGAGCCAGCAAAATCTAAGTATAAAAATAATCATAATTAGGTTGCTAAGGAACTTGGAAGCATTAACTTCCAGATCAAAGCAGAGGTTTATGGATGTCTGTGCACCTTTCACCCTTGGCCACAACAGATGCGCTGCCTCTCCGTGTTCAATGCCGGACGACTTTACAAACTACTTTTCAAAGAGAAACCACCTTCTCCCACCCACTGAGAAGGCATCTCTTCTGGAGTCAAAGCCAGCCGCTTTGGTGACGCGTCAGCAACGGCCTGAGAGATTGCTCCAGGAAGAGCAGTCTATCCAATGATAAATAAAAAGGAAATGATTTAATAGAAGCAGAAAGCTCTTGGAGGCGGATGCTCCCTGCCTCTTTGCCGCGCCGGGGTTTTCACCATCCCACAGGTGAAAAGAGCGTTACACAATGAAACGAAATGAAAAATCTCTGGAGCCGCCATGCTCCTTTCCCCACACCACAGCATCTCCACTGACTCAGAAACAAGTTTAATGAAGAGGGCAGTCTCTCCGAATCCCTCTCTCCTTCTGTTTCCCTCTGAAGGTTTTATCAACTCCAGGCATCCCATTTTCTTTTCTCCAGGCCAGAATTAAGCTATTAAATGCACAATTTCACCCTGCTTCTCTCTTACTAAATGTCAGCCTTCAAACTCAGGGTGACAGCTGCTCCTGTGATCCAGTCCGCTCCCCACCCTGCTGCTGCGGTCCCTAAAACCCCCACCGCAGCCCCTGCCTTGCCACTTTTTGGCTGGAATGCAAAACCTCTCTGTGCTAAATATTAATCATTCCCACCTCATTGCACTTCTAATTCGCCACTGATTTGGGGGTTAAGCCTCCCTGCGGCTGCCGTTCATTTCCCCAGCCCCACATCTTAAAGCTTCACTGCTCTTCCCTAGGCGCTGCAGAGGCACAGGGAGTTTATCTGTAGCCACATTTATCCCTGTTACCACTTGGCCTCCATTTTATTACATCCGGGCGAAGCTGATGCGTTAAGACCACGATCTAAAGCTTTCAGGTGTCCTTCTAAAGTTGGTTTGTGAAAGGCTTTTGACCAGGCTGCAGGGGGCACACCTGAAAGATCCAGGGATCTGTTGTAACACCTCTGATCTAGGCAGACAAGAAGTGGGGAGCTGCCCTTGAGACTGACCCAGAAACTCCAGTGGGTGCAGAATGCTGCAGCGAGACTCCTTACGGGGTCCTCGCTGCGAGATCACATTCACCCGGTGCTTTACCAGCTGCACTGGCTCCCAGTGGAGTACAGGATCAGGTTTAAGGCGCTGGTTTTAACCTTTAAAGCCCTATACGGCCTAGGACCCTCGTACCTACGGGACCGCCTCTCCTGGTATGTCCCACAGAGGAACTTACATCTTGGAGGTCCCAGGCCACAGGGAGGTTAGGCTGGCTTCAACCAGAGCCAGGGCTTTTTTGGTCTTGGCCCTGATCTGGTGGAACGCTCTGTCACAAGAGACTAGGGCCCTGCGGGACTTGACATCTTTCCGCAGGGCCTGCAAGACAGAGCTGTTCCACCAGGCCTTTGGCTGAGGCACAGTCTGACCCCCTCCTTTGGCAATCTTCACAGAACTCTATCCCAATGGTTGCCATCAATTTGATTTGAATTAATTTTATAATGAAATGATTTTAGAATGTTGTATTATTTTATTGTTGTTAGCCGCCCTGAGCCCGGCTTCGGCTGGGGAGGGCGGGATATAAATTAAATTATTATTATTATTATTATTATTATTATTATTATTATTATTATTATTATTTCACCTCTCTAGTCTGTGTCAGATGGAGATAAAGGCAACTCCAGCGCAGGAGAGCTCTGAGACTGTGCAGTCCGCAAACACTGACACCTCTCACAGGGTGCCTTTGCCATTAACATCCGGGTGACAAGCAGAAATACTGTATCTGGAAGTAGATACAGTGGAGAAAAAATGCACCTGTGGAACTTCAGCCTGTCACACTGCAGCTAAAGGCTTAAGAGGCGCACTTTTTTGAAAAACAAAACTAAAAAATGTGCATCAAGTTTCACATACTGAGCTGCAAAGGATATTGACCCAGGTGAAAGAAAGGGCACCTGAATTTCTTCCAGTTCCCCCTGGGAGCCAAAATGAAGAGTTTGCACTAAAGAGCAGCACAACTTATGCATCAATTAAGTACACCTATTTGCATTTCATTTGGGGGCACCTACAACTGACGTGAAAACTTGGAACAGGTTTTCGGTTGGGAAAACCTTCCGCGAGCTTTCGGACAACTTAGACGGATTCAATAAAAGCGGGAGAAAAACTGTTCTGTGTTTTATGGGGCAAATAACAGCCAAGCTACTTTTAGCCCCCTTGTCTGCAGACCGTATCTAGTCTAGCGCCACCTGCTGGTGTTAAGGGATGATGCAAATGTAAACATCTTGCATAGCAGCAGGTCTTGTGTTAGTTTTTCTGTTTCTTTCTTTTGCGCGCACACACACACACATTAATTTTTTAAAACTAAAATAAAAAAAACCATGCAGCAAGAAAGAAACTGCTAAAAGAAATGCAGTTTTACCTGAAATTTCAAATGTGTGTTCTCCAGGGAAAGCTGCGATGGGTTCTGTAAAGAAACAGGAGAGTTGAACTTTAGTCTGATCTCCAAGACAACAGATGAGAGATTCCCCAAAACGGCCTTAGCGGCATGTGATCCTGGCAACAATGCAGAAAGCTCAGACCTACAAGAGCCTCTTTGTGCAGCTTCCCCCAAATTGCCGTTTTAAATGATTATCCCCCCCCCCCTGAACTTAAGAACTCTGCTGGAAGTCATATCTCTAACAAAGCAATCCTATGTGTGTTTACTTGGAAGCAGGTCACACTGGGTGAAATGGGCCTTACCCCCTAATAATAAGTGTCTTTGGGAATATAGCCTGACTCAACATTCCTTCTAGAGCAGGGGTAGGCAACCTAAGGCCCGGGGGCTGGATGCGGCCCAATCACCTTCTAAATCCGGCCCGCAGATGGTCTGGGAATCAGCGTGTTTTTACATGAGTAGAATGTGTCCTTTGATTTAAAATGCATCTCTGGGTTATTTGTGGGGCCTGCCTGGTGTTTTTACATGAGTAGAAGGTGTGCTTTTATTGAAAATGTATCTCTGGGTTATTTGTGGGGCATAGGAATTCGTTCATTATTATTTTTTCCCAAAATATAGTCTGGCCCCCCACAAGGTCTGAGGGACGGTGGACCGGCCCACAGCTGAAAAAAGGTTGCTGACCCCTGTTCTAGAGACATCACGAGATCAAAGTGTCCAAGCATTCATTCCCTACGTACAACAGAGAACACATATCCCCTTCTGGAGTCAAGCTGAGAGATGTTTGGAAAGAGATTTTTATGTATAATATTAGCAGCTTCCGCAGATGCATGAGCCCGAAGGTTGCATGAATTCTCCCCTCCTCTTGCCCTGAATTTCACATAGTCTGTGGTGCCTGACGCTACATGTTTCATAGTCAAATAGGAGAGTGTTCATCCCAGCGTCTGACTAAGCGCCAAGCAACATTGCTATGTTACTCATGCTTTTAAGAAAGTATGCTTGCTGGCCAATTTCATTTTAGAGAAAAAATCAGGTACACAGCTCTGGTCTGCAATGTACGTCCGCTGCCGAAAACCCTCTTCTACCTCCACACTGCTTTGATCCTGCAGATGCTGTTGGCTGCAAATAACAGGCCTCGGGACAAAAAAGGAGCAGCGTTTTTCAGCAGGAAATTGGCTCAGGAGCCCAATCCAGATCAGAAGTATGTTCCAGAACATGATTCCGCAGCTGCTTTTTCCCCCTCCCCAGATTAAGCTGGCCAGTTTAAACGTGCTTTTTTCAAAAGTGTGAATAGCATACCATGCTATCTGACCACAAGATCGGCTGGTTTGGGATACATTAGACCAGTGGAACTGAGCTCAAAGGAACAGTCTTCCAAATGGGATGATATCAAGCACCAGTATACCTGAGGAAGCGTCCCATTGTTCAGCCCAGACACTGAGGTCCAGCTCCGAGGACCTTCTAGCAGTTCCCTCACTGCAAGAAGTGAGGTTACAGGGAAACAGGCAGAGGGCCTTCTCGGTGGTGGCACCCTCCCTGTGGAACGCCCTCCCATCTGATGTCAAGGAAATAAACAACCATCTGACTTTTAGAAAAGATCTGAAGGCAGCCCTGTTTAGGGAAGTTTTTAATGTTTGAAGTTTTATTCTGTTTTTCATGTTCTGTGGAAGGCCACACAGAGTGGCTGGGGAAACCCAGCCAGATGGGCGGGGTACAAATAATATATTATTATTATTATTATTATTATTATTATTATTATTATTATTATTATAATCAGTAACAAGCTGCTAGAAAGAAACGGGCCAGAGAAGCGGAGTAGAAATGATAAATAATAATAATCATCATCCTTAAAATGGGTTTATATTTTTTCGTAGACATTCTGACTCACTCTTAAACTGCCTCAGGCATTTACCTCTGATATTATATTACAAGGATTATGGTGGGTGATTCCTCCCCTCCCCAGTCGGGTCTTCTTTGCTTTTAAAAGCTTTGTTCCAAGCAGAAATTAATGTGATAAAGCTGTTCCTTAGCCCAGGGCAGCAATGGCAGCAAAAGCTTTCCCTGCTGAATTTTGCAGGCAGCCTACAACTCTTAAAGGCCAGAAAGATGTTGGCAACCATTTGCTGCAGTACCACTTTACAAGGCTGTTCAAAAGGAACCACATGATCCGAACATCTCTGGCATCCCAGAAAGAGGAAACCTAGTCAAGGCCTCTTCAGGTCTCCTGGCCAGAGTCAACACTTTACTGCAATTTGCTTACCGAAATAAAAAGCTATGCAGTTTTGCAAATGGGTAAAGGGACTTAAGTTTCCTCCACCTAAACTAGTGATGGGGAAGCTGTGGGTATCCAGGTGTTGATGAACTACTAATTCCACCATCTCTGACCACTGGCCATGTGGCTGGGACTGACACCTCTCCTTGGGCTACCTTTTCTGCCTCCCCGCTAGGCTCCCAAAGCCCTGGCACAAGCCAGGTGCCCACTGAAACAGAGACAGATAATTTTTTGTGTTTCTTATTTTATCTCCTGCTTGGACTACTGCCATGCGCTCTATGTGGGGCTACCTTTGAAGGTGATGCGGAAACTACAACTAATCCAGAATGCGGCAGCTAGAATAGTGACTGGGGGCGGCTGCTGAGACCACATAACACCGGTCTTGAAAGACCGACATTGGCTCCCAGTACGTTTCCGAGCACAATTCAATGTGTTGGTGCTGACTTTGAAAGCCCTAAATGGCCTCAAAGGCCCAGTAGACCTGAAGGAGCGTCTCCACCCCCATCGTTCTGCCCGGACACTGAGGTCCAGCACTGAGGGCCTTCTGGCGGTTCCCTCACTGCGAGAAGCAAAGCTACAGGGAACCAGGCAGAGGGCCTTCTTGGTAGTGGCGCCCGCCCTGTGGAACGCCCTCCCATCAGATGTCAAAGAGATAAACAACTACCTGACACTTAGAAGACATCTGAAGGCAGCCCTATTCAGGGAAGCTTTTAATGTGTGACATTTTAATGTATTTTTAATCTTTGTTGGAAGCCGCCCAGAGTGGCTGGGGAGACCCAGCCAGATGGGCGGGGTACAAATAAATTATGATGATGATGATGATGATGATGCAGTAACAAGCTGCTAGAAAGGAACAGGCCAGAGAAGCAACACTCAGAAAAGCAGCGCTCTGCGATTCCGTGATTATTTTCCTTCTGCATTCTGCCTGGGAACGCAGTCTCTTGGCTCCAGTGCAGTTTCAACGGAGTGCTCTGAAACAGTCACCCTTCCGCAGAATGCAAGTGACAGGTTTGTCAAAAGAACATAATAATAATAATAATAATGTGAGTTATTAGATCCTTTTCTCAAGTTGAAAAGGAATTTGATTACTTCTCTGGGTGACAATTTTGAAGCAGTCGCGTGCCACTCCAGTTGCTTCTTTTTTTGTAGTCCTGAGAGTGGGGGGAGATGCGCAGAACAGTTCTGCCTATGGTATTATTTCATATCCTGAATGATTCATCAGAAGAACCAGCTTCGCAGTCAAACACTTGAGCTCAGTCCCCCCCCCCCCCAAGAAGCTGCTCTCAAAACCCTACTTTGGAGACAAGCATCCCTGTGGGGCAAACAGGAGCTACAGGGAGGTGGGTGCAGGATTAAATCAGGAAGACAACGTGAGGGAGAGGATTAAATTATTGCTCCTCAGCTGCTGCAACCCCAATCTGAAACCTCTCTGGCTGCTTTTGCATTTTAAAAAAAGCTGCACTTCACAGATTTCCCGCCGCATCTCGTTTGATCCTCAGACAGGTTCGCATTTTACACAGCAGACAAAATTTGCAACTCGTATGCCAGTGCAACCTCAGTTTCTTTCTATGGGATGGATGACCTGCCTAGATCATGAAATAGCCATTGTGTGTTCAGTGGAATCCTAACACAATTAATTTTCCAGGCAAGGGTACAGAGATATCTAAGAACACATGTCTGTGGTTTACTGTATTTGGTCTATAAAGTGTTAAAAGGTAAAGGTAAAGGGACCCCTGACCATTAGGTCCAGTCGTGGCCAACTCTGGGGTTGCGGCGATCATCTCACTTTATTGGCCGAGGGAGCCGGTGTACAGCTTCTGGGTCATGTGGCCAGCATGACTAAGCCGCTTCTGGTGAACCAGAGCAGCGCACGGAAACGCCGTTTACCTTCCCACCGGAGTGGTACCTATTTATCTACTTGGACTTTGATGTGCTTTTGAACTGCTAGGTTGGCAGGAGCAGGGACCGAGCAACGGGAGCGCACCCCGTTGCGAGGATTCGAACCACCAACCTTCTGATCGGCAAGTCCTAGGCTCTGTGGTTTAACCCACAGAGCCACCCGCGTCCCTCTATAAAGTGTAGAACTGCACTAAAGCATTTTGTTTCTTGTTTAATTTCCAACAGTGAGCACGTATATGGGCCAAGCTTGCCTGGAAACTGAATGCTCTTTCTTTTTTCTTTTCTTTCTTTTTTTAAAAAAACAAGTATACTTGCTTTCCCCTCCACAAATGGCTTACCTATGTAAAAGCAAGCAAAAAAATCAGCAATGGCCCAATGATTAAATGCAAGCCCAGAGATTAAAGAATAGCCCCAGAAGTATGTTGCTTCGTCTTTGTGAAGTAAGACAGGCTGGGAGGTGCTCTTTGTGTTATTTACTCATGGGGAGAGCTGAAATCACCCATGTTACATGCCCTTACTCTGAACACGGGGGGATTCAGACGCATGGCAAAGAAACAGAACTGAGTCAACTCTTCTAATAACCAAGCAGCATTAGACAGAACAGCCAGCCGCAGA
The DNA here is from genome assembly GCF_964234715.1 of Podarcis melisellensis. Taxonomy (NCBI): domain Eukaryota; kingdom Metazoa; phylum Chordata; class Lepidosauria; order Squamata; family Lacertidae; genus Podarcis; species Podarcis melisellensis. The sequence goes on along the minus strand of NC_138528.1, from coordinate 127,302,996 downwards.
CAAGACTGTGAATACGTAAAGCTCTTTAATCAACTCCAGAATTCTAATTCAAGGTATTTTATTAAATGATTCAAGATAAAGGTGTAAGAGATATCAGAAACCGTACAAAAGAAAATAAGCAGTAATTTTCCAACTAATTTTCCCTCTAATACAGTCCCTAAATTAGTGCACTGATGTTATGTGCGGTCAGGTGGAGCTGAATTGAGCGAGGTGAGTTCTCTCGGGCAGCAGAAACACACTCAAACCAACCCGGTTTTCATGTTGTGTGTTAGAAAAGTGATGATTCCTGGGTCAACCACCTAGTCCAAAGCGGGCATGGAGGTATGGAATGCCCCCATGTAGACTGGAACCCATGGAGATGGGTGCTTAGCACCAGCCCTTCACAGAAATCAGGGAAGGAGGGATTTAAATTGGGGAAGAACTCCTTTTGGGTTCTTGCTAGATGGGTTTAACTAAACGGGAAAACATCCCATTCAAGTAAAATGCAGGGCCTATACAGGCGTAGGCAAACTTGGCCATCCCGATGTTTCTGGCCTACAACTCCCATGATCCCTAGCTAACAGGACCAGTGGTCAGGGATGATGGGAATTGTAGTCTCAAAAAACATCTGGAGGGCCAAGTTTGCCTATGCCTGGCTTATAAGCACCTAAATTATTGTTATTGAGAACCAGGTGGAGGGCCTTCTCAGTAGTGGTGCCCACCCTGTGGAATGCTCTCCCATCAGATGTTAAGGAGATGAGTAATTATGTAACATTTAGGAAACATCTGAAGGCAGCCCTGTATAGGAAAGTTTTTTAAGGTTTATTGTTTTACTATGAAAAGCGGCTAACAATCTCCTTTCCCTTCCTCCCCCACAACAAACATTCTGTGAGGTGAGTGAGGCTGAGAGACTTCAGAGAAGTGCGACCAGCCCAAGGTCACCCAGCAGCTGCATGTGGAGGAGCGGGGAAGCGAACCCGGTTCACCAGATTACGAGTCCACTGCTCTTAACCACTACATCACACTGGTTCTCTCGATATATGCCGGAAGGTGCCCAGAATGTCTGGGGCAAACCAGTCAGATGGGCGGGGTACAAATAAATCATCATCATCATCATCACCCTATGTTTTGACTGGTAGACGATGGGTTTTCTTAAAGAAACAGAGTTTTGGACCTTTGGTTTTCATTACATATGGCAACTAGTTGCAATTATTTGGTGAAGAAAAGGTATTGTTCATGTGCTCCACAACATTCATAGTTAGTTCTTGGGAAATTATGGAAGCAGATCCCAAGGTGAAGCCTTGAAGAGCTGTGGTTCATAGCAACACTGGGAGCTGTCCTATAGCAGATCAGACTATTTGTCCATCTAGCCTAGTACTGTCTACTCTGACTGACAGCATCAGCAAGGGTCTTGCCCAGCACTCCCTACGTGATCCTTCTAACAGGAGATGCCAGGAACTGAACCTGGGACCTTGTGAAACATATGCTATGCTACCAAGTTATTTCAGGAATAATAATAGCACCTCTGTCCATTAGAAATGTATGTGTGTGTTTGTGTAGCTGCTTTTCTACCAAATATGACACCCCTAATAATATATGCAGGGACGCGGGTGGCGCTGTGGGTTAAACCACAGACCCTAGGACTTGCTGATCAGAAGGTCAGTCGTTCGAATCCCCGCGACGGAGTGAGCTCCCGTTGCTTAGTCCCTGTTCCTGCCAACCTAGCAGTTTGAAAGCATGTCAAAGTGCAAGTAGATAAATAGGTACCACTCTGGCAGGAAGGTAGATAGCTTTTCCTTGCGCTGCTCTAGTTCGCCAGAAGCGGCTTAGTCATGCTGGCCACATGACCCGGAAGCTGTACGCCGGCTCCCTCGGCCAATAAAGCAAGATGAGCGCCGCAACCCCAGAGTCGTCCACGACTGGACCTGATGGTCAGGGATCCATTTACCTTTACCTTACTCCTTGGCCTTTTCTTCTCCGAAAGCTATGTAGTAGTAGTAGTAGTAGTAGTAGTAGTAGTAATAGCAACAGCAAGAACTATCAGGGGTCCTTTTACCTTTTTAATAATATATGCACTGGGTATTTGTTTTGTACATTTCATATTTTCTCCTTTGGAAATACTGTAAAATTGTGGGGTGATCTTATTCATCGTGTTGTGGTGGGGCAGTGGAGAGATTAAAACTATTTGTCAAATGCAGACACATAATATTTTAACATATGGAGCATTTAACAAATTAAAGATCCACAGTAGCCAGCGGAGTTCAAAGAGCCAAAATCTAAAACCTAGCCTGGCAGCCGCTTTTCCTAGACGAGCAAAAGCTGAGTTACTGTGATGGAATTATCTTGCTACGCTTTGGAAATGTGCTGGAAGGGAAGGGCCCATTTGCACAGTTTATAACTTCCACTGGAGAGGAACTGCTCTGCCTTTCAGTCTGGCTCATTGACTTGCTAACACTCTGCAGGTCTTGGGTGTGAAGCAATTCCTCTGAGGTCAGTGGGAAGAATGCCACCGCTTATGGTAATTAGACAGGTACAAAGTATAGCAGTGGCAATTCTCCTAGACTTAAAAGAGGAGCCAACCTCCTTCCATGGACTCCTGGAAGCAGCAGAGAAAGGACTGCTGCTGCAATGTTAAAATCCATAGCAATGGGTATTGCGTGGCAAGTCCCCTCCCCCATGTGAAATGAAGACACTGGACACATTATTTAAGGTTAATGGGCATAAAAAGGCCACAACTTTATTGATTACAGAAATGAAAGGTATTGGCCTTAGGCATTGGCTCCTATCGACTACCCGGCATGGAGACCACAAGCCGTGGGAGTCCTGTTGAAGTACGCCAACTAGGATCCCACGGGTGTCACCCTTATCTCCCTATGTTTCGGACAAGGCAACGCCCCCCGGAGTCCTCTACCGGACTACCCTTTTCATTGGGAGAAGGTGATGGCGCTTCCTTCCCCCCATTCATTTGCATAACAATTAACCCCTGCCAATGCCTAACCGCCAATACCGCGGAAGTTGTGACGTTTGCTACGAGGTAGGCGAAAAAACCAAAAGGCTAGAAGTGCGCCAAATTGGAAAAATTCCTACCAGGCCCCTTGCGGCGACCAACCAAAGTCCATAGCAAGGTCATAGCTAGCTAAGCCTAAAGGGTGGGTGGGATGGGAAATCCGCTCAGCTGGAAAGGGGAAAGAGGGCGGTCCCTGGGCGTGCCTGGCCTTAAATAGGCTAGGCCCCGCCTCCCCGGCCCGCTGATTGGCGGGCAGGGTCGAAGACACGCCCGGGGATTCCCTGTTCACGCGGGGGCAAAAGGCCAGCCCTCACATGCGTGGGGTTAGCCCGCAACCCCCTCTCCTCCCAGGTCGGAAGTGGTTGAATTGGTTAACTGAGGCCGGTGTGTTGCAGTGAACAGAGCACCAGACTTTGCTGAGAGATACCCAGGTCAAAATCCTCCCTCATTGCTGACCTTCCCTGGTGGACCTTGAACTGGTCCCCATTGCTCAGTCTAGCATTCACCACAGAGCTGTTGCAAGGATATAATTGGCACAATCACAAGCATGTCACCCTAAGCTGCTTGGGGGAAGCGAGAGAACACAAAAGCAACATTTAAATAAAAAGCTACAGCTACTGATCATCTCCATATACACAAGGAACTGCAGACGAACAAGGCAGGCTGACGGCAAAGGAGAAGGAACGTTTTTGCGACAACATTTTAATTCATTTGTGAGGTATTCAATTTCAAATAAAATCACTGCTTGATGCTTGCAATAAAAGTGTCCAGTCTGGCTGCTGTCCCAGCTCGGAGACTGATAAATTCCAGTCCAGTGCAGGAAACTGTTTTGTTATTATTAATAATGCTCGAAGACGTCCTCACTGGTTATTCCTATTAATTAAAGGCTGGGGGTGGTTTGATCAGCCTTTCTGAGCATGTAATGCTAACTGACAGCTGTTTTCCTCTCTCAAGTGCTTTTCCTTTCGTATGTTTTTCCTTGGAGTCCCCCTACCTATTCCTCTGGCCATCGCCTGCCGTCACAGAGACTCACGGTGTTCTCTCAATGAGTTGATAGCAAAACCATCAATATCTGCTCCCTGGGCACTCCTGACTTCCTTCGGGAAGGAACGGACAAGCTAAGCAAATTCCTGAAACTTACCACAATGGAGGCCAGGGGTTCTGTCTGCTTAGCAACTTCAAAAACCAACTGCCAACAAGGAAGGCTGCTTTGTGGTCTATTCCCCACCGCTGCATTACAGTACTTCCCACATATTAACTATTCAGTTGCTATTTGCTACGGGAAAAGCTATTCCCATTTATTCTATGCCACCGCTGTCTTCTACTTACTGATGCAATGGAAGCCAGTGATATGTATCTTGCACGCAAAGTGGGCTTCTGCGTTTGAAACCAGGACCAAAGAGATATTGGGGGGGGGGGGGTAGATAAGGTGTGCCACTGCTACCTCTGCCCACCCTGGTTAGACTTCTGGTTTTCTGTTTATGGGCTGCATCAGATCGCCAGGGGGGTGGGGACTGCATGAGACTGAACACCATATGTAAATAAGAAGAGAAGTCAAAAGCCCCCCTACATATAAAGTAAAGGGACCCCTGACCATGAGGTCCAATTGTGACCGACTCTGGGGGTTGCGGCGCTCATCTCGCTTTATTGGCCGAGGGAGCCGGCGTACAGCTTCCAGGTCATGTGGCCAGCATGACTTAGCCGCTTCTGGAGAACCAGAGCACTGCATGGAAATGCCGTTTACCTTCCCACTGGTGTGGTACCTATTTATCTACTTGCACTTTGATGTGCTTTCAAACTGCTAGGTTGGCAGGAGCAGGGACTGAGCAACGGGAGCTCACCCCGTCGCGGGGATTCGAACCGCCAACCTTCTGATCGGCAAGTCCTAGGCTCTGTGGTTTACCCCACAGCGCCACCCGCGTCCCTTTCCTTACATATAGACAAGGCTTATATGTGCAACTTTCCCCGCCACTAGCCTCATGTGGAATGCTCAGCCATGAAATCTCCTCACCAAAAGTGGTTTCTACCCCCAATATGCCATTTGTGTGAATGAACAGTTTTTGCACAGGTAGTGGCAATGTTGGTCGGAACCCAGACTCCTGTTTTTGCACTCCGGAAGCCAGAATTGCCAGTTTTGGTTGAGAGAGTGAATTGTGGGTTATCGCTATCGTGGCCTGCAATGGTATTTACTGGGGGAGAGGAACAGGAACAGGAACAGCTAACTGCTTCTTTGCGTGAACCAGCTGCCCGCAGGAACACCACTTGGAATTTCTTTGTTAAAAGAAATTTTGCAACTCAGTAATTATTATTTTTTTTAATTGGCACCAAAAAAAGCAAGCATTTGCATCAGCGTTGTGGCTGTTATTTGAAGCGAGAAGCTTGCCGTGCAGATCTCTCCATACTTCCACCAAACACTCCAGCTGGCATTTGCCATAACAGAGAACAGTGCGCATCCGTGGTCAATCTGTACATATACAAATGGTTTGGCATGTGCAGCAGTCACCAAAATAGCCTCCACACAACAGCTGTTTTGCTTTGTATGAAGTGGATCTATGACATAGAGCACCCACAAGAATATAACCCAACAACAGAAGTGCCATGACCTGTAGGCTTAATGGTTGCATGCACCATCGCCCATCACTTGGCGCCAGCCATGCTGGTTATGCGCAACAAGACATGCCATTGCAAGAGCCTCAGTACAGATGGTTGCCTTTTAAACTTGCCTAGCCTCTGGCACACAAATGAGTTTTTTTGCTTCCTCCTATCAAACCGCTATAGATGCGATGCTTGTTGACTTACCCATACAGTTCTCCAAGGAGGTATCAGTGCCTATCCGGACATCATCGATGGCAATCTCACCCGAATGTCCTTTGCTTATAATTCCCTCGAACACAATCTAGGAGTGAATTCAAACAGAACAGTGATTGTTATGCTTCCAGTCCAAACAACTGTTGAATCCTTTTTTTTTTTTTAGGATATAAGGTAAAATATACTGAAGTTTGTGAAGTTTTTGCCTTTATTTAGCCAGCTTCCAAGTGACAATGGAAGTTGCGCCACTTTATACAATATTTTCTGCAAAAAACCCACAACTTATTCTGCCTTCACTCCCAAAACAGCCACAGTCGAAAAGGGGAAAGCAGTTTAGTTGCTCAGGTGTCTTAAGATGCACTCCCAGTTACTTCTGGATATGACCTGCAAATGTCTGAGAAGCACACTCAACAGTTACTAGGTGTCTACAACATGCTTAGTCATCATCTCTTTCCCTTTCTTACCCTCACAACACTTATAGAGGACATAATGTATAATGACTGAAAATTCCACGTTGCATCTTTCCTCCGATACACAAGCAGCCCCACTTGTTGATTTTGCACCAAAGAGCTGGCCAAATGCACGGGAACCTTGAATATAAGCTTGGTAAGATGACGCAGTCATGAAATTAAAAGACGCCTGCTTCTTGGGAGAAAAGCAATGACAAACCTAGACAGCATCTTAAAAAGACATCACCTTGCCAACAAAGGTCCATATAGTAAAAGCTATGGTTTTCCCAGTAGTGATGTATGAAAGTGAGAGCTGGACCATAAAGAAGGCTGATCACCAAAGAATTGATGCTTTTGAATTATGGTGTTGGAGGAGACTCTTGAGAGTCCCATGGACTGCAAGAAGATCAAACCGATCCATTCTGAAGGAAATCAGCCCTGAGTGCTCACTGGAAGGACAGATCCTGAAGCTGAGGCTCCAATACTTTGGCCACCTCATAAGAAGAGAAGACTCCCTGGAGAAGACCCTGATGTTGGGAAAGATGGAGGGCACAAGGAGAAGGGGACGACAGAGGACAAGATGGTTGGACTGTGTCCTCGAAGCTACAAACATGAGTCTGACCAAACTGTGGGAGGCAGTGGAAGACAGGAGTGCCTGGCGTGCTCTGGTCCATGTGGTCAAGAAGAGTCGGACACAACTAAACGACTAAACAACAAGAAGATGACGCCAGATTATTCTGATTTATTTTTGCCTTTGGGTTCCATCTTGCCTTGCCTTTCCTCTTCTGTCTCGGTACCTCTCCCAACCAAGTCACTTGGGAATGCAACAATGGTAGTCCTAGGGCTGAATTCTGTTTCGTTTTGGGCAGTGGCAGGAGGCATTGGCTACATAAGTGATAAGAGAAGCTTGCTCCTACTGGGAAGCCTGGCATGGCCTGCTTTGTTACTCAGCTGTAGCTTTCATTTCCTCGAGATCCAGAATAATGCACTGAGGACCACCTGGTCCTGCACATTCCCCACTTATGGACTTCATGGATGGAACTTTGGCAAACAAGCATGAGCCTCAAGGGCAGACAGTGGCCAAATCAGACCTAGAATGTCTTGCCTGGGGCCAGGGCCATCTCTTAGCAATTCTCATTGACTACTAAGAAGCAGAGCTGTTTGAACTCCATGCTAGGTAAAGGTAAAGGGACCCCTGACCATTAGATCCAGTTGTGACAGACTCTGGGGTTGCGGCGCTCATCTCGCTTTATTGGCCTAGGGAGCCGGCGTACAGCTTCCGGGTCATGTGGCCAGCATGACTAAGCCGCTTCTGGCGAACCAGAGCAGCGCACGGAAACGCCGTTTACCTTCCCGCTGGAGCGGTACCTATTTATCTACTTGCACTTTGACGTGCTTTCAAACTGCTAGGTTGGCAGGAGCTGGGACCAAGCAACGGGAGCTCGCCCCGTCGTGGGGATTCGGACCGCCGACCTTCTGATCGGCAAGTCCTAGGCTCTGTGGTTTAACCACAGCGCCACCCGCGTCCCACAGTGCCACCCATGCTGCACAAATCCAAATTGTGGTACTGTATGTGGAAATGCAAACTCGGCATGAAGCGGGGGTGGGGGGGTAGAGTGAAACAAAATTAATTCCATGCCCCGGCTAAATTATGCAACTCACTGCAATGTATGCAAATGCGCTTGTCAGGTTTAATTTCCATGCTTTATTCTCAAGCTGATAATTGGCGTTTTTACGGGATTTTCTGGCAAGTAGCAGTGCGAGGAACAGAAAGACAATCTGGGTAAACGGGAGGCAGTAAGGGAAAGGGGTGAGGATAACATGTGTGAAGCAGTGTGGTACAGGCAGACAACCGTGGTGGACACAGTAGGTCTGACCCATGGATGATCCAGATACGTCTGATGTTTCCTCAGCTCAGATCCACTGTTCAGACTTAAACTGTTTATAACTATTCTGTTCCCAGGAAACCCTGGAAATTGTAGTTCTCTGAAGGTGGTGCTAGAGATCTCTAGCAGATGATTCAAAGCATCCTCATAAACCATAAATTCTAGGAATCTCTGGAAGGGAGAACCATGATTGTTAAAGTAGTACTGTATTTTTTGCTCTATAAGACTCACTTTTTCCCTCCCAAAAAGTAAAGGGAAATGTGTGTGCGTCTTATGGAGTGAATACAGGTTGCACAGCTATCCCAGAAGCCAGAGGGATTGCTGCTTTCACTGCGCAGTGATACCTCTTGCTGTTCTGGCTTCTGAGATTCAGCATATTATTTTTTCTTGTTTTCCTTCTCCAAAAACTGGGTGCGTCTTATGGTCCGGTGCGTCTTATAGAGCGAAAAATGCGGTATATGAAACAGATTTAAATAGAAAGGGCCACAAATATTTCAATCATCCTAAGCAGATTTTCTTAAGAAATGTTCAAATCAGCTCTGGAACTCAATTTCCGTGTGGGATTTTGAATATAAGAAGCAGAGACAGTGTTTTAGTTTTCTTTCCTAAATTATTTATTTGTACTCGGCTTCTGCTGTCATATAAGGCGTCTGAGCAGTAGAACCTCATTTCGCACAACCCTACGCCCCAAATCGAGGAAGTGCTAATTGCTTCCATCCTTCCTCCCTCCAAAACAGCTCTCCCCCCTCTTTAAAAAACAACAGCCCTCAAAACAGCATAGACAAGCTCTTACACAGCCCTTTTCCTATCTGCACGATGCATCTGTGCTTATCCCTCATGAGTTTTCCAGTTCCCTGACAGAACTACCTGATAATCATCTAAGAGAAAATGGGTGGGGGGAAAATATTTGCAGAGGAGAGATTTTAGGAACATAAAAGGCAACCGTATGAACAAAGACCTAAATCTATGTATAAAATAGGCAAATTCTGAATAACAAATACAGTGTCATTTAGTTACTATAGCAACATGGAAAAACACAATGAAGAAGAAAAGGCCCTGCTCAACAATGTTCTCTAATGATGAATGAAATGGGTTCTGTTGAAGTGCATGAAATGAGAGCACAGCAGAAATACCCACTTGAATCTTGAACCAAAATCTCCAAGCTCACCTGATATGCCATATCGTAGCTGGGCAGAAGGATCCGACCTTCTCGCCACTCGTCCCCTTGGTCTTCCCGGATGATCCACAGTGGCTTGATCTCATGTGTGGCTTCCCGACGCACCTGAAGCATCGCTCCGAGGCCGGATACCTGGTATCGGAACATCATGCACACGGCACTCCTGGGCAAGAAGACCCTGGGGCTGATGAGACGGGCGTGTTGCTTTTCTCTCCTTGCGCTGCTCTGCAGTCGCAAATAATTCTTGCCATCTGTTGAAGGAGGAGGTTGATAATAAACTACCTAAACCAAAGCGGTAACAAGCTTACCGTGTTCCCTTTGATAACAGGAGCAATCTCTACGGTTCACAACTCCTCCCATTGTGGACCTCTTTTCTTTCATTTTTTTGGGGAGGTTTTTTTTTTTTTTAAAAAAAAAATCAATTTTAAAAGCAAACAAACTATTGACTGATTGTCCTCACCTTCTGTTCCGTACACCAATACAGTGGTACCTTGGTTTGCATACATTGGTGTTATCTACTGAAGTTCTCACCCTGGGCCAGCAGGGGGATACTGTAGATAGTTATGCAAATGAAGGATTGAAAGTGAGGTTCAGTGATTGGATAGTTTTTATGCAAATGAAGGATCAAAGTGACGTTCAGTGATCAGATAGTTTTAGAAAGTTGCTACAGTAACATGGTACTGGAGCTCTATATAAACAGGCTGAGCCCTTCAGTTCAGTTCTGTTCTGGCCTTTGAATAAACAAGAGCTGTTTGAAGAATCGCTGTGTCGTCTGATATGTTCACCCACAATTTAACAGTTTTGGATTACAAACATGTCAAACACGGAAGTGTGTGTCCTGTTTTGCAACCTATTTTTTGGATTACAACCTATTATTATTATTATTACGAACAATTTTTTTTGGGAGGCCCCATTGGCGAAAGCGCGCATTGGGTTACAACCTGTTTTGGTTTACAAATGGACTTCTGGAACGGATTATGGTTGTAAACCAAGCTACCACTGTATTCACTTATTCAAGACCTGTTCCTAACTTTGCACGTAGCCCCTTACAAAGATGTCTTTAAAAGCCCCACATCTATCCTTGTCCAGATATTGCAAACCACAGCAAAGTCAGTAGCGCATCGAGGAGAGCATATTAACCACAGCTTACAAAAATAACGCCACTAAGAGCAGCCCACTTATCACTGGGGAAGGAAGGAGGAGCAGGCTGCAAACGAGGTACAACACAGAAAGCCCACAAAGCAGGAAAGAAAGAAGCCATCGCTCATTATGAGACAAAATATGGAGGATTTCACGGTTGACATGAACCAGAAGAGACACAGGAGCATAAAAAGGGAGGTAGTCTCAGCATACTTGGACCAAATAGCTAGCACACTGCAAAAACAAGGTCAGAGCGAAACATGCTACTTCAGCACATTGTCATTTGCTCCTTGAAGCCAGGGACTCGCCTCCTATTTTGTTGTCCTGCTCGATTCCTATCAAGGTGTGTCGCCTACAGTTACAATGCAGACTCCTATTGTACCTAAGATCCTATCTATGGGGTGATCTAAAGGAGGAAAGAGTACCTGCAGCAGCTGTGCAAAAGAGGAGATTTTAACAGGATACATTTGTCATGCAAAAGGGACGTGGGTGGCGCTGTGGGTTAAACCATAGAGCCTAGGACTTGCCGATCAGAAGGTCGGCGGTTCGAATCCCCGCGACGGGGTGAGCTCCCGTTGTTCGGTCCCTGCTCCTGCCAACCTAGCAGTTCAAAAGCACGTCAAAGTGTAAGTAGATAAATAGGTACCGCTCCGGCAGGAAGGTAAACGGCGTTTCCGTGCGCTGCTCTGGTTCGCCAGAAGCTGCTTCGTCATGCTGGCCACATGACCCGGAAGCTGTCTGCGGACAAACGCCGGCTCCCTCAGCCTATAGAGTGAGATGAGCACCACAACCTCAGAGTCGGCCACGACTGGACCTAATGGTCAGGGGTCCCTTTACCTTTTTATTTGTCATGCAGGGATTCAAAAAGCTATACCTTTTAACATTCCCTCTTCTAAACAACCATTAAAAGTCCACAAACCCTATTCTCCTTTGTAACAGCAGTGTGGCATTGTAACACACTGTCTCCAGCTCCTGCACTCAACACGGCACACTAATGTTTGAGGGAAGATGCAAAATATTAATGCAAAATTGGTTTCTAACCTTCTTGACCAGCAGCAAAACTCCTTTGGGCTTTCCTGCATCTTCCAGCACCAAAGGAGTTGGCAATATCTGAGAGCTGGAAGCCAAATCCTACAAACCTACCTACACCTCTGTTAAAGCAAAGGATTAGGTAAAGGGTAAAGGGACCCCTGACCATTAGATCCAGTCGTGACCGACTCTGGGGTTGCGGCGCTCATCTCGCTTTATTGGCCGAGGGAGCCAGCGTACAGCTTCCGGGTCATGTTGCCAGCATGACTAAGCCACTTCTGGCGAACCAGAGCAGCGCACGGAAACACCGTTTACCTTCCCGCCAGAGCGGTACCTATTTATCTACTTGCACTTTGACGTGCTTTCAAACTGCTAGGTTCTACTTGCACTTTGACGTGCCTTCAAACTGCTAGGTTGGCAGGAGCAGGGACCGAGCAATGGGAGCTCACCCCATCACGGGGATTCGAACCGCCGACCTTCTGATCAGCAAGTCCTAGGCTCTGTGGTTTAACCCACAGCACCACCCACGTCCCTCAAAAAGCAAAGGATTACTTACATTGTAATAGGTCCATCCAAGGCTCCTATATCTTTAACAGCTGTGCAACAAGCAGAAATTCGGTTTCCGAAGCTTTCTCCATCACTCCATTTGCACATGCGGAAAAGTTCACCTGCTCACTTTCTGCTTATTGCACAGATATTAAAGACATGGTAACTTTGGGAGGGAAACAGATTCTGCATGCGATTCTACATGCTGGAACTGACTGAAAGAAAAATCCTTAGACAGAGCAAGTAGATATACATAGGATCAGGCTGTAAAAAAACGCCAGTCTTCAATTTTTGAAAACAGCAGTGTTTTGAGAAAATATGGCCTCCAGAAAATATGGCACAGAATATGTCATCATAATTAATGGAAGAAAATGAGATATGTGTGCCACACAAATTATGATGCATATGTTGGGCTTAATTTATTTAAGTCTATTAATTACGTATTTACTATTTATAACTCTCTAACCTGGTACATTAAATTATTATCAGATATATGGTAAAAAGAACCCTTCAAAATGGTCGCCAATACTTTGCGTGGAGGACTTTGTGCAAAGGGTCCCATATCTTGCAATAAAATCGCATCTCAATGCGATTCAAATGTTTCTTGTCTTCCCTCTCTCTTAATATTCAAAAGACAATGGGCCACTAAATAATAATAATAATAAATAACAAATTTTATTTATACCCCGCCCTCCCCAGCCGAAGCTGAGCTCAGGGCGGCTAACAACAATCAAAATAATCCAACATTCTAAAAACCTTTCATTATAAAAATTAATGAAAATCAAATTGATGGCAACCATTAAGCAAAATTCTGTGCAGATTGCCAGAGGAGGGGGTCAGGCTGCGCCCTGGCCAAAGGCCTGGTGGAACAGCTCTGTCTTGCAGGCCCTGCGGAAAGATGTCAAGTCCCGCAGTGCCCTAGTCTCTTGTGACAGAGCGTTCCACCAGATCGGGGCCAAGACCAAAAAAGCCCTGGCTCTGGTTGAGGCCAGCCTAACCTCTCTGTGGCCTGGGACCTCCAAGATGTTTTTATTTGCAGACCGTAAGTTCCTCTGTGGGACATACCAGGAGAGGCAGTCCCATAGGTACGAGGGTCCCAGGTTGTATAGGGCTTTAAAGGTTAAAACCAGCACCTTAAACCTGATCCTGTACTCTACCGGGAGCCAGTGCAGCTGGTATAGTACCGGATGAATGTGATCTCGCAACGAAGACCCCATAAGGAGTCTCGCCGCGGCATTCTGCACCCGCTGGAGTTTCTGGGTCAGTCTCAAGGGCAGTCCCACGTAGAGCGAGTTACAAAAATTCTGCTTCTATTCCCCCAAGATTGGCATCTTGCATCTCAAGGGCTTAAATTATTTTCTGTATTTTCCCTCCTACCTCCTGTTGCTTATACAGTGGTACCTCGGGTTACAGATGCTTTAGGTTACATACGCTTCAGGTTACAGACTCCGCTAACCCAGAAATTGTACCTCGGGTTAAGAACTTTGCTTCAGGATGAGAAATCGTGCTCTGGCAGCAGCAGGAGGCCCCATTAGCTAAAGGGGTGCTTCAGGTTAATAACAGACCTCCAGAACGAATTAAGTTCTTAAGCAGAGGTACCACTGTACTTCACACCATTCTGAATGACCTCAACTTGTTTTTGTAATAATTTGTAATAATTTAATTTAAAAATTTGAGAATCAAACATACTAAAACATAGTTGGTAACTTGCATATGACTTTCGGTTTGAACCCAACCTGTTGGTTAATGTAATAATAATAATAATAATAATAATAATAATAATAATAATAATAAATTGTACCCCACCCATCTGATTGGGTTGCCCCATCCACTCTGGGCAGCTTCCAGCATATATAAACACATAACAAAACATTAAACCTTAAAAAGCTTCCCTATACAGGGCTGCCTGCAGATGTCTCCTAAATGTTATCTCCTTGACATCTGATGGGAGGGCATTCCACAGGGTGGGCACCACTACTAAGGCGGCCGTCATAAATGTCTTGCCTGTGGGTTATGAATCCTTTTTGTTTGTTTTATATCTTGCACAAGCCAGTATAGGGAGAGACTAGTCTCAAGAATATCCACTGGGTGTACGGAAAGGCGGCAGATTACATTGACTGAGACAGATCAGTAAGGAGAACGTCTATTTCACCAGCAGCCAGAAACATGGAAGTCGGCTGATTAAGACACCGAAAAGCTTAAGGCAAAAGATTGACATAATTAGGACAAGTGAAAGTGCTGTAATCGGCAGGGGAAAATTGACTCTGTAATCATGACATTGGTGGTGGTGGTGCTCATATTTATTCTGCCTCAAATTTGCTCCGCTTACGAGTCAGAAGCTGATCCCGACCCCTTGCCAACATTGCAAGAACGAGGAAGGCGAGCTGGGAGGAGGGGACCTCTCCCTGCCACTTGTGGTCTCCCCCCAACCCACTCCCATCACCAGCAGCAAATACTTTGCAATCAGAGCCTGGCTGACAATTTCACTGATGACACACGAGGGAGAATGAAGCTCATCATCTTTCCCTTTCTCTATCTCCCCACTTCTTCATATTGCAGATGACTGGCCACCCCGAAGCATAAACAGCGTGGCGAAGGCGTTGCCATCTTTGATCTAAGTAAAGGTGATTCAATCAGGTGAAGCAGGGGTTCAGGGCAAAACAGGGCTGTTTTTAGGTAAAACAACTCTGCCCCCTCTAGTAGCCATGGCCAGTTGGCCATCGTTTCTCCACAGCGTCCCTTAAAAAAATAAGTAGGCAGAGGCATGGTAACATGGGAGGTGTGTATTGCTGAACTTCTACCCAAAAGATAGCAACCCAAGGTGAGGCGATTTGAGGAAGCACGTCTAGGTGGTGGACCGACTGAAAGTAATTTGAATTTGACTTGTCAACGTTTGAAATAGGAATAGCAGCTGATCGTGCAGTTGAGCCTGGGGCAGCAGAGACTCTTTGCATTACTGAAACTGCTATTACAATTAAAAGGAGTGTGTGTCCCCCTCAATTGTTGACCTTGTATACACACTGGACACAATCTAGGTGTGCTTAAGCAAGTTTGAAAAGCAATGACAAACCTAGACATGTAGAGACATCACCTTGCCAACAAAGGTCCATATAGTAAAAGCTATGGTTTTCCCAGTAGTGATGTATGGAAGTGAGAGCTGGACCATAATGGAGGCTGATCATCGAAGAATGGATGCCTTTGAATTATGGTGCTGGAGGAGACTCTTGAGAGTCCCATGGACTGCAAGAAGATCAAACCTATCCATTCTTAAGGAAATCAGCCCTGTGTGCTCACTGGAAGAACAGATCCTGAAGCTGAGACTCCAATACTTTGGCCACCTCACCTTCTCTCATGAGAAGAGAAGACTCCCTGGAAAAGACCCTGATGTTGGGAAAGATGGAGGGCACAAGGAGAAAGGGACGACAGAGGACGAGATGGTTGGACAGTGTTCTCGAAGCTACTACCATGAGTTTGACCAAACTGCAGGAGGCAGCGGAAGACAGGAGTGCCTGGTGTGCTCTGGTCCATGGGGTCGTGAAGAGTCGGAGACAACTAAATGACTAAACAACAACAACAACAAGCAAGTTCAAATCAATTGGACAACTAACTAACTTGGTGTTGGGATGGAGTTGTCACATCTTGAACTATCTTTGGTCGTAAAGAAGAAGAATTGTGCTTCTTTTCAGGGCTGCCAAGTGGCTAGTGTTCAACGCTTGGTCTTAAATGCGATGCCTCTGCTAAGCAGGCAAATAAACACTGACCTTATATTATTATTATTATTATTATTATTATTATTATTATTTAAATTTCATCTGAAGATCACAGGGTGGCTTACAGCATAAAAACAAAAAATGCATAATATTTAAATGAATTGACTATATGCTACAGAACCATGACCAGATTCAGAGACATTTTTGTTTTAATGTCCCACTATGCTGAGAGCTGGACAGTAAAGAAGGCTGGTCGCCAAAGAATTGATGCTTTTGAATTCTGGTGCTGGAGGAGACCCTTGAGAGTCCCATGGACTGCAAGAAGATCAAACCTCTCCATTCTTAAGGAAATCAGCCCTGAGTGCTCACTGGAAGAACAGATCCTGAAGCTGAGACTCCAATACTTGGGCCACCTCACCTTCTCTCATGAGAAGAGAAGACTCCCTGGAAAAGACCCTGATGTTGGGAAAGATGGAGGGCACAAGGAGAAGGGGACGACAGAGGACGAGATGGTTGGACAGTGTTCTCAAAGCTACCAGCATGAGTTTGACCAAACTGCGGGAGGCAGTGGAAGACAGGAGTGCCTGGCGTGCTCTGGTCCATGGGGTCACGAAGAGTCGGACATGACTAAACAACTAAACAACAACAATGCTGAGTGAGACTTGTTTGACTCCTTCAAGCCATCCTTCATATGCTTGTCATGCATTCTAAAGGCTATGGTGTCTTTTGATAACTTCGTTTTTTTATTATATTATTTTCACTCCAACTCATCTGCAGGTGAATTTCAGACAACAAATTTTCTTAACGAGATGGACTTTATTTCTTTTTGCGGTTGATGCTTAGTAAGATGGAAC
This sequence comes from Podarcis melisellensis, assembly GCF_964234715.1. NCBI lineage: Eukaryota > Metazoa > Chordata > Lepidosauria > Squamata > Lacertidae > Podarcis > Podarcis melisellensis. The sequence continues at coordinate 127,286,411 of NC_138528.1, read as the reverse complement.
TAAGAGGAACCGCATTAACGTGTTCAATGCCTGGTACTCATGTTGTCAACAATCTAGATCTTCAGCAAGGCAAACCGGAAGCCACAAAGTGGGAACTAAAAATAATAATTGTTAAGTTGTTAAGACATTTGAATCCAAATAATCACCATATGATGAGATGTTAAGTCACCCAAACACGGTTAAGTCATCCAAATACGCAACGTACTTCAGCTGGGGTTGAATTCATATCCAGAAGAAGCTGATTCTATGTACCCTTACCTAGTTCAATAAGCTGGATAGCTCATGGTAGATTTTGACTTGACTCAAGCTATTTTTCATAATTCCCTGCCTTCAAAAGTGAGTGACGTCTAGGCTGATGAGAGCTCAGATACCAAGAAGTACATTTTTCAAAGGCTCTTAGGCACTTATCTTCCAATGAAATTAATAGGTGTCAGACACTCGAGTGTCACTCTGGCATCAAAAAATTCTACATCCACGCAACTAGTATCATAATGTAGCCCTCTTCATTAAAAACATGTAATCAAAGTGTCACTGGATTTAGAGGAGCCGTATCAAGGGAATCAAATGAAATTTGTCAAGACTCTCCACCACTTCTGAATTTCCTGCCAGTATGACCAATAGGAGGGAAACACTTCCAGGAGATTAGAGCAGCTGTGCAATAGTGGAACAGGAGACCATCCCCCAAAGCGTTTCTCTGTAGAAGCTATGTGCTACAGAGAAATTGTATTATGCTTGTCTACTATGCCCACAGATCGTGAAGCTGAGGCTCCAATACTTTGGCCACCTCATGAGAAGAGAAGACTCCCTGGAAAAGGCCCTCATGTTGGGAAAGATGAAGGGCACAAGGAGAAGGGGACGACAGAGGACGAGATGGTTGGATAGTGTTCTTGAAGCTACCAGCATGACTTTGACCAAACTGCGGGAGGCAGTGGAAGACAGGAGTGCCTGGCGTGCTCTGGTCCATGGGGTCGCAAAGAGTTGGACACGACTAAACGACTAAACAACAACAACACTATGCCCACTGACCGTATCTACAGTCATACCTCATGTTGCATCTGCTTCATGTTGCGTCTTTCTGCGTTACGTCCTACAGCAACCTGGAAGTACCGGAACAGATTACTTCCGGGTTTCGCCGCTCGCACATGCGCGGAAGCACTAAATCGCGCCACACGCCTGTGCAGACACAGCGCTTCGAGTTGTGGCCATTTCACGTTACGGACGGGCCTCTGGAATGGATCCCGTCTGTAACACGAGATACCACTGTATCTTGTCTCTGGCCTTGCTAAACACTCAAACATTGGGTGTTAACATTTGCACAGTGCCTAAAAAGTCCATGGGTGGTACCCAACATTTTCTCCAACTCTCTTCTGCAGCCCACTGCACCTCCCCATAACCCCCTCCAGAGGGTTGGGGGTCCTTTGGAGAAGATTGGGGGGCAGGACAGGGTGGGAGAGGAAACAAAGTGCTGTTGCATCAGTGGAACACCACTAGTGCTCCTTTGGCTACAACCCCATAGGTCAAACTGCACAGTCATTTCCCAGATTGTGTGGGTTAACATCTATTTAGGGCCTATGCAGGACCTGTGAGAATGCAAGGTGGATATCCTTCAAACCCAGAAGTAGTGAAACACACTAAAGGAATGCACAGAATTCTGCTACTCGGTCACATGTAGCCTATGGGACACATTTGCCCAACTTAAAAAGGCTTTCTCAAGTAGAAATAAACATGGACAACACAGGGGTGGTTTTGCCTTTTGCCATATGTAGCATCCCAAGGGTAAAGATGCCTTTAATCCCCATTGATCTCCCTGTTATATTACCTAACACAACTGAGCGTACTGATCACAGTACGGATAAAAGGAAAATGGAAAAAGGGTGAGGACACAGCAAACTGGCCATCTCCTGATGGAACTGAGGCATGAGGAGTCAGGGAAGAGCCCCTTGATAAATGATTATGAGGGTAAAGCTCCAACAAAGGTCCTTGCCAACAAAGGTCCATATAGTAAAAGCTATGGTTTTCCCAGTAGTGATGTATGGAAGTGAGAGCTGGAACATAAAGAAGGCTGATCGCCGAAGAATTGATGCTTTTGAATTCTGGTGCTGGAGGAGACTCTTGAGAGTCCCATGGACTGCAAGAAGATCAAACCTCTCCATTCTGAAGGAAATCAGCCCTGAGTGCTCACTGGAAGGACAGATCGTGAAGCTGAGGCTCCAAGACTTTGGCCACCTCATGAGAAGAGAAGACTCCCTGGAAAAGACCCTGATGTTGGGAAAGATGGAGGGCACAAGGAGAAGGGGACGACAGAGGACAAGATGGTGGGACAGTGGTCTCGAAGCTACCAACATGAGTTTGCTCAAACTACAGGAGGCAGTGGAAGACAGGAGTGCCTGGCGTGCTCTGGTCCATGGGGTCATGAAGAGGGGGACACGACTAAACAACAAAAACAAAGCTCCAACGATGCTTGGGTTGTACACTGAAAACCATTGGTCAATAGTGTCTTAGGCCATCACCCGCTTCAGGTTAAAGTTCAGCAGATCAAAGAACTTTTGACCACTTTGCCCAAGATGCTTTGACCACTTTGCCCAATTCTTTGGTCAAGCAGATCCCAGGTCAACTCTTGCATGGAGCCATCAGGAGTGCATATTAGGCTCCTCCTGTATTGAATTTTTTAGCAGGCTCTGCTGAAGGCTCAGACACCTTTCAATTTGGGTGTTGCTTTCTATGTGTACCAGAGGAGTAGGAAATGCCATCTGAATACACTCTTGACTCATTCGGATTGCAAAATGTTGCAATGAGACAAAGATGCCTGGGCAGAGCATCAGCTGTGGAAGCAAGAACAAGTTGTAGCTTGCTTTTTATTGAATTTTTTTTGCAACGAAAGGAAAATAAAGCAAAAACATTGACCGCTGACATTAGCCATAAGAACGTTCTATCAATCCTAATTCAAACATAGTGATATAGGCAGCCCATATGTCCAAATAGGCATCTAAAGAAGATTAATGATTATAAACCATATGTTGAAACCTAGAAATGGCACATGAGATCCGCAGTAGTGGAGGGTGGGTGATTGTCCCTTCAGCTTTGCAGTGCAAGTCTCTTTTATTTTAAGATAGAATATCAGCCTTCCTAAGGAATGATTAAAACAAAAATAATAAAAAACCAAGCAGCAATCTTATGGTTACCTTGAGTACAAAACTGCTTTGCCAAGCAAGACACAAATTTTGAAATGCTATGCTATGCTATGTTTTTTCTTAAATCCACTATCTTCGTTTCCTTGCTCCGAAGCTTTAAAAGCTATCTGCAATTCAATGAAGATTAGTCAAGCCAGACTGTTAGCTTCCTGCAGCAGAGTCCAACGTTCTGTAGAGTGCTTAGCAAAACTTATTTAATTCTCACGTTGTCACAACAAATGGTATCACCTATGCACATACACATAGCCACAGATACAGATGTTTTAGAGTTAAAATGGTATCTGATGAACCCTTGGTCGAAAATTAACCACTTAACCTTTTGGAGGAAAATGAACTCATTGCGAATTGCTGCGAAAAACAGTCCAGCATTATTTCACAATTTCTGAGATCTACACGTTCATTACTTGATGGCTGCACCATTAAGCAACTTATGTGAATGCAGATAGAATACCGCAAAAAGAACTTTGGTATCACTAGACACAAAACTGCTCAGTAGATCATTTCGTACATCCAGCTGCCAGCCATCATATGTAGAGCAATTCAGCATGGAGAAAGTAGATAAAAGGTAAAGGGACCCCCGAACATTAGGTCCAGTCGTGACCGACTTTGGGGTTGCGGCGCTCATCTCGCTTTATTGGCCGAGGGAGCCAGTGTACAGCTTCCGGGTCATGTGGCCAGCATGACTAAGCCGCTTCTGGCGAACCAGAGCAGCGCACGGAAACACCATTTACCTTCCCACCAGAGCAGTACCTATTTATCTACTTGCACTTTGATGTGTTTTCAAGCTGCTAGGTTGACAGGAGCAGGGACTGAGCAACGGGAGCTCACCACATGGTGGGGATTCGAACCGCCGACCTTCTGATCGGCAAGTCCTAGGCTCTGTGGTTTAACCCACAGCGCCACCCATCACCCTTACTATACACTCACACTGTACCTGAATTTCAAAGCTCCATTCCTAGAGCAGTCAGATGAGACAAGGCCAAGCATGTGGGATATAGAATATTTGGAACTGGGGAGACACCTGTGGCATTAAGGAAGGGAAAAAGGGGGCGAAAGAATATCTAAGGGCAGCCACAGAGATTGCAACTAACCTTAAATACAGATGTAAACCTATCACAAACAGATATCATATGGTCACAAAAAAAGAGAGACATGATGTGTTTCTTTCTCCCCTAAAATGATTGATTTTGACTTTTGGGGCATCCCAAATGCTTTGATGGGCAGACGCTTATTCTTTGGGGAAGACAAGGGGAATCTGTACACAGCTGCGGATCTGGTTCACCGTGCTTCTGAGCTTCAGAATATACTTTGGAGAGGTGAGTACAGAACAGGCAGCAGGTATTACCTGCTCTCGTGTAATTTTAAGTATTAAATTGGTGGGTCTCTCGAATGACTGGAGGAATCTAATGAAAGCCTTGTGGCCAAATAAACAAGACCAGCCGCAGAGCTAATTGCCAAAGCAGCTTGCCTCAACCAAGCCATTCCAGTAATTCATATTTTTTTGACACAGCAAACGGAAAGATAGTGATCGGCACCAAAGGTAAGGAGGTACCTGAATTGAGGGGATGTGGGAGATTATTACTTTTTAAAAAAACCTACCTGACACCTAACCTTTTGAAGAAAGCATTTTTGCAGCAAGTTTCTGATCAATACCTCTGGGATCAGTAGCACATTTTAGCCCTCGGCTGACTCTTTGGTTTTAAAAGGTATCTGTTCTTAGTAAAGGGATAGCAAAAGCTTCCACTGAACTGGCACCCAGTGTTCAAAAGGGTGATCCTAGGAACTGAGGGCAAACCAGTCTCAGATTTTCTGCCTGATTCATACGGAGATTGATGGGAGCATCCGGACCAGGGGTCAGCAACCTTTTTCATCGGGGGCCGGTCCACTGTCCCTCACACCTTGTGGGGGGCCGGACTATATTTTGAAAAATATAAATACCCTGCAAGCTGGTCCCGCAGCTGCCTCCGGAGCCGGGGGGAGGAACGCACTGTGCACGCGCTCAGGAGTGCATCTTGGTGCCGCCTGTTCACCAGCATTGTTCACGAGCAGCAGCCACTCCATTGACCCGTCCCCACGGAGCTTCCAGGCGGCATGCACCATGTCCGTTCAAGGCCAGGTTAGCGGACAGGCGGCACACAGATCACCCTCCAGCTGCACCACCAGCAGCAGCACCGAGCCGGGCATCAGCAGGCGTGCCAAGCTCCGGCTGAAGCCCCGCACACGCCCATCACGATGCCCATGGCGCAGCCCAGACCTGCTGCCCGCCCGCCGGACTCTCCTTCCATAGCCGCACCGGCTTTACCTCAGTGCGCGGGTGGCGAGTCTTCAGATTGGCTGCAGGAGCTTCCTGCAGCCAATCGGAAGTTGCGTCAGCGTCGCCGCCCGCCCAGAAGCATCTGCAGCTTTGGATTGGCTGCAGGAGCTTCCTGCAGCCAATCCGAAGCTGTGCAGCGTCGCGGAAGTCTGTCCCCGCGCAGCAAGGCGTTTGCTGCTTCTTTTCAAAGAAACGCTGTGCCGTGCTGGTTTAGATCAGCGAGGACTGACCGAGTGGGTGGTAGGGTTAGTAGTCTGGATTTACGAGCTTGCTGGGCCGCATCTGGTCCCCGGGCCGTAGTTTGCCAACCCCTGATCTGGACAAAGCACTTTCTAAAAGATATAGTAGATCGACGGGCTGACCCTTATGAAATATGAGTGGCTGGAGTTTAGCTCGTACAACATAACGGAAGTGTTTGATCGGTGGGCCCAGTGTCTGTTCTGGCCAGGTAAAGTCTTTGGGGGGGCATTTTTACACAGGACTCTAAAGCTGTTTTTGAACTGCTGCTCCACAATTTACACACATTTTTTAATTGTTCGGACAGAAGGGGGAAGAAGTGTACCCTCCAGCCGATGCTAATATTACAGAGAGAAGGTCCAAGGATCCACCGTTCCTCAACTCCTTCCTCTGATCTTCAAAATGAGGACAACAGATCCATAACTCATGGCTTCTGGCTGAAATCCCTGAATGGTTTTAATGATCTTACAAAACAATAAATACACAACAAGGCCAACTGAAGCTGGTGCTTTAAAAGTTATACCTTTTCTGTCTGTGTGGCATCCTTCTTAACCTGCAGTAGCCTTCCTTGGATAAAGATGGATCAGTCATCAATAAATGTGATATTTATACCAGGTGGGCATCTTGCCTCACAGGGAAAACCTTCTCAGTTCAGTTACCTGTTAATTTACTTGCCAAGTCATCACCATTTTATTTTCTAAATAAAAATCCATCTATCAGGCAAATCAATGAAGACTTACAGCACTGCAAGTCGGCACAAAATCAAGCCCTTAATCTAATTTAGGGGAGCCAGTAAGATGATCAGGCCCATCGCTTCAATCACTTTTAATTAAGCTTGCTTTCTCTGAACAGCAACTGCAGCTCCCACTACGTTTAGCTGTGGTCCTTCTGTTACCATAACTTATTTCAATACCTGAAAGATCAGGCTAACATCCCTTGTTGTGTGATGTTTACACTAAATGCAAGCTGTCCTCCCTCTGCGAGGTGCTGATCACCTGGAAGAGGTTATGTTCCCAAAAACTAGAAGGCATGGAAGAACATGGCCAGGACACACTAAAAAAGCCATTGGTCCCATATAGCTACGGAGAGCTCTGTGCCTAGTATTTTTTTTACTGTCGTCCCCGGTTGTAAAACATCTAATTACCTAATGCAGAGGAAGAACTTCAGCTCTGCAATGTACTTTACAGTAATGGCTAGGAATGGGAGCCAGAAAGTCCTTGGCTCAAATATTGATTCAGCCATGAACTAGATGGCATTAGGCAAGACACTCTCTCCCTACGCCCTTACCAAACTCCTTGCACCCCATGCTGTGCAATGCAACTTGAAGATAAGATCTACCTTATAAAATTATTATAAACAATATTGCAATGATGCATACAAACCCCTCTGAACCCCTCTAAGTACGCTATAAATGCCAATTCTAATAATACCGATAGTTCTTGCTGTTGCTATTACTACTACTACTACATAGCTATGGGAGAAGAAAAGGCCAAGGAGTAAATGGACCCTTGACCATCAGGAGAAAGTAGATAAAAGGTAAAGGGACCCCCGACCATTAGGTCCAGTCATGACCGACTCTGGGGTTGCGGCGCTCATCTTGCTTTATTGGCCGAGGGAGCTGGCGTACAGCTTCCTGGTCATGTGGCCAGCATGACTAAGCCGCTTCTGGCGAACTAGAGCAGGGCACGGAAAAGCCATTTACCTTCCTGCCAAGGTAAATGTATTGCTCTGTTTTCCTTTGGAGTTGGACCATGTCAGTGAGGCTGAGAAGGTGGTCTGGTCATCTGGGAAGCCCAGGACCTCTATACACTCCGCCCAGGCTTGTGCCCCAGGGAGGTCACTTGGTTGCTGCTAACACAGCGGTTTGACTTCACCCCTGAAGGCCCACTCCATTGCCTCTCGAGGCAGACAGATGCCAACACCAACATAGCAAGCTGGCACATCCATCTAACTCGGTACTGTTGCCACAGATTGGCAGCAGCAACCCAGCATTCCTGTCCTGCCCTACTTGAAAATTCCAAGGATTGAACCCAAGGCCATACAAAGCCTGTTCTACCACTGAAACTAATCCCCCAAATGATGATACTAATAATACCACTACTGTACCACTCTTTGAGGTCACACTCCATTTCCCACAAAATTCTGCCTAACTACTACCGTATTTTTCGCCCTATAGGACGCACTGTTCCCTAAAGCGCACCTAGTTTTTTTTGGGGGGGGGAAATAAAGGGGAAAAATTATTTTCCCCCCAGGCGCGGGGCTGGGGCGGGGGAGGCTCGAGCTTCCTCCAACCCCAGCCCCCAAACAGGCAGCTCTCTGCAAGCCGTGGGAGCCCAGCGCTGGCTCCCGCTGCTTGCTGAGAGGTCCACAAAGCCTGGATGCGCTGAGCTCAGTGCGCGCAGGCTTCTGCATGCAGGCAACTCTCCACAAGCAGCGGGAGCGCTCCTTCAGTGAAAGCCTGCATTCGCCCCATAGGACGCACACACACTTCCCCTTCATTTTTGGAGGGGAAAAAGTGCGTCCTATAGGGCGAAAAATACGGTAAATGGTTATACAATCTAACTCCCAATATCCTCCTTGATTTACTTCTGCTTCTTCTCCTTCTCCTTCTCCTTCTGTTTATTGAATTTATATACCACATAGAGGTCTTCTACTTCACAAGGACAATTGTGGACTTTGAGAGACCAACTTCGATTTCACTAGGCAGTCTTTCATTACAACTAAGAGTGGAATCTGTTTGCCTACGGAAAGCATGTGAAAATCCATAGGGAGAAAATGTTTGCAATCCCTCCTGGTGGCGTGAGGACTGAAGGTTGCATATTCCATTGCCTTGGATAACAGCTGGAGCTCTGATAGGGTGTTGGGGGTGGGAGGGAGACGGGGGTGGGGTGGGGGCGGATATGAATGTATGAATGACCTGCCTGGCTCCCTTTTCACCAACAGGGGTCCCAGAATTTGTAACAGGAGCTTTCAGGAGGATGGCATGGAGATAATCTGTGAAGCTGGAGGTACAAGGAACGGGGGGCTAAAAAAGGAAACATGAAGCCGCCTGAAAGACTATCTTGGAAAAAATGGAATGGAAGCAGCGTGTGTCTCGAGGAGTCATCCCCAATGTCAAAGGAGAGCTGGAGATGGGCACGTACGCATGAAATGGAAACCAAAGGACATAGGTAGGCTGAAAGCTCCCTTCTATAGACTTCGACCAGTAAATGACAATTGCGGCACAATTTTTCCCTTCTCCATCTCTCCACACCTCATCTGCATTTGGTATGACCTGCCAACTCTCCCTTTTATTTCTTTTAAATCAGATACTTGTTTTGTATCGCTGGCTGTGAAGAATCCAGAGCGCTGTCTGAGTGCCTCTTAGAAGCGGACCATGTGCCTACAGAGTTTGTTGTTGTTGTTTTTGTTTAGTCGTTTAGTCGTGTCCGACTCTTCGTGACCCCCTGGACCAGAGCACGCCAGGCACTCCTGTCTTCCACTGCCTCCCGCAGTTTGGTCAAACTCATGCTGTTAGCTTCGAGAACACTGTCCAACCATCTCGTCCTCTGTCGTCCCCTTCTCCTTGTGCCCTCCATCTTTCCCAACACCAGGGTCTTTTCTAGGGAGTCTTCTCTTCTCATGAGGTGGCCAAAGTATAGGAGCCTCAGCTTCAGGATCTGTCCTTCCAGTGAGCACTCAGGGCTGATCTCCTTAAGAATGGATACGTTTGATCTTCTTGCAGTCCATGGGACTCTCAAGAGTCTCCTCCAGCACCATAATTCAAAAGCATCAATTCTTTGGCGATCAGCCTTCTTGATGGTCCAGCTCTCACTTCCATACATCACTACTGGGAAAACCATAGCTTTTACTATACAGACCTTTGTTGGTAAGGTGATGTGTCTACTTTTTAACAGAGTTAAAGAAGAGTTTAGAAGAGCTCTAACCTGCAACTGCAGGACCTTTGACCCTTAATAGAAGGAGGACCTTTAACACTTCAGAACCGCAGCATCTGGCCTGGGCATGGACTGAAAACAGCTGCTGTCCTTTGCCCAATGGCTTAGCAGGGAAGTAGGGAGAGAGGGGGAAGTGGGGGTTACAAGATTTCAAGAACTCTCCAACCAGAAAGACCTTTTTCATCCTTTCTTGCCTGGGGCCTGATGCTGGTTTTATAGGCATGGAAAGGGGGTGACCAGAAAAGCCTCTGAAATATGTGAGAGTGTGAACTAGACAATATCACTATTCTTCTTCCAGCTAGCATAGTACAAGAGGTTCTTTTTATAACTAGAAACCTGAGGGAGCAGAAAGGCACATTGCCTTTCAAAAAAAATCTGCAAAAATGATCTAATAGTTGCAATGTAAATAGGAAAGCCTTCTGCCTACCGTTTCTTAAAATGAACGCCCTTGCATCTTGGCACCTTGTACCCTCCAAGCAAAATATGATGTGCGCAGCCCACAGTATCATGTTATTACAACATGAAGGGACCTGGGTGGCGCTGTGGTCTAAACCACTGAGCCTCTTGGGCTTGCTGATTGGAAGGTCAGCGGTTTGAATTCCCACAACGGAGTGAGCTCCTGTTGTTCTGTCCCAGCTCCTGACAACCTAGCAACCCACCACGTGGTCTGAAGGACGGTGGACCGGCCCACGGCTGAAAAAGGTTGTAGGGCATCTGGCGAGTGGGGCCTGACGTGGGCAGGAGATCCCATCTCTTCCCTTTTCTGCTGCCCATTTCCCCCTCTCCTTTCCCCCTCCTTGCCACCCGCATGAAATTAGGCTGAGGGTCACAGCCTTTGGGTCTGCAGGTTGTCCACCGAAAGGAACATGCATCTAGGGTGTGAAGACTCATAATTTGATGGTGCTGGTGTGACCCATTATGACGTGTCCCTTGCCAGAGGGAGGCTGTTGTGATGCAAATCTAATACATTCCCTGTTGAATAGTGGGTAGACATGGCAGACGACACAGCGATTTCTCCAAAGCAGCTCTTTATTTCATAAGCTGGAACAGAAAACTGAACAGCAAACAGCTCAGCCGGCCTGCTTTTATAGGCAGCCAGCTATCAACATTGTAGCAACAACAACCCAGGGTTTCCCGCCTAAAATAACTGACGTGGACCTGAGTGAAAACTATCTACAGTATCCCCCTGCTGGCCCAGGGAGAGAACTTCAGTACATAACATTCCCATTCTTGTGATACTGCGCTGAGACTCTTAAACAGGGGTCAGCAAACTTTCTATTCATGTAATAACACGCTGATTCCTGGACCGTCCGCAGGCCAGGTTGAGAAAGTGATTGGGCCGCATCCAGCCCACAGGCCTTAGGTTGCCTACCTGTGCCCTACAACCACCAAAAGCAAGTGGCCCAATAAATTGCTCCAGAAAAAATGCCACAAAAAATGGTAGACCATATTGTGAGAAAATTCCACAAAGATTTGGCCAGGTGGTGGGAAGTGATGAGAAAATGAAAAATCTCAGAAGTTGTTTTAGAAAACTATCTTCTGGGAAATTTTACACTGGATATGGCAGACGTTTTAAAAAATAAAAATGGAATAGAATTGAATGGATAATAATAATAATAATTTATTATTTATTCCCCAGCCACTCTGGGCAGCTTCCATAGAAACCAAAAATACAGTAAAATATCACACGTTAAAAACTTCCCTGAACAGGGCTGCCTTAAGATGTCTTCTGAATGTCAGGTAGTTGTTTATCACTTTGACATCTGCTGGAAGGGCGTTCCACAGGGCGGGCGCCACTACCAAGAAGGCCTCTGCCTGGTTCCCTGTAGCTTTGCTTCTCGCAATGAGGGAACCGCCAGAAGGCCCTCGGCGCTGGACCTCAGCGTCCGGGCAGAACGATGGAGGTGGAGACGCTCCTTCAGGTATACTGGACCGAGGCCGTTTAGGGCTTTAAAGGTCAGCACCAACACTTTGAATTGTGCTCGGAAACGTACTGGGAGCCAATGTAGGTCTTTCAAGACCGTTCTTATATGGTCTCGGCGGCCGCCCCCAGTTACCAGTCTAGCTGCCGCATTCTGGATTAGTTGTAGTTTCCGAGTCACCTTCGTAGAGCGCATTGCAGTAGTCCAAGCGGGAGATAACCAGAGCATGCACCACTCTGGTGAGACAGTCCGCAGGCAGATAGGGTCTCAGCCTACATACCAGATGGAGCTGATAAACAGCTGCCCTGGACACAGATTTGACCTGTGCCTCCATGGACAGCTGTGAGTCCAAAATGACTCCCAGGCTGCGCACCTGGTCCTTCAGGGGCACAGTTACCCCATTCAGGACTAGGGAATCCTCCACACCTGCCTGCCTCCTGTCCCCCAAATGTGTAGCAGTGTGGTTAGTGTCTCCCCCAACATAGATCCCATGCGCTGCAATGTGCTGGAAAGGGTTTTGGTGTATCACTCAAAGGCTGAGATGCATAAGGAGAACATTCTAACTAAGCATACAGAATAATAATAATCTGTACCAGACTAATCTAAAGCAAATTGCTTCTTTACCCAACATATGTAGACATAAATGCTTAAAGGGCTGGGGAGAGGGAAAATAATTAATTATAAAAAGTGTCCGGGGAGAGGAAATGGATTGAAAAATTGACTCTTGAGTTATAAAAATAAGTAATTTTGGCGACCTTGCAGGAGGCTTATTATATTAAATAAACATTATTACAGCGAATGAGTTGGGGAGGGTTATGAAGTCTTGGGGTTGGCAGTAACTGTTCTCTCCTGTTGCCTGAGGCCCCAGTCATCCTCGGATATTAATCTTCTAAAGTACTCTAAATGCTGAAGAGATAAACACTTGAAATATGAAAATGGTTCTCCGACCCCCTACCCCCACAGTCACAGACACAGTGACCCTGTGTCAACCCGAGATATTTGCTAGATGCCCAGACATCCTGCGCTTCTCTCTAAACCAGGTTATTCTTTAAGTGATACGGTGGCTTCAAGGTGCAGCGGCAGCGGCAACAACAACAACAGTGAAAAACGCGTGCAAGAGTCAAGGCCAAGCCAGGAATGTGTGTGTTTTGTTACACACATACTCATTGGTTTTGCTATCAAGAGGGTGCGGGGGACGGGAGACTACGAAGCAGGGGTGGAATAATACTTTTACCACCAAATAAACTGTGCAAAGGACACACACCGACCTCCCCGCATTCTGTACTTAACACCCCTCTCCAAGCTGAGCTCTGAAACTACTGGGTTGGGGGTCTTTAAGAAGCATTGCATGGAGGATTGGGGGGAAAGCAAATTTCACTCCTTTCCACTGCACACACTTCATTTAGCAGTACACGCCCCCCCAAGCATATATGGTTTCACCCTTCATGAAGTTTGTAAGGGACCCATCTCCGTGTGACATTTTGAAGCATACAGAGCAGTAAGCATTTTTGTTGTTGTTGTTTAGTCGTTCAGTCGAGTCCGACTCTTTGTGACCCCCTGGACCAGAGCATGCCAGGCACTCCTGTCTTCCACTGCCTCCCGCAGTTTGGTCAAACTCATGCTGGTAGCTTCGAGAACACTGTCCAACCATCTCGTCCTCTGTCGTCCCCTTCTCCTTGTGCCCTCCATCTTTCCCAACATCAAGGTCTTTTCCAGGGAGTCTTCTCTTCTCATGAGGTGGCCAAAGTATTGGAGCCTCAGCTTCAGGATCTGTCCTTCCAGTGAGCACTCAGGGCTAATTTCCTTAAGAATGGATGCATTTGATCTTCTTGCAGTCCATGGGACTCTCAAGAGTCTCCTCCAACACCATAATTCAAAAGCATCAATTCTTCGGCGATCAGCCTTCACTTCCATACATCATTACTGGGAAAACCATAGCTTTATAGCGGCATATATAAAAACACACATGGACATAAAGCCATGTTGCGCAAATTGGTTCTTTGTATAAATCTTTTCATAGAAAAGACATAGGTGGCAACTGTCCCCAAATCCCAATTATTCAGTTTTCTCTACCAATGTATTGGATGGGTGATAATTTTGTATGACATATTTTGACATGCATGAGCCTTAGAAACCTCTCCGGGAAAAGGTTAAGTTGGAAAGGACTGGAAAAGAAGTCTGTATAGAGTTCTCTCCCCTCCCCCCCCTTGCCCAAGGCTCTGATATTTCAATTCAACACATTCAATTCTGCCCTCCCCCCAAGATCTCCAGAACCAGATCCCAGATTCACCTGGAAAGTCGATCACCCAGAAGCAGTGGGGATTTAGTTAGAAAACAAATCTTTCCTTCAACCACCGTGAAAGGGAATTCTGTGCTCAGTGGCATGTCAAGCTGTGTTCCACTTAGGAGTTACTCAATGAGAAGGTCAGAGAAGCTTTCCTGAGAAATATCTTCCCCCTACTGCAGGAGAACATAATAGGGGGTTTGGGGCACATTCATGAGGGGAGAAGATGAGAGGCCCAACAGTCCAAGGCCAGTCCCCCAGAACCTTCAAAACCTTCTTCGAATGCACTGGGGTTCTTTGGCAGATACTTAAGAACTCGTGCACCAGAAATGTCGCATGAAAAGTGTTCCTTGAAACCAGAAAGTTTGAAACGCACTGCTGCAAACAAAACAGCCTAACCAGCCAGAAGTCAAATTTATCAGAAGCGCTCTCCTTTATATACAAAACACACGTTTCTGATCAGCCAAGCAGGAGGCATTTGCTATCCTCCCTTTCAAAAACCAGTCTTGTTATCTCCACCAACAAACAGCAATCAAGAAGAAACATCAGTCTAGTTTTCAAAAATGCTGCCTTTTTAGTCAAGAAAGATCCACTGGAAAACTGAGGGGAATGAATTGGGTTCATCAAATTCCCACGCTCATCACATACAGATGTTACAATGATCAGTACTAGCGTCTGCAGGCAGCTGGCGGGGTGTGTGTGTGTTGAAATGAAGCAGTGTGAAGGATTCCCCTAAACAGCAGGCCCACTCCTAGTATCCTTGGATCCGGGGTGTAAAATCTTAATGCATGTCTATGGAAACTAAGCAAGTCCAGGCAAGCATTTATTTGAAGCTAGCAAACCTCTCCTGTTCTTTCGCAGTCCCATTCTGGAAGTTTGCGGAACAGGGGAGCATCCGTCTAGTCTAGTGCAAGAAATGGTACCTCTTTGCAAACCTGGGTTTTCCTCATTGCACTAGAACTCATATTGCAATGGCCTTACGAAAAACAACAACCCAGTACTTCAGTTCTTTTGCCCGTGAGCCCGTGCCTCTGTCTCAGAAAAAGCCTAATATCTAATGCTAATTTCAGGAGTTTAGTCCGCCCCCTGCCCCACACTTACAGGCCCATGTTGAATTCCAGGCTTGGGGATAAATGTACAATCACATAGAGGAAAAGCTGCCCGGTTCCAATTTAGCAACTATAGCTGGAGAGAAGATACTAAAGGAGTTCAAATAACTGTGCCAAGTCCTGTGGCCTGAGTTAGAAACTACGGGCCAGAGTTGCAAACTCTTCTAAATATTGGGAAATTCAGAGTGAGATATTCCAGCTCAAAGCTTTTCCAGAGCCATTTCAACAGAAAAGACAGATAGTTCGTTTTCTTTAGTTAGGAGAATACCACCATTCAACATGCAAGGTCGGGAAAGACTGCATATTATATTAAATTGAATACTGCTTGGTGACAAAAACACCATGTATGTGGACGGCTCACATATATCACCGTCATCTCTTTGACATGCAATGACTTAACTTGCAGCAAATTTGCCCATGTGTCAGTATTCACAAATGTGATTTCCGGGGAGGGCTGTACTATGTATTCCTCCCCCCCACCCAACATATAAAACTGAATGACAATCTCTGTCTGAAAGCAGTGTGGCATCTCTTCAACCGTATAATAACTCAGAATCCCTATTCATAGAATTTTAAAGGTATGTCATATTTCAGGAACTTACTACTTTGTTCCATAGATTGTGTGTCATACATTTCTTCCTTTTGGGATTACGTGAATTGGCTTACCCGGATAGGCCCCAATGCCTGGTCCCGAATGGCCCGTCCAGGTGTTTCTCGAATGAGAGATCCATGTAAATCCTTTAGATGTGTCGTGAGTCCAACCACAAATATCTCCAGGAAGATCAAAGTTGCAGTTGAATCCCACAGGGATCTGGAAATCTGGTAACAAGAACAGAACAACATAAAAACAGGATTAAAGGAAGGCCAGTCCCAGAGAAATGCTATTTAATAACTAACATAGTTGGCAAACCATAAATAGCTGAGGAAGTATGAAGTCTCTGCCATGTGTGCTTGCATGCTCTCTCTCTCTCATGATACTTTTTACATGTCTCATGTTTCGGCAGCTTTGGGAATCAGTCTTCTGTTCCAAATCATCAAAATGTACATGCCCACATCCCTCAACTAAGTAAATATAAGCAAAAGCACCAAATGTTTCCATTCTCTCCTTATCCTCCAGAAAACCATACCCTTCCAAATGTCAAGGCTGTTCTCCAGCTGCCCTCCACCACTCTATTGTGGAGTAAAAAAGAAAGAGAGAGAAAAGAAAGGAACAGTAAGAAGCCTCAGTATTTCTGGTTACTGAATAATGATCAAAACACTAAGATTCCAGCCCAAGATGGTAGCCTGAACAGTAGCAATTTTTGGAGCGCTAGAATCCTTCTTGCATCCTCGGTACAGGATCCTTTCTTGGGGGCGAATGTTCAGTCATTTCTGCTCATTACTTGTTTATTTGATGTCAGAACTGTCTTTGCTGTTTCTGCGTTCTGGTCTTCTTAGTCCACAAATCAAGTACGCAGAGCAGGACTAAGAGACAGCTAGTCAGACTGTGAAAAGGGCTATGCATTCAGAGACCTTGCAAGATGATGCAGTGGCACTTTTGCAAACTATTGCTGTGTCAAATCTGCAGGACTTGGTGAACAGGTTAAACAACTGATATGGTAGAGAGGACATGGGGGAGTCAGTAAAATGGAGGCCACAGGCACATAACACTGCTCTCAAGCCAAGTATTAGGAACAATTTCAGAACTTGGGGGTTTAGAGCAAGGAGAAGAAGGGAACTCTAGCAATCTTTTCTGTGAGCTCCTGACATCGCTGAATGATTATTCATTCGCCTGAGGGCCTTTATAGTGGAGATTATCAGGTTCCGCACTAAAGAAGATCGCTTAAAGTGTGCAATGGGTAAGGATAAACCGAGCACTGGCAGAATCCTGACCTCTCCAGAATACGTAAAAGAGTTCGCTGAAGCCCAACATATGAAGGATAAAGCTGGTTCCTATCCATACTTATGCAGGTATGTCTTACATGAGTGAGAAATGCCAATGACTTGATCCTCCACAGATTTCAGGCTGGTTCAGTGCTCCTTGGTTAAGCAGAACATCTGTTTTATCTGCGCCAGCACTTCTTCAAGGTGTTTGCCTGTGTATATGGCAGGATGACTTGCAGAAGTGATCCGATACGAGATAGAAAGCCATCCTGGCCCTCCCATGAAGGATAGAACTGAAGGCCAAACCAGATGTGTACTTGTTATGTAGCAGACAGCAGATGCTACATTTTTCCTTAATAAGTAACAGGGGTAGAGGACTCCAATTCTCACTGTGTAGACAGTGCAACTGAAGGAGATCTTCCCCACCATGGGGCTTGGAGCCTTAGAGGGGAAAGTTCTCATTTATACCAATGGGGACTTCTTTTCCATTCCAATCTCAGTGGGAAACGCCTCCCCTTACAATGGCTGCCTTCTCAATAATAATAATAATAATAATAATAATAATAATAATAATAATTTATTATTTATACCCCGCCCATCTGGCTGAGTTTCCCCAGCCACTCTGGGCGGCTCCCAATCAGTGTTAAAAACAGTACAGCATTACATATTAAAAACTTCCCTGAACAGGGCTGCCTTAAGATGTTTTCTGAATGTCAGGTAATTCTTTATCTCTTTGACATCTGATGGGAGGGCGTTCCACAGGGCGGGCGCCACTACCGAGAAGGCCCTCTGTCTGGTTCCCTGTAGCCTCACTTCTCGCAATGACGGAACCGCCAGAAGGCCCTCGGCACTGGATCTCAGTGTCCGGGCTGAACGATGGGGGTGGAGACGCTCCTTCAGGTATACAGGACCGAGGCCGTTTAGGGCTTTAAAGGTCAGCACCAACACTTTGAATCGTGCTCGGAAACGTACTGGGAGCCAGTGCAGATCTCTCAGAACCGGTGTTATGTGGTCCCGGCGGCCACTCCCAGTCACCAGTCTAGCTGCCGCATTCTGGATTAATTGCAGTTTCCGGGTCACCTTCAAAGGAAGCCCCACGTAGAGCGCGTTGCAGTAGTCCAAGCGTGAGATAACTAGAGCATGCACCACTCTGGCGAGACAGTCCGCGGGGAGGTAGGGTCTTAGCCTGCGTACCAGGTGGAGCTGGTAGACAGCTGCCCTGGACACAGAGTTAACCTGCGCCTCCATGGACAGCTGTGAGTCCAAAATGACTCCCAGGCTGCGCACCTGGTCCTTCAGGGGCACAGTTACCCCATTCAGGACCAGGGAATCCTCCACACCTGCCCGCCTCCTGTCCCCCAAAAACAGTACTTCTGTCTTGTCAGGATTCAACCTCAATCTGTTAGCCGCCATCCAACCTCCAACCGCCTCCAGGCACTCACACAGGACCTTCACTGCCTTCACTGGTTCTGATTTAAAGGAGAGGTAGAGCTGGGTGTCATCTGCATACTGATGAACACCCAGTCCAAACCCCCTGATGATCTCTCCCAGCAGCTTCATATAGATATTAAAAAGCATGGGGGAGAGGACAGAACCCTGAGGCACCCCACAAGTGAGAGCCCAGGGGTCTGAACACTCACCCCCCACCACCACTTTCTGGACACGGCCCAGGAGGAAGGAGCGGAACCACTGTATGACAGTGCCCCCAGCTCCCAGCCCCTCTAGACGGTCCAGAAGGATGTTATGGTCGATGGTGTCAAAGGCCGCTGAGAGATCCAGCAGAACTAGGAAACAGCTCTCACCTTTGTCCCTAGCCCGCCGGAGATCATCAACCAGCGCGACCAAGGCAGTTTCAGTCCCATGGTGAGGCCTGAATCCCGATTGGAAGGGATCCAAATGGTCCGTTTCCTCCAGGCGTGCTTGGAGTTGTTCAGCAACCACCCGCTCAATCACCTTGCCCAAGAATGGCAGATTTGAGACTGGGCGATAGTTGGCCAAATTGGCCGGGTCTAAAGATGTTTTTTTAAGAAACGGTTTAATGACCGCCTCTTTCAGCGCGTCTGGGAAGGCTCCCTCACAGAGGGAAGCATTCACCACCCCGCAGAGCCCATCGCCCAGCGCTTCCCGGCTCGCTTTTATCAGCCAGGATGGGCAAGGATCAAGGAGACAGGTGGTCGGTTTCACTCGTCCAAGCAGCCTGTCCACATCCTCGGAGGTAACAGATTGGAATTGATCCCATATAACAGGACCAGACAGAACTCTAGCACTCTCCCGCCCTGGCCCTGCTCCCACGGTGGAGTCTACCTCCTTCTGAATCTGAGCGATTTTATCTGCAATGAGAATCTGAGTGAGAAACACAAGTTGGAGCTGCAGGCTACTTGGAAAGGACAAATAAGAGAGTTCTACTAGGCCATGCTTGCAGCAAAGCAAATAGCCCTCCAACACTGGAAATCAGGGACCACACCAAACACAGAAAATGAGGTGCAATGCCTACCTAGTGCAAGAAATGAAATCCTTCCAACTCAAGAGTTTGCTTTGCTGGACACCATACACAACTCTAATTTTATATAGAATGTATAAAATGGCTGCATAGCGGAAAGGTATCTACTATTGCTAAAAATTAAAATAAAATAAAGGAATGAGTGGAACGAAGGGAGAGAAGGCACAGGATGGAGAGAAGGCGCTGAGAGTCTTTATTGTAAAAGACTATCTATCTATCTGATTTCCAGTGTGGCGCTGGAAATGGGTGGCGCTGTGGGTTAAACCACAGAGCCTAGGATTGGCCGATCAGAAGGTTGGCGGTTCGAATCCCCGTGATGGGGTGAGCTCCCATTGCTCGGTCCCTGCTCCTGCCAACCTAGCAGTTTGAAAGCACATCAAAGTGCAAGTAGATAAATAGGTACCGCTCCGGTGGGAAGGTAAACGGTGTTTCCATGCGCTGCTCTGGTTCGCCAGAAGCGGCTTAGTCATGCTGGCCACATGACCCGGAAGCTGTACACCAGCTCCCTCGGCCAATAAAGTGAGATGAGCGCCGCAACCCCAGAGTCGGTCACAACTGGACCTAATGGTCAGGTGTCCCTTTAACTTTATCTATCATCTATCTATCTATCTATCTATCTATCTATCTATCATCTATCTATCTATCATCTATCTATCATCTATCTATCATCTATCTATCTATCATCTATCATCATCTACCTGCTGCCTCTCTGCTCTAAATAGATAGATAGATAGATAGATAGATAGATAGATAGATAGATAGATGATAGATAAATAGACAAACAAATAAACAAATCCCTGCATGTAGAACACTAGCACGCCAAGGAGAAGGTTAGGCTGAAACATGTCAATGTAAATTACCCAAATAATGTGGATGCTCCCAGACCATTTGATAAATGAGATTGGAAGGGAGCATTCTCTCAGAAGCTACTCAAGGCAATCTCTGGATAAGCTCTGGTCGATATAGGTTGAACATAAATACATCAGTCATCTTTTTTTATTTTTTTTAAGCAACCCTTAACAATACAGTAAATCAATGCAGCATTTTGTGAAGTCACTCACTCCTTGCCATTAAATAAGATCAGACTTCTCTAGAGCTTCAGCTGTCACTAGTAATATCGTCCCGCAATCTTCAGCTTTCCTGGCTAAGAAGCTCGAGGAAAAACAACAAGGATCACTTAGCAGCAAACTCATTATTGACAACAATATAACTGGAATGGCCAGACTGAAGCTCAGGGCTTAGCTGTGCTCTCAAGAGGTTCGAACCTGACTCCTACCCAACTTGAGGAAGAAACAGTTCACAAAACAATTTGCTCTATCCCAGCCAAGGAGAGGAGAGGGCAGGAGCCAGGGAACATGGTACATTTTATAGCCGCCAGGGCATGGGTGAGGGCAGGTGCGTGGTATATGGGTGCCATTCCTCATGGCCTTGGCATGACAAAAGTAGCATGTGTCCTGGCCCTAGGACTGGTCAAGCTCAGAAGAGAGAACGTGGCAAGACATATTGGTGATAGTTCTTGTCAGGAAGACTGTATCTTCCTTGGAAATGTGAGTGGTCAGTGGAGGATGGGGACAAGAGACTCCCAAACTGAGCTGTGTAGGAATTATGGGATGGGTGAGAGAGAGGTGCGAGGCAGCAGGCCAAGAATCTGTGCTCACCATACAGGAAATGGATGGAAGAGTTAGGGAGGAGGGAGGAAGAAGGGGCCCAAGATACCCAAAGTTGTCTCCTGACTTTATGGTGAGAAAGGTGAAATTCCAGCATTAATTATAAAGACCATTTCTTCATCTAAGTTGCTGCAGGCTGCAAGAGAGAGCTCCCAAGAGGAATGGCGAAGTAACCGCTTCTGCTGAGGTCATTCTTTCTGCTTCCCTGCTCAGGCTGAGAACAATGTTTGAAACCTTTGCAAGGGGCAAGTTGTGGCTCTTGGCCAAACAGACATTTTTTTCCAGCTGCGGCTTTTTTGCTTGGGGCCCCTGCGCATCCTTTTCAACGTAGGAGAATAATATTGGCCCAGAAAATACCTGCGTTCTCCAAACAGCCTTCACCACAGTCGGTTGCTTCTTCGTCTGTGGGAAACTGAGTGGTGGTCTCCTCGCTCCTCAAGGTGGGCTTCAGGGTCTCCGCAGTGGACTTGACATCTGCATTTAAAAGAAGGCGGGGGAGGAGAGAGGGGACAAAGAGTGATCATTTCACTGGATTCGGAAAGAAGAAAGCAGACAGGCTAGCAACATAGCACGCGGTTTCACTCACTTGAGAGAATGCAGCAGGAACTGTGTCCAAACCCCAGTCATGAGGCCTTTTGTTTACAGAACAAAAAACCCTCTGTATTTGTAAAGTTCTTAATTACACAGTCATACACCGGATCGTTATGCTAAACTGTTCCTCAGAAAACCTTTGTTGTACGGAGCGCAAAGTTCATCTTCCCTTTCTGCCTGTGGGTGGACGATGCAAGCGAGGGTTCTACAGTAAAAGGGTCGATGTGGTTTACCTTTGAGGAAAAGTCTTACCTTACACAGGGAGTTGGGAAAAGATCAGTTTTGCTTAATTGGATTGCCAGCCAGCGAGCCTCAGGACCCTAATTTGCTGTCCTGGAGGTAAAGCCCAAGACCAGTCAGTTGCTATGCACCTAACCACCAGCTGCTCTCTGCTTCTGTCAACACCCCAATCCTTGAAACCTTATTTCCTTATGGCAATTTGCATCTCAAGCATCCTGAGACAGTATATTGGCAAGAACTGTTGCACTCATGCGAGGTATGAAGCAATGGGAAGAGAAAGAGGTACCGTATTTTTTGCTCTATAAGACTCACTTTTTCCCTCCTAAAAAGTAAGGGGAAATGTGTGTGCGTCTTATGGAGCGAATGCAGGCTGCACAGCTATCCCAGAAGCCAGAACAGCAAGAGGGATTGCTGCTTTCGCTGCGCACTGATCCCTCTTGCTGTTCTGGCTTCTGAGATTCAGAATATTTTTTTTCTTGTTTTCCTCCTCCAAAAACTAGGTGCGTCTTGTGGTCTGGTGCGTCTTATAGAGCGAAAAATACAGTAGATATTTAGAGAACAAGTTGCCAAGAACTGAGGTGGCCATGATTCTATGCAGACAGAACAAATGCTAGGATTCTGCAAGGATATCAACAAAAGGAGTGACGTTGATCTCAAGCACAGGAAGCACACCGTGGAAATAGACCAGAACTAAATTTTAACCGTCAGAATAATGAATTCAGACTCACAGCACTCGAGTCACGAAACTTAACAGAAAAGCTTCCTTATGTGCAGGGTAATAAGGTGAGGGAAGAAAAGTTTCTCACATGCCACAGATGTCAACATGGCTCAAGTCCCTTGTAAAGCTTGATTTATGGATGTAGAGGAAATAAAGAATTCTTTCATGTTTGGACTCCAGTGGACAACAATCTCCTTTGTACTTAGGTTCCTACTGATTTTGGTTTGGGTTTTATAAAGCAAGGAGGTTTGCTACAGCTTCGTGAAAATTGAGATCACAAGGCAACACATTTATTTCCCTTCTTTACAGAAACGAGACATGGAAAAGACCAGCACCCACATAAACACCCTGAACATGGCAATGTAAAGGAACAAGTCACTCAACACCAGGAATGATGCAGCTACAGAAGGGAGCAAAAGAATTTCTAGTGTGGTGTGACTCTTTGCCGAAAAGCATCTGGCTTCACACTTCAATTGTGAACTTTATCCCACCGCAACTTAAAAAAAAAGACCCCATGAAACTACCTAATGGCAGGTGTCATGGGCAATTTAAGCCACAAATGAATGAAGTTAAGATCAACAGTAACTTATATTACAGGCACTTACTGCTTCACTTAAGGAGAGAATTAGGCTGGAAAAGCATTTTGAAGAATCTCATTATGCTCCCAAGCTTAGAGGAAGTTGGTGTGATACATGACTGTTCAAATGCAATGCCAAAACAAACATCAAAGATGTTGTGATATGGAAACAGGAATTCTGAACTAAGGAAACACAAATTCTGTGAAAGAAATAGACTGTGAAAATCAATGTGCCTGGTAAGAGTTTCATTGCTTTGCATAAATGCGTTCAAGGCTTTTATCATGTGCTCAATTAACTGAGCTTTTGCATTAGTTTTGGGACTGATGAAAGGGAGAGAGACATATGGGTAAGTCAGAGGCAGGTGGATTTTAAGGAGAAGAGAATACACATGGACCAGTACACATGAGCCTTTGCACATGCTGTCTTGTGGGTCAAGTGAGAGAGTGCATTGCAGACAGGTATTAGTAAAGCACCTGTCACGGCCACCCAGGACTGGTCCCAGCTCACAAGAGACCTCACTCCGTTGCAGCTTATTTACAGGAAAAGTTTATTGAAGATTTCTGCTTCTCATACAGTTCAGCATTGTGGCCGTACGTCTGCCACGTTAGACCGCTGAAGTCCCCTCTGACTCCTCCCCTCTTCCGCACCAACTTAATAGCCTGGCTCTAGACCACCTCTTCCTCTCCTTTCTTTTCCGCAGGGTCTTCCTGCCCCCCTGGGTTCCCTCTCTCCGTGACTCGCCTGAGGCTGAATCCTCTGCCGCCTCTTCCCCCCTCTTTCTGGCTTTAGGGCCGGGCTCCTCCCCTGAGCTCTCTCCACTTCCGCGCGCCTCTACGTTTGAACTTGGCGCGCGTACGCTGCTGCTGACCTTTCTTTCGACCGCTACACCACCCCCTGCTCTGCTCTCCACCCTTTCCGGCTGAACACCCTGCTCCAACCCCCTCTCTCTGTTCTCTCCTAATCCTGCTCCCTCCGAGAGGCTGACGACTCCACCCCCTTTACTCCGTTCCGGCTGAGACGTCTCTTGCTTCCTCTGTCTTCCACTGGGCTCCTCTCCGCTTCTCCCTTCTCCTCCCCTTTGCTTGATTAAGGTAACCCCCTTTTGAGAATCCTCTGACTCGCTGCTCAGACTCGTGGATTCCCTCAGAATTCCGTCATCTTCTTCCTCATCCTTCTGCCCCTCCTCCCACTCGCTCTCCGTCTCCTCTGTCATCTCCTCCTCTCTCCCAGAAACCCTGACATCCATCCCCCCCTCGAAGCCCCCCCTTCCCCCCTCCCGCTCGCCGGGGACCGGTTGTGGAAACTGCGGCTCTTCGGGGGTAGGCTCAGGATACAGGTCGTCTACGTCAATGTTCTCTGCTGGCAGTTCTGTGTACGCGTATTCGAAGTCGGGTTCTTCCCCCAAATGCTTCTCAGTCTCTGCTTCCATCGCTACTTCCTCCGGTGCTGCCCGCCAAGGACCTATCAGCCACCTCTTACGCCATTCCTCCTCTGGCTGCTCCTCCCACCAATAAGGGGTTTCCGTGTCCACCCCCGAGCACGATCCCCTGGGCGGGCTTGATTCTGGTGTTCTTTCCTCGGGGGAAGAGAAACCCCTGAACGTGCTATCTGACAATGTGGGTGTGAAAAGCCAGTCATCAAAGTACTCAGCTGGCATGGGTCTATGTGGGAAAAGTGCATGGAACTCTTCTTTCAAAAGGGGTTCGTCTAACTCGTAGCCTGGCACCCAACTATTAGCAGCGGCTGGTGTGCCCTCCCTGGCGAGAAAGTATTCAACTCCCTCCTCCCCCCATCTCGAGTCCAGTATCTCTGTGACCTCGTTAAGAGGTCCTGGTCTTGGCGATTCCCCCCTCTCAGGCGCCCTCCTACGTGGCTCTGGGGGTGCTCCTGACTCTTGAAACCTGTGTGGGGTTTTGTAGGGAGTGAGCACCGACCTATGAAAGACCGGGTGCACCCTGGAACCTTCCGGAAGGGCTAGACGAAAAGCCACCGGATTGATCTTAGCCTCAACTAGATATGGCCCTAGCTGCCTGTGTCCTAACTTCTTCTTGGCCAATGACCTGGCCGGCATCGCGTGGGCTGCTAACCACACCCAGTCCCCAACCTGGATGTCCTCTCCCGCCCTCCTGTGCTTATCGGCCTGCACCTTATACGCCTGTTTTGCCAGCTCCAAATGTCTCCGCAGCTCCTCGTGCACCTCTTGCAACTCCGCTGCAAACTGGTCGGCATCTTGAGGCCCCCCCCCTCCTGGTGCCGCAAATCTCGGGAAGGTTCTGGGATGACGGCCATTGTTCGCGAAGAAAGGCGTCACCCCGGTGGAAGCGTGTTTCGTGTTGTTGTAGGCGAATTCAGCCATCGGCAGATAGTCCACCCACGCCGCAGGTCGCTGGTTGGCGTAGCACCGCAGGTACTGCTGCATGATCGCGTTGACCCTCTCCGCTTGACCGTTGGTTTGTGGATGCCTCGCCGATGTCAGGTTGATTTTGACGTGCAAGATGCCCAGAAGCTTTCGCCAGAAAGTGGAAACAAACTGGCGCCCCCTGTCGGACAAGACGGACTGCGGAAGTCCATGCACTCTGAAGACGTGATCGATGAAGAGCTTTGCGGTCTGTTCTGCCGTCGCCACCTTGGCACAAGGGATGAAGTGCGCCATCTTGGTGAACAAGTCCACCACCACTAACACCGCCGTCTTACCTCTGGAGCTGGGCAGGTCTGTAACAAAGTCCAACGCTACCCTCTCCCACGGTTGCTGCGGTGTCTC
This sequence comes from Podarcis melisellensis, assembly GCF_964234715.1. Taxonomy (NCBI): domain Eukaryota; kingdom Metazoa; phylum Chordata; class Lepidosauria; order Squamata; family Lacertidae; genus Podarcis; species Podarcis melisellensis. Next base: position 127,260,501 of record NC_138528.1, on the reverse strand, counting down.
CAGCGGTTCTAGCAATCCCGCCTGCTTCTGGTGCACCGGTTTGGACCTCTGGCAGATATCACACCTGGCGACGTAGTCCGCCACCTCTCCTCTCATCTGGGGCCACCAAAAGTCTCTAGCCACCAACTCCAACGTCTTCTCTTTGCCGAAATGGCCTGCACTAGGGGCGTCATGCAACTGTTGCAGAACCTTGGCTCGAAGATCGTCGGTGGGCACGTAAAGGGCACCCTTACGAGTCAAAAGTCCATCCTGTAATTGAAACTCATCGGTGTGTCGCGACCCTCCGCGTAGCTCCTCCATCTTAGACTGTGCAAACTGATCCCTTTGCAACGCGCGTCGCACCGCGTCCAGGTCGACTGCGATGGTAGCGCACGTCCACGCCTGCGGTGCGAAAATGTGCTTTGCTGCGATTGGAGCTGCTTCCTCCCAGTATTGCGGCTTTCGGGACAGCGCGTCTGCAATAACATTGGAGTCTCCTGGGATGTATTCTATTTTGAAGTCGAAATCCGCAAAGAACTCCGCCCAGCGCATGTGTCGCTGGGTCTGCAACTTAGCCGTCCGCCAATACTCTAAGTTCTTGTGATCCGTGCGGACCTGCACCGTGTGCTTGGCTCCTATCAAGAAGTGTCGCCACGCTTTGAAAGCTGCATGAATGGCCAACAACTCCCTGTCCCATATGGTATAATTGCGCTCCGTCTTGCTGAGCTTCCGGGAGTAGAACGCACCCGGTCGCCAGTTGCCTTGTGAATCCTCTTGCAAAAGAACGGCCCCAACCGCTCTATCTGACGCATCGGTCTCTACCCGCATGGGTCTGCCGGGATTCACGTGGAGCAGCTGCTCTTCGGAGGCGAAAAGACCTTTAAGCGTCCGGAAGGACCGCTCCGCTTGTTCGGTCCAGACGAACTTCTTCTTCTTGGAACTGAGGGTGTCAGTGATCGCCGCCGTCGCGTTCGCAAAACCTTTAATAAACTTGCGGTAAAAATTGGCAAAGCCGATGAACCTCTGGACCTCTTTCCGATTTCGAGGGCTTTTCCAGTCCAACAGCGCTTGAACCTTAGCCCTGTCCATGGCCAGTCCCTCGTCGGACAACTTGTAGCCAAGGAAATCAACCTCTCTGACATCAAACTGGCACTTTTCCAACTTGGCGTACAGCCTGTGTTCCTTCAGCCTCTGCAGGACCTCCCTCACGTCCCTATCGTGATCCTCCGGCGATTCCGAGAAAATCAGGATATCGTCGAGAAAGCAGACACACTTCTTGTAGAGGAGACCTGCTAGCACGTGGTGCATAAATGCTTGAAAAACGTGGCTGCCATTTTGGAGGCCGAAAGGCATGACTCTGTATTCGTATGTGCCCAGAGGGGTGAACATGGCGGTCTTCCACTCATCCCCTTTCCGGATGCGGATGAGATTGTAAGCTCCACGTAGGTCCAGCTTGGTGAAAATCTTGCCCCTCCTGACGGTCGCTAAAAGGTCGTCAATCTTGGGCATGGGGAAAGCTTTGGGCTTAGTCAAGCTGTTGATGAACCTGTAATCCACTATAAGCCTTTTTTGGGGCGTGTCCTTCTTCTTCACAAAGAAAACAGGGCTGCCTCCCGCTGCTTTAGATTCCTGGATGAAACCTCGCTTGAGGTTATGGTCTATGAACTCCCGAAGCTCTTGCATTTCGTCCTCCGACATGGAGTACAGCTTGGCAGCAGGCAATTGCGCCCCTGGCACTAAATCAATCGCGCAGTCGTAAGGTCTATGAGGCGGCAACTTGTCAGCTTCCTTCTCACAGAAAACCTCCAAGAATTCCTGGTACTTGTGAGGCACTGTTTGCACCATACCCAGATGCAATGGCTGCTCAGCTTCTCCTCCCTGATCGGTCTGAAAGCAATGCTGAGCACAATACGATGAACAAAAGTTGATCTGCCTCTGGTACCACGCAACCGCGGGACTGTGCCTCTCCAGCCAACTCATGCCTAACACGATGGGTGTGTCCGATAAGTGGGTGACATTGAAACTAATAAGCTCTCGATGGTTGCCAATCTGCATCATCATGGGAGGGGTTTGCTGCACCACTTGCCCCCCCAGCAACTTCCTGCCGTCCACCGTGACCACGTTCAGAGGCGTCGTTGCAGGCAGGAGCGCCATGTTGTGCTGCTTAACGAACTGCAGTCCCATGAAGTCGGCGTTGCTTCCCGAATCGATCGTTATTGGAACCTCGAGGAGTCTCCCATCAGGCAACTGGAGTGTTGCTGTGAGCAGAACTGCCGGTTTGGGAGGCAAAGGGTCCACGCTCTGCAGTGATGCTGGGGGCTTGTCTACAGATCCGCCTGGCTGAGCCCCAGTAGCTCTGCTTCCAGCCAGGCACTGTCGTTTCCCTGAAGCTGCTCCCCTGGTTGCACCTCTGCTGTTACAGTTGCCAGCGCTGCAGTGTGCTTCTGGAGCCTCTGGGGGCACTCTTTCGCCATGTGGTGCGCACTGTCACAGATGTAACACTTCCTGGTTCCTCTAGGAGGCTTCGCTTTGGCTGCACCAGGGACAGGGCTCTGGGATGGCTTCTGAGCCCTAGCACCACCAATCTCCATTGGCTCCTCTCTGTCCTTCCCCATTGGCGAGGGGTGCGCACGGCTGAAGTCCCTGTGCACAAAAGGGAGAGTCCTTGCTTGCGCACGCGCTTGGGGCCCGTCCTCCTCGTGCCACGGACGCGCCTCATGTCGAATTCCAAGAGCTAAAGCCCGTTGCACCACGTCTTCTAGGGTCTGGGGTCTGTCCCCCCTAGCGATCTCATCCTTGATGGGGGGGCTCAATCCCTCCCAAAAAAGATCTCTGACCGGTTTACTGTCCTTTGGCCAATCTAAGGCGGTGAGCAATGCAAAAAATTTAGAGTGGTATTGGCGCACAGTCGCTTTCCCCTGCCTCAGCCCGTGCATTTGACGGCGCGCAATGTCCACATCCACAGAGGATTGAAAACAAGAATCCATCGCTTTGATGAACGCAGTTGAATCGCGACGGGCCGGTCCATCTTCGCGCCACAAATTGCGTAGCCAAGCCCTGGCCTCCCCATGCAGGTGCGAAACAATGAACCCCACTCTCTCCTCCTCATCTTTAAAATCGTGACGGAGTAAGTGCAGTGCATATACAACGTCCGCTCTGAAATTGGGATAGTCTTGCAAGTTGCCATTAAAATGCGGAACTAGGGCACCCCCCCTTCGTCCAAGCGCAATGCCCTCCGCTCTGGATCCTGGGGCCCCCGCCTTGTCCGCGCGCTCCCACCTTGCCTGCAAATCCTGGCACGTCTTCTCCAAGTCGTCATTCTTCTTCTGCGAAGCAATGACTGCCGATGTGAGAGCGGTAACCTGATTCCGCAATGCAACCAGCTGCTCCTCAGCGCTCATGGCTGCTCCCGTTCGTGAGCTTCGCAAAAAAAAAAAATTTTTGCTTTCAGAGAGGGGACTTACTGTCACGGCCACCCAGGACTGGTCCCAGCTCACAAGAGACCTCACTCCGTTGCAGCTTATTTACAGGAAAAGTTTATTGAAGATTTCTGCTTCTCATACAGTTCAGCATTGTGGCCGTACGTCTGCCACGTTAGACCGCTGAAGTCCCCTCTGACTCCTCCCCTCTTCCGCACCAACTTAATAGCCTGGCTCTAGACCACCTCTTCCTCTCCTTTCTTTTCCGCAGGGTCTTCCTGCCCCCCTGGGTTCCCTCTCTCCGTGACTCGCCTGAGGCTGAATCCTCTGCCGCCTCTTCCCCCCTCTTTCTGGCTTTAGGGCCGGGCTCCTCCCCTGAGCTCTCTCCACTTCCGCGCGCCTCTACGTTTGAACTTGGCGCGCGTACGCTGCTGCTGACCTTTCTTTCGACCGCTACACCACCCCCTGCTCTGCTCTCCACCCTTTCCGGCTGAACACCCTGCTCCAACCCCCTCTCTCTGTTCTCTCCTAATCCTGCTCCCTCCGAGAGGCTGACGACTCCACCCCCTTTACTCCGTTCCGGCTGAGACGTCTCTTGCTTCCTCTGTCTTCCACTGGGCTCCTCTCCGCTTCTCCCTTCTCCTCCCCTTTGCTTGATTAAGGTAACCCCCTTTTGAGAATCCTCTGACTCGCTGCTCAGACTCGTGGATTCCCTCAGAATTCCGTCATCTTCTTCCTCATCCTTCTGCCCCTCCTCCCACTCGCTCTCCGTCTCCTCTGTCATCTCCTCCTCTCTCCCAGAAACCCTGACAGCACCCATCTCATTGCTTCATGGCATGTCCAACGGCTCAGCACATGAGATCTACTTTACCCAAGCATATGCAAAAGGTTGTGTGAATACGTCTATGACTGGAAACCAGGGGGAGATAAAAAATACACTGACGTTTTGTTCCTTGAACATTGAAGCCATTATCAGATATTGCCTGCACTTTTCACATATATACCCACCACCATGAAATATAAGAAATCTGGGATTGCTTGTTTTTTAAAAAATGGAAGCAGAGATTCTTAAGAATCAAAATCCGGCGGCAGATAAAACACTTTTCATGGGAGTCAGCATGAAAGAAGCTGGCAAACATTTCACTACTAATTTCAGGTTATCGTTAAATAAAATTGAAAGCTGAAGAAAATTGCTTTAAACACCTTTCCTTTAGCTTGGAGATTCTAGACCTTCGCCTCTAAATAACCTTCCAAATAACCTTCAACCATCTCCTCTGGCTTTGGGCAGAATACTTTGCAACTACAAACTTGCCAAAATTACAAGGTCAAATCTCTTACAGTGCCATCAAACTCCAAAGGCATCTGAGTACAGGTTACATGCAAGGAATTGAAGCATTTGAGTACTGAAAACTCCCAGGGAAAGCAAAAAAAGTCCAAAGCTGAGTCAGATACAGTAAACCGTTTCCCCTTGTGCACTGATTTACAGTAGGAACACAACTGTGTGAGAGATCTTTGAACAGGAAAAGCCACACACTGTGCTGGCATCCTCTGCCGCTGTAATTTTAGAGTCGCTCCAGTGTATTGCATAGTCAATAGAGCTGTACAGGTTTCACGGCAGAATAAAGCAAAATTGCTCCAGCAGCAGGACAGGCAACATGCTCTAGGAATGAAAAGTGAGGGAAAGGTGGCCTCTCTCCTGCCGTGCCGTGTGTGTGCTTGCAAAAGGCATCTGTGGATCCTGTTACAAAGTTCTGTAGCAATGGGAACCAGATGTTTGGAAGTTCAAAGGAGGGAAGACCAGTCACGAGCTCGTGTTCGTCAATCTTCAGAGGGGGAAAAATGTTGGCAGGTCCTTGAAGCATGCCAGCTGTTGACCTACTGCTTCGATTCCACCCCCCAGTACCAGCCAGTCCTGGACTGGAGGTTCTCTACTGGAGCTACTTCAGCTATTACTTCTTGTCCTCAGGAACAAACGCCTGTGCAAGTTCACATCTTTGAAGTGGTCATTTATTGCGTAACTGAATCAATGAGTACTACTTGTCTTTGGCGGCAAAAACGAGGCCCAAGTATTGCCATGGCTCACAGTTCCTCAACACCAGGCATCCCCAAACTTGGCCCTCCAGCTGTTTTGGGACTACAACGCCCATCATCCATGACCTCTGGTCCTGTTAGCTAGGGATGATGGGCATTGTAGTCCCAAAACAGGTGGAGGGCCGAGTTTAGGGCTGCCTGCTCCACACCTAGCACTGTGCTGCACATCTACTGTTGTAGTAGATATCAAAGCACTGATATTTGGAATTCACAATCAATTTTTGCAGGGGTTGGTTAAGTCGGTTAACAGGCCTCATAATGTGAGGGGTAGGTATGGGTGACCGAAAGGCAAAGTACGAGGTCTCTACTCGGTGACTCCACTCGGGGTGCAGCTTCATTAAACCAGAAGGCAGATGACCACTTCTCTATTCCCACAAGGGCATAGTACTAACAATGTTGGTAAACCTGTGGCTTGGCTGTACCACTTAAGGTTGTTGCTCACTTGACTGAATTGCTCCACATAAAACCCATATCGCTTATACATTTAGTTTTCCATGTTTGGGGGTGAGACAGAGGTTAAACAGAGGACCACTTGGTCCCAATCTGATGCCTGAAGTGGTACAGTCTAGACACTGGGGTACCACTCCAGTGAGAACAAAGCTGAAATAGGAGGCTGTATCATAAAAGTAGAGACATCACCTTGCCAACAAAGGTCAATATAGTTACAGCTATGGTTTTCCCAGTAGTGATGTATGGAAGTGAGAGCTGGACCATAAAGAAGGCTGATCATCGAAGAATTGATGCTTTTGAATTCTGGTGTTGGAGGAGACTCTTGAGAGTCCCATGGACTGCAAGAAGATCAAACCTCTCCATTCTGAAGGAAATCAGCCCTGAGTGCGCACTGGAAGGACACATCGTGAAGCTGAGACTCCAATACTTTGGCCACCTCATGAGAAGAGAAGACTCCCTGATGTTTGGAAAGATGGAGGGCAGAAGGAGAAGGGGACGACAGAGGACAAGATGGTTGGATGGTGTTCTCGAAGCTACCAACATGAGTTTGACCAAACTGTGGGAGGCAGTGGAGGACAGAAGTGCCTGGCGTGCTCTGGTCCAGGGGGTCACAAAGAGTCGGACACGACTAAACGACTAAACAACAACAACAATCATATGCCAGCATCGTTTGCCAGCGCAGGGGGGGGGGGAGCTGAACAGCAGCATTTTCCCCCACCCCCACCCCAAGTCTTTGCTCCACCAGAGTCCGCCATCCAATAATCTTAAAACAAGCAAGCTTTATTCCTCTTCCTTTTTTCATTTTGCCTAACCTTCACGGTCTCATGACAAGCCCTGCCAGGAACTCTGCCTGTCCTCGTTATAACTTAAGGCTTTATTTACATATTTTGAAGCTTGTGAGGCAACTGCCCCAAACCACCCTCCCCCATTCATAAAGTGTTGGCAATGTGTTTCTAGGTAGGACCACACTTCTCTCTATCAGGGCAGCGTGGGAGAAGCCCACAAAAATTCATGAGCAAGAAGGGGCATGCTGTGATGTTAAGCCATTTTAGGGTTGTGGTGCAGCCATTTCCTGTAGAATAGATAAAAACGGTCAAGGAGACTTGTCCCAGTAACGTGATTGTGAGATGTACAAAGAGGGAGGTTCACCTTCTGAAATCCCTCTCCAGGCAGCTTATCAATTTGTGTTTAAAGCTTTTAAGTCTCCCATTATATTTTTTGTGTGTGTCATAATTTGATGATGAACGCTTGCAGTATGTTATCTTGTACAGCTTAATTATTGAAAGGGTAATAGCAACCGAGTGAAAGGCTAGGCATGGACTCTTCCGTTTGAGCTTCTTGCAGAAGAAGCCCATGCAAAAACGCTTTTTACAGATGTGGTTTCTAAATGGAAATCAAGCCTCTTTTAGCAGTGACATCTGGAAAGCAGATTGAACGTTACGACGCATCTTAACAAAATAAAGGAGAAATAATAACTTTCCGGCAACAACAACAACAACAAAAGATTTTGTTGTCATTGGTATATTGTGCTTATTTTTTGGTCATTTCAGATAAGCGGTGGAAGCTAGAGAGCTAAATTCAGCTGACAGTTCTCATGGGTTATAACTGCACATATCGAAAGGTAAAGATGAACAGTTCTTTTATTTTTAAAGAATCTAATGGATGGAAAAATAACTGAACCTCAAGAACTTTCGGAAGTGAGAGCTGGACCATAAAGAAGGCTGTTCGCCGAAGAATTGATGCTTTTGAATTCTGGTGCTGGAGGAGACTCTTGAGAGTCCCATGGACTGCAAGAAGTTCAAACCTCTCCATTATGAAAGAAATCAGCCCTGAGTGCTCACTGGAAGGACAGATCCTGAAGCTGAGGCTCCAATACTTTAGCCACCTCATGAGAATAGAAGACTCCCTGGAAAAAACCCTGATGTTGGGAAACATGGAGGGCACTAGGAGAAGGGGACGACAGAGGACAAGATGGTTGGATAGTGTTCTCGAAGCTACCAGCATAAGTCTGACCAAACTGCGGGAGGCAGTGGAAGACAGGAGTGCCTGGCGTGCTCTGGTCCATGGGGTCACGAAGAGTTGGACACGACTAAATGACTAAACAACAACAACAAGAAGAACTTTCAGGTGCGAAGGCACTGCACAGTAGCTCACAGGCTATCTGCACCTAACAGTAAACTCAGGTGGGGACTGCCAACAGAAATGGAGTCCATGTTGGGCCACAGGGAAACAGGAAGGAGGAATCGGCACTTTCAAGGAAATGCAAAAGCACAAAGAAATATATTTTCGAAGTCTAAGGCGGCGAAACCAAAACCATCCAGCTTGCCAACATGGTCTGGACCACATGGCCAGCAGCCAATGAAAGTTGAGTATCAGCTCAAAAATAAAAACGGAAGTGGGAGAAGGATTGAGGTATCCTGCAAAGCAGGGCTAGCTGGCTGGCAACTCTTGTCAGGGGAAAGGACACACTGCAGATCCTGACCTATCTTCCTGCCTCCCCCCCTCCCAAAAAAATTAACCCACAAAAGTCATGATGGTGAGGAGCATAGAGTGGCAGTGGAGGTTAACCATACCCTCTCTGCTTGGGTATTATTCTTCCATATATTCAAAGAAGGCATGGAGAGCAGCACCCGAACACCAACATCCTATCACTGCCGGTGCCAACTCTTCCTGTATTGACCAGGAAGGTCTTATGGGAGATGAACTGGTGCACTTGGCTAAATTCTCCTTGTAATCAGAAACGTCCCCGCAATCGCAGATCCCAACAGGAGGATGGATCTTCCAGTCAAACGTCCAAAGAATTCCCATTCAGACCTCAGGCACCGAACGCGCCAGGCCTGAGGCTGCAGCCAACAGGGACCCTAGGAGAGGGACTGGTGAGTGTGTGAAGCTCTGCCCATCCCTCCATACGGACACAAAGGGCTAGCGTGTCTTCAGAAAACAGTGTGGCAAGTAGTTCTACTAATTATGAATTGAGCAGAGAAGAAGAAGAAGAGTTTGGATTTGATATCCCGCCTTTCACTCCCCTTCAGGAGTCTCAAAGCGGCTCACATTCTCCTTTCCCTTCCTCCCCCACAACAAACACTCTGTGAGGTGAGTGGGGCTGAGAGACTTCAGAGAAGTTTGACTGGCCCAAGGTCACCCAGCAGCTGCATGTGGAGGAGTGGGGAAGCGAACCCGGTTCCCCAGATTACGAGTCTACCGCTCTTAGCCACTACACCACACTGGCTCTTGTTCACAAAGAGATCGTTCACAAAGGAGTGCTCGTTTGGGGGAGCATCCTTGACATGACCCCCACAGCCCTTACAGCAGCCACCCCCAAACTCGGCCCTTCAGATGTGTTGGGACTACAGTTCCCATCATCCCTGACCACTGGGTCCTGTTAGCTAGGGATGATGGGAGTTGTAGTCCCAAAACATCTGGAGGGCAGAGTTTGGGGGTACCTGCCTTATAGCATCCGAATGGTTTTCCCTATGCTTCCTTCCCTAAGGAATCCTTTTATTCTGCATGGATTTGTCTCTCATCATCAATAAGGCTTGTGCTGCTGTAAGTTCACTGGTGGATTCTGGGAGGAGCTGAATCATACGTTCTTGTGATCAAAACAGCTGCAGCAGTCAGTTAATTATATAGGTATATTCACAGGATCCTTACCGGTCCAATCACACCCCAGCACCTCCAATCGCATCCCGATCCCTGCGGGAGACCACCTTTCTGGGTGAACCCTGATGTACTGTGCAGGAACAGGATCAAACCTTCGAACCTCTGGAGTATCGTAGTGCATGTTTCCTTCAAAGATCTTGGAGAGAGAAACAAAAGGTTAAGCAAGAACCTCCTTGGCCGCTAGCCACACAAAACAAATCGCCGGCACTGAAAGGAGCCGCTGCATTCTGGGACAGCGGCCGCTCATTTGAACTTTTTATGTTCTATTGAGCAACAGCGATGTCTGCTGTAATAAATCAAGACAACCTGCAGAACGCATGCGGTTACAAAACCATCACTGGGAAGAGAAAATGTGAGAATGCTTTAAAAACAACAACCAGTTAACAGTTCCAACTCTATTTGCTTTATTTAAAAAAACAACCAAAACCCCTTCTCTGTTAGCTTTAACATTGTACAAAAGCTCTCCATCAAACATAGGCATTTTTAGACCAAAAACAAACAGCCCTGGAGTCTGCCTTATTTACATATCCAGGCTTGGAGCATTTTCAGGTTGATCTAAGGACAGGAGATGGCATGAGAGCAGATTTTTGATTTTTTTTAAGCATCTAAATCATGACTATAAAAAGAAACAGTATAGTTATTTACCATCGCCTCTGAGGTCAAAAAGCAGAGGTTGCAAGCTCTACCGAGGTTGGCTAGAATGATCAAAAACATTTCCTTTACCTGTAGGTAAAGGGATGAACAATGGAGCCAAGCTAACTAGGAAAGCTGTACCATCTCCTTGCTGGGGATTTTTAAAGCTGAACCTGGCTGTTGCAGGCGACAAGGTGAACGACAAACATTTCCTTGAACTGTATCAACCCGTGAAGATCCTATGCAGGCTATGTTAATCTGATTACAGTTCAGTAAGGTGTGCCCAGTGGAGAGACGGCCTACAGCTTGGGTTTTCAGATCAACGCTGAAAAGGGAGCACAAACTGAGTTGGGCACACTTTTTGACTCTTGATTTTGTTCAAGGTGCACAAGGACCCATGTAAGAAACAAAAGAGACCCCAGTGACTTAGCTGTGAGAAGAGAGTCACGTGTAAAACACAACAGACAAAGCATCATTTTCTGATATTTGTAGTTAAGTAAAGGTAAAGGGACCCCTGACCATTAGGTCCAGTTGTGGCCGACTCTGGGGTTGTGGCGCTCATCTCGCTTTATTGGCCGAGGGAGCCGGCGTACAGCTTCCGGGTCATGTGGCCAGCATGACTAAGCCGCTTCTGGCGAACCAGAGCAGCACACAGGAACGCCGTTTACCTTCCCGCCGGAGCGGTACCTATTTATCTACTTGCACTTTGATGTGCTTTTGAACTGCTAGGTTGGCAGGAGCAGGGACCGAGCAATGGGAGCTCACCCCGTCGTGGGGATTCGAACCGCCGACCTTCTGATCGGCAAGTCCTAGGCTCTGTGGTTTAACCCACAGCACCACCCGCGTCCCATTTGTAGTTAATGGCTGTACAAAAAAACAAAAGAGAACCTCACAGTGTTGTGCCCAAAAGGTTATATTAAAATAACTTTGATCTGGAATGCATGCATTTGAGAGGCAGCCTAGACTGTCGAACTACATCGGTGTAACTTTGAATAAGGATTAAGCAGTGTCTCTCCTCCTCCTCCCTCCCTCTCACCCCAACCCTACCAGAGGTTGTGGCCAACTTAGTTTTATACAAGAGAAACATATGCCGTTGCCAACTATGCAGTCCATCTGACAAAACCACACAGCATGCTTTGGCACGAAACATACGTCCTCCTAGCCAGATCCTGATCCCAGATACACTGACTCAAATCTGGTATAGCTCTACTGACATCTTGTGTAAATACAATTGGCTTTTGACTCTCTGTTTTTTAATGGGCCTTTCCCACCACACTTCCAGAGCACTCCGTCTCCCTTTGAAGCCATATGTACTAAGTCAAGAAAGAAGGAATTCTGTTTCTGTAGGAATCAGATCTCCGGGTCCTCCGGATTAAGGTTATTACAACGGTGCAAAAGTTCAGATATTTCAAATCCTCTACAGATAAGGACATTGCTCAAGGGGACTGGGGGGTAAGGGGTGGAAATTAAGCAGAACCTCTTCAATATCCTCAAGCATTCCCTTACATGCGGTACCTAAAACATTTTCCCATTGGACCTAAGAAAGAGTACAGCATGATAACACGGTCAAGTGTCTTAATTTGTGTGAAGACATGGCTGCTCACCAAGAAATATTTGTCCTTCTGCGCTCACCTAACAGTCCTGTTTCTTTGTAGACTCCTCATCCGCTACCAGAAATCTTGTTTTAAGGAAGTAACTTTTCTCCCTTTACCTCAACATCATCACGGAAAACAGATGAAGCCAAGGGATGCAAGAATACTTCAGATTTCGAAGGTTCCCCATAATAAATAGGAAACAGTAAATCTGGATGATTTACAAGTATGGGTAAAATTACTGGACTATCCTAGTTTACTGAGCATACCCTGCATACATCGTCAATCAGTGTGTGCCATTTTGACACATTTTACACTTTAATCTTTCCATTTCCTTGTAAGGGAAAAGAAGATATTATATTCCTTGCTTGCAGCCTAAGGTCTTATTGCCTCCTCATCCCCACCACCACCTGCACCATGAACCTACATCTGCACTGTACAAAGAACTAGATTCAACCAAAAATCCTTTCCAAGAAGTGTGAAAATTTCTTTCCATTGTGTGGTGGCACCATGAAGCACTCACAGTGAAGACAAGTAATCCTGCCTTCACTCCTAAAGAACTGACTGTCTCGCCAGTGGTGCATGCTCTGGTTATCTCCCACTTGGACCACTGCAATGTGCTCTACGTGGGGCGACTTTTGAAGGTGACCCAGAAACTACAACTAATCCAGTATGCGGCAGCTAGACTGGGGACTGGGAGCAGCCGCCGAGACCATATAACACCGGTCCTGAGAGATCTGTATTGGCTCCCAGTACGTTTCCGAGCACAATTCAATGTGTTGGTGCTGACCTTTAAACCCCTAAACGGCCTCGGTCCTGTATACCTGAAGGAGTATCTCCATCTCCATCGTTCACTGAGGTCCAGATCCGAGGGCCTTCTGGCAGTTCCCTCACTGCGAGAAGTGAAGCTACAGGGAACCAGGCAGAGGGCCTTCTTGGTAGTGGCGCCCGCCCTGTGGAACGGCCTCCCATCAGATGTCAAGGAAATAAACAACTATCTGACTTTTAGAAGACATCTGAAGGCAGCCCTGTTTAGGGAAGTTTTTAAATGTTTGATGTTTTATCGCTCTATTATTATTATTAGTAGTAGTAGTTGTAGTAGTATTATTCTGTTGGGAGCTGCCCAGGGTGGCTGGAGAGGGTCAGTCAGTGGGCGGGGTATAAATAATAATAATAATAATAATAATAATAATAATAATAATAATCCTCTCACTAGGATGTGTCCAACCAACGGTAAACTTCACGATGAAGAAGAAGAGTTTGGATTTGATATCCCGCTTTATCACTACCTGAAGGAGTCTCAAAGCGGCTAATATTCTCCTTTCCTTTCCTCCCCCACAACAAACACTCTGTGAGGTGAGTGGGGCTGAGAGACTTCAGAGAAGTGTGACTGGCCCAAGGTCACCCAGCAGCTGCATGTGGAGGAGCAGAGACGCGAACCCGGTTCCCCAGATTACGAGTCTACCACTCTTAACCAATACACCACAAGAAACAAAAACAAGGAGGGCACGAAACAGCTACGAAACAGGCATGCAACCTTTTTGTACACCTTGCGGCATTTCCACTGAAAGGTCTTACCTTAGGCTGCAGCGTTTTGGAGTCCTGTATAAACTCCCAGTCCTTCCCGTTCATGCTGTAGCTGACTTTGAACTTTTTCACGAAGGCTCGAGCCTCTGCCACGTTGATGCTGTCCCCACCTCGGGCCCCTTGGATAATCACGCCTTTCACATTCTTGGGGACGCCCAGGTCAACTTGCAGCCACTCCTCCCCGGGCTGTGCTTGAGGGATGCGAGGGAACCACCCTGAACGGCTGCTGACCAGGCGTGCTGCACTGGGAACCCAGTGATATTCTCTGGTAGAGGAGGCTGAGATCTGGGAGTCCGGAATGAGCCCAGACAGCATCCCCAGCATGTTGGAACAGGGTGAGTCTGTGTCAAAAGAAACAGGGAAGGGGGTAGAATGAAGCAAGACACACAAAAAAGCAAGTTTGTGATATAAGCACAGGAGGAGAAACATCCCACCGCGACTAACTGCTAGGTACCGAAATGTCAAAACACTTAAGCCTGCTATGCTGTGCTTTATAACAGCCATCGCAGCCCGCAGGAGCCCTTCAACAGATCCTCAGGACACCCCTGCTATTACAATCTTCATCCAAATTGCTCTTGCTTGCTAGCCGGCCTTGTCTTCCCAGCCCCCAACCTCCCAATGTCAGTAGAAATCGCATCCACTAACAGCATCCTGGCTGCTGCTCCAGTCCTCTTAAAAAAATAAATATCAGTTAAGGCCATTCGAACAAGAGATAAACTGCAACTGGAGACAGTAATATTAAACAGTTCGGCTGACGGCCTGGCTCATAAGGCTTTTTTTTTTTTTTACGTGGCAATAAAATACCACTGGAACCACAACCCCTAATGTAGGGAAGAAGCAGTCCTGAATACACTCCACTGAGGCTACAATCTGAGTTACGGTTCAGGGCCCAGAAGTTTCCATACATGAAGGTAACGTGTGCATTGAGCTAAGAAGAGATGCTTGGGCAAACTTTGCATGTCAGAACGTTTAGGAGTCCCGTCACCATCAAATAATGAATCAAATTTTAAGTCGGACAAGGCATCATCACAGATCACCAACAGACAGAATGGGAAGCGGGGTCCTTTCCCTGTGAGTTGTCCCTCTTTTTGTTACAAGTCTCCCTCCATCCGAGGTGCCACCTGGACAACCAACCAAATGACTGGATGGAACAAAAAGTTATCTAAATAACTTCCATAATCCCCTCTTCTTAATGGCCTCAGTTTAAACATTCCGGTTTAAACTAAGAGGTGTCAAGCACTGAGAAACTGAACACCCACAAATGCATTTAGAATATTCTCTTTCACTCCTTTCAAGAGATCTTTTGGCAGACATGTTTCTCTTCCATTTCATCGTCCAGCACGGCACTGTTTTAGAAGACGCGAACTTTTGTATTTTGCACTGTTTTATTGGTATTTCATTTTTTGGTTGTCGTTGCATATTTTGATGTTTTTATATATGGGAGAGATCTACAAATTTTAGATTTGCAGGGTCCATTAGCAGAGCCATCCCAGCTGATGACTGAAGAAGGTGGACTTCCATAAGTGACATCGCATAATCTGGGTAGCAGAGGAGAATAAGTCTGGGCTGTTGAGATGTAGAGAATCCTGCTTTAGCGCAGGACTGGCAACATCGTGAACTGCAGTTGTGGTGATCAGGAATGTGGTGGAGGCCAAGCGCTTTAAGCCTCCCATTTCCCTGGCATGATACCAAACCAAGCCTCTCTCGCTACCCCATTCCCCTCACTGCTGCCTGTTCAAGAAAGAACAGAACAACTATGCAAGGGCAAACAAAGCAACAAGCGTCACTTCTGTTTTGAGGCATGTTCTGAACCTGGCCCTTTCCGGCTCACACCCAACGAAATCATCCTATTAGGACGAGAACGGCTGCTTGCACAACTTCCAACCCTTGTGTCTCCCTCTCCCCCACCTGCTCCAGAGGGTTGACGGAGGCCCCAGAACAGATTTCAGGGTGCACAGGGAGAGCGAGGGCAAATTCCATTAAGCAAACACCCCATAGTCAGGATCGTCCACCATCTTCCCTTCTGGGAGTGGGGGGAAATTCCCTCCAGAAGAAAGATATTTGTGGACTACACACAGTTTGTGAACTATGGCCTCAGGCTAGTTGCTGCTTGGTTAGCTCCCAAGTCTTTAATTCTACAGAATAAGGTAGCTGAAGGGGACGCGGGTGGCGCTGTAGGTTAAACCACAGAGCCTAGGACTTGCCGATCAGAAGGTCGGCGGTTCGAATCCCCGCGACGGGGTGAGCTCCCGTTGCTCGGTCCCAGCTCCTGTCAACCTAGCAGTTCGAAAGCACGTCAAAGTGCAAGTAGATAAATAGGGACCGCTCCGGCGGGAAGGTAAACGGCGTTTCCGTGTGCTGCTCTGGTTCACCAGAAGCGGCTTTGTCATGCTGGCCACATGACCCTGTCTGCGGACAAACGCCGGCTCCCTCGGCCTATAGAGCGAGATGAGCGCGCAACCCCAGAGTCGGTCACGACTGGACCTAATGGTCAGGGGTCCCTTTACCTTTACCTTTAAGGTAGCTGAGGCACGTCCAACAGGTAGATCAACTGGACGTCAGTGGTAAATCATTGGCTCCCCCCACAGAAGCTGAATAACTTTTGCTCCTCTAAAAAAACTCAACATTTTTCCTCCTTCCTAAAGGAAGCTGTACAACTTTGACCTGACCCCCCCCAAAAACAGGCTTCCCTTCCTAAAAAAAAAGCCCAACAACTTAGTCCTGACCCCCCCTCCAAAAAAGGGGGTAGATCACTGCCAGTTTTTAACTCTGTGAGTAGATCGCAGTATCTTGGCAGTTAGCCACCCCTGAGCTAGCTGAATTACTCCCACAGCATTCCAGGTGTCTCTGCACAGGAGGCCGTTGTGACAGTGGTTGCAGGTGGTCAAGTTCTACATTTAGGTAATCCACAGCTGGTGATCTCTCTTCTGTCAAACGCAGCAGTCTTGTTCCCCAGATCAGTCTATTTCTGGTCTGTGTCGATTGTGCACATGCTTATTAACAATTTCATTCCATCCCAGTTCTGTTGTTGTTGTTCTAATCCATGCAAACAACTGGGTTTAAAATGCAATTTTGGGCAATTTTTTTTTTATTGTGTTACAATGCGCAAGCCGGACAAATTTTATCTCAGGGTATGCATATTTAAAGGAATTTTATCCCAAAGCATGCATTTGTTTATGGATTTTGGTACATGTTTTGAGCCCAAAACTATATCATAGAATTTGAAGAAGTGCAAAATCTAAAGAATAATTATGTTTTGATCCACACATTATAGTCTGGGAGGTGTGACTTAAGTCAGAACAACTAAAAATGCGGGCCAAGTGAGATTTTCCTCCATCCCTGTACTCAGGAAAGGACAACTAAAAATGCAAACCTGTGATCCGACAGCCATACAGTTCCAAACGAAGTGCAATTCCGCTGTGCCAAACCTGGGGGCGGATCCTGACAAACCGAGTCAGCACTGGAGCATGGATCTTGTTCAGAACCACTTCCGAGGCATCGGTGTTAGCCTGGAATACCTGGAAAGGAGAGAGTGCAAATATAGCGTTATCCTTTCCTATTCATCAGAACAAGAAAGCCTGGAATGTGAAAGGAGAAAAATGAGAAATAAAGATAACTGCCTGAATGGTTGCACAAAATGCCAGTGAGGATAACTGGCTAGGGCGAAGGTTGTCAAAGTTTCAATTAGTCTCTATTTCTTTGCCTCTAACAACAACCTAACCTGCACATTCGGTGTTTGCCAATGGTTATGTTTAATTCCTGTTGTCTTGAATTAAAGAACCTTTCAATGAGGGTGAAAGAGGAGAGTGCAAAATATGGTTTGAAGCTCAACATCAAAAAAACGAAGATCATGGCCACTGGTCCCATCACCTCCTGGTAAATAGAAGGGGAAGAAATGGAGGCAGTGAGAGATTTTACTTTCTTGGGCTTCATGATCACTGCAGATGGTGACAGCAGCCACAAAATTAAAAGACGCCTGCTTCTTGGGAGAAAAGCAATGACAAACCTAGACAGCATCTTAAAACACAGAGACATCACCTTGCCAACAAAGGTCCGTATAGTTAAAGATATGGTTTTCCCAGTAGTGATGTATGAAAGTGAAAGCTGGATCATAAAGAAGGCTGATCGCCAAAGAATTGATGCTTTTGAATTACAGTGCTGGAGGAGACTCTTGAGAGTCCCATGGACTGCAAGAAGATCCAACCTCTCCATTCTGAAGGAAATCAGCCCTGGGTGCTCACTGGAAGGACAGATCCTGAAGCTGAGGCTCCAATACTCTGGCCACCTCATGAGAAGAGAAGACTCCCTGGAAAAGACCCTGATGTTGGGAAAGATGGAGGGCACAAGGAGAAGGGGACGACAGAGGATGAGATGGTGGGACAGTGTTCTTGAAGCTACCAGCCTGAGTTTGACCAAACTGTGGGAGGCAGTGGAAGACAGGAGTGCCTGGCGTACTCTGGTCCATGGGGTCACGAAGAGTCGGACACGACTAAACAACAACAACAAATGTTTAACTCCATAGCATGAACATCTTCGCCTAATCCTATCTTCTAACTTTTAAAGGAAAAAAGAATAGCCCAAGATAATTTTCTCCGTGTCAGTTGGTACCTCAGTTCTATCCTATTCTGTTATGACAACAGCTGAAATGCCAACCCAGACAAACCAATTAAATAAAAAAGAGCTTCTGATTTCAGATGGACAAGCCTGAAACACTTTGGCGCAATTCCCAGGAGAGCAAGATGTTCAAATCTACAGCCCACTTGCCTGAAATAGAGCAACAATTAGCGTTATCAGTTGAACTACTGACTTTACCCACTCGTTCTTCAGCTTCAATATTTACAAAGTGGGCGTAATAATCATCATAATTCTCTTTTGTAAGCATTGCCGATTCAAAACCAGCCCATTAATGAATGCTGCCATTGGAACGCATTCGTTTCCTCCATGGAAGTAGCAACCTCTCCGAATAAAAGCATGTCAGTCACTTCCCTTTAATGCGCACGTGCAAACACCAGAAATAAAATAAAAACATTTTTTTAAAAACAAGACCTTTATTTGGTACAAGGCATGTTGCGGTATTATTCAAACAAACGGCTGTCTTACCAGATGGTCTTAATCGATAATTACCATATGGACCATTCCACCACCATCACCACCCCTTCTGCTATTTTAATAGCCTGTGTAAGTGTCAGCAAATTTTCTTTGGGGGCTTCATCTTCTACGTGGGGAGAAAAAAGACAAAAGAGATGTTCCAAAAAGAAAACTGCTACGACCATCGTGGGACACACACTCCCTGCATGCCAGAATCTGAGGGGTCCTCATGGATGAACTCTCATCTGTTTCAGACCAGAGAATCCAAGTTTTTTCCTTTTGTGAGCTTCGGTAGGTGTGCAAATCTCCACTGACCTTGCTTGTGGCTTCGATGCTGGATTAAGCAGAATTGAATAGGACTAGCACTGAGAAGCTAAATCACTTAATCTTTAGAGTCCGGGGATTCAAGAAAAGGCTCTTTTTTTGAAGATCCAACTAATATTCCAGGGGAGCCAGCATTAAAGGGATAATGCAGATGTTTCCTGGGTTTGTAACAATCAACTTTAATCATCTTGGGGCAGAAATAGTTTGCCAGAGTCCATGTATCACAACTGCAGTGTCCTCTATGTGAACTTGCTCTCTGCAGGAACGCAAGGGGCAGTCGTTCCCACAGCATCAAGCGTGGGAAGAGAAGCCCGGATGCAAACCACCAAAGATCACAACATGGAGATGGAGTCCTGGTGGGTCTTTCAGCAAAAGGCCATCAGTGGGCCCTCCTAGTCCCAAAACTATCCTTTTTTAAAAAAAATAATAATGTATTTTTATTTTTTACTTTTCAAGATTATACATTTTTGACATTTCAAAACTTGACTTCCTTCCCCCTCTTTCTGCAGTTCCTTAAATTCATTTTTAATATCTTCTGCATATCCAAATTAACTTAATTTGCTCATTTATTCATCTTCTTTACAACTGCAGGTTATTACAATAATCCTGCTACTGTTTTAATCTGTTTATAATTTATATGTAAATATTCAATAAACCATTTCCATTCTCTCTCTCTCTCTCTCTCTCTCTCTCTCTCTCTCTCTCTCTCACACACACACACACACACACACACACATATATATATATATATATTTGCTTTCGTAGATTTTCACGGGTACAGGAATGCAGGTTTTGGTGTCCTCGGGTGTCTTCCCGTGTAAAAGTTGGGGTGTCTAGGCGACGTTTCGACGAGGTCTCACTCGTCATCTTCAGGCTGGTGCTTTCGGCTTCTTGTTACTGGAACAGAGCAGGATCTCAGTGTTTGAGTTCCTATAAATACTGTTGAGGGGGTGTGGTGTATAGCCTCCAATGTTCTGGGCAGAGAGGAAGTTCCTAGGCTAGTGTGCCTTTTCTTCTTTTGTTCCTTAATTACTTGAGGGATATCTTGAGTGATTTCTTGAGTGATATCCTGAGTACCACTTAGGTGGGTCATTAGGTGTGGATTAGTTGCTAAAGTCTTTGTGTCTTGACCTCTTGAACTTTGTGAAGTGTTTTTCTGAGAAGATGGCTGTACTGCACTTAGTTGTGCTCTGGCTTGGCTTCGTGTATAGGGGCGAGCTGTGGTTTTGTGGCCTGTGTCAGCCAGATCTGTGTAGGGATTGCAGGGGGGTGCAGCATCCGGAGGTGCCACCATGGTTTGGCTACTGGATGGTGTCTGTAATTTATCTGTGGAGAGGGTCTGGGTTTGGGTCTGGTGTGGTTGATTGGTGATAGCGTTCTGTGTGCCTCTGGATCTGGTGTCAGTTTTTGTGGGGAGGGCTAATTTCCAGATGTCTGGCAAGCGGGATGTGTCGTCACGCTTGTTCATGTTGTGAGGGTGTTTCTCTATCTCGATGGCTTCCATGATTATTCTCTTGTGGTGATGTTCCATGTTAAAGAGCAATTTGGAATCTGCAAAATTAATTTCGTGTCCTGTTTCTTTCATGTGTTGGAAAAGAGAGGAAGTTTTTTCTTCTTTTTTGACGGCATTCTTGTGTTCTGCGATACGAACACGCAGAACACAAGAATGCCGTCAAAAAAGAAGAAAAAACTTCCTCTCTTGCCGTATCGCAGAACACAAGAATGCCGTCAAAAAAGAAGAAAAAACTTCCTCTCTTTTCCAACACATGAAAGAAACAGGACACGAAATTAATTTTGCAGATTCCAAATTGCTCTTTAACATGGAACATCACCACAAGAGAATAATCATGGAAGCCATCGAGATAGAGAAACACCCTCACAACATGAACAAGCGTGACGACACATCCCGCTTGCCAGACATCTGGAAATTAGCCCTCCCCACAAAAACTGACACCAGATCCAGAGGCACACAGAACGCTATCACCAATCAACCACACCAGACCCAAACCCAGACCCTCTCCACAGATAAATTACAGACACCATCCAGTAGCCAAACCATGGTGGCACCTCCGGATGCTGCACCCCCCTGCAATCCCTACACAGATCTGGCTGACACAGGCCACAAAACCACAGCTCGCCCCTATACACGAAGCCAAGCCAGAGCACAACTAAGTGCAGTACAGCCATCTTCTCAGAAAAACTCTTCACAAAGTTCAAGAGGTCAAGACACAAAGACTTTAGCAACTAATCCACACCTAATGACCCACCTAAGTGGTACTCAGGATATCACTCAAGAAATCACTCAAGATATCCCTCAAGTAATTAAGGAACAAAAGAAGAAAAGGCACACTAGCCTAGGAACTTCCTCTCTGCCCAGAACATTGGAGGCTATACACCACACCCCCTCAACAGTATTTATAGGAACTCAAACACTGAGATCCTGCTCTGTTCCAGTAACAAGAAGCCGAAAGCACCAGCCTGAAGATGACGAGTGAGACCTCGTCGAAACGTCGCCTAGACACCCCAACTTTTACACGGGAAGACACCCGAGGACACCAAAACCTGCATATATATATATATATATATATATAAATGTTATCTTAATTTCTTATTCTTTCGGTAAGTTTCGCCATTTCTGCATATTCCGTAAGTTTTTGTATCCATTCTTCCTTTGCTGGGACTTCTGCTTCTTTGCATTTTGGGGCAAGTAACATTCTAGCCGCTGTAGTAGCATACATGAATAAGTTTCTATACATTTTAGGTAGTTCTGTCCCTATAATTCCCAAAAGAAAAACTTCTGGGTTGTTGTTTTTTACAAACGTTATTTTAAACATCCTTTTCATTTCATTATATATCATTTCCCAGTCCCAAACTGCTCCTCGGTATTACTTTATCTCTGCACAACCATAAAGGTAAAGGGTAAAGGGACCCCTGACCATTAGGTCCAGTTGTGACCGACTCTGGGGTTGCGGTGCTCCTCTCGCTTTATTGGCCGAGGGAGCCAGCGTACAGCTTCCGGCTCATGTGGTCAGCATGACTAAGCTGCTTCTGGCGAACCAGAGCAGCGCACAGATACGCCGTTTACCTTCCCACCGGAGTGGCACCTATTTATCTACTTGCACTTTGATGTGCTTTCGAACTGCTAGGTTGGCAGGAGCTGGGACCCAGCAACGGGAGCTCACCCCGTCACGGGGATTCGAACCGCCGACCTTCTGATCGGCAAGTCCTAGGCTCTGTGGTTTAACCCACAGGGCCCCCCTCCCATATGCACAACCATGAGGAGCCTCAAAAAAGGCTTACATTAAGGGGAGTTTACAGAGCACCCTTCCCTGTAAGCGTTCCTGGGACTTATTTATGAGACCCACCTCTATAGATCTCACCAAGTAAATGGCTGTTGATGTGCAAGGAAGATAGCGGTGAGGAGTGACGATGTGCCTCTTATTCAATTGTTTCTCAATTTGATCCTTTCACACGGTTTTGCATGTTTTGTGGTAATTTATGCATTGTGACTTGGCATTATAGTTTAGTAATTCTTCATTGCAATTGTTAAGCTGTTTAATTATTATTGTGTGATATTTAATTTTACTGTTCACTATTATATTGTAATAGATTTTTTTAATACGTCTTTATTTGATATAAGTTGTTTATTTTAAAGTGAGGTTTTTATTATCACTTATTTGTATTGGATCAGATTGTTAATAGGTGTGTGATCATTGTTGTCTATTTTTTTCTATTTTTTTCAGCTTGTAAAAAGACTTGTGTATAGTAATATGGAAAGGGGATACACAAATGAAAAGTGAAATGAAATATAAATGCTCGACTCTGACCACTGCCGAGAATGGCCATCCACAGAAACTATTATAATGGGAGTCACCATTGGTAGGGCATGTTCGGATGAGTTGCTTATTGCTCCTATTACATCTTATTATTGCTCTTACTACTACCGCATCTGAAACTTTAAAATACTTAAAAGCCTATAGAGACAACTCAGCAGCGCATCTCTCTCGGGATTCTGGCACGCCAGCAAATGGAGGTTGTGCTAGGAGGAGCTGAATAAACTCCTTGCTAAATCCATGAGCCCCCTTTTCGTCAGCAACAACTGTGCCACAGTCGAAACAAGTGTGTGCGGTGGTGGATTCCTGTCTTTAGGACAGCAAAGTCAAGCGAGATGTATAGCAAGGAAGTCTTTGCCTGCAAAAATCTGTGCTGGTAATTGGGATCTGGAGCAGGTTTAGAGTTGAACAGAAATGCTAATCCAGAGAATACGGATCACGCTGGTACCGTTTAGAAACACAGCGTGGTTGATGTGTTTTTAATATCCTACTTTTATCCCAGCAGACCCCTCCTTCCTCCTATCCCTTCGCCTGCTCAGCAGTCGCAGAATACCCTTTCTTCAGCAGGAGGCCTGGAAACATCAGCGTCTGCTGTGAGTGGCCTTCATGTGTGCCAATATCCAAGATTCTGTGTGCCAGGATATATTTCGCCACTGAAGCTGAAGCCTGTAGCTTTGTGTCAACCCACAAAGCCGATCTGAAGCATGTCATCGAAGAACCGAAGACAAGAGGGACCCCACCTGCTTCCCCCCGCATCTGCCCTTATTTCAATTTCCCTCCTAATCCTACTTCTGCTGCTTTCACAACTTCTGCTGCAAAACCTTCCTTCTCCAAACACGTATCTAGGTGTCTCTGAAATTTATTTATCTTTTCCCCCTTTCAGCCACCTCCTCCCCTGATTTGTTCCATATGGTGATCACTTCTAATTCTGTCTTGTTTCTTCAGTCTGCACACCAATTTTATTTTATTTTCCAAGCCTCCTTTGCAGTGTGAAAGTTATAGGGGGCAATGCTTTGTCTGAAGCAGTGGGTTGCTGCCAATAACTTTAGCAACTCTCGCTTCCTCGTTTACACCCTTTCTCTTTTTATGGCTTCACCATCTTTATCAATCCTTTCCGGAACGCTGATAAACAGCCTTTAGGTACAGCCTCTTATTTCAAAGAGGGAAGGGGGAAAATATATAGTGTTAACAACCTTAGCTGCTGCATCACAACTTCAGGCTACATTCATTCATTAGATTCAGCCAGGTGTCTAATTCCAAACAGATGGGCAGGCCTAAAGATTTCGGAATTCCTCTTAGCCTGGCCTTACCTCCAGAAATGGCAGGATTTAGGTATGCGTAACTTGCAATGAAAATCAAACAGAGCGCTCCGAAACAGGCTGTGTCATTTCAAAGGCCAGGGAGCAACCGCTGTTATCCAGGGCTTCACTCTTTCCTGTGCAATAACAGTCCCTGCTACCTGCACACAGAGTCCAAAGTGAATTACTTGTGGTATTTCTTCTGAGGGCTTTAAACGGTAACAAAATTATCTCCTAAATTCTATAAAGCTCCAGTATCTTTGTTGTTCCGCTTAACAGTGCCTTTCTCATGAACTATTGCCACTGAAAGCCCCCCAGACATTATCTTGATCACATCCTCTACTGCCCTAAGTCTACTTCCTAAATTCAAGATACAGATTGCTTCAAATATCACTCTCCTTGATGTTTAGCCTCCTCGACAAAGGACACTTCCAGTCTGATGGCCTTCTTCCAACTGTTGGGTATTATGGGTTTGGAGTACCTCAAACTCCTAGCTGCCCTGTGTTGCACAAAAGGACTAGAGCGTGTCCTTTGTCAAATTATTCTCATTCAAGTAGCCCATAAGAAACTACCTATGAGGGCAGCCAATGTAAATGCCTAGATTGCAAAATGGCAGCTCCACTATTTTCCCTGGTACAAAAATACAGATGTGAATAACATCTGCCCCTCTGACTGGTTTGAGTATCCCTTCCTGAAGGGAGAGAAATTAATTAAACAACAATGAAGCAAGTTGCTTGTAATTCGGAGTGTTTGGTATCCGGATTTGATCTTACTGCTCAGTGCACTCAGGACATCACAACTGTTTCAAGTCTCTTCAGAATTTTCCTCAAAAGCAAAGCACGTCTGAAAAACTCAACTTCTGGTTTTTCCCTGGGAAATCTTTGCACTTAAATCTACTGCTGAGAGCACACTGCGAGGCAAACCTCCTCGTTTTTATTGGAACTAAATGCAAACAGGCAGCTTCCCAAGGCATAAAATAGCACCACAATGTATTATTAATGGAAAACATGCAACGCTCAGAGCTTCTAGAAAATAACATTTTCGTTGTCGTCTCACAAACATAAAAAGTTTGAAACTGCAATTAATCCAGAATGCGGCAGCTAGACTGGTGACTAGGAGTGGCCGCCGGGACCACATAACACCGGTCCTGAGAGATCTGCATTGGCTCCCAGTACGTTTCCAAGCACAATTCAAAGTGTTGGTGCTGACCTTTAAAGCCCTAAACGGCCTCGGTCCTGTATACCTGAAGGAGCGTCTCCACCCCCATCGTTCAGCCCGGACACTGAGATCCTAAACGGCCTCGGTCCTGTATACCTGAAGGAGCGTCTCCACCCCCATCTTTCAGCCCGGACACTGAGATCCAGTGCCGAGGGCCTTCTGGTGGTTCCCTCATGGCGAGAAGTAAGGTTACAGGGAACCAGGCAGAGGTTCTGACTATCTGACGTTTAGAAGACATCTGAAGGCAGCCCTGTTTAGGGAAGTTTTTAATATTTAATACTGTATTGTTTTTAACACTTGATTGGAAGCCACCCAGAGTGGCTGGGGAAACTCAGCCAGATGGGCAGGGTATAAATAATAAATTTATTATTATTAGCAGTAGTAGAAGAAGAAGAACTTCACACGCTCGTCCATGTTTCACGTTTTTCATCCCAGCTATACTCTGCCATTTCAGATCCTTAGCTGCCTCAAAACTATTTTCCACGCCCAGTATACATCAATATAAGGTGGTAGGGGGCATAATAAGACTTTAGCAATGAGCCACTCTCAAGAGGCGAGTGGCCGAGTAAGAGCCATCATGAGCCGAATGCAACTCTCAAGCAATTTAAATACTGCTTTAGTTCAAGGCGGCAGATGGAATTGAAAGAAGCCCATATTGTGGTGCAGGATCTACGGATCTTGTGCTCCATCAAGCCAACCCCAGTCTTCCCAACCACTTCCTGTGGCCTGGACTACCATGTTTCCTGCTGTCCCAGGAAACCAGCCAAAACAGGAATCCTGGGAGGGCTGCTGTCTGCTTGGCAGATCCTGATCGCAGCTTATGCATGCGAGGAAAACGGAGGTATAGAGAACTGCCCTTCCAAGCCTCTTTTCTTTCGGCATATGGTGACCAAGAAAGGAGGGGTTGAAGCCACACAACAACAAAAATCCCAGGATTGGAGAGGAGGACCAAAAGGAACATTTTCTGGATGCTGTCTGTGGGGTTTGGGTTGTGAAGGTGTGTTGTGGAGGAGCAGAGTCGTAAACGGTACATAATAAACAACTATAGTGGTACCTCGGGTTAAGTACTTAATTCGTTCCGGAGGTCCGTTCTTAACCTGAAACTGTTCTTAACCTGAAGCACCACTTTAGCTAATGCGGCCTCCCACTGCTGCCGGAGCACGATTTCTGTTCTCGTCCTGAAGCAAAGTTCTTAACCTGAAGCACTATTTCTGGGTTAGAGGAGTCTGTAACCTGAAGCGTATGTAACCTGAAGCGTATGTAACCCGAGGTACCACTGTATTTCAATGTGTAGTTTTCCCAATTTGTAGCTTTTAACCCAAATGAACGGCTTTATCCCCCCCTTTCCTTTTTTAACTGCTACTGCCCCCCCAAGACATACATACACCTGCCTTTCACCTCATGCATATACTTAACATTTACCACTGGTTCTCGCTATCTGGCGGGTCGACATGTATCGATAGTCAATAAAGATCTGACCTACATAATTAATTTGCTTTAAGACGCCAAGGGAGTGCGCAGAATGACATGGCCGGATGAAGGGCCTTTATCCCCCCACCCCCCGTTCCCTTCTCTCTCCCCCCCTCCCAATTCCCCTCTACTGGATTTCATGGCCAGGCTGCTCTTCCAATGTTAAAATGTCCCACGGCAGTTTGGGGAGTGTGTGTTTTTTCAGTTCCAGTGGGTGTGGGGGGGGGGGACCTGCCAGCGACATCATCAGCAGGGAAAACAAAGCAAAAAAAACAAAACCAGGTGGGTTGAGAGCACATTATATCCAAGAAGCAGTTTATGATCCCAAAGACCCTTCGCCTTATTTATTTTTACTTCTGGTTTTCTCGTCAAGAGTTTCTGAGGCCATTAAAAGGGAGAGGGGTTTGTGTTTTCTGGGAGGGGACCAGAGTTTGGGAGAAGGTTCCCGTGCATAATTCATGCGTGCTTCGGCCTGTCTCCCTAGACCACTTGGATTAAGTAACCCCCCCCCCCCGCGGAGACAAAAAACACTAACGGGATTAGGGGGTTCAGGACATCAGAGGGAGATTATCTTTCTGCTACAGAGAGACAGGGCTTCGGGTGGAGAGCAGGGAAACTTCAGGCACGCGACGACTCAGAAGGAAAGAGGAGCAAGGAACTGGCCTGGCTTTCATTATATATGGGTGTAGATCCGACCGCTTAACACTTCAACATGAGTGGTGCACTTACATGAGAAATGACCGTACATGATAGACCTTACAAACTTCCATGCATACAGTGGTACCTCGGATTACATACGCTTCAGGTTACAGACTCCACTAACCCAGAAATAGTACCTCGGGTTAAGAACTTTGCTTCAGGATGAGAACAGAAATCGTGCTCCGGCGGCGTGGCGGCAGCAGGAGGCCCCATTAGCTAAAGTGGTGCTTCAGGTTAAGAACAGTTTCTTTTTTTTTTTTAAGAAATATTTATTAAAGTTTTACAAAAGCATAAGTACAAAAATACATGGGGAAAAAAAATACAACATACAAAAGACAAAAAGAAAATAAGAAAAAATTAAAAACAAATCCGTTTTTTATAACTTTAAACTCATTTGCTTGTTTCCTTGACCTCCTCTCACCTCCCCTTTACATAATCAAATCAGCAAATCCTTGCCCTCAATCATTTATCTTAACTCTTAACAGTTTCAGGTTTGTTGTTAGCCGCCCTGAGCCCAGCTTCGGCTGGGGAGGGCGGGATATAAATAAAATTTATTTATTATTATTATTATTATTATTATTATTATTATTATTATTATTAAGAATGGACCTCCGGAATGAATTAAGTACTTAACCCGAGGTACCACTGTACAGGCTTCCTGCAACTGGTCTCCGATTTTACAGGGATTCCCCTTCCACCGGTCTTTAGAACAGGCCAGGCACAGTTCGACGAGTGTCTGAATCAGCCCTTATCCACTAACAGTGTTTCCCAAACTTGGGTCTCCAGCTGTTTTTGGACTACAGCTCCCATCATCCCTAGTTGGCAGGATTATGGGTCAGGGATTATGGGAATTGTAGTCGAAAAGCAGCTGGAGACTCAAGTTTGAGGAATCCTGCACTGGAAGCACAATCCTGCACTTGCAAGCAATTTAACATCACGCTCACATGACCAGTCCCCTCTGCACAGCTGTCAACAGTTCCCTCTTTTAAAATGGAAATTCCCTTATTCCGAATAGGATTCCTCGCGAGAAAAGCTGACAGCTATGCCCCGCTGGGCACTGACAATGGTAGCACCAGATGTCTACCCCATTCACATCTAAAGCAAGGGGTGAGGGAGGCTCCTTGCATTCAGCTGTCTCCAAATTCTTTACTCCTGTCCTGTCTTGAAGAAAAGAGATTGAAGTGACAGAGGAAATCAAGGAAGGTAAAGCTGTGTGTGTATGTTTTTTTCTTTTCTTTAATATTTATAGCTCAATTTTCTTCTCCAAACAACACTGAAAGTGGTCTATGGCATGGATTAAAACAATAAATGCAGCCATATCAAGACGACGTGTGATAAAATGCATTTATCTAATACAGTGGTACCTCGGGTTAAGCACTTAATTCGTTCCGGAGGTCCGTACTTAACCTGAAACTGTTCTTAACCTGAAGCACCACTTTAGCTAATGGGGCCTCCCGCAGCTGCTGTGCTGCCGGAGCATGATTTCTGTTCTCATCCTGAAGCAAAGTTCTTAACCTGAAGCAGTATTTCTGGGTTAGTGGAGTCTGTAACCTGAAGTGTATGTAATCCGAGGTACCACTGTAATAGTAATATCCCCAATTCGTCTGAACTTTTCACGCCGAACGAATTAAATAATATAACAGAATTAAACAACAATTAACTAAGTCATCCAGTCCGCTGTAACCTTGCTCCCACCCACACTTTTGTGTAAATAATTAGGACCTCCCCACCCCTCTACATGTGAATAGGGAAGACACATGAACAACCAACATGGCTGTCCTCTTCAGCTCTCATTTGGCCCTTTGTAGAGGTTCAACAGATTTACAGTGGTACCTCGGGTTACATACGCTTCAGGTTACATATGCTTCAGGTTACAGACTCCACTAACCCAGAAATAGTACCTCGGGTTAAGAACTTTTCTTCAGGATGAGAACAGAAATCGTGCTCCAGCAGCATGGTGGCAGCGGGAAGCCCCATTAGCTAAAGTGGTACTTCAGGTTAAGAACAGTTTCAGGTTAAGAACGGACCTCCGGAACGAATTAAGTACTTAACCCGAGGTACCACTGTAACTGGAAATCACATGCTCTCTTCCTTAGCTCCCTGCCTATTGTCCTGTACATTAAGCAATCACAGGGAGACGTTAACTTCCAGATGTCCACTATAGCAGTATTTATATCACTGATCCAATGTGGAGTAGCAGCCAGAACAGGCCTGCACCACCAAGCCAAGCACAATCTGCCAGCTGTATATTCACAGCCTCCCGGAGTGTTAAGAAAGGGACACAGTTCAGGAGCCTGACAATACCGCCTCGCTGCTGTTCTCCAATATATTTCAAAGCTCGCGGGAAGGGTATCTTTGCCTCATCTCTTAGCGCAAGGAACTGAGGCACAGAGCGAACTAACTAATTCAGCCTAAGCCACAGCAAGCACCAAGGTACTGTCTGGCCTTGGAAATGTCACTCTGGTTCCCTGTGCACTACACAGCCCTGTATGGTTGCTAAATGCCAAAATGTTAATTTGCACAGAGACTGTGAAACCCATGAAAGGGAAAACAGTATATATATTGAGGGGGGGTCTTTTCAGCAGCTACAGCTAGCACACTTGGCTTCCTTCTTCCAGGTTTTTCATTTTTTTACTGAGCACTTTATTTCATCCTGGTGAATTTCTACAGATAATGGTTTTTTTTATGCTTGGTTTTTACTGCTTCTCCTGTCTCCTCCCTTTCGGGTGGTTGTTCCGCGATATTGTGATTTTAATCCAAGCCACCCTGGCTGGGGACTTTGCACCAGAAGTGTGGAATGTAAATATTTTAAGAACTCAAATAAATTAAATAGACCCCTCTCAAATGAAAAACAAAATTAAAGCCCTGACTTTTAGGCTGTTTACGTAATTTGGTTTGTTGCATATAAAACAGTGCAGTGCAGTGTAAGCAAATGAACTGTACGCAAACTGCCAGGTAGTGAAAGTCCAGATACTGGACATTGCTGAGATGCGCCCCTGAACTTTTAATAATAATAATAATAATAATAATAATAATAATAATAATAATAATTTTTATTTATACCCTGCCCTCCCCAGCCAAGGCCAGGCTCAGGGTGGCTAACAAGCAATAATAAAAACAAGTTGAATGAATACAACTTAAAAACAAGATTAAAATACATTAAAATATTGAAACATTAAAACATTAAAATGCAGCCTCATCACAGGAGGAGAAAGGAAAAAGAAAGAGGGGGAGGGAATCAAATTGGCTCCAAGCCAAAGGCCAGGTGGAACAACTCTGTCTTGCAGGCCCTGTGGAAAGAAATCAGATCCTGCAGGGCCCTGGTCTCATGAGGCAGAGCGTTCCACCAGGCTGGAGCCAGTGCTGAAAAGGCCCTGGCTTTGGTTGAAGCTAATCTAACTTTCTTAGGGCTCGGGACCTCTAGGGTGTTGCTATTTATGGACCTTGAGGCTCTCCGTGCGGCATACCGGGAGAGGCGGCCCCGTAGGTACTAGGGTCTTAGGCTGTGAAGGGTTTTAAAGGTCAAAACCAGCACCTTAAATCTGACCCTGTACTCTACCGGGAGCCAGTGCAGCTGGAAAAGCACTGGGTGAATATGGTCCCATAGCAGAGACTCCTTGAGGAGCCTCGCTGCAGCATTCTGCACCTTCTGGGGTTTCTGGCACAGCTTCAAGGGCAGCCCCGTGTAGAGCAAATTACAGTAGTCAAGCCTAGAGGTGACCATTGCATGGATCACTGTGGCCAGACATTTACACAATGTCTCTCAGAAAGATGAACAAGGCCAAGTCCAATTATTTTTGCTGGTCCCCTATAAAGCACTTTGGCATATTCCAGTTCTGGACCTACAGGAGATGGTTCCTTCAGCCAGGGACATTAGGGTCCCCCGACGCATTCATAAAAACATTTTTAAAGACACACACATACCCCACTTCCCAAACATCAAAGGTCACAGGGACCAAGCAGGGTGGGCCATCAGCCAGCTGAGGGCTGGCAATAAGGATGAGAGCAGTGACAGATGTCTAGCCAGATCCCATTGGCTATGGTTCCAATGCCTGCTCTCCTTTCTGGAACAAAGGATTTGCCTGGGCAGCTGTGGTCAGACAAAGTTGGAAGGGAGTGGTAGGATAGCTGCCACCCCTTTGGAATCTGGAGGTTATTTGGGAGTGGGAGATGTGCCAAAGCCATTCCACCTCATCTGCTTTTTGAAATTGGCAGATTCACCCATCCCTTGCTGGCAGAAAACCACTTCCAAGCTGAGAAGGAGGACGGCTTGGGGAATCAACCACCACCTCCTTGCTCATCTTGGGCACTTTCTGGCTTGAGTAGAGGGGCTGCAAAGGTAGTGGCTGTCCTCGAATCCAGTTCTGGGGGTGGGGAAATTAAGGGAAACAAGAGAAGATTTCCTCCTCTTTGTCCCCCATCAGATCCCACTTGCTGAAATGTATTTGAATATGCTTCATGCAGCTCTCAAGGCATGGCACTAATAATTTAAGTAAGGGTAAAGGGACCCCTGACCATTAGGTCCAGTCGTGGCCGACTCTGGGGTTGCGGCGCTCATCTCGCTTTATTGGCCGAGGGAGCCGGCATACAGCTTCCGGGTCATGTGGCCAGCATGACTAAGCCGCTTCTGGCGAACCAGAGCAGTGCACGGAAACACCATTTACCTTCCCGCCGGAGTGGTACCTATTTATCTACTTGCACTTTGACGTGCTTTCGAACTGCTAGGTTGGCAGGAGCAGGGACCGAGCAACGGGAGCTCACCCCATCGCGGGGATTCGAACCGCCGACCTTCTGATCGGCAAGTCCTAGGCTCTGTGGTTTATTCCACACAGATTTTTAAGGGGGGGGGACTTTGCCAAGATGGGCAGAACAGTATTTTTTTGTGGGTGAAAACACTCTCCTCTTCTTGAAGGACCTGAAGATCGTTCAGTGATGCTGATGGCAGAGGTGAGGTTTGGAGAATTCAATCAGTTCAGCTCAGGTATCAGGTGTGCAAATCCCTTTCCACCCCACTCCGTCCCTCCTTCTCCCCGAAAGCAGCACTGCTCTTTGTGAAAAACAACACGACCATCCCCTTCTGCTGAAAGCTCTTGCTAATCTTGTTTTCCCTCCTCTTTATTCAACTTATCCCTAGTCCCCCGCCTTTGGCACACTGCACCAAGACTGCCAGGGAATTGGAAGTGTACTGGTCTTCACAGCTTATAGAAATCCCCAACAACACCAGTTCTTTTCGCCTCCCTTGGTACCAGCGATGACTGAAGGCGGGGGCTGCTCTCTTACTTTCTGGGGGAAATATAATCTTTCCTTTCCAGCTTTGCTTCATGCAGCTCTCCCTGCCTCTTTGGCTCTCTCTGTCTCAATTTCTTTTATGAAGATGTCGATGTTAGTTGACCTGTCAGTAGCACCAGTTAAATTTGGCTCTGAGCCCAACTTACAGATTCAGCAGAGAAGGGACTCACTGCTAGCACAGAGACACACACGTATGTATGTATGTATGTATGTATGTATGTATGTCTCTGTGTGTGCACATATATACATGCATAAGCAAAATTTGACAGAGTCCTCCTCTCTTCTCTTTCCCTGCACTCCATGGCACCAAATCACACTGCGGCAGAATTGACAAATCTATTTGGCATGGCGTAGCTATTTCAATTTGAACCATGCAGAGTGCGGCACTGAGGCACCACAAAAGAAACCCAGCATGGAATCTGTGCATTCAGTTCAGAACTTTGGGGGCTTCCTGACAGGAGAGGAAAGTACCCTGGAAGAGAGAGGAAGAGAGAGAGAGGGGGGGGGGGTTGTGCAATCAGCTTCCCCCAGCGAACAACACATTCAGTCCATTTTCACTTAAGCCAGCTTCTTCCTTCCCTGTACCTGAACATCAAATATGAAACCCGCAGTGGCACAAAATGAGCATTTTGCTCTACCTCTGCTCTCTCTATCCCACATTTCATACAAGAGTCAACTCCCTCTGGGTTTATTTATTTGAAAGATTTCCATCTCACCCTTCCACTGTATTCCCAGAACAATTTTAAAATAATAAAATGGGGGCGAGAGAAAGGATTAAACGGTAACAAAAATAATAAAAACAGAGGTAGGTGCAACAAATCAAAGCAATCCAAAGTCAATGGGTTTGGTCACCAGAAGACCATCGACCTGGCAGGTCACACGCTTGCCAGAACAATAATGTCTTGGGCAGAAGACAAGGGTGCAGAAGACAGAACTAAAGAGGGAGGGAGTCTCAAAAACTAGGCATAGTCACAGAGGAGCCCCACTCCCATGGTCCATCCAGTTGCGTCTTGACCACCCAAAGGACACCAAGTAAAACCACTTGAGTAGATCTTCATGAAAGGGGCAGGTGCTGACAGAACGAGACATTCCTTCAGATATCCTAGGCAACAGCCATATATGGCTTTAAAGGTAATGACCAACACTTTCTTAAGGAAGGGCCCCATGGGTCATCTCAAACAACCCCCTGCAATGAAGGAATCTCAGCTGAAATCATAACAGATGCCCATCCAACCTCTGCTTAGAAACCTCCAAGGAAGGTGATTCCACCACCTCTCGTTGGAGTCGGTTGCACTGCCGAACAGCTCTTACTGTCTGAAAGTTTTCCCCGAATCTCTTTTCTTGCAACTTGAAGCCATTGCCTCGAGTCCTACCCTCCAGAGCAGGAGAAAACAAGCATGCTCCCTCTTCCATGTGACAGCCCTTAAAAGTATTTGAAGATGGCTATCATATCTCCACTCAGTCTCCTCTTTTCCAGGCTAAACATAACTAGCTCCTCATAAGGCTTAGTTTCCAAACCCTCGATCATCTTGGTTGCCCTCCTCTGCACACGTTCCAGTTTGTCAACATCCTTCTTAAATTGTGGTGCCCAGAATTGGACGCAGTATTCCAGGTGTGGTCTGACCAAGGATTTGAATTGTGCCTGGTAATGGGGTT
Source organism: Podarcis melisellensis (assembly GCF_964234715.1). Classification (NCBI taxonomy): domain Eukaryota; kingdom Metazoa; phylum Chordata; class Lepidosauria; order Squamata; family Lacertidae; genus Podarcis; species Podarcis melisellensis. The sequence goes on along the minus strand of NC_138528.1, from coordinate 127,226,215 downwards.
GTTGTAAAATTGAGCTCCCTTGCCGCCACATAATGGGGCTTGAAAATACTACTTCCAGACCAGCTTCTGCCACATTCAGCCTGCAACTGCTGAACTAATCTGAGGCTAGCTGCTAAACAGGGGTGGGGAACAATGTACAGTGGTACCTCGGGTTAAGTATTAATTCTTTCCGGACGTCTGTACTTAACGTGAAACTGTTCTTAACCTGAAGCACCACTTTAGCTAATGGGGCCTCCCGCTGCTGCTGTGCCGCCGGAGCACGATTTCTGTTCTCATCCTGAGGTAAAGTTCTTAACCCGAGGTACTATTTCTGGGTTAGCGGAGTCTGTAACCTGAAGCGTATGTAACCCGAGGTACCACTGTAATCAGCACAACTTGGGATGGGGGCCTTAATCCTTTCCTTGAAGGCTGCTTTTCCTCTGCAACCCCTTCAGCCAGTGTGGTGTAGTGGTTAAGAGTGGTAGACTCGTAATCTGGTGAACCGGGTTCGATTCCCCACTCCTCCACATGCAGCTGCTGGGTGACCTTGGGCCAGTAACACTTCTCTGAAGTCTCTCAGCCCCACTCACCTCACAGAGTGTTTGTTGTGGGGGAGGAAGGGAAAAAGGAGATTGTTAGCCGCTTTGAGGCTCCTTCGGGTAGTGATAAAGCGGGATATCAAATCCAAACTCTTCTTCTTCACAATCCACCCAAGTCTCTGTCCCCACCCAGCTGGACCAGGTTTTTCAATTTAGGTGGGAAAAGGGACTGGAAGAAGGAACTAAAGAGGACGATCGACAGAAGGTGGGGAGCAGACTTAGGTGTTGTCCCTCCTGCCTGACCTTTCTCTCCTGCAGATCCCATGTCAACTTTTCTTTCCCCCTTCCCCCAAACACCACACTGCCCTGCCCACGATTCCACATTTGCTGTCAAAGGCCAGCCTGAGGCCAGTTTAAAATAGGGGCATATTTTGTTTAAAATGGGGGTGGGGGGAATCTTGAGTTTGGTGGGTAGGGAGGGAATAGCTTTGAAGGAAATTAGATTTCTGGATTAATATCAAATGATGGGGTTGCTCAGCTGGGACAAATCAGCTTTCGAAGTCACTGGCTCCACCCTATTTGCTCCAGATGAGAGCAACCAAGACTTACCATACTAAATGGGCTAAGAAGAAGCAGAGAACCAGATGTGACAAGAAAGACTTATCAAAACCCACCTCACATCTCCATTTGCTGTGAGCAGCAAATTTCCTACAAGTGACAATCTCGAGTAATTTATGGCCCTTTCTTCCTGAGCATGATTTTTAACTAGTTCTCCAGATCTGTGAATGCTGCAGATATAATCTCGCATGAATCATCTCCCTCCAAATCCTGCCAGAAGGTTAACCTTGGCTCAGGTTCATCCAAAGGGCTGATGATGACAACTCTAAGGATTATTTCCCTTCCTTTAATGAGATCTGCATGGGAGCATATATATATATATATATATATATATATATATATATATATATATATATATATATATATGGGTATGTACCACTGGGTTAAACCACAGAGCCTAGGGCTTACCGATCAGAAGGTTGGCGGTTCGAATCCCTGCAACGGGGTGAGCTCCTGTTGCTCAGTCCCTGCTCCTGCCAACCTAGCAGTTCGAAAGCACAAAGTGCAAGTAGATAAATAGGCGGGAAGGTAAACGGCGTTTCCGTGCATTGCTCTGGTTCGCCAGAAGCGGCTTAGTCATGCTGGCCACATGACCCAGAAGCTGTATGCCGGCTCCCTCGGCCAATAAAGTGAGATGAGCGCCACAACCCCAGAGTCGGCCACGACTGGACCTAATGGTCAGGGGTCCCTTTACCTTTACTTTAAATGTAACTAAGATAAAACAAAGGCAGGTAGGTTTGGTGGGTGGGTGGGCATTAAAGGAAGGAGGGAAAGACCACATCTCACTGAAAGCCACTTGGGCATCGTAGGTGCTTTAAATCATGGAGCCCAGAAGAAACAAAGCATGCACTGAAGCAGAGGGAAATCTGCAGCCAATGAAAGACAAGAGGCAGAGCAGCACTCAGAACACCTCTGAAAGTAGAGGTCTCACATCCTCAAGCCACACCTGGGCCTTTCTATGGAGGCCAAAACATCACCTCTGATAATTGCAGTGTGTTGCTTGGGAAACCTAACCTGTTACTCCAAGGAAGGGTAACAATTAGGGCTGGGCAGAATATCGAAAACTGAGCATCCAAAACTGGTTTGGAAATCCATTTTGTGATATAGGTTTCATAATTTTTGATCATTGTGTGATGCTATACAAAAATCACAATGTGGGGGAAATCATGAAGCCAGCCAATGCCTTTACTTAGTTCCATCCTTATTTCAAACACTGTGGTATATCGGTATACAGTGGTACCTCGGGTTAAGTACTTAATTCATTCCAGAGGTCCGTAGTTAACCTGAAACTGTTCTTAACCTGAAGCACCACTTTAGCTAATGGGGTCTCCTGCTGCCGCTGCGCCGCCGGAGCACGATTTCTGTTCTCATCCTGAAGCAAAGTTATTAACCCGAGGTACTATTTCTGGGTTAGCGGAGTCTGTAACCTGAAGCATATGTAACCTGAAGCGTATGTAACCCGAGGTACCACTGTAGTACAATGTCTAGTGGTGATATATCACCAAGTTGAAAACCAGCTCCATCCTTATTTTAGACATTGTGGTATATTGATACATCGCAATGTTCAGCTGGTGTTATATTGCAATGTTGAAAACCAGCCCGAGAAAACAATACAGCAATCTTCCCTATAGCGATCCACAAAAACAGTCCCACTTGAACTCCCAGCTCTGGATTACAAAATTAGACGGGAGGGAGTTTGAAGGTGCTGGGTTCTGGGTGGAATTACTTGCTGCTTGGTTTGGGCGGAATTGCTTGTCTCGGGATCACAGACAAATGAAGAGGGAATAAAAGAGGTGCGCCAAACCTTCCCCTTGGCAGCAGCCAAGCCGAAGCTCCTATCACTCCTCGCTGCATCTTTGAGAAGCTTCCCTCCCTCTTAGCTTAAGGTGGGTTTTCTCTGGCAAAGTTTGAATTCGTGTTCTACAGTATTCTGCAGCGGAGAGCACCGAGGGTCAGTTCAGAAGCGCCTCCACAACAAAGGGAAAGATGAATGACAGCTCCATGCCATCCCAGGAGCAGAGACAGCTTTATTATAAACAGCTGCACTCCATGCGGCCTGCTCTCTCGCACACCTGCCCAAAGCACAAAGTAAGTGCCTTCTCTCTCCCCCACTGAGCAAACACTAAGCATTCAGAGGTTGAGGGATCAGCAAGGGTCAACACAGCCATATTTATAGACAGAGGAGGCGCAAGCAGAGAGAGGTCAATGCATCACTGCCAACCAACGGCTGCCGCCGCCGCTGCAGATCCCCTATCCCTGACAAACCGAATTGCTCCTCGTTATTTATCACCGGGCTTTATTCTCTAGGACACTGTGATCCCCTCTCAGGATTTGTGCCCTTTCATTTTCTAAGCCTCGATAACTCCTGAACTGCAGTTTCATGCGGTTTTGTGATTGTTAACCCAGCATGTGGACGGGGCTCGGGCCATAAATGCTCAATGAATCTTCTATGGCAAAACACGGGCTGCAGAAGCATTTTCTCCTTCATTTGCAATCCACAGACGTACCGCAGGCTCTCTCCACTGAGCAAGGCACAACAGCAGCTGGATTCCCCCCCCCCCCCGTCAAGGAGGGACACTGTTTCCTCACCCCTCAAGAGATAATAAAGATTACTTGGGGAGGGCGACGGCTCCATGTTTTGCATCTTGGCATTAAGCAAACGAACAAAAAAAGGCAGCAAAAAAAGCAACAACTCAAGTTAATTTAGACCTTCCATTCGACCATCAACAGAATCCTTTGCAGTCTGGAATTATTGCCGTATTTTTCGCTCTATAAGACGCACCAGACCACAAGATGCACCTAGTTTTTGGAGGAGGAAAACAAGAAAAAAAAATATTCTGAATCTCAGAAGCCAGAACAGCAAGAGGGATCTCTGCGCAGTGAAAGCAGCAATCCCTCTTGCTGTTCTGGCTTCTGGGATAGCTGCGCAGCCTGCATTCGCTCCATAAGATGCACACGCATTTCCCCTTACTTTTTAGGAGGGAAAAAGTGAGTCTTTTGCGGGGAGGGGGTTGTGGGGAAGAGGAAGCACTTACCTTGTGGTTTTTGCCATGACGGTACATCATCCAGTCCTCCCCATTTGTGCTGACCTCCAGTTTGTATGACCGGACATAATAGCCGTTCTGGGTTTCCCTGGAGATAGCACCCTGAGTAGCAATGGCTGTCAGGACCGTCAGAAAGCGGAGGTCCACCTGGGGGGGGAGGAGAGGGGAGGAGGGCGAAGGAAGAACGACAGGAGCTTCATAAGTTCAGCAGTAATAAGGTAGACCTGCTCTGCTTGAAACATTGGCAGATACAACCTTCCTGAAGCAGCGTCTGCAGATGCCAGATGAGACAAAACTGCAGATCAAGAGGGTGAGAAAGAGGAAGCCGACGACACAGAACTTGCAGTGAGCACATCCTTCGACAGCAGTCGTGAAGACTTATGGGTTTGGTCTGAAGGCACATGAGGCCACCACTGTTCTGAAGCAGGTCTGGGACAGGTCAATGCCTGGATCGATGGACATGATTCCATGTACACGGCCTTGGGTGCCAATAAAGGCAGGCTATACAAATGGGTGGCGCTGTGGGTTAAAGCACAGAGCCTAGGACTTGCCGATCAGAAGGTCAGCGGTTCGAATCCCCGTGACGGGGTGAGCTCCCGTAGCTCAGTCCCTGCTCCTGCCAACCTAGCAGTTCGAAAGCACGTCAAAGTACAAGTAGATAAATAGGTACCGCTCCGGCGGGAAGGAAAACGGTGTTTCCGTGCACTGCTCTGGTTCGCCAGAAGCAGCTTAGTCATGCTGGCCACATGACCCAGAAGCTGTACGCCGGCTCCCTTGGCCAATAAAGCAAGATGAGCGCCACGACCCCAGAGTTGGTCACGACTGGACCTAATGGTCAGGGGTCCCTTTACCTTTACCTTATACAAATGGAATCATGAGCCACAGTGGATCTCAGCATTACAATAGTAGTGTGTTTTGCTAAAGGCATTCTTCAGGACTCGCCATGTTGGGCTGCCGCTGCTTCAAGAAGACTATGTTTGAAAGTAGACCTGAGGATCGGGTGCTCAGCTGGTATAAATTAGCATGGCGGTATTTCATTTCTAGTAGATCACTGTGACGCCGCTGTAGCTTTTGCCACTGGCCATGTTTAGAGTTGCCTATTCTGTCTAAGCTCTGTTCCAGTATAAGAACTTAATAGGATCAATTTTCAGACCAGCTGAGTTAACATCCCTAGATGTGGCAGCCCGTGAGCCATAGAAGGAAATGTTTTCAGCCTGCCTGGTTTTGTTGCAAGGTTCATAATTGAGGGAGGGAAGCACATTTTGAAAGTGCCCCCCCCCCACTTCCCGTTGCTTCGTCAGATTGAACGGTAAACATCTCTGGGATGAAATCCTTACTATGTCTCTTAAAAAATGCCCAGCACAACTGTGTACCAGCCTCAGTTGCAAGCCATGATGAAAATTATGCATTGGAGTGGAAGCAATTTGAGCAAAAACAGGCTGTGTGCCCCTTTACCATTATGTCATTAATCATACAGAGTGGGACCGCCCCCCCATGCCTTGCTAAGTCTGTTGCAAGCAAATGCCGACAGATTTCAGGAGTGAAAAAGCATTTTTCTGGTTCAGGCAAGGCATGTGCTCGTATTGTGTTGGGAGCGACCTAAGCTGAATAAAGAACTTTGGCTTTGAGGTTCTTAAAACCCAAATAAAATCAAAGCTCAAACTAGAGAATCTTCACCCAGATTAAGTGAAGCAGTGGAAAAGAGGTCAACATGCATTGTTTTTTTTGGGGGGGGGGATGTCTTTTCACATGTAAAATTAAGTCGTGGTGTCCAATTTGTGCTTTTTGGAGATTTTTAGTGATACAGCAGCTTACGTTTCCGAGCACAATTCAAAGTGTTGGTGCTGACCTTTAAAGCCCTAAACGGCCTCGGTCCAGTATATCTGAAGGACTGTCTCCTCCCCCATCGTTCTGCCCGGACACTGAGGTCCAGCGCCGAGGGCCTTCTGGCAGTTCCCTCACTGCCAGAGGCCAAGTTACAGGGAACCAGGCAGAGGGCCTTCTTGGTAGTGGCGCCCACCCTGTGGAACGCCCTCCCATCAGATGTCAAAGCGATAAACATCTACCTGACATTCAGAAGACATCTGAAGGCAGCCCTGTTCAGGGAAGTTTTTAATATGTGACATTTTAGTGTATCTTTCATCTTTGTTGGAAGCTGCCCAGAGTGGCTGGGGAAACCCAGCCAGATGGGAGGGGTACAAATAATAAATTATTATTATTATTATTTATTATTATTATTATTATTATTATTATTATTATTGAGACATGCTTGCTTAATAACTGCACCATGAAGATTCAGACAGTTGCTCCATTTGCTGCAGTACTTCCCGTGTTGAATGCCCTTTAGCACATCCCACCACCATCCAATCTATAGAACATTTTTGCTGCCATGAACTGGCTCTGTGCAGCCCCTGCTAAAGCCTTCCATCTGTATGTTCCTGCTGGTTTTCCCAGCTGCTGGTATGCACCGAGATTCCCCGGCAGGATAAATATTGTTCTAGCTGTACTCGCCTAGCACACGCGGGAAAGCCCCGCTCCTTTCGATCTGTCGCGGAGTCGACGGGGCATGTAAGCAGCAGCGTGTTCTCTCCTCTTAGCCCTCTGGAAAAAGCCCATCAAGGTTCAGGGGCCACGAGGTCAAGCCGAGGCTTCTGTAGGAATGTTAATGGCCTAACAGTGCTGCCTTCAGTTCATGAAGGCAAGAGTCACGCCACCTTTGCCAAACAGCAGCTCAATGCCCTCCTGCTGATTCCCAGCATGCAACAAGGAGATTCTACAAGCTTCATGTACTGGGGTCAATTTGACAGCATGGCAATCAGTTTGGTTTAAGGAGAAAGTGTGTGTGTGTGTGTGTGTGTGTTTGTTTGTTTGTGTGTGTGTGTGTGTGTGACCTGAAAGTCCAGAGGGCAGTGGCAACTCCCTGCCAAGACAAACCATGTGTCTAAACAAAGACACTTGTTCCCCTCACATCACCCTGCCAAGCCTGCTCCCATGGACACACAGCATGCCAGCCCATGCCAAGCCAAGCTTTTCATAGAGGAGAATGCTAGCTGGGGACTCTCGCTGGCCATGTGTTTGATGACAAAGGCTTGAACATCAGATCTCACCAGTTGCCTGGCAATTCAACTGTTGCTAAGCCGGATATTATGGTTTCGGTACCAGCCTTTCTGAATCGTGCTGCTATCCCTCCTTAGTTACCGAGTACCGTTTATCCTCTGCCGATTGCTCTCTTGGAACTGGGAATACATACCTGCAGGAATTCCTTGTTGTTATCTACATTAGGAGTCCACCCGTTGTCATCGCTATTGAGCCGGCTCTGCTGTGGGGTCCACCTGCCATCCGAGTAAGTAGAGGAGGCCGTGATCTGCTCATTGGAGATTCGGCCGGTTTCCATCCCCAACGGGCTGTTGCACTGAAAGTCTACAGCAGGTGGAGAGTGGATTAGAAGAGAAACGCGTGCCCACCCCCCAAAAAAAAAATCTGTGCAGCTCCGCTAAGGGAAACGCCGCTAATGGCCTTGTAACATCCTATCAAATGAAATAAGAATTAAAAAAACATGTGTCTGCAAAAATGAGCACAAAATAGAATTGTCTCCATGCACCTATGAAAAGCCGATGAAATATTAATGTTCAGAAACAGCCAGGGAAGAGCTCACATCTGGAGCTCTATCAAATCCCTTCTCATCTGCATCAAAGGGCTGCAACTATGGCAGGTCGGGAACGTTCTTGCCTGGCAATCTCCTGCAAAGTGCAAGGAAAACTGGAATTCTTCACTAAAAGCCTGAAGAAAGCCCTACATTTTCCAAGTGTGATTAAATATATTGCAGCTGTGCATAGCTAATTTCCAAATCAACTCTAAACTTGGGTGGTGTCCCCCCCCCGCAGCATTTACAGTTTTCTTATGCTGTTGTTGCCCTGCAACAGGGGTGGACAACCTGTGGCCCTCCAGATGTGGTGAACTCCCAACGCTCATCAGTCCCAGCCAGCATGCTCAATGGTCAGGGATTGTGATGGGATTTATAGTCCAACAACTTCTGAAGTAGCACAAGCTCTGAACCATGACATAAAAAGAATATTTTTTAAAAAACCTAGATATGACGTCACACACTAGAGCAGGGGTCGGCAACGTGCGGCCCATGGGCCAGATGTGGCCCACGAAGGCCGTTTTACCGACCCACGAGCCACCCCTGAACCGAGCCGCCCGCTCAGCGAGTCCCCCATCCGCTGTGCTAAACCGGTGCAGTGCGGCGACACACCAAGCGGTGCCAGAAATCACGTCTGTGCACACGCAGATACCGGAAATCTCTTCTGCGCATGCCCAGACGCTGAAAATAGCTTCTGTGCAGAAGCGATTTCCGGCGTCTGGGCATGTGCAGACACGATTTCTGGCGTCGTGCTGCACCAGCCCAGCCCACAGAGGATCTCCATGGGAGGGATCCGGCCCATGGCTGGTAAGCCTTGCTGCTGAGCCCTGCACTAGAGGAAGAGACAACTGTTAAACATTTTAATGGTTCAGATTCATGCTTTTTCAATATGGCTTCAAGTGCCTGCCTTTTTTTCTTTCTTTCTTTCTTTCTTTCTTTCTTTCTTTCTTTCTTTCTTTCTTTCTTTCTTTCTTTCTCTCTCTCTCTCTCTCTCTCTCTCTCCTTCCTTCCTTCCTTCCTTCCTTCCTTCCTTCCTTCCTTCCTTCCTTCCTTCCTTCTCCTATGCAGAGCATACCCCAAACTCCAATCTGAAACATTTCTGAACAAATTTATTTCACAAAATTTTGACATTTTAATCTTGGGTTTTGTGTTTCCATAGCAATTTCTAAATCTGCCGCGGAAGCTTGGGTGCTAGCAGTGAGCAAAGATAACAAAACAAATAAGAGAGGCTCCAGATGACCAAATTTTGAGCTCTGCTATGAAATTAAAATGGCAAAACTAAAAATAATTCTGATGGGGAATTCAGAAAAGTTACCCACACGTGGCTACATGTTTGTTTTATTCAGGCTCCCCAGTGCAGAATCTGGAACTAGAGGAATACTGGCGAACCCTCGAACAGAACAAGATGCCAACTTACTCTCTGGCACTTCCTGCGGAACTAAGTAATAGCGAGCAGAAAAACCATCCTTGGCCACTGCCAAATCTGTGTGGAACGTGAGTGACAAGATGCCAGTAGTCGAGTGGATATCCGAAGGAGTTTTAGTTCCACAGTACCTGCCAATCAAGGGGCCAACTGTAACAGAAACAGAAGAAAAGCACAACTCTCAGTTAGATAAACTTGTCGCCATCTTGCCTACGTTGCTTGGTAAGGTTTGAAGGCACGAGTAAGCCATCCATATTATCAGAGGCTACAAGATGAAAATCAAAACATGCAGGGATGAAAACCCCTCGCATGTGCAAATTAATTGAAACAAACAATGAATTTAGTACAGTAGTTTATTGTACAAAACTCACATATACGTGCATTAGTAATGGATATGACCTCCGCTATTTTTAAACAGGATTTGAACACGGTTTGGCATGGAGTCTACTCGTTTCGAACCGTCACTGTTGATTTTCGGATCCCTGGACCACACTTGAATTAGTGCCTGAATGAGCTTCTCCACAGTCGTACAGTCTACAGCACGGAGGCGACTTCTGCATATAGCCCACAAATTCTCAATGGGATTTACATCTGGGGAATTCCCTGGCCAATCAAGTATCTGTATTTGCTGCTCTCTCATGAATTTCTTCACCGCTTTCGATGTGTGACAGGGGGCTAGGTCCTGCTGCAGTATCCCAGTACCGTCAGCATGACTCCTTTCCAGCTCTGGAATAACTCTCTTTAGTAGAACCTCAATATATTGTGGCGAGAGCATCATTCCTTCTATTGGCTGTCGGCTTCTGACACCATAATAACAAGCATCCCCAAATCATCATCTGTTGTGGGTGCTTGGCATAGATGTGGCATAGAAAACATGTCTTTTTTTGATTAATTTGCACAAGGGTGTCTCCGTACCCCAGATTTGCAACAGCTCTTCTCTGAAAGAATACCAGCCTAAACAGATGATTAAGCTTCATGGCTGTTGCGTAAAATGCTGCCTGCAGCAAATTTTGTGCCTAGGTCAGTAAAGGTAAAGGTACCCCTGAACGTTAGGTCCAGCCGCGGACGACTCTGGGGTTGTGGCGCTCATCTCGCTTTACTGACCGAGGGAGCCAGCGTACAGCTTCCGGGTCATGTGGCCAACAGGACTAAGCCACTTCTGGCAAACCAGAGCAGCGCATGGAAATGCCGTTTACCTTCCTGCAGGAGCGGTACCTATTTATCTACTTGCACTTTGACATGCTTTCAAACTGCTAGGTAGGCAGGAGCTGGAACCGAGCAACGGGAGCTTACCCCATCGCGGGGATTCAAACCACCAACCTTCTGATTGGCAAGCCCTAGGCTCTGTGGTTTAGTCCACCATAAATTTTACCAGCCCATCTACCTACAATCTGGTTATGGGGCCATGAATGATTATGGCTGCAGTGCTCCACTCACTGACCTGGGAGTACGTCCAATTGAACTCAATGGTGCTTACTTCTGAGCAGACATGTCTGGGATTATGCAATAAAGAAATCACATACAGTGGTACCTTGGGTTAAGTACTTAATTCGTTCCGGAGGTCCGTACTTAGCCTGAAACTGTTCTTAACCTGAAGCACCACTTTAGCTAATGGGGCCTCCTGCTGCTGCCGCGCTGCCAGAGCACGATTTCTGTTCTCATCCTGAAGCAAAGTTCTTAACCCGAGGTACTATTTCTGGGTTAGCGGAGTAATTTCTGGAAGCGTATGTAACCTGAAGCATATGTAACCCGAGGTACCACTGTATAGAGAGCTCTCCTGCCTGGTCCCCTGGTGGAGGTTCTTATTCAACGCAAGTAATCATGCATGTTCATGCCATTGGAAAGCCTAACCTTCAGCTATTTTCACTTTTAGTGCATACGTTGTTTCGCCAGCAGGAAAAACGGTGACTGATCGATTGATGGATAACATTTCTCGGCAACTTTTTCATAAAAATCATGCTCAGGGTGTCGTACAAAACTTTTCTGTATGCAATCAATGTAGAAAATGGTCTATTCTACACTTTCTGGCTAAGGGAACCTCTGAGACCAGAGTTCTTCAGAGAACTCTCAAATATGCCAACTTCTGAACTTAATGGTCTGATTATATGAATCAGGTTGTTTTAAGGCCTTAATGTATTTTTAACATCACCTGAAGTTACACTGAACCAGTAAGGGTGCCATGCCGGCACAGGAAATAGAAAGGAACTCTATCACTGTTCAATTTAAGCTCTGGTCCCTGCTAAGGACAAGGCAACAACATGTGAGATTAGATGGAGCCGTAAAGTGTTAGCAATTTATGACCTTTATGGAATTCCGCAGACTCAAAATTGATGCTGTTAGTGTGACAGTAGCCAGACACGGAAGCGAGCCTTGGCGATACATCACTTTAATCCTTACCTTGAGGAATACCGTCCCAGATGTCCAGCCAGTCATACTTGCAATCTCCCTCCCCGACTTGCAAGGGGTCGTGCTCCAGGTCAAAGGTTAGAAACTGAAGGATGATCTCCATCTTTGGCTTGGCCATGATGGTGAAAGCACAGTCCAAATTGTGAGGATACTTATCGGGGAAACCCGGGGATTCAATAGTACCATTCGAAGTGGTGAAGTTTCTGGAACAATCTTCAGAGCCTATAGCGAGAAACAAGGGGACATTAACATACCGCATCAACATTAACAGTAGCCAAGCTGAGAGGCGTAATTCATAATTGTGTGTGTGGTGTTTTTTTTTGAAAAAAAGCACTTAAATCCCTCATGCGGAAAATTGCTACAGCCTCGCAAAAGTATTAATTATTAATATTGCTGTCCCCGTTTTATTTTCCATCAGAGTGGCAATTAGCAAAGCAGCCTTACTGAGGTGACACCTGAAATCCTGCGTCTTAAGCACTATAAAAATGGAAAATAAATAAGTTGCAGCTTGCACAGTGGCTTAGCTTTAAACAGTTTTTGGGGGGTAGGAATGAGGGATTTGGTCAAGAGGACAAACAGAACTGCCTTTCTCACTTGTCCATGCTAACCGCCAGAAATGCAAGTTATTTGCATCCTTATGGAACGCTTTCAGACTGCCAGCAGCACAGACAATATTACCACTTATTTAGCGGTGAACCCAACACTGCCCTCCATTGTGCCCCAGCCGGCTAAGTGCCTTCTATTTCTTGCTGACCCAAGGTGCCTTGGGGGAGAAAGGGGTTGCATTCTGTTCAGGCTATGACTGCATAGAAACTATCGCTCTGTAGGGACCAGACAATTAACAATTGAATTCTCCAGCCCACGGGTCACTGAGAGGGGAGGGGTTGGAACAAGGAATTTTACAAGACCCCGAGGTTCCACTGCTTTAACAGAGGATTAACTTTCACAACTGTTCCGTCTTTTGCTTTATTACACAGACGTTGCTCAGAAAAACGCACAACTCCAACTGTGAGCAATTCCTAACACACTGCTAACAACCACCGCAACAGAGCTGCATGGGTGTGCGTTTGTGCTATATTTTAGAAGAGAGAGAGAGAAAAAAGATTCGGCCCCTTTAAGGGAGATGAAAGATGGACAATGGCAATGTTAAACTAATGGCTATGTAAATTAATTTAATCAGATGACTTCCAAAATGAGTGGGTCTTAATTGGATTGCCTGGCAATGTAGACTCTAGTTGACCAGCTTAGATATAGGCATCTGAAAACAAATCGCCAAATTTGCTAACACAACAGACCACACGTAATAGGTTTCTTCCCATTCTCCTTTCATTTCAAAACCATTACTAAAGGGCACAGAACAGAAGACCCTGCGCGACCTGTATATACTTTGAATATGTAATTCAGAGATAAAGTGCTTTGATATTTAAATAACATTTTGTATTCCTAAGAGGAGGAGGAGTTGTTTTGATTTCTTTATGTGTTCCATTTAACATTTGTTAAAAAAACCTGAAGCATTTTTATTAGGGATTGTAGGGAAAGATCTGCCAAAAAAGCTGAAAAACATCTTCATGTATATGACAACAGCAGCGAGAGTTCTGGTAGCACAAGGATGGAAGACTGAAGAAACCCCAACTAAAGAATCATAGCAAGAAAAATTGATGGACTGAGTAGAACTGGCAAAACTGACATATAAGCTACGGGACAAGGATAACTGTGACTTTAAAGATGAATGGGAACCCTTTACAAAGTATTTGAAGACACAACAAATCGAACTGGACTCCTCGGCTGGCTTTGAATAAACATTCACAAACTTTTTATTGATAATTATCAGCTAAATAGTTTGAGGATCTATACAACTGTGTAACATGCAGAAAACAGCATTTTTAGAGAAATCAAAGACTGGAACTGAGGGAAGTCGGGGGTGGGGGTGGGTTCTGTGGGGGGAGGGAGAGGGAGGGAGGGGAAATGGGGGGGAAATAAGGATGATATGTTTCTGGATAATATGTTTTGTTTTAATTTTGAATAAAAAATTATTTTTTAAAAAAGATTTCTTTATGTGTGTGTGCATAGCTATAGATATTGGATTCCACAGTGTAAAGCGACCTTTCTCAAAGTTGGGTCCCCAGATGTTGTTGGACTACAGTTCCCATCATCCCTGACCACAGTCTTGCTAGCTAGGGTGGTTGGATGTTGTAGTCCAACATCTGGGAATCCAAGATTGAGAAAAGCTGGTAGTGAGGGAGGAGAGAGAGGGGCTGGCGGGTGGGAGAGAGAGACTGTCTGGGATATTGAAGAATAAAACTTGGGATATTATCCCAGTCACTGAATGACTCTCTAGTAAACTACCGGGTGACCGAGTGCATTTGAATTTCTCAGTTGTGTCCCAGGCAGCCAATGCCCTTTTCAAAATGAGTTGTTTTCCCTATGAAGGAAGTCATGATCGCTAAGAACACAACACCGCTAGTGCTGGGCAATATATTGATATATCACCCATAACTAGTTTAAAGTCTATACATCATAAATCATGATATGAGTTAGAACTGGGTGGTATATCATCCAAAACCAGATTCAAGTCCATATCATGATACTGGTTTCATGCTGGATATGTGTAAGTAAAAATGTGAAAACAAAATAAAAAATTCCTTCCAGTAGCACCTTAAAGACCAACTAAGTTAGTTCTTGGTATGAGCTTTCGTGTGCATGCACACTTCTTCAGATACATCCAGGGAGAGAAGGTGTATCTGAAGAATTGTGTATCTGAAGAAGTGTGCATCTAAAGTGTATCTGAAGAAGTGTGCATGCACACGAAAGCTCATACCAGAAACTAACTTAGTTGGTCTTTAAGGTGCTACTGGAAGGATTTTTTTTATTTTGTTTTGACTATGGCAGACCAACACGGCTACCTAGCTGTAACTAAAAATGTGAACTTACATATGATGATTAACTGTCCAATAATAACATCATTTTGGTGCGAGGTGAGGAGATATATATATATATATATATAGCAAGAGTAATAAAAAGAAATTGTTATTTGGGGGATTTGAATTTAACTTCTAAATTATATACCGGAAATGTGGGAGATTACAAGGGGTCAAAAAAAATGGATGTATCGCGCCATACTAGAAGCAAAAAAACTTGTCTTGGTGAATTGGAAGAGCCGCAAAAAGATCCCATTGAGCACATGAATTGACAATATGGACAGACTAGTTACCTACGAACGAATTGCCTATCGACACAAATTAAGAATGGATAAATACGAAGAAATCTGGAAGAAATACTTAAGCGATAAGGCAGACAGTGGTGGGAATTAGAGGGAGGAGAGGTGGGGAAATATTGTTAAAAAGGTGTAGTCATAGGTATATCAGTACTCAAATCTGAATTGTTAAATTGTGTTAGTAGTGTTATTGTGGTTTTTGTTGTATATGTTTTTTTGTTGTTGTTTGTATTGAAAAAACGATTAAATAATTTTTTTAAAAAATGATATTGGTTTCATCATTTTGATCTGGCAGTATTATATTGTGACTCAAAATTACGGGGGACACTATAAAGCCAGCCAATGCCTCTATATCACGGGTCAGCAAGGTTTATCTTGCCTGGGCTGGATCGGTCCTGCGGAAATCCCTCCTTGGGCCGAATCGCGCACGCCTGCGATTTTCGGCGTCTGAGAGGACGCGATTTTCGGCGCCATGTAAGAGAGGCGTCGTACTGTGCCGGTTTAGCGCAGCACGCGAGCAGGCAACTTGGGGGCAGCTCGTGGGCCGGTCAAGTAACCTCCGGGGGCCCCTTCCAGCCCATGGGCCTTAGGTTGCTGCCCCCAGCTCTACATTTGTTGTTTGTTGTTGTTTAGTCGTTTAGTCGTGTCCGACTCTTCGTGACCCCATGGACCAGAGCACGCCAGGCACTCCTGTCTTCCACTGCCTCCCCCAGTTTGGTCAAACTCATGTTGGTAGCTTTGAGAACGCTGTCCAACCATCTCGTCTTCTGTCGTCCCCTTCTCCTTGTGCCCTCCATCTTTCCCAACATCAGGGTCTTTTCCAGGGAGTCTTCTCTTCTCATGAGGTGGCCAAAGTATTGGAGTCTCAGCTTCAGGATCTGTAATTCCAGTGAGCACTCAGGGCTGATTTTCTTCAGAATGGAGAGGTTTGATCTCCTTGCAGTCCATGGGACTCTCAAGAGTCTCCTCCAGCACCATAATTCAAAAGCATCAATTCTTCGGTGATCAGCCTTCTTTATAGTCCATCACTACTGGGAAAACCATAGCTTTAACTATACGGACCTTTGTTGGCAAGGTGATGTCTCTGCTTTTTAAGATGCTGTCTAGGTTTGTCATTGCTTTTCTCCCAAGAAGCAGGCGTCTTTTAATTTTGTGGCTGCTGTCACCATCTGCAGTGATCATGGAGCCCAAGAAAGTAAAATCTCTCACTGCCTCCACTTCTTCCCCTTCTATTTGCCAGGAGGTGATGGGCCCAGTGGCCATGATCTTCATTTTTTTGATGTTGAGCTTTAAACCATATACATAGCTCCATCCATATTTCAGACACTGTGATATGTCAGTATATCGTGATGTTTAGCTGGTGATATATCACAAAGTTGAAAACCAGCTCCATCATTATTTCAGACATAAAAGCACTTTGGACATAATCTTAGGTGAGAGGAAAGTAGCAGAACAATTCTTGGAAAATGAGACTTGGCAAAGACTTCCTTTCCTCCTTCCTTCCTGATCAACTGCAGAACACCCTTGGCAAATGTAACAAAGGAGTCCAAAAGTAATTGGAGGAAACCAAAGGACATTATGAAGCCACATGACTCAGTTCTGTTGCTAAAGCTAACTAGGGCTGGACCTGTATAACATGAAACAATGTGGATATAAGCCACTAACAGTAAGGTTAAAGTGTAATAAATAAGTAGCTGGAAAGGTTGTTCTGGGGGTTTCTCGCACCTACAGAATTGAAATGGATATTATTATTATTTTAATTTATTATCCGACCTTTCACCCTGAGGTCCCAGGGCAGGTTAGAACAATTTGAAATACAACATTAAAAATGCTAGCCTGCCAGCTTCTCTTTGTAGTTGGTTCACATTTGTTTTCCTCAATATACAATTAGCTACACATGTATCTGCAAACGCTAGGAAGCAATATTTGTGTTAGGGCTGGAACCCAGTTGAATAAATCTTGGTTGATTAGTCATAGGGGTTTTTAATTAAGTATTGATTAAAACTGCATAAATTTGCATATAAATAAAACAAACAGTTTGAAACACTCTATTTTTAGACGATGGCAGGCATACATGACAAAGGCGCCATCTTTGATGAGGCACCCTCTTCCTCGTGACAGAACCTGCTACATGAAGGGGCATGTTTCACCTTACAGTTTTTTACAAATACTTTGAAAGTAATGTAATTTTACATGAAACTCTGGTGCCTGAAGATTCGAATGCACTTTTGTTTAGCTGACCAAAAGCAGTTTTGAGCAGTTAAACTAATCAGTTAATTAGCCAAAGAGTACAATCCCGACTAGTGTAAAATGAAGACAGCTTTCAACAGTTCCACAATCACAATACCATGTCTTCCTAGCCACACAACCATTTCCTGCAATTCCTGCAAATGGGAATTGTGGTGGAGGAATCTGCCAAGATCCGCCAAATGTTAGCCCATGCTAACATTTCTCCCAGCGAGCTGCATTCCGGAGGAGGAGGCACAGCTGATACAGGAGAAACCAAACAGCGAATTTCTCCATGTCACGAAAGATATTGTTCAAGCCTCCCCAAATCGAACCAGAAGTCCAGACATGCTGGTTTTATTAAACTCATGCACTAGC
Source organism: Podarcis melisellensis (assembly GCF_964234715.1). Lineage (NCBI taxonomy): Eukaryota > Metazoa > Chordata > Lepidosauria > Squamata > Lacertidae > Podarcis > Podarcis melisellensis. The sequence goes on along the minus strand of NC_138528.1, from coordinate 127,208,745 downwards.
ACTCAAGTCGGTGCACAGGGACAAGAAATAAACAACGTGAACAGCAGTCCACAAACATAAAAACAAATACAAATGAAAGTTGCCAGCTGAACTGGAGATGGAACAAAAAATATGCATTTGGCACTCCTCCCCTCAATAAGGCTAATAAAGAGGAAGGAACCGCAGATCTGGGGAGGTGAGTTCATTTCGCAGCCTTGGGACAAGTGGTATAAAGACCTTTCCACAACCATGTTTCCTTTGCATACAGCAGGGCCCAGTGACTTCTTAGCTAAGTGCCAACTACTCAAATTGAACCCAGAAGCATCCCGAAGGCCAGTGCAGCTGTAACAATACTAGTTGAATATGCATGTGCTGACTCACATCTTCAAGGAAATGCATGGCAGCAATTTACAGTAGTTGAACCTTCTGAATTGCCTTTATGGGAAAATCTATTTACGGCACTTAAAACAGTGCTGAAGCCTGAACTTCATGGATTAGAGTTGGAAGGGAAACTCAAGTTCAAACAAGACCAGGAAGGCCCAAGTTCAAATCTTCACTCATCTGTCAAGTTCAACGGGTGGCAATGGGATGGCCTCTCTTTCTCATTGCTGTCATGAGAATGAATGGAGGAAACCATCACTTATGCTACTGAGCTTGTTGGATGAAGTTGTTGTTGTTTAGTCGTTTAGTCGTGTCCAACTCTTCGTGACCCCATGGACCAGAGCACGCCAGGCACTCCTGTCTTCCACTGTCTCCCGCAGTTTGGTCAGACTCATGTTTGTAGCTTCGAAGACACTGTCCAACCATCTCGTCCTCTGTCGTCCCCTTCTCCTTGTGCCCTCTATCTTTCCCAACATCAGGGTCTTTTCCAGGGAGTCTTCTCTTCTCATGAGGTGGCCAAAGTATTGGAGCCTCAGCTTCAGGATCTGTCCTCCCAGTGAGCACTCAGGGCTGATTTCCTTCAGAATGGATCGGTTTGATCTTCTTGCAGTCCATGGGACTCTCAAGAGTCTCCTCCAGCACCAGAATTCAAAAGCATCAATTCTTCGGCAATCAGCCTTCTTTATGGTCCATGTTGGATGAAGAGCAGGTTACAAATGCAATTAAGAAATGTATTTAAATATATAACTCAGGGGTTTTGCAAAGGTATCAGGTACACCTACAAAACTGATCCCAGAACTATAACATCACACATGAGCAGACTCACCTAACAATAAACTATGGATTATCAATACATGAATGAGCCTTGATTGCACTCCCCTTCCTTCCTCTGGCACAGCCAAAAGGAGGAGCTCAGAAGCTTTAAGTTTCATTCTGAACTAGCTGCAGTTTAGTGGCACTGTGGGTTAAACCACAGAGCCTAGGACTTGCCGATCAGAAGCTTGGCGGTTCGAATCCCCACGACGGGGTGACCTCCCGTTGCTCTGTCCCTGCTCCTGCCAAACTAGCAGTTCGAAAGCACGTCAAAGTGCAAGTAGATAAATAGGTACCGCTCCAGTGGGAAGGTAAACGGCGTTTCCATGCGCTGCTCTGGTTCACCAGAAGCGGCTTAGTCATCCTGGCCACATGACCCGGAAGCTGTATGCAGGCTTCCTCGGCCAATAAAATGAGATGAGCGCCGCAACCCCAGAGTCGGCCATGACTGGACCCGATGGTCAGGGGGCCCTTTACCTTTACAAACCTGAACAAACTGTTTTTTAAGAGTTAATTATGGTTTACTGAAACAAGCCATTCTTCAGACTTTGATTTATGAAGCAGGTTAGTTTCAATAAACGATAATTAGGATTTGCCACAGTTTAGGTTCAGACTCTAATCTGAAAACTAATCTGCTCCTCACCATTGTGTATGAGAAAGAAAGGGGAGTGTAGGAGCATGCAAGACCAAGACTCACCCAGGCTCATTCACATAAAAATAAACCATACTTTAAGTTCAAATGCAGTCTGAAACTCGGCTGAAGGCAGTTTATACTTTTGCCAGAGTTTGAGCTTCTTTGACATAGCAGTGATGGATAATGGTCATTCACCATGTTTTAGGAACAAAAGCCCTATGCCATAGCACATTCCTGAAAACTCTGATCTGGAAGGCACATGAGGGACAGGAAAAAATATGTAAATTGTGTATGATCAGCACCTGCAAATTTATTGGCATCAACCTATGCATGGACCATAGTGATGTGGGTGGCGCTGTGGGTTAAACCACAGAGCATAGGACTTGCCGATCAGAAGGTCGGCGGTTTGAATCCCCATGACAGAGTGAGCTCCCGTTGCTCGGTCCCTGCTCCTGCTAACCTAGCAGTTCGAAAGCATGTCAAAGTGCAAGTAGATAAATAGGTTCTGCTCCGGGGGGGAGGTAAACGGCGTTTCCGTGTGCTGCTCTGGTTCGCCAGAAGCGGCTTAGTCATGCTGGCCACATGACCCGGAAGCTGTCTGTGGACAAACGCCAGCTCCCTTGGCCATTAAAGCGAGATGAGCGCCGCAACCCCAGAGTCGGTCACGACTGGACCTAATGGTCAGGGGTTCCTTTACCTTTTTTTATGCATGGACCACACAGCGGAATCTCTTGTGTGTCTCTGAATTTATGCTTCCACCATTTGCTAAGGTTTCTGAGTAAGATTAGGAAGCTTGTTTGCCGCCCCCCCTTATCTCTCTCTCTCTGTGTGAGAGTTTCTTCATGTTCTACTTGTGACATAAACCTCCCATGCAAGATGCTAGGAACGGAATGTCTGCCAACCCAGAGCCCTCGCTATCCTTCTTCAAGACACAGCCAGGCCTCTCCTTGATCACTTTAAAACATCGCCTCACCCACGCTCGCAGGCACAACACAAGACTATTTTTAATTCTCCAAAAGTCTCATCCCCACACCCACCCATCTGACAAATATTTAGACAGAGCCAATTTAAAAAGGCCTCTGATTAGCTTTCCACTTTCTCCAAGAATAGTTTTGTATTAGAAAGGCATGATGAATAGTTCCTCTTATACGGAGCTCAAGAGGCACCCGTCTTGCTCCCTTGATGGCACTGCCAACAGCAGCCCGTTTCAGCCAACGTTACAACCAGTTGCAAAACCCTTGGCTTCTTGAAAAGAGAAAACACAAGGCTATTGATCTGTGCTTGAATCACATATTCACAGGAGAGCGGGGTGGGGGAGAGACCTCACTGCAGATCTAAGAGAGGACCACTCTCGCTTAGCCTTGACTTTAACGAGCTTTTTAATATATGCCACAGAGAAAAGATATACTGTTTGTAGTTCTAGACCGTACGGGATAATTTAATGAAGAAGCTGGCTTTCCATGCCATGGTAAAAAAAGAAAAACACATCGTTAATACCGCACGTTGCTAAAATATTTTACATCCTTGGAAATGTTGTGGAAACAGATAAGGGAAGGGATGTAGTACAGAGGAGGGAAACTTAAAACAGACTGTGCTGATATGGCCTATATGGCTATTTTAAGGACTCTCAAACTTTGTCTCTGTGAATCTACGAAGGATCAAAGTACCCCATTCTGTACATGTTTGTTCACCGCTTGGATATTTCATGACTGAGCGGTTTATAAATTTTCGCATAAAATAAATGAATAAAAGTCATACTCGCCTTTCTGTGTTTACATTAGCAGCTCACTGGGCTGAGTGAGGTGCAAAGAATGACTCATGCTTTCCAGGATACTATAAAGTAGATTATATATTTAAATAAAGCTACCTTAGCCTGTTACATGTTTTAGGGCTTTTCCAGGAAAGCAAATCATTCTGGACAAAAACGTGGTGGGGGAGGAACATTTTGGTCCCCCCCCCCCACATTAAAACCACAGCTTGTTCCATCAGGATATTCAAGTAAATGTAGAAAAGTTAAAGGACCCCTGGATGGTTAAGTCCAGTCAAAGGCGACTAGGGGGTTGCGACGCTCATCTCACTTTCAGGCCGAGGGAGCAGGCGTTTGTCTACAGACAGCTTTTCCGGGTCATGTGGCCAGAAGGACTAAACTGCTTCTGGTGCAACTGGATACTATGACGGAAACCAGAGCACATGGACATGCTGTTTACCTTCCCGCTGCAGCGGTACCTATTTATCTACTTGAACTGGTATGCTTTCAAGCTGCTAGGTTGGCAGAAGCTGGGGCTGAGAAACGAGAACTCACCCCGTCACAGGGATTCGAACCGCCGACCTTCTGATCAGCAAGCCCAAGAGCCTCAGTGGTTTGGACAGCAGTGTACATAGGGTTCCACTGCAGCCACCCACCCAGGCGCTGACCAGAACTGGATCTGCTAAGCTTCAGCAAGGCTGCTTTATCATATGCCCTCAGACCATGCCCTAGAAGCTGTTCCATTGGGCACCAGTTCTGTCAATCAACATACAACGAGGAGAAGACAACTTGGCTCAATCAAGGCACACGTAACAACTTGGTTGAGGGGCATCAAGAAGTTTGGTGTTTTCCTGCATAGCTGTCAACTTACAGATTTGAAAATAAGGGACCAGCAGCCTTGAAAATAAGGGACCAGCAGCCAAAATAAGGGACCTGCAGGCACTCCACTCTTCCTGTCCTTCTGCAGTTTGGTCAAACTCATGCTGGGTATCTTCGAGAACACTGTCCAACCAACTTTGTAACCAGAGGTTCAACTGAATAGAATCTGAATCACATGCACCACAAGGCCTATGCAGCCTCAACTAAAGATGGCTCCCCTGCCTGGCTTTGCACTGCAAAGTTTGCAGCAGCACGTGCAACAAAATGGCGTCCAGCATTCAAAAAACCCCTCAGCTTGCATTAACTAGCCACACACAAGGCATGCAAGCTCCATTCTTAGACTCCTTATTGGGTGAGCAACGCAGCCAAGAAACACAGTTGGAGCCTCCCTCCTCCCCGGCCGGCAGGGAGGGAGGGAGAGGAGCTGCTTCCTTTGAAATTTAAGGGACATCATTTAAGGGACATTTAAGGGACATCCATCAATAAGGGACAGCGGCGGGACATGGCGCTGGAATAAGGGACTGTCCCTTCAAATAAGGGACACTTGACAGCTATGGTTTTCCTGAACAGTTAGGTACCAACCTGTCTTATAGATCTCATAGCGTAGAGAGAAGCCGGCACCTTGGCGTGCATAGTCTGAGGTGAATTTAATATAGAGAGAAGGGCCTGATGATGTGATGGTAGGTGGAGCGATGTTCCCACAGTGCTTGCCCAGAAGGTCAGCTGATTCACTGTCTCCATCCCGAATCTCAATAAAATCGTATCTGTCAGTGGGGGGAGAAAACAAAGCAAGAAACAATTAAGAGAAAAATCTACCATGAAAATATAGTTCTATTTTACAGATGGCTTATACTTTGAACATGTTGATTTATCTCATCTGTCATGCCAGTCACAGCTCTATAAAATGTTTCTTTATACGTATTTCTTTACACATTAAGCAAAAAGCATTGTATTCTAATTAATAAGTTATCACGCTATTTCACATCTGACCTGCGATCAGTATATGCTGATCAGAATTCACTTCGTTTCTTCCAAATACCTTGAAAGCAACAAAACTTTGAGAAATCTTCCCTTCTGCTCATTGTATTCAAAACATTTCATTATCTGAAAGTTTTAGATGCCCAACGAGCTATTGTGATGAATAAAGTTTTATAGCCATCATAATCTGTAAAACATACAGAGCCAGAGAGATCTCTCGCTCTTCCTACAGTTCATAAATCTTTGGCCTTGCTATTTACTTATCTATCAAAATCACTCCCCACCCCTTCTTTATAATCCAAGCTGCTTGTCTTTGCCAAATCTTTGCGTGCAACATTCATAATCCGCCATAGAAGCTTGTCGTTCATTAAAAATAAAATTTTAAAATCACATTTTCAAGCACTGCGGCTGTAAAGGCATGTTCTGAACTTGCTGCAGGAAAATAGTGAGCACATTTTTGAGGCTCGATTTGAGCAGAGCAGTTTATAGTATAGAGGGCAACCCAGAACTCATAATCTGTCAATGCCCTGGAAAGAGTTTTGATGAAGAAAATTGGCTTCCAGGTGGAAAAATCAAAATTAGAAACAGAGCTGTTAGAACCTAAAACTAAGATTTTGTCAAAGATATATAACTTGCTGCTGAAATGGAACACTCAGGATGAAACGGTGAAATCTGCTATGATTAAATGGGCACAAGATGTTGGACATAATATTATGTTTGCAGATTGGGAACAGTTATGGACCACAGGTATGAAGTTTACGGCATGTAATGTCTTAAGAGAGAATATTATGAAAATGATTTACAGGTGGTACATGACCCCAGTCAAGCTTGCAAAAAATTATCATTTGCCCGACAACAAATGTTAGAAATGCAAAGAAAATGAAGGTACATTCTTTCACCTTTGGTGGACGTGCCCAAGGATTAAGGCTTTCTGGGAAATGATATATAATGAAATGAAAAAGGTATTTAAATATACCTTCCTGAAGAAACCAGAGGCCTTTCTCCTGGGCATGGTCGGCCAATTGGTGCCAAAGAAGGATAGAACTTTCTTTATGTATGCTACAACAGCAGCAAGAATACTCATTGCAAAGTACTGGAAGACACAGGATCTACCCACTCTGGAAGAATGGCAGATGAAGGTGATGGACTATATGGGATTGGCAGAAATGACTGGCAGAATCCGAGATCAGGGAGAAGAGTCGGCGGAAGAAGATTGGAAGAAATTCAAAGACTATTTACAGAAATATTGCAAAATTAATGAATGTTAGAACGATGTCGGATAGAAATTAAGTGGTTTCCAGCTGTAATGTTTAGGAGATATGGAAAAAAGGTTTAGAAGTAGGTTAAAGCTTATTGATAAGGATTTGCTGAACTAACAATTTGAATTGGAATACAAAAAAGGGAGGTATGAGGAGGTCTGGGAAATAAGTTAAAGGAAAATAAGTTATGGAAAATTTGTGTGTTTTTAATTATTTTTATTTTTGTATTTTTGTATTTTTGTTAAATTTTTTCTTTTTTCTTTTTGATTTTTATTGTATTAATATTGAAAATTCTAATAAATATCTTTTTTAAAAAAAAGGAAAGAGTTTTGATGGGGGGGGAGGCACCCTCTTGCCCAGCCCTGCCAGCCCCACCGGTAAGGATCACCAAGCTAGCACTGGCAACATCCCGGGTGGTATATAATTATTCAGTAAATTGCCAACCCTTCACCTGCAAGTGCCAAGGCAGGTTATAACAATTAATCCCAATCTAATCGTGGCCAGTGAAAACTCCCCAACTGAGTGTGGGGTTTTAGGGTTGGTGCTGTGGTCTAAACCACTGAGCCTAGGACTTGCCGATCGGAAGGTCAGCGGTTCGAATCCCCACTATCCGGTGAGCTCCTGTTGCTCAGTCCCAGCTCCTGCCAACCTAACAGTTCGAAAGCACGTCCAAGTGCAAGTAGATAAATAGGTACCACTCCGGCGGGAAGGTAAACGGCGTTTCCGTGCGCTGCTCTGGTTTCGTCAGAAGCGGCTTAGTGATGCTGGCTACATGACCCGGAAAAACTGTCTGCGGACAAACACCAGCTCCCTCAGCCCATAAAGCGAGATGAGCGCCGCAACCCCAGAGTCGTTCGTGACTGGACTTAACTGTCAGGGGTCCTTTACCTTTTTAAGAGAAGACAGTATCTGCTGAATCCTGAGCCAGCGCTGCTGCCATCATGTGACAACAGCAAGCCTAATATGAGCCTCTTCAATGCCTGGGACCTGGCACAGAGGAGGAGAAATTGCTTCTCTGCCTTCCCCTCCCCTAAGCTTCCATCCTGGCCGGGATGAGCAGAGATCTCCTGCCTCCTCATCATGAAGATCTCTCTTCCCTTGCCGTGCCTTTGTTCTCTGCTCCAAGCACACAACTGATCTTTCCTGGGCCACGTTCAACTGCTCATCATGCTGTCACACACTGTGGTCTTGCGCAAATTTCTCAAGGAAGCCCATGGTGGGGTTCTGGATTTGAAGAGTGTTGCCATATGCTTCTTACAGATACGTTATCATATCCCAGCAGCTAAGCAAACCCCAAGTTCCTTGTGTTAACCAGAATGTGCAAGATTACTCATATACACTTGTATTTTGTGTGTGTCCTTAACAGGTATTGTACAGACACTAACGTATCAATATAATTATTTGAGAGAAAGGTCTATATAAAAACTTATGGTGCAATCCAATCCCAGGTAGGGGGGTCACTAAGCTGCATTAAGAAGCTAATAAAGTGGTACCTCGGGTTAAGTACTTAATTCGTTCCGGAGGTCCGTTCTTAACCTGAAACTGTTCTTAACCTGAAGCACCACTTTAGCTAATGGGGCCTCCTGTTGCTGCTGCGCCACCGCTGCATGATTTCTGTTCTCATCCTGAAGCAAAGTTCTTAACCTGAGGTACTATTTCTGGGTTAGTGGAGTCTGTAACCTGAAGCGTATGTAACCTGAGGTACCACTGTAACAGCAATATAAGCTTAACCAGGTCTTTTAAGGTCTTTCTTTACACTTCCAGAGACAGCAGTACAACAAGTGAAATGCTGGTGAACAAATTACCTAACCAACCATTTTGGCAGGTGTTGATTAGAAAATACTGAGATAACAGAAAGCAACTAGCAGATAAAGCACAAGGTGAAAAAGCCTATAGGACTGGTTAGCTATATCAAGGTTGATATGAGAGTGGGTACAACTCATATTTTCAACCTCTCGCTTAATATTTCCGCAAAACTGTAGGCAACAATTCAATCATGGAGCAAAGGTTATTGGGCAAGCTGCGTAGGCAACAATAATTACAAAGTTCATTTTAAACTAAGCAAAGCGCTAGTGAGAAGGCTTCTGGGATCACAATCAATCAATTTTCCTCTACTATCCATGACAAGAGGATAAAAGAGGATATTCTCCTCAGAATAAAGGAGTAGACTGTGGATTTTCATGTGTGAAGACACGACCAGTTTGCTGGCATATTTTTTCCAGTTCATCTGAATACCATGAAGTCTAGTGGACTCTCTGACATAAACTTCTCCAATTTGTACTAACATGAATACATATTGTAAGCACTTTTGCACTCACAATAACACAATTTGCGGGAGAAGGCCAGTCTCCCTTCCTGTATTTATTTGCATTGTGTTGACCTGTTTAAAACAGCATGTTACCAATCTGCTCCTCAAAGGGGCAGAGGAGGAAAGAAAAGTGATACACTGCCAGGATTCTGGCTTTGTCACAAGATCCTCTATCTGCAAATCAAGAGTTGAAAGGAAAAATAGCTTGCTGGACAAGAAACAAATCTCATGTGACTCATTCCTTTTCCTGCAAGACACACAACGCCAAACAACCACTCTAAACAAACTTGCAAGGACTCATTGTGCTACCAGAAAGGCTGGCCAACGGAGTAGTCCTCATTTCAGTCCTTTCAGGGAGTTAATCAGGCTTCACTCCAGAAACAAATGCCTGAGGCAAATATACTCTCTGTCTATAGGTTAAATCCACACTCTCCGCTAAGAGATTTATCTTCTGAAATTGCTGGCTTGGTGAATAGCAGGAAGTATCCCCACCCAGGACTTGGGCTCTGAGCCTGTAGGGACAGAAGAGGTCACCCTTTGGAGTGGCAACCATCTCCCAGCATTAGATACAGCTCTCTTCCTCCCTCCCAACCCACCAGCCAGGATAGGGGCCTAAAAGGTATGTCCCTGAAGGGTGAAGAAGGGCAGTCTGCTCTACGTTACAAGGGATGGCCCTCAGTTGAGTGGCACACTTAAGATGGGAAGCTACCAGAAAGAAGAAGAAAAGGAGTTTGGATTTGATATCCCGCTTTATCACTACTATCACTCAAAGCAGCTAACAGTCTCCTTTTTCCCTTCCTCCCCCACAACAAACACACTGTGAGGTGAGTGGGGCTGAGAGACTTCAGAAAGAAGTGTGACTAGCCCAAGGTCACCCAGCAGCTGCATCTGGAGGAGCGGGGAAGCGAACCCAGTTCACCAGATTACGAGTCTACCGCTCTTAACCACTACACCATGCTGGCTCTCTAGAAAGGATGGGAGACAGCAGGACAACACTTTGGGGCAGATGCCCAGATACCCCAATGGTATGAGCACCAAATGCAGCAGAGATGGCTTTCAAGATTTGGAAGTTACCAGATTAATGCACATAACCATGGGGAAAAGTCCCACCCTGACCTCACCTTAAGTCCAGAATCTAAAATGACCAAACCGCTCCAATTCTGCAACACTAGTAGTTAAGTTCAGGAAGTGTGCATTACCTGCCATCAAGAGTCAACATGAAGCTGCTCCTGAACATGGAGTTTCTCTACTCTGGAAGGATGCCCCGCTGCTAAATCACAGGCCTCATTCAGGCAGGCAACCTTGCTTTAGTTTGGGGGCTGGCCTCGGGGTACTCTCTGGAATCCTAAGGATCCTTCTTGAAAATAAGTAATAGTGATAACCGAGCAAATTCATTTTGCAAACAGGTTTGGTGCAGAGCTGCCAATCGTCCCTTATTTGGCGGGAAACTCCCTTATCCCAGCGCCGTGTCCCGCTGCTGTCCTTATTGATGACGTCCCTTAAATTTCCCGGGTTTCAAAGGAAGCAGCTCCTCTCCCTCCCTCCCTGCCGGCCAGGGAGGCTCCAACTGTGTTGCTTGGCTGCGTTGCTCACCCAATAAGGAGTCTAAGAACTACTGGGGGGTGGAGCTTGCATGCCTTGTGCTGATCAAATTGGCCGCATTGCCTGGGGACTCGCTTTTGCTCAGCGCTTCCCAGCAGAGAGGTGACGGTGGTTTTCCTTGCTGCATCCCCTTTGCTGGGTTGCTACGCTGTGGGAACCACCGCTTGAGGCTTTGTTTGGCAGCTGGCTAGGCTTTCTGCCTTTGGCTCAGAGGGGCTCAGAAGTTGAACATACATGTGCTTGGAAAATCCCTTATTTTGGCTGCTGATCCCTTATTTTCGAGGCTGCTGCTCCCTTATTTTCAAATCTGTAAGTTGACAGCTATGGTTTGGTGTGGTGGTGCAGGCAAGGGGGAAGACAACGTACAGCCTCTTGGCTGTCCAGAAATCATAGAGGAGAGTGTGCTGAGACTTAAGTACCTTTTTAAGGAAGTACTAAATTTCCTGCCATACAATCTGGAAGTGCTCATTAGGGACAATCAGACACTGGTCTCAGAGTAAAGGAACAAAATGCACTAGCTACTTAGATCTAAAGTACAGCATGCGGAAGGAACACCCCCCCCCCAAGCTAATGCAGACTTGAAACTGCTGCCAATCTATAATCAAGAATCCTCTCCAAAATAAGGAGGAGAGTCATCCCTTATCTGGTTTCTCTGTGGAATGGTGATAGCTGCTGCTCTGTAAGCGCTGAGTGAGGGGGGGGGGATGTCCTCATGATGACATGAGGTGATGATATATGTATCCTCACAACAGCACTAGGAACCTAAAACCAAACCTCACAACTGCTGTATCCATGCAGCAGCTCCCACGATAGGACCAGTGCTTTTTTCCCTTTAAAAATGTTTAGGGGTACTCTCGTTTTCCTACTCCTATGGAAATGTTGTTGTTGTTGTTTAGTCATTTAGTTGTGTCCGACTCTTCGGGACCCCATGGACCAGAGCACGCCAGGCACGCCTGTCTTCCACTGTCTCCTGCAGTTTGGTCAAACTCATGCTGGTAGCTTCGAGAACACTATCCAACCATCTCATCCTCTGTCGTCCCCTTCTCCTTGTGCCCTCCATCTTTCCCAACATCAGGGTCTTTTCCAGGGAGTCTTCTCATCTCATGAGGTGGCCAGAGTATTGGAGCCTCAGCTTCAGGATCTGTCCTTCCAGTGAGCACTCAGGGCTGATTTCCTTAAGAATGGATAGGTTTGATCTTCTTGCAGTCCATGGGACTCTCAAGAGTCTCCTCCAGCACCAGAATTCAAAAGCATCAATTCTTCGGCAATCAGCCTTCTTTATGGTCCAGCTTTCACTTCCATACATCACTACTGGGAAAACCATGGCTTTAACTATACGAACCTTTGTTGGCAAGGTGATGTCTCTGCTTTTTAAGATGCTGTCTAGGTTTGTCGTTGCTTTTCTCCCAAGAAGCAGGCGTCTTTTAATTTCGTGACTGCTGTCACCATCTGCAGTGATCATGGAGCCCCAGAAAGTAAAATCTCTCACTGCCTCCATTTCTTCCCCTTCTATTTGCCAGGAGGTGATGGGACCAGTGGTCCCATCACTGAATAGGACTATTAGCCTGCAACCCTATGCCCACTTACCAGGACGTAACCCCAGTGAACTCCACGGTAGACACATGGTTTGTCATTTATTGTGTGTTTTTGTTAGCTACTACGTTAAAAAAAAAAAAAAGGCCTTCAGATACTGGGTGCGTTTTGGGAATGTGAAGTTGTTGTTTTTGGTGGTGATGCTATTAGCACTGGTAAGATAAAGCCATCTGCTTGATCTTCCGACTATTTTGATTATTTGTATGTGCTTTCCATATTTGTCAACAAACCTCAAAACCAGCAGAAGGCATGATTTAGACTCCCCACTCCCCATTCTAATTGAAACATTAAGATTTTGAAAATCTGCTGATTGACAGTTTACACGCAGAAGGAAAGCCAGATTTTATCATCGATTTGCTACATAGCTAGATTATACCCTGACTCCATCCTCACATCCCTCCTACTGCAGAGCAGCCGATTCTCAACAACAAACGGTTGCACAGGCATATGGAAATTAATATGCAGAAGGGTCCCAAAAAACAGTATTCATACCACAGCTCAGCCCAGCAACACACAAAGTACAGTGCTCCCTCAGGTTACATACGCTTCAGGTTACATATGCTTCAAGTTACATACTCCGCTAACCCAGAAATAGTGCTTCAGGATGAGAACAGAAATCGTGCTCCGGCGGTGCAGCGGCAGCAGGGGGCCCCATTAGCTAAAGTGGTGCTTCAGGTTAAGGACAGTTTCAAGTTAAGAACAGACCTCCAGAACGAATTAAGTTCTTAACCTGAAGAACCACTATATTCAACAATAACAACAGTCGAGATTTGGGGAGCAATCGATAAAACACAGGGCCTCCAAACCAACTACAGTCATAGGTAAGGTAAAGGGACCCCTGACCATGAGGTCCAGTTGTGACCGACTCTGGGGTTGCGGTGCTCATCTCGCTTTACTGGCTGAGGGAGCCGGCGTACAGCTTCTGGGTCATGTGGCCAGCATGACTAAGCTGCTTCTGGTGAACCAGAGCAGCGCACGGAAACGCCGTTTACCTTCCCGACGGAGCGGTACCTATTTATCTACTTGCACTTTGATGTGCTTTCGAACTGCTAGGTTGGCAGGAGCAGGGACCGAGCAACGGGAGCTCACCCCGTTGCGGGGATTCGAACTGCCGACCTTCTGATCGGCAAGTCCTAGGCTCTGTGGTTTAACCCACAGCGCCACCTGCTTCCCTTAACTACAGTCATACCTCGGGATAAATACGCTTCAGGTTGAGCGCTTTCGGGTTGCGCTCTGCGGAGACCCGGAAGTAACAGAGCGTGTTACTTCTGGGTTTCACCGCTAGTGCATGCACAGTCAAAATGACGTCATGCGCGGAGGAAGCAAAATGCAACCCGCTGATGCGCTGTTGCATCTTACGTTCTGTTCAGGATGCGAACAGGGCTCCGGAACGGATCCCGTTCGCATCCTGAGGTACCACTGTAAAGTTAAGTCCTAATGGTTTCAGTGAGGTTTACATTAATCACCACTAATTTGTACCATCCTTTTAAAAAATGGAACTGAAGCATACAGGATATTGTGACTCACTTCCATTGAACAGGAAGGCAAATCTCCTACAAATGTGGGGATAAAGGACCCTCAGGACAGGAAGTGCGGGGCCTGGTGAAGCAGGCTTCCTCCTACCGTCCTTAAAAAAAAAAGATGAGTATGTGAAAAGCTAAATATATCAGAGAGATGAGATGGGGGGATAATGGGTGGATAATGATCTCAATGTCCAATATATACCAAATGTAGCAGTTATGTAAACACAGCCCCATTTTCTCTCCCTTGTTTTTTTGTCCAGCTCCTCCAGTCTTCATTCGCTCAAAATTCTTCAATATATATTTTTAACACACTCCTAAAGAGATCTGCATGGTGAGAGACAGCCTCTGTCATGAAATTACTGCTGACAGAGGATGCTGTCTAGCACCTGCATAGAGATTATGTGCATTTCCTCCAGGAGGGAAAAAAAATGGGGAGAAGAAGGAAAGAACCCTTTCATTCCCAAAGCCTGGGGAAATATCCCAGTTTGTTTTCAACATGCAATGATTGCTGCTTCATGTTTTAGCTTTTACAAACACACACACACTGATGTCACTCTGCAAAACCACATCAAAATAGGGTTTTTCCTAGTGCTCATATGGTTTTGTTTTCATTTCTCAGTCTGCAAAGGAGAGGGAACTACATTTATTTTATTTTCTGTTTTCAAAAAACTATGATTCAGTTCACCCATTGCTGGGTGGAGTAACTTTGTTCCATGATGGGATCCAAAGCTAACTCAGCCAATCACGAGGCAGCTCAGTTCAAGTGAAAACTGCAGAGCCATTGGTTAAAACCGGTGCTTACTTTTCAAAGTAAAGAGTGCAAGAGTGCAAGCTTGCCTGGAGCTATTCTTCTCCACCTACTGCTCCTCCTCCAGCTGGAAGGTGAATAGCTGTGATTTCTCACCAATTAGGAGGGTGTTGAAATATACTCTAGAGTCTAGAGTGGATTTCATGCTCTTTATTCAGCTCATAGTGGTGAGGAGGAATGGAAGTTCCCCCAGAATGTCTGCTTTATATACATTATTTACACAAGGGGCCCCAAGTGATTGGCTAATTCCGGGATTCTCCTGTAGGCCAATCAGGTTGCAGATTCACTTCAACCTGGAGCTGGATTGGGTGGCTCCTGTGGACCAAGCAGACTGCTGCATTCTGGATCCTATTGTTTTAGGACCAATCAGACTGGTGCATTCTGAATCCTATTGTTCTAGGACCAATCAGACTGCTACATTTTGGATCCTATTCAACTCAGTACATAACAAGTGTGCTCAGAAGAACTCTGGTCAAAACATGAAGCAAAAAAACAAAAACAAATCACAGCTAACCCACAGCAGGAAAGACCCTGGCTGGGCAGCAATTATGGAATATGTTCCACTCTGTGACTGATAGGACCAAGATACAAAGCACTGAGATCAGCTGAGATCAAATCATGAGTGCAATGACTGTTGCTCGGTCCCTGCTCCTGCCAACCTTGCAGTTCAAAAGTATGTCAAAGTGCAAGTAGATAAATAGGTACCGCTCCGGCGGGAAGGTTAACGGCGTTCCGTGCGCTGCTCTGGTTCGCCAGAAGCGGCTTAGTCCTGCTGGCCACATGACCCGGAAGCTGTACGCCGCCTCCCTCGGCCAATAAAGCGAGATGAGCGCCGCAACCCCAGAGTCAGTCACGACTGGACCTAACGGTCAGGGGTCCCTTTACCATTATCCTGAAAGAAGTGTCTCCTCTTTTGCAGCCATCATGGAAATGCAGACTGGTTAAAAAAATAAAATGCTGCAGGCTAGTGACTTCTTTAGGCTTATTTACAAGGCTGCCTTTATCAACTACATTTTTCTTTGAAGGGAAAAACACCTCCCCAAAAAATATTCTGGAGATGAGGTCACACAGTGAAGGACAAAGCAACATTCCTCCATGGACACACGTCACAGTGGGCTCTTGAAGAACAGAACCCAACGTCTCTCATGCTTTTAACCAGGAAAGCATATCCATATCTGATACTCTGTTTTCTTCTTATTCAGAGCAAGCCACTTCTAATGTCTCTTCCATCTCTAGTGGCTAACACTTACCCATTTCCCAGAAATTCATTCCTCTGTTTTCTCCATTAGCCCTGAAAACATTCTAGGCAAAAATAAAGGAAACAAACAAACAAAGCCATTTATTTGTTGCTCCAGTTTATAGCACTCAGGAGAAAAGCCGTCACTTCATTTCGGCTTGGTTCTAGCGCATCACCCAAGCAAAATAAAAAGAAACGCACTATTCTCTTGCAAATGAACTGAAATCTTTCCCACACATTCAGGGCTTATTGGCAAGAATTATGTAGCCAAGCACAATGGCTAAACTGTTGTCTTCAGATCTTTGATATGGTGCCACGTTGTCCAAATGGAAATCAGAACTTGGAAGTTGAGAGAGGAACCCACGGACCTCTTTTCTCACCTTCATTCCACTTCAGGATAACTGACCACATGAAAAGAAACTACAAAAATGCATATAGAATTTAATATTCTATGTTGGAAAGCAGGTCTTTGAACCCCAACTGTAATCTGAAATACGGCTCCCTTGGTTCTTTTCTTGTTACAACCAAACATAAGATAAAGATAAATCTGATGTAACAACCCTAAAAACAATTTTGGAAACTCAGTCCATGTAAAGAATGTGCAATGAACGCAACAACCTGTCTTGAACCAAACTGCCAGCTTGCATAATTAAATGTCATTCAACAGAGAGAACAACTGGGAGTCCTTTATCTGCTTATTTTACCAAACTTGTAAAGCAGTTTTCAACCGTAACGATTGTCAAAGTGGTTCACAATAAAGAAACCATATTTAGAGGCAAATCATATTGCCTGCGCAATGATAAATCTGGAATACCAGGTGTTATTGACAACATCAAAAATGGCATCATGTGGATCCCTTTTCTGCTCTCCGCAAAAGGTGCTTGGTCGGAGGCAAAGGCAAGTCGGATTCCTCTCCTAATCTACCGGCTGCTCCAGCTGAAAACGCTGCTCAACGGAAAATTAAAACTGAACCACCAGCCATTTTATTTTATTTTTAAAGAAGAAGCTCCTACACGGGAGTGGGTTGACACACCGAACTCACACTGCTTAGACAAAAATGAGAAGTTTAACAACCCTCTTCGCACCTTCTCTACCTCCAAATCCTCACCCTTGGCCTTCACTTTTGAAAACACAGCCATAGGAAAATCAGGACTTGCTTGCATCAGCTTTCTGAAAGTCTGCCTTAACCTATTCTTCCTTAACACTTCCCATCCGTCTTCACTGGTAAAAGTATAAAAAAGCCAACCTGCTGCTAAAGATCTCCCATGAAATATAGCCTTTCCTAGTGCTTCACAGTTTACTGCTCACATGCAGGAGGAGAAATGAGATAAGATGTGCCCTATTATTTCAGTTACCCTGTCTCCAGAAATTACATAGCCTTGTTATCTCGTGGAAGGGAGCAAGCCACACAAATGTGTATCCCAACTTTTCCAGCCATTTATTGTTATTACTTTTATCAGCAAACATTTATTTCTGTGGCACTTGTCGCTGCCTTAACTGAGCCCACGGCAAACATGAGCGAGTTTATCCTCGCAAAACCTCTGTCGAGGGAGGAAAGAAGACGGGGTCAGTATTTCGCCCAAGGTCACGCAGGAAGTTTGCGAGAGAGACTGAAATAGAGCAGAGATTTGTTCTGACATATATTGTGGGAGACTAAGCCCGTGTCAGATAAGCAACAGAAAACAGAAAGATTAAGGTACTAGGTACCAGTTAAACCTTAATCTTGCAAGTTTCTGATAACTGTTTGCACTTCTCAATTCTGCAGTCGGAGCTGGATCAAAGGGCATCAAAACATGTGATAGTGCCAAACGATGTATGCCACACTCCAAGAGTGTGGTGTGTGTTCTGCGCTTTTGTACAGTACTGTGCCAGCACAGAAGTAGGCAGTAGCCAGGATCGTGAAATATCTCAGGGCTACCTTTTTTTAAAGTAAACTTCTAGCCCACAGCTCAGTACATGGGGCAATACCCTCTCAGATTTCAGAAGCCAGAGGCAGTGGAGGAGCTTCATGTTCCAGCACCGGAGGGCAAAGAGCAGGTGGGGGTGGGGGTGGCGTGCATCCTGGGGGCATGGCAGCCCAGAGCGGGGGGGGGGGGCAGCCGCGATGGCACCCCACCAGGATCGCGCTGCCGGGGGCGGTGCGCTGCCCCCTTACCCCTCTTCCTCAACCAGTGGCCAGAAGAACATCAAGTGGTCAGGGTTGGATTTGGTTGTGCCCATAGCAAAATGAATTACGGAGAATTCAGTACAAAAAAAATTCCTTCCAGTAGCACCTTAAAGACCAACTAAGTTAGTTCTTGGTATGAGCTTTCGTGTGCATGCACACTTCTTCAGATACTTCTTCAGAATTCAGTAAATATGCATGCAATTCAGTCTTCAGAATGCGACTTGTTTTGACGAAAGATCTGAGGCACAGTCTTCTTTACACATGTAGGTGAGGCATCTGTGCATGAAGGGACCTCACAGGGCAAAACATCCAGCACTGTTTTCCCACATCACACCTTAGAATACATGTTCAAGGACATGCGCACCATATTCTTTATGGTGCAAGTGAGACTTTGCGCTCCTCCCATCTCCCCATCCAGTCACCCTCTATCCTCCGTCAAGGAGCACAAGATACAGGAGATGCCATCCAGTATCCCCACCCAGATACACCTGTGGGTTAAACCACAGAGCCTAGGACTTGCTGATCAGAAGATTGGCGGTTTGAATCCCCGCGACTGGGTGAGCTCCCGTTGCTCAGTCCCTGCTCCTGCCAACCTAGCAGTTCAAAAGCACGTCAAAAGGCAAGTAGATAAATAGTTACCGCTCTGGCGGAAAGGTAAACGGCGTTTCCGTGTGCTGCTCTGGTTTGCCAGAAGCAGCTTAGTCATGCTGGCTACATGACCCAGAAGCTGTACGCCGGCTCCCTTGGCCAATAAACTGAGATGAGCGCCGCAACCCCAGAGTCAGCCACGACTGAACCTAATGGTCAGGGGTCCCTTTACCTTTACCTTTATGCAGGCTCTGAGTGGAAAATGAATGCACCCATGGCTTTTT
Organism: Podarcis melisellensis; assembly: GCF_964234715.1. Classification (NCBI taxonomy): domain Eukaryota; kingdom Metazoa; phylum Chordata; class Lepidosauria; order Squamata; family Lacertidae; genus Podarcis; species Podarcis melisellensis. Next base: position 127,189,965 of record NC_138528.1, on the reverse strand, counting down.
TAGTGCAAGGAGGAGACCTGGCAATATCCTCCTCTTAATCCTGTTAATACTGTATCAGAGTAAAACAGGATCCCTGGTTCTGCCCCCTAAGCTATATAGATAATGCAGCACCACTTACATTTCTGTACTATCCAGCATTTCCCCAACACCACATCACATAAGAGAACATCCATATTCTGACCTCTGGGTGGAGAAGAGGCAGTCTCTAATACACATATGACCTCCGACGATTACACAGGTATGTGTAGAGCCCTTCTTTTTCGTAATCTAGGGCAAGACAAGAGAGTAAGGGTATCCCAACAGACCCTCCAAGTGTCCCAATTTTCCAGGGACGGTCCCAGATTTACAGAAGCCGTTCCAGTTTCTGATTTGACCTTGGAATGTCCTGCTTTTCCTTAGGACGTCCCCGTTTCCATCAGAGAAATGTTGGAGGGTATGGAGTTATCCGACCCCCGAGCCAGCTGAAGGCAGCTCTGTGAAAACTCACCATAAACATGATGAATTCAGCCTTACCATCATTCTTTCAGTTTACTGTGGAGTTATCAGAAGTTTTGAGTTGTTGAAGCAATGGCAAAAAGCTGTTTACCAGGGAACAACTGACCATGATGCGTCTCTGTGGCCACTTGGTATGCCAGTCCCTCTATTTATCGTCCTGCAAAATGGTGAGTTTTGCCACATTTTTTTGCACCTGGCCAGAAATCTGGAAAAGCAGTAAAATCCCCCTGTTGACTCAGGACAGCAATTGTGGCAAATTGCAGTACAGGGGTACCTTGGGTTAAGAACTTAATTCGTTCTGGAGGTCCGTTCTTAACCTGAAACTGTTCTTAACCTGAGGTACCACTTTAGCTAATGGGGCCTCCCGCTGCCGCCATGCCGCAATTTCTGTTCTCATCCTGAAGCAAAGTTCTTAACCCGAGGTAATATTTCTGGGTTAGTGGAGTCTGTAACCTGAAGCGTCTGTAACCCGATGTACCACTGTAAACAGAATCCACCCACATGGCATGTTGAATCAGACCTAGTCATGTGCAGATTTAAAGGAGGCTGCACATGGGCATGATAGAAATCAGAACGAGGGCATCATTAAACATTGCTTTAATTTTGTCTCATGAAATTTCATTTTCAATTCAGTTTAGAGAGAGAGAGAGGGAGGGAAGGAATAGCTCCTCTTTCATTTTTCCTTTGCGGCTCATTACTTTCCTTCCAAATTCCCTCCATCCCTCTGTTAGGCTGTGCTCCAAGGGCACTGCTGCCAAAATCCTGCAAAGTTGGGCAAAAGAGGAAAAGACTGCTCTTCTCTCTCACATGGGACACATTTGGGAAACTGTTCAGCAATGCGGTATATGGAGACATGGTACAATACCACACGTCTTCGGGGTTTTCTGCAACTTGTCATTCCTGAGTAATACGTGGCTGGGTAATGCTATTTGCATCCATAGAACCCACGAAAGTGCTCTTTCCTTACAAGAACTCTTCAGGAACCGAACTGGGCCAAAATTAAGAGCTTGTAAATCAAATATACTTCATAGAACGCTGCTATTTCCACATTATTCTGATTTCTGTAACATAAAAAAGAACAGGCTCCAACCTCTAGTCACATTTGAAAACACAACTCTCAGAATGATATGGCGCCTCAAGAAACCATATTTGCACCTTCCTAGTGCTACTGCAATCCATTTGTGGAGAAAATTGGACTTTGCTTTCTATTTCATTGCACTGTCACTGCTCAGTAGCACTTGATCACTGAAAAGATGCGGAGGGGGGGGGGAACCCACAATAAAATATTATATGAATGTTCACCTCTGAACAGTACCAAGGCAACGGATCGATGACAGTCCAGTTCAAAATAACGTCCTCATCATATACAGGCCCAGTTCCCTGTCACAGAACACTTCGGAGGAACAGGGAGATTTTTATTCAGAAGAGAACTTTACAGCACCAGAGGACTTTTAGCAGTCGGCACCCTTTCACAGAGTGCGGGTGGCGCTGTGGTCTAAACCACAGAGCCTCTTGGTCTTGCTGATCGGAAGGTTGGTGGTTCGAATCCCTGTGACGGGGTGAGCTCCCATTGCTCGGTCCCTGCTCCTGCCAACCTAGCAGTTCGAAAGCACGCCAAACTGCAAGTAGATAAATAGGCACCACTCCGGTGGGAAGGTAAACGGCATTTCCGTGCGCTGCTCTGGTTTCGCCAGAAGCGGCTTAGTCATGCTGGCCACATGATCCGGAAAAACTGTCTGCAGACAAACAAAGTCTCCCTCGGCCCCAGAGTCGTTTGCGACTGGACTTAACTGTCAGGGGTCCTTTGCCTTACCCTTTCACAGAATATTCTCCACTTCCACAGCCTAAACTGCACAACACGGTTTGCTGTGCTGCCTTGACCCTCTCATCAGCAGATGTGAATAGGGTGGTCACAGATACAACCGGCAAGGATTCCTGTGATAGTACCTACATCAGGGTTGCCATATGTTTGGGGAAACCCAGACATGTCCTCTTTTGGGGAGCCAACATGCCTATCTGGGTGGATTTTTTACATTTTAAAGGAAATGTCCAGGTTTTGGGGGCTTGGGCTCAAGCTGCTCCATGTGCCGTGGATGCTGCCAGCCCGAGCCAGCGAAAGAAGCAGCCCCACATACCCCACACCCCCTTCCCCGGATCGGGCTGTCCTCTTTTTTTGCTCTTCAAGATATGGCAGCCCTAATCTATATGCTTGTTGACACACTCAGAGAATTCTAACAGACTGGAAAAGTCCAGGTTCAAAATCCCACTCACCGCCGAAGCTCCGCTTGCGCCAGCCACTATCTTTCAGCCTAATATGCCTCACAGAGTTTCTACGAGACTACAATGGAGATAACAGTGTTGGTTTCTGCTTTCTTCTCTGTGCAGCGAAGGGCTTGTCACGAGACAGGTGTTTACATTCCACAGAGTCTGTACTGTTGGGTTTCCCACGGGAATAGGAGACTGGATATGACGTACACTGGTTTCCTGTTTTTCACTGTTCTTTGCAGTTTCAGTTTGTGATTCTCTCCGTGCTTTTTGAGGAGAGATGACGCTTTCTCTGCTCCGGCAGAGGGAAAATGTTTTTCTGTAACTTACCAGCTTTGAACTGTAAATAAAGTAGTATAGAGCATGTTGGCTCATACTTTTCATCATTCCGCTGTGCACTGGACACTGCTTATCTCCAACATTTGGTTATGGGCCCAGAAAAACGCAGTGTTTTGAGAATGGACTCCAGAAGTCGGGCTCCTGGCAAAGCAACAAAGGAGCAAAGAGGATCGGAATGCAGAGAGACGGAACGCACGGTATCTGCTCTGCGCGTCAAAATGATTGATGAAGGTATGTGCTACTGCTCCGGGCAGCCTGCCAGCTTCTAATTAATGGCTTTATGGCTGGACTTTGAACTTTTAAAGCCGTTTTCCATGGCACAAGCGTAGTGGCTTGGATGGCTGGGAAAGTGAAAGTAACTTTGAATTTGCCTTTGGAATGCAGTTTGAAGCAGCTGCAGATAAGCAAAGCAGTTAAGCAGAAGAGCAGCACAGGCAAGGCAGAGGCTGTTTTGAGATTGCCTTTGGATTGAAGCAGCTGTACACAGAAGCAGCATGTATACAGCAGCTTGATTTAAAGCACCATAGATGACGCAAGAGGCAAGTGCCAGAGTCATGATGGCTAGCTGCACAAGGCTGGATGAAGCAAGTGGGGAATTTGATACCACTGATCAGCCAAATGCTCAACTCACAGTAGCTTGTGATACTGCCATGATTCAGAATGAAGCAGATCGCCGGGGTGCTGGCTGCATGGGAAATGGGGAGACTTCACAGTCGTCATCCCATAGTGCAGTGGAACCACCAGATGGCGCCAAAGCTTTGAAGGCAGTGAAATGCTACTCGTGTGGACGTCTAGGCCATATGAAGAGGGAATGCAAATATCCCAGGGCCAAGACAGAGCAGCGCAGCGGAAGCTCATCGCGTGGAAAAGGCCAGAGCAAAGGCAAAGGTCCGGTGTCCAGGACAACGCAGCACAAGGCAATGGTCTCACGCTACGCTCCAAAGGTTACAAAGGTTGCAGAGGTTGCAGAGGTCCAGAAGACGTCTAGATCTTTCTTCGTTGTTGATTCAGCGGCGACCCACCACATGTGCAACGATAAGAGACTGTTCGTGTCTTTTACACCGCAGGAAGGTGCAATTCACCAGGCGGATGACCACACTATCCCCAGTAAAGGCTACGGAACTGTTGTTCTTCACAGTTTGGACTTATCGATACAGGATGTTCTTTATGTGCCGGATGCGAAACATAATCTGCTCAGCGTTGGACAGCTGATTGAGAAGAAGATTGACGTTTCCTTTAAAAACAATAGATGCATCATCACCAAGAAAAATGATTATCAATTGTATGCTGAATTTGTTGATCGTTTGTTTCTTTTGTATTATGATGATGTTGTGCAGGATGACACTTGTTGCATTGCAGGTACTAACAAAAGTTTGCATGCAGAATGTATTCACGATTTTCATCGAAAATTTGGTCATTTGCATTTTGAGGCAGTATCTAAAATGCCTGCCTTGGTTGAAGGTATGACTATTAAACCCTGCAGGTACCACATGAAGTGCAAGGCATGCGCAGCAAACAAGGTGAAAATGGCTGCAAAAGGTAAGGTGTCTAGTAGGCAAGCTACAGAACCATACCAAATTGTTCATGCTGATTTGGTTGGACCACTAGCGCCCTCTTTGGGTGGGAATAGGTACTTCATGGTTCTTATTGATGCATTTTCCAGGTATATTTATGTGTACAATCTCAAGCAGAAATCAGAGGCTTTTCCTAGGTTCAAGGAATTCTGTGCTTGGTTGGGAAATGTGCATGGTAAGAAGATAAAGATTCTTTTCACTGACCGGGGGGGAGAATTCACTTCTCAGCAGTTTGAAGCTTTTCTGGCTGAGAAAGGAATTCAACACGATTTGTCTAGTCCTTGCTCGCCATGGCAGAATGGACTTGCGGAACGAGCAAATCAAACATTGCTTCAAGGGTTAAAAACCTTGCTGCATGATGCAAATCTTCCAGAGAGTTATTGGGCCGAAGCTCTCTCATGTTTCACTTACAGTTATAATCGCAGGTTATCTTCAGCGATTGGTTGTACCCCCTATGAGAAGATGTTTGGCAAGAAGCCATACATCAAACACATGAAAATTTTTGGTTCGGACATGTGGGTTCACTCACCACAACACTCCAAGTTAGACAAGCGTGGATTGCATGGTATCTTTCTAGGTTATCAGAAAGGGTCTTACAGAATAATGATGACTGACTCTAAGGAAATTAAGCTCACAAGAAGTGTTGAGTACAATGCAAAGTGGGGGGAGAATGTGGGAATTTTCCAATGTTATCCTGATGACAGTGATGAGACTGAGGATAGTCAAAAGCAACCACAACAACCCACACCCACTGATGAAGGTTCTGTTTCTGAGTCTGAAACTGAAACTGAATCGGATGATTCAGAGGATTTCAAGAGTGCGAAAGCCTCTATGCGACCCTCTGAAAGCTCTGATCAAGAATTGGAAGAACCATTGTTCACAATAGGTCATTTTTCTCCCAAGAAGGAAGAAGAAAATGTTGAAGACTTAAGGCTAATTCGCAGGTCACAGAGAGCCACAAAAGGCAGACCTCCAAAGAGATTTGCTGATGAGTTTGCTAAGATAGCAGTAACAGCTGTTAAAAGCTCCAAGAAGGTTTTTGAACCTTCAAGTTTCCAAGAAATCCAGGATTTGGATTCAAAGGAAGCTGAGCCATGGTTAAATGCCATGAAGGCTGAGCTTGATTCCTTGGAAAGGAACAAAACATGGGACCTGGTTCCAGTAGTTCCAGGAATGAAATTGCTTGGAAGCAAATGGGTCTTCAAAGCGAAGACTGATCAAAATGGCAAGATAGTCAGACACAAAGCCAGATTGGTAGCCAGAGGATTTGCTCAGGTACCAGGTGAAGATTATCACGAGACCTACTCACCTACAGTGAGGTATGAGAGCATTAGGCTTATGCTCAAGCTAGCTGCAGAAGAAAATCTACACATTAGTCACCATGATGTGAATACAGCTTTTCTGTACGGATCTCTAGGTGAATCACTTTATATGCTTCCACCTGATGGCGTACAGGTAAAACAGGGATTTGTTTGTGCTCTGAAAAAGTCCCTTTATGGTCTCAAACAAAGTGCACGGTGTTGGCACACAAAACTCACTGAAGTATTGTTTACTCTAGGTTTTAAGCAAGGGAAAGCTGATCCATGTGTATTTGTCAAAGAGGAGGGGCAAAAGAAACTGTATTGTTTGTTTTATGTTGATGATCTTTTATTCTTTTGGAAAGATGTCACAATGTACAATAACGCCCTAGCTCAACTGAAAGAGCACTTTGACATGAAAGATCTTAGTGAGGTAAACAACTACCTATCTCTGGAAATAGAGAGAGATCAAGATGGTAACATTCTAGTACACCAGTCACGGAAAATTGCTGATGTGTTAAGCAAACTAAACCTGATGGATGCTAACCCTGTGGACACACCGATGATAACAGGTTATCAGGTAGATGACACTGAAGAAGCATTTTCTGACACTACACTGTACAGAAGTGTGCTAGGCAAGCTAAACTTCATTGCCAGATGTTCAAGACCAGACATTGCTGTTAGCTGTAATTTGCTAAGCAGACAAGTCAACAATCCCACTGTTAAGGATTGGAAAGCTCTGAAACGCATAGCGCGGTATTTGAAAGGCACTATGCATTACAGACTGAGATTTAACAATCAGAAGTCTGGTGGTCTTGAGATATTTGCAGATGCAAGTTTTGGAAGTGACACTACAGACAGGAAAAGTACGTCTGGAGTTTGCTATAAGTACAATCAGGGTCTATTTGATTGGTCATGCAAGAAGCAAACAACAGTTAGCTTAAGTACTTGTGAAGCTGAACTGAATGCACTGTCTTATTCACTTAAGGATTGTGAATGGTTGTTACAATTGTGCAAAGACATGAAAATTCCTGTCAAATGTCCAATCCAGGTTTACCAGGACAACAAAGCATGTTTGGCTTTGCTAAATTCTGAAGGTTGTAAGCAAAGCACGAAGCACTTGCAATTGAAGTTGCAACATGCTAGGGAACGTATTCAGAAGGGACTCGTAACGGTGTCCTATATGCCAGGTAATGAAATTCCTGCTGATGTATTGTCCAAGATTGTATCAAGGGATCGACACTGTACCTATGTGCAGAAGTTGGGTTTGTACTGATATTGTACGAACACGCTGCCCAGAGATGTTCACAGAAAGGGGGAGGATGTTGGTTTCTGCTTTCTTCTCTGTGCAGCGAAGGGCTTGTCACGAGACAGGTGTTTACATTCCACAGAGTTTGTACTGTTGGGTTTCCCACGGGAATAGGAGACTGGATATGACGTACACTGGTTTCCTGTTTTTCACTGTTCTTTGCAGTTTCAGTTTGTGATTCTCTCCGTGCTTTTTGAGGAGAGATGACGCTTTCTCTGCTCCGGCAGAGGGAAAATGTTTTTCTGTAACTTACCAGCTTTGAACTGTAAATAAAGTAGTATAGAGCATGTTGGCTCATACTTTTCATCATTCCGCTGTGCACTGGACACTGCTTATCTCCAACAAACAGAACCACCAAGGCTCCCTTGAGCTCCCTTGGAAGAAAGGAGGACTATTAATATAATCAAATCTCGTCAGAACACACCCAGAAAACAATGGCTGTTACAGTGGTACCTCGGGTTAAGTACTTAATTCGTTCTGGAGGTCCGTTCTTAATCTGAAACTGTTCTTAACCTGAAGCACCACTTTAGCTAATGGGGCCTCCCACAGCTGCCGCACTGCTGGAGCACAATTTCTGTTCTCATCCTGAAGCAAAGTTCTTAACCCGAGGTACTATTTCTGGGTTAGCGGAGTCTGGAACCTGAAGCGTATGTAACCTGAAGCGTATGTAACCCAAGGTACCACTATATAAGAAGAACAAATAGCAAGTACATTTTGGCTATTGATGGAGATGTAATTATGTACCCTCTTGACTCAGTGACAAATGTGTCACCTTCCCCCTTAAAATGTTCTTGGCTTTGCTATGCAATGGATTAAAACAATCAATAAGATATTCGTAACACCCCCAACTGCTGGAACTGGCATAGCCCCAAATCCTAGCCCTCAATAGGCAGACCATCTTATTCTATGCAATGTCTTGAACAGGTTTTATACATTAAGGTAGGTAGCCGTGTTGGTCTGACGCAGTCAAAATATATAAAAAAATTGTCCGGCAGCACCTTAGAGACCAACTAAGTTTGTTCTTGGTATAAGCTTTCGTGTGCATGCACAATTCTTCAGATACACTGAAACAGAAGTCACCAGACCCTTTATATATATATATAGGTTACTAGGAGATGGGTGATTGACTCAATGGGTATGGTAAACCTGTTGACGACTATTAATGACCACAATTAGTCCTACAGGGAAAAGCAAGGGATAATATGCAGATGATTAGCATATGTAATGAGACAGGAATCCAATATCTCTACTAAGACCAGGTCTCTCCATAGCTTTCAGTTTAGTGATAAGTTGTAATTCAGCAACTTCTCTTTATACAGCTTAACTTACACTAAAAGTATCACTGAGTAGCAATATAAACTTTGAGTCCCGGTCAGACACAGGTGTTGTGGGTAAGTGGTTCCGGCGTCCAGAAGATGGGAAGGTGGTCTGTTTTGGTTGGGGGGGGTCAAACGCCCTCTGATGGAGCAGGTACACAGCCTTGGGGTACTTCTGGGTTCATCACCAGTGGCTGTGAGTGCCTTCTGCTAACTTAGTAAAGCAATTTCCCAAGGTTTACTTTAAGCTGGAGAGGCACTGCTGAGGCACCTTTTTTCCACAAGATGGAAGGCTTTTAGTGCAGAACTAAATGTTGTGGAACTCCTTTTCCTACTACTATTAAGCAAGCACCATCAGTATTGTATTTCAGATGCCCGCTTAAGGCTCTTCTGTTTCCACAGGCCTTTTCTGATGTAAAGCTCAACCATCGATTGTTGTGTACCACCGTCCAGAAGTTGACTAAGTATTTTTAATGCTCTTTTATGGGTGCATTATGCCCACTGCCTACATGGTCCGTTTACTGTGCAGTAAGTAAGCCTATAAATAAACAAATAAAATATCCTCTAAAAGGGAACCATGAAACTCCCCACGATGCCTTCATTGTCGGAGCAGTTTGTTTCTCTTTTTCCTTTTTCAGTGGCAGGGCAGTGAAGAGGGTTGCGAGGCATCTCCCAGTGGCTGGTTTGAAGAGATAGCTTCTTTCGTGTTCAGTAATTTCTTTGCTCTCTTACTGTTTGCACTCTTGGCACCTCCTTTGCCGGATGAATTATGAAGACATTGTTCTGGCTGGGTATAAAAGGCAGTCTTGACACAATAAGACTGGGCTGGAGATTTACATTTTTCCCCTCCCAGGCCCTAGGGAGGGTTGGAGACTGGTTGGACTTCAAGCAGTAGAATACAGTAAATAGTTTCTTCTATTGTTCAGATCGCTTATCGTATTCTGCTCCCCCCCCCATAAATAAATAAAATAGAATCGCATCTTTATAACATTTAAACATGTATTTTTTAAAAAACAGGAAAATATGCTGACCATCTCAGTCAATCAAAAGATTGCTGGGCTGCAGAGATACAAACACAAAATGACTAACGTATCTGCAGAATGCATTCTGGCTATACATTGTCTGAATTTCTGCCTGATTTAGGCAGAGGGTCTAAATGTCAAACGCAGCCCAAGCACAGGCTAGAAGTCAGGGAGCGGAAGAGGACAATGTTGATCTGTTTTGCTGAATAAAACAGTGGCACCTCCTATTAGTGATACAATTTTCAGATTATTGACCATACATAGCTGTCAACTTACAGATTTGAAAATGAGGGACCAGCAGTCTCAAAAATAAGGGATTAGCAGCCAAAATAAGGGATTTTCCAAGCACAGGTATGTTTGACTTCTGAGCCCCTCTGAGCCAAAGGCAGAAAACCCAGCCATCAGACAAACGAAGCCTCAAGCGGTGGTTCCCACAGCGCAGCAACCCGGCAAAGGGGATGCAGCAAGGAAAAACAACGTCCCCTCTCCGCTGGGAAGCGCTGAGCAAAGGCGAGTCCCCAGCCAACGCGGCTGATTTGATCGGCACAAGGCATGCGAGCTCCAACCCCCAGTTGTTCTTAGACTCCTTATTGGGTGAGCAACGCAGCCAAGCAACACAGTTGGAGCCTCCCTCCTCCCTGGCCGGCAGGGAGCTGCTTCCTTTGAAACCAGGGAAATTTACGGGACATCATCAATAAGGGACAGCAGCGGGACACAGCGCTGGGATAAGGGACTTTCCCGCCAAATAAGGGACAGTTGACAGCTATGGAGGGAGCAGAATAGACTTGTCAGTCATGCATGACAACTCAATGTCCCTGGCAAGGCAGGGAATGGTTATTGGGTGGTTTCACCCAATGCAGAAATTTAATCAGCCACGAGAAACCTTTTTAAAATGCAGAGTTACTAATAACACCACTGGGTATTATTTTCAACTTTTGGAAAGTTCAAAACTTCCCTCATTATCTCAGCATTCCTTACAACAGTTTAGCAAAGCATCATTATTAATTTTTCCCCACATTGCAGATGGGCTTAAGAACATCCTGTAGGTTTACGGCAGAAGGTGAACAATTGTTTTAGCATTAAAAATCATGCTCTATTAACCTACCGCTAGTGGATTGCAGCATAAATCAAGTAGTAACGTATGAACTGAAATAAATTCTCATGAAACTATTCTGCAAGACAGACAGCTAGCATCAGCGAAGTGAACAGTGAAAACACAACTGCGACACTATCAAAATGGACATGCAGCGTCATCATTTCCACCTTACCTGGCCTCATCCTGTCCATCACCAGCTACAGATGAAAGAGACAGTCGGGGGCAACCAGAATACCTCACCCCAACCTGCCAAATGGCCTATCCTACTCTTATGCAGATGATCGCAGGTGTGGAAGGGACGAAGTGTAGCACAGCAATAAGGACCCCTGACCATTAGGTCCAGTCATGACTGACTCTGGGGTTGTGGTGCTCATCTCACTTTATCAGCCGAGGGAGCCGGCGTACAGCTTCCGGGTCATGTGGCCAGCATGTGGCTTCTGGTGAACCAGAGCAGCGCACGGAAACACCATTTACCTTCCCACTGGAGTGGTACCTATTTATCTACTTGCACTTTGACGTGCTTTCGAACTGCTAGGTTGGCAGGAGCAGGGACCGAGCAATGGGAGCTCACCCCGTCGCGGGGATTCGAACTGCCGACTTTCTGATTGGCAAGTCCTAGGCTCTGTGGTTTAACCCACAGCGCCACCCATGTCCCAGCACAGCGATAGAGTTTTGCATATAAAAAGTTTTATCCCAGGCAACCCCATTTAAAAGCATATTGCGAAGTATATCCCTCTCTGTGGAGAGCTCTGCTGCCAGACCAGGTGGGAAAACTGAACTAGATGGACCAAGACCCTACCTCACTATAAGGCAGCTTTATGTGTTAAAAGTTTGAGGAATACGGTGGAAACACATGGCACCCTGAAGGACAATTCTTGTTACAAACCAATAATCTCTCTAAAGTTTTATTGGGAAGTTTGCGCATTCCCTGCTCCTGCCAACTAGCAGTTCGAAAGCACACCAGTGCAAGTAGATAAATAGGTACCACTCTGGCGGGAAGGTAAACGGCGTTTCTGTGTGCTACTCTGGTTCGCCAGAAGCGGCTTAGTCATGCTGGCCACATGACCCAGAAGATGTACGCTGGCTCCCTTGGCCAGTAAAGCGAGATGAGCGCCACAACCCCAGAGTCGGTCACGACTGGACCTAATGGTCAGGGGTCCCTTTACCTAACATGGGGATTAGCAGCTAATAAAAGTTGGGGGCTCTTTTGTTCAGGGCTTCCATCTTGTTCCACCTTGTGGCAGGTGGGAGTCCTGTGGCGACAGTCTTCAATAAACATAAATGTATGAAATGTGAGAAGTTGTGATAAATATGAAAATTGTCAGATAGGCTGATGGAAGTCTAAAAGAATGTATAAGTTAAATTGGATGTTTAATTATAAATAGATCGGTTATTGGAAATTTGAATAAAAATTAATTTCAAAAAAAGAAAGAAAGAAAGCACACCAGTGCAAGTAGATAAATAGGTACCACTCTGGTGGGAAGGTAAACATCGTTTCCGTGTGCTACTCTGGTTTGCCAGAAGCGGCTTAGTCATGCTGGCCACATGACCCAGAAGATGTACGCTGGCTCCCTTGGCCAGTAAAGCGAGATGAGCGCCACAACCCCAGAGTTGGTCACGACTGGACCTAATGGTCAGGGGTCCCTTTACCTTTACCTAACATGGGGATTAGCAGCTAATAAAAGTTTGGGGGCTCTTTTGTTCGGGGCTTCCATCTTGTTCCACCTTGTGGCAGGTGGGAGTCTTGTGGCGACAGTCTTCAACAAAGACCAAGCCTACTGGCTGCTGTTTTGCTCTGGTATTCCTGGCTGGTGCCCTTGTTTTTTTCGTCCAAGGGAGCCCTCAGATTTCTCCGTTAACAGTGCTCTGTAACTAAGGGAGGTTTGGAGCCTTCCGCAAGCCAAGCATCTCACTCTCTAGCTCCTCACTCTCTAGCTCACAATAAAAGGATCCTGACAGTGCCTTGTTTAGTGGTAAATTCCCTTTTTTGTGTAAAAGGCAATGCTTCCCGGATGTCTCTCCTCCCACTCCTAAGTCTGGTTCAGATCCACTGCCACCAAAGGCAAAATAATTCTAATGCAAACGTTTTCTTTCTGCGCCTGTGTGTCTGTCAGTCTGACCTGCCTGCCTCTCTGCCTTTGTCTCTATCTCTCTGTGTGTGACAGAAATCAATTACTCCCTCCGCCCGTGCCCGAAACCCTCTTACAACTCTACCGCTTCTTGAGATTACAGATGAAAAGAGGGAGGTGAGGAAGACGATTCTCAGAAGAAATACCTCCTCCTGAATGGTTAGACATCACAGGAAATACCATATTTAAAACACGCAAAGAGCCCATACTTTCCTGGGTCATCTGCTATTTAAAACACCCAGCTCTGAACTCAAGATAGGAGCCTCCTCACGAAAACATTGATAAAAATGGAGAATATTTAAAGAATATTTGAAGAACCATGGTATAAATAGTAATCTCCTGGCAGACCTAGACTGAGCCTTGTAGTATATAAAGGTAATTGACAATTTACATAGAAATACGATAAAAAATAGAAGAAATAAGTAACTGTGTGGTAAAAGTGTATTTAACAGATAACATACAATGAGAATGTTTGGAAGTCTCAACTACTTTTTCTTCTTCTTTATTTTTATTTATTTTATTTATTTCACTTTTTCATAAATTGTAGTGTCGTGTGTATTGTGAGGTATACAAAGTATCTTTGCTTCAGTTGCTATCAATTTCTTTTTTGTTACAAACGAAAACAGAGAGCGTTGTATAAATGTTGTATAAATGTTTATTGGGGAGTTAAAAAAAAAATCTATAAAAATTGCAAGGCGTTCGGGATCCAAGGTACTGATTTCTTTCGAGAATCACTGAAGCTGCCTCTTCCTTAATTTGTTTCTCTGCTCTCTGCTCTCTATTCCTCCTCCATATGCTGCTGATGTTTTGGCGGCAGCAGGCAACATGATGGGGCAGAGGCAGCTTACCTGACCTCCCAGCAGGTGAGTCGCTGCTGCTTACAGGGAGAAATGGGGCAGCACTGAGCAAACGCGGCGGCAGGAAGACCAAATGGGCTCCATTTGTGTGTTTGCACCACACGGAGGTAGGTTACTGCTGCATTGCTCCTACACTTTCCAGTAAGCAGTGACTTATCTGCCACACGACTGTGCTTTGATATCTCTTTAGTCTTACACGAACATCCCCTTGCTGCCAACGGTGCAAAGTGAACTCAGCAACTATTCATACTCCTTTTTCGAAGCACAGGGCCAACGTTGCTCCTAGCATAATGTGCTTTTAGCACAGAACCAACTCCTAATTCCAAAAAACTACTGTGAAACTATCGCAAGAAAAGTACACATGCTGCTATCTGCTGACTTTTCACATGCACCCACAAATCCCACATAGAAAATCCCACCAAAAGAGGAGAACCACAGAATTTTATAGGTTCCATCAACTTGTCCTAGGGTTGCAAACTGCAGAAGGGAGCAGGCATCTGAAAGATAATAATCTCCATGCCAATATTTAGAAAGCTTCTTGAGTTAACGCCACTTAATCCTCAAGTAGCTAGAAAAGAGCAGTGTGCTAGGATTAGCTGGGAAATAATTCTATTACCACCAGAATGTTCCCTCTTACAATCAGTAGAGAATAGACAACCAACAAGTGCCATAAACACTGGCAAATTTCTCTAGTGGTATTAAATAATCTCAGTAATTGGTCACAGATTGTTACAGGGTTGCCACATCTAAGACTGCACATCTTAGATATTTCTTACAGTGAAATATCTGGATTTCTGTAGCTGCCTGTTTAATATGGGGTTTGTTTGTGTAATCAAAACTAGACTCCCCCTCCCCCGCATGTTTGATATCTGATGCGCCCAAAAGATGTTAAAGCAAAGATTATGGGATAAGGCACACAGTGACTTGCGATCTCGATCACACGCACTCTGTAGTCCGCTGGCAGTAGGAGTACAATATGGGTATGTCTTTAAGTTAACGTCTTACATTAAAAACCTGACAGTACCAAACTATCGAAGGCTTTTCACCAAAGCCAGACTAAAGGTCTTTCCTTCTGCAGTGTTGGATGGCAGGTTGAGAGGTGTTCCCTATCAGGACAGACTTTGCTCGTGTGCTCAAGACATCGATTCCACAAAACATCTCTTGTTGCATTGTGCAAAATATGAGCAAGCCAGGGCTGAACTGATACTACCCTTGCTGGTACCTTTCCCAGGAAAATCACAGGCTCACTATGTCAGGTTCCTATTGGAAGACCGGACAAATGCTAGAACATTAGCAGTGGCAAAGTTTTTATCGGTGGTTGCAAGAACAAATAATCCCTATATTCTGAACAAATGCTTGTTTAACCTGGAGGTAGGCTGTATGAATTGTGTATTGCTTTGTAATGATTTGTTGGGTCTCTGGACCGTAATAAAGATTGATGATGAAGATGATGATGATATCTGATGAATTACAAAGATTTGCATTGCCTGATCATTTCTACACATCTTCGTCCAGAACGAGATGCTAAAACGGTAACTGACAGGCTACTGGCAAAAACAGCAGCTTCACATCTTATTTTGCCCACCTCCCGGCAGTATTTAGTAATGCAAAATGTGTGATGACACCACTGTGTTCCAAGTTTCACCATATCTGCTTTACTTCACTGGTTAGTGGTAATAGGGAAGAGAAACCTGCAACATGATGGTGCCATAGCTGTCAACTGTCCCTTATTTGGCAGGAAAGTCCCTTATCCCAGCGCCGTGTCCCGCTGCTGTCCCTTATTGATGATGTCCCTTAAATTTCCCGGGTTTCAAGGAAGCAGCTCCTCTCCCTCCCTCCCTGCCAGTCAGGGAGGAGGGAGGCTCCAACTGTGTTGCTTGGCTGCGTTGCTCACCCAATAAGGAGTCTAAGAATGACTGGGGGGTGGAGCTTGCATGCCTTGTGCCGATCAAATCAGCCGCATTACCTGGGGTCTCACCTTTGCTCAGCGCTTCCCAGCAGAGAGGTGATGGTGGTTTTCCTTGCTGCATCCCCTTTGCCGGGTTGCTGCGCTGTGGGAACCACCGCTTGAGGCTTTGTTTGGCTGCTGGCTGGGCTTTCTGCCTTTGGCTGGGAGTGGCTCAGAAGCTGAACATAGCTATGCTGGGAAAATCCCTTATTTTGGCTGCTGATCCCTTATTTTCGAGGCTGCTGGTCCCTTGTTTTCAAATCTGTAAGTTGACAGCTATGGATGGTGCCTAACTAAGCATTACTGGGGGTAAGAAAAGAGACAACACATCACTGCTATCAGTGGCAGTTGTGACTCTACTATGCATAAGCCTGGCGTTAAAAATTGGTATAAGAAAAAGAAACACAAGGCACAACCCTCAAGGGTCATGTCATGTCACACACAGAGAAATCTTACAGGTATTTTACATGTAACCAGCTTCATGTAGTTTCTCAAATGCAGCAGTTACACACAGAGAACTCAATCTAGATATAGTTGCTTTCAGTACAGCATGCACATCCCATGAAAGTACAGTGGTACCTCAGGTTAAGTACTTGATTCGTTCCGGAGGTCTGTACTTAACCTGAAACTGTTCTTAACCTGAAGCACCACTTTAGCTAATGGGGCCTCCTGCTGCCGCCGGAGCGCGATTTCTGTTCTCATCCTGAAGCAAAGTTTTTAAACTGAAACACTATTTCTGGGTTAACGGAGTGTAACCTGAAGCGTATGTAACCTGAAGCGTATGTAACCTGAGGTACCACTGTATCAGGAAATATGGATTCCCAACCATGTTGCCATGAGGATAGAAATGCAGGTTTTAAAACAACAACAACACAGAAGGGTGTTTTACTGCAGTCCTATGCATAGGGACGCAGGTGGTGCTGTGGGTTAAACCACAGAGCCTAGGACTTGCCGATCAGAAGGTTGGCGGTTTGAATCCCCACAACGGGATGAGCTCCCGTTGCTCTGTTCCTACTCCTGCCAACCTAGCAGTTCGAAAGCACGTCAAAGTGCAAGTAGATAAAAAGGTACCAGTCGGGCGGGAAGGTAAACGGCGTTTCCATGTGCTGCTCTGGTTCACCAGAAGCGGCTTAGTCATGCTGGCCACATGACCCGGAAGCTGTCTGCGGACAAACGCCGGCTCCCTCAGCCTATAGAGCAAGATGAGCGTGCAACCCCAGAGTCTGTCACGACTGGACCTAATGGTCAGGGGTCCCTTTACCTTTACCTGTTCTATGCTATAATGTGGAACTTGCAAATTTAAATTTAACGACTATATATACATGTTGATTTAGTAGCATAGTGATACACAAGCCAGTTTAAGCAGGTTCACAACCTCTTTATGTTTAGGATTTAGCAGCTTAGCCCCAGATATACTTGTTTAGTTGTATTTTCCAATAAAATTAGGGGAGAGGAATATTCTGCTAATATTTCAGCGGCTGGTTGCTACTTAAATGGTACATTTTCAATAAACAAATCAAAGATTTTGGAAGATGCTCGTTTTAATAGTGGCAATGCGGATAAACCATAATATGTTCAGTTTCATCTACTTGTCCAAATGAACCATGAACAATATGGTTGAAAGGTATCCTTGATAGGTGCTGCCTTGTAGACAAGTGTTTGGAATGTTATCCATTAATTAACAATTTTGCCCAAGATTTATATTCTAGGAATTATTTCTCTATTCCAAAACTCTGCAGTGTGGCAAAAGGAGCTTGCCACTTCACCCTGTTGAAAGCTTTTTCTGCATCAATGAACCTCAATGCAGCAACTTCCTTTGTCTCCTTGCATTGGTTAATTATTGATCGGCCTCTTCTAGTGTCGGCTGATAATTGTAGCCCTCAAAGCCAGATTGCTCCTAATACACATTATTACCAGTTACGTATATTGTTTAACACATTAGCCTACAGCAAGATATATTATAATCCGGACGTAAAAGTGAAATTTATATATGTGTTAGGGTCTTTCTCTGGTCTGTGTAAAAACATAGTTCTTCTTAACATCATTTCAGAATGCTGAATCTCTCCAAACATTTGTATGGAGTTTTGTTGGTGGTTGATTCAAAGTACAGTGGTACCTCAGGTTACAGACGCTTCAGGTTACAAACACTTCAGGTTACAGACTACACTAACCCAGAAATAGTGCTTCAGGTTAAGAACTTTGCTTCAGGATGAGAACAGAAATCGTGCTCCAGCGGCGTGGCGGCAGCAGGAGGCCCCATTAGCTAAAGTGGTACCTCAGGTTAAGAACAGACCTCCAGAATGAATTAAGTTCTTAACCTGAGGTACCACTGTATCAGAAAAGGTTTTAGAATATTCACAAAGCAAGCCAACCAATTCACAAGTTACAGTATATTGCTTTGAGCTTTAGAATGGTCGGAGACCTCTGCCTCAACTAAAATTAAATATAAGAAGCATTTATTAATATTATTTAATCTAGGTTGGGGAAAAGCTTCTAATATTTCTTATATCAGTAGTATTAGATAGATACAGATCTCTATTTTTTTTTTATAAAAAAAAACACCAAAAAAGAACCAATGATCATTTTTTTCATTATTCTGCATTGGCCTCTGCGTCTTACGATTTCTCGTAGCATGAAACAGTCTTTTTTCATTCTTTGGTAATAAATATATTGAGCTAGATATTTTCCGCTTTGATTCCATTTTCAAATAATTTTTGTTTGACTAAGCTCAATGCTTTTGCAGTTCTGTATGTGTTGACTTTACATACTTAAAACATAACTTTAGTTCATTGGAGATTTTAGAATCAACTTTCTAATTCTATAGAAATTCTATGGCTGATATCCAATATTATTCATACTCAGACTAAGAATTCGGTTGGTCCTCTCTGGATATGACTTAGTTGGATACCATCCTAAATCTTCAATTTTAGATATGAAGTTTTGTTCATTCTATTTATGTTACTTATTGAAGTAAGCAAATATATGAATAAAAGGCCTCCACCAAAATAGGTTTTGTTTGCATCACAAATTAACTCCCGTCAAAAGTATTCATGCACTTTTCTAACTGATTTCAGAACAAACTTTTGTTCTTCCAACAACAATAACAAAGCAAAAACCACTTTCTATCAACAGCAGCAATTTTACAAATTATACACTTAATATTTACATGAACAAGATCTGGCAGGGCGGGCAGGGGGACACAAACCAGTTTCCACCAAATTTATACGAACAAAAAGTTCTATGTCACATCAAAACAATTTGTTTAAGTTTGGAAAACACACACACAGAGAGTATATATATAACAAGCCAGATGTTTTCTTTAAAGCAGGGAGAAAACTCATCTCATCTTCAGTTGTATGGTTTATATTTCTAGCAGCAGTTCCATTTCTAGAGATGAATTTGTATTGTTTCCCAAATGTTTACACATCAGCTAATTATTCATCAATTTCCAAAACAGGGACTAATTATCCACCAGTAATTACTGCCTCAACTGCTCTTTGACCTGAGCTGCTGGAAAGAAAACCGTTTGCAACAGTGCCTTCTTGTGTAGAAAGGATCCAGCAAACGCTGGATGGTCTGAAATTATAATCATCAGCTGATGTCTGGGTATGTGTGTGTGTCGTCAACTCATAACCATACTTCTCTGACTCACTATTTTATCTTCCGCTTCCTTCCATTTAAGCAACGTAAAAAGGGTAACAAAAAACAAAATCCAGATTTACATAAGATGCACCCACAGCCATGTTACAAAACTGGTATACCAGGACTTCCTCTCTTCATATGTCCTCCTCGGAGACCCTCCATCAGCTCCATAGGGTTGGGGAGCGGGGAGGGGACCCCCAGAACAGATTTTGGTTGTGTGCAAAGGGAGGAGAGAGAAGATATGTTGTGGAAGTGGAAGTCCCACTGCAAACTGGACAACTTCGCTGCCTACAACCAATAGTATCTTAGCAATTCTTACAACAATCCTGTAAAGTAGGCCAACTCCATATCGCAGAAAAGTGAGGCTGGGAGATAATTACTTGAGTTCACTTCGTGAGTTCATTACACCTCTCTTATTACAGTTTTCTCACCTTAGACATGACTTACTTACTTTATCAAACCTTTATTAGGCATTATGGAAATAAAACCTTAAAAGAGAAAGTAACATATAAAAGCCTTGAAATATATATAAAAAAGGCAGCAGTTTGCTAAGTACATATATATATATACATATAGAGTCAGTGGTTTTCCTTGTTAACCTGCTCCTTGGAGGACTGCTGCCAAAAACTCGGCTACCCCCGCCGTTACCCTTTGGTCAACGTCGGATAGGTAGAATCCCACACATTCACCTTGCTGCGGTTCCAGACCACCCAAAAGAGGGGACAGCACGTGTTGACGGAGCGTACTGTACAATGGGCAATGAAGGAGAATATGCTCTACAGTGTCCGGGACATTCATAGAGCATCTGCAGAGTCTCTTGTTTCTAGGAATGTTTTGATATCTTCCCCTGACAAATGCTGAGGGAAAAACATTCAAGCGGGCCAGCATAAAAGCCCTACGTTGGGCTGGGATTATTAGTTTGGTGACGTAATTGGCTCTGCTATCTAAGATATTTAATTCATAGAATATGGGGGAGCAAATTTTGTTTACAGCTGCCATAATATTTTGTCTCTCGACATCCTTTAGTCTAGTTAGGATATTATGGGAAATATATTGCTCATTAGAATTGTACAGGGACTCCAGCTCGACGCCTAAAGATTCAATCTTTTTTTCGAGGTGCTGATACCATCTTGATTTATAGGAGTCTTTGAGCAAATCAGCGAGCAGACTTGATGGAGGGCAGCGGAAGTGGCAGCGTAACCAATACTTTATTGAGGTGGACCATGCCCAATATTCCATTGTGTGTATGCCTATTTCTGCACACATTGTTTCATATTTGATCATAGCTGGGAGTCCAAGAATACGTCTCAGAAAGCTAGAGTGAATCTTTTTTAAATCATTGTTATATGCTTGGACCCATAGCGGGATTCCATAGAATATCTGGGATTGCACTTTTGTTTGAAATATCTGATTTGCCGCAGGAATAAATTGAAATATATGCCTCTCATTGGGACGCAGGTGGCACTGTGGGTTAAAGCCTCAGCGCCTAGGACTTGCCGATCGAAAGGTCGGTGGTTCGAATCCCTGCGGCGGGGTGCGCTCCCGCTGCTCGGTCCCAGCGCCTGCCAACCTAGCAGTTCGAAAGCACCTCCGGGTGCAAGTAGATAAATAGGGACCGCTTACCAGCGGGAAGGTAAACGGCGTTTCCATGTGCGGCTCTGGCTCGCCAGAGCAGCGATGTCACGCTGGCCACGTGACCCGGAAGTGTCTCCGGACAGCGCTGGCCCCTGGCCTCTTGAGTGAGATGGGCGCACAACCCCAGAGTCTGTCAAGACTGGCCCGTACGGGCAGGGGTACCTTTACCTTTACCTTTATATGCCTCTCATTGCAATGATGACGGGGGAGAGAGCCCGCTACTAGCACTTTGTGTGTGTCAAAGTAAAGGTAAAGGGACCCCTGACCATTAGGTCCAGTCGTGACCGACTCTGGGGTTGCGGCGCTCATCTCGCTTTATTGGCCGAGGGAGCCGGCATACAGCTTCCGGGTCATGTGGCCAGCATGACTAAGCCGCTTCTGGCGAACCAGAGCAGCGCACGGAAACGCCGTTAATCTTCCCGCTGCAGCAGTACCTATTTATCTACTTGCACTTTGACGTGCTTTCGAACTGCTAAGTGGGCAGGAGCTGGGACCGAGCAACGGGAGCTCACCCCGTTGCGGGGATTCGAACCGCCGACCTCCTGATCAGCAAGTCCTAGGCTCTGTGGTTTAACCCACAGCACCACCCATGTCCTTGTGTCAAACTACCCCTCAAACAGAAGAAAATGGCACAAATAGGCTCCAAAGCAACTTCAACATTTGTCAGCAACTGGAAGAGGTTACAACATCTGGAAATCAGTTATGCCATTCTTTCGGAGAGAACATTTTGCAGACGTGGGCAGTCAGAAAATCGTCACCTCATTACTTTTAAGTAATGCCAGTGCAAATTGCTAAGGCATTCACCAGTTTCTGTTAGTTTTCGGCGAAAGGTATGGATTCTCTAGAGCCTTCTCTATTGACTTCTCAGAGCTTGCAAACGACAGTCCTCTTTCAGCAAGGCTTCTAAAAAATTTATACCATCTGGTATCTGCCTTAGAACTGAATCGATTTTATGTATCTGCTATTGGGTGTTTTGAACGGTTTCTATATTTCTATATATTTATAACTGTTTTTATATCTGCAATTGTTTTAGCTGTTTTTATACGGTGGTACCTCGGGTTAAGAACTTACTTCGTTCTGGAGGACCGTTCTTAACCTGAGGTACCACTTTAGCTAATGGGGCCTCCCGCTGTCGCTGCACCACTGCCGCACGATTTCTGTTCTCATCCTGAAGCAAAGTTCTTAACCTGAGGTACTATTTCTGGGTTGGTGGAGTCTGTAACTGTTAAGTTGTGAGTGAATATATCAGATGACACAGCGATTCTTCAAACAGCTCTTGTTTATTCCGAGGCCAGAACAGAACTGAACTGAAGAGCTCAGTCAGCCTGCTTATATAGAGCTCCAGAACAACGTAACTGTAGCTACTTTCTAAAACTATCCAATCACTGAATGTCACTTTTGATCCTTCATTTGCATACAAACTATCCAATCACTGAGCGTCACTTTCGATCCTTCATTTGCATAACTATCTACAGTATCCCCCTGCTGGCCCAGGGTGAGAACTTCAGTACATAACAGTAACCTGAAGCTTTTGTAACCTGAAGCGTCTGTAACCCGAGGTACCAGTGTATACGCAACTGTTTGATGTATGCTATTGTAGTGTGATTCACTTTGGGGTACCTTGTAGAAGTGATTCCTCTGCAGCCTCCCCTTTCCCTTCACTGGGATGTGACACTACCTTAAAAGTTGGCAAAGCCTTATAATACTGGACCTGAAAAAACTACTGTTGCAAGACTGGATCCCGTACCGGTGAAAAATCACCTGGGGAGAGGAGCTGCAGAGAAACAGTGGGAGAAAAAAAGGATGGGAATTCTTTTATCTGTGTTTTGCCAGCATTTGACGACTTCTCTGTTTAAACAAGCCTTTGATTTGGTTGCTGCTTAATTTTATTAACAGCTCGCCTTGGTCTATAAGGCCCCATATTAAATGCTCTTTTTGTTCTTAATTATGGGAAGGAAAGCTTGGGCAATGGATCGTTCCCTCCCCCTTCTGCAGTCCCCACAACTCACCCACCCTCCAAAAATTAAACTCCAGAGGATCAGGGTGAACTATCCAATGTTGTGAGCTATGTCGTACAGGGCTGCAGCAGAGGGGAGAGGGAATTGGCCCAAAATCAGGGACAAGAATGTGGCACTCTGCAGCAGCAAGATACCTCCAACCTCTGTGGGATGCGGGTGACGCTGTGGTTTAAACCACAGAGCCTAGGGCTTGCCGATCAAAAGGTTGGCAGTCCGAATCCCTGCAATGGAGTGAGCTCCTGTTGCTCAGTCCCAGCTCCTGCCAACCTAGCAGTTCGAAAGGACATCAAAGTGC
Organism: Podarcis melisellensis; assembly: GCF_964234715.1. Taxonomy (NCBI): domain Eukaryota; kingdom Metazoa; phylum Chordata; class Lepidosauria; order Squamata; family Lacertidae; genus Podarcis; species Podarcis melisellensis. The sequence goes on along the minus strand of NC_138528.1, from coordinate 127,166,727 downwards.
AAGTAGATAAATAGGTACTGCTCCAGCGGGAAGGTAAACGGCGTTTCCGTGCGCTGCTCTGGTTCACCAGAAGCGGCTTAGTCATGCTGGCCACATGACCCAGAAGCTGTACACCGGCTCCCTCGGCCAAAAAAGCGAGATGAGCGCCGCAGCCCCAGAGTCAGCCACGAATGGACCTAATGGTCAGGGGTCCCTTTACCTTTTACTGTGGGGCAAAGTTAAAGATCTGCTGTGGGAGCTACCTGCTACTTGCCAGACACTGAGTACGGCCCTTTTTAAAATTATTTTTTGTAGTTTGTTAGCAACTTTGGGTGCATCCTTTCAGAGGGGAAATGTAAGATATGAATGTTTGCTTGTATGTATAAATGATTGAGCGGTGCTCTCCCAGCTGCCTTGGAGAAGCAGTAACATGCATTTGGAGATACGTGGGTTGAGACAGAACATGTAGCTCAGTGACTATATGGTAACAGTACTCTCAACGATTTCCTGCCCTATGCCGATAACATCTGCTAGTGAAATCAAAGCGAGCAGTAGGACTTTATCATATCAAGGAGGGCATTTGAAGAAATGGCTTCCAGAAAGCTGTTATAGCTCAGTTGGTTCAGTCAGAGGCTTCAACAGGAATCTTGAGGAAGTCATTTATATACCTAAGAGCTGGACATGTTTCTTGGAGTAGACCTTACCGACTTCAGTCTGACTCACTTCCAAATTAAAATGCTGAGAATCTCACCCTCTCTCTCTGTCTTTGTAAACAGCACCCTGCCTCATTGGATTCAATTTTCCCATGTATGAACCTTGGGCGGCAACACTGTGTAACTCAGTTGTGATGTGTTGGCAAACTGTGAAGACTGGATGTTGTGAGAGAATCGGATACAGAGCCATAATAAGATGCAATCTAGTGCAGCGATGGGACGTGGGTGGCGCTGTGGGTTAAACCACAGAGCCTGGGACTTGTCAATCAGAAGGTTGGCAGTTCAAATCCCCGCCACGGGGTGAGCTCCCGTTGCTCGGTCCCAGCTCCTGCCAACCTAGCAGTTCAAAAGCACGTCAAAGTGCAAGTAGATAAATAGGTACCGCTCCAGCGGGAAGGTAAACGGCGTTTCCGTGCGCTGCTCTGGTTTGCCAGAAGCGGCTTAGTCATGCTGGCCACATGACCCGGAAGCTGCACGCCAGCAACCCCAGAGTCGGTCACGACTGGACCTAATGGTCAGGGGGCCCTTTACCTTTAGTGCAGCAATGGGGAACCTGTGGTCCTCTAGCTATTTCTGGACTACAACTCCTATCATCCCTGACCACTGGACATGCTTGCCTGGACCTGATGGGACTTAGAGGGCAACGGCATATTGGGAGCCACCAATTTGCAATCCCTGGCCTAGTGGATGGGGTCCAAAAGAATGGCCAAAAAATGACAGCCACAGAATGCCTCTTCCTGTATAGCTTTCCACACTATCTACAATATACGGGCCCTTAAAACAAGCTGGGATGGAATAATTAAGCAGCGACATTAACACACTGAAAGAAGAAAGAGATTGGGTTTTAAATCAATGCTGTTAATATACTCTGGGGGCAGCTGATCTATTTTCCAGGATCAAGACAGCTGTTTTAAAGAACAATGCATTATATACCTAATGCAGGCTACATTCAAAGTCTGCTTTCTCAAGCCTCAACACTACTAGACTTTCAAAGATTTGGTCACTAGACAGCAGCATGATGTGCAACATAATTTTCGTCCTGGTCCTTTTAACAAAAGCACACTTCTCTTTGGGGTGAACACTCCTGTCTGGAATTCCCGACGGAAGTCACCAACTTTTCATCTCATAATATCCCTTTGGCTATAGCCACCCATTCTCAACAGCCCTTTGGGGAACCTATGGTCCCGAGAGATCATGTGTCCTCTTTTTGGCATGTTACCACCAGAGGGGGCTGCAAGCTACACATGTGAGTAGGAGAATTCCAGAGGCAGGGTGGACGCTGGATTGCTCATAACTCAATTGAATGTCATGTTCGGTAAATGATGACGGGGGGGGGGGCATGCTGGGCTGTGTGTTTTTTGTTTTTTTTAATGGATCCGTTCTTCGAAATGTCTTTGTTTGCAGAGAGAGAGATTGAGAGAGAGACTGTTCCGCTGTGATGTGGCATGAGCATGTTTATGCAAGGCAGACTTGGGATGCAAAGCCCACTGAACACCCAATACAATCCTTCAGCAGGATGATTAGTCTAGTGTGGAACAGTGGGTGGCACGTTTCGGCAACATTAATTCAGAAATTGGACGGGCGGGGAGGTGGGCTGAGAGGAGCGATGATGCACACACAGGAATGCCAAAGCGAAACTTTGAATTTGAAAGATGCTGTGGGTGGGAGCGAGGGAATGGAAAAGGTGGGCCCTTTCTGTGCAGTGATTCACATACGGATGAGGTTTCAGAGTCAGATTTTCCAATGCTGGCAGCGGGCAATGGACCAAGAAGCAGCGATCACAGAAGAACTGACTGGGCCGGACAGCTACGTGACCAAGCGGGTCTTTCTTTTGCGAAAGGGGGGCAAATAAGTCGCCGCCGTCCCCCTCACCCTTCTCCAGGGAGGCTTGCCTGAGCCTCTCCCGAGATCAAAAATAAACCTTGGCATGGGGCTTTTTTGCCCGATGTAACGTGACAGAATGGCAACCTTTTAAAGGAGCAGAATGCTCTTTTCAAACTCCCGGTTCAAATAGCAGATACCCAATCCCCACGGCACGGAGGGGGCTGAAGAGCAGCCGTAGGAAAACGGCAGCTGCACTCGCAGGGAGAAATGGCAAGCAGACAGGGGCTATTACAGTTATTTCCGAATAGTTTGGCACGCCTCTAATCAGAGCTTCTGTCCCCCCCCCCCCAATCCCCTTTTGCTCTTGGTTTACTGCTGTGTCATTGCTTCTGAAGGGCAGCAGTGCAGACAATGGCTCAGCTTCCAGCCTTCATTTGAGAAAAGTGCCCATCCTGCAAATATTAAGGGTCCCGGCTGCGCCGATCGCGAACACACACAGGGCACAAGAACAGGAGGAAGCCAATTTTCTTGGTTTTTGAAGTGCTTTCCAAAACTAAGGAGCTTTCCTGGAGCAGAAATGGAAGCCGTGGGGGTGAAAGTTGCTTTGATTGTGCCAAGTTGATTCCATTCATGGTGGGGAAGGGGAAGGCAAGAGTCTTTTCCTAATAGAGAACCCTCCCCTCTGAGATTAACTGTTTGAATGAATGAATGAATGAAATGTGCCCCCATAAAAAAGTGGACCCAAAGGGGAACGTGAATAGCACACTCGATTTAACCTGCGATGGCAGTCGTGCAAATCGCACCTTTGTCTGCAGAGAATGCAAAACTAGACCTGTGCCAACTATTTCTCAATCTGTGTTTTTTTTATTAGATGGAAACCATTAAGCCATTTTGACGGGGTGGAGGTCAAAGCCATTTTGATGGGGTGATGTCACCTGGGGCATGAGGTTGCTTGAGATTAAGGGCAAATAAACTAAACACTTTGCTGAAAATATGAAGCCATTTTCTATTTAGCCATAATGAAAACTACATTACATTTATTTATTTGCTTACTTGCTTGTTTACTTACTTACTTACTTACTTATCTATTTATTTCCCACCCACCCATCTGGCTGGGTTTCCCCAGCCACTTTGGGCGACTTCCAACAAAAGATTTAAAATACATTAAAACATCAGTCATTTAAAACTTCCCTAAACAGGGCTGCCTTCAGATGGCTTCTAAAAGTCAGATAGTTGTTTATTTCCTTGACAGGAGGACACTCCACAGGGCGGGCGCCACCACCGAGAAGGCCCTCTGCTTGGTTCCCTGTAACTTCACTTCTCGCAGTGAGGGAGCTGGACCTCAGTGTCCAGGCTGAACTATGGGGATGGAGACGTTCCTTCAGGTCTATAGGGCCGAGGCCATTTAGGGCTATAAAGGTCAGCATATCTTGAATATCTTGTAATATCTGATTGCAAGTATTTGTCTTTGAAGGATTAATATCTTTATTCTATGAAACTATACTAATTACACGCAATCACATTGCAGCCCCAACGCAGCAAGGCCAATTAACATTTCCACAAGCGAATGAGTCCCTCATCATAGCACCGCAAACAGTATCAGATAAAGTTTAACAGCAACTTACAGTGCAGTTAATACACAGGTGTGCTTTTTAAACACTTTGCATATGTGTTTTGAAAAGGTAAACAAGGGCACTACCGAAGCAACATGAAATCTTGCAGTGCCCACATGACATCTGCTTTATCAAAATGTCATCTCCTATTCCACCACCACCACCCGCATTTGGATTTACTGTTTCCATTGGTTTGTTGTTGTTGTTGTTGTTGTTTACCTCTCGAATTTTCAAAGGAAATAGTAAAACTAGATTATATGAGAAAATTACACTGTCTGGCATTTTGATTAAGGTAACACTGTGGAAACACGGCGCCAAATCTGCATCCATGAGCAGCACCAAATTCTCAAGAAATAGCCATGTCAAAGTGCCGCAAAGTGAATTTAACAAAGTTGAAAGGCCACAGATTTATGCTGACCACATTAAACCCAGATACGTTAGACAGACCTTCTGTAATAAGCTTCTCTTCCCACTAGGATCACACCATCCTCTCCCAACAGACATTCTCCCACCATTTCATGAGCTTCCTCTTGCATTACGTTTTAAATTTAGTTGTCAATTCTTTCTTTAGTGCCAGAGTGTAGATCTCCCATTATTCTTTGTTCTGAAAAGGGGAACAGCACCATAGCAGCAAAGCTATACTTGAAACTGTAAGAAGGATAGGATGCTGCCAGAGGTTTATCAGTCCAAACCTTAACTGCAGTTTGTCTGAATTGACAAACCATGGTTTGTGATCCACCAGTAAATGAGAATGAGAAACCATGGTTTGAAACTGGCTTGTACACCACAGTTTGGAGCAACTATAATTTGACATGTGTGAACTATATCATAGTTATGGCTGCTGTGCCGCCTCAACAAGATTTTGATTCGTTGACAGGAGAGTGCTGAACAGCTTTAAATCATGCTTTGTGTTGGTGTTTTTTCCCCCCTGTCTTTAAAAAGATATTTATTGAAGTTTCAAAAGTTATACAAAAAAAGTAATAAAAACAAAACACAAACACAAAAAATAACAAATATAAAAAACAAAATACAAAACTAAAAACCATTTAAAAACAAGTAAAGTTTCGTTCCCTTATTTTCTTATAACTTACTTCCCCGACCTCCTCATACCTCCCCTTTCTGTATTCCAATTTCTAATTATTAATTCAACAAATCCTCTCCCTTAATTTTCATTTAATTTTCAACCTTTCTTTTCTTTTTACTTAATCATTACAGCTGAAAACCACTTAATTTCTAAACCAACATCATTCTAACATTCATTAATTTTGCAATGTTTCCTAAGATAGTCCTTAAATTTCTTCCAATCTTCTTCCGCCGTCTCTCTTCCCTGGTCTCGGATTCTGCCAGTCATTTCTGCCAGTCCCATATAGTCTATCACCTTCATCTGCCATTCTTCCAAGGTGGGTAGATCTTGTGTCTTCCAATACTTTGCGATGAGTATTCTTGCTGCTGTTGTAGCATACATAAAGAATGTTCTATCCTTCTTTGGCACCAATTGTGTTGGTTTATGGCAGGGGTAGGGAACCTAAGGCCCGGGGGCCGGATGCGTCCCAATCGCCTTCTAAATCTGGCCCATGGACAGTCCAGGAATCAGCGTGTTTTTACAGGAGTAGAATGTGTCCTTTTATTTAAAATGCATTTCTGCGTTATTTGTGGGGCATAGGAATTTGTTCATTTTTTATTTTTTCTCCCAAAATATAGTCCGGCCCACCACATGGTCTGAGGGACGATGGACCGGCCCACAGCTTTAAAAGGTCGCTGACCCCTGGTTTATGGTTAGCAGAAACCATGACTTGATGTCTGAAATAAGCCCATGTTCTTGCCATGTAGAAGAACCCCCCCCCCCTGCTGTTTTTACTTGAATTGCCTTTGGTGGTTCCTACTAGTTTTAGAAAGGTCCATATAGTAAAAGCTATGGTTTTCCCAGTAGTGATGTATGGGAGTGAGAGCTGGACCATAAAGAAGGCTGATTGCCAAAGAATTGATGCTTTTGAATTATGGTGCTGGAGGAGACTCTTGAGAGTCCCATGGACTGCAAGAAGAACAAACCGATCCATTCTTTAGGAAATCAGCCCTGAGTGCTCACTGGAAGGACAGATTGTGAAACTGAGGCTCCAATACTTTGGGCACCTCATGAGAAGACTCCCTGGAAGAGACCCTGATGTTGGGAAAGATGGAGGGCACAAGGAGAAGGGGACGACAGAGGACAAGATGGTTGGATAGTGTCTTCGAAGCTACAAACATGAGTCTGACCAAACTGCGGGAGGCAGTGTAAGACAGAAGTGCCTGGTGTGCTCTGGTCCATGGGGTCACGAAGAGTCAGACACGACTAAACGACTAAACAACAACAACAACTAGTTTTAGAACAGAGATCAGGACACTATGGACCAGAGCCAGGTTTTCTGCAACCATTGCACTGTTTCATATTTGGATTGGAAGATGAGAGAGAGAGAGAGAGAGAGAGAGAGAGAGAGAGAGAGAGAGAGAGAGAGAGAGAGAGAAAATTGGTGTAGCCTGCCCATCAATTACTATTTCCCACTCCTTTAAGAAAAACAGGATGCAAAACCACATAGAAAAGACTGCAAGATAACACCCAGTTGTAGATGCACAAGAAAAGCTGAACATTTTAGACAGCCTCTCGACCACAGACGTTCTAACAGACCCAAGGGACTACCTCATTAATTCATGCTTTTAATGGTGCTCACTGAAGCTGTTAATTATTTCTTACTAGCTGCTAATTGTTTTTCTTGGACATCCAGCTCCCCAGTCTTACATTTCACCAAATGCAGCAGAATCTGTCGTATTTGCGATAGAAAAGAGGAAACACCTTGTCTTCTTATGGGAATACACATTATAGCAGCAGAATCTACAAGCAGCAGGGTGGAGGGGGACGGGACGAGCAGAGCTCCTGAATTTTTGATGATTAAATGGGCACAAGATATTGGACACAACATTATGTTGGCTGACTGGGAACAGTTATGGACCACAGGTATGAAATTCACGGCATGTAATGCCTGAAGAGAGAATATTATGAAAATGATATACAGGTGGTACATGACCCCAGTCAAGCTTGCAAAAATATATCATTTGCCTGATAATAAATGCTGGAAATGTAAAGAGACTGAAGGTACATTCTTTCACCTTTGGTGGACGTGCCCAAGGATTAAGGCTTTCTGGGAGATGATCTATAATGAAATGAAAAAGGTATTTAAATATACCTTTTTGAAGAAACCAGAGGCCTTCCTCCTGGGCATGGTCGGCCAATCGGTGCCAAAGAAGGACAGAACTTTCTTTATGTATGCTACAACAGCAGCAAGAATACTTATCGCAAAGTATTGGAAGACACAAGATCTACCCACCCAGGAAGAATGGCAGATGAAGGTGATGGATTACATGGAACTGGCGGAAATGACTGGCAGAATCCGAGACCAGGGAGAAGAGTCGGTAGAAGAAGACTGGAAGAAATTCTTTTTTTATTTATTTATTTTTTAGAAGACTGGAAGAAATTCAAAGACTATCTACAGAAACATTGTAAAATTAAGGAATGTTAGAAGGATGCTGGAATGAAGTTATGTGGTTTTAGCAGTAATATTATAAAGGATTAAGTAAAAATGGATTGTCAACAGGTCAGAATGTAAGTTACAATATATTAAGATAAATTATTAAGATAAAAACAAAGATGGAAAGGATTTGCTGAAATAACTAATTGAACTAGAATACAAAAAAGGGAGGTGTGAGGAGGTCAAGGAAACATGCAAATGAAAGATAAGATATGTAAAGATTGATTTGTTTTTAATTGTTTTTATTTTTCTGTATTTTGTACTTTCTGTTTTTCTTTTTCTCTTTTTTATTTTTGTAATTTTTTTGAAACTTCAATAAATATTTTTTTTTAAAAAAAAAAGAGCAGAGCTCCTGAATTTTTGGTTTAGAAGAAGAAATCTTGGCAACTGCAGCTTTTCTCACTCCTGAATGACAAGAAGCACTTGCTTTAAAAAATAACAATAACGCTCTACCCTTCTGGTATTTGGTAAACCCTGCCAGAATGTGATTGTTGCAGCGAAGAGTTACAGCAGGGGTAGCCAATGGACTCCAGCCACCAACACCTCCAGCCAACATGGGCAGTAGCCATGGGTCATGAAAGCAGTAGCCCAGTAACATCTGAAGGGAGCAGCAATGGCTACCTCAAAGTTAGAAGGCCATACAATACAGGGGTACCTTGGTTCTCAAACGCCTTGCTACTTGAACAACTTGGAACCCAAACACTGCGAACCTGGAAGTAAGTGTTCTGGTTTGTGAACTTTTTTTGGAAGACTAACGTTTTGAGTGTTAACATAGAGGTCTGTCTGGCTTTGCTATTTCTTTTGCGTTTTTATTTTTGCAGGGGGGCGGTGTGTGTGTGTGACTGTCTGGAACCCAGTTCAGCTACTGATTGATTGATTGATTGATTGATTGAGTGACTGCAGTACATTATGTGAACGGAATTATTCAAAGCATGGTATTCAGCTCTGCTGAACTCCACAGGATTTACTCCTGAATTGCTGCTTAGGATCAGAGCATGGGTAGGCAAACTAAGGACCGGGGGCCGGATCCAGCCCAATCACCTTCTAAATCCGGCCCGCAGACGGTCCGGGAATCAGTGTGTTTTACATGAGTAGAATGTGTGCTTTATTTAAAATGCATCTCTGGGTTATTTGTGGGGCATAGGAATTCATTCTCCCCCCCCAAAAAAAATAGTCCGGCCCCCCACAAGGTCTGAGGGACAGTGGACCGACCCCCTGCTGAAAAAGTTTGCTGACCCCTGGATCAGAGTATATATTTTTAAACAAACAAACAAACAAACACCATGCTTCAACAATAGGGCTTCCAACCAAATTGGGGCCCTTACTATGATGAGATTCTATACCAGCTGCGGGGAACACCAGATACTGCCGAACTCCCATCATCTCTAGCCCATGGCCATGATTGCTAGGGCAGATGGAAGTGGCTGTTCAGCAACATCTGGAGAGGCAAATGCTTCCCCACTCCTGCTCTATCCTGAGCCGCTGATATTTCCCTACAGCTCAGAAGAAAGTGGCTTCTCCCTTCTGACATCTGTTGAACAGCCGGTTCCCAGCCATGAGAAAACTGGAAGTGCCGATAACGTTCGCCGAACGTGGGCAATTTGAGGCCTTCTAGACACAAGCGCTTAGTTGGACAAAAGCAAAAACGAGCGTTTAAGGGGCGCCGGCATTTCTGAACGCAGAATGCGGTCCCACACATTTCCCTTTAATCTCCATCCTCCTGCAGAGCAGAAATGCAATCCTGGGTTGCAAATGCAGCGCTGGAGTTTACAGCTTGAGCGTGTGTTGCGGAAGAGGCTGATGAGATATAATAATGGCTCATCAGACACCCCTGTGCGTATTTTTAACAGTGCACCATATGTGATATATCACAGGCAACTCCCATTTCAGTTCCAACCTCACACACACGTTTACTCCAGTTTTTATGGGTAGCACAGTACTCCTTGTACTGCAAGATTAAAGACAGCAAAAAGTCCCAACAGCAATACATACACACACACACACACACACACACACACACACACCGTATTTAATCTATAAGACGGTATTTAATCTATAAAACACACCAGACCACAAGACGCACCTAGTTTTTGGAGGAGGAAAACAAGAAAAAAAATATTCTGAATCCCAGAAGCCAGAACAGCAAGAGGGATCGCTGCGCAGTGAAAGCAGCAATCCCTCTTGCTGTTCTGGCTTCTGGGATAGCTGCGCAGCCTGCATTCGCTCCATAAGACGCGCACACATTTCCCCTTACTTTTTAGGAGGGAAAAAGTGAGTCTTATAGAGCAAAAAATACGGTGTGTGTATGTGTGTGTGTATAGGAGTGGTGGTGAGTGGGGGGCGGGGAGTAAAGGGAGAAGAGAAAGAGGATGTGGGGTAATCTCTTACTTGCAGTCATGTTTCTCAATTTCAAAGTGAGGGTTGAAGTTCAGGAAAATCTTCTGGTTGGGTTCCGGAGCATAAATGATCCACTCACAGTTCTGGTGGGAGGGGTAGTCTTGCGGATACCCAGGTGAAGTCACGTAGCCAGCATCTTTGGAATTCAGGCGGCCCCCACATGGTTGCGCTACAAACAAATGGAAAACAAAACCTAACGTAAGAACAGGCACTGAATTTCAAACACATTTATGGCTTATTCTTCTGGGTTTGTACCAGCAGATGCCTAGGTTCTGGGCTGCATTAAGGGAGAAAAAAGTGTGTTGTTGTTTTTTAACAGACATGTATATTACAACCATGTAAATTTCCCAAGTACAAAACAAATCTCTGGAAGGTGATTACAACACGCCACAGTCTTCCCCACACACAAGCACATACCGCTGCTCAGACAGACCAGAAAGGGGGTGTGGGGAGAGGAGAACAGCTATAAATGGGCCCAAACTACTGTTTTGTTTTAAAGAGAGAGAGAGAGAGAGAGAGAGAACACAGACATCAGATTATTTGGAAACAGAGTGAACTGCCTTTACATCCTCCCTTCCGCTAACTCTTCTACAAGCATTCCTGTGGCATTCTTCCACTGTTACCCTAACAGCACCTCACAAACATTGCTAGACCCAAGCTCAGTGCTGCCCTAGCAAAATCTGAAAGAGAATCCCATCCTTGCAAAACAAGGACAGTCACATGAAGAAGCTAGGCTAACCGATGTACGTTTGATGCCTGTCCCTGTCTTCCAAACTCCAGCGCCTGCCTGCTCCCTTCCCTGAGTTACGTGACAGCACATAATTGGGTATCCCTCACATAGCAGTCACTTCCATGCTTCAGTGCTGCCATTTGCTTAAGAAAGGGGTCTCTCCCATGGTTCCCTAGCACTGAGTCTACTAACCTTCATCATCAACCAATGTTCTGCGGACCACCTGCCAGCTGGGTGCAGCCACTCTGTACTCTCACAAGCACCCATGGCTAGGACACCCAAGAAAACCAGTCTCCATAGAATCATAGAATCATAGAGTTGGAAGAGACCACAAGGGCCATCGAGTCCAACCCCCTGCCAAGCAGGAAACACCATCAGAGCACTCCTGACATATGGTTGTCAAGCCTCTGCTTAAAGACCTCCAAAGAAGGAGACTCCACCACACTCCTTGGCAGCAAATTCCACTGTCGAACAGCTCTTACTGTCAGGAAGTTCTTCCTAATGTTTAGGTGCAATCTTCTTTCTTGTAGTTTGGATCCATTGCTCCGTGTCCGCTTCTCTGGAGCAGCAGAAAACAACCTTTCTCCCTCCTCTATGTGACATCCTTTTATATATTTGAACATGGCTATCATATCACCCCTTAACCTCCTCTTCTCCAGGCTAAACATGCCCAGCTCCCTTAGCTGTTCCTCATAAGGCATCGTTTCCAGGCCTTTGACCATTTTGGTTGCCCTCCTCTGGACACGTTCCAGTTTGTCAGTGTCCTTCTTGAACTAGTCTCCCTTCTTTAGTTTATCTGTGCGAATCCAGCCTCCCCCAATCGATCGATCTAATGTCTGAGAAGGCAATCCCCCATCCCCATCAGGGTCCTGATCCCACCAGGAGGAGTAGGCTTGCTCTCAATATTTTTCCTTTCCTTTTTGCCATAACCCAAACTGGGGGTGGGGGAAAAATGTTTGAGGAACTGGATTAGGCCCCAAGGCCAGGGTTTAGTCACCCCTGATCTAAACGCTTGAAGATTCAAGATGGGAGGAGAAAGAAATTTCTATAGAAGGATTGCAAAATGGCATGTGATTTTTTTTAAATGATTACAGCAATGTGATCAGCACAGATTGAACAGTCTTCCTTTTAAAACATACACACACACACACACAGAGAGAGAGAGAGAGAGAGAGAGAGAGAGAGAGACCCAAAAGGATTTCATTTTTATCTCTCCATTTCTTCCAAGAATGCATTACGGTTTACAGGGCTCCGCATTTTACCCTCAAGAAAACACCACTAGGTAGCTTAGGTCAATGTTGACATCATTAACATCCTGGTCAAATGGGGAGTCAAATTCAGGTCCTCCCTATTCCTAGTCCAACACTCCAACAACCATTACAGACCAACGGCTCTTGGCCATTCTACCAAATAATATTCGCCTGTTCAGTTTCTAAGGCCAGACGTAGGCCTGAATGGAACAAGAAATGAAGGTTCTCCACCCATTGAATAATCATGTGTGGTTTGAGACAAACGCCGCCCCTGCAAACTTTGAACTGACTGAGAAGCAACCCAAGCAATTACTAAACCACACGGTGGCCCTTAGGAAAGCAGCCTCCGCCCCGTCCAACATTAGGGCTTTGTCTGTGAGATGGTGTGCATGTCTCATGTAGGTGGGCCCACACAGGCAGCTTCTGGCACCACTGAAAAAATGGCTTCCAGATCGCATTACGACATCCCTCGTTTCTGTTCCAACCACAAGACCGAGTTTGCACACCCGTATCTACCTCCTTTCCAAATCTCCCTCTCCCTCTCGGCTTTGCCTCCATCTCCTCCCTGCCTCCTCCAATGTTCCAAGCCAAGCTAAGCAGTTGGAATTAAAAGACTGCAATAATCAACAGTGGTGGTTTTTGTGGTGCAGGCCCACAAAAGAGCCTGGTAACAATTACATCTCGAGCGAGCGAAGCACTTTCAGCCCTTGGTTATAACAAGAGACCCAGGAGGGCGATTTCATCTTCAAGTAAACATTTCATCTTACGAATGCCACAAATCTGATTTACTATTTCATTACTGGCTAAGGGACGGGGGAGGGAATCTGCATCATATACACAATTGATAACATACTAAAGAATGCCAACAATGCCCCTTCTCTTCTCTCCCTTTTCCCACAGAACGTCCATCTGTATGGCAGGTTGCTTTCGTTTTCACTGGGTCTTGACTGCACCACAGCCAACAGGCCCTTGTAAGCAACCTGTTGAGGTCCTTAGATGGTCCTTAGTCTTCTGCTTCCATGATAGACCTCATGGCTAAGGATAATGGAAAGTCTGCCTAGGTGGTTCTTGAGAAATACAGTCACCTAAGAGTCGAGAGTGATCTACGTTTCCGAGCACAATTCCAAGTTTTGGTGCTGACCTTTAAAGCCCAAAATGGCCTCAGCCCTGTATACCTGAAGGAGCGTCTCCACCACATCATTCAGCCCAGACACTGAGGTCCAGCAGTTCCCTCACTGCTAGACGCGAGGTTACAGAGAACCAGGCAAAGGGCCTTCTTGGTGGTGGCACCTGCCCTGTGGAACACCCTCCCATCAGATGTCAAGGAAATAAACAACTACAGCGGTACCTTGGGTTAAGTACTTAATTCGTTCCGGAGGTCCGTTCTTATCCTGAAACTGTTCTTAACCTGAAGCACCACTTTAGCTAATGGGGCCTCCCACTGCTGCCACGCCGCCGGAGCACGATTTCTGTTCTCATCCTGAAGCAAAGTTCTTAACCCGAGGTACTATTTTTGGGTTATCAGAGTCTGTAACCTGAAGCGTATGTAACCCGAGGTACCACTGTACCTGACTTTTAGAAGACCTCTGAAGGCAGCCCTGTATAGGGAAGTTTTTAATGTTTGGAGTTTTATTCTGTTTTTAGTGTTCTGCTGGGGTCCACCCTGAGTGGCTAGGGAAACCCAGCCAGATGGGTGGGGTATAAATAAAAGAATTATTATTATTATTATTATTATTATTATTATTATTATTATTCCAGGCAGGCTCGACTAATTCTTTTCTGCAAATCATTTTTTGCTAAAATTTGGCACCCTCTCACCGGGTTTGTTGTTGCACCCGCCCCACCCCGAAACCACTTCTGGGCTAGGCCTAAGATGTAAAGAGCCAGGCGCTTGTGGGGCTTTTCTGCTCCCGCCACAGACCCTTCGAGCACCACCTCCCTAGTCTGAAAAGCAACGAAAGGATTCGAAAGAGCTCGTCCCTTCTCCTTGTACACCTCAGCTTGCCGCATGGGCACAGCTAGGATTTTTGTTTGGGGAGGGGTGCAGGCCTTTTGTTAGGGGGGAGAGAGAGCAAACCTGTTAGTTATGTATTTTTATTGATTGGGGGGCAGCTGCCCCTCCCTGGCCCCCTTTTGCTACACCCATTGTTATGTACTGAAGTTCTCACCCTGGGTCAGCAGGGGGATACTGTAGATGGTTTTCACTCAGATCCACAAATGCAAATAAGGAATTGAAAGTGACGTTCAGTGATTGGCTAGTTACAGAAAGTTGTTACAGTTGCGTTGTAGTGGAGCTCTATATAAGCAGGCTGGCTGAACCCTTCAGTTCAGTTCTGTTCTGGGTTCTGTGAGTAAACAAGAGCTGTCTGAAGAATTGCTGTGTCGTCTGATATGTTCACCCACAACTTAACACCCATGGTTTGCCTGTGTGAGCCAAGCCACAGGTACATAGGTAGAACTTTGCCCTAGCCTAGGTTTCTGCCCATACTAAGAGGGGAAATCCTAGAGAGAGGGGTTTCAACAAGAACATAAGAACAGCCCTACTGGAATCAGGCTGAAAGCCTACAGTGGTACCTCAGGTTAAGTACTTAATTTGTTCCGGAGGTCTGTTCTTAACCTGAAACTGTTCTTAACCTGAAGCACCATTTTAGCTAATGGGGCCTCCTGCTGCTGCCGCACCGCCGGAGCACAATTTCTGTTCTCATCCTGAAGGCAAAGTTCTTGACCTGAAGCACTATTTCTGGGTTAGCGGAGTCTGTAACCTGAAGCATATGTAACCTGAAGCGTATGTAACCTGAGGTACCACTGTATTTGCAAAGCAGCAGCGGCAGCCCAGAAGCTCTTTGGGGACCCACCTGACCCACAAATGCCTCACTCTGGCGGGACCCTAAGTCATGACGTAGGGCTGTTTCCTCAAAGCCCCACACTGAGAGCTGGCATGGCCTGGAGAGGCACCATGTCTCTCATACCAGCTGTGAGGCTACCTGTTCCGTTTGTCTGCCATAGACTTGGGAGCCATGTTTGAAATTCCCATTGTTCCTAGATGCATTTTGCAAGAGAGGATTTCATTAATGTGAGCGGTTTCTGAGCTCTGGGCGCAGTACTGCGCCTAAGATTTCAGATTAAAACTGTTAGGTTGTGGGTGAACATATCAGATGACACAGCGATTCTTCAAACAGCTCTTGTTTATTCACAGGCCAGAACAGAACTGAACTGAAGGGTTCAGTCAGCCTGCTTATATAGAGCTCCAGAACAATATAACTGTAGCAACTTTCTAAAACTATCCAATCACTGAACGTCACTTTCGATCCCTTATTTGCATAACTATCTACAGTATCCCCCTGCTGGCCCAGGGTGAGAACTTCAGTACATAACAAAAACTGCAGTCTCTAGTCTCTGGAGAAGAGACCCACTTAAGAATATTAGGGGGGTGCACAGGGGAAGGACAAGACCATGTGGAAAATGAACGTAATATTTTCATTCATTTTCAGCTTTGTATTGTTGTTATTAAAAAAGGGTGCCTAGACATTCTGTTGTTGTGCCCATAAACCAGGTTCAAGGTGCCATTTCGCTCCAGTTTTCGTATCTCAGTTTCTAACACTGCTTATGAGCTCTACCTTTCCCACCCAATCTCTCTCTGGCAATGGCTCTAGTTCCACAAAGACACAGCACTCTAGAATAAGGAATATATTTTAAAACAAGGAGCACCAAGAAAAGCTTAATTGCACGTTCCCTGCATTCTGCTTTCCCAGCACAGCCCTGCAAAAATAACACTCCCACTTTCCCAAACCTCTGATTACCCAAATGCATCGGGTGACCTCATGGCCCTCCAGACACAAAATGAGGATGAAATATATATATATATATATTTCGGAGTGGGGGGGAGAAACGTCGCTTCGGCTGGATAGACGTCTGAAATTGGAGCCTAGCAGAAGCTACTGTACAATTATGCAGTGCCTGAAGTGCCCAGGTTTGGCCAATTTTTAACGTCGAGAGCTTCAGCGGACCGCAGCGAGGAGAGGAAGGAGAAAGGGTGAAGAAAAGAAAGGCTTCAGAGATTTTGCTCCTCTTAACGTCAGTCATGCTTGAATATCACCATCTGCGTGAAACAGCATGGCCTTGTGAATTATATATTACTTCTCAGCAGCCACCTCTCAATAGGAGGACCGGAGGGGGAGTTTTCTTCCCTATAGGTGCCATTTCACTCGCCCCCCCCCCAAAAAAAAACCCTGAGAGAGTGATTGCCTCCAGCATTTCCAGAGTCTAGTGCTGAGGGGGTCGAGATACAAGAGGGGAAAGGAAAAGATGGACTCTGGGTACCACAAACCTCTCCACTTTCTTGTGGCCGGGTCTTTGGGGGGATGGGAACCCGCACAGCCCCACTATAAAGCTGAGAACCCCGGAAATGATCTCTTTCAGCTTCTGCCTTCTGGAAGAAGGTATAGGGTTATAAAGGCCAGGACTAGCCGCCTGAGAAACAGTTTCTACGCAAATGCAATTCTGGTTCTAAACGCAGCATAAGGGGTCTCTATAGTATAGTGTATTTTAAAATGGGGTTTCAGGGTTTTTAGGGGGTTTTGAATGTTTTATGTAGTTTTTATGTAGTTTTTCAATTTCATTGTTCTGCATGGGGCAAGGACAATAAAGATATCTTATCGTATCGTAAAAAAAAGGTGGTAAGCTAAGCTGCCTACTAAATCACATAACAAAATCAGGCCACCGCCTTTAATGGTTGAACACAATCCTCTACTTAGTGACAATGCACAGAAGGGAGTCTGCTCTCTGGCACAGATTTACAATTACACCGCTTCTAACACAATGGCAGAGATATCAAGAGATAATTAGCTCCTTGCAAATCACCCCGCTTCTGATCAACCAAGCTCCCTTTCTCTTCATGCTGCCTCTGACCGTGCCCCCCCCTTCAAATCCACCGCAGGTTGCAAGCAAAACCAAATTATTATATATATTTTTTGCCTGGGCACTCTCCCCTCAATACCAGAAAGGGTGTGTTTCTGAAACCAGAGAGAATGGCCAGGCCAAAACACCTCCGCTGGCTTCCGAGCCACACGCTGACTTCACTCAATCGGGATCCGCTGGCCCTTCCAGGTGTAACCCAACAGGGAGGTGCCAGCTGGCTTTCAAGCTGCAGAGGGTGTAATTTTCCAATTTGTATGCTCCTCTGCAAAAAAAGCTGGCAGGGAACCCGCAACCCTGGAGTCAACATCCCGCATGCCATGGCGAGACCAAGGAGAGCGGCAAAGCCAGACGCCAACACCCTCAGGAAAGGGAGCCAGCAGGGCCTGCAAAGCTCTTTAAACTTTACAAACTGCTTCGCTTCTCCCCACCCACCCCTCCCCATCCCTGCAAGGGATCTCTAGGAGAAAAATCACACACCCCCTTCCTAAGAGAAAGGCACCCCGCTTTGCACAGAAGCTGCGAAAGGGAACAATGGCAACAGGAAACGGCATCGCAGGAGGGTCCCTCCCTCTGTCCGCCTCGCCAGGGAGTCATCACTTCCTATCCCAGAAATGACTATTTTTATCTTTCACAAATAAAGCCGGTCTTCCTTTGCATGTGTGTGTGTTGCTTTGTTCTAAAACACTCGGTTTGTTTGAATACTTTCTCCTCTTCACATGCCATTGCAATAATAACAATAAAAAAGTGACACGACTTTCCCCTTTCAGGAAAGAGGTGGAGATTAATTCTACAGAAATCACGAGAAAGTATTTAAGTACTAAATGTTATAAAAACATCTGGTTTCGTTCCACAGAGAGAACTTTCTCAAGGCAGAAACATTTTTTTATACAAACCCACCGTTCTGACTAAAATCTCTTCCCTTTGCTTGCAAAGCAAAGCACACAGTTTAGATTTCACGCAGGAAAGCTACACGCCCATCTTTCAGCTAACTCGAAGGGTGCAGATGTATATGCAATTTACACCTCCGTCCTGTACACACGTTTGCACCCTCCTCGTAAAAACAATCACTTTCTATTTGGACAAGCAAGAAAGCCTTCCAAGAAAAACATTAACACAACGTTTTATGTTTTGCTTGGAACAGGGCAAAGGCTTCGGGCAAAGTGTTTGCACTTTCAACACTCCATCATCCCTCACAAGGTCATAACAGGATTCCCACGTACTCTTAGAATATGAAAAAGGAAGTCTGAAAAGTGCTTTTGAATTCTGGTGCAGGAGGAGACTCTTGAGAGTCCCATGGACTGCAAGAAGATCAAACCTCTCCATTCTGAAGGAAATCAGCCCTGAGTGCTCATTGGAAGGACAGATCCTGAAGCTGAGGCTCCAAGACTTTGGCCACCTCATGAGAAGAGAAGA
This sequence comes from Podarcis melisellensis, assembly GCF_964234715.1. Classification (NCBI taxonomy): domain Eukaryota; kingdom Metazoa; phylum Chordata; class Lepidosauria; order Squamata; family Lacertidae; genus Podarcis; species Podarcis melisellensis. The sequence goes on along the minus strand of NC_138528.1, from coordinate 127,148,331 downwards.
CTCCCTGGAGAAGACCCTGGTGCTGGGAAAGATGGAGGGCACAAGGAGAAGGGGACAACAGAGGATGAGATGGTTGGACAGTGTTCTCGAAGCTACCAGCATGAGTTTGACCAAACTGTGGGAGGCAGTGGAAGACAGGAGTGCCTGGCATGCTCTGGTCCATGGGGTCATGAAGAGTCAGAAACGACTAAACAACAACAACAAAAGTCTGAAAAGTATCTTCCCTGTCACAGGTCAGCCTGAAACTCCAAACCACTTATTCCTAAGCAGTTCTGATTACTTCCTTGGGTACTGGGCTATAAGAATTCAAGATCCATCAGGTTTTCTCTCTAAAGCATTTAGGGTGATTCAGACATTCCACAAAAGGTTATTCAAGATTATACCCTCAATAAGCATAGGCAATAAATCTTGACTCCTTAAGAAGCTTATCTGTATAACAGTATGAGCTAGAAATGGGAGAGGAATTAAATTCAGGTCTCATGAAAAACTGAATCTACGAAATCCACATTTTCTGAAACCATGAGTAAACTGAAACACAGCTTTCCATTGAAATCCACAGTTATGGGAATTTTGTTATGCAGTTCTCAAACCAATGTTACAAAAATGCACATATTAAGGAAAGTGTGGCTAAAAATGGATATATTGGTGAAAACATAAAGCAGTATAGAAATGAAATAAATAAAAAATAGCACAGACAAATGCATTTGATTAAAGGAACTTGCCTGCAAAAATGTGCACATTAGTCAAAACTACATATAAAATGTATTAATGGAAGAAATTCATAAAATGTGAGTTTTTTTAAAAAAACGAAAAGCTTGCAAATTGGAAATTGAATTTATGATTGGAAAAACGAGAAATGGAGAGAGCCAAAAATGACAGACCCTTTGATCTCTAGTCATGACCACAAACAACATGATTGCTGCATCCACAGTTTACATTTTTAGTTGTTATACAGGCATTCAAAAAATGTGTGACCATGCACGTGTACATCGCTGCAACCCAGAAGTGGTTAGAAAAGGGGGCACAACGGGCTTATATGTGCTACACCGACACACACAGGGTCAGGGAACAAAACCCTCGTGGAAAACAGTTGTGGCCACTACTTAAAACCGTATTCGATATACAATGGATGCTCGGGTTGCTAACGTGATCCGTGCGGGATGGACGTTCGCAACCCGCAGCGGCACGTCTGCGCACGTGCGGGTTGCGATTCGGCGCTTCTGCCCATGCGCGACCGCCAAAACCCAGAAGTAACCCATTCCGGTACTTCCGGGTTTTGGTGCATCTGTAAACTGAAAAAACGCAACCTGAAGCGTCTTTACCCCGAGGCATGACTGCACCTCAAAAGATGTATTGTTTGAAGAGGCCTTGATTGGCGCCTTAAACCTATAGTTGTACATGCGGCCATTAGGAAAGTTTGGGGATGCGTGTCAAATTCCAGGTTCTGCTCAAGGCAAATGAACCTGATGACCCAGGTGCCAGGAGAAAGGACTCAGCATAGCCCAAAGGGAATGGTCACCATAAATAGAATACACAGGATTCTGCATTGTTTATTTTATTACCATCTCCCTAATTGAGAGTGTGTTCCAGCAGTTGACTCAGGAGACAAACTATGGCTTTTAGCAGACGTGGGGTGGCTACATTCTGGGAGAGGAAAAAAAATTCTCCCCTCTCCTTGTGACACGGAGTGTCACTTCCTCATAACATGACGTCGCAAAATTGGGCATTCCCCTCCAAAAATAGTCAGTCGCGTAGCGGAGGGAATGCATGATTTTATGACATAGCTACATGGGGAAGTGAAACCACACTTTTATAAGGAGAGCACATAGGGCTGGCCCAAGACGTTTTGTTGCCTGCATGCAAGGGGGTTGCCCCAGCCTCTCTGGGTGGTTTCCAACATATATAAAAACATTAAACATTAAAAAAAACTTCCCCATACAGGGCTGCTTTCAGGGGTCTTCTAAAGGTTGTATAATTATCTCCTTGGCTCAGGGGTCGCCATGCCCTCCAACCTTTCTCTCATGAAAACAGGGGTATCTAAGGAAAAGCAAAACATTCCGGGTTCAGATTAGAAACCAGGACAGCTTCTGTAAATCTAGGACAGTCCCTGGAAAACAGAGGCAATTGGAGAGTCTGATATCACTGGTCCCGTCATCTGTTGTGTGCTCTATATTACCTGCACTGGCTCTCCACAGTTCAAGACTGGGAGACTCTCCTGGCAACTACCTGGGATAGGTAAAGGTAAAAAGGTAAAGGACTCCTGGACAGTTAAGTCTAGCCAAAGGCGACTATGGGGTGCAACGCTCATCTCGCTTTCAGGCCAAGGGAGCTGGCGTTTGTCCACAGACAGCTTTCCAGGTCATGTGGCCAGCAGGACTAAACTGCTTCTGGCGAAACAGGATACTGCGACGGAAGCCAGAGCGCACAGAAAACCATTTACCTTCCCGCCGCAGTGGTACCTATTTATCTACTTGCACTGGTGTGCATTCGAACTGCTAGGTTGGCAGGAGCTGGGACAGTGCAACGGGAGCTCACCCCGTCATGCGGATTCGAACCACCAACCTTCTGATCGGCAAGCCCGTGAGGCTCAGGGGTTTAGATCACAGCACCACTGCGTCCCATCTACCTGGGATACCAGGGACCGAACATGTTCATAGCTTACCCTACCACTAAGCTATGGCCTTTCTTCACTCTAACCAACAATAGGATGGCCTTGCACCATGAAAACTTTTGCACTTTGACCACAGTCACTTTTACCCTTCGGCCCCTGAAATGCTGACCATAGGTCAACGTGGCCCTTGGCCCAAAATTTTAGCCACCCATGCTCTAACCACCTCATTAACTATCTTGCCCTTCCCAGAGCGAAGTTAAAAGTATGGAAAATGGGAGACGGGGCATTTTAATTCTGGCCTTTTACAGTGCTACCTCAGGTTAAGAACTTAATTCTTCCTGGAGGTCCGTACTTCACCTGAAACTGTTCTTAACCTGAAGCACCACTTTAGCTAATGGGGCCTCCCACTGCCTCTGCACTGCTGCCACACAATTTTTGTTCTCATCCTGAAGCAAAGTTCTTAACCTGAAGCACTATTTCTGGGTTAGGGGAGTTTGTAACCTGAAGCGTATGTAACCTGAAGCGTCTATAAGCCAAGGTACCACTGTATTTCAAATGTATTAACAAAAGTGTTTCGGCTACCTAAAGCATTTTTGAAAGAACTTTCACCACCACCCTTTTCATGGCGTGAAGAAAAGATTTCAGTATTTTAGTGAATAACAAATCTGTGTTAAATGATCTAATGAGTAAAATATGCAAACTGCTTCAGAGGGCATAATCCTTCCCCTACGTGACCTTAGCAGTATTCCCTTCAGCACTTCTCAAACCTCCTGCAACCTAAAAAGCTTACATTTTAACTATCACAAATCTGTACATATTTCCTGGGTGTCGCACATTTCATTAAAACATATATATTTGAACCCGTACGTGCCATCAAACTTGCGAAACTCTCTCTTGTAAATGCCCAGATGGCTACGGTTATTTGAGGACAGTTTAAGAGACCAAAAAAGAAGAAGAAAAAGAAGAGTCAAAGGCTCACGCTTCCTAACAATTCAGGCAAGGTTTCTGGAGGAGCTAAATTGCTTGAAATTTATCCCGTACCAACTTATTATAGGATGGAGTGGGCATGGGGAGAGAGAAAAAAGCGTTGCCTACTGCTAAGCAACTGCGTCAATAGCAGCCAATATGGCACTTTCCACAGGCTGTTAAGACTGACTCCCATTGGCCCCAGTGAGCATTACCAATGGTGAGGAATGATGGGAGTTGGAATTCCAATTATCGCCTGGATGGCAACACATTGGCTACCTCTGTACTAGGGTCAAGAGTGGCTCAGATGCACATTCCATTGTGGGAAGAGGACAATGTGCATATAGTTTTGCAGATGTATGCTTTGCTGTGTTTCACGCCCCCATGTATAACACATCCCCTATTTTGGGGGACTCAAAATTAAGAAAATGGGGAGGATTGCCCACAGTTGTTGAGCTTTTTGGGGGGAGGGGGGGAAGAGTTGTTGAGGTTTTTTTAGACCAACAATGTCACCATAGCAATCCTCCCATCAGCATAAAAAGACACAAATCAACTGCCCAGTTGCCGCAGCAATAGCCAATCAACAATAGCCATTGGAGCAGCCACCAATAACAATCTCCAGCTTGCGGCAGCAACCTATCCCATGGCCCCACAACGCACTACCCATGTATAAGACGACCCCTAATTTTGAACACGATTTCGCCAGGGCCCCCAGTGACTTGGCCGGGCTCAGCACCACTGATCCCTGCCCTGGGTCTCCAGCAATGGTTGGCTATGAGCTGCCATTTAAAACTTCCCTCAATGCCCCCCAAAACCATGGCATTCTGGATCCCTACCACTTCCACTGCCACCAGATAAACCAATCGTCAACACATCCACACAGGAAGGGTGTACAAATGGCGCTTTGCCAAAGGAACACCCTGTTGGAGATTCATTCCCCGTGTCTGCAGTCATGAGATTGTTGTCCATCACATGTTGGTGTATGTTTTCATTCCACAGTGTGGGAAGTGACGGAGACAGGATGTTTGTGTTACTATGTTCCATGAAATGGGATTGTTGTCCTTTGTTCTCTCTCTTTGCTGTCTGATGAGAAAGAACCAAGTCAGAATGCTCCGAGTGTATTGTATGTAAATAAACGTAGATTAGCCAAAATGCTGAGTTGCTGAGGTCTGTTACGCCAATTGCGAAAACTCTGCGGATCCCCGAGTGTGCTGATGTCTGTAGGTATCAGTCGCTGTGATGTTCAGGCAGAAGAAAGCTTTTGAAGCTCCCGAAGGATTGACCAGAAGGGAGAGAACATGCCAGTCAGGCATGTGTCTCTGCCGGGGTCCTACACAAGAGTAGGATGATCATAACACCATCAAACCCGGAGCTGGAGCTTCTGAAACGAGCATTTCACTTTGGTCCCAGGTGGACACAGAAGTGCTGCAAGTTTCCGGATACCTGGAAAAGATATCTGGCAGATCAAGCCCTGTGGGCCACATACATGGGAAATGAAGGCAATAGCTAGTCAAAACTCATCAGCCGCAGTCAGACTCTCACAGATGGGAAACACATTGAAAGCAGATCTTATATCAGGGCACCTAGGAATGCAAGGCCAGGGAAAGACTCTGCACAGTCATGACCACAGGGTTTTGGGAGAAGATACCACAGGCATGCAAGGCTCCTTGTGGATGTAGCCAACGTCCAATGAGATTCTCTGTAACTCCCTGTGTGCCTGAGTCACCCTGTGCTATCTGGTCTGAGGAACCAGAAAGCCAAGAGTGCTGCTAAGCGCAAAACAAAATGGTCTGGCTCATCTGCTCCACAAGTCATCAAGCGTTTCTTATACTAAGAACAACCATATTCTAAGTGTTTCTAAGAGAAGTTGTTTTCTTTTCCTCCAGACATAAAGGTAAAGGGACCCCTGACCATTAGGTCCAGTCGTGACCGACTCTGGGGTTGTGGCGCTCATCTCGCTTTACTGACCGAGGGAGCCGGCGTACAGCTTCCGGGTCATGACTAAGCCACTTCTGGCGAACCAGAGCAGCGCACGGAAACGCCGTTTACCTTCCCGCCGGAGTGGTGGCTATTTATCTACTTGCACTTTGAGGTGCTTTCGAACTGCTAGGTTGGCAGGAGCAGGGACTGAGCAACGGGAGCTCACCCCGTTGCGGGGATTCGAACTGCTGACCTTCTGATCGGCAAATCCTAGGCTCTGTGGTTTAACCCACAGTGCCACCCGCGTCCCTTTCCTCCAAACGTACCAACTCCCAAAGTTACAGAACTTGTTAAAACAAGAGACGTTTATAACCATGTCAACGAACAACCAATACAGAATCCTATGCAAAAATAGAGGAAAAAGAAGAGATTGCATTGGATTAGCAGCACTTCTAAGATGAGTGGGTTTTCTTTTCCTACTAGATTGAAAAACTAGCACATTCTTGGTGCATTTCTGCATTAAAATCCCCAGCAAAAATCACACACATAAAAAAAATACTATTAACATGCACAAGACAAATACCTTTTGAATAGACAGTCTTTTCCCTTAAATCTCACAGCCTTACTTGAAAGGCCTCCCAGTAATTGGAGACATAAAACTACTAGATGATTTTTGTGTTATTCTTTCGGAGGAGGGTGAATTGGATAATGGATTTAAAGCTCCTTGCAACTAACTAGTTAGCATCTGTTAAACAGCAAAGAGTTGCCCAGGTGTGGTGCTGGAGATTCAGATCCCAGGTGCTGCTCCACCCATTCCCATAAAATGCACATATCAGCTGACCTAAAAGAAAAGAAACAATAGCCAAGTGTGCAATTAAGATTTATTGGTTTAAAGCTTGGTATAAGAACCCCCCCCCCAAAAAAAACCCCACCTCTCCTAGAAATTATGGCAAGAAATACAGGCTACCGAGGATGCTCTGTCCAAATGCTCGGAGTGTAATTGCAAAGGAAGAAAAAGTACAGAAAGCAGAATTTCTGAGCAGCCAGAGCTCCAACCCCTTAAGCTGAATTCCTTATTTACTCTTTTCTAAATGCCACACACATTCGGGTTCACACTCAGCTCCTACTTGCCTCCCAAGCAAAAAGGAGATTTTCTGCTCATCGCAATTCAGCACAGAGCGGGAAGATTTCCCGAAGGCAGATTTCTACACCAGCACGGGTGTCCATTTATAGCTCACTATAGACTTCATCCAGTTAAGGCTGAGTGCCTCTTGCAAAAAAAACCACACAGAAACAACTCTCTAGGCTGGCAGTGAGGCTGGAAAGTGACCAGCACCCCAACCTGATCAGGCCTTCCAGCGCCCTTCTCTTTTGCAAACCATAAACTTTCCTACCACAGCTCAGAAATCACAGATGCATAGAAGTGTGCTTAAAGCTCTGTGAATCAGTAGCTTAAAATCTCAATCCCCCAGCACTGTTCTGCACGGCACTTAAGCACCTATTTGCTCATGGGCAATCCGTATGTCACAGCGAAGATGCAGCTTGACCGCAGATTTTTCCATGTCTGGAGGGGTTTTTTTTTTTTTGGAGGGTATTTGGAAGTACGAAACCACACAGGGAGAATATGCCCACATGAAGTCACAATTTTCAGAGATGCAAACACTATTCAAGCGTTACTGAAGAGATGTGCTAAACCCGTAACTTGGGAAGGGGTCTTTTTTTAAAGATAACCAGCACCTTATAGATTTAGCAAGTTTGTTGTGGAATAAAGACTCCTCCCTCGGACGCTTTCAGAGTCATCTTCCTCTAGTACAGTCGTACCTCGGAAGTCGAACGGAATCCGTTCCGGAAGTCCGTTCAACTTCCAAAACATTCAGAAACGAAAGCGTTGCTTCTGATTGGCTGCAGGAAGCTCCTCCAGCCAATCAGAAGCCATGGAAGCCGCATCGGACATTCGGCTTCCAAAAAAAGTTCGCAAACTGGAACACTCACTTCCGGGTTTCAATCATTCGGGAGCCGAAACGTTAGACTCCCAAGGCGTTCGACAACCAAGCTACGACTAGTTTTCTCTCTGTACGTGATAGAAGAGCGTTATGTAGATGATCTGTCAACTGAAGGTAAACACTGCAGGCATCCCAGAAAGTGTGCTCTGGTCCACGTAAACCGGTGCCACCATGAACTTGCTGGCCTTTAAGGTGCCGCAAAACTCCTCTGCTGTTTTTGCTGCAGCAGACAGGGTCATAGATGTCAACTGCCCCGTATTTGGCGGGAAAGTCCCTTATCCCAGCGCTGTGTCCCACTGCTGTCCCTTATTGATGATGTCCCTTAAATTTCCCGGGTTTCAAAGGAAGCAGCTCCTCTCCCTCCCTCCCTGCCGGCCAGCGAGGAGGGAGGCTCCAACTGTGTTGCTTGGCTGCGTTGCTCGCCCAATAAGGAGTCTAAGAACAACTGGGGGGTGGAGCTTGCATGCCTTGTGCCAATCAAATCGGCCGTGTTGCCTGGGGACTCACCTTTGCTCAGTGCTTCCCAGTGGAGAGGTGACAGTGGTTTTCCTCGTTGCATCCCCTTTGACGGGTTGCTGCGCTGTGGGAACCACCGCTTGAGGCTTTGTTTGGCTGCTGGCTGGGTTTTCTGGCTTTGGCTCGGAGGGGCTCAGAAGTTGAACATACCTGTGTTCGGAAAATCCCTTATTTTGGCTGCTGATCCCTTATTTTCAAGGCTGCTGGTCCCTTATTTTCAAATCTGTAAGTTGACAGCTATGGACAGGGTACAACAAAATCTGAAGAGACAGGTGGCAGCCACTCTGCAAACATGAAGCGGGCATGTTCCGTTTGGCTGGGATCTGTCCCCTAGATACACACTTGCCTTGAATTCCTTGATGGAAGAATGGCGAGATATAAAAGGTACTAAGCTACAGGGAATCAGACAGAGGGCCTTCTCGGCAGTGGCACCCTCCCTTCAGATGTCAAGGAGATAAAGAACTGCGCAACTTTAAGAAGACATCTGAAGGCAGCCCTGTATCGGGAAGTTTTTAATGTACAATGTTATATTATCTTTTTGGAAGCTGCCCTGAGTGACTGGGGCAACCCAGCCAGATGGGCAGGGCATAAATGATAAAATTATTGTTGTTGTTCTTGTTGCTAAATTATTTAAATAGAAAGTAAACAGAGCTACCCCTCTGGAAGTGATTTTCTGAAGACTTTTGATTTCAACACGGCCATCTTGGGGTTGCTTACCAAGGAAAGGAATCTTGGGGTGAATTAGCCACATTCCTTTTGTTAAACTAAATACTAAATAAATCATTTGCCTTGTTCTAAGGCGGCTCCCGCGATGCCTGTGACAAGATGTAGGAACTGGTGATCTAGGTTTCCGTATATTCACTTAGAAGTATCAGAGGCAAAAATATTCTAAAGATCACAGAGACAAAATCCCAACAGAGAATTGCAGCCTAGAGGCATGAACAGGGATCGAATAATGTAAATTTGACATCCTCTGATTTAAACAACAGCGCTTATGAAAGTAATTTATCAAAGAATGACACCCAAGACAGGAGTCACTAATAAGGTAGAGAAAAGACAGTTTCAGGCTTGATGGCAAAGGTCATTTTTAAGAGACGTGTCGCGCTGGTTTAATTTGAGCGGTGGGGTAGTTTTTAAGAGACTTCTGAAACAAATTAATAACATGGGGTGGGGGTGGAATAAAGAAAAAGAAATACTCCCAAACGTGTTACACTTTACCAATGTCACAAAGTCACAGGCCTTTTGTAACCAAATCAGAATGCAAGGCAGCATATATAGAAACACAACTTTCCATTAGCAGCTTACAAACTAGAAATCCAACCCGTATTGCTAATAAATCCTTCAGACAGATTTTTAACTTAATTTCATGCTAGGGACACAGCTAAGCTGATTTTAAAGGGTATTCCTTTCCTTCCAGTCTGAAGTGGGATTCTGTTTTATTCAAAATGACTTCAGTCTGCCACAAGACAACCTCATAAATGCCATGTCTGGGATTTGGGGAGAGGAGAGGAGCCAATCTATCAGAACAAAAATGTGGCCGTTTGACCACTTCCTAAGGCAATCTAGGAAGGGGTATAATATATTCATTTTATAGCACAAGATAGCGGGGGGTGTAAATGAACTCCCTGAAACCTCAGCATATGGCTTTATTTTTCCTGGAAGCTTTCAAGAACAGGAATCAACTTAAATCTTCTTTTCCAAAACAAAGATAAAAAGAACTCTTTTTTTTTAAATAAAAAAACCAAAACACAAGCCACATTTTCTTACGAATTTAATATCCCATTCTTACAAAGACTTGGGCATGCTTATTTCAACCAGTTTTCAAAGTATGAATGTATTCGTTTTCATCCCAAACTTCACGATGTTTACATAAACTTTCGAGGTGAGATTGGCCCCAAATCACCCAGCGTGCGTCATACCGATGGATGGAGTACAAATATGATTAAGAATAATATCAACAAGGGAAATTCATCTTCCTCCCAGATCTGAGAAAGAATTACAATCCTGGGAGGGATATTTCCCAGTGATGGAGCAAGCTTGTTTGCTCCTGTTCTGGAGAGCAGGAGCCGAACCAATGGCTTCAAGCTACGACAACGGAGATTCAAACTCAGCATCAGGAAGAACTTTTTGACGGAAAGAGCTGTTCGGTCATGGAGCAGACTCCCTCGGAAAGTGGTAGACTCCTTGAAGGTTTTTAAGCAGAGATTGGATGGTCATCTGTCATGGATACTTGAGATTCTTACATTGCATGGGGTTGGACTAGATGACCCTAGAGTCCCCGTCCAACTCTGTGAAGGGAGTTCATTTTATCTTTAGCCCTACATCTGTAAGGCTATGTATAGTACCCAGTGCCGGATTTATGTATAAGCTAAACAAGCTATAGCTTACGGGCCAACTCTCTTGGGGCACCCCCAAAAAATGTAAAGGAAAAAAACCTGGATGTACATTTCCAAAATATAAGATAAAAAACAAATAAAATAAAACCTACATACAGCAACAGTGTTTTGTGTTGTGTAGGCTCCTATAATGTAAGTAATGGGCCCCGCCTGCTAGCCTGCTCCCTAAAATATCACTGCTTTGCTCATTTCTATATATAGGGTGCCTACATTCTGCATGTGCAAATGGTTTTAGATACCTATTGGGTCCATATATGACCATATAGCATATATTCAACACAAAAAACAGCCACAGTTTGTTGTTGACAAAGGACATATAAAGGGCCCCATTACCTTCAGTAGCTTAGGGCCTCATCAAACCTAAAACTGGCCCCGATATTAGCTAGCATTCTACGTTGACACATCAGCACACTGTATTTGGAATTTCTTGTTGTTCAGACAAGTGTGAGTGCCTACATACACACACACATACTCAGGACTTGCAACTTTCGGCCAACGGACACCTAAGCAAGAAACTTCTCGCTGGCTACATCTACAAAGCACACCTGCAACCCGTAATCTGAGGTGTGAACCTGTGCAAGAACGCTTCAATGGCCATATGTTTGTTTAATAAAAAAAAGTCTAATTTGGGAAGGGTGGAATTTAGAATAGTGGAATAGAAGAATACTTTCCCTTTCCTCCCCACCTACCAAAAAGCCATTTTTGTTCTCCAAATCTCTCCCCAGTTTCTCAACTCCGGAGAGTTCCATCCATGCACTGGCAACAACAAACAAGCCTTTTGAACCTCCCAGGGTAGAAAGCTACTGGGAAGCGTAATATGCACTGGGGGGAGGACCAAGGCAGAGAAAGAGTTAAGTATTCTCCTGCTTCCACACTTTTAAATGTTCCTTCTTCCGAATCTTCTATTCACCGAATTTTTAGAAAGCTGCTGAGAGTTGTGCGGCTCGATATACTTGTGTATAATGTGTAGGTTGGCCATTACGGAAGTCAATGGCGTAAAGCCATTTGCAGGAAGCTAGAGAGATAACCCATAATTTATCTTTTAATATTCACATTTTGCTTTTTAACAAATGTAACCGATGCGATTTCACATCCTGAGTTACCCACAATGCCACCTACGCTAACATCGTTACCTGTCATCTTATATCATAAACAAATGTAATTCCAATAGGACATGTGATTTCGTAAGTGTTAATTTGTATTTGTGTCCACTATTGCCCAAGCATTACTGCAAATGCAATTCTGGGGCCATTGCTGATAGTTCTGGAATTACAATTTGTATCAACACCATCAATCATTGGTTCTGCCTTAACACAGAGCAGCTCTGATGCCCTGCACAATTTCAGCTCTCAGAGTTCACGTACTTGCAGCTTCACCAACATGGGTGATGCTGAATCCAGAGCTGCTCTCCTAAATTTTGCTCCAGTGGGTTGCGGGAAACCCGTAGAACAGATTTGGGGCAGGGGGAGAGGAGAGGAGGGACGTCCTCTTGCCCTTAGAGGGGGCACATTACTCAGCACAACTTTGGATACAACCTCAGGTGTGCAATAGAAATAGACAGTTCAGAAACAGCAAATGAAATCTCCTGCATTTTGTGTTCACCTGCGATTCACTTGCAAAAAGATACAATCAAAACCACATACAAATTTATTCTTTGCTGCTATAACAACAACAACAACAACATTTTGTTATTTATACCTGGCCCATCTGGCTGGGTTTCCCCAGCCACTCTGGGCGGCTTCCAACACAATATTAAAATACAATAACCTATTAAACATTAAAAGCTTCCCTAAACAGGGCTGCCTTCAGATGTCTTCTAAAAGTCTGGTAGTTGTTCTTCTCTTTGACATCTGGTGGGAGAGAGTTCCACAGGGCAGGTGCCACTACCGAGAAGGCCCTCCGCCTGGTTCCCTGTAGCTTTGCTTCTCGCAGTGAGGGAACTGCCAGAAGGCCCTTGGCGCTGGACCTCAGTGTCCGGGCAGAACGATGGGGGTGGAGACGCTCCTTCAGGTATATTGGACCGAGGCCGTACTGAGATATGCTTCTCAGTGCCATTTGTGGCCTGAACTTGGGTTATAGGTTATCTGGTAGCCAGCATCTTGATGGTGCAATCTGAAACACTAGTAGCGGAACAAAATGGGACTGAATTCGGAGTAAATACGCTCAGGACCGCATTGCGCAATTTAGCTTGCATTTAGAGTGTTACACCTTTGCGCTGGGGTGCTCAGCAAAACTTCTGAGGCAGTTGAGGCGACACACATCGCTTCTCTAAAAAGAGCAGGGATATCACCATTTCCACATGACCTGTCCTGGCTTACTAAGACACAGGTGTGGACATCAGCATCAGCTGGAAGTTGCAATAAATAATAGAACTGGAGACTGAATGGTGTCAGGTGGGGATGAGGAAAATGGAGTCCTCCATATGTTACTGGACTCCAACTTCCATCAGCTCCAGCCACCAGTCAGTGGTCAGGGATGTTGAGGACTTGGAAAAGTTCAGTAACATCTGGAAGGTCACAGGTTCTCCACCCCTGGAATAAAAGCACTTTCTACCTTTCACCAAATATGGTCTGAATCACAACATCAAAAAAATGAAGATCATGGCCACTGGGCCCATCACCTCCTGGCAAATAGAAGGGGAAGAAATGGAGGCAGTGAGAGATTTTACTTTCTTCGGCTCCATGATCACTGCAGATGGTGACAGCAGCCACAAAATTAAAAGACGCTTGCTTCTTGGGAGAAAAGCAATGACAAACCTAGATAGCATCTTAAGAAGTAGAGATATCACCTTGCCAACAAAGGTCCGTATGGTAAAAGCTATGGTTTTCTCAGTAGTGATGTATGGAAGTGAGAGCTGGACCAGAAAGAAGGCTGATCGCCAAAGAATTTATGCTTTTGAATAATGGTGCTGGAGGAGACTCTTGAGAGTCCCATGGACTGCAAGAAGATCAAACCTCTCCATTCTTAAGGAAATCAGCCCTGAGTGCTCACTGGAAGGACAGATCCTGAAGCTGAGGCTCCAATCCTTTGGCCACCTCATGAGAAGAGAAGACTCCCTGGAAAAGACCCTGATGCTGGGAAAGATGGAGGGCACAAGGAGAAGGGGACGACAGAGGACGAGATGGTTGGACAGTGTTCTCGAAGCTACCAGCATGGGTTTGACTGAACTGTGGGAGGCAGTGGAAGACAGGAGTGCCTGGCGTGCTCTGGTCCATGGGGTCACGAAGAGTTGGACACGACTAAACGACTAAACAACAACCTTTCACATATTATACGCAGCACTTTCTATAGATCCTGTACTGACTCATAACAAGGACCTGATTTTTCCCAAGATTCTGTGTTCAGAACTTCTGCATATTCTTGCTTTTGCAAGGGGTTGGACTAGATGATCCTGAAGGTCCCTTCCAACTCCACAATCCTGATTCTCGTCAAGAAATACTGTCACACCAAAGTTTGCTCGTTCCTCCAGTCCAGAACCACAACATCTGGGCAGGTAATGCCAACAATCTAATCAGCAACGTTGATCCCAATTCGAGAGAAACGCGAATTCTACTAAGAAACCCCTCCTCTCTTTGTTCAGCTTTTAACATATGATTCTGCCATATGCTTTAGGGTTGCACATCGTCAAGGTTTTGCAAGCACAGGATAAAGCTCCTGGATCGACTCCAGTTCAGTATATACAATGTACGGAGGCTGTGCCAATATAAGTGCACTTTCCAAAGGAAACACAAATTCTCTGCCAAGGAAGCTGGTATACCATGCTTGAAACAAACTATAAAAATCAATAGAATGCATGCAAATCTACCTGCCTTGCATTGACTTGCTTAATATACATGAACTTGCTTTGTAACGACTTCTAGATCCGAGGATTTAAACTCCATAGCAGATGGCCCACTTCACAGATATGGGCCAATACACACTGCACGTTTGGTACTTTGATACGGATGCGCGAGTACAAATTACATGTGCTGGCAAGGCATCAGCTATGGCTGGTGCAGGTGCACTGTGCAACTGTTCGAATTATCCCACGACATCTGTGGAAACAGGGCTTTGGCCTGCTGTTTCGGGATTTGTTGCAGGGAAACCCAGTCACTTAGGCTAGAAGCACATTTTGCAGCGGACTTTTGGCTGCTGCCTGAAGTGGTGGCCACACTCATTCCTCTCTCTTCTCTTGTGGGGGTGGAGAAACTCACCAGACCATGTTGCCATGAGAAAGAGAGAGAGAATGTGGAGTGTCTGCTTTTCCGCTACGCACATACATCAGACATAACTTTTAATTCCAGACACACTCACGCCATTCAAAAAGGGCACGCTGAAAGTCTCCATGCCTAAGTAATATAACATACAGTGGTACCTCTGGGGATCCGTTCCGGAGGCCCGTTCGCAACATGAAAAGAGCGCAACCTGAAGTGCCGTATCTGCGCAGGTACACAGCACAATTTGGGGCTTGTGCGCAGCACGATTTAGCGCTTCTGCGCATGCGCGAGTGGCGAAACCCAGAAGTAACCCTTTCCGGTACTTCTGGGTCGCCGTGGTATGTAACCTGAAAGAACGTAACATGAGGTATGACTATACCCCAAAATATAATAATGTCCGAATCAGCCAACTGGAAAAGCAGTAACACATATAACTAGAAGCAATTTTGCAGAACACTCTGCCCACTGAACCTGACCACCACGAGAGCTAGAAACATACAGGAAAGAAAGCAAGATTTTGCTGAACCTGGTTTCTTTGGCATTGGCCCAATCCTCCCCACTAGTAAACAGATGTTGTGTGCCAACAGTATTCTAGGTGCGCATGCCATCCCAGGTCTGCACAATTCCTGCATTGCAGCGGGTTGGACTAGATGACCCTTGGGGTCCCTTCCAACTCTATGATAATCCTTGAAGGTTTATGCATTGCTGGGTTTTTGAAAACCTCGCCTATTATAGCGTGACTCTGTTCTTATTCGTCACAGGCGTATCCCACCCTCTCCCGAGGAAGTCCAGGTGGGCAGTCTGAGTTGATATTTGGAATAGCCCAACAAACTTCATGTCTTGAGCATTGATTTGAACCCAGATCTCTCTGCTCCAAGCCCAGAATTATCTGCTGCTGCGCTACTCCTTATGGGGTCCTCGCTGCGAGATCACATTCACCCAGTGCTATACCAGCTGCACTGGCTCCCGATGGAGTACAGGATCAGGTTTAAGGTGCTGGTTTTAACCTTCAAAGCCCTATATGGCCTAGGACCCTCGTACCTACTGGACCGCCTCTCTTGGTATGCCCCACAGAGGAACTTACAGTCTTCAAACAAAAACTTCTTGGAGGTCCCAGGCCACAGGAAGGTTTGCTGGCCTCAACCGGAGCCAGGGCTTTTTCGGCAGTGGCTCTGATCTGGTGGAACGCTCTGTCACAAGAGACTAGGGCCCTGCGGGACTTGACCTCTTTCCGCAGGGCCTGCAAGACGGAGCTGTTCCACCGGGCCTTTGGCCAGGGCACAGCCTGACTTCCTCCTTTGGCAATCCTCACAGAACTCTAGCCCAATGGTTGCCATTAATCTGATTGGAATTAATTTTATAATGAAATGATTTTATAATGTTTTATCATTTTACTGTTGTTAGCCGCTCTGAGCCCAGCTTCGGCTGGGGAAGGCGGGATATAAATAAAATTTATTATTATTATTATTATTATTATTATTATTATTATTATTATTACTCAGAAACACTGGCATGTCAAAAGAAAAAACCCAAGACTCTGAGAATTTGAGAATTGCTATAATGGGAGGATCAGCAACTTACACACTTCTCGTTGAGCATTTGGAAGGCTGTCCAGCAGGCAGATCAGCAATGTGCTAATGTGCCACTATGGAGATGCTCCCTGTAGCCATCTTTGCTTTCCCCATCCCCCAGCCCCAACTCTGCTGGAAGAGATTGGGGCTTTTCTGTGGAGACACAGGAGGAGAACGGATTATTAAGAGCCTTGCTGGGCAGAGAGCTATTTTGTCTTTTATGATGACTTTCTCCAATTCAGCTATTGCTCGGAGCCTCAATGCCACAGCAGAGTTTATTACACATTCTGCCTTAAACACACCGCTTCCCACTGAGCAAACTCACAGTAACAGGAAGGAAATAGGAAAATCAGGACGAAAAGGGAACCAGGAAAAGGAAGGGTATTTTTGCTCATCCATGGATGCACGTTCACAAACCTCTCTCCATGGTTCCTCGATGGTTGTTTCAGGAATGAACCTGCAGGCTTTATCTTACCGGGCAATCTTTTAACATGTTTACTCAGAAGTAAGTCCCGCAGAACTCAGTGGGACTTACTCCTAAGTCAGCGGGTGCATATCAGCTCAAACGTGTGTGGCAACCAACCATAGGTCTTGAAGATCTGGGTAATGCCATTATTGGGACGTGGGTGGCGCTGTGGGTTAAACCACAGAGCCTAGGTCTTGCAGCTCAGAAGGTGGGCGGTTCGAATCCCCACGACGGGGTGAGCTCCCGTTGCTCAGTCCCTGCTCCTGCCCAGTGGTGTAGCGTGGGGGGTGCAGGGGGGCCGGCCGCACTGGGCGCAACGTCTGAGGGGGGTGCGCGCTCGCGCTCGCACTCGCAGCTCTCTGCCCCCTGCTAAAATCCACGGGTTAGGGGGCGCAAATTACTTGCCTTGCCCCGGGTGCTGACAACCCACGCTTCGCCACTGCTCCTGCCCACCTAGCAGTTCAAAAGCACATCAAAGTGCAAGTAGATAAATAGGTACCGCTCCAGTGGGAAGGTAAATGGCGTTTCCCTGCGCTGCTCTGGTTCGCCAGAAGCGGCTTAGTCATGCTGGCCACATGACCCGGAAGCTGTACGCCAGCTCCCTCGGCCAATAAAGCAAGATGAGCGTCGCAACCCCAGAGTCGGCCACGGCTGGACCTAATGGTCAGGGGTCCCTTTACCTTTACCTTAATGCCATTATCACTGCAAACTACTTCTGAAAACGATTGCAAACTGCTGCACAACCAAGCTGGGGGATCTAGTGTCCAAAATTCATCAGGCGCATTTTGCACCCGGCTATCAGCCACTTGTGACAGAGCGAAGATGCCCGGGTGCAAGGATGGCGCCTGACGTCTCCACCCTCTGGAGGTGCATCCCTGGGGATCTTCAGATCTTGACAGTTTTCGAATGCCAGCATCGCTTCCTATAGAATTCTATCCATCATATTTCATCTGCACATTTGGAATGAATTTCAGGAACCCAAAAGCCGTACTGAAAAATACAACTTTCATTTAGCCCCCAAATGGCAACTAGGCGTTGTATTTTGGCGACTGCAACCCTGGTCTAAGGAGCCATTTGGCACCTAGCTTATATACTGTATCTGAGTTTCTAACACTGCCTTGCCCAGACATCCCTGATCAGTACAGTGGTACCTTGGTTCTCAAACTTAATCCGTCCTGGAAGTCCGTTCCAAAACCAAAGCGTTCCAAAACCAAGGCACACTTTCTCATAGAAAGTAATGCAAAATGGATTAATCCGTTCCAGACTTTTAAAAACAACCCCTAAAACAGCAATTTAACATGAATTTTACTATCTGGCGAGACCAGTGATCCATAAAATGAAAGCAATAAACAATGTACTGCAATCACACAATCAATCAATCAATCAGTAGCTGAACTGGGTTCTACACAGTCACAAAAACAAAACAAAAAAGAGCCATAAAAACAAAAAACTCAAAGTCCAGTAGTACCTCTGGTTACATACCAACCTCCTTGCGAACGCTTCGGGTAACACGCTTCGCTAACCCGGAAATAGTTGCTCCTGGAAGCGAACTTTGCCCCAGGAGGCGAGTGGAAATTGCGTGGCAGAGATGCGCACATGCAGTGGAAAACCCCATTAGTGAAAGCACACTTCAGGATAAGAACAGTTTCAGCTTAAGAACGGACCTCCGTTAAGTTCGTAGCCGGAGGCACTACTGTAGCAAAAACAAACAGACCTCAGCGTACCACTCAAAACGGAAGTGTGGCACTCAAAATGGAGCACGTTCAGCTTCCAAAAAAGTTTGCAAACTGGTTTGCAGTGTTTGGATTCCAAGTTGTTTGACTACCAAGGCGTTTGAGGACCAAGCTACCATTGTAGTAGCCAGCAGGCCTAGGCAGGGGAGGATGTGTTGCTCTCCTGGCCTTCTCAATGCTGCCCATGGCCGCCATGCGAAAAAGGGGAAAGGCAAGGAAGGGGGGAGTTCAGCATGGTGGGGTCACAGCGTTGGGAGCATAGGATCAGCTGACGCTGATGAGATTTGGACTCCATCAACGTCTGGAAGCCACCACTTTGGCTACCCCCATCCTAAGCCTTTTCCTCAAGAGCCAGAAACGTTCCAAAATATTACAAAAGTGGCTTTGGGCCCAGAACCTTGACACCACCAAAAGCCTGAGTTCTGGCGAGAGAACCATCGCTCCTCCCAATCGCTTAGCTCACAGTCTGCCTAAATGTTCAGGTCCCAATCCAAACCCTTTGGCAATCTTCGGCAGGAGATCATGTCCGCAGACAATGGCAAGTGTGCCAAGAAATCGGGGCCAGCCCTCCCATTAGGCGGAGCGAGGAAGCAACTTGATTTTGGACGTCGTGAAAGAACTGCAAATTTTAGAAATAACAGTTGTCCTTATTGCGTTTTTACCGCCAGGGAAGAGGAGATTTTTTAATATAATTTTGTGCCTCGGGTGCCAAAATCCCACCTACCGGTACCACCTCCAGGGGGCCCTGGGGTCCCAGGCACCCCCATTTTATTGCCGTGGGCTCAACTAGATTGGGGCCTGCACCTCCACTGTGGGGGCCCAACAGTGAAGGTGCAGGCCCCAGTTTAGCTGCAGCATCAGACAGAGCATGTGCGCTGTGTCCTCGTGATGTCTTTACAGTGCAGCGCAATGCTTGCAGACATTGGGCACCCACAGTGTGTTGGGCCCCTTATCCCACTTACCCAATATGTGGGCCAGCCTCTTATCTGAGCTTGGAGATAAGCAGTTTTGAAGGATCATGAAGTGTGAGGGGAGGAAAGCATTGTAAGAGCATGATGCCGAGAGTTCACGATTCAGAGAAAAAATGTCTCCCGCACCGGGAGAGACTTTGAAAGAGGAGAAAGAAAAACAGGATAAGAACCTTGTATTTGAAAGTATACACTGATGGATGCCAGCCCATTCTAGAAGACTTGATTAAGGCAAACTCCTACCTCACTCGTGTGTGTGTGTGTGTGTGGTTTTTCTGTCTGTAATTACACATCAAGAAGCACAAGGACATTGGAGCCGGTCCTTTGAGGGTTCGATTTGACTTTGACTTCAAAGGGTCTCTGCCCTTTATTTTACAACATGGTGACTAGAAGAATTTGTGCTTCTGCTAAGCGCCAGTATTAAAACCATGACAGGAGCTGCAGTGATTTACAATAGCCGATCACGGCTAGCAGGAATCCAGGATGTGGGGAAAGGAGAGGAGTTGTTGTTTTTTTAAAAAAGTTGTTTTTGAGGGTTGATGCTGCTTTTGCAAAGAACCCAATTCTCCTTTGGCTTGCAAGTATATTAATTAGAAGTGTCAAAGGGCTGCGGCGAGGGTGAGGGGAAAACTGAAATTGGTTATTGCCCCCTCTCTCCCTTGGGCGTGCCTTGGCTGTCATCGAGCCACACTTTCCGGATTAGACTACTGTAATCTGGGACCTCAAGGGGGATGAGTAGAGAGAGAGGCTTTAGCAGATTTCCAGTTTGTTGTGGTGTTTTTCCCCTCTCTCTCTCTCTCTCTCTCTCTCTCTCTCTCTCTCTCTCTCTCTTCTTTAGGACAAAACCGCACCCATCCTCCATCATAAGGGATAAATTGTCTGCTTTGAGATGGGATCCTTCTCCGCCCCCCCCCCCAAACGCCCTGCATTCCCATCCCCAGGTTCTTAGAGATCTGCAATTTGTTTTCATACCGCTGCTGGTCTGCCTAAAGGTCACATGATTTGGCAGCCATCCCAGTTGTTAAAAATTAATTTTTCCTTATTAATACTACTGGGGGTCCCACAGGATAGGATCCCAGGCTTATCTGAACCTGACAGCTTCCTAAACCCTATGAAGGATGTTTTATCCTCTAAGGCTATCGGCGGAACAAGGCCGCTGTGTCCTGAAACTCAACTGCTCTGGAATCCTGTTAGGAAACCAAAGCAAATTCCTCCTTATTCTTATTCATTTCTTTAATTTATCTACGCGCGCACAATAGCTGTCTTCTAGAGAGGGAAGTGGCTTCTGGGTGATGCCTTGAGGTTGATCTATAATACCCCTATGGCCTTAGCCACACACCCAAAGCACACGGCGCTAGAATTATGTGGAATTCATCTATACAGTGGTACCTCAGGTTACATACGCTTCAGGTTACATACGCTTCAGGTTACAGACTCCGCTAACCCAGAAATAGTGCTTCAGGTTAAGGACTTTGCTTCAGGATGAGAACAGAAATCGGGCTCCGGTGGCGCGGCGGCAGCAGGAGGCCCCATTAGCTAAAGTGGTGCTTCAGGTTAAGAACAGTTTCAGGTTAAGTACGGACCTCCGGAACGAATTAAGTACTTAATCTGAGGTACCACTGTAATAGCAAGGTTTTCTTTTTTAAAAAAAAAGTTTTGAGAGAGAGTGCAAGTGTCTAGCCCTGCAAAAGTTGAAAGTGCAAAATCTACACAGCTCTTTTGTGTATCAACACTCCCCTTCACGACGAGAAAAAGCCGAATTACAGCACAATCCCAGCCATGTCTACTCGGAAGTAGTTTACTGTCGTGCAGGAGACTTCCATGAGCTCCTTTACTCTTCCTTGCCTACAGCTGACCAGATGGGGCTGCCACTAGGAGCTGTTCCAGTGCCACGTGGGTGTGAGAAAACTCACTCCCGTATCTTAAACATGTTGTAAATATAATACAGAAAAGGGTTTAACATGCATAATCCACTCAGGGGTTATAAGGCAGCTGCCTACGTCCATCTCTCCTAAAAGGCACTCCTTTGGCAAAACTCTAGCAGCCGTTTCCAGTATTAAGGCGCCTTCCCTGAGAAACGCATTGAGTGATGCTGTTTTTCCTACACAACTTTTATTATGCACACCTTATGAAATCGGTGCGCAAGGCAGTCACAGTAAAAGCACTTTTTAAAAAATTCACATTTCCAATGAGAGCGATTTATGCAGGCACATCCAACTCTCTCAGGTCCTACAAGTGTTTTGGAGGAAAGTACTCACCATGAAGTTATTACAGTAAGTGCCACATATTTAATATTATTTTGGGGGGGGTACCGGCACTGCCTACCCATGGGGACTCCCAGAAAAAAAGGACTGGTTATGCTCTCCTGTGGAAGCCTTTGACACCTTTAAAAAAGCATATTTGCCAGCTATTCAAAGAGCTGTTCAAGTGTGGACAGAGTTTCTGGGGAACAAGGAAGGTGACAAGACTAAACCAAAGGCACTATCAGTAGTTTCCGAATCAGGGCCATGCCCATTTTAAACCATATGGGGAATTCCGTCTCCTTGCTTTTGCAGCTATCCCTACTCCAGGGAAGTTAACAAAGCAAATATCGCTGACTTAATAAAGTTGATTAACATTCTTAATTAAAGGCAGGCTAGGTTGTTTCAACGGTGCTTCCGACAGCTGTCCATTTTCTGTTGCGATTCCTCATTTCCATTTTTTTTTTTAAAAAGCAAATCCCCTCCGTACCAGGATTTCGGAAGCCGCAGAACCAAACTTACCAGTTAGTGTGTACAAAATATTTGCTGCAGGCCTGCCTGCCTCTCTGCAGCAATATGTTCTGCTAGATTTAGTGGAGGCCATTTCTAAAAATACTAGCTTTTAGCAAAACATTTCGAAGTCTTTATGAGTGCACATTGCTCAGAGCTGCATAAACAATATCTCTGCTGTGGACACCCAGTTTTCCACCCTCTCCTTCCTTTTTCTAACTAGCCCAGAGAAATGACAAAAACACCCAGTTGTGTCCAAACACCTGATTTTTATCCTTCATCTCCAACGGGCTGCTTTAAACCGATGTCCTAACTGTTTGCTTGACTACATACAAATTGGCAGCTGAACTGTTTACCTCGTTTTTTAAAAAGGTTTTTTTTTACGTATATAAAATTGCAGAAGGCATTTTTCTCTTGATGTACATTACCATATTATTGTCTATTTAAAACTCTTTCCTCTTCTCATCTTACATCCCTTTGGGGAGCTGAGACAGGCTTTCATAATGGAGGAAAGCTTTCAAACACACCAGATTTTGACATAAATTTATCTACCTCCAGCATGTTTTCTTACTCTGCTTTGCTAATTACCAAAGCCATCTGTGGTGAAGTCAGGGCTTCCTCCTTGTCACAATTTATCTTTATCTCCTGCTAGATTATGTAGCGAAGTCACATTACAGTATCTCAGATATCGCACTCATTTCTTTGATGATGGAGCCCGACCGATATAAACAGGATTAGGATTTAATTACCAGATCCAGCACTAGGTCAATACCTCCCCCCCCCCTTTATTTCAAATAACAGGAGACTGGCAGGGGCCCAAGAAAACAAAATGGCATAGCAGTGGGTTAGAAAGAGGGCCACAGTTCAGAAGGAAGACAAAACAGGAAGCCCCACATTCACCAGCCCACAGATGACTGAAAACCAGATGACTCACAGCTGAACATGGGAAGTGATTTCATTAATAAGGTACCACGTGATGAGACAGCAGATAGCAAACTGAAGCAATTCCACTTCCTGTTCCTATCTAGTCAAGAATTCCACCCAGGACTCCTCTTCTCTCTCTCCAGACATCAATAACCTAAGGCTGCTACCCTCTCCTCTGCTCGTCTAGGTTTCATAAACTTTGCCTCTTCCTAATGGAACATGCTCCTGCTACCCTAGCAGTTCGAAAGCACATCAGTGCAAGTAGATAAATAGGTACAGCTCTGGCGGGAAGGTAAACAGCGTTTCTGTGCGCTGCTCTGGTTCGCCAGAAGCGGCTTAGTCATGCTGGCTACATGACCCGGAAGCTGTACGCCGGCTCCCTTGGCCAATAAAGCGAGATGAGCGCTGCAACCCCAGAGTCGTCCACGACCGGACCTAACGGTCAGGGGTTCCTTTACCTTTAATGGAACATGACCGGCTGCAAAACAATAACGTAAGCCTGCAATTCTATGAGTTCTACACACAATTCTGCTTTCACTGGGCAAAGATCCTTGCCGTATTTTGCAAAGAGATTGTCTCCATTCTGTTCTACAGTCAAACCTCGGTTTTCGATAGTCTCTGTTGCCGAATGTTTCGGCTCCCAAACGTAGAAAACCCATAAGTAAGTGTTCCCGTTTTCAAACGTTTTTCGGAAGCTGAATATCCAGCGTGGTAGACAAGAGGCTTCTGATTGGCTCTTCCGATTGCAAGAGCCAATCAGAAGCCGCGCCTTGGAAATGGAATGTTTCGGAAGTCAAACATCCTTCCAGAACGGATTACATTTGGCTTTCGAGGTACCACTGTAGTTCTTTCTTTAACAGAACTAGGTTGGAATGGACTGCAGAAATCTCAACTAGATCATCCATGACCGTTGACCATCCAACCTCTGCTTACAGACTTAAATAGAGCAAATCTCGTTGCGTTTGCCAATGCTTCAAACATCCTTAGGCGTGCACTGTGATTCTGCCATGACCGACAAGACTACCCTAAAAACTTAGGTCACACTGATTTCAATGGAACTTTATTCCAAGCCGATTGGTTTTGAATCACATCCTCATCGCACCACCAAACAGGCTCCCACCGTTTCCTGCCTTACACACCGTGTGCTGGCAAGCCAAGGAAGTGAGGACTGCTTCCTTTTGGTTTCCTATTTATTTAAATGTAACTATTCACTCATTCCCACAGTGAGGCAGCGGCACTTGGCAAAGAAAGCTACTTGAAGTAGATTTGCTGGGAATGTTTACATTTGTTCTTGTAAAATATACTGAGCCTTTCATGCAGTAATGTGTTGCGCTTATAAATGTTGCTTAACTGCAGGGTTGGAATGGGAGAGTGGAGGACTCAGGGGAAACAGCACAAGGGAGCTGTGCGTTTTCTAATATATACATTCCAATTTCTTGGAATTATATAGTAATACGTTTGGGCCTTCTGGGATTGCATTATTAACAGCTTCTCAACTTCCCCCCCCCCTCCTTTTTTTAAAGAGTCAACAGTTTCTGAATTTCTCCCATCCTTCTTCAGAAAGACACTGGGCATTTTTTAGACCAAAGAATCCTCAATATTTGGAAACCTCAATCACCTTACAGGTGCGTATCCAACAATATCAAGGACTCCATCCTTGAAACATCACTAAAAAGTTAATATCCCCCCCTCAAAAAAATCTAATAGGCATGTCTGAATTTGGAAAAATACAACTTCCCACATTACAATTTATTGCTGGTTAAATAGTTTGGTGGTGCTGTGGGAAGGGACGCGGGTGGCGCTGTGGGCTAAACCACAGAGCCTAGGACTTGCGGATCAGAAGGTCGGCAGTTCGAATCCCCGCGACGGAGTGAGCTCCCGTTGCTTGGTCTCTGCTCCTGCCAAACTAGCAGTTCGAAAGCACGTCAAAGTGCAAGTAGATAAATAGGTACCGCTCTGGTGGGAAAGTAAATGGCATTTCCATGCGCTGCTCTGGTTCGCCAGAAGCGGCTTAGTCAGGCTGGCCACATGACCCGGAAGCTGTACGCTGGCTCCCTCAGCTAATAAAGCGAGATGAGCGCCACAACCCCAGAGTCGGCCACGACTGGACCTAATGGTCAGGGGTTCCTTTGCCTTTAAATAGTTTGGTGAAAATTTGCAGAGCAACAATAATATACTAATTGGGGATTGCCCTCTCAGGAATTCAGGGATGTACACTGAGTGCAGAATGACAGGCTTATAGAACTGGAAGGGACCATTAGAGTCATCTAATCCAACCCCTGCAATGCAGAATTTTTCGTCCGATGTGGGGCTCAGACCCATGATCCTAGACTAAGAGTCTCATTTATGGATTAATTAAAGATTTGATAGAACTGAAGTAACAGATGAGATGCAGGAGGAAAGGTTGAGATGAAGACCCACAAAAGTTGAGGAGGGAATTTATTGATTATATCTTATTTGTTCCCTTTGTGATTGTTTGTAAACTTGAAAACCCAAAAAGGAACTATAAAAAAGAAATTAAGAGTCTCATACTCCAGATTTTTCCCTTGGGGGTTTGGTGGGAGGTGGGTTAGAAGAATTCTCCACCCGACACAAAGAAGCAGCTATTTATACACAGCAACAAGACTGCTGAACAGAGCGCTGGTTAAAGACGGGATGCAGAGGAGATTAAGGAGTGCAGAATTTCACGTATTGATTCCAACCAGCCATTGGTTTCTAGTTATTAATAATCATCATCCGATGTAACGTTTTTACTGTGCAAAATGCATCATCGTTATCACTCCCTTCCATACCCCATGCATTTCAGCAAGACTAGTCGTTATTATTCCCATATGATAGATGGGGAACTGAGGCTGAAAGAGAAGGATTATTACTGAAGCCACCTATCAAGGCCATGGGATTCAAAGCTGAGGCCACACCTGCCTGGTCTCAAATACAAACATACCCTCCCCCCTTGCCTCCTATTTGAATGAAACAAAATGGGGAACGGGGCACAGGGACCACCAGACCTGCTTCATATAATAAGGTAAAGGGACCCCTGACCGTTAGGTCCAGTCGTGGCCGACTCTGGGGTTGCGGCGCTCATCTCACTTTATTGGCCGAGGGAGCAAGTGTACAGCTTCCGGGTCATGTGGCCAGCATGACTAAGCCGCTTCTGGAGAACCAGAGCAGCGCATGGAAACACCATTTACCTTCCCGCCGGAGAGATACCTATTTATCTACTTGCACTTTGACGTACTTTTGAACTGCTAGGTTGGCAGGAGCAGGGGCTGAGCAACAGGAGGTCAGCCCGTTGCGGGGATTCGAACCGCCGACCTTCCGATCAGCAAGCCCTAGGCTCTGTGGTTTAACCCACAGCGCCACCCGTGTCCCAGGCCCAAATTAAGTGTTGGTATTTAAAGTCCCGCATGGCCCGGGGTTCCAGGTATTCGGTGAAGCACTTTCTCCCCTACCATCCATTCTGGGTCACATGATCAGTAGGGACAACTCTTATTGTTGTCCCGTCAGTGGTCTTGGGCTGCTACATAGCGACGTGTTCAAGAGCCTTCTTTGTTGTGGCCCCACAACTATGGAATTGTCACTGTATCTAAAGTCCAAAATGGCAGAATGGATGATGGAAGCTTTGTTTTCATTTGCTGGCGGAAATCCATCAATCTCATTCTCCCAGTCTTCTGTAGCAAATCAGTAAGACCACCCACTGGTGTTAAGCGCTCTCACGCTGTTGGTCCTATTGGTAGTTTCGCTAATTGATTATTTTAATTGCTGTTGTGTATTTGATATATCTGTTGTGTGTGTTTTGATAGTGATGGAAGAGCATCACTCTGATGCTGCGAAGGGTGGTCTACAAATTTAACCAGTGTAATAAAAAAAAGTATGTTTTAAGCATTTTTGGTCATTCTGGAGGAGTAACTGGAGTAGGGAAGGAACTTCCCCAAGTTACATCACCCCTAGAGATATCTGTGCTGACTGACAAGTCGGGCCACATTGTTGGTCTGGCCTTCATCACTTGGTCCTCCTCCTTCAACAAAAATGGCTGCCTACACCTTCTCATACATCGCAGTGCTGTGCAATTGGAACAGTCCTACACCAGAGTGCTTGTGAGTGTGAATTTCTCTGCCAGAAACTGCACCTCACATGCTGCTGTTGCAGGAATATTATGACCCAACAGAAGTGGTGAGATTAAAACCACAGCCTCGCTCCCCGCAAATTAATGTGTGACTAGGCCTGCAGCTCCTGCCAACCTAGCAGTTCGAAAGCACATCAAAGTGCAAGTAGATAAATAGGTACCACTCCGGCGGGAAGGTAAACGCATTTCCGTGTGCTGCTCTGGTTCGCCAGAAGCGGCTTAGTCATTCTGGCCACATGACCCAGCTCCCTCGGCCAATAAAGCGAGATGAGTGCCGCAACCCCAGAGTCGGCCACGACTGGACCTAATGGTCAGGGGTCCCTTTACCTTTAGGGCTGCAGAAGAGGGCTTCGTTTTTGCTTTCCCATTGCAGCACACAGCTATGTCATGCAGACATTTTTCTGCCCTTTAGTCGCTTTTCTCCACTTTCTCCTCTCTTGACCGGAGCACCCTGCAGGGTTGAGATTCAGAGCCACAGGTGGCCACGTGGGCTTGCCTTGTAACAAGGGGGTTGGCCAAATGGTAGCTTTTCATCTCTTCAAATTGTAGTAATCGGAGACGCAACAGGGACAGGACCAGGCCGTCACACCCCCTGCTCCTTGCTTCCCCTGTGGATTTAATGTAGGTCATATGCTTTTCTAAAGGCAGGGAGCTTCCGAGTTACGAGACATTTCTTTATCTTCAGTAAATTGAGTAGTCCGGGCTCAAGTTCTGGAGCTTGAAGACCAGCACCGCACAGACAATCTCCCCGAACTGAATACTCCACGAGGGGTCCTCCGAGTCTGCACCCCATTCCTAAACCAGCAGATGGCCTCTTTGCTACGAGAGCTACATTGGAAGTGTGAGCCAGAAGGGCAAGGGATAAACAGCCCTGGAGACAAAACTCCCACCACCACTGCCTTCAGATGTGGTCTGCCTGGGTCAGGACCAGGGCAATAAAAGAAAGCCACCGACTTCCTTCTGAAGAGAGCAGAAAGAAGCAGGGGAGGGAAGGAGCAGCAGGCGGGGAGGTTGGGCTTCACCTTCCAGGGCTATCAATCAGACCGCTTTCAATAAACACTAAACGCAAATTGCTGCAAAGACAAATCTCCACCAGCAACAAAGGACCTCCAATGCCTAGCTTGTAGGGTGAAAGGTGCCTATAGACATATACATATACACATACACATACACATACACATATACATATATACATATACATAATGTGTGTGTGCAACACTTTATAAGTGTGTGGATTTATAAATATTTAAATTAAATTAATCAAATAAATAAATAAGTGTGCTATTCTCCTGGGTTATGAGTTTTCACATTTGCTTAAGCAGGGAGGTCGAGTTTGAAGCGTTCCCCCCCCCCCTTGGCAAATCAACTCTTTACTGACTCCCCTTTTACTTACAGTTATAGCCAAGCCACAGAGGAGTTGCCATCGCTACCTTGCCAATTCTGTATTCACAAATAAAGAACCATATTTGGTTTACGGGCACTGAAAAATAGCTGGGGATCCCACCTAAAACTACCCCCGTGCAAGTCCGAAAGAGTGAATGCACTGCCTTAAAGGATATAATCCTCAACCACATTCGATTATCTTGAATCTGCACCCCTGGGGGGGGCGCCTTGCCGAGTAACTTTTACACAGGAGTAGTTCCACTGATGTCTACCGTATTACACCAGGTTGACCTACAAGCTGCTCCCTTCCTCCTCCTCCTCCTCCTCCTTATCATTAACAGCTTTGCTCATCCAAAGCAAGTTTTGGGCCTCTTTGATTATATTTGTAAAGAACAGAGATTCAATCAAACTAAGTCAAGCGGCTGGGGCGATATAGCTTAATCACAGCTCTGCTCCCCTCTATTAACTTTATGCCGGTATTAAGGAGAAATCAATCAGCTGAAATGAAGCATTAGCCACAATTTCCTCCTCACGTGGGAAAAGCAACAACAGGCAGAGGTTCATTTGCAACTGAAATTGTTCCTGAGGGTGGCGAGAGATCGAGAATGGTTCAGCTCCAAGAATGAGGGAGTTTCCTTTGCGATACATCGCCCCCCCTTCCTTGGGTTCCTAAGCCCCCCTTACACTTACACTGAAAGCCAGGGCTGGGAATTTGCTGAGCAGAACCGAAGGCCATGGTGAAAACATATCGTAAGCCGGAGAGCCACACACCATCGTTACATCTAATTAATGCAATCTGCATATCATTTTCACAAACACGGCAGATGCTAAACTACAGTTGGTGGACATGTTGCACAGATTCTTGATCTGAAGCTCCACTGGGGGGGGCGGGGGAGAAATCTTGCAGCAGTCCTTGAAAAGTCTTAATATGTCTTCTAATCTACGAAGCTGAAAGTTGGGAAACCTAAAGGCGGCAGGCTTCTTTTGTTTTTACTTGCATGCTGGAATCTGAAAGCTTTCACATCTGTTTGCCAGCAGCATCTAATTTATCTCTGAAACCTTGAGGACTAGGCAGTCCAATCAAAATTGGTGCAAGGAAAGTTTCCCTAAAAGCAGCAGCAGCATTTCGTAGGCTGCAAACAAGCCAGCAATAACTTCGGACAGCAAACACAGATGCTGCCCAGGCACATTCGCACAGGACACCCCCGTCTTATTAAAATTAAGAAATCCTTCTTATATGATGTTAGAACTCTCAGCTCAGCTACCGCGGCTGAACAATCGCTAGTCTTCTTTCCTGCATTCCAACTTTGCTGTTCCAACCCTTTACAGCTCCCATAACCATAATAAGCCTCAATCCTGTATGGGAAGCCCATTAGAAGGTACCACTTAGGGACTCTGAGCTGATTTGTCTTACCCGTGTTCTTGTATTTTGTTTGGGTGGGTAATCTTTGTCTTAATAGAATTTTTATGGATTGCCTGGGTTTTGTTTCCGCTTCAGCGGCCTAAGCAAATCAATGCCAAGTGGTAAAAAGAGATTGTTCTTCGCTACAAACAGGGACAGCAGCAGCCCTCCCTGCCTGAAAGGAAAGGAAAGGAGCGCCAGTCACAAGGACTGGACTAAGCACGAGAAAACCCCTGGAACCACAGGCCAGTCTTTATGCGCCGATACATTTCGGCCCACGAACAACGTGGGAAGCAAAGTTAGCTCTTGTCTTCTCCAGCAGCCGCCACGAAGAATCCAAGCCACCTGTTCTTACACCTCTCCCTAACTCTTGTTCGCAATGCCATTTGGTTTGCATCAGGCATTAGCTGGAAGTTAAGCATACAGAAAATCCCCCCAGAGCGGCCGGGAGAAAAAGTTACATCATTGCACTGCGGCGGGGGACGGAATCCTGACACCTGCAGTTCTGCCAGCAAATCTCTCCACGTGCGCCAGAGAGGGCTCTCTGAACACCACAGCTGCAGAGCCCAAACGGAGATGCTTCTTATTCACAGAATCATAAGCGCTGGGAGGGACTCCAAAGGCTGCTTCGGCCAATCCTGAGCCTCCATTCAGCAACCTCACCTTCTCCCCCTACCCCCCGCACATCTCTGCATCCCGCAGTGAGCCATAATCAGGTACATCTGATGCAGGCAGCCCTAGCAAGCCATCCACATGCTCAAAACCCAGAAAAATCACATTTTTGGTATGCAATTACGTTTTTATTTGCAAAGCTAAGCAGGGTCCGGTTTGGTTTCGAATCGGGTGGGGGGACGGCGTGTCGAGATTCCGGCATTGGCGGGGGGTTGGCCTAGATGACCCTCGGGGTCTCTGGCAATTCTACGATTCCGTGAATCCAACAAAATATACGCCGCAATCTTCTGTTGAGGTTCACAGGGCACAACACGGAACAGACAAGCAACACCTGACTTGCCGAAAGCAAGTTTGTGCCGTGGCAGATCAACCCGCCAAGATACCCCTTGCCACACTTTCCAGTTCTCGCCAGCCATGCTTGCCCCCACACATGCTTACAGATCTTGTCCACGAAGAGCTCTGGGGCCTGCCCCAGAGAGCCAAGCAGGAAGGGGGCAGACAGCTCTGATGAGGCTCCTCCACACAGATTGCTCGGCAGCTGTTGCGCTCTGCCTAAATGGGTACTCTCCAGGGCTCAACAGCTGGGCAGGGAGGCAAGGGTACTACTACTGCCTGCAATTCTTCACCTGACACCCCCAGCCCTCCCCACCCCCTTACTTCAGCCTGCCTGTGTGTGCTGGGCCTCTGGGAAAGTGGCTTGCTAGGTTCCTGGCGGCTGCCAAACAGAGGTTCCACTGCAGTCTCCAAGACTGGAGCCGTCTCCGCAGCACAGCACGAGTGCCAGGAATCCAGGGACAAGCTTGTATTTTACTACCGCTTCCCCTTTTCTTCGCCCCCCCCCCGCCTCCATTACTTCAATCACATGTTTCTGCTTCCCCTGCCGTTTTCACTTAAATCATCTGGCGGGGTGGGGGTGGGGGGAGAGGAGCGGATCCCCTGGAGGGATTCCACAGCACAGTGGCGATGAGATGGCTCATAATCTACTTAGAGGAGAGGGGTTTTTGCAAGGGAAAATACAGCTCCCGGCAACCACCTTGCTTATCCCCAGGAGTCAAAAATCCACTCTGGAGCAGCTCTTGGGAATGTGCACATCAGCTTTTCAGAGGTGACTTCAGGCAAGGATGCTAAACCGAGGTGATTGCTATTGCTAACAGCTCCGGAGAGCAAGGAAGCGTGTTTCATTATCCCGCATCACTTTTACCCCATATGCCCAGTCGGAATGGGAGAGCAAAGCCCCTTTCTGCTCCCGGCCTATTTCCCTCCCTTCCATTCCTTTGGTGCCCTGGTTTACTCTCTGAACAAATGAGCCACTGAAGCAAGTTAAAAGCACCCTTAAGGGATAACCGAAGGCAGAAACAAGAATCCGGACTGAGTCTCCCTCCCCCAAACCCTTCTGCCAACACTTATGCTTCACACTCTACCCTCTAGATGTTGTTTGGGTTGCCTGGTTGCTGGGTGTGGAGGCCTGGGCATGTTTCAAGCAGTTTTATGCTTTCCTTTTTTGGGAACCAAAGCGATGTAGCCATCCCTCACCCTGGGCCACAACTGGGTCTCTTCGGCCAGTCCATTCTCATCTCGCCTGTTTCATAGATCATTTAATTCATCTATAGAGAAGGCTCCCTTCTCTATATACTGTAGTAGCTGGTCTTTACAGCGACGAGAGCGGAGTTTGCAGCTAGCCACACACAAGGGAGAAAAAACATGGCAGGCCAGGCGGGCATTCCCATCCATCCATTCTCTCTCGCCCTAGCAGGGGCAAAGATCAAGCCGGCAAACCTCTCGCCCTGCGAGGGGAAGCCGAGGTGCCCACCCCTGCCTTCAGCAAGTGAGCTGGTAACTTCTCCTAAAGGCGTTGTTTTTGCAAAGGAAAGCTGCGGGGTTGTTTTTAAGCGAGGGGCGGAGTGATGGTAGAGCGGCTGGCGTGGAGAGGGCGGAGGGGGGGGAGAGAGAGAGAGGCTGGAAGGAGGCAAAAGCAGCCTGGCAAAGCCAGCTTCTCCTGACGGGACTTGATGCATTTGTTTACACGCCGCCCAGCCGAGGAGAGGCGGGCACTGCCGCAAGGTTCAAGCCTTGCCAAAAGGGAGAATCTGCTGCTGCTGCTGGCGGCGTGCAGCACGCTCTGCGCCCGCCACACCAAGCGCCACCGGGAGAGACCCGGGAAGAGCGCGCTCGCTCGGCGCCGGGCGTTTTACGCACGCGGCCCTGGCCAAGGGACCGGCCGGAGGCTTTGCAGCTAGGCGTGAAACGAGTGAGGGTTGGGGTGGGGGGAGAACGTCCAGAAATACAAAGAGAAAATAAGTGTGTGGGGGGGTATAATATACAGCTTGCATTTAGAACAGGGCGTCCGCCCACACACCAATAAAACGCTTCGCTTGCCTTGCTGCAATCGGCTGCCGCCGCCCTTGGATGCTAGCAGGGGTTTCTGTGGCCAGACAAACACCCACCGGGTGCCAAAGCTGTCCAGTTTAACACTTTGGGACCGCCGCCGCCTGCGATTTGCTGCATGGGTTCAGATCTCGCCTAGGGGGTGTTTTCTCTCTGGTTTTCCGCCATGCCTTCCTTGTCTAGGAGAGGGGCCGGGGCTCAAACCGACTTAAGGAGCCCAGCCTCTGAGGCGGAGACCGCGCGCTCTCCGCCTCTAGTTGCGTTGGCCGAGGTGCTCTGCGAGAAAGGCACTCTGCTTATGCTCAGGGCCGCTCCCTACGACTTGATTTTCCGGGGCCTGGAGATCCCCGGCTCAAGCTACACCCTAGTTTCCTCACCAGCAAAATGGTTTCCCCGTCTGTTTGTTTTTTAAAGCAAAATTAAACACGCGTACCCCTCGCCAGGATTCGCGCGAGGATGACCGGCTGAGGTTACGCTTGGCACCGTGGTGGGCGCAGTTTACCTGGGGGTCAGCCAGACCCACAGAGCTCGGAGAGGCTTGCTTGCGCGTTACCGTGCGCAGGCAAGGGCCGCTGAGATCCTTAGCACGCTTACTCGCCAGGAAACCCCAATGAACAGAGCGGGGCTCTGAAGAAGACAAGCCTGGAAAAATCGCGCGGCGGGGAATGCCGACCACTCGCCCCAAGCTGCAGGGATAGCGCGGGCTACGAGCGTCGTTCCCTTGCCTTCTGAGCGCCTCTCCAAGGCTGGTACTGCCTCGCTCGTCTTCCCTCCCTCTCCCAAATCCTGTTGTTTTGCTTCTAATCTGCCTTATCTGAGTTTTCACTGCCTGCTCGGTGGCTAATTCGGAGGAAATGAGTGTCAGCTCTCCGATGGAGTAATTAAGGCGGACGGGTTTAGTGCGCCCTCTTCGCCAGTAAGCGGGGATTAGCTCCAGACTCCTTTTTCAGTAACAAGACTGGAGGAGGAGGTTTTTTGTTTTTGTTTTTAAAGAAACAAGACCATTTTACTTTTTGGTAATAATAGTTCATTGCGGTTTGGGTTAAGCAGTCTCTCCTTATCTCTGCATGGCCTTGCCTTACTTATTTCTCCTTCCACCCCCGCCTGTTTTTTTTTTTGGGGGGGGGGGTTGGTCAGCTCCACCAAGAAAAGTTTACATCCTACTTTGCAAGGTTGTCCTGCTGCCTGTTTGTCTGTGCTTTGCTGATAATGAGTTCTCTTTAGCGGGCTCTTTTCTGCCTCTCTCTCCCCCTGTAAGCAAAGCCACAGGACCGGGTGTTGTAGAGGCTGGGAGACACCAGCACTTTCCCCAGTTACTGCAGCTGTCAGATACCAGGCAGAAAAGGTGTGATGTTCTTACTCTCCCCTCCTCAACTCTATTCAGAAAACGCCACCAGCTTTTCGACTTCTGGAAGCCCGCTGGTTCCCCCTTTTCATTTGCAAGAGATGAAAACGTGGGGAATCTGCGAAATGCATCCCAAACGTATAAATGATTTATTATGTCTTTCTGCTCAAAGATAGAGAGCTCTTCTGGGCAGCTCTCCGGGGAATTACGCTCCGCATAAGCGGAGTGACGAGGGGGTGGGGTGGGAGAAAAAGAGTCTTGCCTCCGCCCCCGGAAAAATTGCAAGTCGAGGAGACTTTGTAGTATTTTCAGACCTTTGATTTATTCCATATGTGACAACAGCATTATAAAAGGGAAACCCTAAACAGCCTGCCTCCTGCCTATTGCAAGGCGTACTATCCCCGCTACAGCCAACTCTACTGGAGGTGAAAGTTGGATCTGGGGGAAGGAGAAGAGTTCTGGGTTCGTGGGTGTCAGCAGATCCACTGGAGAAATTTGGCGGCGCAAAGGGGGCTCGCTCGCTCCCCCTCACCCCCAACCCACACCCCTCAAATATGAAATCGTTGACAGGAACGTTGGGAATACTCTGGTTTGCCTTACCTGCTTGCCCCGTGACTCCGGATCCGACCAGGTGCAGAAGCAGAAGTGCCCAGAGGAGAGGAAACGTATCCATTTTGGGGAGGAAATGTTCGGCGGCAGAAGGGCGATTCCTCCCAAGCGGCGTGGGCTCGGCGACGCGGGTGGATGCGGGGGGGAGCGAGGTGTTCGCAACTCCCTTCTCGTCCTCTTCCTCTCCGAAGGGACACCGAGCCGGAGACTCCCCTTCGCCAAGACTTCGAGTCCCCTTCGGTGCTCCCTGCGCGCCGCTCGCTGATTTAAACACACACTCACGCGCGCGCGCAAAACCCACTTCCAAAAAGGATCAGGACGCCGGAGGGAAACTCCTCACATTCGCCAGAGGAAGGAGGCGCAGGCAGCTGCTCGGGAAGCCGCGCGCACCCGCCCGAATGGCACACGGCGCCGGGGATCAAGGCGGAGACGCACGCGCGCACGCCTTTACGCAGGAGAGGGAGAGCGCGCCAGTTCTTCAAAGTGGCGTTCCCTTTAGCGCGGCGGCGCTGCCAACGCTCCGAGCCGAGCCGCCGTCAGAAAGGTGCCGCCTGGGCATCGCCAGCAGCCGGGCTCAGCCTCAGATGGACGTCCACACGCACACAATCCGGAGCGAGATGGCAACGGGTCTGGCCAATGCTGCTGCTGCTGCTGCTCCTCCTTGCCAAGCCCCGGAGTCCGGCGATGTCCCTTGTCCCTCCTCGCCGCCTGCTGCCCCTTTGCGCTCAAGGGCTGCTGCTGCTGGTGGTGGTCAGTTTCACGCTAGAGGCGTTTTCCGGATGCAGCTCCGGGAAGGCAGGAGAAAGTGCTGCTTGCTGCTGCTGCTGCTGTTGCAGCCGCCGCCTTCCAGATGCAGAAATCCCCGGGCTGGCGCTCGAGTTTTGCTCCAAGCCGCCGCCTTGCTTCTCCTGCTGCTCCTTCCTCCTCCTGGGCTTTGCGCGGCTTTCCCCCTCCGGAGCTGAGCGTTGCCGGCGCCCTGTCGCCTCGCTTTGCCTGCCTCTCGGCTCGCTCGCCGCCTTTTCAGGCAGAGCGGCATGTGCATGTCAGACAGAAAGGCAGAGCTCTCCGATTACACGCTCTCGCAGGGCCCGCCCCTTCGATGTTTCTCATTTAAGCCCGACGCGCCGAGAGGGGAAGGGGGAGAAGGAGGCAGAGCCCCGGGAGCGCCGAGCAGGCCACGCTCGCAACTCGGCCGCGATCCAGCGAAAAAGGAGAAGGAGAGGAAGAGGGAGGGTGGAGAGAGGAAGAGCCGAGGTAGCAGAGCTCTTCTGGATTCCCTTGCAAGATCAAAGCGGCAGTGTGCTCCCCCCCAACTCCTGCGCTCCCGGCTGCAACCCGCGCCTCGCCCTTGGCAGAAGCAACAAGTCCCGGGCAAATGCTCCTCTCGCTTTGCACACAAACGCACACACACTACAGCATCCTGCGCTGCGTAGGTAGCTTTATATTGGCGGCTGCTGTTGGGCGATTCTTGCAGGGCTACCCTGGTTGTCGTGGCTTGGATCTGCGTATGACACGCTATTATGTAGATGGGATTATTTTTAAGAGCACATTCTTTTTACGCCCGGGAAACGGGGCTATAGGAGGGAGAGAAGGGGCGAGGTGATCGCGCTGGAATGCAAAAATGCGAAGCGCCTTGAGCTCCAAACACCCGCCCACACGGAGTGAGACACACAAATAACACTTAAGAGGCTGGCAGGAGACACGTTATTTGCTATAACACCGTGGAAGGGTTTTTACTTAAAACTTGCCAGCAGCAGCTCAATAAATAAATTTACCTCTGGGATAAGGCCAAGTATGTAAAGACTCAGCCTTATAAAGAGATTGAGACAGAGTCTGCATGGTAAAGGAAGAAAACTGAAACACGCCAATAGTTGGTCCATTAAAGGGTAACACTGCGCAGGCTTTCCTGTTGCACAGAGCTCTTCATCAGGCAGAAGGGAACCATAGAATTGGAAGGGGATACGAGGATCTAGTGAGTCCACCCTCCTTGAGGCTCAAACCTGCAACCCTGAGATTAAGAGTCTCCTCTCCCGACTGAGCTAGCATGAAAACCTCAGTGTAATATGGAAATGCGTGCATTCTTATGCCTAGGTCTCAGTGAAGTGGCTTTATCTCCCATTCCTTCCACAATCCTCAGAGCCATTGACCTGCAATTAAACCTAGTCATAACTGGTAGAACTTAAAGGAGGACTAAGGAACCCACGAAAGGGACATGGGTTAAACTACAGAGCCTAGGACTTGCCGATCAGAAGGTCGGTGGTTCGAATCCCCACAGCGGGGTGAGCTCCTGTTGCTCGGTCCCTGCTCCTGCCAACCTAGCAGTTCAAAAGCAAGCCAAAGTGCAAGTAGATAAATAGGTACCACTCCAGCGGGAAGGTAAACGGTGTTTCCATGCGCTGCTCTGGTTCACCAGAAGCGGCTTAGTCATGCTGGCCACATGACCCAGAAGCTGTATGCTGGCTCCCTCAGCCAATAAAACAAGACGAGCGCCGCAACCCCAGAGTCGTCTGCGACTGGACCTAATGGTCAGGGGTCCCTTTACCTTTACGGAACCCGTGACCCCCTCAGATGATGTTGGACTATAACTCCCATCATCCTTGGCCATTGACTGTGCTGGCTGGAGCTGATGGGAGTCAGGAGTCTCTTGCAGGACTACAGATTCCCCCGTCCTTGACTTGGGAGGCTGGTTCCCATAACCACATCTGATCCACTGAAGGGATCACGTGAGGCAGGCTGACTTTTAGCAGGTCCCTCTGTGCTTTAGGAGCACCTGGCTGTGTCCCCAAAAGCAGTGTGCGCCATCAGCCAGACGCACAAACTCTTCCACATATGGCGCTGGTGGATGGAATTTAACATGCACTGTAGCCAACTCCAGCCCAAGACATTCTGTTTTTGTTTTTAATATTTTCAAATTTATACATTTCGTTAGTTTTTACAATCCATTTAACATTTCAAAATTTGACTTCCTTCCCCCTCTTTCTGCAGTTCCTTAAATTCATTTTTTCTATCCAATTTCATTTAACTTACTCATTTCTTTATCTACTGTAGATTTTATATACTCATATAAAACTGCAGTTTATTATATTAATCCTGCTAATGCATTTATCTGTTTACAACTTATCTGTAAATATCCAATAAACCATTTCCATTCCTTTATTAAAAGTTTGTTAGCTTGATTTCTTATTCTTCTGGTAAGTTTCGCCATTTCTGCACATTCTATGAGTTTTCTTCCTTTACTGGGACTTCTGCTTCTTTCATCTTTTGGGCAAGTAACATTCTTGCTGCTGCAGTAGCATACATAAATAAATTTCTATATAATTTAAGTAGCTCTGTC
This sequence comes from Podarcis melisellensis, assembly GCF_964234715.1. Taxonomy (NCBI): domain Eukaryota; kingdom Metazoa; phylum Chordata; class Lepidosauria; order Squamata; family Lacertidae; genus Podarcis; species Podarcis melisellensis. The sequence goes on along the minus strand of NC_138528.1, from coordinate 127,110,055 downwards.
TCTATTATTCCCAAAAGAAATGCTTCTGGGTTTTTTTACAAACATTATTTTAAACATCTTTTTCAATACATTATATATCATTTTCCAATAATCTTTAACCTTACTACAAGACCACCACATATGATAAAAAGAACCTCCTTTCTCTACGTTTCCAACCCTTGATTTAAATTTACACATTTTTGCCAATTTACTTGATGTTCAATACCATGGATACATCATTTTCACATAATTTTCTCTTAAGCCGTAACATGCTATAAATTTTATATCCTTATTCCACAATCTTTCCCATGCTTCCATATCAGCTAAAGACATTCTGGCACCTGAGGCAAACCACAAAATGGCACCCCCACACCCTTGTCACCAGGGAAGAAGGGGTGAGTGAAGCTCAACATCAGGAACAGGGGTGGAATAAAGATCAGCTGCCCCTGTAGATCCTGCTGCCCGAGGCAGTTGCCTGACCTTGCCTTATGGGTGGGCCGGCCCTGACTAGCTACCATTCCTGAGATTGTGATAAGAACTTGTCCTTGGACCTGCTCAGTTTCCATCAGGCGTCCCTCCGCAATTCTCCTTGTGAAATGGTAACATGAGCAATTAATGTCAGCAATGGCAATGCTTTTGCACACCACCAAAATACTTCCTAGGGGGCGAGTGTTCAAATCAGTATGTGGTTGTGCTTGCTGCTCATACATCATCAGAAGCACAGAGAGCATGTGAATGGACATTTAGGCGCAAATCACCTTGCCAACAAAGGTCCGTATAGTTAAAGCCATGGTTTTCCCAGTAGTGATGTATGGAAGTGAGAGCTGGACTATAAAGAAGGCTGATTGTCGAATAATTGATGCTTTTGAATTATGGTGCTGGAGGAGACTCTTGAGAGTCCCATGGACTGCAAGAAGATCAAACCGATTCATTCTGAAGGAAATCAGCCCTGAGTGCTCACTGGAAGGACAGATCCTGAAGCTGAGGCTCCAGTACTTTGGCCACCTCATGAGAAGAGAAGACTCCCTGGAAAAGACCCTGATGTTGGGAAAAATGGAGGGCACAAGGAGAAGGGGACGACAGAGGACGATTTGCCTGGACGGTGTTCTCGAAGCTACCAGCATGAGTGACCAAACTGCGGGAGGCAGGAGTGCCTGGCATGCTCTGGTGCATGGGGTCACGAAGAGTCGGACACGACTAAATGACTAAACAACAACAAACCAGAACGGTTAAACAGGCAATTCTGAATGCCCTTTCTGGGGAAGAAACTCTATTGAACTCAGTGGGACTCACTTCTGAATAAATATGGATAAGTCCAGGCTGCACATGTGCTTAAGGGGTGCTGCGCTGGGTACAAGAGGTGGGAATCGACCCATCATCCTATAACCTGGGGTGAACAGGCACCATCTGTCTTCTTCTTTGGCAATCACTCGCAGCTGAGTAATCATAATAATAATAATAAATTTATTATTTATACCCCGCTCATCTGGCTGGGTTTCCCCAGCCACGCTGGGCGGCTTCCAACCGAATATTAAAAACAATACAGCGTCAGACATTAGAAACCTCCCTAAACAGGGCCGCCTTCAGTTGTCTTTTAAAAGTAAAATAGTTGTTTATAGCCTTGACATCTGCTGGGGGGGCGTAAGATTGCCTTCCATAAACACAATTTTAACAATGAGTACCTAAGTGATTGTGGGCTAATTCTGGATCCACAAGTCCTGCCACAGTGGGGACATTGGTTTCCGGGCAGGAGTTGATCACGGTGTGGATTTGCCATGTGTGCCTTCTTCTTAGCACATTTCTCCCTTGCATCCTGAGTTTGAGTGTCTTCAAAGCCTTTGGTAAAGGCTGTTCTCCAACTGGAGCACTCGCAGGCCAGTGTTTCCCAATCGTTGGTGTTTATACTACATTTTTTTAGATTTGCCTTGAGGCAGTCTTTAAACCTCTTTTGTTGATCACCAGCATTACGCTTTCCATTTTTAAGTTCAGAATAGAGTAGTTGCTTTGGAAGGCGATAATCAGGTATCCGCACAACATGACCACTCCAACGAAATTGATGTCGAGGAATCATTGCTTCGACACTGGTGATTTTTTCTTCTTTCAGTACACTGGTATTAGTTCGCCTGTCTTCCCAAGTGATGTGTAAAATTTTTTGGAGACAGCGTTGATGGGTCATGTGACCAGTATGACTAAGCCGCTTCTGGAGAACCAGAGCAGCACACGGAAACGCCGTTTACTTTCCCGCCAGAGTGGTACCTATTTATCTACTTGCACTTTGACGTGCTTTTGAACTGCTAGGTTGGCAGGAGCAGGGACCGAGCAATGGGAGCTCACCCTGTGGTGGGGATTCAAACTGCCGACCTTCTCATTGGCAAGTCCTAGGCTCAGTGGTTTAACCCACAGTGCAACCAGCGTCCCATGCTGAGAGCTGTTAGGAGACCCTTAATCCCCTCCCAAAGATGCAAAGCTCAGAGTTGCTTAACAGTCAATCTCTTTCCATCCAAGGGACCTTCCTGACTTGGGCTCACTCGCAGGGACTCAGATCCGTTTCTTTGCCCTTTGAAGCGAAAGGTAACACAGCAGCATTTAATACTAATGAGCCACATAATTAAAACCTTGTTTGTTATTGTGATAAGGACATGCATTGATTCACTGCTGCCCTGGGGTCCTTTGGGAGGATTGCTAGGATATAAATTTAATAAATAACTTACTGTTGCATGCTGTGCGCTCTCTCTCTCTCTCTCTCTCTCTCTCTCTCTCTCTCTCTCTCTCTCTCTCTGTGTGTGTGTGTGTGCTTAAACATATGCTTGGGGAAGAAAAGGATACCTTTGCCAAGCCAAGGTTTGGGTTGGCTCTCAGTGGAACAATATAAAACGATACCATTAATCTGAAGGAAAAAGGAATGCAGCTAACTCAGACAGAAATTAATACGGGTAGAGGAGGGTGAAATAGAAATGTGAGAGAAACTCTCCTTTAATATTTTTTTATGGTGATATGGTATTCCAAAGATAGACAGCTTGTACCTACCAAGTATTTTTAAACTGTGTGGGTGCATGTGTACATTTCACAAGTTCACACAGAGACCCAGGGCTAACAGATTGGAAAACACTTCAGCTTCCCCTCTGAATACCGAAGCGAGACTTGCGGGTTCCCAGCAGCCTTGCTGCATCAGACAGACATAAATACTGAGATTGTGTACACGCTATGCCTTAACAGCACATTCAAATCACGTCTCCTCCTAATTCTAGGCCCTGTAGTTTACTTCTCACAGAGTTACCATTGTGAGTCGAGGACCCTCTATCCACATAGGATAATAATAATAATAATAATAATAATAATAATAATAATAATAATAATTTATTATTTATACCCCGCCCATCTGGCAGTTTCCCCAGCCACTCTGGGCGGCTCCCAATCAAGCGTTCAAAACAGTACAGCATTACATATTAAAAACTTCCCTGAACAGGGCTCCCTTCAGATGTCTTCTGAATGTCAGGTAGTTGTTTATCTCTGACATCTGGTGGAAGGGCGTTCCACAGGGCGGGCGCCACTACCGAGAAGGCCCTCTGTCTGGTTCCCTGTAACCTCACTTCTCACAATGAGGGAACCGACAAAAGGCCCTTGGCGCTGGATCTCAGTGTCCGGGCTGAACAATGGGGGTGGAGATGCTCCTTCAGGTATATAGGACCGAGGCTGTTTAGGGCTTTAAAGGTCAGCACCAACACTTTGAATTGTGCTCGGAAACGTACTGGGAGCCAATGCAGATCTCTCATAACCGGTGTTATGTGGTCCCGGCGGCCACTCCCAGTCACCAGTCTAGCTGCCGCATTCTGGATTAATTGCAGTTTCCGGGTCACCTTCAAAGGTAGCCCCACGTAGAGCGCATTGCAGTAGTCCAAGCGGGAAAGACACATTATTTTAGGTTAATGGGCAAAATTAGGCCACAACTTTTATTGGTTACAGCATGTAAGTAGCATTGGCTTAGGCATTGGATGAAACAGCAATACCAGACTCCACCCAGCACAGCCGGGAGTCATATCAGGGTTAACAACCAATGGGAGGAGCTTATTGATGCAAAGAAAACTGGAAGCTCCCCCATGACGTCACCGGGGGTCGTGCCATGGCCCTAGCCACCAGCAGGGCATCGGACAGGATCCAGGACCGCCAGATTCCTTTAGCAGATTACCCAAAAGAGATGGGGTAGATGATGGCGCATACCCAATCCTCCAACACAGCACACCTATTCCAATGCCTAAGCGCCAATACCAGAAAACTGTGACGAATTGCTACGAGGTAGGCGAGAAAACCAAGAGGCTGGTGCCAATTTGCCAAACGGATAAAAAAGTCCTACCAGGCCCCTTGGGCAACCAAGGCAACCAACCAAAGTCCATAGCAAGGTCAATACGCAAAAAGAAGCTGACCTAAGAGGGAGGGAGGGAGATCCGAAGAAAGCAGGAACAGACTGGGAGCAGAGCGCTGCCGCGGCTGTTTAAATGCATTTAAATAAAATAAAATAAAACTTATATACAGCAACAGTGTTTTGTGTTGTGTATTACTTTGATAAAATACATCTTTTGTTATGTGCAAATGGTCCATAAACTACAATATAGCATATATTCAACACAAAAAAACAGCAACAATTTGTTGTTGACAAAGGACAGCTGGACATATAAAGGGCCCCATTACCTACAGTAGCTTAGGGCCTCATCAGACCTAAATACAGCCCTGAGTGGACCCAGCTCCCCTCCCCTCCTGCCAGTTTCATTTCCTTTCCTGCCTCTCTCCTCAAATCCCACACAGCCATTTTCTTCTCACTCAAAACATGTTAGGTTGTTTTTCTAGGCGTACCATCTGGGGTGCAATGGGTCTGCAGCCTGTAGCAGGAGATATACTTAGGCCGCCTGTTTGAATTAGTATGCCGGTGGAGAACCGTAGCTCATTGGCAGAGCATCTCCACTGCACACAGGGTCCCAGGGTCGGATCCTGGCAACTCCAGGTAGGAGCTTGGAAAGGCTCCTGCCTGAAACCCTGCAAACCTCTGCTACCTGTCGGTGCGGAGAGTGCTGGCTTTGATGGACCAAGGCTGTAAGGTAGCATCCTACTCTTGCCAATGTACTACCAATACGGTCTGGTGCACAACAGCAGCTAAAACTATGAATTAAGAGGTCTTCAGTTTCACAGCCAAAGAATCAGTAGCATGGGCAGCCCGCTCTTCTCGAAGCCACTGCCCTCCCTGAGTGCAAGAAAGGAAATCAACAATAGAGGCCGACTACTTACTGGGATAAGGGACGCGGGTGGTGCTGTGGGTTAAACCACAGAGCCTAGGACTTGCCGATCAGAAGGTCGGTGGTTCAAATCCGCGCGACGGGGTGAGATCCCGTTGCTCGGTCCCTGCTCCTGCCAACCTAGCAGTTCGAAAGCACGTCAAAGTGCAAGTAGATAAATAGGTACTGCTCCGGCGGGAAGGTAAACGGCATTTCGTGAGCTGCTCTGGTTCTCCAGAAGCGGCTTAGTCATGCTGGCCACATGACCCGGAATCTGTCCCTCAGCCAGTAAAGCGAGATGAGCGCCACAACCCCAGAGTCGGTCGCGACTGGACCTAATGGTCAGGGGTCCCTTTACCTTTATGTCTGGAGGAAAAGAAAACAACTTCTCTTAGAAGCACTTAGAATATGTTTGTGCTTAGTATAAGAAACACTGGATGACTTGTGACCCGGAAGCTGTACGCCGGCTCCCTCGGCCGATAAAGCGAGATGAGCGCCGCAACCCCAGAGTCGGCCACGACTGGACCTAATGGTCAGGGGTACCTTTACCTTTACTTACTGGGATAATATAACATTTGAAATCGGTAGGAATATATCAGGAAGAGTGTTGCGGTAAGAACACAGCATTTATACAGCACTGTAGAGTATTTAAAGTGCTCGCTCGCGCTGAAACCAGCTCCAGGCACAATATAATGAATGAGATGTTATAGGCATGGGATCTTTTACCTAACCATCTCATGAAGAATCCTATGGCAACTTCAAAGCACCAGATTGATGGTGTCACAATAAAGCTTATGTTGCAATAAGGCTGCAATCCTATAACGCATACCTGGGAGGAAGTCTCATTGAGCTTAATGAGAACTTGCTTCTGAGTAAACATACACAGGGTCACACTGTCATTTTTCTTATCTTTAAGATGCCACAGTAAACTTTATGTTTGCGGGCACAGACTGGCATGGCTACCTCTCTGAGATATTCATGAGATCACCGGGGATCAGTTCAGCTACTCTGCAAGTTGAGAAAAATGACGCTGTAAGCATAGCTGTCAACGTTTCCCTTTTTTTAAGGGAAATTCCCTTATTCCGAATAGGATTCCTCACAAGAAAAGGGAAAAGTTGACAGCTATGGCTGTAAGAGGTGAGGTCAGCTGAACATGAACGTGAATTAAATTAGTGCCCACGTTTTTTAAAAAAATCTGTGACCAAATTTAATTGCCAGCACAATCCCATTGAGTCCAGTGACATTTACTCATAGGTAAGTGTGTTTAGAATCGCTGCCCGGGTCTCTTGCAGTTGGTTCAAGCGGTGAGAGTTTGGTAGGAAATTTCTAAGTCTGGTGGCAGTATCTCAGTGGACTACTTTCGGACTTGCATCTAGGCAGAAAGAGTACGGGCCTTTGAACAGAATAACTTTCCAGTGGATTGGGCCCATTGTAAGTAGAGTTATCTGTTGCAAGTATTTCCCTAAAGTATAACATCTGATAGGGCATATTTTTGTCTTCATTACAATCTACACCTGCTCACATTTTTTAAAAAACTGGAAACTTTAGTCGATCACAGATGTCTAAGGATAATTTTTAATACATCGCAATGCCCAATTTTGTTCTCATTTTGAAAACCAGGAAGAACTGGAGAATGGTGGGGACACTGAGAAAGTTTCTCAGCCATTAATATAACAAAATCCGCTGTGTCTCAAGATGGGTCACATGCTACTTTTTGCCCATGAGTAGCAAGAAGTCAGAGACCTGGAAGCTCTGTGGTGATATGGATCCAAATCATGGATTCCTTGGTGGTTGAGATATTTTTAGTTCCTTTCGGGGGGGGCTGTGGTCCTCCAGATGTTCCTGGACTTCAGCTCCAAGCCAGTAGGGTCAGGGATGATGGCCTGGGAATCCGATTCAGAGGCTGAACCGGAGGAATCCCAGCCTGCACAGCAGTCCCCGCCTCCAGGGCCGGCTGAACTGGGGCAGGGCCTTGATTCTGAAGTGCCTGCACCTGTGCCGGATCCTCAGGAGCCGGCACCAGGTGAATCCACCCTAGCTCCAGAGGTGATTAAGGACACAGTGCCTACAGGTCTCCTCTCCCGGCCCTGCCAGAGGAAGGTGAGTCTCCCCCTGGGTCCAGTAACTCCCCAGCCTCTCCTGAACTGCAGAGGCTCAGGGCAGAGAGGCGGAGGGAACTGGTTTCTCCCAGGAGGAGTGCTCGCCTTAAGGCCAGGAGAGGCGGGTCTCCTGGGGGCCGGGACCGCCCATGGCCTCAGAGAAGATAAAGGCCAGTCAGCCCAGTCCCAGGTTGCGGGAGCAACGTCGTTGTTGAGTACCTGTTCCTGCCCGGACCCAGACCTGACCCTCCAGTGTTCCTGTCCCCGCCCGGCTTCCTGCTTCGGACCTCGCCCCGCTCCTTGTGAACTGTTTCCAGGCTAGTGACCCAGGACCGGACTTTGGCTACGCCAACGGTAACCTTCCCCCCGGGACCAGCACAGTCAGGCATGATGGGAGCTGTAGTCTAACAACACCTGGTAGGCCATAGGTTAGCTACCCCTGTCTCAAAGACTGTTCACAACCAGGTACAGTGCACCTGGAAAGAGGAGAATCAACCAGTTTACAATTTTTGAGTGCCCAGGTGGCATAGCTGTCAACCTTCCCTTTTTTTGCGGGAATTTCCCTTATTCCAGTACCGTTTCCCGCTGCTTCCCGCTGCTATCCCGGATTGTTAGATATCCCGTAGACAGTCCCCGGGACAGGTGAGGCTGCTGATCCCTTATTTTCAAATCTGAAAGTTGACAGCTATGCCAGGTGGAGACCCCCCAGCACCGAGAGACCACCAGAAGGAATAATGACTCGTGACAACATGTTATTGAATTAAAAATGTAAAAGGTCAAGGGACCCCTGACCATTAGGTCCAGTCGTGACTGACTCTGGGGTTGCGGTGCTCAATCTCGCTTTATTAGCCGAGGGAGCCAGCGTATAGCTTCTGGGTCATGTGGCCAGCATGACTAAGCCGCTTCTGGCAAACCAGAGAAGCGCACGGAAATGCTGTTTACCTTCCTGCTGGAGTGGTACCTATTTATCTACTTGCATTTTGACGTGCTTTCAAACTGCTAGGTTGGCAGGAGCAGGGACCGAGCAACGGGAGCTCACAACTTTATTAAATTTCTCAGAGTTCAAAACTGAGGTTTGTCGAGAACCTCCAACGACTAACACAGGGAGGGAGGAAGGCCAGCCCAGTCAGCTGGTGGGTCCTGAGGGGCCGCAGTGCTGCGCGCAGTCCCGCAAACGGCGCCCACAAGAAAGGTGTGAGCGCTCATGTTCTACAAAGTAGCTTCAGAAATACATGCCTAAACTAAAGTTATCGGCATTCGTTTGGATTGATGGACAAAGGTTGTGAATTTTGTTGCTTTATTCAAGTTAATAATATCCAGATATTGCCATGAGCCACCATAAACAGAATGTATCTTTCTGTTTCTAACATACAGGCTTTGCTTCATGTTGAAGTCAAGGGATTGCTTAGGCCCAATTTGTGAGATAATTATAATTTTTAACTTGGCTCAGTGGTATTTTTCTACTTGGATTCCTACAGACGCTTCAGTTTGGGACTGTTTCACTGACCACCTGTAGCAGTCATTAATAAAATTTGGAACATAATCAGGTCCTTTATTCACCAAATTTTCAGGATGGAAACGTGTGACTTTTTAATAGCTAGCTGATGGCTAAACAACTATCAAACTAGTCAAGAGGCTGGTTTATTTTAGTATATAAATCACTCCTGGAAACCATAACAGAGCTGCTTGTGTGTTCTATATGTTCTATATAATTGCACAACCTTCGAAATCCCTATTTGGATACAGATGTGCTGGCGAAAAGAGAACGTGGGACTAAAATGAAGGGAATCGAGTCTGAAACATATTGGCACGATCTCCAAGTATTTCCAACAGGCTGGCAAAATAAATACCTCAACTGCAATGGGAGTGTTACCATGTGATTAGAAAGGCACGTACATAAATTTAGCTAGAGCAACATGATGCATCTGCTAAAGCAGGTAATCAGTAGCTAAAACAGAAGTTATTAGCTGATATCCAGTGTTCTCCTCTAGTTGGTAGCTGTTCTTGGAAACTATGGTTAGACAGAAGCATGCACCATGTCACTGTGGTGTTAACAAAACACATATAGAACACATATGTTCTGCTGAGGCTGAAACATTGTTCCATTTTTAAAAAAAATACAATTGTAGCTGCTTCATTTGTTTTTATAATTGTACATTATATTGTTGTAGCATGCCCTGGGACTTTTTTTGGCAAAGGGCAAGTAAGAAACCTCATAAATAAAAGTAAATAAATATACTTCAGGGCCCTCCAGATGTTGTTGAACCCCCAACTCTCAAGAGCCCCAGCCAGCATGGCCAATGGCCACTGATGATCATAGAATTGTAGAGTTGCAGGAGACCAAAAAGCAGGTTCCTCACTCCTACAATATATCAGCAGCTCACCATTGGTGGCAGCCACAAAACAACCGGATTTTAATGAGCCACAATGCTGCCATTTGTTCCTTTAAATTGACCATGTGCTAATGAGAACTATTCATATGAATGCTGCCTCCGGCCAAGTTAGAGCGTTGGTCTATCCAGCTCAGTATTGTCTACTTTAAAAAGCAGAGACATCACCTTGCCAACAAAGGTCCGTATAGTTAAAGCTATGGTTTACCCAGTAGTGATGCATGGAAGGGAGAGCTGGACCATAAAGAAGGCTGATCGCCGAAGAATTGATGCTTTTGAATTCTGGTGCTGGAGGAGACTCTTGAGAGTCCCATGGACTGCAAGAAGATCAAACCTATTCATTCTGAAGGAAATCAGCCCTGAGTGCTAACTGGAAGAACAGATTCTGAAGCTGAGGCTTCAATACTTTGGCCACCTCATGAGAAGAGAAGACTCCCTGGAAAAGACCCTGATGTTGGGAAAGATGGAGGGCACAAGGAGAAGGGGACGACAGAGGAGGAGGTGGTTGGACAGTGTTCTCGAAGCTACCAGCATGAGGTTGACTAAACTGTGGGAGGCAGTGGAAGACAGAAGTGCCTGGCGTGCTCTGCTCCATGGGGTCACGAAGAGTTGGGCCCGACTAAACGACTAAGCAACAACAACACTGTCTACTCCAGAGATGTCCAACTTCCAAGAGACTACTCCCACCAAACCAAACCTGGCAGTGATCTACCCATTGTCTTGAGCTTTTTGGGGGGCAGGAAAACCCAAAGCTGTCGACCACAATCTACCCGGGACGCTCCGCAATCAGACCAGTAGATCTGACTGACAGTGGCTCTCTATTAGATTTCCCACTGCAGCTGACAGCACATATATAACTCAAGTGATTCCCCCCCCATACAATTAAAGAAATGTTTTCCGTTCAACAACCAAAACCATTCAACAACCATTTGTACTTAGGTGTGCTTTTTATTTTTATTTTATTTTAAAAACCAACCACCTTATCCCCCCCCTTTGGCAGAATTTAGGGGGCAGGAAGCCTGGAATACCACAGAGGTGGCTGAAGGCATCTACTGCTGGAGGTGTGGGGTAGGTACAGATTGGCAGGTCCTCTAAGTGGGGGCTGGTAGCTATACTGATGCTCTGTTTCTCCCCCAATGTTACAGCTGCCAGCATTTTTCCCTCTCTCCCCCCCCCCACCCAGCACCCTCCCAGATATCTCTCTCTCCACAACCATGAGAATCTTAAAGTTGTCTTTAATGAATGAGAATTGAGATCCTCTGGAATCTCACTTCTGTGCCAGATCCCACATGGGATTCCATGCAAGAGGAGCCACAGAAAAGGGAACAGCTGTTGCTGTAGGACATTATCTACAGCTATAGAAGAGAAGAGATCTCTATCTGCGTTAGGCATGTATCTGGTTTACTTTCCCTTTGTTGGCTGCACAGAGCTAAAGACCCTTTGTTGGCTTCCAGTAGGTACCAGCTTTGCCTTGGAATCAACGGGCTACGGATGTATCAAATGGAATCCAGCTGTGGAGGTGGCAGCTCAGGGCAACCAGTCTTAATCTGGTCCCGGATTCTGCTTTTCCACTGACTTCAGCAAGAGCACCGCTTACAAAGGCTAGAGGAGTTCTAGTCCCTTCATGTTATTTCCACTGGAATGCAGAGGCTCAGCAAATGTTATCAGCGCCCTATTGGAAGCTGAAGTCTTCCTTCTGCAACCCATGCCCCTTCTCAGTATATGAGAAACATCCACAAAACCTCACTGAAAATAGGACAATCTGTAATTTAATTGCTCTTTAATAGTTTGTTTACTTCGCCATCTGCATTAAATTTGGTTGGAAGAATTTCACAGATGAAGCGCTGGCTGCAGTTTGCATGGGATGGAATTTCCTCTCAATGGAGGGGTGGGGGCGACGGCAAGGCTTCTTCAAGTATGGAACCTATTTTCCCCCATTATTCTCTATTCCTGTCCTGAGAGAAAGGATTTCCTCTTCCAGCATCTCACCTTTCTTTTCTTCCTGTCTCTTAAGAAGTTGCGGTGAGAAAGTTTTCTCTCTGAATGGTGCCATGCCACTCTGTGACCTCACTTGATAGAAGACAGAAAAATTGCATTCATAGAAACTGGCTCCGGGACTTATATTTTGTGTCTATATGGCTAAAACAGAGATTGGGAACCTCTGGCTCTCCAGATGTTGTCAGACTCCTGTTCTCAGCACAGCCAACGGTAAGTGGATATCATGGGATATGCAGTCGAACATCTGGGAAGGTGTCACTTTCATATACCCAACCTAAAACAGGCTGGTTACCCTATGGAACTGCCAAGAGATGGACTTTGCTGTAAATTGTCCATATCAGTGTAGGACCCAAGCAAGACAGACAGTGTCCGTGTCAGTATGGGACACAAGTCTTCCCTCCCATGCTCAGTCTATGTGGCTGTGGTGATCTAGGCATTAAAGGCTGCATTCCCTGCCACCACATGGGACAAGTTCCTTACAGAAGGCCTTTGCTCCCAAATAATCCCTTGACATCGCAATGGTGGCAAGCAGCAGCTTGGGAGAAGGTTCTGGGAAATGCAGAAGTGTGGGGTATATTGCCCCCAGAACACCCCTAAGGGGAGTGGCAATGGTTTCACTGCCTGCTTGCCTGCCCAAACAGGCAGTGGCAATAGCGTGGGTTGCCAGAGCCCAGGGCTGTGCAGAGGAAGGGAAACGGACAGAGTACACATGTGTATTCAGGAGATTGCAGCTGCAGAGATAAGAAAAGAAGAGTCTTTATGTTGTCTGGAGAGGTTACTTCCTCGTTCGCATGGAGAAGCCATTTTCAACGGAGTGCAGCAATGGAAGCACACAGCTGTATTGAGGCAGTGTCGGGTGTTGAATTTTTGTGACGCTAACAATTTTGCAGGGGACACGGGTGGCGCTGTGGGTTAAACCACAGAACCTAGGACTTGCTGATAAGAAGATCAGCGGTTTGAATCCCCGCGATGGGGTGAGCTCCCATTGCTCGGTCCCAGCTACTGCCAACCTAGCAGTTTGAAAGCATGTCAAAGTGCAAGTAGATAAATACCGTATTTTTTGGCCCATAGGGCGCACCTAGTTTTTTTTTTTGGGGGGGGAATAAAGAAAAAAAATTATTTCCCCCCCAGGCGCGGGGGCGGGGGAAGCCCGAGCCTCCCCCAACCCTAGCCCCCAGAACAGGCTGCTTTCCACAAGACCCCCTATGCGCACCGACCCCTCTCGCTCTCCAGGCTTCAGCGAAAGCCTGCATTCGCCCCATAGGACGCACACACATTTCCCCTTCATTTTTGGAGGGGAAAAAGTGTGTCCTATAGGGCGAAAAATACGGTAGGTACCGCTCCGGCGGGAAGGTAAACAGCGTTTCCATGTGCTGCTTTGGTTCGCCAGAAGCGGCTTAGTCATGCTGGCCACATGACCCGGAAGCTGTACGCCGGCTCCCTCGGCCAATAAAGTGAGATGAGCGCCGCAACCCCAGAGTCGGTCACAACTGGACCTAATGGTCAGGGGTCCCTTTACCTAACAATTTTGCACCCGGGGCAACTGCCCCTGTGCTCCCCCCCCAACGCCACTGCAAACAGAGACCCTGCAGGGAGGGAAAGAGTTGGCTTGGAAGTATAGAGCGGTTTTCCCCAAACCTGGTTCCCTCCCAATGTTGGTCTCCAGAGACTCCCATCAGTCACAGCCAGCATGGAAGAGAGTGGGGGATGATGGGAGCTGTAGTTTAGTAACATCTGGAGGGTGCCAAGTTGAAGAATTCTGGGATGGGACAAGGAGCTGAAACTTGCGGGGAAACTTGCATTCTTATATTCGTTATTTTGATATCCTGACATTTCTCTGTGGATATCAGAGTTGCTTGAAGCCTCACATGCAAAATAAGTTCCTTATAGAAATCAGGACTACGCCATGCTTTCGAGGCCACAGAGCCCAGATAAGCCGCTGTTATGTCACACCACATCTTGTTTCTATCACAGACCCTTGACACCATTCCAAAGCAGCAAACAAAATGGCAGGGCTGAGATTAGCGCGACCGAAAGCCAAACACAAGATTCGCTTGGCCACAAAAATGTGCAGAGCTGAAACTTCTCCCTCTGGCAAGGAACCAGAAGCAACGTAGCAGTGAGAGCACGAGGCAAGGAGCCAATGGCAAAATTATGGGTTTCAAGTCATCATCTAACCTTGAGTCCATTATGTGAGCTTAAGTATCAACAGCCTCAGCTTATGAAACCAGATCTAAGGGAACCAAGTTTCCCCTCTAAGACTGTATACTGTATTTTTCGCTCTGTAAGATGCACCAGACCACAAGACGCACCTAGTTTTTGGAGGAGGAAATCAAGAAAAAAAAATATATTCTGAATCTCAGAAGCCAGAACAGCAAGAGGGATCGCTGCGCAGTGAAAGCAGCGATCCCTCTTGCTGTTCTGGCTTCTGGGATAGCTGCGCAGCCTGCTTTCGCGCCATAAGACGCACACACATTTCCCCTTACTTTTTAGGAGGGAAAAAGTGAGTCTCATAGAGCAAAAAATACGGTACATCATAATGCAGTGTTGCTGGAAGAACTCAAAGTATCATAGCAGAAAAGTAAGACACCAATACACAGACCCACAAACACATACCAACACACACACACCAAATAAGGACTGAACATGCTTATCAATGCTACCTGGCCAGGTGGTAAGCTGCAAGGCAAACTGAAATCTTCCAACAAAGAGTTGTGCGCAACTTTAAAATACAGCACTCTTTACAACAACTAGTAACACACGAAATTTTCTGAAATGCGGCTTGGGGGAGTCAGGGTTAAGGGAAGTGCCTGGTTTGACTGGCATTGTTAGGATACAACTGGGGCCCGGAGCCGTTGCCAATTTGTAACAGGCTCGTTTTAAAAAAAAGAAATTAATTTCGGGTGCTCAGCAGGTGACCTCTTAATTAAGCTCGGTTTAAATGGGCCAATTATAAATTAGGCTCAAGAAAGGCTGCCCGACTCTGTTCACCCTCTGTGGCTGATCCAATTGGAAGGCTAAACATTAGTTATTTGGAATTACCATCTGCTGCTGGTGTGGTTTGAGGTGGTTAGAGCTAGTGGAATAGGACTGGGAAGACCCAAGTTCAAAAAGCCATGTGATCATGAAACTCTCGGCTGCTCTCTCTCGGCCTAACCTACTTCACAGGGTTGTTATGAGGAGACAAGGGAAGGGGGGCGATGTGAGTCACCGTGAGTTCTTTGAAGAATGTAAATTTCACAAGGAGAACCCTGAGGGTCATCTAGTCCACCCCCCCCCCCCGCGATACTGGAATCTTTTGCCCAACGTGGGACTCAAACCCACAACCTTAAGATTAAGAGTCTCACGCTCTAGCAACTATCCCTAGCCAGTAGTTTGCCTGAGGCCACCTGGTGCTGAAAGAACGATCTCCTCCTTAACCAGCATGCTGCCTCCAGTCTTCACTTTGCAACGGACTAGGAACTTGGACTCGCATTTATCATGCTAGTTAGTTCTGACTTATTGGGTTCTGGGTGTCCAGAAAACCTCTGGCTCCTGGAAGTCACATCAGGTCAGGTGTGTTTTCACTTTCTTTCTTTATAGTAATGTTTGCAATGAAAGAAAACAACTTTTTTTTAAAGTGCATCTGAATGCAATGCTCCCTACCTACAGTTCAGATGAGTTAGCATTATTAGAAGTCCATATTAAATATAGTTTCTTGTCCCCCCCCATTCCAGGGTTTTGAAGCTGTAATGTGCCCAGGAACCATTAGGGGGCAGCTGTGACCAGAAAAGAGCACAGCCAGAGTAATGGAGTGGGGGGGGGGGATAAGTAAGAAAAAAGAGGACAGAATGAAGTATTAAAAGAAAGAAACATGGGATAAAGTTATATATATTAAAAGTACAGGGAATATCTACAGAAAGAGGAGATGGAGAAGGAAAGGGAAAAGCGAGACATGAATAGAATAAATACAACGGAATGAAAAAAACAGCAACAAATTAATAAGAGGCAAATGGGGGGGAACCCTCTGAATTAATCAGGGTGAAATATGCAATCATATTAGAGGAAAGGAATTGAGCACAGCTGAACTGGGAGGGCTTAAGTCTTTCGAGAGGGTGGAGTGGGGAGTTAATAATAATAATAATAAAAGCTTTCCCACCTTAGCAAGCTGGCTCAATAGGGCTG
The DNA here is from genome assembly GCF_964234715.1 of Podarcis melisellensis. Classification (NCBI taxonomy): domain Eukaryota; kingdom Metazoa; phylum Chordata; class Lepidosauria; order Squamata; family Lacertidae; genus Podarcis; species Podarcis melisellensis. The sequence continues at coordinate 127,094,161 of NC_138528.1, read as the reverse complement.
AATAAGAAAGGTGCCCGTGTTATTTCTCTCAATACCTCAGCAGTTTAAAAGGAGGCGATGGATCTTTCTTTTCTTTTCTTTCCCCTTTCTTTCCTTTTTTTTCTTTTTCAAGGCAGCTGCTGTATAATCTGAAGCTTTCAAGATGTACTTCATCCCAAGCCCTCTCTTGGTTCCAGCAGGTTAACTTCATTAAAGGCTCCCTTCAACCGCTTTCATGTTTACGGGGATTCCCTACTGGGTGGCTACATTAGGCAGAGAAAAACCCTCTGTGGGATGATTGTAAACGGATGTTTTACACCGGGGAAATGGAACGCATGGGCGGGTTGGGAGGGGGAGAGAAATGGGGTCTTGGAGGACAGGAGAGGGGATCCTCCAGGAGCTATTAAGTATAGTCCGCAAAACAAGGCCCCGGACCCTTAGAAAGACGCAGCCCTGGGGCTTGGAGATGTAACTGAATGGGAGAATCTTTAAAAAACTGGAATCTACAGAAGGAAGAGACTCGCTAGGCAATCTGCCACTGACCTCTTTGTGATAAGGAATCTCAATGGATGGTATTTCCCTTCCAGTTCCACTTATTATTATTATTATGCAGCAGCTGCGGCCTCAAAACTTTATCTCACTGGGCTTCCTCGACTTTCTTCTCGCAGAGATTGGGAGAGAAGGTGTGGGTTTTCCTCTTGTGCGAAAAACTCACTGCATTCCTTGGAGGAGAGCCTGAAATCTAAAGGATTGTTGGGACGAGCAAATTAGTCCCCTCGCATTTCTAGCCACCAATAGTCATGTAGAGACGCGGGTGGCGCTGTGGGTTAAACCACAGAGCCTAGGACTTGCCGATCAGAAGGTTGGTGGTTCGAATCCCCGCGACGGGGTGAGCTCCCGTTGTTCGGTCCCTGCTCCTGCCCACCCAGCAGTTCGAAAGCACCTCGAAGTGCAAGTAGATAAATAGGTACCGCTCTGGCGGGAAGGTAAATGGTGTTTCCGTGCACTGCTCTGGTTCGCCATGCTGGCCACATAACCTGGAAGTTGTACACCGGCTCCCTCCGTCAATAAAGCGAGATGAGCACCGCAACCCCAGAGTCGGCCACGACTGGACCTAATGGTCAGGGGTCCCTTTACCTTTTATAGTCATGTAAGCAAGCAACCCCTGGTTTGCGCTAGGGGGTTGTGTTCCGGGGCATTGTAGGCTTGCGCAAAATCACGTGCAATTGAAACACCCCATTTCCCCTCCCCCTCCCCGTCCCTCCCTTTTAGTGACATCTTTTATGACATTTCCAGGTCACTTCTGGGTTTGGTGCTGTGTGCGATTGTGCACATATTTTTCGCGCCTCAAATGGGGGTTGCCTGTACGCTAGGGGCTGTACTCTGGTATAGGGACCTCTAGGTATATAAATTCAATAAATAATATAAAAATAGTCGTCCCCCCTGGCATTAGCTCCCTAAACTTCGCCTTTCCACCCCATGCAGTTATTAGGTATGCCCTTCATGGCCCCTTGGGTTTTTCTTCATTCAAATCCAGGATTTTGGTGTGGTAATTGAAATCCTCCAACGTGGGCTACGTGGCGACAGCCTTATATTTATATGTATACAGGAAGATACAGTTAAGCTTGGCTTCCCATGACAACCAAACTCAGTAGCATGTTTTTGTTTTGTTTTGGTAAACTGCTTTGAGAATTTTTTTCCAGTCAAGCACTGTATAAATGTTATTAAATAAACAAACAAATTGCTGTTCCCTAAGAAGCCAGGATTGCACGCTGGCCTTAAGTTACACTTTGTTCTGGTGCATTAAGGAACAACAAATCAGGACCCCTGATAAACCATAGTAAGCAAGTTGTCGAGGCTCCTGCCCCAGACATAGCAGCAGAGGCTCTTACCTGAGAGTAAAGCAGAGTACAATGCAGGTGTAACCAATGCTTTTTTCCTCTAGAAAAATGTTTAGGGGTACTCTCATTTTGACTCAAGAAAATCGCCATTTTATAGTCCAAATCAGGAAAAATAAATACAGTAAATGGACAAAAGTACAAAGATTCACAAAATGTTTAGGGGTATCTTTGAATGTATGCTCTTTATTCTTGTTGACTAGAATAGGAAGAAAACTACACTGTATAAATGCTTTGACATCCAGTGCACCTTTAATGAGACTTTGGGTTTGACATCTTTGTCACCAGCACTCAGCAGGGTTTACCAAATCTGCAACCATAGGTGTGTTTTTTTAAAAAAAAATAGTAATTAAAAATACAACAACTTCTAATTGCAAAGGCGATTGGTAAAAGGTAAAGGACCTTTGGACGGTTAAGTCCAGCCAAAGGCAACTATGGGGTTGCAGTGCTCATCTCGCTTTCAGGCTGAGGGAGCTGGCGTTTGTCCACAGACAGCTTTCTGGGTCATGTGGCTAGCATGACTAAGCTGATACTGGTACAACGGGACACCGTGACGGAAACCAGAGCACACAGAAATACCGTTTACCTCCCTGCCAAAGTGGTACCTACTTATCTACTTGCACTGGTATGCTTTTGAACTGCTTGGTTGGCAGGAGCTGGGACAGAGCAACAGGAACTCATCCCGTTACGTGGATTCGAACTGCCGACCATCTGATCGGCAAGCCCAAGAAGCTCAGTGGTTTATTGCGAGCATTGCCCAGTACGGAACCTGCTTTTCTTCTATATATGTCCTGCAGGCTGCCTTGCCATCAATACTGACCAGAGTGAGGGCCCCATCACGCAGAGTTCCCATCAACAGGGAATTCCAGCTACACAGTCAAAAAGGAGAAGTATTGCTCAGGACGTGAGCATGTGGCTGCCCTTGTGATACGTTACGAAAACACTGTGGAACAGGAAGTAATCTATGATTGTATGTAACATTAAAACCCTTTAAAAATATGTCACAGAATCATAGAATTGGAAGGGACCCAGAGGTGATCCATTTCAACCCCCTGCAATGCAGGAATCTCACCTAAAGCATCCATGACAGATGGCCATCCAATCTCTGCTTAGAAACCTCCAAGGAAGGAGAGTCCACCATCTCTCTTAGGAGTCCATTCTTCCTGATGTTTAGCGGGAATCTCCTTTCTTGAAACTTGAAATCGTTGCGTTGGGTCGTACCCTCCAGTGCAGGAGAAAACAAGCTTGCTCCATCCTCCATGTGACAGCCCGTAAGATATTTGAAAATGGCTGTCTCGGTCCCCTCTTTTCCAAGCTAAACATCTGCATGAATAGGGAACTTCTCGACCACTGAGTGTGGTCAATGGCCATGTGAACATCCACTGGACTCATTTTGAGGTATTATTATTATATTATTATTATTATTATTATTATTATTATTATTATTATTATTATTATTAAATTTGTATAGCAACCTCCATCCAAGGATCCCAGGCAGTTCACAACAGAAAAATACAAAATCCGGCAAAAACAAGCCAATATCCACCTTCCCTTTGTATAAAACTCCTTTTTAAAAGTATGGGCCCTGGGAATGATCTGGGTGGGGTGAAGATGGACAGACAGACAGAGAGAGGGAGCTGTGGTTGAGTGAAGACCTATCAGGTGGTTGAATGAACGATACCTAAACTGTTTGTGCCCCACACTCCTGAAGGCAGGGAATACAGAAATTCAAGCACAAAGCAGTACAGGCACAGAAACAAAGCCAGTAGCTGTAAAGATTCTTTTTTCAAAAAACACACGCACACCATATTCGCTTTTATAAACAGCCTTTCATTTTCTGCAGCAGTTCCTGCTACTGTTCTTAGAAGGAACAGGCTGCCTTTGATTTAGCTGTGCTCCTCGCTGCATTTCACGTCTCACCGTCTCTTCCCGGCATTCCAGGAGGCCACCCTCCTCATTTCAGAGTCCAGGGGCAGAGAACTAAGTGCCAGAAGGTCTGCGCAGTATTTTATTTTATATTTATTTTTCTGCCACCAGCCCTGTTATAAACACTGCCATAAAAAACAGGTCCCTAAACCAAATTATCAGAGGGATATTTCATCTCCCTCCTGTCTGAAACTTAGCAAATAAATTACCGGGCCAGAAGTGATTCCCCTCCCCTACTCCCCCCATCTTTCTTCTCCTCCATCCCCTCCACCCCTGCTTTTTTAAAAAAGTGTGATTTGCAGTGTTTTGACTCTCCATTTGATGGGCCCTGGCAATAATATCTACATATATTTCAACGACCTTCTCTTCATCTCTCTTCCCCCCACACCTCGTTCCAATTTTGCTATGTTTTCGTTTGCGCCCCTCATCTCCCCAATATTTGCACACATTTTGGAATATATTTCCATCCGACCACACTCAGATAATGCATGGCCGTTAGTAGAAATTAACTCCATTCATGTTACTAGAAGAGGCTGTGAAACACTTCCCCCAGTTTCAGGGCACAAGGCTCTCAGCTTCTTCCACCAGTAAGGACCATTGGATTTGGATTTGATATCCTGCTTTATCACTACCCTAAGGAGTCTCAAAGCGACTAACAATCTCCTTTTCCCTTCCTCCCCCACAACAAACCCTCTGTGAGGTGAGTGGGGCTGAGAGAAGTGTGACTGGCCCAAGGTCACCCAGCAGCTGCATGTGGAGGAGCGGGGAAGCGAACCCGGTTCACCAGATTACGAGTCTACCGCTCTTAACCACTACACCACCCTGGCTGCATTGCCTAAGCAAGAACAATTCCCCGATCTGAAATGCCACCCCTGCTTGTTATCTCTAGGGGAAGGGAGGATGCTAAGTGACATCTTCACTTTCACAGTTACTCAGATAATACATTTAAGGATTTCTTGATCCATCTTGTTTGGAGGCAATTTCTCAGCATTAAACACAATGTCACAAACTAAGTGTGAAAAGAGGGGAAGAAAGCAAAGGGTCCCCGGAGGGAGCTGTTCAAATTCAAGAAAACACCGAAGAAGCTATAGATATTTATGCTTGAAAACAGAAAGGGTCATCACACACACACACACATACGCTAAAATACGTTACAAACAAATGTGCTTGTTTTGCAGTACGCTAACAGGAGGTCTGTTGTATGCTTCTGAACAAAACAAATTAGCTACTCCTGTGGGATGCCATACCAAAGTTGGTCAAATCAATGTTGAAACACTAACCTCCAAATCCATATTGCTCAAGCCAAGGGGGAAATTGTCACATTCGGATCTTGAAATGGTGTGTGTGTTTTCTGAAAATTGTTGTGTCTCCGTCCATGTGTGTCTGTGTGTGAACTGGACCCATAGTTTAGTTTGGACTGCGCACCTGAAATATACTCTGAGTCCTGTAGTGATTTCATGCTCTTTATTGCAGCTTCTAAAACAGTGATTGAATTGCACCCCCAAACCTCAGGCTTTTATATACATTATCTACACAATTAGTCCCGTCTGATTGGCTGATTCAGCTTCCCTCCTGGAGTCTGATTGGTCTTTTCCTGCAGGCCAGACAGTTGTTGCATTCTACAATCCTACCAGCCTAATAGGCTGATTAACTTCCTCCTGGAGCCTGATTGGTCTTTTCCTGCAAGCCAATCAGTTGTTGCATTCTAGGATCCTACTTGCCTATTGTTCTAGGACCCAAGCTTATCACATAACAGCACCTATTCCTTATTTGTTAAGTGTTGAATGGGGTCATACATCTTTAGGCGCCAGACAAAAATGTTCCTTTTTAACCAGGCCTTTGGTTGATCTTAAGGGACACGGGTGGCACTGTGGGTTAAACCACAGAGCCTAGGACTTGCCGATCAGAAGGTTGGCAGTTCGAATCCCCACGACGGGGTGAGCTCCCATTGCTCGGTCCCTGCTCCTGCCCACCCAGCAGTTCGAAAGCACGTCAAAGTGCAAGTAGCTAAACAGGTACCGCTCCGGTGGGAAGGTGAACGGCGTTTCTGTGCGCTGCTCTGGTTCCCCAGAAGCGGCTTAGTCATGCTGGCCACATGACCCGGAAGCTGTACGCAAGCTCCCTCGGCCAATAAAGTGAGATGAGCGCCCCAACCCTAGAGTCAGCCACGACTGGACCTGATGGTCAGGGGTCCCTTTACCTTTACCTTTACTTATGTGCCTAGTCTGCTTCTTTCCAAACCGGGTGAACATGCAGGTTCTCTGGATGACCCTGGGCTCTAGAGAAAGAAACGAGAGAGAAAGAGAAACTCCTCTCTAGCCGCCCCCCCCCAGCTTTACTCACCATTTTTCTGTACTAAAAAAGTCCCTTGACTCACAGGGGAATTCTAGTCCCATGGTTGGTTCCGGTTGCCCTTTTCTGAAAAATTTCCAGCTCTACAATAACCTTTTTGGAGCTGTGATGATCTCAGCTGAAAACAGCATTTCAACACTAGTCTGAGCATGTTGCTGTTGTTGTTGTTTAGTCATTTAGTCGTGTCCGACTCTTCGTGACCCCATGGACCAGAGCATGCCAGGGCTGATTTCCTTCAGAATGGAGAGGTTTGATCTTCTTGCAGTCCATGGGACTCTCAAGAGTCTCCTCCAGCACCAGAATTCAAAAGCATCAATTCTTCGGCAATCAGCCTTCTTTATGGTCCAGCTCTCACTTCCATACATCACTAATGGGAAAACCATAGCTTTTACTATACGGTCTGAGCATAGGTTTGTATAACAGCAGGGTTTTCCCCACCCCCCAGTTCCTTTCTGAATGATTTCTCACATGTAATGCACCTTTTTCTCAGCTGCCACGCACTGGGCAGACATTTCACTATCCACCACAACTCCAGTATCTCTTTCCTGGTCAGCCATCACCCAGTTCAGAACTGGTGCATATGGGATGCTAGATTATTTATTTATTTCCACCACAGCTGCATCACCTTATACTTGTTTACATTGACATACCCTCCAACATTTCCTCTGATGAAAATTTGTTGTTGTTTAGTCATTTAGTCGTGTCCGACTCTTCGTGACCCCATGGACCAGAGCACGCCAGGCACTCCTGTCTTCCACTGCCTCTCACAGTTTGGTCAAATTCATGCTGGTAGCTTCGATAACACTGTCCAACCATCTCATCCTCTGTCGTCCCCTTCTCCTTGTGCCCTCCATCTTTCCCAACATCAGGGTCTTTTCCAGGGAGTCTTCTCTTCTCATGAGGTGGCCAAAGTATTGGAGCCTCAGCTTCAGGATCTGTCCTTCCCATGAGCACTCAGGGCTGATTTCCTTAAGAATGGAGAGGTTTGATCTTCTTGCAGTCCATGGGACTCTCCAGAGTCTCCTCCAGCACCAGAATTCAAAAGCATCAATTCTTTGGTGATCAGCCTTCTTTATGGTCCAGTTCTCCCTTCCATACATCATTACTGGGAAAACCATAGCTTTTACTATACGGACCTTTGTTGGCAAGGTGATGTTTCTGCTATTTAAGATGCTGTCTAGGTTTGTCATTGCTTTTCTTCCAAGAAGCAGGGACGTCCTATTCCATACCTTTCAACATTTCTCTGATGAAAACAGGAAAATCACATTCTGGGTAGAATAAGAGAACAAGAAGGACTTACATTTAAAGAAGATTGGAAAATGTTTATTGAATATAGGGAAATAATTGTGTACAGTTGAAAACCCTGGCAGCATTAAGATAAATTCAACAGTGCGAAGAAGTTTTGATGGATGCAATAATGCAATAATGAATGATATAGGGTTTATTTTGTAAAATATGCAGGGATTTATGTTATGTAGAATGAACCATGGGAACAGAAGAAGGGAAGTCACTGATATCTTAAGGATGTAAAATCTTAAACTGTAAAACAGAAAATTCAATAAATATTATAACCACATTGATTTCTGATCAAATCAGAACCCGGAATGGCTTCTATAAATCCAGGACCATCCCTGGAAAATAGAGGGTCTGCACTGAGCCACATTTACCATTTTAATACCTATCCCACCCACCCCAATCCCATGCCACCCAATCGAGAGAGATTGTTTTTGGAGCTCCTCTAATCCAGTTCAGCTATACAGGATACCACATTTCCAGCAGAGTGGTGCTCAAAACGGTTTGCCAAAAATGACACTCTAAAATGCAATGATACAATAACGGTGATATGTAATTCAGTTTAGTATTTTAGTTTCACTGCAGTTCAACAATTAACAAGCCATTTAAAATATATAAAAGAAAATTAAGTGAGCATGAAGCTTACCAACAGGCCAATTAATATCCCAAAGGAACCCTAAAGCTAGTGACAGTATTAACTAGCAACTCCATACCCTCGAACATTTCTCCGATGAAAATAAGGACATCCTATTCCATAATCACCACCATCATAATTGTATTATTTATACCCTGCCCGTCAGACTGGGTTACCCCACCACTCTGGGTGGCTTCCACCATATATTAAAGCATGATAAAACATTAAACTTTAAACAACTTCCCTATACAGGGCTGCCTTCAGATGTCTTCTAAAGGTTTTAAAGTTCCTTATCTCCTTGGCCCAGGAGTTGCATGACTCCATGCGTTTCTCTGATGAAAATAGAAACGTCCTAAGGAAAAGCAGGACATTGTTGTTGTTTTTACTTTTTATTAAATACAGTTGTACAAGAGCAACTACTTATTCATTTGTCTGGCATTTGGATTGGTGCCTTTGATAGCAAGCTGAGCTGCACTTTCCACAATTACCTTCCGATTCTTGGATGAAACATTGTGAGCAATCTCTGCACAATAGGACATCAGCAGCACCTCCAGCTCTTCGATGTTGTGGACAAGGAACTTTCTGAATCCTGAAGGCAACATGTGCTTTGTCTTCTTACTGCTACCATACCCAATGCTGGGCATCAAGATTTGGCCCTTGAACCTTCTGCGGACTCTGTTGTCAATACTTCTGGGCTTTTGCCAGTTATGCTTAATTTTGACATAGCGATCAGATTGATGGCGGATGAACTTCTTGGTCCTCTTCTTGACGATCTTAGGCTTGCTGAGGGGTCTGAGTGTTAAGTTGTGGGTGAACCTATCAGACGACACAGTGATTCTTCAAACAGCTCTTGTTTATTCACAGGCCCAGAACAGAACTGGACTGAACGGTTCAGCCAACCTGCTTATATAGAGCTCCACTACAAAGCAACAGTAATAACTTTCTGTAACTATCCAATCACTGAACGTCACTTTCAATTCCTTATTTGCATATGTGGACCTAAGTGAAAACTTTCTACTGTATCCCCCTGCTGGCCCAGGGTGAGAACTTAACACTGAGGGCTGGCATAGTGTCTGCTGGAGAATGGTGGCACCTGTGCAGGGAGGGAGCGTGGAGAGAAAGAGCCAAAAAGCGGGACATTCTGAGATCAATTCAGAAACCAGGACAGCTTCTGTAAATCTGGGACTGTCCTTGGCGTAGCTGTCAAGTGTCCCTTATTTGAAGGGACAGTCCCTTATTCCAGCGCCATGTCCTCCTGCTGTCCCTTATTGATGGATGTCCCTTAAATTTCAAAGGAAGCAGCTCCTCTCCCCCCCTCCCTGCCAGCCAGGGAGGAGGGAGGCTCCAACTGTGTTGCTTGGCTGTGTTGCTCACCCAATAAGAAGTCTAAGAACAACTGGGGGTCGGGCTTGTATGCCTTGTGTGGCTAGTTAATGCAAGCTGAGGGGTTTTTTGAATGCTGGATGCCATTTTGTTGCACGTGCTGCTGCAAACTTTGCAGTGCAAAGCCAGGCCGGGGAGCCATCTTAAGTTGAGGCTGCATAGGCCTTGTGGTGCATGTGATTCAGATTCTATTCAGTTGAACCTCTGGTTACAAAGTTGGTTGGACAGTGTTCTCGAAGCTACCAGCATGAGTTTGACCAGACTGCAGGAGGACAGGAAGACTGGAGTGCCTGGAACAGGTGAGGCTGCAGGTCCCTTATTTTGGCTGCTGGTCCCTTATTTTCAAGGCTGCTGGTCCCTTATTTTCAAATCTGTAAGTTGACAACTATGGTCCTTGGAGGGTTTGCAACTCCCCCCCACCCGCTGCCCCATGACACTTTTATACGATGAACTCAGAATGTCAGAAACCTCCCTTACAGTTATTTGGGCAGCTCTGTCTTTCCAAAGGCTCCTGAGAACATGGCTGGTGAAAACAGCCATCCCAGGAATGAAAAACACAGCCTCTTTCCCCTCCCTCTCTTCCTTCACCCACCTGCCGAAGTGGGTTGAGCAACGCCTGCTGTGGAGCCTCGTGGTGGGCAACTGGCCGAGTGGCCACTTAGCCATGGTTTGAAAGCTAATCACTATCACTACCCGATGCCTGGGAAGGCCCATCGCCCCACCGCAGAAATGTTTCATGAATCAGCTTGAAAGGAAAACTAAGATGAAACACTTTGCTTCTGCCAGCCTAAGGGGAATCAGGAGGTTGCTCTTTCAAATTACGTTTAGAGGAAAGAGCTCAATTCAGACCCCAATTTAAACACCTCTGAGGGTTAGGAAAGCTTTAGTATGCAGTCGGTCTTCAATATAATACATTAACCATCCTATTAGCTCGTCTTGGGGAGGGGCCATGGTTCGGTGGTAGAGTGCAGGCATGCACCGCATACAGAACGGCCCGGCTTTGCTTCCAGTTAAACGGCTCTCAGGAGGCAGAGGCTCCTTTCTCAGCAGGAGATCTTGGAGGGTCCCTGCCACTACAGGTAGAGCAAAATGGTCTCACTCTTTTTTTAAAAAATAATATTTATTAAAGTTTCAAAAAGGTTACAAAAATGAGAAAGAAAAAATGAGAAAAAAAGAGAAGAAAAAAGCAAAAGATACAAAATACATAAAAATAAAAAATAGGAAAAAAAGAGGGGGAAAAAACAATTGAAAATAAATCAGTCTTTCCATGTCTTGTCCTTCATTTGCTTATTTCCCTGACTTCCTCACACCTCCCTTTTTTGTATTCTAGTTTAATAGTTGTTTCAGCAAGTCCTTACCCTTTTTGCTTTGATCTTAATATTTTATCTTAATATATTGTAACTTTACATTTTCACCTGTTAACAATCCATTTTTACATACCCCTTAATAACATTATTGCTAAAACCACATAGCTTCATTCCAACATCCCTCTAACATTCCTTAATTTTACAGTGTTTCTGTAAATAGTCTTTAAATTTCTTCCAGTCTTCTTCTACCGACTCTTCTCCCTGGTCTTGGATTCTGCCAGTCATTTCCGCCACAAAATGGTCTCACTCAACTGTTACCACTGGTTTCTGGAAGGGTAGCTGTGTTAGCCCCCAGCAGTCTGTTGGCGTTGTGAAGACTGGCGACTTGTTGCGGCATGAGCTTTTTGTGTGAACTTTATAAGATGCATGAAGTGGTTAGCCTGAGTTACAAGGGGTGTGGAGAGGGGATTGGGAAGGAAGGAAAGGAAATGCAGAATAGTGTAGTGTTGCCATGTGTCCGGAATTTCTTGGACATAGTCAGGATTCGGTTGTCAGAAAGTGTCGGGGTGGAAATCTCTGAAATGTTCAGGAAAGTCTGGACGATTCGCAATAGATTTTGGCAAATTTCCTTGGAAATAGCTCAAAGTTTTCTTTTTTGAGATTTTTGAGCTCAACTACTGTGCCAAAAAGGGATGCGGGTGGCGCTGTGGGTTAAACCACAGAGTCTAGGACTTGCCGATCAGAAGATCGGTGGTTCGAATCCCCGTGATGGGGTGAGTTCCCGTTGCTCGGTCCCTGCTCCTGCCAACCTAGCAGTTCGAAAGCACGTCAAAGTGCAAGTAGATAAATAGGTACCACTGTGCCAAGAAAAAAGAAGTCCAACAACTTTTGCGTCCGGATAGCAACCCTATGATATGGCACCCACTCACTCCACTTGTGTTGATAATGCAGGCATTCTGGCATTGGTAAACCAATTAACACTTGTAGGGTGAGATTCAACTTATGGGTACCACTAGCAGAAGCCAGTGCAGGGGCTCCAGCTAGTGCAACAAAGGGTTCCCCTCTCTCCTCCTTCTGCACCCCATGTCCCCCCTCTGTTGGCTCTGGAGTGGCACAGAACAGTGTGTGGTAGGACGAGAGCTGGCCGTGAAGATGCTCACCTCCTGTGGAGTCATGCCCCTGATCTGAAGATACATGTTCTCTCCCCAAAGCTGAAGCAATTGCAGATGATTAAGAAGTGGTGGATTTTGGCAGCTAAATACGTGGGCAGCACAATCAGGGGTGATATTCTGGGTGGCCTACAGTTCACCTTTGTGGGGAATGGTGGGACAAAGGGCCTCAAAACTCAAAATAACCAGGATGGTGTTTTCTAGGAGGTTGTCAGTGGCGTTTCCTCAGAAAGTCAGTGGAATCCCATAAGTAACTTGGGAGTACCTGTGGCATATGATCTGACGACGGAGGACACTCTAGGTGACTCGATGGGCCTCTTTGGGGGTCCCTGACTGCTTGGACAAAAGCTCCTAACCTTTCACAATCCGCCAGCATCATACGACAGGAAGGAAAAGGTCCTGGTAGCAGCAGGTACATTAGGGTTCAGTTGCCAATGACTGAGAAAATTGATTGGTTGACCACAAACTTGACATGAGCCAACAGTGTGACGTGGCAGCTAAAAAAGCCAATGCAATTCTGGGCTGCATCAATAGGAGTATAGCATCTAGATCAAGGGAAGTAATAGTGCCACTGTATTCTGCTCTGGTCAGACCTCACCTGGAGTACTGTGTCCAGTTCCGGGCACCACAGTTCAAGAAGGACACTGACAAACTGGAACGTGTCCAGAGGAGGGCAACCAAAATGGTCAAAAGCCTGGAAACGATGCCTTATGAGGAACGGCTAAGGGAGCTGGGCATGTTTAGCCTGGAGAAGAGGAGGTTAAGGGCTGATATGATAGCCATGTTCAAATATATAAAAGGATGTCACATAGAGGAGGGAGAAAGGTTGTTTTCTGCTGCTCCAGAGAAGCGGACACAGAGCAATGGATCCAAACTACAAGAAAGAAGATTCCACCTAAACATTAGGAAGAACTTCCTGACAGTAATAGCTGTCCGACAGTGGAATTTGCTGCCAAGGAGTGTGGTGGAGTCTCCTTCTTTGGAGGTCTTTAAGCAGAGGCTTGACAACCATATGTTAGGAGTGCTCTGATGGTGTTTCCTGCTTGGCAGGGGGTTGGACTCGATGGCCCTTGTGGTCTCTTCCAACTCTATGATTCTATGATACCAGGTTAAGGTTTAACACCCCCTCCAAAAAAGCAGGCCTACTATGCCTTTCTTTACCTGTTTCCATGCCAGGCAGAAGTTCAAGAGGTGAAGCCTGTCCCCATACCTCCATTCCGGGGAAATCTCTACCACTTGAATCCCTGCAAGTCACAAAGCTGTTAAACACACAGTAGCCTTACCAGGAACAGAGGTTCCAACTACCAAGGGGTGCATTTTTAGAAGGAAGTGCAGGAAACAGTCATTTGGGAACGAGAGTTTATGAGGCGTTGTCCAACCCAGGGATAGGAAACCCACACGCCCAAATGGCTAGTTGCCAGAGGACTGCGCGTCAGGCTTAGGAGCCGATTCAAATGCTGTTGGCTGCCAAACCAAGGCGGCTAAAATGCTTCCATCTGGCAAGTTCTTCGTGGGGAGCAGAGGGGAGGCTGCGACAAGCGAAAGCTGCTCATTATGTGTGGGTCGCCCTAATCTCAGTGACAGCCACAATCGCATGGTAAATGATGTAGAGACTCTAACTCAGGGGTGGACCCACAACTCCTACCATCGCTGGCCATTGGCCATGCTGTCTGGGGCTGCTGGTGGTTGAAGTTCAGCAGCAATTTGGGAGGCCACAGGTTCCCAACCCTGCTCTAAGTGGGAGAATTCCTATGGGCAGCAGGTTTCAAACACGAGGGCCGTTTTCGTTGGCAGCAAGTGGCCCTTGACGTGATCAATGGCCACAACGTGATTGCCTTTAGCATCAGGAGTGCCCATTTCTGACAGTCCTGGTGCCATCTTTCTTGGGCAAGGCTTACAGTCAATCTTACAGTGCCCAAAGGAGGGTAGCCAATGGGTCTCAAGCCCTCAGTGAGTTAGGGACATGCCCTGCATGTGAAGACAGGCTCCAGCAGACTGAGTAAATGAGACCAATATTGGGTCCAACCGTCAAGAAATCAGTTTCTGCATGTGAGGGACAGATGGGACTCGTCAACTTGGGAAGGTAGCCCATCTAGGAGGAGGAGGAGGAGGAGGAGGAGGAGGAGGAGGAGGAGGAGGAGGAGAAGAAGAAGAAGAAGAAGAAGAAGAAGAAGAAGAAGAAGAAGAAGAAGAAGAAGAAGAAGAAGAAGAAGAAGAAGAAATTTATCGGAAATGACTGGCAGAATTCGAGACCAGGGAGAAGAGTCGGTGGAAGAAGATTGGAGGAAATTTAAAATCTACTTACAGAAACATTGTGAAATATTTGAATGTTGATGACATTGGAATGAAATGAAGGGGTTCTAGTAATAAGGTAAAAGATTATGCAAGAGTGGATTGATATTAGATGAAAGTTTAAAGTTAAATATGTGAGAAAAAATAATTAAGGATAGACCAATAGGATGAATTTGCTGAACCAAGTCTCTAAGTGGAATACAAAAAAGGGAGGCGCAAGGAAGTCAGGAAAATAAGTTAACCAAACTTATGTTAATTGTTTGTATTTTTGTATTTTTTGTATTTTTGTGCTTTTGTATTTTTTCCTGTGTTTTTTCCAGTTATTGTCTTATTCTGAAAATTCTAATAAAATATCTATTAAGTTGTGGGTTGACATAGCAGCCGGCACAGCGATTTCTTCAAGTAGCTCTTTATTTTGTAAGCTGGAATAGAACTGACCGCAAACAGCTCAGCCGGCCTGCTTTTATAGGCAGCCGGCTGTCAACATTGTAACAACCACAGCCCAGAGTTCCCGCCTAAAATAACTGCCGCGGACCTGAGTGAAAACTATCTACAGACCTGAGTGAAAACTATATACAGTATCCCCCTGTTGGCCCAGGGTGAAACTACACTACATAACACCCCTCCCCACCGAGATAAGGCGTTAGTTACAATCGTAATGGTTTCCTTATATACAGCACTACGCGTAATGGTTCAATTAGGCACAAAAGCATATCGGTTACACTTCCCATACTTAGACCAACAGTGATACATGTCCAACAACATAGTCCTTTAAATAAGTTGGGCGCTTGGAAACTCTGCCAGACCGCCGGGGACTGGTAGCCAAGTCCGGAGGGCCACACAGTTCTCGCTGAGGCTGTGGTGCGACCCTAGGTGGCGTTGGAACCAACTCCCCTGGATCCGCTGCTGTGGGTGGAGCCTCCGCAAGTGGAGTGGTCTGAGTCTGTTCTGAAGCAGCTTGGTTCGGCTCCACGCTGGCAGTTTGCGAGGGAGGTGTAGGTGGGGCCTCGCCATCTGTACGTGTCTCTTCTGGAGCTGCAAGCGCAGTTGGGGGCACCTCGGTAGTGTCCAAGTTCCCAACCCTGCGCCTAAGCTGGTCTATGTGCCGTCGCCACAAGCGTCCATCTTCGAGTGCCACCTGGTACGAGCGAGGTCCAGTGACTCCCACTACTGTGGCTGGCACCCAAGGAATGTCCCCCACATAGTTCCGGGCAAAGACCTGGTTTCCTGGGACAAATGACCGTGGCGCGTTGGCACAGCCTGGGGGTTCAGCCACGGCAAAGTCCGGGTGTAGCCGGTCGAGCGGTGACCTGAGGCGGTGGCCCATAAGCAGTTCAGCAGGACTCCTCGCTGTGGCCGCATGAGGGGTGATGTGTTGCACGAACAAGTATTCGGCAACCCGCTCATGCCAGTCTCCCCGGTCCAGGCGCGCCAGTGCCTCTTTTGCCGAGCGCACCATTCTTTCCGCTTGCCCGTTGCTGGATGGATGAAAGGGTGCCGTTAGGGCATGGCGGATGCCCAGTCCCAAAAGATACCGCTCAAAGGTGCCTGACGTGAACTGCGGTCCGTTGTCAGAGACAAGGACATCAGGACACCCATGCGTTGCAAACAGGCCTCGCAGCACCCGGATGACAGCTTCGGTAGTGGTGGAGGGCATCAGGGCGACCTCCAGCCATTTGGAATAGGCGTCCACCACTACCATAAAGGTCCGGCCGTGAAAGGGGCCAGCCAGATCGATGTGCACCCTCGACCAGGGTGTCTTTGGCGTCTCCCAGGTGTGTCCCTTAGCTGCCGGTGGTGCAGGCCTCGACTCTTGGCACGCTTGACAGGCGGACACCCAGGCAGTGATGGCATCGTCCATATTAGGCCACCAGACGTAACACCGAGCCAATGCCTTCATTTTGACAATTCCCGGGTGGCCAACGTGCAGAGCCTCCAGGACGCGCTGACGGAGTCCCTGGGGAATCACGACGCGGTCTCCCCACAGCAGACAGCCGCGATGAGCTGAGAGTTCATGTTGTCTGGTTGCGAAGGGCTGGAACTCCGATGCAAAAGGCCCTTGTGGCCACCCCCTCCACACCCAGTTGAGCACCCGGCTGATGGTGCGATCCTGGGCAGACGCGGAGGCCACAGTGGTAGCTGATACAGGCGCTGCCGGAAGATCCTCAATCAGAAGGAGCGATGAAGCTGGAGCCGGGTCTTCCACAAATGCTGGAAGAGGGCAACGGCTGAGGGCGTCGGCATGGCCCATCGATTTCCCCGGGCGATGGATGAGCCGGTAGTGGTAGGCAGCCAGGAAAACAGTCCATCGCAGCAT
The DNA here is from genome assembly GCF_964234715.1 of Podarcis melisellensis. NCBI lineage: Eukaryota > Metazoa > Chordata > Lepidosauria > Squamata > Lacertidae > Podarcis > Podarcis melisellensis. The sequence continues at coordinate 127,077,611 of NC_138528.1, read as the reverse complement.
GCGTGGCGAGAGGACCGGTGGAGTTGGACGATCACCGGCGAGGAGGCCCAGGAGTGGCTTGTGGTCAGTGATGAGGTCAAAAGTCCTGCCATAGAGGTATTCATGGAACCTCTTCACTCCAGCCACAAGTGCCAATGCCTCCTTGTCGAGCTGGCTGTAATTCCGTTCCGTTGGAGATAGTGTCCTGGAAAAGTAGGCGAGCAGTGCTTCTCTTCCATCTGGAAAATGGTGACTAAGGACAGCACCGATGCCAAAAGGTGAGGCGTCGCAGGCAAGGACCAGCGGCCTGGATTCACTGTACTGTACCAGCACACTGTCTGAAGAAAGGAGAGCCTTGACCGCGTTGAAGGCCGCCGTCTCCCGATGACCCCAGGCCCAAGGCGTCTTAGTGCTAAGGAGTCGGTGAAGAGGCTCAGCCACTGTGGCTTTGTGGGGCAGGAACATGTTATAAAAGTTCAGCAGCCCCAGGAATGCCTGCAACTCCGTTTTGTTCTTTGGGGTGGGGGCCTGCTGGATAGCGCGGATCTTGGATGTGGTTGGGTGAAGGCCGGAGGCATCGATAAGATAGCCCAGGAACTCTACCTGTGGAACAGCGATCTGGCACTTCTCCCTCTTTACCTTGAGCCCGGCCTCTTGGAACCTGGTCAGCACGGCACGGAGGCGCTCGAACAGCTGCTGGTGTGAGTCTGCAGACACCAAGACGTCATCAAAATATGGTACCACGCCCGGAAGCCCTTGCAGGAGACGCTCCATAAGGCTTTGGAAGATTCCAGGAGCCACACTCACCCCGAACTGCAACCGGCGGCAACGGAATGCCCCCCGGTGGGTGACGATCGTCTGGGCTTCAGCAGTGGCATCATCAACTGGCAGTTGTTGATATGCTTGGGCAAGGTCCAGCTTAGCGAAGACCTTACCCTCACCCAGGGAATGCAGCAGGTGTTGGACAACAGGAACCGGATAAGCGTGCTGCTGAAGTGCCTTGTTGATCGTGCACTTGTAGTCAGCGCAGATTCTCACCGACCCATCTGGCTTGACAGGCGTGACGATGGGGGTTTCCCACTTGGCGTGGTCAACCGGCTCCAAAACTCTTTGGGCAATCAGTTTGTCCAGTTGTTCGTCCACCTTAGCCTTGAGAGCAAAGGGAACCCGGCGTGGCTTTAGCTTGATGGGGGCGACTTGTGGATCAAGGCTAAAGGAGATGGGCGTACCTGTATATTGCCCCAAGGTGCCGTCAAAAACCTCGGCAAAGTCTTTGACCAGACCCTCAGTCTCTGCGTTAGAGATGCAGTTGATGCCGGTGACTTCCAGGCCGAGGGCATCAAACCAGTCTAGCCCTAGGAGGCTTGGCCGCTGACCTTCGACCACCACCAACCGGAGCAGGCCCGAAAAATCATTGAAGGCGATCCGGAACCGGCCAACACCTACCACGGGAATGTCGTTTCCCTGGTAGTCTCTCAGGTGTACGCGGTGAGAGTTGAGTTGCCTCTTGGACACTCTGGGTACCAGTCTTTTGATGGTGCTCCATGACACGATGGACAGGGCAGACCCGGTGTCGATCTCCATGTCACATGGAGCTCCTTCAATGAGCACCGTGACGTTCAGCTTGTGTCGCGTAGGCGAGTCGGTTTGGCCAATCGTGGTTCCAGACGGGCAGCGGCAGTTGGTGAGAGCGAAACAACTTTCCTTGGCAGACTGGAGTGAAGACTTGGACTTGCGAGTCGATGAAGGGGGGGTGTCAGACGGAGCCGATCGGCAGACCTTAGCGATGTGGCCCCTTCTGGAACACTTCCTACAGATGGCGTCTCTGAATCGACACTTGGCACGGGAATGGTTGCCTCCGCAGCCGGCACATTCCGGTTGGCCCTTGGACTTCTGTTGGAACTTCCTGCGCTCCCGCTTTGTCTGGTGCACGTCATCGTCTTCACCGGAGGATGCCTCATCACTGCTGGCCTCTTCATGATGCACCGGAACTGGCTCCCTAGCAGGACGCGGGCTGCTGGACTTGCGGATCTCCTGGGCGGAGCGTTCAGCAGCTTCTGAGGCCACAGCCTCCTCAATGGCTTTCTGTAGCGTGAGGTCTGGCTTGGCTAGGAGACGCCGTTGCAGATGGATGTCCCGGACCCCGCAGACGATTCGATCCATCAGGGCATCGTCTAAGTCTCGGAACTCACAGTGCATTGCAGCCTGTCGCAGGGCGGTGGTGTAGTTGTTGATTGACTCCCCCTCTGCCTGGTTCCGGTGGTAGAACGCATGGCGGGCAGCAATCTTGGACGGCTTTGGTGCATAGTGGTTGCGGAGCTTCTCTTGGATCGTGTCCCATGGTGTTGCCTGGACTGCTTCAGGCGCAACCAATGCTCGGGCCGTCTCAAACACCTCAGGCCCACAGAGGCTGAGGAATAGGCCCCGCTTCCGATCCTTTGATACTGCTGTCAGCTCGTTGGCTTGGAGGTAGCAGTCGAACCGAGCGAGGTAGGAGTCCCATGATTCAGAGGCTGGCGCAAACGGCAGTAGAGGCACAAGTGAAGCCATGATTCCGATGCCGGCGTGAAGGGCGATGGATGGAACACAGTGCTCTAGCCAGAACAGTCAGCTCTGAATTGGTTCTGCCCAGTGATTTCGCTCAGTGATTTCGCTCTGTGATTCAGCTCAGTGATTCAGCTCAGTTCAGAGGCTGGCCGCATCTGGCTGTGCTCTGATGTCCATCCATCCCACCTTCGTCGCCAGTATTAAGTTGTGGGTTGACATAGCAGCCGGCACAGCGATTTCTTCAAGTAGCTCTTTATTTTGTAAGCTGGAATAGAACTGACCGCAAACAGCTCAGCCGGCCTGCTTTTATAGGCAGCCGGCTGTCAACATTGTAACAACCACAGCCCAGAGTTCCCGCCTAAAATAACTGCCGCGGACCTGAGTGAAAACTATCTACAGACCTGAGTGAAAACTATATACAGTATCCCCCTGTTGGCCCAGGGTGAAACTACACTACATAACAATATCATTATAAAAAAAGAAGAAGAAATTTTATTTATACCCCGCCCTCCCCAGCCAAGACTGGGCTCAGGGCAGCTAACACCCAATATTAAAAACAAATTGATTGAAATACAACTTAAAAACAAGATTAAAATACAACATTAAAACATTAAAATACAGCCTCATTTCAATGGAAACTCAAATCAAAAACTTTTTGGGGGATGAAAACGTCAAGTCTTCAACAAGGCTAACTTTCCAGATTGGTCCTACATGGGCCAGAAAAAAGCCAGGGAAGTCCCCAAATAGGAGTTCCATCACAGGAGGAGAAAGGAAAAGAAGAGGGGGAGGGAATCAAATTGATTCCAAGCCGAAGGCCAGGCAGAACAACTCTGTCTTACAGGCCCTGCGGAAAGAAATCAGATCCAGCAGGGGCCTGGTCTCATGAGACAGAGCGTTCCACCAGGTGGGAGTCAGTATTGAAAAGGCCCTGGCTCTGGTTGAGGCTAATCTGACTTCCTTAGGGCTCGGCACCTCTAGAGTGTTGATATGTATGGACCTTAAGGTCCTCCGTGGGGCATACCGGGAGAGGCGGTTCCATAGGTATGAGGGTCCATATATATTTTAATCTGACTTCCTTAGGGCTCGGCACCTCTAGAGTGTTGATATGTATGGACCTTAAGGTCCTCCCTGGGGCATACCGGGAGAGGCGGTCCCGTGGGTACGAGGGTCCTAGGCCGTGAAGGGCCTAGGAAACTCTGATCCTAAATCTCTGCTGCCTTGCAGGATATCTTCAGGAGAAGAAAAGAATAAGGAATAAACCCTACACAAATCTGGAGTGGAGTCCCTAAGATGGTTGGATGGCTCCGTGTACAACTCCTTCTGGCAACTCCTGCAGCCAAGCTGGTGCCAAACATGTTACTCTGCTTTCCTTTGGACCACATCAGCGAGGCCGAGGGGGGGGTCTTCTCATCTGGACAGCCCAGGACCTCCAGCCCAGGTGTGCACCTTTAGGTCACTTTGGTGCTACTGACGCAGAGGTTTGGCTTCACCCCAAGAGAATAAGAAGAGTTTGGATTTGATATCCCACCTTTCACTCCCCTTAAGGAGTCTCAAAGCGGCTAACATTCTCCTTTCCCTTCCTCCCCCACAACAAACACTCTGTGAGGTGAGTGGGGCTGAGAGACTTCAGAGAAGTGTGACTAGCCCAAGGTCACCCAGCAGCTGCATGTGGAGGAGCGGGGAATCGAACCCGGTTCCCCAGATTACGAGTCTATCGCTCTTAACCACTACACCACACTGGCTCTTGTGCACTCCATTGTCTCTTGAGACGGACGGATGCCAACAACACAGGAAAGCAGGTCCGCTGCATCTTTGTGCTTCATTACTTCCACATGTCCGGCAGGAGAATGCAAAGCATTCTGCTTTCTTGTCAAAGCACTGCCTTAGTGGGATCCAGCCATCAATATTTCTAACCAGGCAAAGTTGGTATAAAATCTGAAGCTTGTGTGTGTGTGTGTGCTGGTTCGATTGTAAGCCGGAGGATCATTACCATTAAAGAGACTGTGGAATGGCAGCTTTTAGTAAAACAAACGAAAAGCTGTATTTAGTGTCTTTTGCCACATTGTGAGAGGAATGAATAAAACACTTTATAATATATTTTACAGCTGCCATTTCTTAGGGTTTTTCTGCTTCACAATAGTGAAAGCAGCTCTGGCTGGGGAGTAGCTGTAAAAACATTTTGTTGTTCTACTGCTCTATTGAAAGAATGCATATTAATTGCCTCATCATTCCTGAAACTGTTGTTGTGGAGAGTTTGGGACCAGGGGTTTAGACGGAGGCAGCAGCTGCAGCTGGGAAGGAGAGGCTGGGCGAAGGAGGGCAAGTTCAAGGTAGTGTCATGGGTGACTGGCAGAAGCAAGGAAGCAGAGAAAACAGTGACTGGCCACTGCCAAAACAAAGAGAGAGAAATTTAGATAGATTGCTCTGAGCCAGTCTCTGAGCCACAGGGATCCCGAAGTACCAAGGAGCAGGGAAAGAAGGAGGATTTCAGGGAGGTGTGTGGAGAACAAAGGAGATAAGGTGTGGGGAGCAAAGGGAAACCAGGGGAGAAAACCTGGCAGAAAAGATTAGGAAGGCGCCATTTTTGGAGGGCCATCCTTCCACACCTTGTGTTTCAGACCATAAGACACACGTGTGAAAAGTGGGGTTTTGTGTGAGGAGCCCAAACAGGGGGGAGAGCAAAGCTGAAGGAGGCAGGAATTGATGGCGTTGGGCCCTTGTTTAATCTTCCTGGAAAAGCGTGAAGGACTAAAATGGCCACCTTCTCCAAAGCAGCTTGGGTAGTGGCAGTGGCATAGCAAGGTCAGGTGGTACCCGGAGCGGAAAATTTCTTGTCATCCCCCACCCATTGAAATTTATTTATTTATTTATTATTTTGCCTGCAGAAATGGTTTGACTTTATTTCATATTTTTGGGGGGAGCTAGAGTTTTTGAAAGCTCAACATCAAAAAAGCTAAGATCATGGCCACTGGTCCCATCACCTCCTGGCAAATAGAAGGGGAAGAAATGGAGGCAGTGAGAGATTTTACTTTCTTGGGCTTCATGATCACTGCAGATGGTGACAGCAGTCACAAAATTAAAAGACGCCTGCTTCTTGGGAGAAAAGCAATGACAAATCTAGACAGCATCTTAAAGAGCAGAGACATCAGCTTGCCGACAAAAGTTCGTATGGTTAAAGCTATGATCTTCCCAGTAGTGATGTATGGAAGTGAGAGGTGGACCATAAAGAAGGCTGATCGCCAAAGAATTGATGCTTTTGAATTATGGTGCTGGAGGAGACTCTTGAGAGTCCCATAGACTGCAAGAAGATCAAACGTATCCATTCTGAAGGAAATCAGCCCTGAGTGCTCACTGGAAGGACAGATCCTGAAGCTGAGGCTCTGATACTTTGGCCACCTCATGAGAAGAGAAGACTCCCTGGAAAAGTCCCTGATGTTGGGAAAGATGGAGGGCACAAGGAGAAGGGGACGACAGAGGACGAGATGGTTGGATAGTGTTCTCGAAGCTACCAGCATGAGTTTGACAAAACTGTGGGAGGCAGTGGAAGACAGGAGTGCCTGGCATGCTCTGGTCCATGGGGTCACAAAAAGTTGAACATGACTAAACAACAACAATTGTGGCCTTAGGTTCTTATTGCAGTATTGAAATGCCTTGGCTCTAGGCTTGAGGGAGGCTTTGCATAACCTGATATGCAAAGTTGGGGCCAGTGGGGCAACCCATTCTTTTGAGTGGAAGTGGGAATGGGTTGCACATCCAAGTCCTTCGCTATTTATTTCCATGGTCGAAAGGCAGCTAAGGATTTATCTTTCTGAATCACTGCTGTTAAAAGAGGGAATTTTCTGAGCATCCGTCATTGGTTGCCAGTGCAGACTGTTGTTGCGGGGTCACTGACCAGCTGAACATTACTGTTTAGCCCATTAGTATTTCCATTAAAAAATACCACTCGGAATAACTCAACTTATTCTTAGGGCAAAAGAATCATGCAATCTGTCTCTGCAATTACAGTTGCTAAGGAATTGGAATGGAAGCTGCCGTCATATTACTGTAACTCATTACGGCTACTAATTGGACACTCATCTGACAAGTACCTTATTGCTTTACTAGGGAGAAAAAGACAATTAGAGACAAAACAAAATTAAAAATCTCTTTATGGCTGTAGGTACAATCAGGTTGCTGTTGTGTGTTTTCACCCTGAATGGTTACATACTTGTACATTAAGATGCAACAGCTAATCAGATCTTGTTTCGGCTTTTTGTCTTCGATGCTTGAATCTGATTCCCTCCCACTGTTGTGTCACATCGCCAGAGATAAAGCAACAATGACTTTCAAAGGTGCTGATTGCATCAAAGAACCGTGGACTCCATCAGAAATGGCTGGTTCCCAGCACATCTGAAAACCAGCCTAGAAAGCCTTTGAAGAGTTTGCACAACAAATATGTACTATCATTTTTCCTTGGCTTAGGATGCCATCGCCTTGCTAGGAAGAAAAACTAAAGGAAAAATAAAATGCTTGTTCCCCCCCCCCCCTTTTCTGCAGTAAATCACAAAATATCCAACAACCAGCGTTACCAGAATTCAGTTTTAGTTCTAAGGCACGTGTCCCTGGCTGTGCAAAACACATAAACAGCTGTCATTCCAATAGATATTAATTTATATTGTTTTTCATTCTAGCCCTCGGTGCACCGGCTCACAAAGCGAACAGGGTGGCACTGTGAGCTTTACATAAAGACATCTGCTTGAAAGGCTCACAGTCGCTGCAATGGGAAAACTGCACCTGGACTTCTGCTTCTGTTGTTATTTATTTATTTTCAAACACGGCGACGGAATTGCTTCTTGGCTCTCCGCTTTGCAACCCACCTCAGCTCTCAGTCCTTCTGTAGCGCTCCCTGCTACCCCCCCACCCCCACCCCCCAATTTCTTTTCCATCAGTCAGAAGGAAATTACATTCCAGAACGCGTTCTGGTGCCACGTGTAAAGGGAAACCAGGATTTCGGTGCCATGTGGATTTGATTCAAAACAACACCCCCCCCCCAAAAAAAGAGGCAAGTGGGGGGGGGAGAGGAGGAGGGGGAGGAGGGAACAAAGCTGGTTGTCTGGAAATCGGTAGCATCCACCCAACTTTTTAAAAAGGCTTTCTGACAATTAAGTGCTTGAAAATTCCCAGGGGTGGTGGTGACCAGATCAGCAGCCTGACCAGCTGTTTCATATTTCAGGGAAAGCAGCTCTCCTTCAACCCTCCCTCCCTCCCATCCTCCTTTTCTTTGGGTTTAGGATTTTCATGGGCCAAAGGAAATCTTGCTGTCTTGTCAAACTACAGCAGGAAATAGGAGGGGGAGTTTAAGCACAGCTGATCAGGTTGGTAGGAGGACCTGCTCTGAGCTATTGGCTTCAGGTGTGGAGACAGGGAAGCTGTGAAAACAGGAAAGGAAACCCCTTTGGCTTCTGGAGATTTGGGCAGCTCCAGATCCTTCACTCTTTGGGGACCCCAGCAAGAGAACCCTTAAAATGGCACAGAAAGAAGAGTCTAGGTGATCAAGGTAGGGTTTTCCCTGGTGCAGCGGTGCCATTGTGGGACATAGTATGTTTCTTTTTCTTTTCTTTTTTGAATTCTTTTTTATTCATTTTACAATACAAAAATATAAAAACAGATAATACAATTTTTCACAAATACATTTTTTGGAGTTCCCTCAGCTCTTCTGCAAATCCTCCATTTTAATCCTTCTTCCGCATTTCTTAATCTAATATTGCCTTTTATTAAAAACCTCCTCCCTCTTATTCCCTTTTTTACAATATTTCTAATATTATTTTCACAGAGCCTCTTGCAAACCTACAAACGTTAATTGTTCATCGCAAATACTTTTCAAATAGTCTACAAATTTACTCCAGTCTTCAGTGAATCTGTGGTCTCGTAGGCCTTGGATCCTTCCTGTTAGTTTATCAAGTTCTGCGTATTCCATTAACTTCATTCTCCATTCTTCCATCGACGGTAATTCTTCTTGTTGGGACATAGTATGTTTCTATGTGTGTTGGAAGCCGCCCAGAGTGGCTGGGGCAACCCAGCCTGGTGGGGTAATAATAATAATAATAAATAATAATAATAGGCCTAAGAGCAGGTGGTTTAACCCCACTCCAGAGTCAATGAAATAATTCACATTGCCATCTGAAAGGTTGTTTCTCATGAGACGATTAGGACTTCCTTTCTTTTTATTTATTTAAAGTTTTTATTATTAAAATAATTCAGCATCAATACACACATATTGCGAATATACAAGCATACAAACATACATTTCATACAATCCTTTAAAATGTTCAAACATACCTACACTCAATCCCACAGATAATTCCTTTTCCCGTCACCATCCACCACCCCTCACCCCACATTTGTGTTATCTACTCAATTGCAATTTCTTTCCACTTCTATTACCGGTACTTTCTTTCACACACCTTTAACCTAATTTCATGCTCCTTTTTTCTATTACACATTGTTATCCATCTTATTTAGTATTTCAGTATTTAAAACGGAACTTGTTTATTCTAATAGGAGTTCTGATTTTTCAACATGGTTTTGCAAGTATCCTTTAAACACCTTCCAGTCCCTGTCTATCTTCTCTTTTGAGATCCTTCCAATTTCTCCCATTGTTTTGGATATATTGTAGTACTCCAATAATTTGGCAAGCCACTCTGTTTTTGTCGGTATAATGCCACTTTTCCAATTTTTCGCAATCAATAGCCTAGCGGTTACTGTTGCGTATAAATATAATGTCTTGTCTTCTTCCTTTAGACTTCCTGGTACTATTCCCAACAGAAAACCTTTTGGTGTTTTCCTAAATGAATATCTGAACATTTTTTTCATTTCGTTATATATTGTTTCCCAAATTTGTTTGATGTTTAAACAGTTCCACCATATATGCATCATAGTACCTTTTCCAGTGTTGCATCGATGCAACAATGCAAGACGATTAGGACTTTCAAACTATCCAAGAGTCAGCGGTGGAGCTTCATGCTCCAGCACCGAGGAGGGGGGCGGAGAGCAGGTGGGGGTGGGGCTGGCGTGCGTCCTGGGGGCATGGCATGCCACTTATGGGGGTGTGGCACCAGCGTGGGCAGGGAAGAGCCACGATGGCACCCCACCGGGATCACGCAGCGCTCCCTCTGCACTCCTCTTCGTCTGCCACTGCCAAGAGTGCCACCAGGGGTAATAGGGAGACCACAGGGTCAAAGTTCTAATAGCTGTGACCTGCTGGGCAACCCCAAATGCAAGAGTTTTTGTTGTTGCTGTTTTTTGCAGACCAAGATGAGATGTGATGATGCTGGCAATCAATTTAGGGTGGAAATGGGAGGCTGGCCGGCTGGCTGGTCATTTGCTAACACTCGCAAACCCTCCCTTGTAGGTGGGGCTGGAGCAGGGGTCGGCAAGGTTTATCTCGCCTGGGCTGGTTCACTCCAGCGGAGATCCCTCTGTGGGCTGGATCGCGCGTGGCCACCCCACAATTTTCAGCATCTGCTCCTGCGCAGACACAATTTTCGTTACAGCAGAAGCGAGTTCCTGTGCTGAGCTAGTTTAGCGCAGTGCGCAGGGACTTGCAGAGCAGGCGGCTAGGTTCAGGGGGGCTCATGGGCCGGTTAAACGACCCCTGTGGGCTGCCTTTGGCCCATGGGCCTTAAGTTGCCTACCCCTGGGCTGGAGGGATCAAGCAGGTGAACAGCCCAGTCTCAAGTGGGCACTGCAAGCTCCCTCTGCACCAGAAGTGGGGAACCTCAGGCCCAAATGCAGCTCCTGTTAGGCCTCTCTATTGGTCTCTTTGGACTCCTCCCCAGAGCACAAACCATCTCCCCATTGGGCATACCCCCTTACCATCATTGCCTAACTCCACAGTGGGACAGAAACCCTACAACATGATCTGGGCAGCTTAATCCTGTGAGAGAGAGACATTGTCAGTACTGTTAGGAGTGTGTGAATGTGTGTGTGGGGGGGGAGGGCTTTGGGAGTTGTGTTTTTATAGCCCAATCTGATTTATGCAACTTAAGTCAGGAGGAAATCCTGACTGAGCTCTGTGGTGTTTATTATTATTATTATTATTATTAAAATTTCTATACCTACACCTGTAGTTCTAATTGCGGTTCACAACATTAAAATCCAAGATAAAATCACAAAATACATAATAAAAAAACAAGAACAAAATACACAAACTAACCCCTCCCCAAACACATTTAGAAGGGGTATAAGGTATTATTCAGCCAAAATAATAATAATAATAAAAAAATTTATTTATATCCCGCCCTCCCCAGCCGAAGCTGGGCTCAGGGCGGCTAACAACAATCAAAATAGTCCAACGTTCTAAAAACATTCATTATAAAATTAATTAAAATCAAATTAAAATCAAATTAATGGCAACCATCAAGCAAAATTCTGTGCAGATTGCCAGAGGAGGGGGTCAGGCTGCGCCCTGACCAAAGGCCTGGTGGAACAGCTCTGTCTTGCAGGCCCTGCGGAAAGATGTCAGGTCCCGCAGGGCCCTAGTCTCTTGTTGAAGCCTGGTTGAAGAGGAACGTCTTTGCTTGGTGCCTAAAGGTGAAGGCGCCAGACAAGCCTCCCCTGGGAGAGCATTCCACGAATGGGGAGCCACTGCAAAAAAGGCCCCTTTTCATGTTGCCACTCTCTGGACCAGGCATAGGCAACCTCGGCTCTCCAGATGTTTTGGGACTACAACTCCCATGATCCCTAGCTAACAGGACCAGTGGTCAGGGATGATGGGAATTGTAGTCCCAAAATATCTGGAGGGCCGAGGTTGCCTATGCCTGCTCTTGGACCTCTTGTGAAAGAGGCACACAAAAAAGGGCCTCAGAGGATTATCTCGGGGTCTGAGTAGCAGGAATGCCAAATTGGCCCTGCGACCATGGGTGCCATGCAGCGTGCATGGCCCTGGCTCCGAAATTTGGGGGTGCACGGCCTCTTCATGGGGAAATTTGTGGGTGCTCGGGCACCTAGGGCCCCAGGAGTTGGCACCTACGCTGAGTAGGTTCATATGGGGAGAGGTGGCCCTTGAGGTTTTGCGTTCTTGAGCAGTTTAAGGCTTTATAGGTCAAAAACAGCACTTTGTTTTTTTTATAAGATATTTATTAAAGATTTTCTTAGTACAATAGAAAAAACAAACAAAATAACATATAACTTTACAATAACCATATTTTCTTCGCTTCATTGGACTTCCTTGCGTCTCTCGTTCCTGCGTTCCAAGTTTATCAAACTTTATCCAGCAATTTATCACCTTGTTTCAATTCTTATTTTCTAATTTTCAAATATTATGTCCCTAATTTTAGATGATTTTACCCAAACCTTAAAAGCTTAATTTTGACATAATATTTATCCAGAGTTTAACTTTTCTTATATTTTCACTTATCTTCATATTCCTTTCGACTAATTTAATGGTGCCATATTATTTATAATCTTGCATCTTTCTTAACACTCATACAATTTACAGTATTTTTGTAAATAGTCCTTAAATTTCTTCCAGTCCTCCTCCACAACCTCTTCTCCCAGGTCTCGGATTCTGCCGGTCATTTCTGCTAACTCCATATAGTCTATCAGTTGCATCTGCCATTCTTCCAGTGTGGGTAAATCTTGGGTTTTCCAGTGCTTGGCGACTAGTATCCTTGCTGCTGTTGCAAAAACAGCACTTTGAATTAGGTCTGGAAACTTAATTGGCAGCCAGTGTAGCTTGTGCGGTACTTTTAAGCAATGGTGTGCAGGCATGAAGCCATAAGCCTTCAGGCAAATTGTCAGCTTGGCAGCAATGGGGACGAAGGGGAGCAAAGCAGGAACAGCTCACCTTCCTATGAGTAAGAGGGTGGTCAGCACCCATGAGGTGGACTGAAAGCACCCACAACCCTAAAGCCAGCCTTGCCCCATCTCAAACTGCTCTCCTGTTGGCCAGGTTTGCCTACCTAACTACTGTATTTAGATTTTCTGTCCTGTATCTAACCCCAAGCTCTGGCTGAAATTTTGGCAACAATTCGTGGAATGGCTCTTGCACAAGAAAGGCCCACAAGGCCTAAATCAGTGATGTCCAAACTTTTTTCAAAGAGGGCCACATTCGATGAAGTGAAGGGCCGTGAAGGCCGACTAAAGGGCCAACCAAAGTTGATGACCCTTTTTTAGGATTGAAATTCTTGAGCTTTTTTTTTTTTAGGATTTTACCCCCTTAGCTGAGCTTTTTTTAGGACTGAAGTTGTTGAACTTTTATTTTTTGGCTTGGAGTTGTTGAGCTTCTTTTAGGACTGAAGTTGTTGAGGTTTTTAGGATTTTACCTCAGGAAATATATTGCCACGGGGGTTGGATTAGGCCCCCGAAATGGACTTTGGACATGCCTGAACTAAATGGATAGCAAACAATAGCACAGGACAGCTGAGACGACAGGTTTGTTATTGCAGGAGTGTCTTGGTCAAAGTTCACCCTGGCTGCAGAGAAGAAATTTTCAGTGCCAGCTCCCAGTGCTTCCGTCCTTTTGATTCCTAACTTTCTAACCAATATTTTCACCATATGAGATTGAGGAGTGGGGATCATCTGCAGGAGAGAAGTGCGGCCTGAAGGCGCTTAACCCTCACCTCCACCAATTCACCCCTGCAAATGTCTCCCAATTTGGGAGCCGGAGTGTGTGGTGATTATTGTTGTTGTTGGACTAGGGAAGTAAAGTCGTGACCAACTCTGGGGTTGCGGCGCTCATCTCACTTTATTGGCCGAGGCAGCCGGCGTACAGCTTCCAGGTCATGTGGCCAGCATGACTAAGCCGCTTCTGGTGAACCAGAGCAGTGCACGGAAATGCCGTTTACCTTCCCGCCAGAGCGGTACCTATTTATCTACTTGTACTTTGACATGCTTTTGAACTGCTAGGCTGGCAGGAGCAGGGACTGAGCAACGGGAGCTCACCCCGTCGCAGGGATTCGAACCACTGACCTTCTGATCGGCAAGCCCTAGGCTCTGTGGTTTAACCCACAGCGCCACCCGCGTCCCTATTCTGGACTAGGGAGGCCCACATTCAAATCCATGCTCCATCATGGAGCTCAACAGGTGACTTGAATCAGTCATACCTGAGAAGGTCGTTTTGAGAACGAAACACAGCAGACCACCAGGTATGCTGTGCTGAGCAACTTGGATATCAATGCAAAAGAAAACAGATGCATGTTAAGTCTTTTTCCCAGCCAGGCTCTTAAACCAGCTTTTTGATGGGGAGGGCAATAATGGGGGGGGGATGGATAAGCATTTGTCCCCCGCATTTCTGTTGTCTTGGCAAAGGAAAATTGGGGGGAAAGGGTTGTTTTTCTTAAGGCAGCATGTAGATGATTTCCTGCATGCTTGTTTTGTCTTGTTAATTTATTCCAATGGCAGGATTTGGGTCCCTTTAAAAGAATTTTGCCTCAGGCTCATGATAGTAGATTTGACACCAAAGGGCTTTAATGCTCCCCTAGCCCTTTCCAGCCTAGACCTCAACTCTGTTAATTATTGCTCCAATTAATGGAGGTGAACAGCAGAGGCCGGTTGTTAACAAAGTGGACCTGTGCAGAGATTCTTGGAGGAATAGTTGGAAATGGGCTGCTGGCAGGAGGATTGTCACTAGACCCAGATGGAGTGATGAAGGGGGGGATTCAACCTTTGTTGTTTTTGTGTGGGGGGCAGCAGCAGGGGAGCTTGTATGAGAAGGAACCCACAAATCAGAAAGAAAACACCAGACTGTGTCTTGCGATGAACAGATGACTGAAGCCCTCTTGGAGATGGGAGAGAAGGCACCCTCCGCTCTGCTTTTGCCTTGCCTCCAATCTGGTAGCAAATTAGAATCAAACTTGGCCGGGCCACTTTGAAGTCTCCCTGTTTGAGGTTATTACGGTAAAGGGATAATGAGTGGATGAAAGGAGCCTCTTTAGCCGAGCTTGTTTTCATGGAGACATAGATGAATTAACTTCAGAAGCAGGGAGAGCACTTTGCAATGCCCTGGAAACAGAGGGCACCCGGCTGGCGTTTGCCTGCAGCAGTGGATTAGAGGGAGCAACGCCCCCCTCTCCCCCCACCCCCACCCCGCCAGGAAGGAACTTCACAGGGGATGCTTCAGTGTCAGATGCTGGAAAGCCAAAAGCTGCATCTGTGGGAGATTTCAGAAAGGGGACATGCAGGCAGTTCAGTGGGGTGCTGGGCAGACAAAGTGCAGCTGTATTGCAAAGCCGTATTATTGTCAAATCTGCAGGTATGTGAAGCAGGGTATAATGGCTGTTCAAAGCTTCTGTGAAGCATCTCTACTTCTCGTTCCAGCTTTCACCCAATGGTATGTTCCCATCTTGGGGCCTCCACCCACCCACCCTTTTATCAAGCGTAACTGTTGCCTTTCCTTGAAGCATTTGAGTGGGAACCCGAGTCTCTTGGTTCTGTTTTACGTTGCAGGTGACTGGGAAATCTTCCCCCCTCCCAATATTGCCACCCCCACCAATATATTGGGATGTTGTTGTTGTTGTTTAGTCGTTTAGTCGTGTCCAACTCTTCGTGACCCCATGGACCAGAGCACGCCAGGCACTCCTGTCTTCCACTGCCTCCCACAGTTTGGTTAGACTCATGATCTTCTTGCAGTCCATGGGACTCTCAAGAGTCTCCTCCAGCACCATAATAAAGGGACCCCTGACCATTAGGTCCAGTTGCGGCGCTCATCTTGCTTTATTGGCTGAGGGAGCCGGCGTACAGCTTCCAGGTCATGTGGCCAGCATGACTAAGCCACTTGTGGCAAACCAGAGCAGCATACGGAAACACCGTTTACCTTCCCGCTGGAGCGGTACCTATTTATCTACTTGCACTTGTGCTTTCGAACTGCTAGGTTGGCAGGAGCAGGGACCGAGCAACAGGAGCTCACCCCTTCATGGGGATTCAAACTGCCGACCTTCTGATCAGCAAGCCCTAGGCTCTGTGGTTTGACCCACAGCGCCACCCGCATCCCCATTTGTTAGGTAGGATAAGGCATTGTCCTTGAGGCAACAGATTTCATAGTTGGGGGGAGCATCCATCCCTTTGGGAGTTCTGCTTGGAGTCACAGAATATCCTGAGCTGCCTCTTCAACCTTTCCTTCTTCATTGCTTCCAAACTTTTGCCTTTCTCCTCTCCCATTTTGACACCTCCTGTGCTATTATTGGATGCAGCTAGAACCCGTTTCCCTTAGCTGAATGCACCCCCAAGCCCAGTCCTCCCCCCTCCTCCAGGCACAGGGAGCTCTAACACCCATGCTGTGTTCCTCGAACAAATTTTGTACTCCATTCCCCTGGCCTCTCCAAAAGCTATGAAATGCATTTGCAGAATAACTAAAAGACCAGCATTATTTTTTTTTAATATAAGAAATGTTTCAAAGCATGTTAGGGCATGGATGTGCATATATTGGGCATTTTGAATTGGGAACAACATACGAGACTTTTCTCCAACTGCCTTTGTTGTTTGTTGCAACACATTTGTGTGTGTGTTTGTGTGTGTGTGTGTGTTGCTTTGATGGCTCACTTGGGTGTGAGATTCCCTCCCGCCAGCTTTCTCAAACCAAGAGATTTTGTGTTGTCCTTATCATCCAGCGCATAAACATCACATTGTGGGACTGTAAACACAGGAAAAGTTCAAGACAGAAATGAATTCAGGATGGTGCTGTTTTTGCCAGGACATTTTTGTTCCTAACAGGATATAGCCTTATAAATCTTTAGGCACGTGCATATTAAAACCATTTAAAATGTCACTGGGCAATCTGGGAACTGAAAACTCAGGGTGCAAGGCCATACAGTGCCAGATAAGGCAATGCTAAATTCACTGGAAACAAAACAAGTATGAGTTCAGAAGATAAATGTTTGGCTTGTGGGCTCAAAGTATGCTGTGCTAACGAGCCATGTTGAATTATTATTGCTTTAAAAACTCTGTATTTCTCTGGGGAAAGGTTTATAAGACTGCAGAGAAAAGGAGAGGGGGAGATGGAGGTCGCTCAGGTTGAAGATGTTATTCTCAGCCCCTTTGTTATAAGAATTTTAAGGTCTTATATATATATATATAAAGTAAATGTTCATAAATGTACCAAGCAAGCGCATACATAAATGTATAGACCACATGACTGAGACCCACAGAAGAAGTCCTGAAACCATTTGTCTCTTCCAAATTGACCTCAAATATTTCTCTGCAAGGTCGAAGGAAATGGGGCGCTTCCTCATTGTCTCTTTGCTCACAAATCCTGTTTCAAGGGCACAGTTAAGATATGAATAGGCTAAGCCTGTGACCTGTTACCTGGATTCAGGAATTGAGTAGTTATCATAACAAAATAGTGGCCAGGATGCCCAGGTAATCCAATCGGGTAACCTGGCAGGCAGAATAAAAGCAATGCACTCAGATTTCTGTTGTAGTCCGCCCCTTCTCTGATGTACGGATGGTGTATTGGAGGGTAGTCTTGGGCTAAACCCCTTCTGTGATGTATGTATGCTGTATGGAGGGGTGGTCTTGGGCTCCAGGGTGGGCAGTTCAAAAGTCTATATTTGTTGTTGTTTAGTCGTTTAGTCGTGTCCGACTCTTCGTGACCCCATGGACCAGAGCATGCCGGGCACTCCTGTCTTCTACTGCCTCCTGCAGTTTGGTCAAACTCATGCTGGTAGCTTCAAGAACACTGTCCAACCATCTCGTCCTCTGTCGTCCCCTTCTCCTTGTGCCTTCCATCTTTCCCAACATCAGGGTCTTTTCCAGGGAGTCTTCTCTTCTCATGAAGTGGCCAAAGTATTGGAGCCTCAGCTTCACGATCTGTCCTTCCAGTGAGCACTCAGGCCTGATTTCCTTCAGAATGGATCGGTTTGATCTTCTTGCAGTCCATGGGACTCTCAAGAGTCTCCTCCAGCACCAGAATTCAAAAGCATCAATTCTTCGGCAATCAGCTCTCACTTCCATACATCACTACTGGGAAAACCATAGCTTTAACTATACAGACCTTTGTTGGTCCCAAAAAGTCTATGTAAGGGCTTGCAAACCTTTGTCTGGGGTCCCTCCTGCCTTCTATTGCAACAATAAAGATCAGGCTTTTGTATATCCTGGTCTGGTCTCTGTTCATTTCCTGACCGGTTTGAACATTAAAAGGTACGCTCTCTCCGAAGGTCCAGTCTTCCTTAAGGTGCTGAACCCCTTGAAGGGACCCCTCAATATTCTTGTTTCACCATTACTTACAAAGAAATTATGGGGCGGGGTTGAATGGCATATGCAAGATGAACAAGTGAAATCTGTAATGATTGAATGGGCCAGGGATGTGGGGCACAATATCATGATGGTGGATTGGGGGAAATAGTGGAAAAAAGGAATTAAATTTACAGCTTGTAATGTATTAAGAGAAAATTTGATGAAGATGATGTATAGATGGTATTTAACACCAGTGAAGTTAGCAAAACAGGCCCCCTCTATCTGCACTTTTTGGAAATTTTCTAGATTTTACTCTAAGAAGGCTTCTCAGCTGGATGAATAGGTCTCTACTGTGGGTGTCTACTTCGTAATTGTACTTTTAACAGCTGCAATTTTATGTATTATTTTAAACCCTTTTTTCTGTCACTGCATTCTGTACGTTGCCTTGAGACTTGCCTGGAAGGTGAGTTAATAAATACAGTGGTACCTTGGAAGTCGAACGGAATCCATTCCGGAAGTCCGTTCAACTTCCAAAACGTTCGGAAACCAAGGCTCAGCTTCCCATTGGCTGCAGGAAACTGGAACAATCACTTCCAATTTTCAATCGTTTGGGAGCGAAAACATTCGACTCCCAAGGCATTTGAAAACCAAGTGTCAGGGAACTGCCATCAGAGCCAGAGGTGGAGGGAAGGCTCCGGAGGGATGCCGGAGAGGGTCCCAGTAGGGAGAGAGGCAGCCCATCTGCTGGGGAAGGAAATCAGCGTAACACTAGTGGAGAAGGGGGGCAGATGGCGGAATCGGAGAGGA
Organism: Podarcis melisellensis; assembly: GCF_964234715.1. Classification (NCBI taxonomy): domain Eukaryota; kingdom Metazoa; phylum Chordata; class Lepidosauria; order Squamata; family Lacertidae; genus Podarcis; species Podarcis melisellensis. The sequence goes on along the minus strand of NC_138528.1, from coordinate 127,059,128 downwards.
GGCTCCAGAACTCCTCGCCAGAGACCAGCGGGGAGAGCACGGGTCCTCCGCTGCCCACACCCTCCCTGCGCAGAAGACTTCCACGCAGGGAGAGTAGGAGGAGACTTGGCATCAAAGAACTTCTTTGCTGGAAGAAGTTCAAGAAATGCCCACTGAAGGATTCTGCCAGCGACTGAGACAGCCACGGGTGTGAGGCTGTCCAGACAGAAAGGGTTCAACCAGGTAACCTAGCTAGGAGTGGCAGCAACTTACGCACTAGCAACCCCTAGAACCATTACACCAAGGTACGACTGTAAATGAACTAGCTTATAGGGTAGGGCTGCACCTTCTTTGCCCTCCCTTTTGGGGGAACATCTTGCTTCCCAACAGCTTCCCAACAGAGGACTGGGAGAACTGAAGCAAGGTAGCCTAAACATTGTTCCTTTGTGTTGCTTTGAAGTGGCTAACTGCTTTCAGGGTATCGCATGTTCAGACCCAGAGATCTCCCCCCTAAATAAAGACACATTTGACTCAAATTTTAGTTTTGGTTTTTGGCAGAATTTAGGCCACAACTTTATTGATTACAGAAAAGTGAGTGGTTGCATAGGCTCTGGTTCGACTAGCTCCCTGCACCGTTGCAGGCAGCGCTGACCCAGGGCACCAGCATAGGTCAGCCAAGGGTGAACACCTGAGGCAGGTGAAAAGCCTGGGAACAGACTCTGTTCACTCCCCAGATGCTCCTCTGGACTCAAGCACAGGCACAACTCCCTTTCGGGGGTTGACCAAACCAAGTTGAGTCCCTGGATTCCTGGATTCGGAATACCCTTCACATAGGGATGGCGAGAGTGTTCTCCCATCCCTATCACACGAACCAGTGCCTATCCACAACCTTACAAGTTGTGACGAATTGCTACGCGGCAGGCGAAACCCAAATGGCCACAGCCAATCAGCCAAGTGGGGGAATTCCTGCTCCTGTCCCAACAACAGATGACACACGACGGCATAGCAAGGTCAATCGCAAAAGGCTCTAAAATTAGGGAGAGGTGGGCAATGTTCCGATGCACGAGCCAAAAGAGGAAGCTCTGGGTCACGTGCATGGGTTTATATAGGTCCCTCGATCTGTTTAGACTGCACCCCATTGGCCAGATTAAACCCAGCAACGAGGGACCAACCAATTGGGAGTTGTGGCCATCCAATAGACCCACCCACAACCAGGAGGTCAGTCTCCAGGTCTTACCGCAACACATGCCTTCTTTTATGGAGGTCATGATTTATTATTATTCTATCAGATTGTACCACCTGCATATTCCTTCCCATCCCAACACTGCCTGCCAAATCTCAGCAGGGAAGACGACAGAAAAACAATAGGAAGGTTTGGACATAAGTCTTATCTTAAATCAATACTAGGGGGCTCACAGTGGGATCCTTTGTGACTACAATGCTTTCTGGAGGAGGCTGCTGCTGCTGCTGTTGTTTTCCCCCAGCACCTGCTGATCTTGCAACCCTCCTCAGCAGAGAACAGGAAAAGTGCTGCTCCCTCAGTACAGAAGGAGAAAAAGAAGAAGAAGAACTTCAGCCAAATATCTCAGAGCACAGAGCAATGCCAGTGTCAGTTCAAAGGTTTTTCAGTCCAGGCTTGAGGGGTTGTGGGGTGTCTGACTTGCCCCAGGGGCAGCTGCTCCTCCATTTCTGACTCCCCAGTAGGTAGTTTTGGAATGCAATGCAATTTTTTGCAGCTGTGACGTTCCTGCAGGACTCAAACCCAAGAGACGCAACGTGGGCTCTTGCATGTTACTTGGATGAGTAAAGGGGAGAAGTGAGGGTGACCTGTGCTTCCTCTTTTGGCACAGCTGGTGATGGCAGAAAGTGAGGAGGTATTAAAGAACCTTTTATTGAGGGTGAAAGAGGAGAGCGCAAAATATGGTCTGAAGCTCAACATCAAAAAAACGAAGATCATGGCCACTGGGCCCATCACCTCCTGGCAAATAGAAGGGGAAGAAATGGAGACAGTGAGAGATTTTACTTTCTTGGGCTCCATGATCACTGCAGATGGTGACAGCAGCCACGAAATTAAAAGACGCCTGCTCCTTGGGAGAAAGGCGATGGCAAACCTAGACAGCATCTTAAAAAGCAGATATATCACCTTGCCAACAAAGGTCCGTATAGTAAAAGCTATGGTTTTCCCAGTAGTGATGTATGGAAGTGAAAGCTGGACTATGAAGAAAGCTGATCGCCGAAAAATTGATGCTTTTGAATTATGGTGCTGGAGGAGACTCCTGAGAGTCCCATGGACTGCAAGAAGATCAAACCGATCCATTCTGAAGGAAATCAGCCCTGAGTGCTCACTGGAAGGACAGATCCTGAAGCTGAGGCTCCAATACTTTGGCCACCTCAGGAGAAGAGAAGACTCTCTGGAAAAGAGAGGAAAGATGGGGGGCAGAAGGAGAAGGGGATGACAGAGGACGAGATGGTTGGACTGTGTTCTTGTAGCTACCAGCATGAGTTTGACCCAAGTGCGAGAGGCAGTGGAAGACAGGAGTGCCTGGCGTGCTCTGGTCCATGGGGTCACGAAGAGTCGGACACGACTAAACAACAAGAACAAGCTAGCAGGAATGGATGTGCAAGCCTTGGAGGCAGAACGGAGTTCACACATCTCTCCCAGGAACTCTGTTTTTCTCTGCTGCATCAGTTACAGGCAGACAGAAAGCTCAACCCATTCACTCCCTTGCGTATGCACACACCTTTGGAATACATTTGTCTTTGACTGAATCAATCACTCCTTAAAATGCTTTGATTATCTATTAGGAACCATACAGAACTCTTCCCCGGGCTGAGAATTTCAAGCTAAACTTGTCTCTGCAATGTACCTGGCCATTCTGGTTGGCCATGAATCCAAATGGGTAGATGCTGGCCAACTCATGCCTCTCCTTTTTCACATAATTCATGCATTGACAAGATGATCTCATGCTTAGGGTGGCTCCAGACAGTCACTATTTTGTGGGAGGGATTCAATCACACTCCAGAACTTTAAAGGTAAAGGGTAAGGGGATCCCTGAACATTAGGTCCAGTTGTGGCTGACTCTGGGGTTGCGGCGCTCATCTCGCTTTATTGGCTGAGGGAGCCGGCGTACAGCTTCCGGGTCATGTGGCCAGCAAGACCAAGCCACTTCTGGCGAACCAGAGCAGCGCATGGAAACGCCGTTTACCTTCCCGCCGGAATGGTACTTATTTATCTACTTGCACTTTGATGTGCTTTCAAACTGCTAGGTTGGCAGGAGCTGGGACCGAGCAACGGGAGCTCACCCCACTGCAGGGATTTGAACCCCAACCTTCTGATCGGCAAGCCCAAGGCTCTGTGGTTTAACCCACAGTGCCACCAGCGTCCCTTTCCAGAACTTTAGGTAAAGGTAAAGGTACCTCTGCCCGTACAGGCCAGTCGTGTCCAACTCTAGGGTTGTGCGCTCATCTCCCTTAAGAGGCCGGGAGCCAGCGCTGTCCGGAGACAGTTCCGGGTCACGTGGCCAGCGTGACGAAGCTGCTCTGGCGAGCCAGCACCAGCGCAGCACACAGAAACGCCATTTACCTTCCCGCTATAAAGCGGTACCTATTTATCTACTTGCACTTAGGGGTGCTTTCAAACAGAAAAAGGAGAAGGCAGTACAGCATCAGTACCCAGTAACAAACAGTATTCATGCAATCCTGAGATGAACAGTATGTAACCATCAGGTTCACAGCAGGGGAGAGGGGGATTAACCCTTTTCTCCTCTGCTGTGCTCCTGAGGAATACTGTATATTTTGCTCTATAAGACTCACTTTTTCCCTCCTAAAAAGTAAGGGGAAATGTGTGTGTATCTTATGGAGCGAATGCAGGCTGCACAGCTATCCCAGAAGCCAGAACAGCAAGAGAGATTGCTGCTTTCGCTGTGTAGCGATCCCTCTTGCTGTTCTGGGATTCAGAATATTTTTTTCTTGTTTTCTTCCTCCAAAAACTAGGTGCGTCTTGTGGTCTGGTGCGTCTTATAGAGAGAAAATGCGGTACTTTTCCTCTGATGTTGATGACTATGGGGGTTTTCCTTTCCATGCAAATAGTGCATTCAGAGGACATCGCATAGCAAGCTTGTTGCTTTATGCCAGGGGTGTGGAAAAGGTAGATCTGGATCTTCTGATAGGTCTCTGGGTGATTTGCAGTAGATTGGCAAGGGTTTCTCACTACCAGATCTTTAACAATAGCAACAATAACTTGTAGTCTCTACCTCAGTAGGGCTGCTGAGATGATGAAAGGCAGAGGTAACCAGGAATGGATTTTTGTTAACACAGTGTAACACAGAAATAAATCCCCAAGTGAAGCAGCAACATGTTGTTTCACAATTCTGTCCTTTGCACTTGGCTGTAGCTGGTGGATCTCAGGGTTTTGGTAAAACACAAAAATTCTTTTCCTCCACCAACCCACTCTATGCCAGTTACAGAGGCAGGTACTTCTTAAAGGCCTCTTTTCAGATTAGGAGCTACCACAGGGGATATCCATACGTTGGCTCCCAGTATGTTTCCAAGCACAATTCAAAGTGTTGGTGCTGACCTTTAAAGCCCTAAACGGCCTCGGTCCAGTATACCTGAAGGAGCATCTTCACCCCCATTGTTCTGCCTGGACACTGAGGTCCGGTGCCAAGGGCCTTCTGGCAGTTCCCTCACTGCAAGAAGCCAAGTTACAGGGAACCAGGCAGAGGGCCTTCTCTGTGGTGGCACCCTCCCTGTGGAACGCCCTCCCACCAGATGTGAAAGAGAACAACAACTACCAGACTTTTAGAAGACATCTGAAGGCAGCCCTGTTTAGGGAAGCTTTTAATGTTTGATGGATTACAGTGGTACCTTGGGTTACATACGCTTCAGGTTACATACACTTCAGGTTACAGACTCCACTAACCCAGAAATAGTACCTCGGGTTAAGAACTTTGCTTCAGGATGAGAGCAGAAATCGTGCAGCAGTGGCTGCAGGAGGACCCATTAGCTAAAGTGGTGCTTCAGGTTACGAACAGCTTCAGGTTAAGAACAGACCTCCGGAATGAATTAAGTACTTAACCCGAGGTACCACTGTACTGTATTTTAATATTTTGTTGGAAGCTGCCCAGAGTGGCTGGGGAAGCCCAGCCAAATGGACGGGGTATAAATAATAAATTGTGATGATGATGATGATCTTATCACAAGGAGCTCAGGGCAGAGGACACAGGGTTATCACCCCTTCACTCTGAGTTTGTCCCAATAACCTGGTGGTGCAGGTTTGGCTGGGAGGTAGAGACTGGACCAAGGTCACCAAGCGAGATACATGACAGAGTGGAGTTTGCCCTTTGATGTTCCCAGTTCATTTTTTCGCCCATTATAAAGCATCTCCTGGGCCCCTGATAGCCCTGCACCAGTCAGGTCCATTACAGCTAGTTATGGACATTAAAGATGTGTAATATGGGATCTGTACTGAGACCTAACATATAATTTGCTAACAAGTCCATTTCCCTCCCCCCCTTGCGTCAGTACTTTGAGCTATAATAAAACCAAGAGATAAAGGGAGAGTCGCTGATGGAAATTGTTTCACTATCTTAGGTTTTACATCTCTACGGCCACTTTGTGCTGGGGCTGAAAATGAAGCCATAATGCTTTATGATATCAGAGTCGTTTTTATTGCGGTAGACGGTGGGGGAATTGCTGGAGAAAGGTTAACCATATGCCACTTTTTTAATTAGAAGTCACCTCCAAGTAACTGAGGACTGTACCGGGATATCTGTCTGATTTTTACTAGTGTGTTCTTCCAGGTTCCTTAGAAAACTCAGGCTCTGGCAACGGGGGCCACTCCCTCTGCAAGTGGGTACAAAAGACCTTTGTTTTGAGCTGGTTAATTCAGGAGTGAAGAGCAACTCTGTAATGTCTTCAAAGGAAGGCAGGGGATTAAGGAGGACTCTTGTTATCATCTCTCCTATGACAAGTAGGAAAGGCAAGCCTAGAGATAGGCCTTCTCATTATTGAGGCTCCGGGAGCTAAGCTCATTTCAAGAGTCCTTGTTGTTTTACAGAAGAAATTAAGCGTGTTCCTGTCATTAAAGCCCCACAGAGACTTCCTTTTTTGCCATTGAAATTAATGGGGCTTGTTATCAGGGTGAGGCTGCCTCCGGTTTGCAATGACATCCCGCCAGCAGGAGATGCAGACCCCATATTACTTATTTATTATTATTAATTTAAAGAAGGCTGATCACAGAAGAATGGATGCTTTTCTATTATGGTGCTGGAGGAGACACTTGAGAGTCCCATGGACTGCAAGAAGATCAAAACTCTCCATTCTGAAGGAAATCAGCCCTGAGTGCTCACTGGAAGGACAGATCCTGAAGCTGAGGCTCCAATACTTTGGCCACCTCATGAGAAGAGAAGACTCCCTGGAGAAGACCCTGATGTTGGGAAAGATGGAGGGCACAAGGAGAAGGGGACGACAGAGGACGAGATGGTTGGACACTGTTCTTGAAGCTACCAGCATGAGTTTGACCAAACTGCGGGAGCCAGTGGGAGACAGGAGTGCCTGGCGTGCTCTGGTCCATGGGGTCACGAAGAGTCGGACATGACTAGATGACTAAACAACAAAAATTAATGTACCTGCTCTTCGCCCTAAGGTCCCTGGGTAGGTTCCAACATGAAAACACAATATTTAAAACAGTTTTAAACCACTTATATGCGATTTTTCCGAAGCGACTCTCTCCAAGATGGCGGCATGGGGAAGGAGACACGTGGTCCCCGGCAGGTCCAGCGGGAGGGAGAGGGTCACCTTTTCTGCCACTGACTGTTACGTCGTTTGCAAAATCTACAATGGCAAGAATGCTGTGGACCTGTTTGAGTGGAAGCTGGAGCAGGCCTTGGAGGCTCAGTACAAATACATTGTGATTTAACCCATGCATATTGGGGAACGAGACTGCCTGCTGCACAGCCTGCCTTTTCACACACACCCCGGCTGTTCCCGTCGATTACTCCCATTACAGTGGTACCTCAGGTTACATACGCTTCAGGTTACAGACTCCGCTAACCCAGAAATAGTACCTCAGGTTAAGAACTTTGCTTCAGGATGAGAACAGAAATCACGCGGTGGCCGTGCGGCAGCAGCGGGAGGCCCCATTAGCTAAAGTGGTACTTCAGGTGAAGAATAGTTTCAGGTTAAGAATGGACCTCCGGAACGAATTAAGTACGTAACCAGAGGTACCACTGTACATCTCTTTGCCTGCCGGCATCCTCAACATAGTCTGCTGCAGCCTTTGTGGCAGGCATGGCCAAACGTGGCCCTCCAGATGTTTTGGGACTACAATCCCCATCATCCCTGACCACTGGTCCTGTTAGCTAGGGATGATGGGAGTTGTAGTCCCAAAACATCTGGAGGGCCGAGTTTGCCTATGCCTGCTCTATGAGATTTCTTGGCAATTCGACCCCTGCTGCAAGTACCAAGTGGAGTATGATGCCTATAAAGTCTTTGGCCTGCTTCTGCACACACTCGCCTCCTTCACTCCCGTGGTTTTGTTGAGGAAGGACAACCTGCACAAAAAAAGATGGCATAACGCGATAGCACTCGCTGCTCTGTTGTACTGCATAAAGATGATTTATGAACTTTATGTCGTATGATTGCAGCAGAGGAAGAAGAAATCCGCAAAGATTTGGGGCGGGGGGTGTATTAAGTCTCCCACAGTGACATTAAACTTCTCTTCTTGAAGTGGTGCTTGGGAAGCAGTTTGGTTTATCCATATATATGTATATTTTGTTAATTTTAGAACAAAGGTAACATGACGAGGGAATTTTCAGTTTTCTTGCACCTCAGACATGGATCTGCAGTGAAAAGGAAGTCAATAATGGAATGTCAATGAATGGAAAGAAACCTAAGAGGAAGAAACCTTTAAGTATATTGTTTAATTGTATTCTACAGAACCAGCTCAAAGTTATCACTGACCATTCATTAAAGGATGAGAATTTCAAACAAACAAACAAACAAACAACCACTTGTGTCTGTGTGAGAGCCTTTTGGTAGTGCCCAAGTTGGGGCTGATTGAATCTTGCCCAATGCCCTGAGCATGGTGCTGAGCCTAGGGGGTCCAAAATATTATTTTATTTTATTTTATTTTATTTTATTTTATTTTATTTTATTTTATTTTATTTTATTTTATTTTATATTTTATTTTATATTTTATTTTATTTTATTTTATTTTATTTTATTTATTTTATTTTATTTTATTTTATTTTATTTTATTTTATTTTATTTTATTTTATTTTATTTTATTTTATTTTATTTTATTTTATTATTAATACCTATATTGATATGGGTACCTACTGAGAAGATCCATAAAAAAGCAAATGAATTATTGCAAAAATAAGAAATATTGGGAGGTGGGACCAAATCACCATATTACCAAAGCCCACCCAAAAAACTGCAAAACTTAGGTACGGGTTTGGCGAGGATCCCGAATTTGGGAGTTTGTAGTTAATGGGTCTGGTATCTGTGAGGAAAGAAGGAATTTCAATTTGTGTGGTTTTTTTTGGGTGCGTATTGGCCACAGCAGACCTTTTCAATGACCTGCAAATGAAGCAGTAGTTAGCATTTTCACCAGTCAAGAGCTTACCTTTTTACCACTGAAATTCCACAGCAGGGTATTATGAAGGGGCAGGTTTCCCCCCCTTTATTGTTTATATGCCATACCCTCCAACATTTATCTGATGAAAATAGGGACATTAGGAAGATTCCCCCGCTTTTGATCTCGCCACACACATTTGATATGCACATTTGCCAGTCACTTAGAGTCAATTGCAACCTCTCCACTGAACCTACCTCACAGGATTGTTGTAAAAAAAAATGTGAGGAAAGGGATTGTGTAGAACACCATCCACACATAAATAGAATGAAATAAAAATTTAGCTGTGAGCTGCCTTGAGTCCCTGTCAGGGAAGAAGGTACAATATAATAATAATAATAATAATAATAATAATAATAATAATAATAATAATATTATTATTATTATTATTATTATTATTATTATTATTATTATCTGTGACAATGCTCAGGGACATACAGTAGTAGAGTGTAAATTCTATTGAACTCAGTGGGACTTACTTCTGAGTAAAATGCTTAAAATTGCAGCATAAGGCTGCCCAGTTACCTGGAAGTAAGCTCCACTGAATACCATGGGACTTACTTCTGAGTAGACAGTGACGCTGTGGTCTAAACCACTGAGCCTCTTGGCCTTGCCAAGGTCGGTGGTTCGAATCCCCGTGACGGGGTGAGCTCCCATTGCTCGGTCCCTGCTCCTGCCAACCTAGCAGTTCGGAAGCACATCAAAGTGCAAGTAGATAAATAGGTACCACTCCGGCAGGAAGGTAAACGGTGTTTCCGTGCGCTGCTCTGCTTCACCAGAAGCTGCTTAGTCATGCTGGCCACATGACCCGGAAGCTGTACGCCGGCTCCCTCAGCCAGTAAAGCAAGATGAGCGCCGCAACCCCAGAGTCGCCTGCGACTGGACTTAACTGTCAGCAGTCCTTTACCTTTTTTAGATAGTGTAAAGCTCCATTTACAATAAAAGAATCAACACTCCCTGCATTTCCTAAGAAATGGCTGGCTGCTGAAGCATTTCAGTTAAAGAATTTAAAGTATATTGGTATATATTATATATTATTTCCTTCACAATGATAGGAAGGGCTTCATATGCCAGCAACGCCATTTCTTTCATTTGGCGCAGGTATCTTATTTTCAGGATAAAGAGGACTCCATTTTTTTTTCATCTACCCACACGGTTGCTTGGTCAGGCTACACTTGAAATAAAAGATGCCTTCTATTCCCCCTGTTCTTTCAACCAGAAATTCTGTTAAGAGCCCTTTTGCTGAGCGACTGGCGACCGTTACTTCTCTGAGGTCTGGGCAGGGTATCCCCCATCCCATAGGTGCTGTCCTGATGTTGTTGAGCTCCAGTTCCCATCCTGACCATCTGCCAAGCTGGTTGAGGTTGATGGGAGCTGAGAGCCCAACGAGATCTGGAAGGCAACAGGCCAGGGGAAACTGCTACAGGCAGCGAATTACAGGAGTAATTCTTCGGCCCCACATTTTGCAACAGACCAGGGTGGCAAACACTTCTGCAATGAATACAATTTAAATATAAAGTAAAGAAACCATTATTGAAACATTTAAAAACTGTTTAAAGCATCTAAAAACAACAAAATGTCTAAAACAGATTTAAGAACAGGTGTAACAACAACAACAAGAAGAAGAGTCTGGACAGGCACACCAAAACAGACAGGTATCTATAGTGATGGTGCTTGCCTAATTGCCAATTTGACATTCCTGGACATGTTTGTGGATTGGCACCCAGCTATCGGTTGGATTAAGCATTTCTCCGGATTTCGAGATGCTAGTTTGGTCCCAAAAATGTGCCCAAAGAGGTGTATTTTAAGTTTAAAATGTGTGCAAACCCCCCCCTGCTATAGTGGTGAAATGCATGGAAACACCTGAAAACTGCTATTTTGTAGGAAGAGTGCATACAATTTAGATAATTGTGTATGTGTGTGCACGCATATTCTTTTTGAAAAGTCTTCAGGGGGAAAACCCCGTTGGAATGGACCTATGGTGGCCATGGAACAGATTTCAACTGGTCTGGTCTTCCCTAACTTGTAAAGGTGGTTCTTTGCTTGGGTTTTGAGGATGTTCATGCCGGAAAAATGGATCCCCTGCGCTTCACAGCAGGCCATAAACCAGGCAAATTACATCACTTTCCCACTTACTCAATACGGTAGAAATTACATCAGTGCTAAACAGGATGCTCTGATTCAGCGAGAAAAGGAACCGCTACTGCTCTCACCTGCTTCTGCTCCACTTGTTCTGCCTGGATAAGCCAACAATTAAGGCTCCGAGTGAGAAATATGCAGTGAGAATGTTATTTCTCTTATTATTTTCAAAGTCATCTTTTCAAATCACTTTCCTGTTTCTAGAGGAGGAGAAATACCCTCTGGGGGCTGCTATGAAACAGAAGAAGCTCCTGATTTCGCAGCATTTCTGGGTAGATTATCACTTGACTCAGGTGAAGCTTGGCAGGAAGACCACCTTGTTGTTGTTTAGTTGTTTAGTCGTGTCCGACTCTTTGTGACCCCCTGGACCAGAGCACGCCAGGCACTCCTGTCTTCCACTGCCTCCCGCAGTTTGATCAAACTCATGCTGGTAGCTTCGAGAACACTGTCCCACCATCTCATCCTCTGTCGTCCCCTTCTCCTTGTGCCCTCCATCTTTCCCAACATCAGGCTCTTTCCCAGGGAGTCTTCTCTTCTCATGAGGTGGCCAAAGTATTGGAGTCTCAGCTTCAGGATCTGTCCTTCCAGTGAGCACTCAGGGCTGATTTCCTTAAGAATGGATCGGTTTGATCTTCTTGCAGTCCATGGGACTCTCAAGAGTCTCCTCCAGCACCATAATTCAAAAGCATCAATTCTTCGGCGATCAGACCACCTCGCTCTCCCCTAAAAACAAGTGCGGAAAGTTTTCAAAGAGTGGAGCGGATCTTAGTGCAAGTTTACTTCCCCCTTTTCCTAATGAATTTTCATGGCGGCGTTCGCCCCAGCCGCTGCAATTCATAAGAGAAAATTAAAAACCTGCCTTGAAACCTGGATGACAATGCCGCTAACATCTTGCAGTAGCTGGCATTATCCTTTGAGAACCTTTCAGCTCCATTTCTATGCCCCATTGTTTTCCCTCACAAAAACATATTTTAAATATGAAACATTGAATGTTCATTGCTTCTTTATATCATTTTATTATTATTATTCATTGTGTGCTGGAGGCAAAGGGCATGGTTTTATATAGAATCCACCCAGAGTGTCTGATTTTGCATTTTCATTTGACGGCGCAGATTCCCTAAGAAATTTATTTTCTTTCAGATGCAGATGTTCTCCTGGGAACGGGAGTTATAAGTTTCTACGGAGGGTTACCAGGTCCCTGGAGACTCTGAGAGAAGAGGGCAGGGCACTGTGGCAAGTTAAGGAGGCAGAGCCAATGGAAAGAGCTCTCTCTCCCTTCAGCCTGCTGTTGACTTGCTCCTCTAAGCCCCATGTCAGATGGAACTTGCTGGCTGGCATTCCTCTGTCTTGGGAGACAATGGAGGAGTTCTCTCAGTGCACATGCACCCCGACATTTCTTCTTTCTGCACTCCTCCCTGACTACCCGTCTCCACACACCGCGGTAATCTGCAAGGGATTCTCACACAGTGGGGTTGATGTTGCCAGACTTCATGTCACATGTCAAAGAGCAAGCCAGCAGTAAACCACACCATTCAAAGTTGGCTTTGCATGTACTTTGCATGCCCTCTACAATGTATGTTTACAATAGGTGGGCACAGTTGTACCTTGGATCCCGAACGCCTTGCGAGTTGAACGTTTTGGCTCCCAAATGCCGCAAACCCAGAAGTGAGTGTTCTGGTTTCCGAACGGTCTCTGGAACCCTGAGAGCCAGTTTGGTGTAGTGGTTAAGAGCGGTAGACTCGTAATCTGGGGAACCGGGTTCGCGTCTCCACTCCTCCACATACAGCTGCTGGGTGACCTTGGGCCAGTCACACTTCTCTGAAGTCTCTCAGCCCCACTCACCTCACAGAGTGTTTATAGTGGGGGAGGAAGGGAAAGGAGAATGTTAGCCGCTTTGAGACTCCTTAAAGGGAGTGAAAGGCGGGATATCAAATCCAAACTCTTCTACTCTTCTTCTTCCAAACATCCGACATGGCTTCCGCGGCTTTTGAATGTTTTGGAAGCCAAACGGATTACCCAAACGGATTCCGTTTGACTTCCGAAATACTACTGTATTCTCTGTCTCCTGGATTTGGACCTTGTGTCTTTTGAAGAACAAAGGAAAGCCAAAATGTGAATTCTATGTTACTTCTTTCTTCTTCTTTGGCGATCACTTGTAGCCGAGTAAGATTGTCTTCCATAAACACAGTTTTAACAATGAGTCCATAAGTGACTGTGGTGGGAGTTTTTCATGGTGAGGGTTTGCCAAGCGTGCCTTCCTCTTCCCATGTTTCTCCCTTGCGTCTTGAGTTTGAGCATCTTCAAAGCCCATGACACCTTTGGTAAAGGCTGTTCTCCAACTGGAGCACTCACAGGCCAGTGTTTCCCAATTGTTGGTGTTTATACTACCTTTTTAAAGATTTGCCTTGAGACAGTCTTTAAACCTCTTTTGGTGACCAGCAGCATTATGCTTTCCGTTTTTAAGTTCGGAATAGAGTAGTTGCTTTGGAAGATGATAGTGAGGCATCCACACAACATGACCAGTCCAACGAAGTTGATGTTGTAGAATCATTGCTTCAACGCTGGTGTTCTTTGCTTCTTCCAGTAGCATTCTGTGTACCTCACTCATTGTATATGCATTTTGCCTTTTACTATGGTGCTCCCCTTCTCTCAATGTGTAGTTTTTTAAAAAAAATTTTTTACAGCAGGTAAGATTCTTGAATTCCTTTTCTGCTGGATTTCAAATCTGCAAGAGCATATGCCATATAATTGAACCTTTGGATCAGATCAGCTGGTGGGACACCCCATTCCACTAAAGGTAAAGGGACCCCTGACCATTAGGTCCAGTTGTGGCCAACTCTGGGGTTGCAGCACTCATCTCGCTTTATTGGCCGAGGGAGCCGGTGTACGGCTTCCAGGTCATGTGGCCAGCATGACTAAGCTGCTTCTGGCGAACCAGAGCAGTGCATGGAAAGGCTGTTTACCTTCCTGCCAGAGCAGTACCTACTTTATCTACTTGCATTTTGACGTGCTTTTGAACTGCTAGGTTGGCAGGAGCAGGGACCGAGCAATGGGAGCTCACCCCGTTGCAGGGATTCAAACCACCGACCTTCTGATCGGCAAGTCCTAGGCTCTGTGGTTTAACCCACAGCACCACCCGCGTCCCATTCCACTAAAGGGGGAAGTAAATCCAAGACTCTCTACATTCTTACTCTTGATATATGGTTATACTTGAATACTTTGTATGTTTCTTTTTCTGATTCCACCCCACCCCTCCTTGGCCACCTTCCTATTTCAGACATCAATCTCCACCAGGAGTTTGAACTGCAAAGGCATATACCATACTTTTCAAGGAATACGACAGGCCCTGCCTACAGGTTTGCAGTCTAATTAATGACACAAGATGGAGGAAAGGGGAAAGGAAGAAGGGTTAGACAGGAACAGTTGGTGGGGGGGGGCATGAAGGAAGAGAGGTGTCTTAGGGAAGTGTATGCATTTGATAACAGAGGAGGAAGCAAATGTCCGGTAGTAAAGATATCCTGGTCTTTGGTTTAATTAACAAATTGGTGCCAGTGGAGTGGAGAGCCCAGGAAGAGAAGGAAAATACAGAATAATGCAACCAGGCTCCTGAGAATTATGTACAGGAAGCTCAGATTGAAGATAAGCAGAAAAGAGGAAGTTGATTGAAAATAATTCTTCTCAGCTTTGCAGTTCCCCAAGCAGTGAGAAGTTCGAATGGAAGCACTGTTGCTTTGGGGTGTTTGGTTAATGAGAATAAAAGGAGAATTCCCTGTATGCCTAGATTCAGGTTTGGGGCAAGTACTTTTTGGTGAGAGTCCCAACAAAGATTTAAAATCACAAAACATGCAGCAAAGTAAAGAATGGGAATATAGACTGTTAGATCTTTAAAACATCCCCTTCTAAATTTCTTTCCAAATCTTTCCCTTAATTCCCTTGGTACCGAAAGAGACCGATGTTTGGTAAATGTTAATAGTGGTTTACTTACAAACTCTCAAAGTCATATTCATGTGCTTTTCCATACAACAGCAAGAAAACATAGGCAGCAAAACTTATGTTTCAAAATCGGTAAAGGTTTCTAGAGAAACACAAATATGACTTGCTAAAGCCACATGGTCTGGGCTTAGAGTGATCAGCGCAGATATCTTTTCCGGTCGGCTTCACATGGTGGAAGAAAGTGAACAAAGACTTTTGACAAACATTTCTCCCAAACTGAGGGCTGTGCGACCTAGCTACATTTGGCAGAACTGCTACTCTATGGTCTTAACTCTTTCATGCATTAACTAGTGCTAAGCATGCTGGTTATATGAGGCTGATATTTATCCCACAAGCATGATGTGCGTTTGGTTTTCATTGGCTGAGAATGAACTGGAAGCTTATAGCATATCTGAAACATTTGCTTGACAATCTGCCTCAATGTTTGAATGAATCCCAAGAACCAAGGTGAAGTGGGAAGCCTCTGAGGGATTTTTTTGGCTTGTTTTAAGTGAAGCAGGATCAGTACAAGGGGGAAGTAGAAGTGGGGACTCTTGAAGAGGTTTGTGTGATCCTCAGTGATCCAGATATTTTCAGCAAATGCTGGAGACAGTCATCAGCTGCAAACAAAAGCAGTGTCTTTAAGCTTACCATAACTGGTTGGGGTGATGGAGGAAGGGACAACAGACAATTTAGAGTGGTGAAAGGGAGAACTCCATGGTCCCTTTTAACCAGAATGATTTTACCTGGGAAGCAGATCCTTTCTCATTCTCCCCACCCTTCTTGACTTTGGCAGGATTCACCACCTTACAAATGGCAACCTTGCCATTGAATTTTATCCAAATACACCTAGTTTTTAATAATAAAGTTAAACAAGCCCCCCCCCTTCTTTAAAATCAAACTGTAACAATGTCTAGCATAAAAGCCCCGGGGCCTACAGTGGTACCTTGGTTCTCAAACGCCTTGGTACTCAAACAACTTTGACCCCAAACACTGCAAACTCAGAAGTAAGTGTTCCGGTTTGCAAACTCTTTTTGGAAGCCGAATGTGCTCCACTCCATGTGTTATGCTTCCGATTTGAGTGCCACACTTCTGCTTTGAGTGTTACGCTGAGATCTGTCTGTTTTTGCTAAAAAAAATTTGCGTTTTTGCTTCTTTTTTGTTTTGTTTTTGTGACTGTGTGGAAGCCAGTTCAGCTACTGATTGATTGGTTGTGTGACTGCAGTACATTGTTTATCGCTTTCATTTTATGGATCAATGATCTCGTTTGATAGTAAAATTCATGTTAAATTGCTGTTTTAGGGGTTGTTTTTAAAAGTCTGGAACGGATTAATCCATTTTGCATTACTTTCTATGGGAAACTGTGCCTTGGTTTTGGAACGCTTTGGTTTCGGCATGGACTTCCAGAACGGATTAAGTTTGAGAACCAAGGTTCCACTGTACTTGCTTGTAATTTGGCAGGCTTTGCCTACTTTGAAGGGGTACATATGCCTGCAAATTTCATCTGCTTCTGTCAAAATGGTGTGGGGAAGTTACAGCTGTTTTAAAATCTCTTAAGAGTAAAGAGGGACATTCTGAACTCAAATGAACCCCAAGCTGAATCAGGCAGCTTGCAGAGCACCTAATGCAGACTGTTTTCCAAAACACTGAACTTTGTGGCTGGTGCAGAGCCCTGAACAGTAGTTATGTAGGACATCCGCGGAGAGCCATCAAGCATTCCTCCCTTCAAGCCCCCCCAGAGAGCAAGCTGGTCAGCCCTCCAGTCTGTGCCCCCAGGTTTCAACTAATTCCAGCTAAAAGCTCTTGGCTCTCTCCCTAAGGACATAGGAGATAAATGAGGAGCTATTTTGAGGTGGGTCCCCGTAGTTTTAGGTTGTTCATGACTGGACAAATTGTGCTCCATAGTCTGTTTCTGCTTGATCAGAGGATGTATAGTGGAATCCCTTCTAAAAATCACACCAATCTAGTGCTCGCTCTTTGATTTTAGTAGCGCAATCACCTACAGCAACTGCACAACAAAGTTGGAATTGTTCAAGCTTCTGGTCTCCTTATAATTGCCACTAGAGGTTTGTGCCACTCCAGCTGTAGCTGTGTCCCACGGGCTGCAACTTCTTCAAGAAATTTGTATTTCTATGTTTGAGAACTGTTTCGAATAAAAACCAACATTAATCTAGATTGTAGAAACTCTTCCGGCCACTGACACACGCAATTCAACTCGATCTGCCATGCCAAATAACTTTTTACAAAGTTCTGTGTCTATAGACTATAATTCAAACTAGGGTGCTCAGGATATAACAGGATAGGTAAACTCCATCAGTTTCCTTTTCCGGCTACAAACTTTTTTGTTGGTGATCCCAGTCTTGTCTTCTTCCAGGCCTCATGCATGTTGGAATTTTTCTTATAACATGGGCCAAGGGCTCAGTCAGAACAGTATTCTAGAAGTTGCTCACCTTTCTGGCATCTTGTTATATTTAAAACATAGGGCATAAGACCAGTATATTGACATGGTGGGGGGAAAACAACAACCCAGCCTCTCAGAAGCTGCATGTTGGCTGAGTCATCTGGGCTCATCTGTCAGCCTCTATCTCCATCTCCTCAAGTTCAATCCCACTTGTATTGTCCCTGCATTCTGGTATGAGAGAGCATCAGTCCACCTTCTGGTCTGCTTATCTTATGCTCCCTCACCATGTAATTAAGGTGAGTTGGCAACACACTATCTGTATAATGCCCAGGGAGATTCCGCATTTTTCGCTCTATAAGACGCATCAGACCACAAGACGCACCTAGTTTTTGGAGGAGGAAAACAAGAAAAAATATATTCTGAATCTCAGAAGCTAGAACAGCAAGAGGGATCGCTGCGCAGTGAAAGCAGTGATCCCTCTTGCTGTTCTGGCTTCTGGGATAGCTGTGCAGCCTGCATTCGCTCCATAAGACGCACACACATTTCCCCTTACTTTTTAGGAGGGTAAAAGTGAGTCTTATAGAGCAAAAAATACTGTATACTGCCTATCTCTTACTGAGTTTGCAAGTCCTGGGTCATACCACTTCAGACTGAATGCCTCACTAAAGCCTTCTGTTTCTGGCTGCACAAGAGAGATTATCCAAGCCAAAACTTTGTGCACAATCACGTGTGAAAATGGCACGAGTGCTCACCGTGCAACGATTAAACGGTCCACTGATTTGCTGTCATTTTTTTTTGGCTGGGATTCTTAACGCAACCCTTAGCTTGCTGCTGAAGCGAAGGCAATTTTCAAGGATTCTCTCTTTCCTTAGCATCCGCCGTGCAGATTGTTCAAGGAGACACTTTGACCCCTGTGCAGGGGACAGGGACTTTTCTTCTCTCAAAGTCCTTGTTAACTTATCTCAACATCCAAGCTTCTGTTTTTGTGTGTAGAGGCAGCATGGAGTACAGCAGATTTAAGAGCAGCTTAAAAAGAAAAAAAGCACAGTCACCAGGTTCTTTGTGCTTAAAAGACTTCTTTTGTTTCCTGTTCTCTTGATTCATCTGTTTATATCATTAGCGGGGGTGGGGGTGGGGAGAAGGGGAATTAAAGCCTTAGAGCTTTATCTACCTATGTAGATTTAGCTAAAAGTGCAACACACTTGACAGAAATCCCCTTCAAAATTGCTGTCTACACGGATTATCATTTAATATGTGCTAAAACCAACTTAATGTTGCCTGTGCCTTGGGTATAAATGTCAAACTCTGCATATATATGTCCTGGATTTTCTTGAGCACTGAATATGTTTTAATGAATCCAGTCACAACCTTGATAGATTTGAAGACCTTCTCATGTTCCAGGGCTGAGGTTTCGCCATCCTTCAGTTTGTTCGCTGAATATCATAAAGGAAGAAAGGCTTTATTTAGTGTGGGAATAATCTCTTTACTGACTGCTACAGAGGATTCCGTTTTCTTTTCTGCTTCTTTGAGGTGCTTTTGCCAGGCCGCAACATCTCAAATAGTGGCTCTAACTGTTCAAAGATGTGGACCTGTATTATATATTCCTTTGACATCTGTCTTGACTGCTTCTCTTTAGTGTGAAATCTGTCCCCTTTCCCCCCCTGTATCTACTTTTAAAACATCCACAACCTCGCTTGGTGGTTTTACTGATTACAAACCACAGAGCAGAAGCTTACAAGACCAGAAGGGAAGTAATCTATATGTAACTGAGACTACATGAGGGATTTGGGCAGATAAAAAGCAGTCCCAGGCTGGACGATGCCAGACCACATCTAAACTCCTGTAAAAAGTGACAGAGGCTTAGGGTAAGAGAGCTAAACTTGGCAGCCACTCATGTTAGAATGCAATGTCTCTGTCACATGATTAAGCCCATTCCATATTTCTGAAGAGTGAAGTGGCGGTTTGGAAACGATGTATTTTATGCAGAAGGAAAATGTATCTTCTGAACACTGAAAACAGTGACAAGCTCTTGTGCATTTCTGTCACCCTTTTTCTCTTTGCCTGATTACCCTCCCAACCCACTGAACTCCTATTGCACATTAAAGGTAAAGGGACCCCTGACCATTAGGTCCAGTCGTGACCGACTGCGACGCTCATCTCGCTTTACTGGCCGAGGGAGCCGGCGTACAGCTTCTGGGTCATGTGGCCAGCATGACTAAGCCGCTTCTGGCGAACCAGAGCAGTGCACGGAAACACCCTTTACCTTCCCGCCAGAGTGGTACCTATTTATCTACTTGCACTTTGAGGTGCTTTCGAACTGCTAGGTTGGCAGGAGCAGGGACCGAGCAATGGGAGCTCACCCCGTCGCGGGGATTCAAACCGCAACCTTCTGATTGGCAAGTCCTAGGCTCCGTGGTTTAATTCACAGTGCCACCCGTGTCCCTATTGCACATTGCTTGCTGCTTATTCTGCAACTCTGATATCTGTAAATTGACCGTGCTTTCACTTTTGTAAAAAACAAAACCCCTCCAATACTTAAAAAACTCTCTTTCCCCAATTTATCTGGTTGTCCTTAAAGAACAGAAGCAACTCGAACATATTCTGCAACATTTACTGTTACATACGGTCAGTGCTTGCCCCCCCCTAAAAAAATGTTTAGGGGTACTCTCATTTTCCTACTCTTACTGAAATACTGCACCTCAATGAGGCCAAATTCAAGATTCACAGAATGTTTAGGGGTATGTGTACCCCCAGAAAAAAGCTCTACATATGGTGCTCTCTTTTCCATCCAACCTGCAATTTTATGGGTCAGCCCAAGTAACATATTTGTAAAGGTAAAGGTAAAGACACCCAACCATTAGGTCCAGTCGTGGGCGACTGGGGTTGCGGCGCTCATCTCGCTTTATTGGCCGAGGGAGCCGGCGTACAGCTTCCGGGTCATGTGGCCAGCATGACTAAGCTGCTTCTGACGAACCAGAGCAGCACACAGAAACACCATTTACCTTCCCACTGGAGTGGTACCTATTTATCTACTTGCACTTTGACGTGCTTTCAAACTGCTAGGTTGGCAGGAGCAGGGATAGAGCAATGGGAGCTCACTCCATCGCGGGGATTCGAACCACCGACCTTCTGATCGCCAAGTCCTAGGCTCTGTGGTTTAATCCACAGCGCCACCCGCGTCCCTTAACATATTTTTACATTTGGGCTAATGGTGCCATAGCAATTAATGCCCTGTGCTTAAGCCATTGTCCTACTTAAGCCATTTCTTGCACTTGTTTCTAGGAGGCTGGTATTCAGAGATACAGTGCCTATAATGCAGAAGTACCAGGTAGCTGTTTGCCCAACTCCACAGATGATAGTCATCTGTTCCAAGCCTGGATTGAAGAACCATCCTGGAACAGGGAAAGTTGCTCATCAGGTTAGTCTTCTGCCCTATGCTGAGATGTACTGTATGTCTATTTAAATGGTAGCAATTAATTCAAATGGTAGCAATTGGAGAGCCAGTGTGGTGTAGTGGTTAAGAGCGGTGGACTCGTAATCTGGTGAACTGGGTTCGATTCCCTGCTCCTCCACATGCAGCTGCTGGGTGACCTTGGCCTAGTCACACTTCTCTGAAGTCTCTCAGCCCCACTCACCTCACAGAGTGTTTGTTGTGGGGGAGGAAGGGAAAAAGGAGATTGTTAGCCGCTTTGAGACTCCTTAGAATAGTGATAAAGCGGAATATCAAATCCAAACTTTTCTTGTTCTCTTCTTCTTCCTAAATTGGTGTTTATACATATACCAGGAAAAGGGACAAGAAAATCCCTATAAATAAGGTACTACTGGCTTCAGTTGAATCTGGTATCCTTAGATTTGCTTGGTATCTGTGACATTCACAAAAGCAGTTTTGAGCAGCTTCGTTAACATGTGACAAGGTTGGATTTGGGGACCCTGATTTGCTGTGTCAGTTACCTGGTTTGGGGTGGTGTGGTGGCAAAAAACTCAGGGTTCGTGGCACAAAAATGGTACTGAACTTTGGCATCAGGTTTTATTTTTGGGGGAGATCTGGAATTTCGGGGTCACACTTTAATGAAGCTGTTTTGAGCTAATCCTGCCGCTGGATGAATGCAGCCTGGAGGTTTGTGGTGTGCAAAACAATGGCAAGAAGGAAACTAGCCATTCTCGCAACTGCCTGCATCCCCCCCCATTATGTTTCTTCTCAAAGAGCGTCTCTGTTGAGGGCTGACCACAGTTGATGGGGATCAAAAGATCAGACAAAAAGAGCCCTTGGCAATTGTTCTTAAAGCCTTTATTTTAATGCAAAATAAAACTGTTCAGCATTTATATTGTGATATGTAACAAAAAAAAGGTGAAACAGTGGTACCAGATGATCTCTTAACCCCCCCCAATAAATTTCCCAAACTTTTAAACAATTTTAAAAAAGCACACACAAATATAGGCGCATATGCGCAACAACAAGAAATAATAGAAAAGGACAGCGGTGTGCAAACGAGCAATTCCCATTACCGTTCGTGGGATTGCGCCAGAAATAATCTGAAATTGATGTATTGTGAATGAAGGCTTAAAAATACGTATGTATAAGAAAAAGGTTCTGGTTTCTGCACTGAGAGGCAAACGTCTCTCAAGTAAGTGCACAGATGGCTAGAATGCTCTTGCAAAAAGTTGTACGCGAGAGCCTGATCTGGGAAAGCTGTCCGTGCATCTTAGCTCCCACAAGGGAGAGGATATGTTCACCCCAGAGCACATCTACCATGGAACGTCTAGTGTTTTTAAAAAGGCAGAAAGAAAGGAGGTAGCATTTCAACAGTATACAAAGATTAGGCAGCACGTGAAGCTTTATATCTGGCTAAGGGTAGCACTTGGAATGTTGGGGTTTTGAAGAGAATCTGGAAAGCCGACTTTCCAGGGCCTCTCCTTGTTTTTTGGACTACTCGCCCTTTCAGTTGCTGCAGTCAGAGTTGATCCTCCATCCCACCAGCTAATAATGTCAACAGATGGTTCAGGGAACTGTTGGGTGTCTGCACGGAGCACCCAGTCACTCAACAGTTAACGCGTCAAATCTAGTTTTCGTAACAAAAATAAAATTAAATTAAAAAATGCAACAGGAATTTGCTCCAAAGTACACTGATGTTTCCAGTAAGTTCAGCGGGCTTTCAGCCAGGCTTCTGTTCCAAATGCAATACCGAAGCCAGCTCAGCACTCGGGGAATAAATGTACAAAGCTGTATCTAGCTGTTTTGACTGCATGGTCTGAAACCAGTGTTATGCAGCCCCCATCCCTAGTGCTGTCCTTACGATTTCCCTGCTGGCATGCACAAAACCTTTGCCCCTCTTCGCAAGGGAGCCTTGTCCTTTGAAGATCCAGCCTTTGAAGAAAGCATATCACACAGTTGGCTAGCAACTGCAATGTGCTCCTTCTTAGCCCTTTGGGGGGGTTAAGGTGGGAAGGAATAGATGGGTTGTGCAGCTCATATTTGTGGCTTATGATATGACATGTTCTCCCTACCTCTTGTCAGGATACGGGCATGAATCTGGTCATCCATCCATATCTGTTGGCTTGAGCTTCATCTCTCAAGCAAGGGGAAATTGGGACTGCGGTAGGAGGCACCTGTCTTCTTCACAGGGTGGGGCTGACACGGCAAACCTAATCAACAAGCGCACTGATGCCCATTTTTGAACTTCCGTGTGAAAATGCATCCCACAGGGGCAGATCAGAGCCACCCAAATTCACTTGCGATGGCTTCTGTCAGATTGGCACGTTATCGCGGACATTTAGCACGCGAGGCCTTTGTGAATAGCAAAGAACCCTCTCAGATCCATTAATATTCGCAAACATACGGGCGCATGCGAGAAAAGAGCAACTTGTTTTCTTAATGGCTCGTGTGGAATTGTTTTGCGTGCAAGTGATATATATTTTGATCCACCAGCTACAGCACCTTGTGATATGTGTGTGTGCTACACATTTGTCTGCAATATGGTGCCGATAGTTTGTTTTGCGTTATTCCAGAGAAGCAGGATATATATACATATACATGCGTGTGTGCACACACCCACACCCACACTCTTCTGTGAGTCACTTAAATCAGCCAACTGCTCTCCCTCCCCATTAGAAGCATGGGGGCATTTCAGACTGATGGGAATGCAATTCAGTTTCCTTTGCTCCTGTCCCCCCAAAACCAGGCCAGGAGTTTTTGCTCCTTTCAGCAAAGCATGAAGCATCTATATAGCACTGCATCTATTTTTTTTAAACCAAAAGGAGGAAAAGTCTCCTATAGCTTTGAAATCAGAAGCATAGTTGAATACCCCATTGGCTAAGATTAACAGCTGAGAAGGGTCGTCTCTTGACCTGCCTTGTCCTACCAAATGGAGCCGCTGCAGTCAATGGGAGTTTTAGAAGGGTGTTTCATGTTACATGGAAAACAACTGAGCACGAGCTTCAAAGGCCATAAATAATCCAGACAGGCTCTTTCCATTCAATTTGGATTTATCCCTAGCTCCTGAAATGCTGTCAGTTATCTCTGTGAATGGGAATGAAATGGCACCAGAAAGGGGTTAGGAGGCAGGTGATTTATAAGGCAGGAGCTTATCTTCCAAAGCTTCCCTTAATTGTGATCAGGCTAGAGATAAAGCCACTGTCATCAACATTAGCTTCTTCTATTGGAGGATCCAACGTATCGTAGGTTATATTTGTACAAAGTGCATTTTAAAATGTTCACCTCACTCCTAGTGGCCTTTCTGCACTCCTGGAACATCTGCCTATCTTCATCTGTCTTACATATGGTCTATTTACAGAAATCTTTGAGGGGGAAGCACTAGTACAATACCCCAAAGGGGAAATGAATGGGGTGGTTGTTTGAGAGTGGCCTTCTCAGTATCAGTTTTGCTTCAGATCCAAAGTTGAAGCTTATCTCAATTAAATGATTGCCTGCATACACCTGAGACGAAGGTCCACCTCCATACTCTTCAAAAGAGTTCACAAGGCAAGGGATAAAGCCAAAGAATTTCATCACAGAGATATTGTTTGGGAGCCACCAGGCATTCCAAGTGACCTAAAAAATGTCACACATTTGGGGTAACTTCCACTGTTGCAGGTGAAGCTGTAAATACCAGCAAAATGGCTGGCACAGGGCCACAGAAGACAGAAAGCAATCTCTTTTTTCATAATGAACTCCACCCAGTGTTTCTCAAACTTGGGTGCCCAGCTGTTGTTGGACTACAGCTTCCATCATCCCTAGCTAGCAGGACCTGCGGTCAGGGATGATGGGAATTGTAGTCCAACAACAGTTGGGGACCCAAGTTTGAGAAACAAGGAAGAGCTTTGTCCTCCCTCCACCAAACCAGGACGGAAGAATGAAAGTAACATTTTAACATGATTGATCTAGTTTGGATGACCAGTCACTACACCAGTGATAACAACAGGCCATTATTTCCTGTCTTCTGTGTGGTATCTTACCTTGGTTCAGATATGAAACAAGATATTCAACAGGAACTTAGGCTTAGCAAGGAGTAAACAATTCGACGTTCACACTCTACTTAAGCCTGCAAATGTTAAGGAAGACACGACTGCACTTACTGGGAGGGACTTAGCTGCTCATTTAAAAGTGGACTGGACAAAATTTAAAGGTATTTTATACAGATACATTTCCCAAAAATATCAGCCTCTCAGCTTACTTATTCAGAGCCACTTGAAATTCATCTGGTGGAAATAGATATTGGCCTTTACATGGCTATAATATGTATTTGCCATTTTAGGAACAAGCAGTCTGAGAATAATTACAGGGAAAAGTCACTCCCTGGTGACGATTTCTTGTTGGAATTAATGGTAGAAACACAACTGTCCTCGCTAAACTGTTTCCTGCTTAGTCCTGCCTAGAGAGTAAATGACCTAGAGAAGGCTATGAGACACACAACCTTGGATCCCAACCCTGCTATTTGCTACTCAGGGACTTTGAATCTGAAGCTGTTAGGTTTGGGTTTTGTTCCTTTTCATATTAAACAAACAAACAAAAAATCAATTACTTATATGAATATTAATACTTGTGACAACAATGTTAGGCCAGTGGGTTCAATGCGACACCATAGAACCTTTCATGGGCAATGGAGGAGCTCGTCCTTTCAAACGCAGCAACACAAATTTGTGTGTGTGACAGATTCACTAAGCGCCAAGTCTCTAGGGGCCAGCGGGTATAATGAAGCCATTTCAGAAAGGGTAAATGATAAATGGCTGTGCCTGGTAGATGACCCCTCTGTGCAATATATAATAATTATGAGGCGACCTGTGTAATGAATCCTGTTAATTTGCTGCATACCAAAAGGAAACCAACAGCTCCTTCTGTGGCCAGGCCCCAAGGTCTTTTCCTTGAAAGGAAAAAGGCTATGGAATAAATAGCCTTGAAAGCCATCCAAAGGAAAGGATTATTTTTTTATTTTTAACTTTTTTAAAAAGGGGGGTGTTTTAAAAAAATGATACTGGAGCTGCTCAGAATTCCTAGCTCATCCAAGTTTCAGAGGCTTTGTTAGACAGGGTGGCAAGTAAAAATAAACAGAACCAAAAAGACCCTCCACGTCCCCCGCAGTCAAACAGGACCATCTCCCTCAGAAATGCAAACTAGAGGAAGACCAGGGACCACCTGAGCTTCCTCCCTTCACTGTGTTTTTGTCTTCTCTCTTAAAATGACCATCTGATAATCCACCATTTTAAAACAGAAGCCTTTGCTACAGGCTCAGCAAGCCCTGGGTGCTGCAGCCCTGCAGAATTTCTGCCAGGCAACAGGGGTCCTGGTATCCCCTGACCTTCCTTCCTGGGGTGGGATCTGAAGAAGAATAGGCTTCACAGGAGACACTTTGAAGTCAAAAGCCAATGCAAGGATAGCCGGGTGCTGTGCCTGTCTGGCCAGCAACTGTTTGTACGGGAGGGGCAGACTCCCACTACCACTCCTGCAAAATTGGGTGCTGGGGGCAAAATTGTCTTACATAGCCACTGCCACCCTCCCTACAACCCTTTCGTCTCTGAGTTGGCAACTGGGGAGAGCAAATAAGATTCTTCAAAGGGTCTCCATGTGACAAAAACTGAAGAGGGGGACAGAAACAGTGAATATCTGAAGGGGCAATTAAAAAATATGACCGGGATGAGAGCAAAACAGTATTTCCCTAGGACAACAGAGAGAAATGTCAGGGCACACCGTGAGCCCATCTCCACTCTTAAAATAATTATCCAATCAGAGGTCATAGAAAAGAAGGGTCTGCCATACTGGGGGCACACACAGTGGCACCCATGGAATACTCTTTCTGAAACAATGTCCAAAATAGTTCCCTGCAATGTGGGCATCTAGCATGTGCTTGTGTATTTTGTTGCAAACAGCCCTGAGTAGCACTTTTAAGGCGTGCTTAGAAGAAATTCTGCTTACTCTTCATCTGCCGCCTTCTATGTTTGAGGAAGCGTTAAAACACACACTCCGATATACTGGTGGTACCCAAAAGTCACTGTACCGCTTTTTGCGAGCTCGCAGTTATGTTCACGAACGTGTTCTGGGTGCAAACTGGACAGGCTCAAACGACATCTCTCCCCTGGGGTAGGCAAGATCAGTGGTAACGGCTGCAAGGTGAGATATCGACAGGAGTCCGGCTTTAGGCTATACGGCCGCGGTCATAGGGTCCTTCTGCCTAGGATCTTGATGCCTGTATTGGTACTGATCTGGGCCGGCTCGGCGATGAGCGGTTCTGCCCATTTCATGATAAGGCAGCCCCCTGTGGCCTTGAGGCGGGGAGGGTGGCACATCTTGGCGGAGGGGTCCTTTGTGCTGGCCTACTGGTTGTTGTGGGAGACCACACTGAGGATACCATATCTCTGTTGCCCTTGGACCATCTTGTGGGAGAGCATAGCTCCCTTTGGAGAGATGTACTGGTGGGTGGCTAGCTTGATAATAAGGAAGATCTCTGTCTTTATACATCACCCGTTGTCCTGCTATATACTCCATGGGTTCTATGGGTCCATGCCTGGGAGGGAAAGAAAAGAAGAGAGCTGTAAATAGAAAGCCCCCACGTCGCTTCCATTTGAAGTTCCCCATTTGTTTGGGACAAGAAAAGCCACCAAGCTCTAGCGACTGGCCAACGTGAGTCAAGACAGAATAAAGACTTCCTGGCAGATGCATGCTGCTAGATTGGTAAAACACATGCCGGAAGCTGGCGCAAAGGTCCAGCGCACATCACAGCTCCTTTAGAAAAAGGCACCACTGGAACCCTCCGCCTCACAATGCGAGCTCCTCACGAACCTCTTGCAATAATGGAAAACAAAGAGCCCTTTCAATGATGTGCGTCGGACTGTGTCTTATCTAGCCTGAGGATAAACAGATGAGTTGGGTCTGTATCCTGGCGAGCCCCACAAGGCTCACGAACACCAATATTCACACCTCAAAGCTGTTTCGCCAATTTTCTTGTCTCAGACATGTCAGTCCATAAAAACTCTCCAAGCCTCGCAGTTGGAAAGCCTGGAACTCCCAGAAGAAAACAGTACGGATATGAGGATATTGTATCTGCATTTAGTGGGCTAGCTGCCAACACCGTTTCAGTGGAAAAGAGCAGACTCAAACACACATGGGCGTGAGTAGGAGGGCCTAAATCTGTAACGTGTCTGCATCAATAAGGATTTGACAAGCTCTGGTGCATGTGAAAAGCAACATGTGTGACCATGTAATGCCAGTGCCAATTATGGAGTAATTTCTGTAGTTTTCTCTGTCTTAATTCCAGGATTTACATTAATGAGGGGATTCTCCCTAATAAGGGTAAAGCCGGGATAAGTGTTACACGGAATAAATAACTGTTTTATGTAGATGTCAACCCGGAAGCCACACATACACACACAAAAAAAACCTCTGTGTGATTAGAGATTGTTCTCTTCAAGGCTAAAATATTTCTTCAGTTACAGAAAGAATGCTGACTAGCTCTGAAGAGAACTGTTGACGGCAACATTTTTTCAGATGCAAAAATAGATACCATGCTTTCTGGAGTGTGTTGGTTTTTGCAGACCAGACACCACCCTGCAATGCAGTGCTGAATATTCCCCCCCCCCCCACATATACGCTTTCTTTTTTGGACCTGCAATGATCTGGCTTCTATTTTTTTAATGTGCCATTTAAAACAAAACAAAAGCAAATGCTGAATCTTTGCAGTCACAGCCCTTCTCCTCTCCCCCATAAATCTGGTCCAGCTTCCCAGAAAAACATGGGGAACCTTGGAACAAGCCAAGCTTATCTTCCACCTTAAGCAATCTCGGCACATGGAAACTCTGATATACGGATGCCAATTACAAGCAAATTGGAGGCAGCCTCCAATAGGAAGGAGGAGAGGCAAGACTCTAGCCAGGGAGATATTTTTGGTCATTGTTGTTCAGGCCAATTGTGGAAAAACTTGTATCTTCTGAAATGCCGCACAAGATATAACACACACAACCGGGAAGCAGAGCTCAGACAGCGACAGATCCCTGGACCGACCTTGCTCCTTGTGCATTCATGGAAGATCATCAAAAAACAAAACAGAAAAACCCAGAGGAACCCAAGGTGCAGCATACGACCATTTAAAATCATATTAAAGGTAAAGGTAAAGGGACCTCTGACCGTTAGGTCCAGTTGCAGATGATGCTGGGGTTGCGGTGCTCATCTCGCTTTACTGAGGGAGCCGCAGACGGCTTCTGGGTCATGTGGCCAGCATGACTAAGCTGCTTGTGGTGAACCAGAGCAGCACACGGAAACACCGTTTACCTTCCCGCCAGAGTGGTACCTATTTATCTACTTGCACTTTGTGCTTTTGAACTGCTAGGTTGGCAGGAGCTGGGACTGAACAACGGGAGCTCACCCCATCGCGGGGATTTGAACCGCCGACCTTCTGATCGGCAAGTCCTAGGCTCTGTGGGCACCACCCACATCCCTTTAACATCATATTAGTATCAAGTAAAATTGGTAAGAGTGAGCAATAAAGATTTACACAACGGCAACCTAAATCCACAAAAGGAAAGGAAAAGCCAGCAGATTCAAGAGGTGTGGGAAATTTAAAAAGTTTTCACCTAGGAAGAATCTAAGAAGAGTTCTGCTTGATCAGACAGTTGGTAAAACTTTTTTCTTTTCCTTTCATCATTCTGCCATACAAGCTGAGCCCTTGTGGAGAAGAGTCTCACCCCCTCAGCCTTCACTCTTCTGAAAATTCAATCCCACCCCAATTTCAATTCCTGCAGATAACACTTATGTTTTCTAATAGGAGAACAGCAGCAAATACTAGCTCAGGAAGCAAAGAAACCACAGCAAATCACCACCAGGATATATATGCACCCAGAAGAACACATTTGCTGTGGACACACATGGCCATTTTACAGATACTGATAAAATGTTTTGAGAGTACCGGTGTAAACGGAAAGAAAAGAAGTGTGAAATGTTGCTGATTTCGCTGATTCATCTCCAGCTCATTTTAACTTGGTTACACAAGGAATACGCTTAAGTGAAAAAGGACAGTTGTGCTTCCAGTTTGTGAAGTAAGACATAATGGAAAATTAAAGGTAAAGGGACCCCTGACCATTAGGTCCAGTCGTGACCGACTCTGGGGTTGTGGCGCTCATCTCGCTTTATTGGCCAATAGAGCTGGCGTACAGCTTCTGGGTCATGTGGCCAGCATGACTAAGCCGCTTCTGGCGAGCCAGAGCAGCACATGGAAACGCTGTTTAACTTCCTGCCAGAGCAGTACCTATTTATCTACTTGCACTTGTGCTTTCGAACTGCTAGGTTGGCAGGAGCAGGGATCGAGCAACGGGAGCTCACTCCGTCGCGGGAATTCGAACCGCCAACCTTCTGATCAGCAAGTCCTAGGCTCTGTGGTTTAACCCACAGCGCCACCCGCGTCCAATGGAAAATTAAGAGCTCATATATGTGAACTGGCATCCCTTGGGTACCACAAGTACTATACATCTCCTGTTCCTAGTGATTTGCTTCTACAAATGCTGCAGAGACTGCAGCGAGGAAATTGAGTCCTTTGCCCATCAGGAATAGTGCTTGGACTAATCCAGTTTTCAGTCATCTTCATTAGGCGCTGGCCATTGACATCTGAGTAGCACAAGTTTTACGGTGAGGGGAAAAAACACCACATGACAGCAAGGCAGAAAACAAAACACTGCAGACTCGCGATTTGATGCAATTCAGCTTGTGGTACTATCTACTTCCACCTCACAGGCCTGCTGGTATCAAAGCACAGCGGGCAAAGCCAATGTACTGTTGCTGCTCTTTCTTTTGCAGTTCCAGCAGCAGACTACAGTGAGAAATAAGGCTGAACATCCACCCACTCACCCCTGCAAACTCCTGGCTCAGGTTTAGTCATCACTAAAGCGACAGCTTTTACTTGACAGATCTGAGTCTGGTCACCCGACAGAGCCAGATATGCTGTAAATAAGAATGGATGTGCGTCCCTGTGCCTATGGAGGGCAAAGTCTCAAAATAGTATCAATTGGTTGGAGCAGAGAACGGTCCGCCTGGCATTCAGAATATCAGGGGAAAGCACATCATCCTATTATTTAACACCTCAGTGGTTTTATTCATAAACTGTCAAGGAGGAATGAGATGGGCTCCTTCGCCAGTGAAGCAAATGAGCTCTCGGGCCAAAACGAATCCTTCCTATTGTCTCTCAAGGAAGCCCATAAGAGGGACTTTGCAAAGGAGCTCAGTCACCAAAGACTAAATAGAGAGCTCGGATGATTATGATTACAGCCATGCCAGTCATTGACATTTTTCATAACCCCATGGAATGACAAAGAAACAAAGCTCAAGATAAGCAGGGCCGGCTCACTTATGAGGCAATACGGGGTGAGTGCCTCAGGTGGCAGGATCCACAGAGGCAGCAGTAGCAGGGAAGCTGTGGCACACACCTCCGGAGACTGCATCTGCTGCCTCCTTGGCAGCCACCCCACAAATACAGCCTCAACAGTAGACTCTCGGTCCTGGTGAGGAGACACCATTTTGTGGTTTGCCTCAGGTGCCAAAATGTATTGGGTCAGCCTTGATGATGAGACTGCTTCATATTTGTTTGTGTGTGTGGAGGCACAAGCTCTCTGGTTAGCCCTTTCTCCTGTTACTCTACCAAGAGCAAGCTCTGTTTGAAACTGTTCTGCCACGTATTACTCAAAATTTTCCTGATGCAGAGCATGTGGAAAGTTTTGAGGCGTCGCTCCTGACAGTTGTAAGTGGTCCACCAAAAGCAGCATGCTCAACATGCAAGCCTCGTAGGCCTTCATCTTCGTAGTGAACATTAGCAACTCATTCTCTTTTACTGTTTTGGAGAGGTGAGCCATTGCTGTAGCTGCCTTGCTAATCCTCTCGGCCAGCTCAGCATCAATGTGTGGAACTGAGATGAGTGGAACCCAGTGACACAAACCACCCCAAGTGTGTGATCACCATTGTTGATGGTGGGCATCGCCCTAAAGACCTGCAAAGGCAACTTGGATTTCCCTATTTTCCTCTTTGCATGCCCAACTGAGGCACATGGTATCACTATCACCCCTCCAAGTCCTCCAGGGATGATAGCATCAGTTGGAAGGGACCCCAGGGGCAATCTAATTCAACCCCCTGCAATGCAGGAATCTCAACTAAACATCCATGACAGATGGCCATCCAACCTCTGCTTAGAAACCTCCAAGGAAGGAGAGTCCACCACCTCTGTTCCACTGTCCAACAGCTCTTACTGTTGGAAAAAGCTCTTACTGTCAAGGCCATACAGTCAAGGTTCCAGAGTCAACATGACCTGATAACACCAAAATTAAGGCAGGCCTGGGTGACAAGGGCTTTGCCTTTTTAGCAACCACAAACAGCCCCCGGCCCATCTCTGCCGAAGCTGCACCAACGTGACATGGTTTGTGGTGACCTGTTCCTGAAATGGCCACAAAGACCCACTTGCCCCAAAGCCCTATGAGCCCAGCAGTCAAACAGAAAAAGCACATAAAACCGATTTAGTAATAATGGAGCACCCGGATGGTTTCCCAGCAGTGGTTGGTGCTCTTGTGTCACCCATTTTTGTGGGCAAAAGTCTAAACTTCAGCAGCAGCTCAACTCTTATCAAATAAATGCATGGAATGAATACCCCGCTCTCCGGGGCTGGCCACTAGTTTCTCTAGAAGGGGAGTGTTGTGGGCAGATGGCTACAGATCCCTAGACTGGAAGGGACACACGGAAGAAGAGAAAATTGAGATGATTCATAGCCCTCCTGCTCCACGTGGGGCTGCCTTCAAGGGTGTTTCCAGATGTGGATATAATATTGTGGGGTCATTCAGTTACCACAAAGGGGTCATTGGCAACAGTGGTTTAAAATTTTTATCAAATTGGGGGCAAAGTATTTCCATCACACTATGAGAAGCACATGTTGCTTCAAAGTGCAGAAACTGTTTTGGTTTGGGGGTGGGAGGAGTTACTTACTGTTTTGGCTTGCAATCCTAAGGAGCAAATCCTAGTGAACTTTGCTGTGAAGATCTCACAGTAAATATGCCTAAGATTGTGCTCTAGTCCCTGACCCAGAATATCCTTAGGGCTGCCATATTTCAAAAAGTAAACACCAGGACACCCCAGAAGTTGTTGAGCTTTTTAAAGGAAATTCCCCCTGTCAATTCCGACTTCAAAATTTTAGTGATGTATGGCAGCCCTAATCTAGATGCAGCAAGCATCTCCAGATAAGAAAGTTAACTTCCCCTCTTCCATTAATCTCTTAGAAAAACACTTATATGGTAAAAAGTCAACATGAGCATTGACTGAACCTGTCTGGATCCTTCCACCAAAATATATATTTAACAGCAATAACTCCAGATATTAGACCAGAATGAGCTTTGTGCCCTCATGGTCTCTCCTCCTTTTCCTACCAAGCCTTAAATCAATACTTAGAAGGTTTGTTAGACCATAGTTTCTCACATCTGAAATGGGAAGCTTTGGTTTAATCAGACTACAAAACCAGATTGACCCATTTGGCAACATACTAGTAAAAAGGTAAAGGTAAAGGATCCCTGACAGTTTAGTCCAGTCGCAGACAACTCTGGGGTTGCGGTGCTCATCTCGATTTACTGGCTGAGGGAGCTGGCGTTTGTCCACAGACAGTTTTTCTGGGTCATGTGGCCAGCATGACTGAGCCGCTTCTGGCAAAACCAGAGCAGCACATGGAAACGCCATTTACCTTCCCGCCGGAGCGGTACCCATTTATCTACCGTATTTCCCCCTCTATAACACGCAGATTTTTTCTCCTAAAAAGGAAGGGGAAATGTCTGTGCGTGTTATTGAGCGAATGTGTGGTCCCTGGAGCCAACTGGGGCGAGTGGAGGCAAAAATCAGGCAAAAATCAAATCGGGAGTCTCGGAGAAGGGAAACCTGAAAAGAGGAAGCGGCTGCTTTCCTGCATTCTGCCTCAGGGTCTTACTGCCCACCCTCCTTTGTTTCCTTGCTGTGTTTGCTCAAACAGAACAGAGAGAGAGAGAGAGAGAGAGAGAGAGAGAGAGAGAGAGAGCGCTGGCTGGCTTGGGTGGGTAGGTGGAGGAAAACTTTTGCCTTCCTTTCCTCCCTCCCGTTATACCCCTCTCCTGCATTCTTAGCCAGCTGCTTCTCTGCACACCCCTCTCGTGCTCCTTGACCCTTCTGTGTTTTTCCTTCCCTCCCCACTTAAAATGTGGTTACAAAGCATGGATCCACATGGATCTTCAGGATCTTTGCATTGGGTCACCCCAAATTCACCATCAGATCACATAGCATGTCCATGGCTACAGCCTGCCCCCCAAAAATCACGCACCCACTGTTGCCTGGGGCTGCAATGGTGCAAAAACGTGGTTACAAAGCATGGATCCACATGGATCCTCAGGATCTTTGCATTGGGTCACCCCAAATTCACCATCAGATCACATGTCTGTGGCCACAGCATGAAGCACAAAAATGATACACCCACTGTTGCATTCAGAATGTTTTTTCCCTTGTTTTCCTCCTCTAAAAACGATGTGCGTGTTATGGTCAGGTGCATGTTATAGAGCGAAAAATACGGTACTTGTATTTTTGGTGTGGTTTCGAACTGCTGGGTTGGCAGGAGCTGGGACCAAGCAAATGGAGCTCACCCCGCCACCGGGACTTGAACCACCGTCCTTCTGATTGGCAAGCCCAAGAGGCTCAGTGGTTTAGACCACAGCGCCACCCGCGTTCCTTACAACACTAGTACTCTGTCTGATAAACCATGGTTTATACTGTATTATCAAGTCTATTGCATCTGATCTAGCTCCCCACGTTAGCTGGGAGTACTGCACTACAGCATCTCCCGTTATTTTGTATGCCAGTGTGGAAGAGCCGTTCCTTTTCTTGCAGCTAAAACATAAGCTTCCTCATCTTAATGAAAAGAATATGACTGGACAATATTACTGCTTTTGTCCACCTTCGGTATGCAATAGAAATAAAATAATGTCCCACGCCTGCTGCTGAAATGTGGGTTTTGTAGCTGGCCCTGGTAGGGCAAGCAGTGATAGTAGCTGTCTCAACAAAGTGTTTACACAAAACCAATGAAATTCCGTGAAAATCCCAGAAACGAGAAGTAATCGACTAGAAATATTATCTTATAGAATTAAACTAAATAACAAAAATCAAAAAGTTTAAGGGAAAAAATTATAAAAACCTAGAATTGAACAAAGCCTTAACAGGATACCGGCAACAAACCTCGTTCCACTGAACTATTCAGTTTCCTCAGAAGGAAATAGAGAAATCATAAACCTTAAATGATTTTAAACAAACTCAAGAAAAGGGCTGAAACGCTCCCCTGAGTTTACAAAAAAGGTTTGAAAACTTAAATGGCAAGTTTTAGAAACAGCCCTATTTAAAGAAAGCCAAGCAGTAGTAATAAGAATTTGAGGACTCGGCTGTGAAAACTCTAGTATTGCCTTTCCAAAAAGGTTTCAAAAACCTACATAGCACAAATTCAAAGAAAGGAATACAAGATAAGCTGTTTTAGAGTTTAAACAAACTGAAGAACAGGGCTGAAACGCTCCTACATGTTACTGCTGATGTTAAAGACTGATTGTTTCAGGGATTTTCATGGTATTTCATTGGTTTTGTGTAAGTTTTTGGTTCTGTGACTGTCTTTTTTCTACTGGTCTCCACAAAGTGTGGCTTCAGAGTTCTTCAGCACTTTGTCTGGAGTTTTTCATGCAGTGGCTGGGAGGGCCTGTCTTCTGTAACATTCTGTTTTTAAAGTGAAAAATCTCTGGGGAAGGACAAGGGTCCTGAAAGTCCAAGGCCTGGAATTCTTCGCCTCTCTCTTATTCCACTTTAAACAGGAAACGTTTGCACAAAGCAATTCCAGGGGGAGAGCGTAGGTTCATTTCAAGGCAGATAATGTTGGTACATTGCCTACATCGGTGATCTGTCCTGTGGACTTAAGTGAGCGGGGCAGCGGAAAAATGCACCTTATGTTTCACTTTGTGCCAAACAATTCTCAGTGAGACGGGGGCACAGGTTAGATTATAGTACACTCAGAGGTGTGTGTATGTGTGGCAGGGGCGACACATTACTACACAAACAAGACAGACAGTGGAGGGCAAAAAGCAGGGAACAACCAACAATTTTCCTTTTCTTAAAATTATTATGTTGTCAACTACGGAATATTTTTAAGTCCACAAAGTGCTCAGCACCGAGAGCAATTTATCTAAATGGCAATGCGACTGGCTCATAATTGTCCTCTCAAATCAGAGGTCACTGAGATTGTGTTTTTGCAGTAAACTACATTCTGTGCAAATGGGACGCGGGTGGCGCTGTGGGTTAAACCAGCCTAGGATTTGCCGATCAGAAGGTTGGCGGTTCAAATCCCTGCGACGGGGTGAGCTCCCGTTGCTCGGTCCCTGCTCCTGCCAACCTAGCAGTTCGAAAGCACGTCAAAGTACAAGTAGATAAATAGGTACCACTCTGGCAGGAAGGGAAACGGCGTTTCTGTGCGCTGCTCTGGTTCGCCAGAAGCGGCTTAGTCATGCTGGCCACATGACCCGGAAGCTATACGCAGGCTTCCTCGGCCAATAAAACGAGATGAGCGCCGCAACCCCAGAGTTGGTCACGACTGGACCTAATGGTCAGGGGTCCCCTTTACCTTTACATTCTGTGCAAAGGCAAACAAGAGGGGGTTTGGGGGGGGCAGTGGAGGGAGAGTACAAAGTCCCACTAGTCTATTCAGGTGGATGACAAAAAACTAGGCAGCTGGATTAACGGGGCTTGTGGTTATAAACGTGAAACATGAACATTGACCCTGGGTTGTGTGTATGTGTGTGTGTTTATGAAATAGAGCAAGGAAGTCTATTTAAGCCTACTGAGAGCAGGAAGGCTCCCAGGATGGACTTTGCAATCCTTCTCTTGAGTGGTTTGATCAAAATCTCATCATGGCCCTGGAGATCCAGAACGACCTACTTGTTTTTATTTCTCTCTGGGACCATAAATAAGGCCCAGTGTCAAGTGTCCACCTGAGCTAATTTGGGCAGGAAGTGGATCTATTAACCTTTGCTGCTTGGGAGGGATTGGGAATGTCACTGCTGTTATAAATGCGTTTTCTAGAGGACTGTGACATCACAGGAAATCTTAATTCTGGCTGACTCCTTGAGCACAGATAATGCAACATACTTCTCACAGACCCCCGAGAGAATAAAGAAATCACTGGCTAGGATAAGGAAGTGACTGCTTGGAGCCCCCAAACCATGATTGCATTGAATTTCAGCCACACGTGCTACTGACCCTTGCGAAGGCCACGGCGGTCACTGTATAGGCATTTGCTCTTAAATTCTGCACCGAAGTTGACTTGTATAAATTCTGCCTGTTTTTAATTGCACCGCAATGCTATTAAAATGCACTTCAAGTGTGAGTAGTTTTGAGTGCACTCTGTGTAGAAAAAGGAGAGGATATAAATATTTTTTTTATCAAAACCCTTTTTTTTGGCATAATATTATTTCTCTTAGATGTAGGAAGACACAAAGCACTACACGGTACACTCCCTGACCCCAAATACTGCCCAGGCTTTTCTCTGCTTTTTTTTGTATATATTTGCAGTATATCTTCCTCTTTTTTAAAAGTGAAAACAGATTATTTGCAGGATGCTAAATTCAACACAACTGAGGAGCTACGGCAAAGCAGCCCTCTATGGCAAACGCAGAGCTGGATTACGTGAGCAAAAATCCACATGGTGACAGTTCTATACCCTCCCTGTACTTTTACTTTCAAAATCACCTTTTTTTGCACAGCGCTGCAAACCCAATGCTCTGCTATGGCTTCTGGGAAGGTCATGAAGTTGAAACTGTTAAAATCTGCGTCTGGGGTGGTTCGCCAACTCTCTCATCATGTCCTACTGCTGACATCAGGACATGCCTTAGCAGAACCCTCTTTCTGTCCATTTCAAAAGGAAACACAATACAGTGGTACCTCGGGTTACACTCCGCTAACCCAGAAATAGTGCTTCAGGTTAAGAACTTTGCTTCAGGATAAGTACAGAAATCGGGCTCTGGCGGCACAGCGGCAGCAGGAGGTCCCATTAGCTAAAGTGATGCTTCAGGTTAAGAACAGTTTCAGGTTAAGAACGGACCTCCAGAATGAATTAAGTACTTAACCTGAGGTACCACTGTAGGGGTCAGCAAACCTTTTCAGCAGGGGGTCGGTCCACTGTTCCTCAGACCTTGTGGGGGGCCGGACTATATTGGGGGGGGGTAATCAATGAATTCCTATGCTCCACAAATAACCCAGAGATGCATTTTAAATAAAAGGGCATCTAAAAACATGCTGATTCCCAGACTGTCTGCGGGCCAGATTTAGAAGGCAATTGGGCCGGATCCAGCCCCTGGGCCTTAGTTTGCCTACCCATGCAATAGGGGGACATTGTTTTCTGCTGCTGTTTCAGTTTGTGTGTGGCCTGCAGTGTAGTCCTGACCTCTGATATCAAACAGAAAATTGAGATCAGACTCCACTGAAAACAGGGGAAGCGCTGGGGGAGATTTACAAGCAATCCCCACCCACCCCGGTCAAAAGCGATAACAGGATGAATCTGTAGAAGTGCACACTACTACTTGGCCTTGGAAAAAGCCTAACTTGTTACTTACTTTTCCTAAAAACTAATCACACACTCGCACACATGTGCATGCCTTGGTCACCACCATTCCAATGATTGATAAAACATGGACTGCATCCTCTGTCTGAGGAAGTCCTAATGAATTTTGCCCCCACTTTTTGTTTTCGTTGGCTCCTGGGGAGCTCAGAGTTCAGATGCTTGGTTCATGCCTCTCCAGTGACCCATGATTTGGAGGGTACACATGTCTGCCAGGCCAACATTGAGAAATGGAAAATTTGTGACCTCTGGGCCACATCCAACCTGGCTGTTTCAAGGTATACTGCAAAGATATATCCAGAAGGTATGCGGGGAACGTTATCTGTAGTAGGAAATGACGAGAAGTGTCTGTCCTTCTTCAATTTCTTTAACTAAAGCGTAGAAAGGGACTGGATGCAAGCCAAAGAGGACATAGGAAGATAGAAAGCTGTCTTATACAGAATTGGTATTGGTCATTCCATCCAGGGTCTCAGGCAGAAAGTCTTCTCTTTCCCTTTGCTCAAATGCTAGGATTGATCATGGCACCTTTATGCATGAAGAGCATGGGCCCCAACACCATTGTGGGTTTGACTTCCCAGATGAATGGCTGGAAAACTGCTAGGCTCTTCCAATTAGATGGTTATAACCATAGAATCTGGACCATAAAGAAGGCTGATCGCCAAAGAATTGATGCTTTTGAATTATGGTGCTGGAGGAGACTCTTGAGAGACCCATGGACTGCAAGAAGATCAACCCTATCAATTCTTAAGGAAATCAGCCCTGAGTGCTCACTGGAAGGACAGATCCTGAAGCTGAGGCTCCAATACTTTGGCCACCTCATGAGAAGAGAAGACTCCCTGGAAAAGACTCTGATGTTGGGAAAGATGGAGGGCACAAGGAGAAGGGGATGACAGAGGACGAGATGGTTGGACAGTGTTCTCCTTTTTTTCCCCATAATGTTTTTATTAAATTTATAAAATACAAAAACAAAAACCAAATTACAAATTCCAGCGAATCTGGTGAACTTCCCCACATCTTCCAAACCCTGCATTCTCTGTGTATACAAAACATCAGCAATTTGTTAACTTATTTCAAAACTTAATGTATCTTTCGTTTTATCGTGTTACCTAATCTCAAAAATGTTATAACCCAAGTCTTAAAAGTTTTAAATTCAACACAATAAAGTTGTTTCATTACTCCACCTCTGGCTTCTTGTACCTTACTTTCCATTTCATTAATTTACAATTGCTGAGGCTATAGTTTCCTAAAGAGAACATTTTTTAACATTCATACAGCTTGTAGTGTTTTTTCAAATAGTCCTTAAATTTTTCCCAGACTTCCTCCGTTGTTTCTTCTCCCAAGTCTCGAATTCTGTCAGTCATTTCGGCCAATTCCATATAGTCCATCAACTGCGTCTGCCATTCTTGGACAGTGTTCTCGAAGCTACCAGCATGAGTCTGACCAAACTGCGGGAGGCAGTGGAAGACAGGAGTGCCTGGCGTGCTCTGGTCCATGGGGTCAGGAAGAGTCGGACATGATTAAACGACTAAACAACAACAACATCAACCATAGAATCACTTGTCTGTCAGGCTGGCAATACAGTGGTACCTCGAGTTACAAACGCCTCAGGTGACAAATGCTTCAGGTTACAAACTCTGCTAACCTGGAAGAGTTACCTCGAGTTGAGAACTTTGCCCCAGGATGAGAACGGAAATCGTGTGCCTGCGGCGCAGCGGCAGCAAGAAGCCCCATGAGCGAAAGCGCGCCTCAGGTTAATAACAGTTTCAGGTTAAGAACAGACCTCTGGAACGAATTAAGTTCGTAACTAGAGGTACCACTGTATAGAGTTAAGCTAGCAGTTGCACTAAGCAGGCAGGCAGTGATTGAATGGGTTTCTGAGATCAAGGAGCCAGCTAAAACGTTGGCGGAAAGACAAAGGTTACATTCATGCCACACACCTTAAGCACAATGCTTCCCTCAGTTGTGGGAACCGCAGTCAACCCTTTAGAATTGTGGATTTGGAAGGGATCGTGAGGGTCAACTCGGTCAACCCCCTGCAATGCAGGAATCTGTTGACCGATGTGGGGCTCAAGCCCACAGCCCTGAGATTAAGAGTCTCATTCTTTACCGACGGAGCTGTTCCCAGCATCTTTAACAAACTAAAGTGCCTAGGCTACTTTGGGGGAAGTCATGTGCCTTGAAAGTATGGTGTTTGGATGTGACCACCCATGCCTGGATGTGATGATGATGATGATAATTCTAATAATACCTTTATTGTCAATGTACAACCTGTGTACAATGAAATTAACAGAGCCTCCCTCCCCCCCCAAACACTCAATCTCATTGCATTCTGTGTGCTTGTCGCACAACACACCAACCCCAAAAGTCAGTTGCCCTATATTATTCTCCGTTCAGCAGCCTAACAGCCCATGGATAGAAACTGTTTTTTAGCCTGTTGGTACGACTGATTATGCTTCTATATCTCCTGCCCGAGGGTAGAAGATGAAAGAGGTGCTGGCCGGGGTGTGAATCGCCCCTGAGAATTTTTCTCACTCTCCTAAGGCATCGATCCCATGCAATGTCATCTAGTGGGCTCAGGGGACAGCCCATGATATCATGTGCTGTGTTCACCACCCTCTGTAAAGACTTTCTGTCCGTGGCTGTCAAGCCAACGTACCACACTGTGATACAATATGAGAGGACAGTAGAAGGAGGTCATCAATTGTTTAACATTGTTGTTTCGCAAGACCCTGAGGAAATGGAGTCTCTATTGGGCCTTCCTGAGTGGGACGCGGGTTGTGCTGTGGGTTAAATCACAGAGCCTAGGACTTGCCAATCAGATGGTCGGTGGTTCAAATCCCCACGATGGGGTGAGCTCCCATTGCTCGGTCCCTGCTCCTGGCAACCTAGCAGTTTGAAAGCACGTCAAAGTGCAAGTAGATAAATAGGTACCGCTCCGGCGGGAAGGTAAACGGCGGTTCCGTGCACTGCTCTGGTTCGCCAGAAGCGGCTTAGTCATGCTGGCCACATAACCCGGAAGCTGTATGCCGGCTCCCTTGGCCAATAAAGCGAGATGAGCGCCATGACCCCAGAGTCGGCCATGACTGGACCTAATGGTCAGGGGTCCCTTTACCTTTTTAACCACCCGAGTTATATTGCTTTTCCAAGTGAGGTAAACTCCCAGGAATTTAAAGGAAGAGACTCTCTCCACACAACTCCCCCAGAGTCCCTGGTCTGAGCCACCTGGGGCTTCACACTGTTGTGTTGCAACAAAGGTTTGCCCCTCGCACCCAACAGAGATGTGCAGGTAGAAATTTACAGGTGCAGCTCCCCAAACACTCTGGCGAAATGGGGAAAAGAATTGTGCTGCGACCAAAAGCATCAGAAGGGCGGCAGATGAGTGACTGATCTGAGGATCCGCCTGTAACTTTGAGATTATTCACATATGCAAAGGACTAATCCCCAAAAATCCTGTAGCAATTTTTTCCATTGGTGGTAATAGCTTTGGGTTTAATACTCTTCCCTCCAACACATGAATCCCACAGCGATAAAAACACAAAGGGAAAACTGCTAATCCTATGCTCAATGATCTTCCTTCCTATGAAAGGTTTTAGTAGGCTGGGCTTTAAACAACATGGAGATGACATGATGCTTTCGCTATTAACTTCTCCGTGCCTATTGAAAACCACCCTTAACCAACAAACCTTTTAAGAGGAGGTT
Source organism: Podarcis melisellensis (assembly GCF_964234715.1). NCBI lineage: Eukaryota > Metazoa > Chordata > Lepidosauria > Squamata > Lacertidae > Podarcis > Podarcis melisellensis. The sequence goes on along the minus strand of NC_138528.1, from coordinate 127,017,193 downwards.
TTTAACACAGCACGTCTCTGTATTGGACTTGAAATTGTTTCCAATATATGCTTTTGTTGTCAAGTTTCTTCAGGATGTTTTTCATAAGAAGCAACTCATAAATTAAACAAACATACAAACAATAATAACCAAGAACTGCTGTTTCTGGAGGAAGAAGCCTAGCTGGAAAAGCCTGATTTGGCCTGATTCACTCACCATTTATTTTAATGAAGTGAAATGCCTATTTGTGTGTGTTTGTGCGAATGCACATGGGAAAGAGAGAATGACTGCTCTTGTGAATGCACCAGCAAGAACTGAGATCTCAACCAGCCCTTTTCTCAAACAGAATTCGAAAAAATCTTCAAGGCTGGTGAGTCAGGAGCCACTGCTGGTCACCGTCTGATCTAAGGTAAGTCACAACATTAGCATTACCACTAAAAATATATATATAGCAAAAAGTTAAGACATGGGTCCCCAAATGCATGTTTGGATTAAAGGTGGGTCCCAAATTTGAAAAAACAAACAAAACGCTTTAAGGTATTTTCAAAAATCAGTTCAATTAAAATGGTAAGCCATGTTCTCCAATGTACATTACAGCATTCACAACTTGAGGTGGGGGTTTTTTTCAGGAGGGGTATGGGAGCATTCAGTACCATGTGAAACTGTCATGTGAATCTTCCCCCACACCGCAAGATTGTAAGTTGTAAAACCAAATACAGTGGACACTCGGGTTGCGAACGTGATCCATGCGGGAGGCACGTTCGCAACCCGCAGCGTTCGCAACCCTCAGCACCGCATCTGCTCATGCACGGGTTGTGTTTGGTGCTTCTGCGCAAGTGCAAAGAGCAATTTAGCACTTCTGCACATGCGCCGAAACCTGGAAGTAACCCATTCCGGGTTCAGTGCAGTGCGCAACCCGAAAATGAGCAACCTGAAGCGTCTGTAACCCAAGGTATGACTGTAAAAGGAAACAGTGGCTCAGGCACCTTAAAAGCCATTTCCACTAATGCATTCATCTAGAATTTTGAATTATCAAGAAGAGTCGGACACGACTAAATGACTAAACAACAACAACTCCTGGAGTGCACTAAAGTGGCAAGAGAACTCGTTAGTTCCAGCAGTAAACCAGTTGTTAGTTCCAGCAGTAAACCAGTACGCTGCCCAATACCTGCTTGCATTGCATGCACACAAAAGGCACAAGATGTCTTTCCAGAACTGCTCTGGAGCACAGCGTAAGCAGGTGCTGACAAACAGCTCTGATGGCTTAATAACAGCAGCTGTGTGAAAAAGGAAGCATCTCTCTTCTAGACGACTATTAAACTCACAGGAGCCTTGGTTCTTCTTTGCATCTCATTACACTACCAGAGCAGAGTCTTCTTCCGCGTACTGAAGTTGGTTAGCATTGAGTTTTCAAATCCTACGTGCCAACCAGCTAAAACAGCTGCACTGGTTGATTTTTATTTGACAGCCCTTAATACGAAGGGTTGTCACTGTTTTTCAGTTTTCTTTTTGTAGTCAGGAACGAGAAAATGATGCAAAGCATTTTGGAGCTGAGATGTTTTTTACAACGAGAGTGTGTTAGGGATGGCCGTGGAGCTGCAGCTAAGTGCAGTTTTGTCAATTGGGAGTCCACCACTTTATCGATCAGCTTGGCTAAAAATGTGTCCTTGCTTGAATTAATTACACCGCTGGCAAATAGTGAGGGAACTTCAGCTCCATGCAACCCAAAGCAGGTAGCATAAGTAAAACCTTTTTCTCTTTCACTATTTGTTTTCCACTCAGTGCTTAGGTCATCAAATGACCATTATTTTTTATGGATGTGTAAAGCCTAAAGAAGGCAGAGCTATGTAATACATAACGTTGCAGAGTGGTCCGCTAATCCTGCTCAACCACAGTCGTGCCTGGGACCAGGATTTCGGCTCTGGTAACTGGAAATCTGACACGCTAGGAATTCCGATTGCAATCCTCAGACTGAAAACAGCTCCCCTGCAGCCAGGCCTGTGTTGTGTGAGAGCCCTGGGATTGCATTAGTTTACATTATCGGGTAGGGGAAGTTAGCCACTCGTTGTTGATAAAGTGCAGGAGAAGAAAGCACCTTTACCAGAGCAGCCTATAAATAATACGTGTGTGGCATGTGCTGGAAATCTGTTTTGTAGTCTTTCTTCGACATCAGCAGTAGCAAAAAGAACAGGGCATCGCAGAACACGTTTTCCTTTTAGCACGGCGAGTCCGTTTGTGTTCCTGCAATTTTTAAAAATGCAAAAAGCAAAAAGCATGCCCTTTGTTCTGTAAATGTTGTTTTAAAATTACTAAAACAAAGAGCACTTGATGAATAGCAGGCCAGTATCAGAGACTTCTTGGGTTACAAAATTGATTTTAATGAGCTGTGGCCAACAGTCTTTTCCCTACACACACATTGGAGACTCCCTTTCTTCTTACCGAGACGATTCACCCACAGAAATTTTCTTTTTGTTCAGGTTCAACCTGCCAATACAACCCCCTCATTCAGAAGAAAGCTCCTTTAAACTCCGGGCTTGTGTTCTTCAACGTGAATTAGCAGAGGTCTGGCAAGGATTTCGCAACCTTCTGGCAGGTTCTACCCCACTACCGGGAAATCTGTGCTCTAGAAACAGGCCTCCCCCCCCCCCCCGCCCACAAGTTCCTTCCCCCAAACACAAGCGGTACTTAATCTGAGATCCTGTTCTTATTAGGGTAGTAACCTTTTAACTGCAAGTGCAACTCACGTGACTGACTGTTTAGTCGTGTCTGACTCTTTGTGACCCCCTGGACCAGAGTACGCCAGGCACTCCTGTCTCCCACTGCCTCCCGCAGTTTGGTCAAACTCATGCTGGTAGCTTTGCGAACACTATTCAACCACCTCGTCCTCTGTCATCCCCTTCTCCTTGTGCCCTCCATCTTTCCCAACATCAGGGTCTTTTCCAGGGGTGGAGCGAAAATGTAGCAAAGGTCTCCCGCCCCCTCAAAACCCCTTCTCTTCCTTATAACACCTCAACACAAGTGAGTGATTGAGAGCCAGTGTGGTGTAGTGGTTAAGAGCGGTAGTCTCGTAATCTGGGGAACCGGGTTCACGTCTCCGCTCCTCCACATGCAGCTGCTGGGTGACCTTGGGCCAGTCACACTTCTCTGAAGTCTCTCAGCCCCACTCACCTCACAGAGTGTTTGTTGTGGGGGAGGAAGGGAAAGGAGAATGTTAGCCGCTTTGAGACTCCTTAAAGGGAGTGAAAGGCGGGATATCAAATCCAAACTCCTCCTCCTCTTCTTCTGATCAAGCCCAGGAAGTCAGAAAGACACCTTTTACTTAACACTGACAACCCCTTTCCTGTGTTTGAGCTGCTCAAGATGGTGGCTGGTGTTCTACTGTCACCCTCCTTGACACAAAGGCAATAATGAGATTTACATAGACTCTGGACACAAGAGAAAGTGAGCGCTCTGCTTACCTCCCTTAGCCTACAGATCATCTCAAGCAATGCCGGGAGGTTGCGTGGAATTAAAGAACCCATTGAGCAACGTGAAGCTATTTTGCGACCTTCTCAAAAGCAAAAGGGGGGCAAAAGCAGATTGTAATGGCAGGCTACTTAAATTAACAACATGTGTCATTTTGTATGTTGCACATTATTCCGCCCTGCGTAATACCTTGAGAGTCATTAACCTCTTGGCACCACCGGCTCCTGTCTCCATACTAACTAGTCACGCCTTTTGTGTTGCAGCCCCTGTTTAAAGAGCCCTGGGATTAGGATTTGGGGTCTCTGGCCTTTTGTTCCTTGGATCAGCAGAGGCTGAGATCTTTATGTAGAGAAAAACACCCAGTCTTGTGAAAAGGGTGCTTTGCATCTCATTGAATTAACCTTTCCGCTCAGCCTGCTAGAGAAATCTTACCCAATCCCTTTTAGCTAAAGGGAAGGCATTTTTCTGCAGCGTGTTTGGGGCGGCGAAAATTCTTTGGCTGCTAACTGGAGCAACTCTTGCCTGGAACCTACCTTTGGGTACCATGTTTATGAACATGAAATTGTAAGTAATAGGCAAGGAGATGGTATCAACTTGTTGGGACCTTGATCCCAAGGGGGATGCTGATAAATTCACGGTGCATGTCCTCATCACGCAGTATTGTTCTTGACCAGGAGTAGGCAACCTAAGGCCTGGGGTCTGGATGCGGCCCAATCGCCTTCTAAATCCGGCCCGCGGACGGTCCGGGAATCAGCTTGTTTTTACATGAGTAGAATGTCTGCTTTTATTTAAAATGCATCTCCGGGTTATTTTGGGGGCAAAGGAATTTGTTCTCTCTGCCCCAAAATATAGTCTGGCCCACCACATGATCTAAGGGACGGTGGACCGGCCCATGGCTAAAAAAGGTTGCTGACCCCTGTTCTTGATGGGAAAAGTAAGTAGAAAATATTCTTTTTTTGGACGCGGGTGGCACTGTGGGTTAAACCACAGAGCCTAGGACTTGCTGATCAGAAGGTCGGTGGTTCGAATCCCCGCCACGGGGTGAGCTCCCGTTGTTCGGTCCCTGCTCCTGCCAATCTAGCAGTTTGAAAGCACGTCAAAGTGCAAGTAGATAAATAGGTAGCGCTCCAGCGGCCAGGTAAACGGCGTTTCCGTGCGCTGCTCTGGTTCGCCAGAAGCGGCTTAGTCATGCTGGCCACATGGCTCCCTCGGCCAGTAAAGGGAGATGAGCGCCACAACCCCAGAGTTGGTCACGGCTGGACCTAATGGTCAGGGGACCCTTTACCTTTTACTTACAGGTCCAAGATGGGAGAATGCAAGATTCTCCTGCACCAAAATGAAGTGAAATGTATTCCCTTGCTGTATACCTTCTAGTCCAGTAATTTAGGGTTGTGGAGCTTTTTTTTTTGGGGGGGGGACATAGCAAAAAATTAACTTTGGTGACTTTAAACATATTTTTTTAGTTTTTGTTTAATGAAAAAAATATTTATCCCCCTTGCCATATGTCCGGGTTTTCCTGGATAATTTTTGCAGATTTCACAAAAATCCACCCAGATGTCAAAATGCTGCCTGATTCCCAGATGTGTTCAGGAAAATCCAGACCTATGGCAGTCCTGAGTAACTAAACACCTGACCAGAAAAGATATAACTAGAAGGACAAGCTGTGTTACACCTCACATTAAATAGAAGCAGATGACAGCAAGCAAGTCCAACAGATCAGGAAAGTGCATGCTGGGATTTGCCCAGATTCCAAGGGGATGTTGCTTCTGTATTTAAGACAAGCACTGCTGGTGTGCTGACGAAAACCATCCTCTCACATACGAAGGAAATGAGCAACCCTGGGCCTAAGGAATGAGACTGATGAAGAGCTATGCAATGTATGTAATAATTCTTCCCTTTGCCTGTGTATTCACTACATTGCAAGTATCCAAATCATTCTATAAAGCACTTTGAAAGTCATATAAAAAACACATTTTAATCAGTTCTCATTCCACACATGAAATGAATTTAAAGCACAATGAACATTCAGCCACATTGTTAAAATGATTTTCAAGAAATAATAGAAGCCATTAGAGAGTCTCCTTAAGTAATAACAACTGATGCAGAGGTTCTAGCTATTCAAATATTGGATTACTATTAATACACAGCCTGATATTTAGGGGCTGTGTAAAGCAGCACGAGAGCAGGTTATTAATGCTATTACACAACTCTTATTTTTAACATTATCTTTCATCTAAATCAAAGCATTTTCCCTCTGTTTTCCCTCCTTGCTGTCAGTATTCTCCCTCCTTAGCTATATTCTGTGATTAAAAGAAATACGCCTCAATAAATTACAAAGATACAGAGCCAGAACAGATTGTATTTCCCTTCTGCTTTATTATTTTATTTCTAGATATACTAACTCAATCGAACTCACTGAAATGTGCCTTTTTATTTTTTCATCTACGCGGTAAAAGAAAACAGTTTAAGCTCAAAGGAAGTTCACAATCTTTTTTTAAAAAAAGTTTTTTCATTGGTTTTATTTAGATATTACCGTCCATGCTTTTGCCTAGACCTCAAGTGTACAGCTGTGCCCTCAAACAGGTAACACAAACAATTAATCATGTTTCTATTTCTGCTAGTTAGCGTGTCATTCCTATCTTGCAGACACACCAAAAGGTGTTTTGTATATACAGTGGTGCCCCGCAAGATGAATGCCTCGCAAGACAAAAACCCGCTAGACGAAAGGGTTTTCCGTTTTTCAATGCACTTCGCAAGACGAATTTCCCTATGGGCTTGCTTCGCAAAACGAAAACGTCTTGCGAGTCTTGCGATTTTTTTCACTTCCCCCCCCTTTTTCTAAGCCGCTAAACCACTAATAGCCTTTTAGCCACTAAGCCGCTAAGCCTTTAATAGCTGCTAAACCACTAAACCGCTAATAGCGCTAATCCGCTAAGCCGCTAATAGGGTTGCTTCGCAAGACGAAAAAAACGCTAGACGAAGAGACTCGCGGAACGGATTATTTTCGTCTTGTGAGGCACCACTGTATGAAGGTGTTTTGGAAGGTAACAGCACTCTCTAAGCGTTATACAGCCATTTTTCTGGTATTCCAACACATTCTTGTAGATACCTGAACAGTCCACCAATCTAGTAACCAGCTCCCCCCCCCATAATTCAAGAGAAAGCAGTTCCAATGAAAGCCAAACTAATGTTGCTCTAAGCATCTACTGAAAGCAAAGCATGTTCTCCCTGAAATGAGAGCACGTGTTGCGGTGGGGTCTGCCAAGCCAAACCTCTGTTGTCAGGCAGGTAAAAGTGAGCTGGCCTGGGGCCACGATTGGATACCCGGGTTGCTGGGGCAAATTGCATGTTGCAATGTGGTGGGTGGGACCAGAGGCTTTAAATTTTGGGGCACTCAGCTTTTGTTTTCTCTTTCGCTGAGTGTATCGGATCACCCGCCTGCCCGTCCGCCCGCCCTGAGTTCCGGTTGACCTTGCTATGCCTGTCATGGGGTCGTCTGCCGTTGGGGCAGGGGCCTAGTAGGAATTTTGTCCATTTGGCTGATTGGCTGGTGCCATTTGGTTTTTGCCTACTACTTAGCAATTCGTCACAACTTGTAAGGTTGCGGTTACAGATAGGTAGCCGTGTTGGTCTGCCATATTCAAAACAAAAAAATTTCCTTCCAGTAGCACCTTAAAGACCAACTAAGTTAGTTCTTGGTATGAGCTTTCGTGTGCATGCACACTTCTTCAGATACACAACATGTATTGCAACATGTATCTGAAGAAGTGTGCATGCACACGAAAGCTCATACCAAGAGCTAACTTAGTTGGTCTGTAAGGTTGCAGTTAGGCATTGGTTATAAAAATGGTTGGAGGAGGGGTAAGGATAGACTGGGCCTGCCCCTCCAATGGTGGTGTGTAAGGGAATTCTGTTAAAGAAATTCAGGGGCATGCAATGATTTCGCCCAATCCCTGAAATGGGACCAGGGCCAGCAAGCCCTGGGGAACATGTGGGTGAGCGGTGAGGGCCTGTGACTCAGCTCCATTGCTCCCCAATATTGTTTTCCCTTCACTGGCTTCCGAGGGAGTTCGGAAGTCAGTTCTGTCCCAGGTCGGGGGACAGATAGTCTTAACCAATGCCTAAGCAACCACTCACAGATTATGTATTTCAATAAAGTTGTGGCCAAAATTATGCCAAAAACCTTAAACAAAAATTATATGTGAATTGTGAATTATTTTGAGGGGTGGCTTGGGGACCTCGACATGCAACCACTGTTTGCCAGACCCCTCCTTTGTCCATCAGAACCACGATTTTCATACTTCTCTTCTACTTTCACACCAGAAACGGTTTCATGGCTACAGCAACCAAAGAGTAGGTTCCCAATCTCCCCCGCCCGCCCCCCGCAATCAGGCAAAATTAAGATGGTAGCGTTGAAGAGAGGGAGCCCATTCACCTTTGATAATTCACTGATATTTACAGAGCTTAATTTGTTAAAAGAAAACTGATTGCATTAATTAGCAACGATATACCAATGTTAATAACGACAATCAAGAAGCATTAAGTGCACCAGTGATTCGTGATTGGTACATTTAACCACTTTGGTCATCAATATGCATCTTTGCACTAACCAGAGAACACAGCTGGAGGTTTCCTGAGAACGCAGAGACTCTCGTTGTTTTACACTGGTTAGAATTTCTGTAAGCTGCTTTGAGCAATTTTTCAAAAGGTGGGGTACCTATAGTTAATGAGGTGGTAATTTTGGCCTCTAGAACTTGCTGATTTATCATGAAATGTGTTGCATAAGTGTGTTTTGGAGAAAAAACAGCCCTAGCTGAAAAGCTAACATGAAAGGTATGGCCAGCAAGAGGAACAAAACATGAGACATTTTTGCTCAAGGTGAACCTTACTGGGGACAGGTACCACACTCCAGCAAAATAAAGGGGAAAGAAAGTCATCATTAAATCCATATATTGCCAGAGTTTGCACTAATATATGCATTTCATGATAATTTATTTCTGTATCCTTCTCCTCCTATTTATAGATATGTGTGCCATTATTACGTGGAAATTACAAGGGTGAAGATATCTCCAGAGTTGGGATGTGAGATTTTTTGTTGCTGTTGATTTTGATTGTGTGGTTAGTGCTACAAGGTACAATGTTCACCCCAACCCAGAAATAATAATAATAAGAAGAAGAAGAGGAGGAGGAGGAGGAGGAGGAGTTTGGACTTGATATCCCGCCTTTCACTCCCCTTAAGGAGTCTCAAAGCAGCTAACAATCTCCTTTTCCCTTCCTCCACCACAACAAACACTCTGTGAGGTGAGTGGGGCTGAGAGACTTCAGAGAAGTATGACTGGCCCAAGGTCACCCCGCAGCTGCATGTGGAGCAGGGAATCGAACCCAGTTCACCAGACTACAAGTCCATCGCTCTTAACCACTACATCACACTGGTCCCTTGGTTCTCAAATGCCTTGGGACTTAAACAACTTGGAACCCAAACATGCAAACCTGGAAGTAAGTGTTCCGGTTAGCGAACTTATTTACGAAGCCGAATGTGCTCCGTTTTGAGTGTTACACTGAGATCTGTCTATCTTTGCTATTTATTTTGCTTTTTGTTTTTGCAGCTCTTTTTGTGACTGTGTGGAGCCCTCTTCAGCTACTGATTGTGTGTGTGACTGCAGTACATTGATTATTGCTTTCATTTTATGGATCAATGGTCTCGTTAGATAGTAAAATTCATGTTAAATTGCTGTTTTAGGGGTTGTTTTTAAAAGCCTGGAACAGATTAATCAATTTTGCATTACTTTCTATGGGAAAGCGTGCCTTGGTTTTGGAACGCTTTGGTTTTGGAATGGACTTCCAGAACGGATAAAGTTTGAGAACCAAGGTACCACTGTACTTGCTTGTAGTTTGGCAGGCTTTGCCTACTTTGAAGGGGCACATATGCCTGCAAATTTTATCTGCTTCTGTCAAAACGGGGTGGAGAAGTTACAGCCGTTTTTACATCTCCCAACAGTAAACAGATTAAGTTTGAGAACCAATGTACCACTGTTCTAGATTCAGGTAGGTAACCGTGTTGGTCTGACACAGTCAAAATAAAAGGGGAAAAAATAAGGTACCACTGCATCTGCCTTTATTGTGTGTCCCGCACCCATATATACTGGTGTTGCAACTGCTGCTCGTTTCTGGTGTCTCCTGTTTCTAAGCAGGAAACATCTCTGTGTGTGCCTGTGTGTGTGTAGAGGTATTGAGGATGAGTGAAGGGACATGCATTGATACACTCCCTTCAAAGGACTGCCTCCAAATTTCAGTCCTTTCCCTCTAAAACCTGCCCTGATGTCCTCCTATTTAGAAACTAGGCCAGAGAGGATCAAGGTGCCAACAATATGATCCCTGCTACATAAAACACTGGACAGATTTGATTCCTTATAACCCTGACACACAGTTGGCAAGTTTCCTTGCTGATTTACATATAAATAGTTGCTATGCCATAATCTGAGGGTTTTTAGAAAAATCTTGGTATGAACTTGGGGCAGATCTACACTCGTGGTTTATAACGTTAAGGAAGGGTTAAGGAATGATTTTCATAACGTAGATTACGCTTTGCTTGAAACGTTAATAATGTGTTATTAAAGTTTGACACCAGAGGGTGCTGCAGAACAACCAGGAACTAATAATAATAATAATAATAATAATAATAATAATAATAATAATAATAATAATAATAATAAATTTATAAGCCGCCCATCTGACTTGATTACCCCAGCCACTCTGGGTGGCTTCAAACAATAGGGAAACTGCATTGGTATGAAAAAAATAAGGTGAGGAATGGTTTTGTTTTACCAGTATCTTTTGAATGTGGTTCTAGAGGGCCCATTAGCTAAAGTGGTTAAGAAAGGTTTCAGGTTAAGAAAGGTTTCAGGTTAAGAATGAACCTCCAGAACGAATTACGTTCTTAACCCAAGGTACCACTGTATTTGTGCAACTGTTGGTTTAAGAAGGCAAATAGATTCATCGAGGGGGAAAGGGGTTTTAGTTAGTTTCTCTTTCAACTGTTTAAAATGTTTAGCAAATCGTGTAGGGAACACACCATGCCACGACATGGTATCATTCCCAATAAGTTATCCTCAATGAGGAATGCTGCGTGGATAATGCTTGCTATCATTTATTCATTCATTCATTCATTCATTCATTCATTCATTCATACATACGATTAAAGGACGGAAACCTATTGCCATCTTGTATCTATCATAGAGAGGGATGCGGGTGGCGCTGTGGGTTAAACCACAGAGCCTAGGACTTGCCAATCAGAAGACTGGCAGTTCGAATCCCTGCGACAGGGTGAGCTCCCGTTGCTCAGTCCCTGCTCCTGCCAACCTAGCAGTTCAAAAACATGTCAAAGTGCAAGTAGATAAATAGGTACCACTCTGGCGGGAAGGTGAATGGTGTTTCCATGCGCTGCTCTGGTTCGCCAGAAGAGGCTTAGTCATGCTGGCCACATGACCCGGAAGCTGTACGCCGGCTCCCTCGGCCAATAAAGCGAGATGAGTGCCGCAACCCCAGAGTTGGTCACGACTGGACCTAATGGCCAGGGGTCCCTTTACCTTTACCTATCTATCAGAGAAGCCCCACTTTATCCCGAGTCCGGGAAATCCATAAAAATCCCAGCCTCAAAAAACCTCTATGAAAATCACTTGGCAAAACATTTCAGCCCAGCACCCCTTCGATGTGCTTTGATTATTCTGCTGCTGCTATTATTACTGGCTTGCTACCTGAAACTTTGCATGCTCTCTTTACAAACAGACATTTCTTTTTGCAAGACTACATGTTAAAGAGGAACAATGTCTTCGCTGTGAGAAGCATGGGGAGGGTTTCCCCAGTTTGTCACACTCCTAAATGGTCTTAATAAAATAAAATAAAATTGGAAGAGAGCACAAGGGTCATCTAATCAACCCCTCCAACGCGATGCTCGAACCCACGGCCCTTATATTAAGAGTCTCATGCTCCACTGACTGAGCTATGCCAGCTTGTTTTGCAGCAGAAATGGGTCATATTGGAACAGTAGACTCTATGAAAAATAAGCAAAACAGAAAGAAACATTCCCAACTCTCTCTCAGCTACTAGACATCTGTGTGAGACACAAAGACTTTGAAATCTGATTCTAGCCTAGAAGCGTTCATAATATTTTGTCTGCCTGCTCCATAAAAGCATACAAGGACACAATCGGCTCTGCTCACTAACAACAGTCTCAGAGTTTCTGACTGCACAGTTTGGCTTCTTTTGAAGGGATCTTTGCTTTCTTCAGAACGGTACAACTTTTTCACTGTCCTAATGCCGATTTCCAGATGTCTTGAGGGCTGACAGTACATAAGAGATGTACGTTACAGACACCTCAGCTCTCATGGAAACACAGCCTGTATTTGGCTATTCCAGGATGTTTAGAAAGACGCTTCTATATAAATGTCAGGTGATATTATTTGAATTCTCTCTGTTTCTAAAAAAAGAGAGTTTTATTAAGCAACAGAAAATATTGCCCATAAATGAGATGTGGATTTCCTTCTTTTCACTAGGTTATCCACATCAAAGTGCACAACATACCTTTTTCATGTTTGTTTTCCTGCTACTTCAATAAAAAAGCTCTCTACTTTATTTATTTTTTTAAAATGAAAATGGATAACTAAAATGTCAAATGCTGTCATATAATACAGTTGCTGTGGCACCTTGATCCAAGTAAAAAGTCATTTGCACCGAGTTTCAACTGTGAAATCCCACTGAGATTGCCTACTCTTGCCAAATGTTGTTGCTATCTATAGCCGCTCGCTCTACAGAACACACCTTGTTTCGCCCAGAAAGCAAAGGTTCTGAGTGAAAGCAAAAAGCTTCCGTTTAATTTCTCATGATACACCCCCGATTCCCTGGGTGCTCCCCCAAGCCCTCTTCTCCATCAGGAGCCAATCGGAATTAATACACACTAGCTTTTGCCTTCCTCGGCTCCGTAGATTATGCCGAGCCCATTTCTAGAACACGGCCTAACAGATAGCTGAATGTGCATTTTGCATTCTCCATACTAAATTAACTTTGAAGTGGAACAAAACTGGTAGGTAACTCACTTTCCTTCAAGGGTAACACCCTCCTTCCTCTCACTTCCTACGGCTGTTAAGTCGTGTAGAGCATGTTATGCTGTTTTTTCAGCTGTTGCAAAAGCACCGGATATCAATTACTTTGCTCACGAAGGATGCTGACCTGAATAACGTCTCTCCATTTAACATTACTTCTCACCTCCCTATCAACCGCCTTGCCATTTAAATTCATGCCTCCTGGACTCCTCTTGAGTCAGGGCTTCCTGACTTCCCTTTCCCCCTTTTATTTTACTGGTTCAGAGGGGATTAACTCTTTTTAAACTAACATTTGTCCAAGGGTCTCCCAGGATTGCATGCATTTCAGTCTTCTGAGGCCAAAAGAAGGAGCGAAAAGCCTAGTAATGCGAGACGCACATCACTATTAAGAGATGAAAGTTAAGCAGCAAGAACTTCGTTAAGAATGCACACAACAGGATAAAGTCGCACTTTAATTTAGTTACATGTCACCTAAAGCTTTTCAGCACGAGAGCACACTCCTGCCACCGTTGCAAGCTCTCAAGCATTTATAAATTTCTACCTTTCATTAGGAAAATGGCTAAAAAAAGGGGGAAAGTGAAATTGAAAACAGTGCGCAACAGCACATGCATGCTGAAAAATGTATCATAAATGCAGCACTTGGCATTCAGGTTTGACTCAGGTGATCTTTGAAATGGAGACGAAATGGGTCCAATAACACTGGAATCACAGAAACATTTGCAAAACAGGTGTCAAACTGAGTGTTATTTTTGTGAACTGTTTCTCCATGTATCTCAATTCATTAAAAGATTCAACTCTCTCTCTCTCTCTCTCTCTCTCTCTCTCTCTCTCTCTCTCTCTCTCTCTGTGTGTGTGTGTGTGTGTGTGTGTTGCCTTGATGCCCCTTCTCCATTGATTTAACCATGTGGACTGATATTGTCCTGAATCTTCACCCTCCCAAAAAATTTCAAAGTATTCTTTTGGATGATAACGTCACATCACACAGGGTAAACATCTTCGGCCACATTCCCACTATACCGTATCTTTCTGTGTATAATACAAGAGTGCAGACAATTGGTGGCTGTGGCGATGCGTATGATTTTCATTGGCGGACAGACTGTAGAGCGATTGGTGGTGGTGACCCCCCCAAAAGCTCAACAACTCTGGGCAGTTCCCCCCTCTCCAGCAACGCCCCCACGTTTTTGTTGCGGTCCCAAAAAATAGGGGTCGTCTTATACATGGGGCGTCTTCTACACGGAAGAATACGGTACTTTTAACGCATTACGGCACCACTTGAAACAGTTACGGGTTTTCTTGGAGAATTCTGGGGGCTGCAGAGTTGTTAAGAGTGCTTAGGCGACCCCCTTATTCCCCTCGGTGTTGTGTTTAACAGCAAGCAGTGCTCCACAGAAAACAATGTAGACTGTCTCCTTCTTGCAAAGCCCATGAACCTAGAGAAATATATGCTATTCTGTACAGAAAGTACAGTGGTACCTCGGGTTACATACGCTTCAGGTTACATATGCTTCAGGTTACAGACTCCGCTAACCCAGAAATAGTACCTCGGGTTAAGAACTTTGCTTCAGGATGAGACCAGAAATCGTGCTCTGGCAGTGGGGCGGCAGCAGGAGGCCCCATTAGCTAAAGTGGTGCTTCAGGTTAAGAACAGTTTCAGGTTAAGAACAGACCTCCAGAACAAATTAAGTCCTTAAGTACCACTATACAGGAAAAAAAAGCATCAGAGAGCTTTGTGTCCTTGAGGGTAATGGATCTTGACTAGGGTTACCAGACATCCCTGTTTCCTGGGGACAATCCCCAGATTTGCGAGTAAGTCCCTGGACAAATTCCATCCCCGGAATGTCCCCGGATTTCATCTAATGTCCCCAGGAAATGCAGCAGCGGCAGTTTCAGCAGCTCGGAGAAGTTGGCTCTGGCTGGCTTCAGGAGCTGCTCAGAAGTCCCCATATGATGGTGGTGCAGGGGCTCTAAGATGCAGCTTCCGGGCTGCCTCCACCTTCCCTGACCCCAGCAACTAAGCTGGGAAGGGAGGCTTCACGCTGCCTATCAGAGCTTGCGTGCAAGCAGGAGGGGGCAGGGATCTCTCAGTTAGGCAACGGGAAGCCTCCCTTCCCAGCTGAGGGACCTCCACCCCCTCCTGCTTGCACGCAGGTAGGAGTTGGGATGGGGCTATTCCAAAAGACAGGGATCCTCGCCTCCTCCTAAAGGTAAAGGGACCCCTGACCATTAGGTCCAGTCATGGCCGACTCTGGGGTTGCGGCACTCTTCTTGCTTTATTGGCCGAGGGAGCCGGCGTACAGCTTCCAGGTCATGTGGCCAGCATGACCAAGCCACTTCTGGCAAACCAGAGCAGTGCACAGAAACACCGTTTACCTTCCCGCCAGAGCGGTACCTATTTATCTACTTGCACTTTGACATGCTTTTGAACTGCTAGGTTGGCAGGAGCAGGGACCGAGCAACGGGAGCTCACCCAGTCGTGGGGATTCGAACCGCCGATCTTCTGATCGCCAAGTCCTAGGCTCAGTGGTTTAACCCACAGCGCCACCCGCGTCCCTTTCGCCCCTCCTACTTGCACGCAAGTAGGAATGGCATTGGGGCTGCTCCAATGGGAAGGGATGCATTGCGCTGCCCAAGCCTCACCGCCGCTCTCGGCCCTCCTTCTCCACCTTCCATGCCTGACCCACCGCGCACCACTTCCCTACCACCACCACCGAAGAACCAACAACTCAGGGGCTGCCCAGGCTCATGGAGAAAGGAGATAGAAGCATCGGAGGAAGGGGAAACATGGTGGTTGAAGTCAAGGCGGTGGCTGCCCCTCTGCTACCGCCACCGCTGCAGCATCAACGTCCCGAACATGTAGTATTTATTTATTTATTTATTTAAAGTGTCCCCAGTTTCATTGGAAAAAAAATCTGGTAACCTTAATCTTGACATCATGGTTCAGTGCTGGATTAAACCCTGTGGAGTGCCCCTAGGAAGTCAAAATCTTGCCCCCCCCCCCAATTGCAAATTATCTCCCAATATGTTTTTGTAATTTTCTTTCAAGATCAAATCGATATTATCTTGATCTGTTGTTTTGGGGCCCCTATAGGCTGGTGCTTTCTTTGCCTTTTGGCAATCTGGCACTGTCATGTTTCAACTCAGGGGGAAGGAAGACCCCCAGATTACCCTGATTTGCCTCACTGATTGGTTGCCACACTGACCCAATGCACAACCTTTGGTCCCTTTTGACATAAAGGGGAACATGAAACCAGGTCTCCTGCATTCAACCCTCAACCCCTACACCACAATACTCGAGATAGCTGTTTCACTCCACTTCCAATTTTGCACATTCCCTTCAAGCTGGCCAGCTGAGCTTCTCAATCTCCCATCTCCTGAGTGATTTCAGTATCTGCGCTATCCATGCCAAGGTTGCGCTTTGCAGCACAGCTCTGTATTCTCCACACACCAACCTCTTGATGTATTCTATGGGACAAACGCTTTTGTTTTTTTAAATTTGATCTTTCTCTTTTTAATCTGCATCCAATTTTCTTTTTCTTTTTTAGAGAGAGAGAGCGAAATCCTTCCTTTCGACTAAAAGCATTTTCCATTAAAATTTGTGCTTCTTTCTCTACCATAAATGGTTTGTTTTCAAAAATAATTTTTGCTCCTGTACTTCTGTGGTTACATGCTCTCCTTTTCTTAATGGTTTAATACTTCTATAATTTCTCTATTTATATGTACCAGCATGCCTTTCTGTGGAGAGCGCTCTTTTCCTAGATCTCTTCAGGGCTGATCTTTTCCCCTACCTATGCTTAAGAGTTAGCTCTGAGGCCATGAGGGCCATATGCCAAGATAGACAAAACCGTTCCCCCAAGAATTTCACTTTGTACAAATGTACTACTTAGGGAACCATTTTCAACATTTGTCTCCTTTTCTATTTATTCAACTGTTTAGTTACAAGGAACCAACCGACTTCTAAACCATCTCATTTATATCAACGGGCTCTTTCTGAGGTTGAGTTGAGAGCCATTAAGAGTAAAAGGTAAAGGGACCCCTGTCCATTAGGTCTAGACGTGACCGACTCTGGGGTTGCAGCACTCATCTCGCTTTATTGGCCGAGGGAGCCGGCGTACAGCTTCCAGGTCATGTGGCCAGCATGACTAAGCCGCTTCTGGTGAAACAGAGCAGCGCACGGAAACGCCGTTTACCTTCCTGCTGGAGTGGTACCTATTTATCTACTTGCACTTTGACGTGCTTTCAAACTGCTAGGTTGAGAGGAGCAGGGACTGAGCAACGGGAGCTCACCCCGTTGCAGGAATTCTGATCGGCAAGTCCTAGGCTCTGGGGTTTAACCCACAGTGCCACCCGTGTCCCATTAAGAGAGCCATTAAGAGAGCAACGGACAAAATCCAACTCTCTCTCTTTCTCTCTCTCTCCCTTTCTGATCTTAGTCTACATCTCCAAAGTATTATTCTGGAACAACTGGTTTTAAAGGGTTCAGGGAGCTTTGTTTTGTTTCAGTTTTTAAAAGAAAATGTCCTCATTGATACCAGGACACCACTGCCCCTCCCGCAAGTTGAAATTTCTTTAGTTACTCCCTTGGAGATTACAGATCTGGTTGAACAGCTGCACTCCATGACTTGATGCTTTGACCTTGTGACCTCCTTGACTTCCTTCAAAAAGAATGCCTTTCAGTATAAAAGACCCAATTCAGCTTTCAGAAAAAACGGCAACTTGTTAATTACAGGCTTTGCTCCACTTTACATTAAGGAAGCACAAATTATTCCCCTTCCATTATCGGCGTCAAGCCTTTTCCCTTTTTTGTTCTTGTAGGTTGTATCAAATTTCTACTTCCCCTTAAAAGAGAAAGTCTTTCGGATTTCAGATGCAAACACACCTGACAATCTATGCATGGAGGTCTCCGTATTCAATAAGTGTCTTTCCCTGTTTTATGTTTGAGCTGAATACCTTGATCTAAGGGAACTTCCTTACAGGAGAAGCCAGAGAGTTTGGTCACAAATCCAGGCCACTTCTGTACTTACAAAAGCATGTTGGTTGTACAGCTGGATGCTGTTTAAAAGGCTGTAAAGAGTACAGCCCATAGCAGTGGTGACCAAACTAGACACAAAGTTACTTGTGTGAATGCAGCAGTTTTTAAAACTTTAAATAGCAGACAGGTAGTGGTGGTGTCAGGACTGGGACTACAGCGTACAGCAGTTTTTAACCACCCTCCCCACACCTTGTGGTCAGAATGAAAACCACCACTCTCATTCTACCATATGTGGTGGACATGTAGGAAAATACAGGTATTCTGGGAGAGTATACATGCAGAACTGCAAAAAATGCTAAAGATCTCTTTCAATAAAAAACCAGAGGCCTACCTCCTGGGAATAACAGATTTGGATATTCCACAAAAGAGGAAGGGTATCTTTTTATATGCGACGGCGGCAGCAAGAGTTTTGATCGCAGCAAAATGGAAGAGTAATGAAATCCCCTCTATACAAGATTGGATCCAAAAGCTGACAGAATATGCCGAATTAGATGGTTTATCAGAAAAAATAAAGAATAAATCAAAACAGGAATTTGTTTCTAAATGGGAGGTTTTCAAAGAATATCTGAAAAATAAATATAGTAGTTTAAATTCTGTTGCAGCATTCGAGGAACTTCAGTAATAGTTGCTAGGTAGATAGAAGAAATTAGATTTATTGAGAATAAGTTTAATTATGAAAAAAAATGTGTATTGGCAATAAGTAATATGAATTTGAAATATGGAATAGACGGGAGGTTGGGTCTTTAGTGTTAAGACCAATAGATGTTTTATTGTTTGCCAAGAAAATTATGTGTCTATGGTTATTTTTGTAATTTGTGTGTAATTTGGTATTTGTGTTTTTTTTGTGTGTTTTTTTACTTGTTGTATAAATAAATTTTCAAAAAAAGAAAAAAAGAGAAAACCACCACTCTCGAAACTGCATTTCATTCCAATAATAAATCTTGCTCTTGGGAGGGGAGAGGGGGAGGGATATTTCTTTGCCTAGACCATGGTGGGGAAAGGGTTAAACCCCACTCCTAGTATGCTGCAGGCCTGATCCTGACTGGCGGGCTCTGCAGCTGCCATTTAAACTTTTTAAAAATTAGGCATGGGTTCACACACTTAATGTCAGGTCCAGTTTGTGGGGAGAAAAACGGGAAGCTGTGCAAGATGGATCTTATGCAAAGGGGTGCACATATGAGGAAACCTAGAGGGTCTTTCGGCCTCACTTAGGTCTGGCATTCCTGTCAGTTTTGTGCTCAGCCACTTGTACTAAATGCTCGCTCGCAACTTTCATCCTAACACAGAGGGCACCAAATTGCTCCACAGTGGAGAGCCTCCCTTCTTCATCTCAAAGTAGTTTGGGGTTAGGTAGGGGTAGCTCACAGGGACGCGGGTGGCGCTGTGGGTTAAACCACAGAGCCTAGGACTTGCCGATCAGAAGGTTGGCGGTTCGAATCCCTGCAACGGAGTGAGCTCCCGTTGCTCAGTCCCTGCTCCTGCCAACCTAGCAGTTCAAAAGCACATCAAAGTACAAGTAGATAAATAGGTACCACTCTGGCAGGAAGGTAAACAGCGTTTCTGTGTGCTGCTCTGGTTCGCCAGAAGTGACTTAGTCCTCCTGGCCACATGACCCAGAAACTGTACACCTGCTCTCTCGGCCAATAAAGCGAGATGAGCGCCGCAACCCCAGAGTCGGCCATGACTGGATCTAATGGTCAGGGGTCCCTTATGTTTACCTAGGGGTAGCTCACAGACCATGACTGATCTGGAGGTGACTGCATTTCACCCTGCTAACCAGTCCATAGGGTGGCTCTGGCTGTCAGCTTGTCCCTCCTCCGCCTCACTGTTGCCCTTGCAAAACTCAGCAGAAGTCGACTCTCTCTGGCATTGTCTCTCTGGCTTATCCCTACTGCTGTGCTCCTTGCTTCTTCCTTCACCAGCACCAATGGGCAACAGCCACCTCTGGTGTCCTAACCCATGACCACATCTCTAAAACTGGTCTAGATTGCTTCCAGTTCCTTCTAGCTTGCTTAGCAACTCTGCCACAGTTCTGGCCCTAGATCTTTACATTCCTTTCAACAGCAATTGCTGTTCTTTCCATCCTGGACCAAGTTTTTGCAAGCAGATGGAACATAATACGGATGTTGGCTTCCACCCCTTGCACTCAGTTTAAGAGACAAAGGTTCAACAAAAAAGGCAGACACACACACACAAAAGAAACAGTGTGGTATGCCCAACATGATGAATGAAACATCCTAGTGTAAGCAAAATCAAACTGTCTTTGAGCTTGTAAATTTGACCCATGTGGAAAAACGATGACATGGAAAGCTGTGGTTGGACTGCAACACCTTCTCATAGCACTGTTGAAATGACTTGGTTAAGAATGTGATTTAATGATGACAGCTCAGTCCCATGAACTGTGCAGATGTTCCCCATTATGTGAGTATAGGGAAATAATAGGAAGCTGCTTTATATCAAGTCAGGTTACAACTCCGTATCGTCTTCACTGGCTGGGACTGCCTCTCCAGGGTTTCTGATAGCAGCATTCTCCAGTCTGACTGAGAGACATCAGGGGCTGAACCTGGGAGTTTTTGCATGCAAAGCGCAAGCTCTTCCATTGAGTCCTTTCCCAACAAGCAGAGGGTGAGGGCAAACCTCTGGCAAGCATTCCCTTCAGCCAGTAACAGCTAGCCCTGGCCCAGATGTTGGTCAGAAGTGTCTTAGATGTCACTCTAACAGGAATCTGCCTTCAATTAAACAGAGAAACTCGGAACTGGACTGTCAGCATGAGGCTCAGTGGTGGGATCCAAACAATTTCACTGTTGCCAAGTACTTTTGGCTGCGCAACACAACTTCCCCCTCCCTTTCCCTTTCCCTAAATCTGATCTGGAGGGCTAGGGGAAAACCCACAACACATTTAGGAGGTATATGGGAGGCACATAGAGAGAGGGAGAGGAAGTTCTGCCACACAGCCCAAAGTACTTGCACTAGCAGAACGACTTCGTTTAAGGTTACCAGATTTTTTTCAAAGAATCCGGGGACACTTTTTTTAAAAAAAAGAGAGAAAATAAAGTTATTTCAAAACAAATATTTTTAAAGAAATGAAGAAGTAATATCTTCTCTTCTGTGGTCTCCTCTCTCATGCGGCCTTCCTCTGGGCCCCAGCCTGATCTCTTGGAACACTATCTGCCATGGAGTAGGCTCGGGTCGGGCCACATGTCCTTGCCCTCCCGGTGCTCTCCTACCTCTCCTCCTCAGGGGCGGCAGCAGCGAGGCAAGGTTGGGGCTCCCCTCTTTTTTTTCCTTCCTCTTTCACTCTCTTCCTTCTCCTTCTCCTGTCCTCCTTCTCCCTGCGTCAGCTCCGGCGTTTTACTGGCCCCAGAGCGCCGCTGGGCAGTCGGCCGGGTGGCTGGGCGCTCTCGCTCCCGGCTCAATTTGGCTCATGGGGGGAGGTCAGCGGTTCCCCCAGTTGACATGCTGGGCATCCCTGGTTCCCCTTCAGCAGCGGCAGTGGTAGCAGCAGTCTCAGCAGCCCAGAGCCAGCCTGGTAGCTCAGTTGGCTCTGGCTGGCTTCAGGAGTTGCTTGCTGCCGTGGCGCCTGCCATTTTGCCTCGCCAGATATCCCCATATGATGTGTCTTGTGCCATTGAACCAATCATGCAACATTCATTCCCTACTAATAAATCTACAACACTTAAAATATAAATCCGGGGACATTAAATGAAATCCGGGGACGGATTTTGTCCGGGGACAGATTTGTAAATCCAGGGACTGTCCCCGGGAAGCGGGGACATCTGGCAACCATAATCTTAGTTTGATACAGCCCACAAAGTCAATAAGCATCGGTTTCAAACAGGGGACCCAGCATTTACTGGGGTGAAAAGAAGCTGAGCAAATATAAATTTACTGCACTGTTATATATCAAGCCAAACAAACAAACAAAAAATTGCTAAGGAAGATATATAACAGATCTGTCAGTTTGGCGATGGCAATGAAACACTCAGACTGGTGGCTGTTATCGCAAGCTTACATCTGCACGTAACCTTGCAAGGAAAAAAAAGTAATTGCAAACTCTGCATCTTGCTTCAACCTCAAGGGGAATATTCAAAATGGTAAGGTGACTCCAGAAGACAAATGCCTTCTACTGAGCAGATTAATTTTGCACAATGGCATGGGAGAGGCTGGATGGGAAGGGTGAATGTGTAAAAGAAAGAACATGAATCTAAGAAATCTCAGGGTGATTATGGACATGAATTAATGCATTCTTTCAAGGTTTGGCAAGGATGTCGAATTTATGCAAATACAGCAGTTGTATAATAGTGTTGACTACCCTCTTTGTCAAGTTATTATTTGATTCGCTCCTCTTAAATTACTGTAACAAATTATGCTGCAGGGAAGCGTCTGGTCCCTTGGGACATTTCACTTATTTAGTAGCCGGGGGAAACTAAAGCAGCCATGGCAAGTCCTGAATGTCAAAGGCATGAGCTACTGCAAGACAAACTATTTATCTGAGATAAGTCTAGATGTCCTTTATTAGGCCCATCTTAAACTTTAATGAGCCTGTGAAGATGGGAACATAGTAACTCCCCTCACCCATTTTCTTCACTGCTCCAGAAGTTATTTTCACAATGAGATCTCACCCTTTAGTCTTTCCAGTGTCCTTTATGGTACAAAATGTTGTTCTTGAACCAACACAAGGGCTGAGAAGAATCGAAACATTGATTTTTTAAGAATCAGCATTTCTTGCTAGAAAGGTGGCCAAGGTGCAGGAGATACATCATATTAATACCGATCATTAAAGGTCTCAGTGACTGACCTCTACTTCTGGTTAAGAGTCTATTTCTGGGTCCAAAGGAGAAACTTTTCACATCTAAAGGCACCAACAGTTCTCTAACTTGGAATGCTCCTAATTATCCCTTGTATAGAAGGAGTCTGCAGTGGAGCCAAAATCAGGAAGCAGGCTAATTTTAACTAGAGATAAAGGCTGGGTGACATTCAACATCAGTCATACTCAAAGTACACCCAGTGAAATAAAAACTTAAATAACTGAAGTCCATTGATTTCAATGGGTCTACTCTTGAGTATGAGCGACAATGGATAATGTCCATTAAATGGAAACCATTCAACGTATTTACATGTCACAGATGGAACCAGAAAACAGTTTGGAGGGGGAAGATTTTCAGGTATATTAACATTACCTTGCCTTATGGTCAAATTCACGGTACCAAAAAAGCCCTGCAGGTCTGGCAAGAATCATGGTATTTTCTTCCTAAGTGGGAAGCTTTAACATTGCTGAGTAACATTGCTCTATTCACCTTAGAGCCCTAGAGCAACTAGCGAGTGTGAAGATCTCTTATCTTTCCTGCAAATCCTTGGCTTTGCCTTTTACGCTTTTCCTTCCCTTCTGGAGATTAAATAACACAATCCGGTATAAGAATAAATATCCATCACTCCTGAGCCCTTGGGAAGGTCTGACTTAGCAGAAAGTTTCCCATACAAGGTTGCCAAATTATGACTTTAAATTTTTATTAGTATTAGGGCTTTTAAAAAATAAAATAAAAAAGACACGTTTGATTTGATTTGACTCTTGGTTATTTTCCTTTACAGCTTTTCATAACAGAGAACCCATGCCACCCTAGGACTCATGTTCCATTAACACTGATGCTTATTTAAAAAGTCAACGTTATTTAACAACCAGAACCTCCAAAGCAAAACAGCTAACTGAATTAATCAGCATGTTTATTTGCTTAGGAAGAAGCAGGCTTCTCCCACCTTCCTGCTCCCTGCCACCCAACCATTGGTATTAAACTGGGATAGCAATCTTGCTGATTAGTGGGCTGCAAACTGTCACAGCGCGCATCTGGTATACTTGTTATCTTTCCATAGAAATACCACCAGGCTGCACAAATGGCATTGCCAGTGGATTTTGGCTTCACTACATTCCCGCCCACTTTAATAGGGTATGACTGCATATCTCCACCAGCCACTTTCATAGCTAAGAATAATCCTTCATCAGGCTTATTAACTATGTGTCAGCGACAGGCTGGAAGGCAAAGAGTCGTGGGCGCTGTGGGCTAAGTCTCACAGAGGACTAAGACCCAGGTCAGTGGAAGGGAAAAGTTGGGAGGTGAAGGTAGCAGGACAGGGCTGAATGTCAATGGTCAATGTGAGTTCATACTTTGGCAGAGGGGAGCCAGAAACTGCTTCAGCCCCTCTTCAGCTGGCTCTCCTCCTCCACTGACACCCAGATCATGAAGAGCTTTGCACATTGCCCAGAAGAGGACCCAGGACCAGATTTAGGTCTGATGAGGCCCTAAGCTACTGAAGGTAATGGGGCCCTTTATATGCCCAGCTGTTCTTTGTCAACAACAAATTGTCGCTGTTTTTTTTGTGTTGAATATATGCTATATGGTAATTTATGGACCTAATAGGTATCTAAAGCCATTTGCCCATAACAAAATATGTACCGTATTTTTTGTTCTATAAGACTCACTTTTTCCCTCCTAAAAGGTAAGGGGAAATGCGTGTGCGTCTTATGGAGCGAATGCAGGCTGCACAGCTATCCCAGAAGCCAGAACAGCAAGAGGGATTGCTGCTTTCACTGCGCAGCGATCCCTCTTGCTGTTCTGGCTTCTGAGATTCAGAATTTTTTTCTTCTTGTTTTCCTCCTCCAAAAACTAGGTGCGTCTTGTGGTCTGGTGCGTCTTATAGAGCAAAAAATACGGTATTTTATCAAAGTAATTGTTTGATATACAATTAATACAGGTTTTTTTCCTTTATTTTTTGGGGGGGCCCTCAAGAGGGTGGGGCCCTAAGCTATAGCTTGTTTGGCTTATACATAAATCCGGGGCAGATTTGAGGGTAAACCATACACAGCACGGGTCTGTCCTTGTGGCTCATTGGAAGTTGAAACTGCTTCACATGTACTATTACGTTGTCGTCTTTATGAGGATATACGTTTGACTTTTATTACACCTGTTTTGCAAAAGTCCAGGAAAGAATCGGAATACCATAGTTTAAAACTACTGCTAGAGGACAAGAATCCCAAGACTACATTAAATGTAGCTAAATTCTGTGCGTCTGCAATCAATCGCAGGAAGCAAGTGGTATCCCATAATGTTCAAACCCCTAAATGTTAATTACAAGGGACACGCTAACAATTAATTTTAATTTTTATATTTAAAGCCTTGTTATATTCATATTGTCCCTTGTATTTCTGATATTTTTTATGATCTGTGATATTGTGTGTGTTGACGCTGGTCTGTGACCGTATTAATAAATTCATTCATTCATACATAAATCCGGCACTGGGGGGATCCCTCTCCCTCGACAGAGTCTACGGCTGCTTGGGAGGAGTCCAGAAGGAGAGGGCTAGAGATGGACACAGAGACCAAACGCCAGCTCCAGCAACACCTTCAACTAGGGCAAACTAGCCTAGATGAACTCCGTTGTGTTTTTACTACAGTGGTACCTCGGGTTAAGTACTTAATTCATTTCGGAAGTCTGTTCTTAACCTGAAACTGTACTTAACCTGAAGCACCACTTTAGCTAATGGGGCTTCCTCCTGCTGCTGCTGTGCCACCACTGCACGATTTCTGTTCTCAACCTGAAACAAAATTCTTAACCCGAGGTAATATTTCTGGGTGAGCGGAGTCTGTAACCTGAAGCGTATGTAACCTGAGGTACCACTGTATTGTGAACAAAAGCCGATTGCCATTCATGTCATCTTCGCCTGACCTGTGGATGAACCTGCATTCCTGACAGTCCCTGAATGCTAATGAAAGGCAAAATCTGGGATTCCCTCCGAACTCGTGCCAAAGTATTGCAGTCATTTTGCAGCTCCCCAAAACAGAAATTGATCCATCAAACTAGGGTTTGTAGTTAACACCCCAAAACCCAACAGTGTCCAAATCATTTCAAACCAGTGCCAAAGTTCGGCAACAGTTTTGCAGCGAAAACTCCACAATTTTCAGCCCCCCCAACTGAGTAATTTGAACTGAAACTGAAGGTCATAGGTATCACCCCCAAACGCAACCTTGTCTGATTCACTCCAAGCTGTTGCCAAGGTTAGCCAATAGTCCAATAGCCTGTTTTTCAGCAAATACCCTAAGTCTGCAGAGCCCCACCAAACTGAGTAATTGATACTCGGACTTGAGGGTCATCGGTATCAAGCCAAAGCCCAACATTGTCCGATTCACTCTCAACTGGTATCTGCCAAGTATTCCTGGTGAGTGGACAAGTGAGGTTCAGTCTGCCTCTTCCCGTCCCTGGCAGGTAAATCTAAAGCAAAGCATTGGGGTGGAATTCAAGGTAGTGCTAACTGTGGAATGTATGAGTAAAGCAAAGGTAAAGGGACCCCTGACCGTTAGGTCCAGTCGTGGTCGACTCTGGGGTTGCGGTGCTCATCTCACTTTACTGGCCAAGGGAGCCGGCATATAGCTTCCAGGTCATGTGGCCAGCATGACTAAGCCGCTTCTGGCGAACCAGAGCAGCGCAGGGAAACACCGTTTACCTTCCCGCCAGAGCAGTACCTATTTATCTACTTGCACTTTGACGCGCTTTTGAACTGCTAGGTTGGCAGGAGCAGGGACTGAGCAACGGGAGCTCACCCCATTGCGGGGATTTGAACCGCCGACCTTCTGATCAGCAAGCCCTAGGCTCTGTGGTTTAACCCACAGCGCCACCCGAGCGAGGCTTTTTCCTCACGCAACATGCCTTTCCCCCCTCTCCTCCCCTTATTTGCTAAGCCATTTCAAGGGAGCAGCAACTGCTCTGCATTTATTCTGAAATATTTGCCTGTTGCCACACAATTCTCAAACAAAAATAAAATCAAATATAAAACCTCACATCTTGTACCAGCTGAAATATCAATTTTCAGAAATAATAATCTAAATTTGCTTATGCTATTTAAAGGACGGCATTCCAGATATTATTACTTAAACTAGAGGCTGCCACAAATGCCCCAGCCTCTAATCTTCCAACTGACTAAGCAAAAATGAAACCCCTTCTACCCTCAGAAACGCAAAGGCTATGGAACATCTTGATTGCTTCTTAAACCCTTTCCAAATACATATCCAGAACAGAGATAAAAACTGAAGTTTGGAAAAGCAGAGAGTAAGATTAATGGCTTGATTTAGACTTAGAATCGATCAGGAAAGGAGATCTTTGTGTTCGTGTGAACAATGTAAATCTGCTAAACTCCCCGCAGAAGCTGCAGTCAAAGTAGTAAACAAGATGTTGAGGTGGAGGAGAACTGAATGGAAAATGATATTGAAAAAGCTCCTATGTAATATAAATCAATAGTACATGCACAGCTGGGTACTATATTCAGTTCTGATGATCTATTACAGAGCAGATGTAAAAGAAATAGAGGGGATTTGGAGATGAGATGGAAGACAGCAGTGGCTGCAGGCCTAGAAATGACTTGAAGTTGAAGGCGCAGAAGGAATGGAATAGATCTGTTAGAGAGAGGAAATGAGTGGAAGGACGCAATCAAAGGACGGAAGCAAAGACCTGGACGGGGGGGTATGTTTGGCTCAGCCTTTTAAGCTGCTCCTTTATGGAAACTTTAGTAACTTTCTGCAATATATAACTTTCCAGTGGGACTCACAACGCAAATGGACAGTAGCGGAGAAGAATTTCCGAAGATTAAAAACGGATCTTGAAGATATCTCATTACCTGAGGCATGCAGGAAAACAGTGGGGAGCCAAACTAAACTTTTAAGGAAGATAGCTCCTCTGATACTAAGTTAGCAAATTACGGCCCATATTAGTCACAGATGTGAATTAAAGAGATAGTCTGAAATGTAAAAATCCCCTTTAAACTGGAGAACATTATTAACAGTTCTTAGTGTATAGTCAAAGAAAGTTAAAGCCTGGGAAAGCTTTTCTTACAGGAGAGACCCAATAAATCCAGACTGATATTCTTAATACTGTTTAATATAAGCCACAGCCTTTAGGAAATATAATGCAAAACAGAACTAAAATAATGCTGTACATAGATGGCTACCTCTTAGATTTAGAGCATTTTTGCATTACTTCTGAAAGGTGCCCCTGTCCCAGATTGCTCACTATTCAAAATACTAGGGGGAGTGAAATTAAGATGCCAATTCCCTTTATTGGGATTCTGCCCTGTTATACTGCATCAATGAAAGCATGGCATGAACACAGTGAGTGGCATTCAACTAAGTTTTATTCAAAGTAGACCCACTAAAATGGATGAAAATTGCTCCATTAGAGCCGTTGATTTTAGTGCGCCCATTCTGAGCAAAGCACAGTTGAGTAACACCCAGTCTCTTAAGAGCGCAACACTTTCTTGTAAAAATATACTGACAGGATTCCTTGAGTAAAAACATGGGCGGCCAGGAAAATAAGGAGAAGTGTGGAGGCACACTGCCGTTTAGCAGACGTCAGATCTTTGAACACTTTTGTAGGACTGCTCAAGGGAGGCAGCAAAGCATCTTTAACCAGAACCCATCCTTCTCAAAGTGAAGACAGGGATAGTGAAGACAAAGTACTAAGACAGGGATAGCCGACGTGGTGTCATGTAGATATGGGCCACAACTCCAATTGTAGACCCAGTCGGTTTAGCGAATTGTCAGGGATGATGGGAGTTGTAGTCCAATAACATCTGGCAGGCACCATGCTGGCTGTCCGAGTACTAAGAGAAAGGCACCGGTTACATAGAATCATTGAACTGTAGAACTGCCAGGGAAGCCAAGAGTCATTTAGTTCAACCCCCTGCAATGCAGGAATCACAACTCAAGCATCCATGACAGGTGCCCATCAAACAGAATAATAGAATCAAAGATTTGTAGAGTTGGAAGGGACAACAAGGACCATATAGGCCAACCCCCTGCAACAACAACAATAATAATTTATTTATACCCCACCCATCTGGCTGGGTCCCTCCAGCCACTCTGGGCGGCTTCCAACAAAATACTAAAATACAATAACCTATTAAACATTAAAAGCTTCCCTAAACAGGGCTGCCTTTAGATGTCTTCTAAAAGTTTGGTAGTTATTTTTCTCTTTGACATCTGGTGGGAGGGCGTTCCACAGGGCGGGTGCCACTACCAAGAAGGCCCTCTGCCTGGTTCCCTATAACTTGGCTTCTCGCAGCGAGGGAACCGCCAGAAGGCCCTCAGCGCTGGACCTCAGTGTCCGGGCAGAACGATGGAGGTGGAGATGCTCCTTCAGGTATACTGGACCGAGGCCATTTAGGGCTTTAAATACAGGAATCTTTTGCCCAGCATGGGGCTCAAACCCATGTCTCTGAGATTAAGAGTCTCATGCTTCACTGACTGAGTCAGGTTTATTAAGGATAGTTATCGTTTTCCACTACCAATAGTCCCAAAGTGATTTACAACCGGAAGAAAAACACCACAATGAAAATACATATTAAAACCACAACCAGAATAAAAACATCCAACCCCAAATGCCTGGGAGAAGGAAAAGGTATTTTCTTGGTTCCAAAATGATGACCAAGTTGGTGCCAGGCGTCCCTGAGGAGAGGGTTGTGACACGTCAAATGGAAGTATTTCTTTTTCCCTGACTCAGACAAACCATGGTTTGCTCATCAAGTGGCCAGAATTTCAAAGCACAGTGGTACCTCGCAAGACGAAATTAATTCGTTCTGCGAGTTTTTCGTTCTAAGAGTTTTTTTGTCTTGCGAAGCACGGATTCCTTGGGTATTAACGGTTTTAAGAAAAAGGAAACAAACTCGCAAGACATTTTCGTCTTACGAAGCAAGCCCATAGGGAAATTTGTCTTGTGAAGCAACTCAAAAAACGAAAAACTCTTTCGTCTTGAGAGTTTTTGTCTTACGAGGCATTCGTCTTGCGAGGTACCACTGCATGTGATACAGTCTAAGAGAAAACATTACCGCTGCGGTCACTTCTGTGTCGTCACAAGCAAAGGCTCCTGAAGGAAGCAGGTCCCTTTTAAGGTGGGGACCTCATTCATCACGGGACGCCACTGGCTACCTAGAGGAAACTGGAAACCTACTCAACGTTCCCTCAGAGATTGCTAGCTGTTAAGCAGCATTCAAGTAAGGCTTCTCTGGTTTCCAGGCCCACTGGGAGCTGTCCGTGGTGCTGACCACATCCTTACTTGCCCTTTTCCAAGACTTGACCTCCACTTGTTACCTTGTTTGTGGAACCTGCCCCTTGCTAGCCATCCTGGAACCTGAACTCACCATCCGTATTCATGTTTGTGGACCTGTCTTCCTGGAATTTGACCTGGGCTCGGCCGAACTCTGCTCCCCAGGCCCTGCCTTGCCACAGTGAGCTCAGGAAGCCAGTAGCAGGGATGGGGAGGGAGGAGAACAACTGGCTGCTGACTTGCTCTCCGCATGACCATGAATATGGAGTTAACTACGCAGGAAATTTACAGATACTTGGAGGATGTAGTGTGGAGCTGTCACTGCTTAGAGGACACACACATCAATGTGGTGTGTGTCACTGTGATCTCTGGTCAAATCTGATTTTCACGGTTCTGTAGCTCTCTAGGGAGTATGCAGGGAAAGGTGAAGCAACCCCACAGGTGTGAAAGTCGCAGGTACTACCCAACAGGTGTTTGGTGATGAGTAACACACACTGTGCCTAGGGCATCTTTGGTTCTGATTTTGCAAATCTGAGAAGGAACGGAGTGGTTGTGTAACCTTCTAAAAATAAAGGAGCAGAGTTTTGATTAGGAACGCAACTCTTCTTCTTCTTAATTAAATTTCTATACTGCCCTTCACCTGAAGATCACAGGTTTACTACACCCCCCCCCATAATCAAGAGAAATTCTAACAATTGTCCTCACTTCCAATGTTCTTTAGTCACAGAGCAGAGTTACAGCACAATCCTGTGCTCAGATGTTTGTCCTATTTATTCCCAGGTAAGTGTGTAAAGGATTGCAACCTTAGTGTATTGGGAGAAGGAAACCAGAAACCAAGTTCTTTTCACTCACCTCTGAAGCCACAAACGGCTGCACTGCTGAACTTTTCACAGCACAATTCTGTCATTGCTAGCTATGGTTTTTTTCCATTGTAAATTCTGTCTCAGGCTCTGCTAAGACCTGCTATAACTCTTGTGGAACAAGCTCCCTCTATGTCATATTCTTCTTCGGCAGATCATGACTCTTGCTGACATGTTCATTGAGAGAGACTTTACTCTTCCTCCCCCCCCCCCTCCTTCCAAATTGGCTGGCTAAATTATTAACACAGCTATAAAGATGGCACTAAATCATCAGAAGAAGGGCAGTACGACAAAATTGCAGAATAATCTCTCATTTCGTTGCCAGATGTCTGTTTGATGCAGATTTTGCTAAACAGTGCGACAATAGCAGAAAACCCGCCTGCGGAAGCAGTGTGCCTGTGTGTGCTTATACATGTACGTATATACAAGAGAGTGAGAGTATGTAAATCTAAAACAGAAGTTACCTGGGTAAGGAGGCATATTGTCTTTCTCTTCCCTCAAACTGGAGATGGTGTGAAGTCCCATCTGGAGTTTTTCCAGGCACCTGTGGAGAACAGCATAATGAGAGATGACGATCAATTATTCAACCCAGTTACTGACAATGTTTCTCAAAATGATAATCAGAGAACAAATGAGGCGCCAGCATGCCAAAATCAACAAAGAAAAAGCGCTGAGGCTCAAGGGGAACCCACATTAATCTTACCACTATTATTAACACTAAATATATACATAGAACAAAAGAGTGCTTGTTTTGCCATTCTTTTTGCAGTCCAGAAGAGATGCCGTCAATTTGTACATAACATGGGGCAACAGAAAAAGAGGTTCTGTATCCTACAGTCCATAAAAAAATAAGAAAAAGAATCAAGAATAATATTGGATAATAATAATAATAATAATAATAATAATAATAATAATAATAATAATAATAATTTATTATTTATACCCCGCCCATCTGGCTGGGCCTCCCCAGCCACTCTGGGCGGCTTCCATAGAAACCAAAAATACAGTAAAATATCACACGTTAAAAACTTCTCTGAACAGGGCTGCCTTAAGATGTCTTCTGAATGTCAGGCAGTTGTTTATCACTTTGACATCTGCTGGGAGGACGTTCCACAGGGCAGGCGCCACTACCGAGAAGGCCCTCTGCCTGGTTCCCTGTAGCTTTGCTTCTCGCAATGAGGGAACCGCCAGAAGGCCCTCGGTGCTGGACCTCAGCGTCCGGGCAGAATGACGGGGGTGGAGACGCTCCTTCAGGTATACTGGACCAAGGCCGTTTAGGGCTTTAAAGGTCAGCACCAACACTTTGAATTGTGCTCGGAAACGTACTGGGAGCCAATGTAGGTCTTTCAAGACCGGTGTTATATGGTCTCGGCAGCCGCCCCCAGTCACCAGTCTAGCTGCCACATTCTGGATTAGTTGTAGTTTCCGAGTCACCTTCAAAGGTAGCCCCATGTAGAGTGCGTTGCAGTAGTCCAAGCGGGAGATAACCAGAGCATGCACCACTCTGGCGAGACAGTCAGCGGGCAGATAGGGTCTCAGCCTACGTACCAGATGGAGCTGGTAAACAGCTGCCCTGGACACAGATTTGACCTGTGCCTCCATGGACAGCTGTGAGTCCAAAATGACTCCCAGGCTGCGCACCTGGTCCTTCAGGGGCACAGTTACCCCATTCAGGACCAGGAAATCCCCCACACCTGCCCGCCTCCTGTCCCCCAAAAACAGTACTTCTGTTTTTCTTCACTTCACTTCTGAAGTGAAAGCAGCCATTGTTCATTCTGGACCATCTTAGGACTTGGGCCCAAGATAGCTACTGTATTTTTCGCTCTATAAGATGCACCCAACCATAAGACGCACCTAGTTTTAGAGGAGGAGAACAAGAAAAAAATATTCTCTCCCTCTCTGCGCAGAGCCCCTTCAGCGAAACGGCAGGAGGAACGGAGCCCCTTCCATTTCTCCTCGGCTTCGCTGAAGGGGCACTGCGCAGAGAGGGAAAGCTGCACTGTGCCTCTCCAGCGAAGCGAAGCCAGGAGAGCAAGAGGGATTGGTGCACACCAACCTCTCTTGTTCTCCTGGCTTCAGCGAAAGCAATGTGAAGCCTCCAGAGCACAACGGGAGCTCCCGCTGCACTCCAGAGACTTCACGTTGCTTTTGCTGAAGCCATGGAGCCTGCATTCGCTCCATAAGATGCACACACATTTTCCCTTACTTTTTAGGAAGGGGAAAGTGCGTCTTATAGAGTGAAAAATACGGTATATCTGAACTGCGATGCATGCCATCAATAGGGTGCACAAGTCTCCCCAACTCAGTTCTCCAATTTACAAATGGGAATATTGTTAGGGTGACAACATAAATTAGTGTTAAAATATTTTGCACCCCCAAAGTATACTGGGAAGGAATAATCATTAACTGAAATAGCTCAGAACCCACATCTGTGTTCACTTTCCACCTCCTTATCGCTCCCATTTTTTTGCAAGGCAGCAGCAGCCTCCAGCTACAACTATAGTTTGTCAACTCAGACGCAATGAAAACCATATGTTAGCACACACCATGGTTTGAAAACCTTTTTGTAGCCATCCTTTCTGATTCTGGTTTGCTGGCTGATCTCAAAGCATGACCTGTCAATTCTCAACTGTGGGTGGACATGCTATCTACACTGAGCCAATTGCCTTATTAATGTGAATAAAATATGGGCTCCTGATCACTACCTCCCTCCCCACCCCTCGCCAGGGCCACAACGACACAAGCTTTTGCTTCCATTTTAAGTTAATGGCAGTTACTTGGTATGGCTGAACCCAGAAGTTATTTATTTATTGACATATTAATAGTCTACCTTCCCCTGCAAAGATCTCAGGACAAAGAACAGTGAAATTACACTTCGAAACGCCAATCTGCAACACGTTAAGTGCAGAATAAAATTCACATTTCAATCAATCATCAAAATGCAAATGCCTACAAATTCTAGCTGAACATTAAAACTTTCCAAAGGCTGGAGTGATTTAGTCATGCTTTCTCCTGGCATGTAAATGGGAAAGAAAGAGCGAGAGTTGACGGAGAAGACCCTCTCAGATCACTGCATGATGTTTGACACCTGATGGCAGAATGCAAGTCTGAGCCTCCCTAGCTGATCTTAACACACCCCGGCAGGACTATATTTAGAGAGGCATTCAAGTTTTTAAAGTCCCAGGTCATTCGGGACTTGATAAGTCATGGCCAATACATTGAGTCAACCTCAAGGGCAGTCCTCCACAGAGCACGTTTCCTACATTTATAACTTGCCATGGAACTCTTGGCGGAATGCATGTGATTCCCAGGTAACCACCCCATTTGAAATTATGGCATACAATATTGGTTTGGCTCCTTACACCTGCTTTTGCCAACCTGGTGCTCTCTAGAAGTTGTTGAATTTTGACTCCATCAGCCCCAGCGGCTTGGCCAAGGCTGATGGGAGTTGTAGCCAATAAATAAATAAATAAATATGGAGGGTACCAGGTTGGAGGAAAGCTGTTA
Source organism: Podarcis melisellensis (assembly GCF_964234715.1). NCBI lineage: Eukaryota > Metazoa > Chordata > Lepidosauria > Squamata > Lacertidae > Podarcis > Podarcis melisellensis. Next base: position 126,983,171 of record NC_138528.1, on the reverse strand, counting down.
ATAAAAATGAAAGATGATTTCAAGCATTGACATAAGGATAAACCATGGTTAATTTAAAAGATAGGTGAAGTATGAGCAGAGGCTTATGCATGTAACACTAAACCATAGTTTGCCATTACGACTGGACGAGATCAATGTCTGCTGATGACTCAAAGTATTAAGAGCTTCTTCAAATGTACTTGTAATTCTCTAGCAAACGCAGGAGCTGCTGTGGCTGGATTCCCTCTTTCTTACATTAGCATGTGTTCCCATCCTGCTACCGCTTGAATCAGCACTTATATAAAGCAATGTACTAAGAGGGCATTTGAAATATTTTTTCTATTACTTCCACTCTTTGCTCCAGCGCAGATTAACGGAAGAGAAAGGGGACAGGATTTAATGTCTTTTTGAAACATTATTAACAATTTATGTAAATTTATTTTTATATTGTGTTCATTTTGTCTCTGCATATATTGCATAATGCGCACACAATCTAAAATTAACATGTTCTTCAGGATTCTACGATTCTACAGCTTAAACCGCACTTCTTCCAGTCCTGCAATTTATGCATAGCATGTCAAGTTTTGCTGAAGACGAGCTGCTGTGACAGAAAGGCTGTGTGAAACAAACTGCACAAAGGTTTGTTCCTCTGTACAGTGGTACCTCGGGTTAAGTACTTAATTCGTTCCAGAGGTCTGTTCTTAACCTGAAACTGTTCTTAACCTGAAGCACCACTTTAGCTAATAGAGCCTCCCGCTGCCGCCGGAGCCCGATTTCTGCTCTCATCCTGAAGCAAAGTTCTTAAACCGAGGTTATTTCTGGGTTAGCGGAGTCTGTAACCTGAAGTGTATGTAACCTGAAGCGTATGTAACCCGAGGTACCACTGTATGCAAATGTTTTGTGCATAAACTCTCCGGGCACGTTTCCCTGGACAACACCCCAACTTGACCAATATTATTATATTAAAGCAGTGCTTCCCAAACTTTGGGTCAAACCTGTGGGGAAGAAACAACAGCCCTAAGACACCAGAGCTGTCCTGTTTCTCAGAGCGTGCTTATGCGTTCACAAATGACGTTCATTCACAACGGTGAAATGATTATGAGCAAAGTACATTGTGATTTGGCTCACAAACCAGAACCTGACATGTGGTGTATAGCACGTATCAAACTCTGCTTGACAGCTGACATCATGTGACATCACAGGAAGTCCCACCCATAATGGTTGTATCACTATGATACCACAGGAAGTCCGTCCCCTGTCAAAAGAGTTTGATGTGAGGTATACATCTAATATTACTCCCTGCTGTTCCTGCCCTGGGCCGTTTTCATTTTGAAAAAAAATATTGGCCTGTGAAAACTTGTTGGCTTGGTCTAACCTCTGCTTTAATTTTCTACCACTCTCCAGAACACTACTGTGGAAAATTTAGAAGGGTATCCTGCAGCCTCCCTGCCCTGCCTGAAGAATAGCTGCTTGAGGATAGTTGTGTTATGCTGAAGCTTGTATTTTGCCTTTGTGATAAAAATTACTGTAACTGTAACATCTTTTAAAATATATATAATTATTTGTTATTATTTTTCATAGGTTTCGGAAACATGTGTTTAGCCATATATAGAAGAAAAGCAAGATGGTGCAAAATTCAAATCAAAACTACCAAGAACAGTACCAAAAGAGACATCCAATTCTGAACCATGAAGAAGTCACTTCCAGCACAGAAATAAAAACAAAAGCTTCAGAAAAAAATGAAGTTTCGTAACAACCATAAATTGGGTGCATACCTGAGGGACTTCCCTTTTGTTTCTGAAACATTTGGATAGGTAACATATGTGTCTCTGTGTTTATTTCCTGTAGCTAAACACAGTTTACAGGAAAGTATTTCTATTAAAGCTTTCTGCCATACCCTCTTGTGCCATAACATCAGAGAAGCTGCTTTAAGAACCTTCTGAAATGTGGCTACTGTCATCTGTGCTACTACGAATAGATAGCTAATCGAAGCTTTTATCTGTCAGCTCAATATTGTCACTCATGAACAAGTATAGCAAAGCAAATCCAGGAGTCTTCTTAAACAGATCGGTGGGTGATTTTGATTATTTCTCCAAATATATGATCCCAGAACACTGACAACTTGGGGCACATCCACCAGATATGTTTATAGCTACCTCTATCCCATCATCTCCATTCTGAAGGAAATCAGCCCTGAGTGCTCACTGGAAGGACAGATCCTGAAGCTTTGGCTCCAATTCTTTGGCCACCTCATGAGAAGAGAAGACTCCCTGGAAAAGACCCTGATGTTGGGATAGATGGAGGGCGCAAGGAGAAGGGGATGCCAGAGGACGAGATGGTTGGACAGTGTTCTCGAAGCTACAAACATGAGTCTGACCAAACTGCGGGAGGCAGTGGAAGACAGGAGTTCCTGGCGTGCTCTGGTCCAGGGTGACACGAAGAGTCGGACACAACTAAATGACTAAACAACAACAAACAACAACATCCCATCATCAGGTTACCTGAACATCCCTATGAATACACAATAATTTTACTGGAGTTAAGGTACCATTTTTGCATTGTTTTCAACATTAATTCTAAAATACTAGTAGAGGTGGATTTGTATGAAAGCATTTCCCATATTTTCACCCATGTCTTTCAGCTTTGTTTGCCACATATCACACCACAGAGGTTGTGCCGCAGTGTAGAAATGTCACAGTCAAAACAGATGATGTTGCTTAAAAGTAGGATTGCCTAACTTTATTGTAAAACTTTGGCTGACTCTGCAGGGAAATAAGTGGTGTGTCTTGATACTAATGTTTCCCTTTTGCCTTTTCCACACCTGAAAGTATGCCTGTATGATAGTGTGTTGGTGAGTTAAACTAGATTTAATATACTTTTTTCACATATGGACGGGCTAGGAGCTGGAAATAAAGTCAGCTGGACCCACTGACCTTCCTGCCTGTCCCCGATAAAGGATAACAAATGTCTCATCTGGTATGCCTCATAATAATTTACAGTAATTGCAATATCTGAAGGAAATCTTTTTGGGAAATGAAACAATAGGAGGAGTCTCTGTCGCGAATTCGCCGCGGCGCTTTAGAGTTCCAGGTTCTTCAGTGCAGTATATTTATGGTAAGCTATATATACAAATACAGTGGTACCTCGGGTTAAGTACTTAATTCGTTCCGGAGGTCCATTCTTAATCTGAAACTGTTCTTAACCTGAAGCACTACTTTAGCTAATGGGGCCTCCTGCTGCCGCAATGCTGCTGGAGCATGATTTCTGTTCTCATCCTGAAGCAAAGTTCTTAACCCGAGGTACTATTTCTGGGTTAGCGGAGTGTGCAACATGAAGCGTATGTAACCTGAAGCGTATGTAACCCGAGGTACCACTGTATCTACAGGCTATAATGCACAAGCAGTTCATACAGTCAAACAGAGTACCTGGCTGCACCTTAAGGCAAACAGGAAGACCTCTAACTCTCTCTCTCTGACCACACTCCTCTACACCACCCACTTACTGCTGGACAAGGTTTCTCTTTTAAACCGATGACAGCCAATCAACTGACAGCACATTACTACTGCGTCATTCTGACCCAGCACTTCCCCAGAAAGTATTGCAGGCTGATTACATCAGCCAGTTGCATCAGCTAGCAAACCTCAAGCCTGCAGACTTAGTATCTCACACAGCATTCTGTGAATCCCGACAGTCTCTGCTGGCCAAATTCCCAAAGTACTGAGATGGAAGGCCGAGGCTCCGCTGCTTACCACACAAGTCCAGGACAACAATGATCAGGGAGGGGAGCATCTTTTCTCCTTGTAGAACAGCCTTTCTCAACCTGTGGGTCCCCAGATGTTGTTGAACTACAACTCCCATCGCCCCTAGCTAGCAAGGCCAGAGCTCAGGGATGATGGGAGTTGTAGTCCAACAACATCTGGGGACCCACAGTTTGAGAACCGCAGTTGTAGAACCTGCAAGGAAGTTCTGTCAAGGTACATTTCCATATGTGAGGCTGCAAAGAGCCCAGGAAATAAGAGGTGTAAGAGAAGAAACTTGGGACCTCCTTCCTCAGAAGTCTCCGAGACAAAAATGCATCAGGATTAGGGGTAACAGAGTTATCAAACCTTTGCTCCGATTCAGTCAGTCTTGTTATCCAAGCCACATTCCATCCATTCATTTAATTCCTTGCATTTCACAATTCCCAGCAGCCATGGCTGTTGCTTTGGAGATATGCAACCAAGAACCTGCATTTCAGGACCTTGTGATGTTCCATCTTTGAATTTATGGTCATGTCATGGAACGATGACACCAGAAGGCATGACAATAGGAGTTTATTAAGAAATCTGATTGCATTCTACAGGGTTTGGACAAGCGCGATGGAGTTACTATGGAGTTATTCTTTCACTATAAAAAGTAATCGTGCTTGCTTATTGTATTCATGGCACGCTCCACACATCCAAAGCTCTCCATGGAGTGTTTAGGAGTCCTTTATCGCTTTGATGATCAAGGTGTACTCCACCATGAGATGACACTATTTTTATACCATTATTTATTATCCATCATTTTGAGAAGAAGATCAAGGTGGCTTACATTATACCTTCACAACAGCCTGTGACATAGGTTAGAATAATAGAGTTGTGAGGGACTCTGTGGATCATCTAGTCTGGGGGTCTGAAAACTTTTTCAGCAGGGGGCCGGTCCACTGTCCCTCAGACCTTGTGGGGGGCCAGACTACTTTTTTGGGGGGGAGAAATGAATGAATTCCTATGCCCCACAAATAACCCAGAGATGCATTTTAAACAAAAGCACACATTCTACTCATTTAAAAACACCAGGCAGGCCCCACAAATAACCCAGAGATGCATTTAAAATAAAAGGACACATTCTATTCATGTAAAAACACGCTGATTCATGGACAGTCCGCGGGCCGCATTTAGAAGGCGATTGGGCCGGATCCGGCCCGTGGCCCTTAGTTTGCCTACCCATGATCTAGTTCAACCTCCTTGCAATGCTGGCATATGCAGCTGTCACTTCCGGGGATCGAACTTGCAACCTTGGTGCTTATCAGCACCACGGTCTAACCAACTAAGCTGTCTGAGCTAGATTGTGACTGGGCCAAGCCATTCAGTGAGCTGATTAGACAAATGGCTTAGCAGACATTTAAACCCAGGTCTCACAAAGTGACATCTGGCACAATAGCCACTGTACCAGAAAGTAGCCTTTTAGTTTTTTCAGATGTAGAGTCCATCCTTCACCCCAACCTGCTACTTGTTACCTAGTTTTCAGTTGTTATTATAGAAGCCCAACTTTCTGCTGCCTTCTCCCTTCCCTTTCTCCTTCATTTCCCACCATCTTCCCACTGTTTCCCATATTCTTTAAAAACCCACTAAGGGACTTAAAGGGACTTAAAAGAAAAGGAATAGTTGTGCTCCTGGTGTGACCCAACCCAAGGTTGTCTCACAGCACAGCTTTGGGTCCCCAACCCTCTAGCTTATTGTATTGTAATAATAATAATAATAATAATAATAATAATAATAATAATAATAATAATAATAATAATTTATTTATACCCTGCCCATCTGGCTGGGTTTCCTCAGCCACTCTGGGCGGCTTCCAACAGAACACTAAAATACAATAACCTATTAAGCATTAACTGGAGGAGACTCTTGAGAGTCCCATGGACTGCAAGAAGATCAAACCTATCCATTCTTAAGGAAATCAGCCCTGAGTGCTCACTAGAAGGACAGATCGTGAAGTTGAGGCTCCAATATTTGGACACCTCATGAGAAGAAAAGACTCCTTGGAATAGACCCTGATGTTGGGAAAGATGGAGGGCACAAGGAGAAGGGGACAACAGAGGACAAGATGGTTGGACACTGTTCTCAAAGCTACCAGCATGACTTTGACCAAACTGCGGGAGGCAGTGGAAGACAGAAATGCCTGGTGTGCTCTGGTCCATGGGGTCACGAAGAGTCGGACACAACTAAACAACAACAACAGCAATTCAGCATTAAAAGCTTCTCTAAACAGGGCTGCCTTCAGATGTCTTCTAAAAGTTTGGTAGTTATTTTTCTCTTTGTCATCTGGTGAGAGGGCGTTCCACAGGATGGGTGCCACTACCCAGAAGACCCACTGTCTGGTTCCCTGTAACTTGGCTTCTTGCAGCGAGGGAACCGCCAGAAGGCCCTCGGTGCTGGACCTCAGTGTCCCGGCTGAACGATGGGCGGTGGAGACGCTCCTTCAGGTATACTGGACCGAGGCCGTTTAGGGCTTTAAAGGTCAGCACCAACACTTTGAATTGTGCTCGGAAACCTATATATTATATTTATATGCCACCTTTATCTTTCAAGGAGCTCAAAGTGGTTCTCTTCTTCCCCATTTCATCCTTACAACAATCTTGTGAGGTAGGATAGCTTAAGTGAGATGGTGAATGGCCCAATGTCAGCCAGTGACCTTCATGGCTGAATGGGGATTTGAACCCTTGGTCTCCCAGGTCACAGTCCAACACTCTAACCATTACGCCACACTGTACTCCAATGCGCTGCACCTCGCTGGCTCTGTGTTTTAACATAATCTCGACTGAGATTCAGAAAATCAGCATCCTGTGTCTTTTTCTTTCTTCTTCCGTTTTTTTGCCAGAAAAACAACAGGTGTTTCAGGGAGGGAAAAACAACGATAAACACCGTCGCTGCTCCTTGCCGTCACACTTGTAATTTAAGCAGTTAATATGACTTTAAATAAATGGGAACTCTGCTGACAGACCAGCCTGGAATACTGTACTTATTCTTGTTTTGTGGAAAAATGAAACGAGTCCATACTCCTGGAGCCAAGGAAATAGAAAATAAATACCGCTATCTGCTTGATCAGGAATGCCCAATTAATAACATGCAGCTTCAAGCGATCTGCAAGGAAAAGGATCTCCAAAGCCACTAATTACATATTCTAAAGCAGAACAGTCGTTCGAGGATGATGGTGATGAGTTCTCAAATCCACCAAGAATAAGAAGTCCATTAGTGTACAGAAACACTAAAAAACAGCTATGAATTCATGGTTGTTTACTGAGGCAAGCCCACACAGCTGCCTTGCAAGGGAAAAACTACTTGCATTACACGTGTGTCTTGTAATACCATCCAATTTCTGATTGTTTCTTTCAGAGGAAAAAGAAGGGATGGGGGGGGGAATATCCCCCTGCCAGTTCTGTTTGTGTATGTGCTCTGAGATACAGTTGCCATAGAAACTGATTGTGGATACAGCCTTACCAAATTTGGCTCTGCAAGGCTGATAGATTCTTTAGTGAGGGTGAACTGGGAAGTGAGCTCAAAGAACAGACTAAGGTTCAGCGTCTCTCATTATTAGAGGCTCAGTGAAGCCCTTCTACCCCTCGCCATCTGTCTAGACACAAGTTGAGATGTTACGCCGGCGAATCAGGAGTGAAGGAGAGAGTATCTGACCTGATGGAGGACGGGGAAAACACACAATAACTTAGGGAACCGGGAGCTGTTCGACAGTGGAATTTGCTGCCAAGGAGTGTGGTGGAGTCTCCTTCTTTGGAGGTCTTTAAGCAGAGGCTTGACAACCATATGTCAGGAGTGCTCTGATGGTGTTTTCTGCTTGGCAGGGGGTTGGACTCGATGGCCCTTGTGGTCTCTTCCAACTCTATGATTCTATGATTCTATGAGTGCCTGTCAACTCAGGCTGCCATTATAGCTACTTGTGCTGGTAACTGATTTTTACGTGGGGCCTTCTTACCAAAACAATTTTATCTTTGAGGTAGAGGTCACCCATGCAAGAGATATTAGCATAATGAGTTTAGGAGATCTCGTGTCGTTTTCTGAAAACTTTCCCTTCCTTGCCTGATTCAAACCACAACTAAACGGTCCTTTGTTGCAATTTCCCTGCTAAATGCTGGGCGTATTTTACAGAAGGCCCCACTTCAGGTTGATAAACCCCAGGAGAGAAGCGTGGCTAATATGAAATTTCATTTTTGAAACTTTTAAGTATTTTAAATTTTTACAATCTCTTACTGCTCTCATCATCATAACTGCAGTGTTATTCCAAAGAGCCTGCTTTTTTTTAAAAAAGGCACCCCACGCCAAACAGCCAAACAGTTCCTGCTGAAAGTGAATCCTAGCGGATGTAAAGATACTATTCCCATTTGTACAGAATGCAGCAGAAACATTAGACATGGGAAGCCTTGAAGTTTACACTGACACACTTGACTGGATTCGAAATAAAGCAGTTATCTCAGGAAAATGGGTTGGGCTCCTCTGGGGAGAACACAGAAAAAGTCTGGGTCTGCTACAAAATCTGTTCTCATGTTTTTATTTATTTCTTTACTCAGCTCTTGCAAACCAGTGGTTCCAAAGTATTTGAATCTGAGTGGAACTAAAGGTGTTCAAACCCAGGTAAAGGGACCCCTGACCATTAGGTCCAGTCGTGGCTGACTCTGGAGTTGCGGCACTCATCTCACTTTACTGGCCAAGGGAGCCAGCGTACAGCTTCCGGGTCATGTGGCCAGCATGACTAAGCCGCTTCTGGGGAACCAGAGCAGCACATGGAAACGCCATTTACCTTCCCGCCGGAGTGGTACCTATTTATCTACTTGTACTTTGATGTGCTTTTGAACTGTTAGGTTGGCAGGGGAAGGGACCGAGCAACGGGAGCTCACTCCGTTGCGGGGATTCGAACCGCTGACCTTCCGATCGGCAAGTCCTAGGCTCTGTGGTTTAACCCACAGCGCCACCCGTGTCCTTATTGTGGACATTTAGGACAGCCTTAATGTTAAATAGCTGTTCTAGGACACAGTCATTTAGGATATCTAGAAGCATCTTAAAAAACAGACAGAAGCAGAGACATCACCTTGCCAACAAAGGTCCGTTTAGTTAAAGCCATGGTTTTCCCAGTAGTGATGTATGGAAGTGAGAGCTGGACCATAAAGAAGGCTGATTGCCAAAGAATTGATGCTTTTGAATTCTGGTGCTGGAGGAGACTCTTGAGAGTCCCATAGACTGCAAGAAGATCAAACCTATCCATTCTGAAGGAAATCAGCCCGGAGTGCTCACTGGAAGGACAGATCGTGAAGCTGAGGCTCCAATACTTTGGCCACCTCATGAGAAGAGAAGACTCCCTGGAAAAGAGCCTGATGTTGGGAAAGATGGAGGGCACAAGGAGAAGGGGACGACAGAGGATGAGATGGTTGGATAGTGTTCTCGAAGCTACCAGCATGAGTTTGACCAAACTGCGGGAGGCAGTGGAAGACAGGTGTGCCTGGCATGCTCTGGTCCAGGGGGTCACGAAGAGTCGGACATGACTAAACAACTAAACAACAAAGAAGGTTTACTTCTCTGTCATGCATAGAACACATATGTAGCCGGTGTATGTTGTCGTTGCCCACGTGGAACAACGCATTTGTGGTAGAAATAAAAATCTATCTGGAAGCACTCCAACCCATTTATTACGGCATAAGCTTTTGCAGATGAATTTATTACCTTGGTGGGCAAACTTCTTAGGGCACTAAGCTCCCCGAAGCAAGGGAGTTATAATATCTCGCTATAAGCCCAATATTCTGCTTCAGTTCAAATAATTATTGGTTGTTGCCCTGGATTCTGCAAAAGCAGAATAGAAGGACCCACAGTTGGCAGACAACGCCAGAGGCAAAATGATTAGGATTAGCATTCAGATCCTGCAGGATGATAACTGCTGGCCTCTCATGCCAGGCCAACTTGTTTTCTGCATGATTAATACTGCTCCTCTTGCTGTTTGAGTATCATTTCAGCCCTGCAGCCATTTTCAGCAGCAGCCAGTTTTATTATTGGGGCACTAAGACTTTTTTGGGGGGGGAATGAAAAATGCTGCTTTGGGGGGGGTGAGGAGGGTGAGATGCAGTGATGCCTCAACACCATTTAAAGATAAAATAATAATAATAATAATAATAATAATAATAATAATAATAATAATAATAATAATAAAAAAATGGCAATTGAGCCGAAGCAGATATTGAACAAGTAAGAAAGGAAGAAGAAGTGAGAGGAGCATTACCCCGAGACAAGAGAGAAACTAGTAAGGTGTGGGAGTCACGGAGTGCAAGATTCTTGCAATTCCCCCCCTTAAAAGGTGAGGGAATCAGAAATGGATCTCCACTGCACATTATATAATTCAATCCAAGAGAAATGGAGCGAAATAAAAGGGAGGGAGGGAGATAGAGAAATGCAGGTGAGAAATGTAAGCTATGGCCCTGTCAACTGTGATAACTATACAGTGCTTTAGCTGAGGCCTGTAATAAGAGCAGGTGATAGTCTGGCTGCAAATAATATCTCACTGCCTGACAATTCCCTCTATGAAATCTTCCCAGAGGGAAAGGGAAAAATACCCACCCAATACAAATGTATGAGAGAAACGACCTGGAGGCTAGTGGATCAATGATGCATATCAACGGAGGAGGAATGCAAAAAAATATTATGGTGCAAGGCCCGCAAGATCACTGAGAGAAAGCCCACCCATGGAGGTTCCTTCTAATTTTTTTTTTAGGGGGAGTGTGGAAGCTAATTTGAGTCAGATTATGTTGACGTTCATTTGAAATTGTTGAGACGTAGGTATACCTAACATTTTCTGAACTGAGTCACTGCAGAACCAGGTTATTGTGTGTGTGTGTGTGTGTGTGTGTGTGTGTGTGTGTGGTCATTAGTTGTTCACATTTGTACATTGATTGGGAAAGGAATACAACAAGGCTGTATATCGCCTCCCTGCTTATTTAACATATATGCAGAAGTCATCATGCGAAAGGCTGGGCTGGATGAATCCCTAGCTGGAATTAAGATTGCCGGAAGAAATATCAACAACCTCAGATATGCAGATGACACAACATTGATGGCAGAAAGTGAGGAGGAATTAAAGAACCTTTTAATGAGGGTGAAAGAGGAGAGCTCAAAATATGGTTTGAAGCTCAACATCAAAAAAATGAAGATCATGGCCACTGGTCCCATCACCTCCTGGCAAATAGAAGGGGAAGAAATGGAGGCAGTGAGAGATTTTATTTTCTTGGGCTCCATGATCACTGCAGATGGTGACAGCAGCCACAAAATTAAAAGACACCAGCTTCTTGGGAGAAAAGCAATGACAAATCTAGACAGCATCTTAAAGAGCAGAGACATCACCTTGCTGACAAAGGTCCGTATAGTTAAAGCTATGGTTTCCCCAGTAGTGATGTATGGAAGTGAGAGCTGGACCATAAAGAAGGCTGATCGCCGAAGAATTGATGCTTTTGAATTATGGTGCTGGAGGAGACTCTTGAGAGTCCCATAGACTGCAAGAAGATCCAACCTATCCATTCTGAAGAAAATCAGCCCTGAGTGCTCACTGGAAGGACAGATCCTGAAGCTGAGACTCCAATACTTTGGCCACTTCATGAGAAGAGAAGACTCCCTGGAAAAGCCCCTTATGATGGGAAAGATGGAGGGCACAAGGAGAAGGAGACGACAGAGGACGAGATGGCTGGATAGTGTTCTCGAAGCTACCAGCATGAGTTTGACCAAACTGCAGGAGGCAGTGGAAGACAGGAGTGCCTGGCGTGCTCTGGTCCATGGGGTCACAAAGAGTCAGACACAACTAAACAACAACAACAATCCTGCTGAACATTTAGGTGGCATAGTCAAGTTTCACAGCACTGTACACCAAGGAGAATGGGTAAGTTGCAGAGGGTAGATAAAAATCAATGATTTTTAAACAATAATAATATAAAAAATCAGATTTTTTAAATTTAAATTGTTTTTTTTAAAAGATTTATATGGATTTTTAAAATGAAATGCTTTTGGAGGGAAAATCTTTCTAAAGATAAGTTTTCTATTTGAGTTACATTATAGTCCAAAGGCTATTCATCAGGAAATAAGGATTTGTTTTAAGTTTTTCATGCGTGCTAAAACTCCATCTAAGTGGTGTTTTTTTTAAATCGTTTAAACACATCAGTTAACAAACATGGATACACATGCTATAATGTTATTGTTTTAGTTAAATAAATTGTTTAAATTGTTATTAAGGAAACAATTATTTTTCTCCTTCCAATAAAGTGCAGCAGGAAAGTTCTCTGAATATGAACAATAATTTCATACCTGTCTTTGTATTTCTAATAGTATAACCAAATCAGTAATTTTTGATATAACTGTAAAAACTACTCTGGAAATTTATTATTCCAAAAATGAAACCTTCATCTGGTTGTAAATATTAAGATGATACCAGCAAGAATGAGTCTTTCTTTAAAAAAAGAAGAAGATTTAAATCAAGTCTTACTGACTAGTGATTTAAATCAGTTTGATTTAAATCAAATCCACTCTGGTAAGGTGGTAATTTCAGTAGCCACCTATCAGCAAACATAAACACAATCCAGACCAATGCTAGTTCACCCCAGGAACCAATATGGTTTCTGCACATACATATCAGGCAAGGAGACCTGAAGCCCTTGATCTAGAGTGAAATTGTGGTGAAAATGATGTTTCTGCAGCATTTATATCAGGGTAGCTGCCACACGCCCTTGTCTTGTGTTAAAGGTGGATAAGTGTCTTGCTTACTCATAGTGAAGCAACTCTAGAAACTAGCTACCGTAAAAGTATTTCTGCACAGCTACGTAGTGATAGGCAGCTACTACTTCAAGGTACATAACCTAAAGGTAAAAAGCAATGTGTAGTTTCCCCACGTCCAGCACTGAAAAGAAAAAAAGTTCATCTGCTTCAGCTCCCAGCTCCCTCTGGGTATCCTCCTACTTCTGCTGTGTGTCAAAGGACTCAAAAACACCTTCTGAGAAGGGACTTCCACCTTAGGTGACACTGATGCTCAATGAAACTTCTGTTTAATAATTCTAGGAACACGGAGAGCAAAAAATAAGCTTCAGTTTGGAGGAACCGGCAAACCTTATCTACCCAGAAGGGCTATAGGCATAAAAAGGCAAAGGGACCCCTGACCATTAGGTCCAGTCACGGACGACTCTGGGGTTGCGGTGCTTATCTTGCTTTATTGGCCGAGGGAGTTGGCGTACAGCTTCCGGGTCATGTGCCCAGCATGACTAAGCCACTTCTGGCGAACCAGAGCAGCACATGGAAATGCTGTTTACCTTCCCGCCAGAGCGATACCTATTTATCTACTTGCACTTTGACATGCTTTCGAACCGCTAGGTTGGCAGGAGCTGGGACCGAGCAACGGGAGCTCACCCCGTTGCGGGGATTCGAACTGCTGACCTTCTGATCGGCAAGTCCTAGGCTCTGTGGTTTAACCCACAGCGCCAGAAGGGCTATAGGCATATGTTTGCCTATTAGACTCATAACTGCAAGATGTTCCAAGGGCGTGATGAGGAACATATTCTGCAAAGAGCAAATCTAGCCTGGTCTTTCGGACTGCCACAGGTATTAGACACCAAGAAGCCACTGCGCGTAAGGCGAAGATCTTAAACGCAGAGAGCCTGCTTAAATGTCAGCAACTTCAAATGGTGTTTAGGCACCTCAATTGTGCACAGAATTGTAGTTGTAACAGTGATAGGCATCACTTGCAAACTCCGGGGGTCCCACAGATCTCAAAAAAAAAATGGCCAGCTGCTCTTTTATGTCAAATTGTCACCTACCCGCCAGTGAAAGGTGACATTAGCAACTCTGAGGTGTCTTATTTGCAGCATTCTCTTTACCTTTGCCACACACAATAAAGTTGCCCTTTTGAGCAGAGTTTCGATGTCTTTAGCTGCCCATCCACATTGTGCTCGGGGGTTTAGCTGCAGGCGGCCTCCTGACCTCTCCTCTCCAGTAATCTCGCCCCCCCAACCCCATGAAAACCCTTCCAAGCCTCTGATCCAAGTGCTGAAAAAGTGGAACCATGTGGAATTTGCTCTTTGATCTTTGGACTTCTCCTCGCTTGGTTTTTATTTTCCACTTGGGGCGTGCTGATGGGGGTGGAAATGGAAATAGTTTCTTATTTTTTTAAAAAAAGTATCTTGCCCTGTCCACCTAAAGCTACATTAACTCGTGTAAGAAGAAAAAGAACATGTCAAATTCTATCATACGTAAGGGATTACCACATAAACAGCAACCTTTGTGAACTGGTGTGTTGTTTCGTTTCGGTACCACGGAAAAGGACCAACCAAACTGACGCCTTTTTTTCTGTCTTTAGATTCCACGACATATTATTTGCTAAACCCTCCAAGGACTGTCCACTTGTCTTTTTATTTAATCAAAAAGGTGCAAATTAAAATTTCAAACATGTTGTGCTCAATTTGAGAAAGGGAAAAATAAAAGAAAGAAAACAGCGCCAGCGTTTTCTTTACACAGGAGAGGGGTGTGTTTTTGCCATCCTGCTTCTGATGATCAAAGTTGAAACAGTGATTTAGCATTATTATAACACTCATCATTTCTGCCTCTAATTTGGATGGTTTTTAATAAAGCTCCATTGATTCCACTGAATGAAATCCCTCTTGGCAAATGCAGAACACACACACTGATTACTAAATATGCAGCAATTATCATATTGAGCAGCACACTTTAATATCTTATTTATAGACGAATCTGTCTATAATTTGCTTTAATTAAGTTGCATTGATTTTAATGACAGGAGCCATCTCTTGAAGATGGGAGCTAGAGTTATGAGACCCTACCAGCACTGATGTGCCATGGCTGGATGACAGACATTTCATAGTTCTCAACTCCAATCTGCCACTGGTTCTTTCCTTTTTAAGGTGCACCAAGAGAGAGAAGGGGGATGCTTTTATTGCACCAACTACTGTCATTGGAGGAATGTGGAAGCTTTCAAGTTACACAAAACTAGGTCTGCATGCTTAACCGGCAGATGAATCAAACGGGGCTTTAGTTAATTAATGGAAGGGATTAGAATGGAGATGGGCTATGCATTAAGGTACCCTTGTGGTTTGTTTTGTTGTTTGGCTATTGTGTGTGTGTGTGTGTGTGTGTGTGAACTGCAATAGGGAATAAACAAGGCATCATTATATATGGTTTTTCTTTTTAACAAGCAGGATGCATCTTCACCTACACCTGTCACAGACAACATATGTACGCAAGCAACACTGTTGGTCCTTTAACCAAGAGACCTGGTGTGCCATGGAAAACTGGGCCTCTTAATGAGAGGTATTGTCGATGAGACATGACTCATAGAATCATAGAGTTGGAAGAGACCACAAGGGCCATCGAGTCCAATCCCCTGCCAAGCAGGAAACACCATCAGAGCACGCCTGACATATGGTTGTCAAGCCTCTGCTTAAAGACCTCCAAAGAAGGAGACTCCACCACACTCCTTGGCAGCAAATTCCACTGTCGAACAGCTCTTACTGTCAGGAAGTTCTTCCTAATATTTAGGTGGAATCTTCTTTCTTGTAGTTTGGATCCATTGCTCCGTGTCCGCTTCTCTGGAGCAGCAGAAAACAACCTTTCTCCCTCCTCTATGTGACATCCTTTTATATATTTGAACATGGCTATCATATCACCCCTTAACCCTCTCTTCTCCAGGCTAAACATGCCCAGCTCCCTTAGCCGTTCCTCATAAGGCATCGTTCCCAGGCCTTTGACCATTTTGGTTGCCCTCCTCTGGACACGTTCCAGTTTGTCAGTGTCCTTCTTGAACTGTGGTGACTCAAAGATTAGAATAATCCAATACACGGTTTGCTGCAGCAACGGAACACAGACTAGACTAGCAATTATTTGGTTAAATCTATAAGCAGGGGTGGTGAACCTTTTTTAAGGGGTGAAGGACTCCATTAGGCTCTGTGAGATGCTGCACTTCATTAATAGGTGTAGGGCAGGACCAGGGGTTGGCAAAAAGTTTTAGCCGTGGGTCGGTCCACTGTCCCTCAGATCTTGTGGCAGGCCGGAGAAGTGGCACAGGGAGGGGGGGAGCTGGAAGAAGAGGCGAGGGGGGCAAATAGTCCTCCTTCCCACCCCCCAGCCCCAGCCGCTGTGCTTACCTTCCCAGAGGCTGCCACCACGGCCGCCGCCACTACTTCTTGTGGGTAGGCAGAGTGAGCTCGTCCACTCCGTTCTCTGGCCCACAGGAGCACCAGGGCAGCGGTGGTGGGAAGATGAGCAGCGCGAAAGGGCTGGCTCTGGAGAGGGGCTGCTTAAAATGGCGCTCAGCCAGCTCAGCCCAGCCCCCTTCCTCCTCTAGGCAGGGCAGGGAGAAGGCAGGAGGAGGGAGAGAGCAGGCACCACTGTGGTGTGTATGAGGGAGAGGGGAATGGAATGGCACAGGGGGAAAATGGCGCAGTCCGAATGAACAAAAACCCCACGCTGATCCACGGACAATCCGCGGGCCGGATCCTGAAGGCAATTGGGCCTGATCCAGCCCACGGGCCTTAGTTTGCCAACCCCTGGGCTAGACCCACACAATCACAATCATAGTCACATGAACAGTCACACAGCACCCCCTTCCCTCGCTCTCTGAGCAAGAACAGTTGAGTTTACAATGTACAGTACTGCAGTAACAAGGTGGAAAAGATAATGCAGTTCCACACATTATTAAATATTATGCAACACTACATTCAAACATGGGAAATCCTATTTTTCTCATTCTTAATACTACTGATAATTGTTTATTGCTCAAAATGGCTTATAAATAAATAAATAAATAAATAAATAAATAGTAATTTTGCTTTTTGAAAAAGGGAGAGCAAGATATTGAAAGCTGTTAAGGTCTCGCCATAGGTGATGAGTTCATAAATGTGTAGGGTGCAAGTGGGTTCACATGTGTGCATTCTGGGTGGAAATCTCCAACTCTGATGGATGCTAACATGTGTACCTGTGGTTGGCATGGTATGTCTCCTGGACAGGGCATAAAACTGTGGGAGAGGGTTATTGTTATTGTTTTCTTATTGTAGTATGTATTTTTGTGTTTTATACTGTGAATTGCCCTGTGATCTTCAGGTGAAGAGCGGTATAGAAACTAACTAACTAACTAACTAACTAACTAACTAACTAACTAACTTCAAACTAGTTAAGAGTCACTTGTGTGATTTATGTTAACAATGAACCATCAATATTCAATGCGGGTGGCGCTGTGGATTAAACCACAGAGCCTAGGACATGACGATCAGAATGTCGGTGGTTTGAATCCCCGCAACAGGGTGAGCTCCCGTTGCTCAGTCCCTGCTCCTGCCAACCTAGCAGTTTGAAAGCACATCAAAGTGCAAGTAGATAAATAGGTACTGCTCTGGCGGGAAGGTAAGCGGTGTTTCCGTGAGCTGCTCTGGTTCACCAGAAGTGGCTTAGTCGTGTTGGTCACATGACCCAGAAGCTGTACGCCGGCTCCCTCGGCCAATAAAGCGAGATGAGCGCCGCAACCCCAGAGTCGGCCACGACTGGACCTAATGGTCAGGGGTCCATTTACCTTACCTTACCTTTACCTTACTTTCTTATAGTCTGGATTACTGAGTTTGGGCTTAGTTATGGCCTTGCAGGTCAAACTGAGATTTCTTGGAGTCAATTTGGTAGGCAGACACTGAAAACAACAAGTCAGGCTGAGCCTTTGAGCAACAAATGGAGGTGTTCATTCTGCTTACAATTCCCTCCATATAAAAAAAATGTACTTATAACAAGGTATTTGTACTATGCAAACACATTTAAATTTCATTCATTTGTTAAAGGCTAGATGATTAATCAACTAAACACTATTTAGTCATCTGACAGCTCTATACAAAACTCTTCGCTGGGCACAATGGAATAGCAGTTAGTTAGCAAAATCCGGAGGGAAACGGGTCACAAATGCAAATATTTTTAGTCACTTCAAATAGATAAAAGGTCTAATCACAAAAAACGCCGTTCACTTCCATCGTGCATGCTAACTGAAAGTGACAGAATGTTGCCATGAGCAAAGAAGTTAAAAAGATACCTCTCATCCTTGTCTGTGGAGCCCAATCCTAAATCTATGTACTCGGAAGTAAGTTCTATGGGGCTTACTCCCAGGTGCTGTACAAAAGCAATCTCTTACTTTTGAAGAACCGGGATTGCAACAGATGAGTCACGACCACAGCCATGACGTGTTACCACCTTGGTATTGTAGCAGGAAACCCCCCCCCCCAATCATTCAGTTTGTACAAACTTCACACACACACACACTCACATACTACATACGCTACGCTTCTGTTATAAATTCATAGAAAATCAACCATACATCGGATTTGCACTTCTCCACTTTTATTTTACTCCATGAAGGAAGGACTACAAAATGGGGAAGGTTTGATACAGGCCAGCCATAATCCGTTCACCATTCCAGCACATCCACAGGAGCCCTGCCCAGTTGCTATGCCAACCCTGATGGTCCTAGACAGAAGACAATCAAGATCACAAAGAACTTCCATATGGGAGTGGATTCAGCATGGACTGGAACAAAGGACAATGATCAGATCTTCCCTCTGGGGGCAGGAAACTGCCAACTCCCCTTTGTTTCCTGGAAGTGACTCATGGGGAGGGGGAGAGAAGGGAACCAGCCAGGTGACAGGACAGTCAGGTTACCACCACCACCCCTCCCTCAACCCCTCCTTTCTGTAATGTATGCATGATGTTTCTGGGGGTGGGCTTGACTTACAGGATGGGAATTCCAAAAGTTTTTATAAGACCTTGCACACCATTTTTCTGTGTCTTTCCTCTCACCTGCAAGTGAGGGGAGCACCCTGTCGTGACAGTCTTTCTTCAATAAAGACCAAGCCTACAGGCTGCTGATTTGCTTCAATTTACCCTGGTTGGTGTCTTTACTTTTTGTCCAAGGGAGCCCTCGGATTTTCCCGGTAACAGTATGGCCAGGGTCTGCACCCAAGGATCATGTACAGAGAGAGCCTTGCCACCAAGTGCGAGAGCTGGGCTGCAGGAATTGAAAGGCTTCCGAACAGAGGTATGATCAAAGGGCAGGATGAAGTTAAGAACAAAGGAAGGAAAGGAGGAAGAGATGAATCAAGGGGTGTGGCTGAGAGGGAAGAGAAGCCATTCCCCAGGAAGATGAAAAGGTTGTTTTTGGGGACTGATGGAGGAATGCGAGAGAGAGAGCAATAAAAAAAAGGTTGTTTCTTCAAGAAGCAGAAGAGTCCACAGGGCCTTGGGCACCAGAGCATCCTTTGAAGAGAGGGGTGAGCAAAAGGCCCATACAACAATTGCAGTCGTACCTCAGAAGTTGAATGGAATCCGTTCCAGAAGTCCGTTCCACTTCCAAAATGTTCGGAAACCAAAGCGCGGCTTCTGATTGGCTGCAGGAAGCTCCTGCAGCCAATCGGAAGCCGCGGAAGCAGCGGCGGATGTTCAGGTTCCAAAGAACGTTTGCAAACCGGAACACCCATTTCTGGGCTTATGGCGTTTGGGAGCCAAAACGTTCGAGTCACAAGGCGTTTGACTTCCGAGGTACGACTGTACAGTGGTACCTCGGGTTAAGAACTTAATTTGTTCTGGTGGTCCATTCTTAACCTGAAACTGTTCTTAACCTGAGGTACCACTGTAGCTAATGGGGCCTCCCGCAGCCGCTGCGCCACCGCCATGCAATTTCTGTTTTCATCCTGAAGCAAAGTTCTTAACCCGAGGCACTATTTCTGGGTTAGTGGAATCTGTAACCTGAAGCGTATGTAACCTGAAGCGTTTGTAACCCACGGTACCACTGTATAGGCCAAGTTGGAGTTTGCCAGCTTTCTGAGTTGCCCAAATGCGAAGGTCACACCTAGGAGGTAGGGAGGTAAAATAGTTCTTCTGGGGCAGAAGATGCTTTCACTATTCAATACAACACTATTGCAATGTTTAAATGTTTCTCAGGTTGTCCTCCAATTTTCCTGCTGCACTTGCTGTCTTCTCCAGTACCCACACCGGTATGGCGTGCCAGACCCTTTGAGACCCACTGCCTTAGTGCTACTCTGAATACAAGCCAGAATTATCATCTTCATCAGCATCACACTTAATAGTACTATTACTATTATTACACGCACCTCTTCCTGAAGTCTGTGGGAATTTCTTTTAAACAACCTGTTATTGTGATTACAATGCCTTCATGGTTTCCCAGAGCATTTCACAATGCTTACACACACACACACACACACACACACAAAACACAGATGGATCTGAACTGCTTTTCTAAATCACCGCGTTTTAGGATATATCATCATAACTGTGTAAGCATTATCCAAATAAAAATGCAAGGGCATGATCTGAGAAGGGAAAAAAACCTCCTCTAAGGCGGTTTTACTGGTGCATTTTCAGTTTCTGGTCATTTTTCAACTCACTGATTACTGCTATAAGTGTTGGTTAATAGTTATCCTCATGTCACGAGAATGCACTTCCCATGGGTCAGGAACACATCCCTGAATAAAATAACTAGATAGAATAATCACACCATCCTTCTCGTTCACCATAAAACAGCAGCAACAGACTCGTGCATTAAGGTTACTGATGACCTGGTTAGCAGTTCTGAACACTTTTACTGAAAAGCAAAATTAGACAATTATGTGTCCTTTTAATCTCCCCATTGTTCATTTTTTGAGAAAGACGGTGAAAAATATAGAGAGAGTGGGGCTCCAAAAATGACATTGCTAATATATTTAAATTTCGGTTCTTCCCTCCATACAGAACCACCACGAAGTTCTAAGACAATCGTTATGCCCCTGCTTTTTTTCTTCTTCTCCCCATACATTAGCTTGTTACACTAATGCAATATCTAGACTTGGACAGAGAACAGTTCTTAATGAAGAAACCAAAATGCAGATGGGGAATTTCTGGCAAGAAAAATAAGAGAAAGAAACACCTGCGCCTAAAATTGTATCCGTTGCTTTATCTGAGTAGTAGAGTAACTCAGAATTAGGTGTTATCACTCTGTATAAAATACAGAGGTTAACAGATTGTGTAGCAAATGCAGGGGCAAGTGTAGGCAAAATGCCGCTGTAAATGTCTAAACCCTGAGCACACTGGCTATTCTGTCTCTAGCTCAATAAGCTTCTGCGTCAAGAATCTCAAGGGTTGCCTCTGTTTCTTTTATCTATTACGGATGAGATCATTGGCTCCTCTGTGCCCTTCTCTCTGGGTGGCTTTCCTTCCCATTAATCCAATAATTTGTTTTTGTTAATTTGACCCCTTAATTGTCTTAAATGCACACCAGATTGGTGAGGTCCTCACGACTGCAACCGAACCCTGAGATAAACTAGAAAAGCAAACAGTAGACACCTTCAGCTTAGGGCTGGCAGTACTTGTATTTCAAAGAAGCAGAAAAGGCTCACATATGCTGTTCCCACTTTTCTTCAGACCACATTAGTAATATTTCAGGGTCTTAACAGAACATGGGAAAGACTAAAGGAGGAGAGCTTCTTTTGAAGCATCTAAGGAGCAGCAATCACTCCGAATGGCCAGCTTTTGTTTATGTTTTTGAACTGGATGGACATGGTTTATCTAATACAGTCACAGCGATCTGCCCCTTTGGCACATCCATAATATTAAAACCAACCTTTTGACATTGCCTGTGACTGAGAATGAACTGCCTTTTGTTCCTCCAAGATCTTGCAGTCTCCTCTCCTTCTTTTTCTGCAATTAGTTTACTATACAATTTATCCAGATAACTGCTGCTTTCAGATTACAGACTATTCCCCTTTCAACTCATTGTCTTGTTAACATTTGGAATTGTTATCTGTTCTTCCAGGCTCTTAGGAGGCATTTCCTCCTATCACATTAGCTTTTTAACCAGAAGTATGCTGAGATCTCCACACTCAGGGCTGCTACTCAGGGGCTAATCTGTTCAGCCTAAGCCAGCCATAGGCAAATTCGGCCCTCCAGATGTTTTGAGACTGCAATTCCCATCATCCCTGACCACTGGTCCTGTTCGCTAGGGATGATGAGAGTTGTAGTCCCAAAACATCAGGAGGGCCGAGTTTGCCTATGCCTGGCCTAAGCCATGCAAAAGATCTTTAGAAAAGGCAGCAGTGAAGTCAAAATGGGGGAGGGAGGGGGCAAAGGGCACCAAATTGTTTTCTGTTCCTTTGTTCAGGATGAAGCTTTTACCACTTTTAAAATAGCTAGCATGATTCTGTTGTGCTACCATACCTGACTACAAGTGGCTGGATATGCTGATGCTATAATAAATACCCATATTTGCATATATGTGTGTCCTTGTGGGTTAAACCACAGAGCCTAGAGCTTGGCGATCAGAAGTTTGGCGGTTCGAATCCCCGCGACGGGGTGAGCTCCCGTTGCTCGGTCTCTGCTCCTGCCAACCTAGCAGTTCGAAAGCAAACTAAGTGCAAGTAGATAAATAGGTACCGCTCCAGCGGGAAGGTAAACGGCGTTTCCGTGCGCTGCTCTGGTTCGCCAGAAGCGGCTTAGTCATGCTGGCCACATGAACCAGAAGCTGTACGCTGGCTCCCTCGGCCAATAAAGCAAGATGTGCGCCGCAACCCCAGAGTCGGTCATGACTGGACCTAATGGTCAGGGGTCCCTTTACCTATCTATCAGAGAAGCTCCACTTTGTGTCCTTGGTCATGTTCAAAGAATGGAAGATGGTAGGATCCCAAGGGTCGTCCCCTCCCCCCCCCCGCCAGAGCTCAATGGAACTCAGCTCTGGCTTAGAGACTCCATTCTGGATTTCTTTACTCTTTAGCCTTTTCTTCTCCCAAATATGTCCCTCAAGGCAGCAGAGGTTTGGGATAAGCCTTTTCTTTCTCCTAGATGGGCTACCTTCCCAGGTTGACAAGCTCCAGCTGCCCTTTGCTTCCCACTACAGGACATGCAGAAAACGCCTTCTTGACCGTTGGACCCATTGGTCTCGTCTGCTCAAATTACCAAAGTCTGTCTTCACATGCAGGGCAAGTCCCTGACTCATGGAGGGCTTGAGACCCATTGGCTACCCACACCTGGTTTAGTCAGGCAATCAAAGCCATTCCCGGGATTGTGACCCCTGTCACATGCTGACAACTTCTAGGAGCCACAGGTGAGAGCTGAGTGCTTTAAAGTGGGGACCAAAGGTGGAAGATCTGCCCCAGAAGGAGAACATTGTGTACCCCATGGCTATACTGCTATTTTCTAAATATTTAGTTACTGTGCATTCTTTAAAATAAAAAATATACTCAGGTCAACTACTTTATTACGGTCACAGACCAGCATAAGCCAAACAACTAAATAAGTAGCATAACAGTATGCCGGCGGTTCAAATCCCTGTGACAGGGTGAGCTCCTGTTGCTCGGTCCCTGCTCCTGCCAACCTAGCAGTTCAAAAGCATGTCAAAGTGCAAGTAGATAAATAGGTACCACTCCAGCGGGAAGGTAAATGGTGTTTCCGTGCCAGAAGCGGCTTAGTCATGCTGCCCAAATGACCCAGAAGCTGTACGCCGGCTCTCTAAGCCAATAAAGCGAGATGAGTGCCGCAACCCCAGAGTCGGTCACGACTGGACCTAATGGTTAGGGGTCCCTTTACCTTTACCTTTACGAATCTAAGCGAATAATTATTAAATAAATAGGAGCAAGAACCAAAAATAGATTTAAACATATACATAGAATACTTACCATAATTAAGCATAGATAATGGGTGAGTAAAAATTTATAAGAAAAATTAAAAGATTGGTTAACACAGCTATATGGGGTGGACTTCAGAAGTGCAGATCTAACAATATGGGCCTTCAGTTTAGGATTGAATTGTAGCATAGACCATTATTCGTTAAATATATATCATGGCAGTGCAAAATCTGGTGACGGTATATGTGACTTCTGGGCTCTTGTCCTGTAGTAATAGGGAGATGTTGCCTTGTTCTGAATGTCCAGGAAACTTATATAAGATGGGTTGGATAAACCTAGTTCGAATGTCTATATAATATATATATATTATATAAGACATATAATACTGGCAATGAAGAAGGGCATGCTCTGTTCTTTCCTGTTTTTATTTATTTTCATGGTACAGAAGATAAATTTTAAGAGAACAATTGTTACAACAGTAAACAACACTGTACCACTGACACAACTTTAGAGAAAAGGAAAAGCTGCTGAGCAAAATCTACAAATTCCTTAAAAAGCGATCGAAAACACAAATAATGGTGGGGGTGGGGAACGGGACGTCTCACACAAATTTTTGCTGTTACATTTTAACCCTGGACGTCTTCTTTCTAATCTTAACAACAAACCAGATGAGTATTTGAGGAATTTTAATCGCTAGAGAAGTAATTCCACCTTAATCCTTTAAAAAATAAGAGCAAGCAAGAAATGAAATCTCCTCTGCTATCCTCTTTCTCCACCTTAAATAACTATGTCAAAAAAACAACAACCTCCAAACTTTGCCTTCAACAAAACACACCAACAAAATCCAGCAATTCTGCCTTATAAAAGCTCTCAGTAGGGTAGCTCTATTCCATATGCCAAACCACGTGTGTGTGTGTGTGTGTGTGTGTTGTCTTGGTCCCAGCTTTCCAAACGATACGGATATTGTTTCCTTCAGCTGGCAGTCATGACTGGGAGGCAACCTCCCTTTCCGTGCCGATACCAATTTGGCAGCTGGTATAGTATTTCTGCGATCTGGTACTATCTGTTATTTGTTGGTACCAGATGGATGCCAGATGGGCAATAATGGCCAACGCCTTCCCCGGCACTGCGGTTCTAAAAAGCACCACATACAGGGTCAAGTCTTGTCAGCTGGATGACTCAAATGGTACTTCAAAGAAAGGCAACTTGTGGTGGGGGGAGAGACAAGAGACAGGGCATTGCAACATCTGTTCCTTGCTCCTAATGACCATATATATGTGTGTGTCTGTGTCTGTGTGTGCGCGCGCGCATGTCATGGGTAGCTATGCTCTCTTTTATCCAGAAGTTAATATCCAGATGTACAAGAATATAGTTTCTACACTATGCCTTAGTAGGTGACACAGATGCCAACTCTTCAACCCCCAGTGTTGGCTCTGAATGTGACGCATAATCAATATACTTCTCTCCTGTGATAGCACCACAAATAAGAGGCTCAGAGACTGAGCAGGGAAGCTTTCAAGCTCAATCTTTGTGCACTGGGCAAATCGGGTCCGCACGTATTGCGGTGAAACCTGGAAAACCGACACCCTGTGTTGTGGGTGGGTACGATTGGTCAGCCACAACACCCGACTGGTAGGTCCCCCGAAGCTGGGTACAATCTGACCAATGGGACACAGTCCAAACGGTTTGAGGGACCTATTTACGCCCATGTACGTGACCCAGAGCTTCCTCTTTTGGCTCATGCATTTGGAACACCCGCCCACCTCTCCCTATATATAGGGCTTTGCGCTTGACCTTGCTATGCCGTCGTGTGTTGTCTGTCGTTGGGACAGGGGCACGGCAGGAATTTCCCTCACTTGGCTGATTGGCTGTTGCCATTTGGGTTCTGCCTTGAAAGGTTGCGGATAGGCTCTGATTCAGGTGATAGGGATGGGAGAACGCTCTCGCCATCACTATGTGAAGGGTATTCCGTTAAAGGAATCCAGGGACTTGATGGTTTGGGCAACCCCTGAGAGGGGTTGTGCCCATGCCTGAGTCCAGGGGGACATTTGGGTGGCGGAGATAGCCCGTTCCCAGCTTTACGTTAATTCAGGTGTTCACCCCTGGCTGACCTATGTTGGAACCATGGGACAGCGCTACCTGCATTACAGGGAGCTAGTCGAACCAGAGCCTATGCAACCAGTCACTCTGTAATCAATAAAGTTGTAGGCTAAGGTAAAGGGACCCATGGCCGACTCTGGGGTTGCGGCGCTCATCTCGTTTTATTGGCCGAGGGAGCCGGCGTACAGCTTCCGGGTCATGTGGCTAGCATGACTAAGCCGCTTCTGGCGAACCAGAGCAGCGCACGGAAACGCCGTTTACCTTTCCACCAGAGTGGTACCTATTTATTTACTTGCACTTTGACGTGCTTTCGAACTGCTAGGTTGGCAGGAGCAGGGACTGAGCAACGGGAGCTCACCCTGTCGTGGGGATTCGAACCATTGACCTCCCGATCGGCAAGTCCTAGGCTCTGTGGTTTAACCCACAGCGCCACCTGCATACCCTAAAGTTGTGGCCTACATTCTGCCAAAAAGCAAACCAAAATTTTGAGTCAAGTGTGAATTTATTTCGGGGGGTGGGGGGAGGTTTATGGGTCTGAACACGGAAAGCGGAACAACAAGAAAACAAAACTCTCCACGGCTTTTGAAGAGCTTCAGGGATGGACAAGAGGAGGAAAGTAATGGAAGGAACCTGTTATTCATATTCATATTATTATTATTATTCTTTCAGGAGGCTGACCTGCCATTCAAACTGGAATGGAAACTTAGAAAAGGTCATTTAATGGTTCTGAATGAAGCCTGGAGCAGCCAGTACAAATGCAATTTTGTAAAAGGCTCCATCCACCCACAGAGAGACAGACACACCCCTCACACTTCCTTTATGTATAAATGAAAAAAAAAAAAGTTTAAGAGGGTGAGTTAAATTGTCCTTAAGTTTAGAAGGGTGTCTGCAGGAAAATACGGCTAACATCAAAGCATGCTCTCCACTCTGCAATTTGCTTCATGGAGAAGTTATGATAAACAGGATATGTGGTTCCCTAAGGTTACCATGGAAACCTTTTCTTTTCAGGCCATCATTTCCAAAGGTACAATTTGCATTAAAATGACAGAACTTGATTTTTTTTTTTTGTAAGACTCAAGAGGGGTCATGCCACCATATATTATAGCTATTATTTCAAAACTTACGTACATAACATTCAAGGGAGAGATCTATTAATCCACATAAATATCTTGGTGACCAAGTACACTTTAATTGCTGGCTTGGCAGGCATTTTCCTGACAAATTAGCAGAGAATATTAGAAGGATAAAAGTTAAAGCTAATTCACTGGTTGTGTACTTTTTCTTCTACTCTTATGTTCACATACTTGAGTCTTGATTTTCGATGGTGGCAGGTCAGTTGTGTAAAATATGACTTCCCATCTTCTCTCGCAGAGCTTTGTGTTTCTGAACCAGTAAGTTAGTTTTAAAAAATAAAGAATAATCTAAAAATGGCACATGAAAGCAATGCGTAGTCACTGCAAATATAAAAAGAAGTATCTCCAAGGCCTACACTTGTCTGTTTCTTCTGTAGTGAATGATTTGTTGGTACACTCCATGTAAGGTAAAGGTAAAGGGACCCCTGACCATTAGGCCTAGTCGTGACCAACTCTGGGGTTGCGGCGCTCATCTCGCTTTATTGGCCGAGGGAGCTGGAGTACAGCTTCCGGGTCATGTGGCCAGCATGACTAAGCCGCTTCTGGTGAACCAGAGCAGCGCACGGAAATGCCGTTTACCTTCCCGCTGGAGTGGTACCTATTTTATCTACTTGCACTTTGACGTACCTTTGAACTGCTAGGTTGGCAGGAGCAGGGACCGAGCAACGGGAGCTCACCCCGACCTTCTGATCAGCAAGTCCTAGGCTCTGTGGTTTAACCCACAGCACCACCTGCGTCAACACTGCATGTACCAAGACACAATAGCTTTAAAAAAATAATCATCCAAATGATAACCTCCATGTCTATTGCTTACATGTTTAAGATCATAAACACACAGGAACAGCTTTTCTTTTACACACACAGGTGTGTCCTCTCCAATGCGACATGTTCAAGAGCTGTACATGTGCAATCAGTATGTGTACACAGAACCCAAGCAGTAAACAATTCACCCATTGCTCAGAGGATGAAGGACACATTTACATCTCTCTCAACAGGTTGATCTGAGTTAAAGATGGCTCTTCGTAGACATATGCAAAGAACATGTAGATATATGCAAAAATCATATTTTCAATTCCATTTCCCCAGCTCCAAGTAAACGAATCTGACTATTTGAACTTTGGCTAGTTCCAAAAGTGCAGAATCTCGAATTAATTGCTTAAAGGCCACAGCCATTATGTCTATTTGGAGGGGGGGGGGAAGGTTGGCATGTCAGTGTTTTGCCACCAAAATAAGAGCCATGTGGTGTCCTGCTTGCTTGATGGAGGCAGTGGTAAAACCACTCCTCAAGAAGCCCTGCTTGGATTTGGAAAACCTAAAGAATGGAAGCGGTTTTGTTTGAAATGGCTAAAATATTGCAAGCATGGTTTGGGCTTTCACACATGCGTGTTTTGCTTGTCATAATACAGACAATTTGGCAAGACTCTATTGAAGTACGCCATGAATTATGTTTTTGTTCGAAAAGGCTGAAATACTGCAAAATATATCTATGCAGAAGTATCAAACAAACACATTCAAATAAGAATGATTCATAGGCAGATCACTGAAAGCATGGCAGATTTTGGAATGGTTTTCAGAACTTTTGAATTAAAATTCAAAAGTGACTGTCCTGCAACATTCAGCCGGAATACAATTGCTCAAATGTCAGCAGCAAATCTATCCATCTGTGCGTCGAGCTGCTGAGCAAATTCCTGAAGGTGACATTTTAGCCTATGACTGGCCTTTATATAGGGACGCAGGTGGCACTGTGGTCTAAACCACTGAGCCTCTTGGGCTTGCTGATCAGAAGGTCGGCAGTTCAAATCCCCACAACAGGGTGAGCTCTAGTTGTTCGGTCCCTGCTCCTGCCAACCTAGCAGTTCGAAAGCACGTCAAAGTGCAAGTAGATAAATAGGTACCACTCCGGTGGGAAGGTAAACGGTGTTTCTGTGTGCTGCTCTGGTTCGCCAGAAGCAGCTTAGTCATGCTGGCCACATTACCTGGAAGCTGTACGCCGGCTCCCTCGGCGAATAAAGCGAGATGAGCACCGCAACCCCAGAGTTGGTCACGACTGGACCTAATGGTCATGGGTCCCTTTACCTTTTAGCCTTTATATAGCCATTGGAGCAGGCATGTCCAAAGTCCATTTCAGGGGCCTAATCCGGCCCACTGGTTGATTTAATCCAGCCTCTGAGGCAGTATATGTGCTGGGGTAAAATCCTTAAAAAAGCTCAGCAACTTCAATCCTAAAAAAAGCTCAACAACCGACTTCGGTCAGCCCTCACGCGTGTTCACTTCATCAAATCTGGCCCTCTTTGAAAAAAGATTGGGCACCCCTACATGGCTGGAGTCACCAATGGCAAGGAGGAGGAAATATGGCCGGGGATGGGGAGTGATATGGAATCTTTCCCTTCCTACCATCTAACTGTGCCACTCAATGAACTAAAACGGGAGAGCAGAGTAAAAAATAAATTAACCAAAAAAACAACAACAACCAACCCCCAAAATGCCGTAATCACTTCCAGTACTAAACCAAATTTCATAGTGGGGACCTGAAGCCCCACGGATGAATGGGTTTCTCATTCACTCGTGTAAGGAGGAAATGGTCTGCAAATGACTGGAGATGGTGGACGGCAGCCAAGGGGAGCAATCCAGTGATAATGACACACACTTATTGAAATCAATGAGCCTTGGATTCTCAACAGCCTACTTGTTCTATTTACGACTCCACCGTACCCAATTATAACATCCTAGAACTTCTTCCCCAAAGGTTTTATTTGCTATGACTGTGATCCCCTGGAATGATTTGATTTACTTAAGATCACACAATGCTTTTTTTTTTGGGTGGTGGTGGGGTTTAGGATAAATGATTTTGCCATGACCTTAATAGTCGTGGACAGGGCTAGCACTCATTATCTTTCCATGGTGAGCAAAGCCCAGGTGCCTCGTTTCTGAGTACCTTTCGATTTCGCAACCGTGTAATATGATGAAGCAACGGCAGCTCTAACCAGCAGGACAGAACAAAATGTGTAAATACTACAGATGGGCGAACCATGCTGGCTCCAGTCCCCCAAAACAGACCTGCTGGCTGTTAAGATTATATTAATATTGTGACTCATGCTGCCTAAGCCTCACGAACTGGTCCAGAACAGCAAATAAGAACACCAAGCCTGGGACACGGTCTATCGAAGCATTGCGGCTTTTGCTGCTGCCTCAGTGGCAGCACTAAGCCATTGCCCAGCCTTGTGATGTCCAATCCTGTCCTGCTCTGGGTTCAATCCTTCGCAATTCCAGTGAGAAAAGGTGGAGCAAACAAGATTGGCCTGACTCAGTATACGATGGCTTTATATACAGCTGTGAGAGCGTATACAAATATACGGATGCGGGTGGCGCTGTGCCAGTTGGAAGGTTCGAATCCCCGCAACGGGGTGAGCTCCCATTGCTCGGTCCCTGCTCCTGCCCACCTAGCAGTCTGAATGCATGCCAGTGCAAGTAGATAAATAGGTACCGCTATGGCAGGAAGGTAAACGGCATTTCCATGCGCTGTGGTTTCTGTCACAGTGTCCCATTGCACCAGAAGCAGTTTAGTTCTACTGGCCACATGATCTGGAAAGCTGTCTGTGGACAAACCCTGCTCCCTCAGCCTGAAAGCAAGATGAGTGCCATAACCCCATAGTTGCCTTTGACTGGCTTAACCATCCAGGGGTCCTTTGCCTTACCATATATATATCTATATCTATCTATCTATATCTATATCTATATCTATATCTATATCTATATCTATATCTATATCTATATCTATATCTAATCTATATCTATATATCTATATATCTATATATCTATATCTATATCTATCTATCATTTATCTATCTATATCTATCTATCTATCTATCATCTATCTATCTATCTATCTATCTATCTATCTATCTATCTATCTATCTATATCTACACACACACACACACACACACACACAAAAATATACATTCGTTCAAATGCTCTAGCTCAGGCATAGGCAAACTTGGCCCTTCAGATGTTTTGGGACTACAACTCCCATCATCCCTAGCTAACAGGACCAGTGGTCAGGGATGATGGGAGTTGTAGTCCCAAAACCATATGGAGGGCCAAGTTTGCCTATGCCTGCTCTAGCCATTTAAAAAATAAATAAATTGTGGCCTTTTTTTTGCTTTTGGACCCATTACAACAGCAAGGACACTTCCTTCCACCTACACCTAGGTGAATTAACAGCTTTTGTCTATCTCGAAATCTAACAAAAAACCTCCACCCCCAGATAAACCACAGGACCCCTGCTCCTTCAATTCCACCATTCTGTACTCTGTCTCAAGCCTCACCTGGCTTGCCAGGTCTTTTCTAGACTGGCAGGGGATAATTTTAATTCTTAAATAACACTAGAGGCCTCCTTCAAATAATAATAATAATAATAATAATAATAATAATAATAATAATAATAATAATTGCAAGGAGATTCCAATGAGATTCCAGAATTCAGGACCAATGAATGTGTAAACCAGCCTTACTGTCTTACAACGTTGTAAGAACACTGGGAAAATAAAATGTGGATGTGCTAGCTTGCTAAGATTGTACATTAAATGGGGCTGCAGAGTCACACTAAACACGATGAATATGCCCTTGACACAAAACCCTACAAATAAAAGCTTAATATCATAGTCCGTACTTTAAACGAGGTTGTGTTGTTAAAGCACAGGTACTTAGGCCTCTAAGATAGTCAACCTCTCTTTCTTTCTGGAAAAACTGAAAGCGCGGATTTCTTTTTAAAAATCCAATTTATTCAAGTACACAGGCACATCAAAAAAGATTTCTGAAATTAGAAATACGAACAAAATGGAATTGCATGAGAACCTGAGAGGCTGCTTTGAACACAAACCACTGGTTGGGTAGAACACCTTTTAATTATTTAAATCACATTGCCATCAAAAAAATAAAGATGGGGTCAGGCTACCGTTTTTCAACATTTCAGCAGATAGTGAAGTGGTGGGCAGGAAATCGCAAAAAAGAAGAGGACAAAAAGAAGAAGAGACTTTGACTTTTCCCAGAAGAGCTAAGTTTGTGTAATGCCAGGGGTTGATTTAGCAAATGAAGTTTTCCTCTGCCCTATTTTGCTCTGTACTTTAATGCATTCTTATTAGATTAGCATCTGCACTGCAGACGTCGAAGTGGGAACTAATAAAGTTATCCACACAATCTCTAGGTGTCTGAGCCACTGACTTTATTTTTCATTTAAAATAATTATAACAATGCCACTTGTTTGTTAAAAAGCCTTTTTATATTCACAGATAATTGCCTTCTACAACACCCAGCAATACATTCTCATTTTCACATCTTTGCTGAGAAAGTGTGGGGGGGGGGGAGAGAAAGAAACCTCACACTCTTTAGAGTTTGCTGCAAGTTGACAAAGATGCAGCCACCACACTTTAAAGCCTTGAAGTTAAACAAGCGCAGGAGCTCTAACGGCAGATTAACAAGCAGCCGGGCAATTTCAGAACACCTTTAGTGGTGATATATTTTATCAGCCACGGGACTATTACCAATGAAAATTTATGCCCTGACCTATTCCAAGGAGTTACGGAAGGATACGCGATAAACACTCACATTTTAAACATAAAATAAGAGGTCGATCCCTGTCCTTGACACCTAACTGTGTCACCAGAACTGATGCTCTGTAGCACCTCATTTTATCTGAGTCTAACATACAGTCAAGGGTCGCGGGTGGCGCAGTGGTCTAAACCACTGAGCCTCTTGGGCTTGCCGATCAGAAGGTTGGCGGTTCGAATCCCCATGACCGGGTGAGCTCCCGTTGCTCGGTCCCTGCTCTGCCAACCTAGCAGTTTGAAAGCACGCCAGTGCAAGTAGATAAATAGGTACCGCTCCGGTGGTTTGTTTTTTGTTTTAAATTACCTTTTTATCTATGTCATTTTGAATTGTGATTGATATTAATGCTGTATTCTTTTTATATGCAACTACTGCAGTAAGATTATTACTAGCCCAAAGATGGAAGCAAGAAGATATAACAACAAAAGAAAACAGAAAATAAAACTGATGGACTATGCCGAGCTGGCAAGACTTACAGGGAAAATTTGAAACCAGCAGGACCAGGCTTTCCTAAAGGACTGAAGGAAATTTATGTTGTATTTGAAGCACAATTGTAATGACTTAATATCGCTTGCAGGGTTGCAAGAAGTTTTGTAAGGAGGATTATTCAAATTATTGTGAGAAGAACTAAGACTAGCTGATGTAAGAATGGACTTACAACAATAAGCATAGTAATAAAATGAGTAAGCAGAAAGGAATTTAGAAAACCATTAGAAGGGGTTGAAGAAAGTCTTAGGCCAAGGATTTGTTATGTTGTGTTGGAAAATTGTGTAAAATTTAATAAAAAAATCTATATTTTTTAAAAAAAGATATTAATGCTGTATTCTTAGTTTTAGATTTTATGATTTATGTGGAAATTGTTTTCCATTTGGCTGTGAACTTTTTGATGTATTTTATTTATTGTTTATGCTTTTCGTCCATATAGTTAAAGCTAAGGTTTTCCCAGTAGTGATGTATGGAAGTGAGAGCTGGACCATAAAGAAGGCTGATTGCCGAAGAACTGATGCTTTTGAATTATGGTGCTGGAGGAGACTCTTGAGAGTCCCATGGACTGCAAGAAGATCCAACCTCTCCATTCTGAAGGAAATCAGCCCGGAGTGCTCACTGGAAGGACAGATCGTGAAGCTGAAGCTCCAATACTTTGGCCACCTCATGAGAAGAGAAGACTCCCTGGAAAAGACCCTGATGTCAGGAAAGATGGAGGGCACAAGGAGAAGGGGATGACAGAGGACGAGATGGTTGGACGATGTTCTCGAATCGACCAGCATGAGTTTGACCAAACTGTGGGAGGCAGTGGAAGACAGGAGTGCCTGGCGTGCTCTGGTCCATGGGGTCACGAACAGTTGGACATGACTAAACGACTAAACAACAACACTTTTTGTTATGTTGGTAATTATGTAATTCTTGTAAGCTGCCTTGAGCACTGTTCTAACTATGGCAAGGCGGCATACAAATAAAATTATGGATGGATGGATGGATGAGCAGAAGCCCTGCAGAAGGCCTTCCGCTTGTGCAGGAAGGCTTTCCTTCCTCTTCTGCTTCACCAGGCCCCTAAAATTGGCTGGAACAAAGCATGGGGGAAGGGGGGAATATCGTTCCTTCTGGCAAGGTGAAATGCTTGCACCGACAACATTATCAGAAGAGTGTGATATTGACTTCCTCTCTCTGTTTTTCTTTCCTGACATCAGAAAAGTTGGGGTAGCGTTTGTAAAGTTATCAAAAAATAAACTTACTTCTTGGGGGTGGGGGGGTGGGGCGGGAGGGATGT
The DNA here is from genome assembly GCF_964234715.1 of Podarcis melisellensis. Taxonomy (NCBI): domain Eukaryota; kingdom Metazoa; phylum Chordata; class Lepidosauria; order Squamata; family Lacertidae; genus Podarcis; species Podarcis melisellensis. The sequence continues at coordinate 126,949,170 of NC_138528.1, read as the reverse complement.
GGCTGTCAAACTTTTAAGAGGAATTCTACTTTTCTTTTCTTAACAAACACATTTAGATGTCAGAAGAAACTGTACTTTATCCTTTGGCATAAATGGCACTAGCACGCTGGATGTCAAGAACAGAGCTGTAATTTGGGAGTGCGTTTCAAGCAGGCGAGTGAAGGCTCAAATGGAGAAATATTAGGAATGCGACGTCTTGTTCATCTTCAGAAAGACTTAATGTCAGAAGCCCACCCACCCTTCACGATTGCTGTGATTCGTGTGCTCTTTTCCACATGGAAGGCCAATTCCAAGTTTGGAATATATGGAAATGGGTGCTTCCACTATGTTAACAGTGGTACCTTGGTTTAAAAACAGCTTACTTTACGAACAACTTGGATTAAGAATGCTGCAAACCCGGAAGTAGGTGTTTTGGTTTGTGAACTTTGCCTTGGAAGCAGAACATGTTCCGCTTCCTGTTGAGTGTGTTCCATTTGTAAATTGAGTCCCTTGCTGCTATGGGAAAGCACGCCTTGGTTTAAGAACGGTTTAAGTCTGTAAACCAAGGTACCACTGTAATGCTGAGCTTCACGAATGGCAGCAGCAGGTGTCTAGAAAGCTTTGGATAAAAAGGTAAAGGTAAAGGGACCCCTGACCATTAGGTCCAGTCGTGGCCGACTCTGGGGTTGCGGTGCTCATCTCGCTTTATTGGCCAAGGGAGCCAGCGTACAATTTCCGGGTCATGTGGCCAGCATGACTAAGCCGCTTCTGTCAAACCAGAGCAGCACACGGAAACGCCGTTTACCTTCCCGCTGGAGTGGTACTTATTTATCTACTTGCACTTTGATGTGCTTTCAAACCGCTAGGTTGGCAGGAGCAGGGACCAAGAAACAGGAGCTCACCCCGTCGCGGGGATTCAAACCGCCGACCTTCTGATCAGCAACTCTTAGGCTCTGTGGTTTAACCCACAGCGCCACTCGCGTCCCTTAAAGCTTTGGATGCTGGCCTGCAAATGCACGGATAATTCTTAGGGGCTCCCCTAAGCGTGCAAATGTACGTGTAGTGGCAAAGTACAAAACATTGAGCATGATGGCTCATTAGCCAGACTTGACTGTATCTGAGTGCTGAGCATACAATAGAGTGGTACTTGCTGATGTGGAGGCTGTGGAAGTCAGTTGACCTTGATTGGTCTCTCTTGTGGTCAGTGACTTTGTTCTCCCTTGTCAAGTGAAAGGGGATGGACAGAACTCTTTACAAAGCTTTGAGCACAGAGCAGAAGAAGGGGAAAAAAGCCGTATTGATCTGTGGGCACAATTTGTGGATGGGAGGAAATAGTTAAGAAGTAATCAGTAAATAATTAAGGACAGAACGCCGGGTCCCTTTCAGCACAGCTGTTTTAGGAAGCTAGGAGCTGTGGGGAAGACAGTACTGGCCAGGATCAGGTCTTCGTCACAGGGGGAGGGAATTAACCCTTCCCCTGTACTCTGATCCTGATAAAAATCCCCCCATGCTGGAATTTGTCAAAGTACCTGCTAGAGCAGTTTGCTTCCCACAGCAAATAGCAACTAAGAGGGGGAGATCTCTGTCAGAAAGGGTCAAGCCCTCTCCCTGTTCATCATGGTCCTGATACTCATAATCCCCCAACTCCTGGTTGCTTATAAAATCAAAACAAAAATGAAAGAGATGTGCTAAATGCGACTATACACATGACGTTAACGTGGGTTCTTACTAGGCATCTGTATGGCCAAGGAGAGCTGGCAAGCGAGTGAGCAACGGCAGTACTGCAAGCAGGGCCGGCCCACCCATGAGGCAAGGTGAGGAGACTGCCTCTGGCGGCAGGATACACAGGGGCAGCACATCCAGCCAAAAGGAATGCATTGCTCACTGCAGCTATGGCAGACTGATTGGGGGCCAGATCTGCTGCTGTCTTGACAACCAACTCAATGATGTCTCTACAGCAGTCTCTTGATGAGTAGGAGGCACTTCTGATCTCCTCCTAACCATAGGGAGGAAATAGTAGGGTCTCCCGGGCTTTGCACCTGTCCTTCGTGATACAGAGTGGGCCTCTTTTGCCCCTGCGATGGCCTTTGGTTCACCATTTCAACCATCTGATAAGGTTGATTTGATTCCCCTTTGGTTCCCAATGTTGATCTTCACTCACTCCTTCTTCCCTGGCATGGTGGAGCTGCCATTCTGTGGTTTGCCGCAGGTGCCAAAATGTATTGGGCCACCCCTAATTGCAAGAAGTACTCAGGACTGGGGAGGAAGGATAGTGTTAAATTGTGGGTGAACATATCAGACAACACAGCGATTCTTCAACAGCTCTTGTTTATTCACAGGCCAGAACAGAACTGAACTGAAGGGTTCAGCCAGCATGCTTATATAGAGCTCCAGTACAACGTAACTGTAACAACTTTCTGTAACTATCCAATCACTGAACGTCACTTTCGATCCCTTATTTGCATATGTGGACCTGAACTATCTACAGTATCCCCCTGCTGGCCCAGGATGAGAACTTCAGTACATAACAGATAGGAATTCGCTGCTGCTACTTCTCAGCACTAGCTGGTCAGGAGGTTGGCACCAGTGGGCCCTCCCAAGTCCCTGGGGCCTTGGAAGCTGCCCAGTGGTGCCAACCTTGGTGCTGGCCCTGAGGGCACTGAAGACTTAAGGGAGTTTTGTAGTGCCTGTTTAGTTAACACTATGCATATGGAGCCCAGGAGACAGACATCCAGTACTGTTTAAGAACTTAGAACTGGCTTTCCCCAAACAACAGTACCTGGTCCCTTCCACACACTTGTTTTGTGGTAACAGCTGCAAAAATACTGACTTCATTTCTGAAATATACTCGTCAAGCAGACTGCTGTATTCTGAATCCTATTGTTCTAGGACCAATCAGATTGCTGCATTCTGAATCCTATTGTTCTAGGACCAATCAGACTGCTGCCTTTTGGATCCTATTCAACTCAGTACATAACAATTTCTCTCTCGCACGTACCATTATCTAAGCATTTCCTCTTTTCCCCGCCAGGCTGAACACTGGTCTCAGCTCTCCTGTACGGAGAGGTAAGTGTGTTCTTCTAGGAACATTCAATGCCCACCCGCGTCAACCAAACAAGCGTTAACATCAGCTACCCAACATTTCCACAAAGAACCTAGAGAAAAACGAACGTCTTCTCTTTGCTGCCAGGGCAACGCAAGTCATAAGGCAGTTTTGTGAAAGGGATACCACCACGGCACATTTTTAAAACCAAGGTTTTCTTGAAAGGAGCTAAGAAGTAGGGAAAGGAGTAAGAACGGCCCAATTGACTTTGCCAGCCAGATGGCTTTCAGAAACACTTGAATTCATAGGGCGGGTCGGCAGTGGCTTCCAGGGTCACATAAAGTTGTCATATCCCCCATTGCCTGAGAAGACAGGAATGCTTTTACTCTCCCAGAGCTGGAATGCCCCCTTTTCAAAAAACACGATCCAATACAAACGTTTGTGGTTTTGGGGAGCCTAACCTACTTGAAACTCAACATCCTGAAGCTGGAATTAATTGCTCATTAAATGCACAAAGAGCTCCTTTCTGAGTCCAAAGTAAGCACAGAACCTTTTGACACGTTATGGAAAAATAATGCAGTTCTCAGGCTTCTTTTCCTCCATTTTACTTTTTTTGAGGTCTGGATCCGTGCCAGATGCACAATAAACGCCCTGGCCTTTAACACAAACTAGCATGATTCGTCTTCTTTCAGTAACCTTAATTGGGAACTGACAAAACGGAGTATGTTACAAAAGTGTTTCTGTCAAAAACCTGTTGACAGACCATATATTTGGGCCATACTATACAGATTTGACGCCGGGAATGGCTGAGAGGAGATCAAATAACAAAACATGTGATCATTTTTAAAGATGTTATTTATCAACATTTAAATCTTACTTGCAAAAGAGGAAAGGGAAAAAAAAAGAGAGAGTTATGAGGCTGGATGTAAACAAGGCATCATGAAAGGAAATTGTCATGCCGTCTGCATCTCCCCTACTAGTGAAGAACTACACAATTACTGTGTTTTATGCAGTTCTTGAAGACGAAAAGATAAGCAAGGGAGGAAATTAATGCCACAGCCAGGGACAGGGCTAAGATTATAAAGTAACCAAATCTATGTGTGAAATCTGTAAAGCAATCCCCACAAATGCATGAAGAAGATTACTAATTCTTAGCTATTTTAGGTTCCAAGGGTGTGTGCAGATGCGGACATCCATATTCAGTGGTTCCAATCCAGCAGAGCATGCAAGGAGCAGCTGACGCTGTGCGGCAGCTAGACTGGTGACGGCCGCCGAGACCATATAACACTGGTCTTGAAAGACCTACATTGGCTCCCAGTACGTTTCTGGTGCTGACCTTTAAAGCCCTAAAAGGCCTTGGTCCAGTATATCTGAAGGAGTGTCTCCACCCCCATCGTTCTGCCTGGACACTGAGGTCCAGCTCCGAGGGCCTTCTGGTGGTTCCCTCACTGCAAGAAGTGAGGTTACAGGGAACCAGGCAGAGGGCCTCCTTGGTAGTGGCGCCCGCCCTGTGGAATGCCCTCCCACCAGATGTCAAAGAGAAGAACTGTTTTTTGCGTTGGGTATATGCTATATGGCAATTTATGGACCTAATAGGTATCTCAAGCCATTTGCACATGTTCCCATGCAACCAGTCCATTCAGAATATGGGGATCCTATATACAGAAATGAGCAAACCAGTGATATTTTAGGGAGCAGGATAGCAGGAGGGACCCATTACTTACATCATAGGAGCCTACACAACACAAAACACTGTTGCTGTATGCATTTTATTTTTATTTTTAACTTATATTTTGGAACGTACATCCAGTTTGTCCCCCCCCCCCTTTAATAGCTTGTTTAGCTTATACATAAATTCAGCACTGGATATGTATCTGTCGGTCTGTTTCAGCAAGTACACAGTCCCAACAGGACCATGACAACAATACTTTCCTCAGCTTAGAATGCCTTTCTTAGCAGAAGCAAAGAATGCCCAAATATACCAAGGCCCCAATATACTCTCAATTTCCTGTAATTTTCTTTCTGTTTGTGGAAGTACACTGAGATTAATAGGAAAATCTGTGTTTGACTTCAAAGGATTTTCACAAAGTGGAGACCAAAGGCTGGCTTAAATTATTACAGAGAACAATATACGAAACCTATTGATACCAGGCTAGTATAGTCATAAGTAGATGTATTTTTTTTTTTATTATCTGGGAACCTGTCTTGGTTTTTTGATTGTTTTAAAAAAGCAAGTATTACTTTTATAACTACAGCGTTGCCTGCTTTGAGCTGCAGAGATGGACCAAAAAAGGTTAACTAAAATACATTAATAATCCAGATATGGTACAAATGATACAGGAGTCTATAATTTCTCCTCACGCTGAGAAAGTACAAGCAGTCCAGGAGTGAAGGTGGCAGGTTCTGCGTTAGAAAGTAATCTGAGTAAAAATAAGCAGATTTCAGTCCTGATCTGAATATTCAATAATTCTAACCAGAATATTCAATAATTCTAACCAGAATTCTAACTAGGGTGGCACTGATTATATCAAAACCTGAAGTTCTTTTTCAAAAAAAAAAAAAAAATAAATCCAGAATTTGTGCATTAACGTTGCACGTCAGAAAACACGAAAGCATCCTCAACAGAATAAATATTTTCTCTCTCTACTTTCTAAGGAAGCTGGGTCTTTTCAAATAATGATGCGTACTTTATATTTAATTTGTTGTGTTTTTATTTTGAGCTAGAGTGGTGAGGCACTCCTGCAGTAAGAAAGCTTTAAAATAATTTTTTTTTTTTTAAAAAAAAAAACCTGAAAGGGAAAAAAAGCCATTTTCTTCTTCCAAGCAAGATTTATTTATTTAGTAATAAAAAAAAATTACAGTGTTCAACTTTTTATTTTGTGCTGGTGTGATCCTTTTGCGTTATAAAATATTTTTTATGTTGCTCCAAGGAGCAAAAAGTTATTTTCTTCGGAGTTTTAGGCTGATGAGCTCCTGCAGAATAAAGCAATAATGAGAACCATCTTCAAAGGGATGAACATTTCCCCCTCCCCCACAGAGATGTAGGGAATTTCGTTCTGTGCATGGGCAAAAATGCATGGCCAGAATTCCAAAATTTTCCTTCTTTGCTGCAAGACAACTGGGGAGGAAGCCAAGACACAACAGAAGGGTGGGAATAATGGAGTGGTACAGGGAGAGTCCCATGGACTGCAAGAAGATCAAACCTATCCATTCTGAAGGAAATCATCCCTGAGTGCTCACTGGAAGGACAGATCCTGAAGATGAGACTCCAATACTTTGGCCACCTCATGAGAAGAGAAGACTCCCTGGAAAAGACCCTGATGTTGGGAAAGATGGAGGGCATAAGGAGAAGGGGACGACAGAGGATGAGATGGTTGGGTAGTGTTTTCGAAGCTACCAACATGAGTTTGACCAAACTGCGGGAGGCAGTGGAAGACAGGAGTGCCTGGAGTGCTCTGGTCCATGGGGTCACGAAGAGTCGGACACGACTAAACGACTAAAGAACAACACAGGGAGAAAACCATTGGGTCCATAGCAGTAACAAAAAGCAACAACTATACAATTGCTGTGTAAGAAAGAGAATTGCAGAACACCAGGAAGACAAAGAAATTGTTGCTTGTTTGAAATGATATTTTTGGCCTGACTTCCAAACAACGATCAGTTCCACTAGTTATTGTTGTGGTTGTTGTTATTTCTTCAGACCCTCCAAGTGTCCCTATTGTCCAGGGACAGTCACAGATTTACAGAAGACCGGTTTCTGATTTGATGGAGAATGTCACGCTTTTCTTTAGGACGTCCCTATTTTCATTGGAGAAATACGATACGATAATCTTTATTGTCATTGTCCTCTACAGAACAACGAAATTGAAAATCTACATCAGACATTCAGATACCAACAAGCCTGCTATCCCAGCCTGGTTAGCCCCATAAAATCTCTGATACCCCATAATTAAATACAATATACTCCCATAGAGACTACCATGCACTGCGTTTAAAACCAAAATCACATTTGAATAGAAACTGTTTCTCAGGCGGCTAGACTGGAAACCTGCTCCCACACCACCAATGTTGGAGGGTTTGGAGGTATGCGACCCCAAAGCCTCGAAGATGAGAAACTATACAACCTTTAGAAGACATCTGAAGGCAGCCCTGTATAGGGAAGTTGTTTAATGTTTTATCATGTTTTTATATATGTTGGAAGCTGCCCAGAGTAGCTGGGGCAACCCAGTCAAATGGGCAGGGTATAAATAAATAAAATTACTATGATTATGATTATGGAATAGGATATCCCTTTTTCATCGGAGAAATGTTGGCGGGTATGATTTCTTAGACCCCGCCTTTCCTCTTGTAAGAGTCCAGGGCAGCTAACAGTCAATGGCGTAGCGTGGGAGGTGCAGGGGGGGGGGCGGCCGCACCGGGCGCAACATCTGGGGGTTAGGGTTAGGGGGCGCAAATCCATGGGTTAGGGGGCGCAAATTACTTGCCTTGCCCCGGGTGCTGACAACCCATACTACGCCACTGCTAACAGTACAACATCAAAAGCAAAAGTCGAACCACAATACAAAATGCAACATACAGTAACAACCAACATTGCATTACACAAAAAACTGCAAATTGATCCATTCCTTTTTTCGAATGGTAAAAGGGTAAAAGAGTACTGGGAAACAATCCATAACAAATTGGAAAAAATGTTTAAAAGTACTTTCCCCAAAAACAAAAACAAAACCAGAGTCCTTTTTGTTGGGGGATAACTCAGACTGAAATTCCCAGGTGTCAATAAATGGTTATTTAAGTATGCCACTACTGCGGCCCATGTTTCGTTAGCCCCCAGATGGAAAATGAGCGAGGTCCCAACCAAAGAAGATTGACAACTTAAGCTGACAGAATATGCGCAGCTTGCAGACTTAACATATAGAATAAGAGAACAGGAAGAACATACGTTTAGAGAAGATTGGAAAACGTTTATTGAATATATGGGGGGGTGGGTGGGAATTGTGTACACTTGAAAACGTTGGCAGCATGAAGACAAATTCAACAGCGTAAATAAGTTTTGATGGATGTAATAATGGAATACTGGTTTAGTTTTTGTAAAATACGCAGGGATTTATGATATGCAAAAGGAACCATGGAAAGAGAAGAAGGGAAGCCACTGATATTTTAAGGATGTTTAAATGAGTATTCTAAATTGTAAATTGTTCCTGTTTATGCTCTTAAGGCCAACTTGCTATAAGGTGATGCTGGGAGGTTCTTAAGCCACTGTAGTATGGCGGGAATGGAATCTACGGAAGAATCATGGATGACCTTTTCCTTTTATAAAGCTGCTTTTCTCAACACGTTCTTAAAAAGGGGAGGGTTAGAAATGCCTCTGTCAAAAGCTCTGCCCCATTACGTCGTCAGCAAAAGGCCACTTGCTAACATCAGCTTTATCCTTGGGCGCTTGCCCAGACACACACTTGTTTTATTTGTGTGTCCACATGTACACAACCGGTATACAGCAATGCATTCGAAAGAGGAACTGTTCTCAGCCTGCGGACTCATGACAGATGCCATCCAAACTGAACACTCAGTTAGATAGCGAACGGTGAATAATACGGCAGCTGCTATACATTAGCAGGACGTATTATAAAGGAAAGCTGGCTTAGCTAGCATGGCTAACTGACAAGAAACACAGGGAGAACCCATCTAGCATTAACTGTACATAAGAGGGGGTCACCAGCTGCATTTCCCCCAAGTGAATACCCTATACAGGGAAAGGGAAAAACCTTTTTAACAGCAGGATTTCCTCTTGTCTCAGCATTATGTGCCTTCTTCAGAACAAAGACTTGGAACGATGTGGAGCTGCAGTAAGTTTTCAATTTAATCACAATTATGGAATTAGCCTTTTCTCTTCTCTTATAGGAAACAAGTCAGCTGTTGCTCAGTCCCCGTTCCCAGGGAGGAAAAGCTGGTCGTAAGTAGCCTGTCTGGTAGCGATCATGGTCTAGGTTAGATATTCTTGACCACATGGGAAGGGGAAATATACTATCCATGCAAAGGCAGCATGAAGCAGGGTCTAAATTTTGGGTTGCAGCTGGATGCAGCACCAGCAGAGAAAAAAACATTTGGAAGGATGTTCCCAGCGGCCCGTAGCTCAATGACCTACGTATTATGAATCATGTTAGTGAAAAACTTGAATCAGTTCAGTGCAAAATTCAGTTTCACTGCCGAAAGCATGAAAATTTAGAAGATCCATATTTGAGAAGATCCACTTGGGGGCACCAAATTTTGGCCTTACTCTGGGTGCCATACTGTGGACGCTCGGGTTGCGAACATGATCTGTGCGGGATGCACGTGCGCAACCCGCAGCGGTGCATCTGCGCACTTGCAGGTTGTGATTCGGTGCTTCTGTGCCTGCGCAAAGCACGATTTAGCGTGTATTTAAACATCTTTTTCAATTCATTATATATAAAAAACCAAAAGCCTTTTTGTTAGGAATAACAGGCAGAGAGATAAAAAGATGTGATTACAAACTTTTTCAATATGCAGTAACAGCGGCAAGAATATTAATGGCCCAAAAATGGAAACAAGAGGAATTACCGACCCTGAACGAGTGGAGGATGAAACTTATGGATTACGCAGAATTGGATAAAATGACTGGAAAAATTAGATATCAGAAAGATCACAAATTCATCGAGGACTGGGGAAAGTTTACGGAATATCTGAAAACTATAGGTGATGAACAGACAACACTAGTGTGTTTTAAAGAGGCTTTGTGATAATACAAGGTATATTGTAAGAAAGAAATAGAGATGGAAGGTTTATATTAAATCGGCAATACTTCACAGAAAATGCGTGAAGATATGGAAAATGGATGATTGAGGGAGGTCTGGTGGAAGTCAAAAACTGTAAATTTGTAATCATGGTTGTCAGAATTTTTGGTAAAAGAAAAACTTAATAAAAATTTATATATATATATATATATATATATATATATATATATATATCAAAGCACGATTTAGCACTTCTGCACATGTGCAACCACCAAAACCTGGAAGTAACCTGTTCCGGTACTTCTGGGTTTTGGCGTTCCGTAATCCCAAAAAATGCAACTTGAAGCATCCGTAACCCGAAGTATGACTGTATTACCAAAGATTAGCAAAGTCCACCCCTGGGAAAGTGTTGAGGGGAAGGGGAGTTTTCTTTTTCTTGGTTTGTGTGCATTTTGTTCTTGTTTCTCTCATGTATTTTGTACTTTTATGTTGCATTTTTATTTTGCGAACCTCTTCAAGATCTGCAGAGGAAAGGCGGTATATAAATTTAATGAGTAAAATAAAACAATATATATACCGTGTCACCTCTGTTTATGAACTTAATTCGTTTTGGAGGTCCATTCTTAACCCAAAACTGTTCATAACCTGAGGCGCACTTTCGCTAATGGGGTCTCCTGCTGCCGCCACGCCGCTAGAACGTGACTTCTGCTCGCATCCTGGGGCAAAGTTTGCTACCCAGAACACCTACTTCCAGGTTAGCGGAGCTCGTTACCCAAAGCGTTCATAAGGAGGACGGTACGTAACCAGAGGTTCCACTGTATATATCTATATATAGAGAGAGGCCAGAAATGGGATGTTGTGTTGGAAGCTTGTGCCTTTAAGACACAAGATCTACCCACCCTGGACGAATGGCAGACGAAAGTGATAGACTATATGGAACTGGCGGAAATGACTGGCAGAATCTGGGACCAGGGAGAAGAGTTGGTGGAAGAAGATTGGAAGAAACTCAAAGACTATTTGCAGAAACATTGTAAAATTAATGAACGTTAAAATGATGTCGGATTGAAATGAAGTGGCCTTAGCAACAAGGTTAAAAAGAATATGTAAAAATGGATTGATAACGGATGAAAATATAAAGTTATAATACGTTAAGATATAGAATTAAGATAAAAACAAAGATGGTAAGGATTTGCTGAATTAACCATGTGAACTGGAATACAAAAAAGGGAGGTGTGAGGAGGTCAGGGAAATAAGTAAATGATATTTAAGATATGAAAAGATTGATTTGTTTTTAACTGTTTTCTATTTATTTTTTCTGTATTTTGCATTTTTTCTGTGTATTTTTGTACTTTTTGTATTTTCCTTCTTTTTTATTCTGTAACTTTTTTCTCTTTGTAAAACTTTAATAAATATCTTTTTTTTTTTAAAAAAAAAAGGAAACTTGTGCCTTTAGTCCAGGCAGGTAGGAAGTTTGACAGGAGGAATGTTGGGTACCAACAGAAAGGTCTACGATGAGTAATGAGGAACAGATGGCAGGCCAGAGTTGCCACAGGCAAGTTTCTGTTCCAATCCTCAAAAGTGGAGGGCGGGGAGCAGAAAAAGGAATTTTATTGTCTATATGCGTAAAGAAAGATCCTGAGTTGAAACGCCCTGAACTGTATTACTTCAAACTGTAACTGTGGACTAAAGGTAGAGGGTAATGGGACCCCTGACCATTAGATTCAGTCGTGACCGACTCTGGGGTTGCGGCGCTCATCTCACTTTATTGGCCGAGGGAGGCAGCATACAGCTTCCGGGTCATGTGGCCAGCATGACTAAGCCGCTTCTGGCGAACCAGAGCACTGCATGGAAACGCCGTTTACCTTTCCGCCGGAGTGGTAACTATTTATCTACTTGCACTTTGATGTGCTTTCGAACTGCTAGGTTAGCAGGAGCAGGGACAGAGCAACGGGAGCTCACCCCGTCGTGGGGATTCGAACCGCCGACCTTCTGATGCCAAGTCCTAGGCTCTGTGGTTTAACCAACAGCGCCACTTGCATCCCGTAACTGTGGACTACTTGTCTGCAAATTATCTCATATACAGTGGAACCTCGGCGGTTGAATGTAATCTGTTCTGGAAGACGGTTTGACTTTTGAAACCTTTTACAACCGAGGTGCAATTTCCAGTTGGCATAATCCATTGAAAAAAATATAGAGAAATGTGCCTCAGAAGCCGTTCGACTTCTGAGGCACGTTCGAAAATGGAAGCGTTCACTTCCGGGTTGTCGGTGTTTGAAAACTGAAACGTTCGACTTCCAAAGCGTTCAGCAACCAAGGTTCCACTGTATATATGGGACACCACATGCAGTTTGAAGTGGTATAGCCTAGAAATAGATCTACTAAAAAGATTTAACTTTTGGTCTAGACCAAAAGCTAAGGGGAATTTCGCTAAACAGGAGGAAGGGGCTTTCTTTAAAAATGAAGGACTTTGTTCTGGGACAGGAAGCAGCTTAGTTTTGTAAATGTCAGATAGTTCCCTTTCCTGTATCTCACAGTGCTTCCCAGCTAACCAACAAAATTTATATACCGCTTGATTGTATGAAAGTCACTAAGAAAAGATATAATGGAATTATGGATGAAAACAGTTAAAAAACAGATATTTTAAAATACTAAATTATTGAAAACAACAATAACAACAACAACAGCATGTAAATCGTATATGTCTGAATAGGCTTGCCTAAACAAAAATGTTTTAGTAAAGGTAAAGGGACACCTGACCATTAGGTCCAGTCGTGACCGACTCTGGGGTTGAGGCGCTCATCTCGCTTTACTGGCCGAGGGAGCCGGCGTACAGCTTCCGGGTCATGTGTCCAGCATGACTAAGCCGCTTCTGGCGAACCAGAGCAGCGCACGGAAATGCTGTTTACCTTCCTGCCGGAGTGGTACCTATTTATCTACTTGCACTTTGACATGCTTTCAAACTGCTAGGTGGGCAGGAGCAGGGACTGAGCAATGGGAGCTCACTCCGTCGTGGGGATTTGAACCACCAACCTTCTGATCGGCAAGTCCTAGGCTCTGTGGTTTAACCCATTTAAATAGGCACCAAAAGAAGCACAGCAAAGGCACCTGGCGGATGTCAACCGGCAGTGAGTTCCAATATTTATTAGATGCTGCCACACTAGAAAATTGATTTCTTACAATGATGGAATGAGTATCAGGTGGACCTGCAACAGAGCCATTTTCGTAGATTAAAGCAGCCAAGCTGGCATGTCTGGGGAAACGCGATCCTGCAAATAACTTAGTCCCAAGCTGTTAAGGGATTTACCATATTTTTCCATGTATAACATGCCCCCATGTATAAGACGCCCCCTAGTTTTGGGGACTTAAAACTAAGAAAAAAAGGGGGAAATAGCCCAGAATTGTTTAGCTTTTTTGGGGGGAGGGTGAAAACCTCTCACCCGCAAGACAGAAAACATACCAATCGGATGCTCACAAAAAGCAGCCCCCAATCCCCAGCCAAAATGTCGCTAAAGCTGCCAATCAACAGCAGCCCTCGACCCAGCCAACAATCAACCGCCCTATCGCTGCAGACAATATCCTGGTTGCAGAAGCAAAACCACCACCGTCCCACCTGTGCAACATTCTGTGTATAAGACGAACCAAAATTTTCAACATACATTATTCAGAAAATAACCTCGTCTTATACATGGAAAACTATGGTATATGCACCTTAATTTGGCCTGGAGGCAAATGCAAGACCCCCAACCACCACTGAGCAGAGGTGCTGTATGCCCACAGGGTCTCCTTCCTGCCAGCAATCACGTTGCAGCATTCTGCACTAACTGCAGCTTCCAGACCAAGCATATGGGAGGCCCCACACAGAGCGCACTGCAGCAACCCAGCCCTGAAGTCACCAATGTTGTTGTTGAGTCGTTTAGTCATGTCCGACTCTTCGTGACTCCATGGACCAGAGCACGACAGGCACTTCTGTCTTCCACTATCTCCCGCAGTTTGGTCAAACTCATGTTAGTAGCTTCGAGAACACTGTCCAACCATCTCGTCTTCTGTTGTCCCCTTCTCCTTCTGCCCTCCATCTTTCCCAACATCAGGGTCTTTTCCAGGGAGTCTTCTCTTCTCATGAGGTGGCCAAAGTATTGGAGTCTCAGCTTCAGGATCTGTCCTTCCAGTGAGCACTCAGGGCTGATTTCCTTCAGAATGGATCGGTTTGATCTTCTTGCAGTCCATGGGACTCTCAAGAGTCTCCTCCAGCACCATAATTCAAAAGCATCAATTCTTCGGCAATTAGCCTTCTTTATGGTCCAGCTCTCACTTCCATACATCACTACTGGGAAAACCATAGCTTTTACTATATGGACCTTTACTGTGGTCAAATTCTGCCAGTCCAGGAATAGCCATAGCTGTCACACACAAGGCGATTCTTCTAGCCGCTGAGGCTACCTGGGTCTCCAGGGGCAGAGCTTGTTTTCTGCACTGGCAGGACTTTGGGCTGAATCCCTTCTAACTCTGTGAATCTGTGGAATTCTCTCTCTTTCCAGAGCATGTTTGTGATCCTCTTAATTTTTCATACGACACGCTCCCAAACAAAATCGCAATGACAGTTGAGAGAAGCTGGGCAGTTTATGGAGTGCTGCTCAAGAATTAACGCAACGCCTGAATTATTATTTTTTGCTAGTGAAGTTGGGCTACTGTGATTCCCGGCCAGCCTCCTTGCGTTACGAGCCGCCGAGTTAATGTTAGCACAAATGCATTTGAATGAGAAATGGAAAGAGTCTTGAGACGCCCGATATTAATCCGAGGGACTGAGAGCTTTAAAGCTATCTTGGGTGCTTTGATTAACAACTTCTCCTCTCAAAAAACATGTCGCCTTGGGAATCAGTAATCTTAGGGTATTACACCTAATAGAAATGGCTTAAAGAGGATTACCCAGAAGAGACCTTTGTGAGGCTTTGGAGACTATATGGGGCCGCAGGTCTGAGCTCCCTCAGCAAGGTAATAAAGCCCTTCAAGGTTTGATAAGAAATGGGAATCCTCAGCCTGCTTCCAAAGCTTCATTGACCAAGTCCGGGATTATTTGCTGGGACATCAATTATTCTTTAAACATCTACCCTGGGAGCACAGGCATGTTATTTATGAGCGTCGTTTGGTGAATAGTTTTCTTTTTCAAAAAAACCCACCTAAGCACTAAAACGTTGTATATTTGCCAAATAAGGTTGACTTCATCAGGAGTACGTTAAACTGATTTATTCAGCAGAAATCCCAACAAGAATATCTCTGTTAGAACCTACAAAAAGTCACTATGCAGTGAGCTAGCTATTGCGTTCATCCTAACTCTTCCCTGGGCTCGATGTTCTGCAAGAAACACCAACAAATGGAAAGAGGAAGGAGAGAAGCAAGACCTGGGTATGGTACCCCCCCCCCTGCAGTTTGAAATAAGAGTCAATAATATATTGTGCAGACAATTAGCAGCAAGGCTTGTTGTTGTTTAGTCATTTAGTCGTGTCCGACTCTTCGTGACCCCATGGACCAGAGCACGCCAGGCACTCCTGTCTTCCACTGCCTCCCGCAGTTTAGTCAGACTCATGCTGGTAGCTTCGAGAACACTGTCCAACCATCTCGTCCTCTGTCGTCCCCTTCTCCTTGCACCCACCATCTTTCCCAACATCAGGGTCTTTTCCAGGGAGTCTTCTCTTCTCATGAGTTGGAGACTCAGCTTCAGGATTTGTCCTTCCAGTGAGCACTCAGGGCTGATTTCCTTAAAAATGGATTGGTTTGATCTTCTTGCAGTCCATGGGACTCTCAAGAGTCTCCTCCAGCACCATAATTCAAAAGTATCAATTCTTCGGCGATCAGCCTTCTTTATGGTCCAGCTCTCACTTCCATACATCACTACTGGGAAAACCATAGCTTTTACTTTACGGACCTTTGTTGGCAAGGTGATGTCTCTACTTTTTAAGATGCTGTCTAGGCTAGAGGTTAAAAATCAAGGGGGACAAAAACCCACCCCCCAAGGCATCACAATTCAGATCATGAAAGTCTGGAGCCTTGTTTGTAACCCCAGTTGTTGACTTGGAGGGGAGGTCTAGGTTTCTGTGACATGCTCTCTCTCGATTAATAACCCAGATTTTTGCATTAGGCAGGGATTCTGGTCCAGGGAAACAGATACCGCAGGATAGGTTTAGTGATGCATAATGGACAGTACTGATTTTTGACATAGCTTCCTAGGGAAGTGGCTAGGGAAACTCAGCCAGATGGGCGGGGGACAAATAAATTATTAAATTATTATTATTATTATTATTATTATTATTATTATTATTATTATTAGACTGTATTTGGCTTTTTTTTTACAGTTATACAGAGTTATATATTTGACTGGTATTCCACTGTGGGAGGGCTTACAGAACCTCCCTGAACATTGAAATCCACCAAGATGTTTCTTTTACTTTGCATAAAATTAAGCAAGTCCAACTTGTATTGGTACAGAGTTTGGACTGCCAGGGTACAAAACGTCCTACTAGTGTGAGAGCAGGCCTTTTGCTGCTTTACAAAATAAATTGTGTCCGACAAAGCAAACAAACTGAGCTACAGCTGAGATGAAAGGACAACTTAACAAGTCCATTTTGTTGAGAGATTAGCTAGCACAGTACTGACTTGACATAGAAGAGATGTGAAACAAAGAGCACTTTTGTTCAGATCCACAGAGTTGGATTAAAGCAACTTTGCCTTTAGTGTAGCATGGCGGCCATTCAATGTCAAATCCTAACGCAGCTCCGTAAGATAAGGTTGTAACAATATCCTCAGAGAGTAAGGAACAAGCTGTAAACAACGGAAGCATGGAATTCTAAGAAGGGAAGGTGGTCTCCCAGGACACTCCGATGGACTGGATTATTTTTTGTGTCCACTTTGGCCTCTTCAGTCATCCACTGAGGTAGTTTATTTGATGAAGAATCCATATTCCTATCAAATTTATTTGTTTGGATTTGTATGTTAACTAGCCTAAGGTTTCCCCACTCCACAGCTCCAGAGCACAAACCTCACTCCCATCCTAGCAACCTTTCCCGCCAGACCCCCATTAGACTGTATTTGTTACATCTGGACATTCAGCAATAATAGTAATAGTAATAATAATAATAATAATAATAGTAATAATAATAATAATAATAATAATAATAATAATAATAATAATAATTTATTTATACCCTGCCCATCTGGCTGGGCTTCCCTAGCCACTCTGGGTGGCTTCCAACAAAATATTAAAATACCATAATACATCAAACACCCCTCACCTGAACATACAGCTTGACTTACAAAATATGGATATTCCAAAACTGCTCCAATTCATAAGGTAGAAGAATCTACAGTGGTACCTCGGGTTAAGAACTTAATTCGTTCTGGAGGTTCGTTCTTAACCTGAAACTGTTCTCAGCCTGAGGTACCACTTTAGCTAATGGGGCATCCCGCTGCTGCCGTGCCACTGGCGCACGATTTCTATTCTCATCCTGGAGCAAAGTTCTTAACCCGAGGTACTATTTCTGGGTTAGCAGTGTTTGTAACCTGAAGCGTCTGTAACCTGAAGCGTCTGTAACCGAAGGTACCACTGTACTAAAAAGATAGCACAAAGTATTTGTACAGAAGTGGCATGTTAAAGAGATCACAAAATGTTCCAGATAGAGACAGAAGATTTTAAGGGACACCTCAATCCTTGTTAATATACAAAATATTGATGCGATGTAGTTCCAGTCTATGAGGATTTGACCTAATGTCACTGAAAATTATGGCATAGATACCAAAATCAATGGATGAGGAAAGGCGAGGAAGTAGTGGTTTTTTTGCAAACAGTTTTGCTTCTTTTGGTAATTTGGTAGAGAAGCTGAAAACAGCCCACTCTGGAGGTTCAGAAGTGAGGTTATAGGGAACCAGGCAGAGGGCCTTCTCAGTGGTGGCGCCTGCCCTGTTGAACGCCCTCCCATCAGGTGTCAAGGAAATAAACAACTACCCGACTTTTAGAAGACATCTGAAGGCAGCCCTGTTTAGGAAAGTTTTAATTGTTTGAAGTTTTATTCTGTTTTTAATGTTCTGTTGAAAGCCGCCCAGAGTGGCTAGGGAAACCCAGCCAGATGGGTGAGGTAGAAATTAACAACAACAAGAAGAAGAACAACAACAAACTGGCATTGTGATGTCACACAACCATACCTTATTGGCTATGTCACATTTTGATATCATCTGGCTACAGCATGCCCTGTAAGCAGCTGGGGTCATGTTGCCAGCAAGAAGGATTCAATATATTGGTTCAACAAATGCAGCCAAAGCACAAAAACCACGAGAAACGCAAAAAGTTCCCAAATGTTAAATGGCCACACAAAATCCACCTCCAGCCTCTTTTCCATGCAAGTTGTTTGCTTTGTGGACATTTAAGGTGAAGGTAAAGGGACCCCTGACCATTAGGTCCAGTTGTGACCGATTCTGGGGTTGCGGCACTCATCTCGCCTTATTGGCCGAGGGAGCCGGCGTACAGCTTCCAGGTCATGTGGCCAGCATGACTAAGCCACTTCTGGCAAACCAGAGCAGTGCACGGAAATGCCGTTTACCTTCCTGCTGGAGCGGTACCTATTTATCTACTTGCACTTTGACGGGCTTTTGAACTGTTAGGTTGGCAGGGGAAGGGACCGAGCAACGGGAGCTCACTCCATCGCGGGGATTCGAACCGCTGACCTTCCGATCGGCAAGTCCTAAGCTCTGTGGTTTAACCCACAGCGCCACCCGTGTCTTTATTGTGGACATTTAGGACAGCCTTAATGTTAAATCAGCTTTAGTTTTGGCAACATGCTTGGGCGTAGAATGCAGAATAGTCCACGGTGTATTATATACACTGAAGGCATTTACAGCTTTCAGTGTTAAGGTATCACCATAAAAACCAGGGGAAACTGTTTTAACAATTTCAGTCATTTCCGCTCCTCTGTCATGTGATAAGAAAACAGCCAGTGTAGTCTGGGACTGGGGAGAATTTAAGAGTCTAGCACAGGGCACAGAAGCAGAGACACTCATTTCTGCCTACACAATCAAAGGGACTCCACTTTATAGCTTACTTAGCATAATGGCCAGTTTATCCCTGAAAGGCCCCAAGCTTTTCACAGAGCAGTTATTAACTTGGGGAGGGAAAGCGAGGCTTGATCATAATTCTGGAGAAAGGAAATCAAACGCCATTACCTGCTTTCATATGAACATGTAGCAACTTGGCACATTATGGAATGGGTTGGGATGGGGAGGCGGTAAAAAAGATGTTTCATGACCACAGCAGACCCTTGGTGAGGATGTTTACCTCTTTCCATCACATGAATCTATCTCAATTAGCCTAGCAGAACACGAAATCAACTGAAGAATGGAACAGCAACTGAAATATATCAGTTGCCATGCTCACCTGTTAGACCATAGGATAGTGGCTCTGGTTCTTCCTTAGCTACCAAAATCTACATCACCCTTGCATTTAAGCACTTCTGTAGAACCCACTGATTAAAAATAAATTGTCTGCTTGCCAACAAAGTTCTATATAGTAAAAGCTATGGTTTTCCCTTTGACCAAAGTGTGGGAGGCAATGGAAGACAGGAGTGCCTGGCGTGCTCTAGTCCATGGGGTCACGAAGAGTCGGACACGACTAATCGACTAAACAACAACACTGGTTTTCCCAGTAGTGATGTATGGAAGAGAGAGCTGGACCATAAAAAAGGCTGATCGCCGAAGAATTGATGCTTTTGAATTATGGTGCTGGAGGAGACTTTTGAGAGTCCCACGGACTGCAAGAAGATCAAACCTATCAATTCTTAAGGAAATCAGCCCTGAGTGCTCACTGGAAGGACAGATCCTGAAGCTGAGGCTCCAATACTTTGGCCACCTCATGAGAAGAGAAGACTCCCTGGAGAAGACCCTGATGTTGGGAAAGATGGAGGGCACAAGGAGAAGGGGACGACAGAGGATGAGATGGTTGGACGGTGTTCTTGTAGCTACCAGCATGAGTTTGACCAAACTGTGGGAGGCGGTGGGAGACAGGAGGGCCTGGCGTGCTCTGGTCCATGGGGTCACGAAGAGTCAGACATGACTAAGTGACTAAACAACAACAACAACAAAGTACACACAGCCCCATCTAGGTGAGCACGTAAGCAGGCAGAAGCTGTGAGCTATGAAAAGTGTCACAGGGTGGCGAAGGACGGATGGCACTCTCTGTCCCTACTCTGCCAGCCCCCAGTAGGCTACTAATTTTTTTCACAGGCTAGTAACTTATGTGGGCTTATTTGCAAGGCTGGCCAACATACACTTCTCAATAAATTATTTGGGAAACACAACTATTTTTGTGTGTGTTGTCCCCATAATACTCGACGTATATTTATTAGACTACGGGGGAGCACCTTACCCAGTGCTGATCATAATCAGATGGCCTTCCTCTGCCCTCCTCTTCGTCGTAGAAAGGTAAGCCTTCTCGTCTTGCTTGATGGTACTCCTTCCGTAACTTCTGGATGCGATCTGCAGTTCCAACAGGTGGATGGTCACTGGAGAATGAAGAAAATGTAGCATAAGTTGCATCAGAGGGCGTTTACATCATCAGCAGATGTAAGCACAGGGTCCATAGCTGTCAATTTACAGATTTGCAAATAAGGGACCAGCAGCCTCAAAAATAAGGGATCAGCAGCCAAAATAAGGGATCAACAATTACTTTGATAAAATACATATTTTGTTGCATGCAAATGGCTTTAGAAACCTATTAGGTCCATAAATTACCATATAGCATATATTCAACACCAAAAAACAGCAACAATTTGTTCTTGACAAAGGACAGCTGGACATAGAAAGGGCCCCATTACCTTCAGTAGCTTATTTAAGAGACATCATCAATAAGGGACAGCAGTGGGACATGGCACTGGGATAAGGGACTGTCCCACCAAATAAGGGACACTTGACAGCTATGGCAGAGTCCAGGTGGAATTCATTTTCAGTTCAAGTTGTAGTGAAAACTTTCATTTTGGATATGTGCACAGGCAGGCTAGTTAGGGCTCCTGCTTGCACTGTTTACACCAGGGGTCGGCAGCCTAAGGCCCATGGGCCACAAATGGCCCATGGGGGTTGTTTAACCGGCCCATGGACCCCTGCCGCCCACTCGGTCAGCTCCTATGTGGCGCTCCTGTAGCCAATGGGAAACTGCGCACGCCTCCTCCGCATCAGAAATAGCATTCCAGCCCACCGCGGCGTCTGTGGGACCGTGAACCGGCCCAAGCCACAAAAACTTTGCCGGCTCCTGGTTTACAACTTCCCTCCAAGCCACAAATTCAAGAAAGCAAAATATTTAACAAATGAAATGGAACATGTTAATATTTATTTGGGTCTGTGCACATTGCAAGTTTATTTTGGGTCACCGCAGAGCTCACCCTGAAACACCTACACCCAAGACATCTGGAAACCTGTGCAGACACCTGGGTTCAAGTTATTCCTCTCTGAGGTGGGGAGAGGAGCAATGTTCCTGCCACAACTTAACTTTCAACCTGCTACTTAAAAGAAAAGTGTGTTTCCATGAAACAATTCTCCGGCTTGGCTGCAGTGATTGCTATGGCTCGGTTGGCTACTGAAGTAATTTGTTCACAGTTAGAACACTGTGGTTGAAAGGGCTGAGAGATAGTTGAGTGGGAGGAAGGAGACAGTGATGTTTGAGATGCATGATCAGCCTCTAAATTACAGCAATATTAAGCTTGCATTAGATGCATAAAGCAAAGAAACAAATGAAAGTGTATGCGGGGTGGTGGGGAGTACTGCTAGCTGGCTAAGATTTATATTTCCTGTCTTATGCGGGTTTAAATATAAAAATACTAAACTCATTTGATTCACAGCGACGTTTATGGATGCCATATATACATTCCCCATGCCTGCCCAATGTGGGTATTAAATGTCAAGGGAGAGGGAATAGTTTTTGATGAATGAGGCCTCATTGGGTAAATAATATAGGCACACTGTGGAAACCATGCTCCTGATCTGGGCACTATACGTCTGTCGATGCAGCCTAGAATAGCATTAGCTTATTTTGCTGCTGCCAACACACTGCTGCCTCATGTTAAGCTTGTGGTCCACCAAGACCCCTAGACCCTTCTCACATATACTACTAGTAAGCCAGGTGATCGCCGTCTTCAATTCGTGCAGCTGGTTCTTCTTGCCTAAGTGCAGAACCTCACATTTGTCCCTATTGAAATTCCTTTTCTAAGTTTGGGCACAGCTCTCCAATCTGTTAATGTCATTTTGAATCCCAATTCTGTCTTCTGTGGCATTAGCTACCCCTCCCAGTTTGGTGCCATCTGCAAATTTGATAAGCATCCCCTCAATTCATTCATCCAAGATGAAGACATTGAACAACAACGGGCCTAGAACAGAACCCTGAGACACCCCACTTGTCACCTTCCAGAATGACAAGGAACTTTTAATCAGTACTCTTTGGGTTCAGTCAGCCAACCAGCTGCAAATCCATCTAACAGTTATCTCTTTCAACCTACATTTTACCAGCTTCCTTGAAAGAGTATCATGGGGGACTTACTGAAATCAAGATAAACGATGTCCACAGCATTCCCCTGATCCAACAAGCTTGTAAGCCCATTAAAAAAAG
Source organism: Podarcis melisellensis (assembly GCF_964234715.1). Taxonomy (NCBI): domain Eukaryota; kingdom Metazoa; phylum Chordata; class Lepidosauria; order Squamata; family Lacertidae; genus Podarcis; species Podarcis melisellensis. Next base: position 126,926,768 of record NC_138528.1, on the reverse strand, counting down.
AAATGAAATTTGTGTGGCATGACTTGCTTTGCGAAACCCAGGCTGGGTCCTTTTTTAAGTGCTCACAGAGCAACTGCTGAATTATCTGTTCTAGGACCTTTCCTGTTAAAGCTATGGTTTTCCCCGTAGTGATGTATGGAAGTGAGAGCTGGACCATAAAGAAGGCTGATCGCTGAAGAATTGATGCTTTTGAATTATGGTGCTGGAGGAGACTCTTGAGAGTCCCATGGACTGCAAGAAGATCAAACCTCTCCATTCTTAAGGAAATCAGCCCCGAGTGGAAGCCCTGAGTGGATTGTGAAGCTGAGGCTCCAATACTTTGGCCACCTCATGAGAACACTCCCTGGAAAAGACCCTGGTGTTGTGAAAGATGCAGGGCACAAGGAGAAGGGGACGACAGAGGACGAGATGGTTGGACAGTGTTCTCGAAGCTACCAGCATGATTTTGACCAAACTGCTGGAGGCAGTGGAAGGCAGAAGTGCCTGGCGTGCTCTGGTCCATGGGGTTACAAAGAGTCGGACATGACTAAATGACTAAACAACAACAACAACAACAACAACAAGGAACTTTCCTGGTATTGATGTCAAGCTCCCTGGGTGGTAGTTACCTGGGTCTTCTTTCCCCCCATTTTTGAAGATGGGGACAACATTTCCCCACCAATCTGCAGGGACCTCAGCTGTTCTCCAAGAATTCTCAGACAGAGGCTCTGAGATTACTCTTGGGTAATCAGACCCTGGAGGTATGAATTCCTTTAAAGAAGCTAGGTGTTCCCTTACCACCTCTGTTCCTAAATTGGAACTGCCGCTCCCTCCTTACATCATTTATTCTGTTACCACCAGGTTGGGCATTGCTTTCCTTTTGCATGAAAACAGAGGCAAAGTAGGTGTTGAGCAGTTCCGCCTTCTCTCTGTCACCCATTAGCTTTTCTCCATCTTCTCTGTGCAGAGAACCTACCACTTGCTTGTTGTCCCTTTTGCTTTGAACACAGCCAAATTAACCCCTTTAAAATTATTTTTAACCTTGTTAATGGGGAGGCTTGCAGTGGGGACTTAGTGTGTCAGTGAGAGTTGGATGCCCTGACTTCCGTAAGTGAGAGCACCAGTGACGTAGCGTGGGTTGTCAGCACCCGGGGCAAGGCAAGTAATTTGCGCCCCCCTAACCCGTGGATTTGCGCCCCCTAACTCGTGGATTTGCACCCCCTAATTCTAACCCCCAGATGTTGTGCCCGGTGCGGACGGCCCCCCCTGGACCCCCCACGCTACACCACTGGAGAGCACTTCTCACTAAGGCAAAGAATCCGGAAGTCAGTTCTGTCCCTGGGCAAGGACAGATAGTCGGAACCAAGGCCTAAGCAACCACTCACGTGTGTGTATTTAAATAAAGTTGTGGCCAAAATCGTGCCAAAAACCCAAACCAAAATTGATGTGTGATGTGTGAGTTATTGGGGGGTGGCTTGGGGACCTCGACACGCAACTCTGGGAAATGGGGGTGCAGAGGTGGGGCGCTGGAGGGATCTTTGCACCATGGCACCGGGTATGCTTAAGACAGCCCTGGAGAGAAATAGTAATGCGAAAGAAATGACTGTGATGCCCAATCATTTAAGAGTTCTGAATTTCAACTTGGCTCCTGACAATTACATGAATATATGAACCGCATTCAAACTCAGCAGATGAATTCAATCAGGGCCAGGCAAATATCGCATACATAATCTATTAGTTTACCCCAAAGAAACCGGAGCATTGAATTCAAACAGAATGAAGTCATCAGTAATAAAAAAAAGAAACTGATAAGGCAATATTAAAAAAAAGACCACCATTTTCTCACATTTTCAAGAAAAATCATACTTTGACTGCAACCTATTCTTCCATCTGACTATAAATACATATATTTAAAAATATGGGTTTGATCAGATACCAATTCTAAAGCAAAGGAATGAAGAAGATGGGTATTTTTTTTTAGTTGCATAGGATGAACAAATGATTGTCCTGAAAAGAAATCAGACCTTGAAATAGAAATATAAAAGAATTATGCCAACTTCAAAAATAATACTTAAAAAATTTATACAATAAAGAATCTCGCTGGAATGCACCAATAAGACTTGTGATCAGCATTTAAATTGTAAGATGGTTAAAGAGAGCTGCATTATCCCTTTCCTTTTATGGCTGCCCTGAAACTACAGTTTAGGAATGGAAAATGGATGGGCTATGATTGAACCCACCACTGTCACTATTTCTGAATTGCCTTTGATTCGTCCTGGTGTTAAACTTTCATTCTTCAACTAGTCAGTCCAAAAACTAAGGTGTCTAAGTCCCCAAACCCAGTGAACAAACTGTGCAGTCCCCATGCAGTTCTGTGTTCTAGCCCAGATGTGAATTAAATGCTCCAAAAGTTGTTTGTTTGTCAACACAAAAAACAAACCCTCCGCCAATCCACTGATAATTATTGTAGCCAATTCAAAATTAAAATTGGATGGTGTACTTGTAAAAGGGTAAAAGAGTATTGGGAAATGATCCATAATGAATTGAAAAAAAATGTTTAAAAGTACTCCCCGCCCAAACCAAAATCAGAGTCCTTTCTGTTGGGGATAATTCAGAATGAAATTCCCAGGTGTCAATAAAGGGTTATTTATGTATGCCACTAAGTGAGGAGGAATTAAAGAACCTTTTAATGAGGGTGAAAGAGGTGAGCGCAAAATATGGTGTGAAGCTCAATATTAAAAAAAACGAGGATCATGGCCACTGGGTCCATCACCTCCTGGCAAATAGAAGGGGAAGAAATGGAGGCAGTGAGAGATTTTACTTTCTTGGGCTCCATGATCATTGCAGATGGTGACAGCAGCCACGAAATTAAAAGACGCCTGCTTCTTGGGAGAAAAGCAATGACAAACCTAGACAGCATCTTAAAAAGTAGAGACATCACCTTGCCAACAAAGGTCCGTATAGTAAAAGCTATGGTTTTCCCAGTAGTGATGTATGGAAGTGAGAGCTGAACCATAAAGAAGGCTGATCGCCGAAGAATTGATGCTTTTGAATTATGGTGCTGGAGGAGACTCTTGAGAGTCCCAAGGACTGCAAGGAGATCAAACCGATCCATTCTGAAGGAAATCAGACCTGAGTGCTCATTGGAAGGACAGATCGTGAAGCTGAGGCTCCCTCCACTTTGGCCACCTCATGAGAAGAGAAGACTCCCTGGAAAAGACCCTGATGTTGGGAAAGATGGAGGGCAGAAGGAGAAGGGGACACTGTGGCCCATGTTTTGTTAGCCCCGAAATGGAAAACGAGCAAGGTCCCAACCAAAGAAGAATGGCAACTTAAATTGACACAATATGCACAGCTTGCAGACTTAACATATAGAACAAGAGAACAAGAAGAACATGCATTTAAAGAAGATTGGAAAACGTTTATGGAATATATGGGGGGAAATTGTATACACTTGAAAACGTTGACAGCATTAAGATAAATTCAACAGCGTAAATAAGTTTTGACAGATGTAATAATGGAATACTGAATGGTTTAGTTTTTGTAAAATACGCAGGGATTTATGATATGCAAAATGAACCATGGAAAGAGAAGAAGGGAAGTCACTGATATACAGTGGTGCCCCGCAAGACGAATGCCTCGCAAGACGAAAAACCCGCAAGACGAAAGGGTTTTTCGGGTTTTGCGACGCTTCGCTAGACGATTTTCCCTATGGGCTTGCATCGCAAGACGAAAGCCCATAGGGAAATCTCGGGGACCTTTTTTTAAATGCTGGCGGTGGGGAGCAAAGCCTTTTTCCCCCCTCCGGACTTCAGAAGAGGTCCAGGAAGGCCGGCAGGAGCGAAAGGCTTTGCTCCCCACCGCCAGCATTTTAAAAGCGGTCCGGGATAGCAGGGAAGCGCGTCCCGCTATCCCGGACGGCTTTTGAAGGCAGGCAGGGGGGGCAAAGACTTTTGCCCCCCCCGCCTGCCTTGGGGACTTTTCGCCCCCCCTGCCTGCCTAACCGGACGGCTTTTGAAGCCTCCCCGATGCCGGGCGACGGGGCGGGAAAGCCTCCCCCCGCCGCCCGGCTTCGGGGCATCGTCCCGATGCCGGGCGGCCGGGCAGGAAAGCCTCCCCCCGCCGCCCGGCTTCGGGGCATCATCCCGATGCCGGGCGGCGGGGCGGGAAAGCCTCCCCCCGCCGCCCGGCATCGGAACGATGTCCCGAAGCCCGGCGGGGGGCGGGAAAGACTCCCCCCGCCGCCCGGCTTCGGGGCATCGTCCCGATGCCGGGCGGCTGGGCAGGAACGCCTCCCCCCGCCGACCGGCTTCGGGGCATCGTCCCGATGCCGGGCGGCGGGGCGGGAAAGCCTCCCCCCGCCGCCCGGCTTCAGGGCATCGTCCCGATGCCGGGCGGCCGGGCAGGAACGCCTCCCCCCGCCGCCCGGCTTCGGGGCATCGTCCCGATGCCGGGCGACGGGGCGGGAAAGCCTCCCCCCGCCGCCCGGCATCGGAACGATGTCCCGAAGCCCGGCGGCGGGGCGGGAAAGCCTCCCCCCGCCGCCCGGCTTCGGGGCATCGTCCCGATGCCGGGCGGCGGGGCGGGAAAGCCTCCCCCCCGCCGCCCGGCTTCGGGGCATCGTCCCGATGCCGGGCGACGGGGCGGGAAAGCCTCCCCCCGCCGCCCGGCTTCGGGGCATCGTCCCGATGCCGGGCGACGGGGCGAGAAAGCCTCCTCCGCCGCCCGGCATCGGAACGATGTCCCGAAGCCCGGCGGCGGGGCGGGAAAGACTCCCCCCGCCGCCCGGCTTCGGGGCATCGTCCCGATGCCGGGCGGCTGGGCAGGAACGCCTCCCCCCGCCGCCCGGCTTCGGGGCATCGTCCCGATGCCGGGCGACGGGGCGGGATTGCCTCCCCCCCCGCCGCCCGGCTTCGGGGCATCGTCCCGATGCCGGGCGACGGGGCGAGAAAGCCTCCCCCCGCCGCCTGGCATCGGAACCATGTCCCGATGCCGGGCGACGGGGCGAGAAAGCCTGGGCGCGCTTGCAACTCTCCGCAAGGAGCGCGCTGCTTGCGGAGAGGTCCGTGCCTGTCCTGGACCTTTTCTGAAGGCAGGCGGGGGGGGGCAAAAGTCTTTGTCCCCCCTGCCTGCCTTCCCAGGGGCTTTTAAATCGCCCCGGACAGCGGAGAAGTCCTCCGCTGTCCCGGGCGATTTTAAAATGCCGCCCACCAGAAGAGGTCGGGGGAAGGCGGTTTCCATAGGAACGCATTAATTGATTTTCAATGCATTCCTATGGAAAACCGTGCATCGCAAGACGAAAAACTCGCAAGACGAAGAGACTTGCGGAACGAATTAATTTCGTCTTGCGAGGCACCACTGTACTAAGGATGTAAAAATGAGTATTTTAAATGGTAAAACAGAAAAATTAATAAAAATTGTGTGTGTGTGTGTTTGTGTGTGTGTAAAATGGGCCTTTTGCTCATATCACCCAGGAAGGTAAATTATTGAGCTGCTATCTGTATGTCACTAGCAAAAGCACCCTGCCTGCCAGGGGAATAATGTCTCCTGTGTTAGCGAGAAGCCTAACCTAGTTGTAAGAATGGGGAAGTGGTGGCGGAAATGACTGGCAGAATCCGAGACCAGGGAGAAGAGTCGGTGGAAGACGATTGGAAGAAATTTAAAGATTATCTACAGAAATACTGTAAAATTAATGAATGTTCAAAAGATGTTGGAATGAAGTTACATGGCTTTAGCAGAAATGCTATAAAGAATTAAGTACAGTACAATAGATTGTAAATGGATTAAAGGGAAAAATAAGGTTAGAATGTGTTAAGATAAATTATAGAACAGAAAATTGAGGAAGATGGAAAGGATTTGCCGAAACAATTAATTGAAGTGGAATACAAAAAAGGGAGGTGCGAGGAGGTCGCTGAAACAAGTAAACAAAAGATAATAATATTGAAAGTATTGGATGTGTTTTTAATTGTTTTTGTCTTGTTTTGTTATGTATATGTAGTGTTTTTGTTTCTGTATTGTATTGTATTGTTTTGTTATGTCTCATTCTTTTTCTTTTCTTTTTGTAATTTTCAAATTCTTAATAAATATTATTTCAGAAGAAGAATGGGGAAGTGGCTAGGCCCTTTGGCAGGAAAAAGTGTCTTTCACAATTGTCACCTTCTATGTCCAGAAGGCTGATCGCCGAAGAATTGATGCTTTTGAATTCTGGTGCTGGAGGAGACTCTTGAGATTGCCATGGACTGCAAGAAGATCAAACCTATCCATTCTGAAGGAAATCAGCCCTGAGTGCTCACTGGAAGGACAGATCCTGAAGCTGAGGCTCCAATACTTTGGCCACCTCCTGAGAAGAGAAGACTCCCTGGAAAAGACCCTGATGTTGGGAAAGATGGAGGGCACAAGGAGAAGGGGACGGCAGAGGATGAGATGGTTGGACAGTGTTCTCGAAGCTACCAACATGAGTCTGACCAAACTGCCGGAGGCAGTGGAAGACAGGAGTGCCTGGAGTGCTCTGGTCCATGGGGTCACGACTAAACAACTAAACAACAACAACATTGTCCACTATGTGGCATGCAATGATGACTTGCATTTGGGTTGGTGGTGAACAGCGTTCACGTACACAGCACATATGGTGCCACTGCCTTCCTCACCCCCCTCACAGTGCAGCTCAACAAAGTCGGCATTGATGCCTCTGGTTGGTTATGCGGCGGCTACGAAGTGGTGTCGATTCTTCCCCGGGGATGAATGTGCCAGCGCACTTCATCCTGAAACTGGCAGGGCACTGCACCGGAAATAAGGCTCTATCCTCTTTTGCGGTTTAAAAATCAAAACCCTCTGCCTTCCAACGGGCAGCGTTGTGCTGCCACAAGCCTGTCATGCAGCATTTCAGGAAAGGCACCACCAAACTCACAGAATTCTGTCAAGTGACACAGCACTGACAGAAAAGAAGAAATTGGGCGCTGCCTCCAGCTGCGGAGCTTCATAAAACCCCCACACACAATTCTGTCAAACTGGTTTTTGTCCACTGTCAAAAACACTGATTGAATGGGCTGCATATTCTGTCTTATTTCCTTTAAAGCGGGGGTTCTTAAACTTTCTACCTTCAGGTCCCACTTGAGAGGGCTGAAAATTTCCGACACCCAGCAGTCACAAAATGGCAGCAGGAGGAGTCAGAGTTTGGCACAATCACCTGGCAATTACAGGCATAATTTGCTACTGATATCTAATCCATCGTTCCTAGATTATTTGCCATATCCTTTGGTCTCCTCAGGGAAAGATAGCTGCCTTTCCTCCCCACCCAATTGTCTTCTAGCTAACTTAACTCAGCATGCAAGGACTTGCTGGTGGTGGCACTGGGTAGCTTGTGGCACCAGGGTCCACTGGAAAATGCCCCAAGGCATTTGAGAGAAACAGCCTTACTTGGTCAAATTCAGGATCAAGTCACAGCTTTACCCACGTTGCCAGTTAAAATAATTCCACAACCAAGCACTCAAACTGGGTTGAGAACTTCATTAAGAGCAAAACCAGGGTGCTTTGCTGAGCAGAACTACTAACAACGAGCAACAGAAAGGAATGTGAACCAAATTTAAGTAGCTGGCTAAGGGGCAATGGGGTTGCTGGGAAACATCCCCAAACTGCCAAGCAAGAAATAGATATCCCAATATAACATTATTCATGTGTGATGTTCCATGCCCTGCCTCTGACCCTTTGTGATGTCATGCAGCTGGTTCAGTCAGGCTCCTTCAGTACCTGCGTGTTGTAGTTGCCAAGTGTGCAAAACAAGTTTAATTTAACATTTAATGTTTTGGGGAAGCAATCAACGAAGGAGGGGGGGGAAGCATTATTTAACCCTGTATTATTATTATTATTAAGCAGAGATATCACCTTGCCAACAAGGGTCCCTATAGTTAAAGCTATGGTTTTCCCAGTAGTGATGTATGGAAGTGAGAGCTGGACCATAAAGAAAGCTGATCACCGAAGAATTGATGCTTTTGAAATACAGTCGTACCTCGGGTTAAGTACTTAATTTGTTCCAGAGGTCCGTACTTAACCTGAAACTGTTCTTAACCTGAAGCACCACTTTAGCTAATGGGGCCTCCTGCTGCCACTGCGCTGCCGGAGCACGATTTCTGTTCTCATCCTGAAGCAAAGTTCTTAACCTATTTCTGGGTTAGAGGAATCTGTAACCTGAAGCGTATGTAACCCGAGGTACCACTGTATGGCGCTGGAGGAGACTCTTGAGAGTCCCATGGACTGCAAGAAAAACAAACCTATCCATTCTGAAGGAAATCAGCCCTGAGTGCTCACTGGAAGGACAGATCCTGAAGCTGAGGCTCCAATACTTTGGCCACCTCATGAGAAGAGAAGACTCCCTGGGAAAGATCCTGGTGTTGGGAAAGATGGAGAACAGGACGACAGAGGACGAGATGGTTGGATAGTGTTCTCGAAGCTACCAGCATGAGTCTGACCAAACTGCGGGAGGCAGTGGAAGACAGGAGTGCCTGGCGTGCTCTGGTCCAGGGGGTCACAAAGAGTCGGACACGACTAAACAACTAAACAACAACAACAACAATTATTATTAGATGGCATTTCATTCTGATCACCTCAGTGTGGCAATGGTACTTTCCTTTCATAAAGCAGGTGCCATTCTTTCATGTTATCAGTTCAATATCAGTGGCATACAATATGTATTGCTAGGCCTCAGGTACCACACAAAGGTACCTTGGCTGCTTCATTCCTGAGAACCTGATTTGGATGTCAATCAACAGAGCAGCTGTGGGGTTGTTGTTTTTTTTGTAACGACTGATGTCTTACTGAGCTTCCTTTAACAAAACACAGTGCGTAGGTGCATTTTGTTTCCCCCAAAAAGTATTTTGCTCCTGGGCCTTTCCTGTCTAAATTCATATTGTTGAACTCATATTTTCAAACTGCAGGCGACGGCAGCAGAACTTTGGGTTTAACACCGCATCTGCCCCCATCATCTAAAAAGTGAGGGCTTGGAGGGCAATTTCATAGCAGAAGAGGAACGTGGGTGAAATGAATTAAACCCTCTGGCTGGCTGTGGCTTCCTCTTTGAACCTCCTTCATAGGCTATCTTAGCTGGGCTCTTGACACCAGCTCTGGACTGGAGGTCCTACACCTTTGTGCAAATTACCATATTTTTCGCCCTATAGGACGCACCGTCCCATAAGGCACACCTAGTTTTTTTTTGGGGGGGGGGGAAATAAAGGGGAAAAAATATTTCCCCCCCAGGCCCGAGCTTCCCCGACCCCAGCCCCCAAACAGGCAGCTCTCTGCAAGCCGCGGGAGCCCAGTGCTGGCTCCCGCTGCTTGCAGAGAGGTCCACGAAGCCTGGACGCACTGAGCTCAGCGCGCGCAGGCTTCGGCATGCAGGCAACTCTCCGCAAGCAGCGGGAGTGCTCCCGCTGCTTGCGAGAGGTCCGCGAAGCCTGGAGAACGAGAGGGGTCGGTGTCCACCGACCCCTCTCGCTCTCCAGGCTTCAGCGAAAGCCTGAATTCGCCCCATAGGACGCACACACATTTCCCCTTCATTTTTGGAGGGGAAAAGTGCATCCTATAGGGTGAAAAATACGGTAACTGAAACAAACTATGTACTTTATTGTACAAAAGTCACATATACATGTACAAAACTCCCATATACGTGCATTAGTAATGGATATGACCTCTGCTATTTTTAAGCAGCATTTGAACACGGTTTGGCATGGATTCTACTCATTTCGAACCGTCACCGTTGATTTTCGGATCCCTGGACCACGCTTGAATCAGCACCTGAATGAGCTTCTCCATAGTCATACAGTCTACAGCACGAGGCAACTTTTGCATATAGCCCACAAATTCTCAATGGGATTTACGTTCGGGGAATTCCCTGGCCAATCAAGTACCTGTATTTGCTGCTCTATCACGAATTTATTCACCACTTTCAATGTGTGACAGGGGGCTAGGTCCTGCTGCAGTATCCCAGTACTGTCAGGATGACTCCTTTCCAGCTCTGGAATAACTCTCTTTCATAGAACCTCGATATATTGTGGCGAGCGCATCATTCCTTCTATTGGCTGCAGGCTTCCGACACCATAATGATCAACTGACTTTTCATGCTTGTTTTGAGTACAGGATTATAAGCAAAAGAGAAAACATGCTTTATTTCATTTAATTTGCACAAGGGTGTAAGTGCTGGGTACAAGGAGAGTTCCTCCCCCCCCCAGCCTTTCTCAGTGGGAATGCAACCCACTCAGTGCTAAGTTCCAGGGAGCGAGAGGATCCTGCAAAGAGCTGAGCTTACCATCGCAGTCCGGGATGTCACACACCCTCACGATCCATGAAGGTGTGAGGTGGCTGCTTCTGGTAGCGGATGCGATACAGCCTGCCCTCCACCCCATAAGTTGCCCTTCTGCCGTCAGATGTCATGGGAGAAAACACTGCCCCATCACCAGAGTTGAAGTAAGATTCAGCCACCAATTCAGTTGGCTTGTTTAGGAAGAATTGGGCGCCATCTTGTCCTTTGTCTCAGGAAACAAAATGTATTGGGCCAGCCCAATTCTGTAATAGACGGAGCCAGAGGCTGGGTTTAGGAAGGAGTCTGTGAAGCTGTGTACTAGTACTGAGTTCATACACTCCAACATTTCTCTGATGAAAATAGGGACGGCTTCTTCTTCTTCTATTATTATTATTATTATTATTATTACAGTGATATCTCGGGTACAGTGATGTGCGGTACAGTGGGACACGGGTGGCGCTGAGCCTAGGACTTGCCGATCAGAAGGTCGGCAGTTCGAAAATCCCCGCAACAGGGTGAGCTCCTGTTGCTCGGTCCCTGCTCCTGCCAACCTAGCAGTTTGAAAGCAGTTTGAAACCTAGCAGTTTGAAATTGGTACCACTCCGTCGGGCGATTTCGTGTGCTGCTCTGGTTCGCCAGAAGCAGCTTAGTCATGCTGGCCACATGACCCGGAAGCTGTACGCTGGCTCCCTTGGCCAATAAAGCGAGATGAGTGCCACAACCCCAGAGCGGGTCATGACTGGACCTAATGGTCAGGAGTCCCTTTAACTTCACCTTTACCTCGGGTTACACATGCTTCAGGTTACATATGCTTCAGGTTACAGACTCCGTTAACCCAGAAATAGTAACTCAGGTTAAGAACTTTGCTTCAGGATGAGAACAGAAATCGTGCAGCAGCAAAGAATGAAACCCCACCACCCCAACCCCATTTTAATTGATTCTGGCAGGAGGGGAAGAAATCATCCCATTCACAAACTAAGAAAGACAACTGTGTACTGATTGGAGGAACATGTCGATTCCTATAGCTACAATGCCATAAAAGTCAAAACAGAATTCTATCTACAGACAGGAACATCCCTGTCTTGTACGTACATAAAACGTGTGGGAAAGCACTCCTGAATGGTATTGTTCATTTATGGTATCACTCACTTTAAGAAGTCAAGGCTGGTGAATTTCAAAGGGTGCGTTACAAAGGCTACATTTACGATGCCAGCATTTTATTTCAGAGCAGTGAAATCTTGCATGTTTTATCGAAGCGCCTTCGCAGCTTCAATAATAGGAAGAAAGAAAAAGAATAGTTGGGGGGGGGGAATGATAAAAATAAAACCCACACTAAAAAAATATAACTCTCCAATATTTCAAGCTTTCATCTTTGTCAGCCATGGAGAGAAAAGATAGTTTACAAGGAAATGAGCTTTTGATGTTTACATCTCTACTTGAGCAAATGAATGATACTGCGATAGAAGAGCTCTCTGACAATTCTCTGAGATAACAGAAGTTAAAATTCAAATAAAGAGTACTCAAAATGTTTTTTAAAAACCACAGCTTGCAGATTTTGCAGCCGAAATCAGCTGCAGGCTTCCGATTTCTATTTTTCCGAACCAGGAAAAGTCTATGAACTGGTTAAAAAGAAAATGGTGGGAGAGTTAAGGTACGATACTACCAAAGTGGAGATTCCATGCCGTATCTTATTATTATCGCAGTGGCAAAAAACAATTGCCAATGAAGTTAGGCACCACGTTATCCAACAAACACACGAACCTTGGGCACCCATGGAGGTACACATGGCAGTGGACTGAATTGGAATGGCTGGCTTTTTTTATATGCAATGACAGCGGCAAGAATATTATTGGCACAAAAATGGAAGCAAGAAGAATTACCGGTGAAAGAAGAATGGAGGATGAAATTGATGGACTATGCAGATTTAGATAAATTGACAGGAAGGATTTGAAACCTGCAGGACCAGAGATTCTCAGAAGACTGGAGTAAATTTCCGAACTATCTGAAAAGATATTGTGATGAACAAATTACGCTAGCAGGATTGCAAGAAGTTTTGTAAGGTGAGTTATTTGAGATATTGCAAGAAAGACAATCAGGAGAACTATTAGTTAAGGATAATTAAATGTAATATAAAAGTTAAGAAATGCATAATAAGTGATAGAGAACGGAAAAAATCATCAGAGGTGTTGACGGAAGTCCAAAATATTGTATAAGATGAGAAGCTATGTTGTATGACTGTTGGAAGTGATATGTTAAAAAATTAATAAAAATGTGTGTGTATATATATTCTGGTGAACCAAAGCAGCGCACGGAAACGCCGTTTACCTTCCTGCCGGAGGGGTACCTGTTTATCTACTTGCACTTTGACATGCTTTCGAACTGCTAGATTGGCAGGAGCAGGGACCGAGCAACGGGAGCTCACCCCCTCGCGGGGATTCGAACCACCGAGCTTCTGATCAGCAAGTCCTAGGCTCTGTGGTTTGACCCACAGCGCCAGCCGTGTTTCTTTTATATATATATATATATAAAAGAATTGGAAAGGCTGGCTAAACCTTTTGGCCTAAGGACTGCATTTAAAAACCACATGCCTGTGGCCACTGGGAATGCACTCAGTCTTGCATATTTGCACTGCGATCCCCATGCATACACACCCCATACTGCCACCACACATGCCGTCCACCCTCCCTACTTTCTCTCCCCTTTGCACACATGCAGACATTTGCTGCATGCATCCCCAACACAGCACTAGGCTAAGAGGAAAGGTTGAAACCTCCTCTTCCCCTAACGCAGTCCTGCAACAAGAAAACCACCCCAGGGGTTAGCAGCTGTGGCGATCACACACAGGGCCCCCGGACGTTCGGCGGTCTATTGACCCTGTTCCGCCACTGTGATTGCTTTTTCCACTGCCACCACCCCGTATCTCATGGGGACACACGGAGTCCAGTCAGTTGTTAACTGTCAGGGAACTGCCATCGGAGCCAGGAGTGGAGGTAAGGCTCCCCAGTGATGCCAGAGAAGGGCCAAGCAGGGAGAGAGGGAACTCATCCACTGAGGAAGGAAATCAGCGTGACACCAGGAAGAAAGGGGAGCAGGGGAGGGCTTCGGAGAGATGGCTCCAGGACTCTTCCACAGAGACCAGCGGGGAGACTTCCGCGCAGGGAGGCTAGGCGGAGAATGGGCGTCAAAGAACTTTTATGCTGGAAGAAGTTCAAGAAACGCCCACCGACGGATTCTGCCAGTGACTGACACAACCGCGGAGTAAAGGCTGTGCAGCCAGGGAAAGGTTTAACCAGGCAACCTTGCCAAGAGTAACGGCAACTTACGCAGGAGCAACCCCAATTCCCATTACATTAACATAACAAATAATCAAGTTTATTTTTAAATGCAGGAACAAGCTTATGCTTTCAGTTAATTTTTCTCTTGCCAGTTTCTTATTCTTAGCTCCTAACAACTCCAAACTGATTATTCCAACTATCTAACTGACTCCACCTAACAATTCCTCTCACTCTCTCACAATACAACTCTACCAACCCACACCTAAACCTCCCTCTTCCTTCTTCAACTCCCAAACCTCAACTCCCAAACCTCAACTGACTTTCAAAACCTCCCACTCTAACTTTTACCCCCCCTTTGCATTTTCACTGGCCAATCACTTCACACCCATTTTAACCCTTTCCTTATGACCCATCCTAGGAGGCAAACGCCACAGCGGCTAACCAGGTTTTTCCCCAAGCCAAGATGCCTGGTTCTCACCTCACACTAAACCAAGTGAGATTCTTTTAAAACAGAAGTAAAGGTGGGGTAAATTCTGCTCCTGGCTCCAGGGGAGGAGAGTATGCAAGGCTGTTGGGTCTCCCTGAGGCTTGTACACAGTGGAGCTGCTGAAAGGAGAGGAGGAGGGGAAGGAGTTCGTAGAGACAGTCCTCGTTCAGCTGCTCTCGAACACTCAAGAGTGCATGAGGAACTCAGGATAGTGGGATGGTGTGTGTTGAAAGGGAAACTCTGGGGAAAGCGGCAGGCTCCCCTCAAAATCACAACTGCCGCCCGCAGCATTTGAAAATTTATCCCCCACAACCGCGAGAGCAGTAAAGTTTGAAAGGCGGAAACCCGAGAATTTTCAGGACACAATTGTGGGGCGGAATTCCTTTCGAGCAGAGTCACAGTGCTAGACATCCCTGAAAATGGGAACTGACAGAAAGGTAACCCTATAGCTAGACATATGTAGAATATATGGGAACCGTATATTTAGTCATGGAGGTACACAAAGTGAATGCCAGGGAGGAGGAACCAGGAGAAAACTGCACAGACATTCATTTGTAAACAGAAACTGGCTTTAACTTGGGCTGGAAAAACACCAACTAGATCACGGTCTAGTTTTAAATACTTTTTAGAAACGAAAAACAAATGTGGTGACCTTTTAGCCCTGCAAACTTGCATGAAAGCATTGCAGCCACTTCCGTCCAAAAGGTTAAGGATTCCTAAAGCAACACATGGGCATCATTTATCTGGATGAAAATTGAGCCCAGTGACCCACAACATCGCCGGTGACTCTTTGACTTCAGAGGCGGCTTAGTGGAAATTCAGCAGCTAATATTATTTTGGCTCCCAGGGATTAATTAAAAAACAATTAGGCTCTTCTTCTTACCTGTAGCAAGCACTGAGTGGAATTAAATATCAGCTGCCTGAACTAGTTGGAAGAGTGCTTTTTGCAAACATCTCACGGTCTGCTGTTATTATTTTTTAAGTATGACTTAGCGTGCTTGAACAATTTTCTCGACTGCTCCTAATGTATCTTCTCCATACAAAAAATTAAAACAACAACACAACGATGAACTTCTTCATTCAAGTTTCTTTCCCATCCTGTCTCTGCTTCAAACCCACACTTTCTTGATTTCGTAACCTACAGCTGGCAACGGACTTCTCTTCCGACTGGCCTTTATAAAAGAAGGCTGCAAGAAAACGTATTCCAAGATTGGCGAAGGTTCACCGGGCTCTGCATACTAAACAGCAAAGACCAGATGATCTCCTTTTGGGGTGTTGTTGTTTAGTCGTTTAGTCGTGTCTGACTCTTCGTGACTCCGTGGACCAGAGCATGCCAGGCAGTCCTGTCTTCCACTGCCTTGTCCTCTGTCGTCCCCTTCTCCTTGCGCCCTCCATCTTTCCCAACATCAGGGTCTTTTCCAGGGACTTCTCTTCTCCTGAGATGGCCAAAGTATTGGAGCCTCAGCTTCAGGATCTGTCCTTCCAGTGAGCACTCAGGGCTGATTTCCTTCAGAATGGATCGGTTTGATCTTCTTGCAGTCCATGGGACTCTCAAGAATCTCCTCCAGCACCATAATTCAAAAGCATCAATTCTTCGGCGATCAGCCTTCTTTATGGTCCAGCTCTCACTTCCATACATCACTACTGGGAAAACCATGGCTTTAACTATACCTTTTGGGGTAGATGATGCGTAATTTTAAAACGGGGCAAAGTCCCTAGGAACAAAGAAAGCTGCCTCGTAAAAAAATGTCAGATCCTTGAGTCATCGAGCTCAGTACAGTGGTACTTCAGTCTTCGAACAGCTTAGTTCCCAAACAACTCGGAACCCAAACGCTGCAAACCCAGAAGTAGGTGTTCCAGTTTTTGAACTTAGCCTCGGAAGCCGAACGTGCTCCTGAGCTTCCGTTTTTACCGCTATGCAGCAAATTTGAGTTGCCCCATCGTAATTATGGTTTTTCCCATCCCGTTTTACCCTTGCACAGCAAATTTAAGTAGCCGCATCGTAATTAGGGTTTTTTATCCTGTTTTAACCTTGCACAGCAAATTTAAGCCCTCCCCCATCGTAATTAGGTTTTTTTTTTAAAAAAAATCTTGTTTGTATCATTGAGCAGCTAATTTAAGGCCCCCCCCATTGTAATTAAAGACTTCTGTTTCCGATTGCAGTGTTCTGAGGTGATATTTTGTGCTTTTGTTTTCGCTTTTTTGCGTTTTTCTTTGTGTGTCTTTTTCATTTTTGTGGCTGTGGCTTGTTTTTCATTTTATAATTGATTGATTGATTGATTGATTGATTGTGTGACTGCAGAAATGGATAAAAGCCCCCCATCCGAACAATGACTATTATCAGTGCAGGTAAAGGGGGGAAAAGTAATTTTAATTTTTATCATTTAGGAAACTGTCTTATTTTATAGTACAGAACATTGATTATTGCTTTCATTTTATGGATCAATGGTCTTGTTAGATAGTAAAATTCATGTGAAATTGCTGTTTTAGGGGTAGTTTTTAAAAGTCTGGAACGGATTAATTCATTTTGCATTACTTTCTATGTGAAAGTGCGCCTAGGTTGTGGAACTCTTTGGTTTTGGAAAGGACTTCTGGAATGGATGAAGTTTGAGAACCAAGGTACCACTGTAGAGTCATTGGAACTGGCTCTAGCAGTCTCCAGCAAGATGCCCTTCTGATGTTGTGGACTATAAGCCCCTTGAGTCCCAGCCAGCATGTTCCAGGTTTTTCTTGCCCAGTGTTACTTAAGAGTTGCTGGAGATTGAACCCCGAAGATTCTGCATGCGGAGACAAATGCTACCACTGAACTAGAGGTCTTTCTATTGACAGCTCTCCTGCTTTGCATTTAAAGATACTGGAATGTAACCTTTCCCTATGATAATGCATGCAAACAAGCTTTGGCGTTGTATTTAAGTTTTCCTTTTCTCACCAACGAAACTTGGGATGAAATGCTGCAGTCTGTCCTGCCTTGTACGCAACGCTATTTTTCTAGAAAATGAACTTCTCCATTTGTTCTCTTATAACAGCAATGGCGCCCACCTGAGAGGGGCCAGAACTTTAGAAAGCCCTGCCTGTATGAGAAGCGCTTGTGCTCAGGGTTTCAGCTAGCCACTCCGATACTCCATTTTTCTTTTCTAACTCTTAGTGAATCAATCAATCAATCAATCAATCAATCAATATTTATTGTGGTCAAAGACCAGACAGCAGATTTAACAACAGCAACATATACGACAATGCATGGTTATGGGGCGTGCCCAGTTTTCATTCAGAGGGTTTGGGGTTTTTCTTTTGCCTGTTTTCTTTTGCCTGTTTAGAGCCAGTGTGGTGTAGTGGCTAAGAGCAGTAGACCAGAAATCTGGTGAACTGGGTTCGATTCCCCGCTCCTCCACATGCAGCTGCTGGGTGACCTTGGGCCAGTCACACTTCTCTGAAGTCTCTCAGCATCACTCACCTCACAGAGTGTTTGTTGTGGGGGAGGAAGGAAAAGGAGAATATTAGCCGCTTTGAGACTCCTTCGGGTAGTGATAAAGCGGGATATCAAATCCAAACTCTCTTCTTCTTTAAAATGTTTTGCCCTTCTGCAAACCTCCGAGTTCTCTTCCAGATACATCTGTACAGTGGTGCCCCGCAAGACGAACACCTCGCAAGACGAAAAACCCGCTAGACGAAAGGCTCTTCCGTTTTGGAGGCGCTTCGCAAAACGAATTTCCCTATGGGGGCAAGACGAAAAAAATCTTGCATCCCCCCGCGGTTTTTTTCCGCTTTTTTTGCCCTTTTCCTAAGCCGCTAAGCCGCTTATCAGCTGTTCTGCTGATAAGCCGCTTAACAGCTGATCGCTGGAAGCCGCTTGACAGCTGTAGTGCTAATCCGCTAAGCTGTCAATGGGCTTGCTTCGCAAGACGAAAAAACCGCTAGACGAAGAGAATCGCGGAACGGATTCTTTTCGTCTAGCGAGGCACCACTGTATTGTGTCTCGGTGGCTCCATGTTGGCCACAGTCTTCTCAGTATTCACCACCTGAGTCACAGGAGCATACTCCTAGGAGCAGAGGTCCCTCTGCCCCCCCCATAAAATATTTGAAGGGGCTGGGCCACTCCCAAGTTTATGGGCGTTGCCATTCAAATGGCTTGTGTGTGCTGCGTCTTGTGATTGATTATTCAGAACGGGGCTAACCTGCCCCCCCCAATGCTTTATTCAAGTTGGCACCCCTGACCCGAGTTGACTATTAAAGGGCAGGAGTGATGACGAAACTGTTACGATATTGAAGCAATGCAGCTGCAAACTGCTAGCTTGAAAAGTAAACATGGTGGGAATGTTGGGACTGTCCGTGGAAAACAGAGGGACAGTCAATTCACAGTGCGAAGCACCGGAATTAGCTCAGAGTGTAATATGAGCTCTTCCGTTTGTTCCTGTCCAGGAAGTGCAGGAAGTGTTTGTCTCTACACTGCTGGAACTTGAAGAGAGCAGTCGTGTTTTTTGTAATGCTGCAAAGACAGAAATAAAGGCATGTAAATACGTTTCTGTCTATCTCTTTCCCCTGCCAGGGGGCAGGAAAGGGGTGGGGGTGTTCTTCTCACGTTTGAGAAGAATCGCCGATCGAGACCTAGCCTGCGCTTGCTGGGGAATGCAGCCAGGGAGGTCAACAGGGAATCAAGCAAGTTGGCACCCCTGACCCGAGTTGACTATTAAAGGGCAGGAGTGATGACGAAACTACATTGTAGGAGACAGGTTTGAATTTTAGGCTTAGAAGGAGCCAATAGCAGTAATGGGAGTAACAAACGATGTGTTTACATCAGATTGGTGTCATGGGGGTGCTGGCTCTATGGATGTATTTTATTGCTCTGTTTTCTGTATCATTTAATAAAGATGGAGGGGGGGGGGAGAATTTGCACAGAACAGAGGATTTCAGCAGGTGTAACTTTTTAAGCACCACTTTGGAGAAAAGATACCGTATTTCTCGCTCTATAAGACGCACCAGACCACAAGACGCACCTAGTTTTTGGAGGAGGAAAGCAAGAAAAAAATTATTCTGAATCTCAGAAGCCAGAACAGCAAGAGGGATCGCTGCGCAGTGAAAGCAGCGATCCCTCTTGCTGTTCTGGCTTCTGGGATAACCGCGCAGCCTGCATTCGCTCCATAAGACGCACACACATTTCCTCTTACTTTTTAGGAGGGAAAAAGCGAGTCTTATAGAGCAAAAAATACAGTACTTCTTGCATTTTTTAAAAATGCCATGGACAGCACAAGGAAACTTGTTCCACAGCAAAGAGAGCAAGTCTGCTTAAAAACCGTGCAACTTTAAGGTCCTGTGAGGTTGCACCAGAAAAGGGGAAATCTGGTACTCCTTACTTCGCTGAATGCAGTACAATAAAAAATGTTTAATTTTCAGCCTCACCAGAACGCCAGCTACAGAAGAGAAGGGGCGATGTGACGGCTGGGTAAATTGGCTGATTGCGGTCATATGATTGAGGGGAAGAGTCATTTGGGAAAAGACATTTCTTGCACTGAAAGATTCTTAGCCAGAATGCGCCTGTTATGGGAAAACAGTCACAAGATCTTCATTAAAAAGCATTATGAAAAGGGTGACGTTGGAGCTAGTTAAGGGCAATGTCTGGGGCATATATACTCCCGCCGGTGGTTCTGCAATATGAATGAATCTGCAAAGGGCTACAAAGAAGAGGGAGATTACGGGACTCAGCTGCTGACAACAGTTGAACTTTCCACAGCCTGTGCACAATAGCAAATAACAAAAGAGAGACTCAGGGTGTCCCACCTCCCACCCGCCGCCAATGCTCGAGTTTCTGTTTTGTACTACAAAAATGACATCAATTATGTCTTTTTTCCATCACAGGATCTTAATGAGATACAATAATGGAGGGCAATCTCTGTGTGGCAGTTTCCTTAGGACACACACAGCCGAATACTTAAAATTGCCATCTTCTGGCACCCTCTCGTTTTACAACTGACTTTTTTTATTTTTTATTTTTTAAAAAGAACTTCACTGAGAGAAAGCAGCTGGCACGTTTTTAACATATAGGTCACACCAGCACGGAGCGAAGATTTTCAGCCCTCCCACTCAATTTACAACAGCTGTAACAATTCAAGGGAGCCAATGCTGAATGCTAATTATGGCAAAGGAATGCTATTGTATTTCTTACACCTCTCTCCTAAGAACGCTTACTAAGGGTGCAACCTTATACGCACTTAACCTGGGAGCAAGTCCCACTGGACTTAGGACTTGTTTCTGAGTAGACATACGTAGGACTGCACTGTCAGAAGTCGGTGTTATTTTTTATTTCGTAAAATTTACACACCTCTTGATTGTAAAAGAACAACAACAACCCTGAAGGCGATTTACGCAGAGATAAAAATGATAAAATAAAGAAAAATTCACAAACATTCTTTAAAATATACAAAACGTACTAAAATGGGGGAAAAATCCAACTTTCTGAGCATCATAGTGGCATCCACATTCAATCACAACTAGTCAACTGGTGACACTGCTTCAGGTCATGGGGGGGGCCTAAAAGCTGGAAACACACATGGCAACAAGCAGCAATTCTCTGTCATACTTCAGAGAAAGGGGGGAACACCTCCTGTTTTGCTGTGCTGCTGCTGCAGACTCAAGGACGGAGAAAAGGGGGTGTGGTGGGTGTGGTCTGCCCCGGGTGTCACTACTGAGGGGGTTGACAAAACACCGGGTGGCACTCACTGCAGGGCCTGCAGTGCGCCCAAGCCACACATCTCTCCTGGGAAAGACGTGGTGGCATGGGCACGTACAGGCTCCGCCCGCAGCCTACCCCCCAGCTGTAGGGCGGCTCAGTGGGAGGAGGCAGGCAGATTCTGGAGGCCCTGCCCCTATGGGTGGCTTGCCCCGCCCCTGGGCGCGCCACCCCAGGCGCCCAAGCGGCTTCCTCCACTGCTGCACAAACTCCATTACCTGGGTTGTGTGGCGATGCCCACGAAACAGTAGCAACAATGGCTGGTTCTGGTGAGATCTCACAATACGATGCGATAATCTTTATTGTCATTGTCCCATACAGAACAACGAAATTGAAAAAATCTACATCAGACGTTCAAAAACTAACAAGCCTGCTATCCCAGCTATCCTAGCCTGGTTAACCCCCTAAAAACTCTGATAAAAAGGTAAAGGGACCCCTGACCATGAGGTCCAGTCGCGGACGACTCTGGGGTTGCGACGCTCATCTTGCTTTACTGGCCGAGGAAGCCGGCGTACAGCTTCCGGGTCATGACTAAGCCGCTTCTGGCGAACCAGAGCAGCACACGGAAACACTGTTTACCTTCCTGCCGGAGTGGTACCTATTTATCTACTTGCACTTTGACGTGCTTTCGAACTGCTAGGTTGGCAGGAGCAGGGACCAAGCAAGGGGAGCTCACCCCGTCATGGGGATTCGAACCGCCGACCTTCTGATTGGCAAGTCCTAGGCTCTGTGGTTTAACCCACAGTGCCACCCACATCCCAAAAACTCTGATACCCCATAGTAAAATACAATATACTCCCATAGTGACTACCTTACACTGCATTTAAAACCAAAATTGCATTTGGGTAAAAACTGTTTCTCAGGTGGCTAGTCCTGGTCTTGTACCTTCTTCCAGAAGGCAGAAGCTGAAAGAGATCATTTCCAGGGTGTGTATTATCCTGTACTATCTTTGCAGCTTTCTTATGACACCTAGAAGCATAGATTTGATCCAAGGTGGGAAGAGTGCACCCAATTATTCTCTCTGCAGTCTTTACAACCCTGGACAGCATTGTTTTTTCCCTAACCGTGCAGCTCCCAAACCACACACACAGACCATAAGTTAATACACTCTCCACAGTACAATGGTAAAATGCCATCAACAGGTCCTTTGAGAGATTGTTTTTCCGGAGGATTCTCAGGATTCTCACTGAGATCTTGTGAGCTTTTGATGGACTATGCAGAATTAGATAAACTAACAGGAAGGATTTGAAACCTGCGGGACCAGAGATTCTCAGAAGTAAATTTACGGACTATTTGAAAAATAATTGTGATGAAGAGATTATGATAGTAGGTTTGCAAGAAGCTTTGTAAGGTGAATCATTCGGAATATTGCAAAAAAGACAATGAGGAGAATTATTAGTTAATGATAATTAAAGGTAATACGAAATTAAGAAATGCATAATAAGTGATAAGGACGGAAAATCATCAGAGGTGTTGACGGAAGTCCAAAAAATATTGTATAAGTTGTGAAGTTCTGTTGTATGAATGCTAATTAATATGCTAAAAACTAATAAAAATGTGTATATAAAAAAAGAGTTCTGGCGAGATTTTGATATCTTGCTTCTCTGCCGGGGTGGCTGTTTCCCCCCCTCCCTCCTGAGTGATACCGACTAGATCTGAAGCTACCTTTCATGAGCCTCTCGTGAAAATAAAGTCCCAGACTTGAAATTCTCCCTTATCTGCCATTAGAGCAGTGGCTCTCTAGCATTCTTCTCTGGGCCACACTTTCAGAATAAAAATTTGCTTGCAACCCACACTATTTTAAAAAATTTTTTTGATAAGAAATACATTGGAAAACACAGCTACGATTGTCCGCAGTATCACTTGCTTTCATTTTGAAAGAATTGTCCTCCTCCACTGATGCTCTTGCTCTCATTTTTTTAAAAAAGATATCTATCCATATTCTGCAAATTAAGAAAAAAAATATTTTGATACTACAGTATGCTGATGTGTGGACTTCCTGCAGAAAGTGGGCAACAGCCCCAAAGTGTTTCTAAGAGTTAATATGCAGTTTGATCTCTGCCCACCTCACAGATCATCCTCTCTTAACAAAAACATCTTATGATAATCACACAATAGCACATTACTTATTCTCTCTCTCTCTAATAGACCTTTTTGGAATTTAGAAAAACGTATACAGAAATTATTATCAAATATCTTTTTTTTTTTACCAAAAGCAAATCAAGAGCACAATCCTATTTTCCAGGGGCAGTCCTGGATTTACAGAAGCCATCTTGGTTTCTGATTTGATCCTGGAATATCCCACTTTTACTTAGGACATCAGAGGTGTTCATCAGAGGAATGTCTTTAGAAGACATCTGAAGGCAGCCCTGCAGAGGGAAGGTTTTTTTTTTAAAAAAAGTTCTATGTTTTAATTATGTTTTTGTACATGTTGGAAGCCACCCAGAGCGGCTGGAGCAACCCAGTCAGATGGGCAGGGTATAAATAATAAAGTCACGGAATAGGACATCCTTATTCCCATTGGAGAAATGTCGGAGGGTATGTATATACTGAAATGTTGACATGATTATTTGATCTTGAATCTTCCTGCCACACTTGCCGTCCTGTCTTGCCATACCAGTGTGGTATGCCACACCCTTTGAGAAAGGGTTCCCCTAAATGTCCACTGGAGGCAGTGAGAGATTTTACTTCCTTGGGCTCCATGATCACTGCAGATGGTGACAGCAGTCACGAAATTATATGATGCCTGCTTCTTGGGAGGAAAGCAATGACAAACCTAGACAGCATCTTAAAAATAAAAGACATCACCTTGCCAACAAAGGTCCGCATAGTTAAAGCTATTGTTTTCCCAATAGTGATGTATGGAAGTGAGAGCTGGACCATAAAGAAGGCTGATCGCCGAAGAATTTATGCTCTTGAATTATGGTGCTGGAGGAGACTCTTGAGAGTCCCATGGACTGCAAGAAGATCAAATCGATCTATTCTGAAGGAAATCAGCCCTGAGTGCTCACTGGAAGGACAGATCGTGAAGCTGGGGCTCCAATACTTTGGCCACCTCATGAGAAGAGACAACTCCCTGGAAAAGACCCTGATGTTGGGAAAGATGGAGGACACAAGGAGAAGGGGACAACAGAGGTCGAGATGGTTGGACAGTGTTCTCGAAGCTACTAACATGAGTTTGACCAAACTGTGGGCGGCAGTGGAAGACAGGAGTGCCTGGCGTGCTCTGGTCTATGGGGTCACGAAGAGTCAGACACGACTAAACGACTAAATAACAACAAATGTCCACCTACCTCTTTAGGACTCAGGTGGTCTAAACCACTGAGCTCCTTGGGCTTGCTGATCAGAAGGTCAGCAGTTATGAATCCCTGAAACGCGGTAAGCTCCCGTTGCTCAGTCCCAGCTCCTGCCAACCTAGCAGTTTGAAAGCATGCCAGTGCAAGTAGATTAATAGGTACTGCTGCGGCGGGGAGGTAAACGGCATTTCCGTGTACTCTGGCTTCCATCACGGTGCCCCGTTGCGCCAGACATGGTTTAGTCATGCTGGCCACATGACCCGGAAAGCTGTCTGTGGACAAACACCGGCTCCCTCAGCCTGAAAGCAAGATGAGTGCCACAACCCCATAGTCATCTTTGACTGGACTTAACTGTCCAGGGGTCCTTTACCTTTACCTACCTACCTCTGAGAGGATATTGTAATAAATAAGCCCCATGCATTGCCTTTTCAAGCAGGAAACTTGGTAGGTGCAGGGCTCTTCTGTACAGTCATCATGAGTTAACACAGCAAGGGAAATTAGCGCTCTGCTATAAGGAGACCCCCAGCTGCTCAGCAGCAAAATCCTAGAGCAGAGCTCTCATCAGAGAGTCCCCCTAAGGATATGGTGTGGATAACATGAGATATATCTCAAGCACAGCTCAAGAAAAAAAAACAACCAGCTGTCATGGACACACCCTTAGGAGTTCCATCACAGAGGGAGGCAGATAATATTTCCAGCTCCGAGGGCCTTCTGGTGGTTCCCTCACTGGGTGAAGCGAAGTTACAGGGAACCAAGCAGAGGGCCTTCTCGGTAGTGGCACCCGCCCTGTGGACGCCCTCCCATCAGATGTCAAGGAAATAAACAACCATCTGACTTTTAGAAGGCATCTAAAGGCAGCCCTGTTTAGGGAAGTTTTTAATGTCTGATGTTTTACTGTATTTTTAATGTTTTGTTGGAAGCCGCCCAGAGTGGCTGGGGAAACCCAGCCAGATGGCCAGGGTATACATTATTATTATTATTATTATTATTATTATTATTATTATTATTATTATTTGCTGAAACAGCAAATATAGAGTAAGACCCTTTCCACCCACACTCTATATGATCTGTTGAGAGATCATAAATTCCAAATGATCACACGCCACATCATTTATTTCGCCCTGCCATAAATTCTGGCATGAAAGTGTAGCCGTAGGGAGATGAAAATAAAGGGATGCCTTGCTAATCTTTTTAAAAAAGGCACTGTGTAATATCAGGAACTATGATTATACCCAGAAATACTTGAAAATGAAATAGACAGCGTTGAATAGTGGGTGGGAACCCTAAATTTTGCTTGTTATGAATCGACACATCAACGTCACCGGAGGAAGTTTAGTGCCCCATTTTATCGTGCGCCTTCATTTTTTAACGCTTATCCTGAAGCAGAACCATCGTAAGGATATATGGCCATGGCAAAATCTCCTTACATTTTAGATTGTCTGCATAGGTAATCCTGAAGAAATAATTTGCTTCTCTCTTCTTTAAAAGATTATTTATAGGCAAGCCTAAGATGTCAGCGATATAGATGGCTCACATGGTCAAAAAGCTCCCTTATAATAAAAGAAACCTTTTAATGGATGATGGCTACTGGGATAACATTAATCCAGTATTAGGACTTTTACGGGAAAAAAATACAAATGTAATTCATCTTTTTAACTGTCAGCTGCACTTCTGAAGCTTTCAAATCTGTAGCATCCAGGGCCCCTTTGTCTTTCTGCCATGGCAGGAATATCTTGGACAGCTGTAAGAGCTTTGGAGGCTATCTTTCTCAAAATCCATTAGCTAATTCAAGAAACCTAATTAGAGCTGCCATTTTGATGAAGCATACCAAATTCTTAATACAAACTAGTAACACCACCAGTGTTTATTAGAAGGCCGCAAGAAACAAAGGTCCATTAAATGCTAGAAAAAAGTGATGGACATAAGCACACCATTTATGAAAACATGCACGTTAATGACTATATAAAGGAATATTAAGGAAATGAATGCACGTTTCTTGGTGGAATATAGACACACTAAAATGCACAATTTCAGATAAATTAGTAATCTTGGCGGGGCGTTGCTGCAAGAGGAGCTGTTCCCCTGCTGGTATTTATGACTCTTTTTCTTCTTTTTAAATATGCAATTAAATGACTATTTAATTTATTTATAAAATTAATATACTACCCATTCGGCAAAGCTCTCTGAGCAGTTTATAAACCTATTAAAAAGCGCAGCAAACCAAAATCTTTCAGGGACAATTGGACAGAAGAACATAAAAGCCACTGAAATTAAAAGGTCTGCTTTTTGAAAAGTCGCAGAATGGTCTATGATTGTGACAGATTTTGCGGGAGGGCAGCTGGGATGCCCACCAGTTATGTCACGAGCCGCACCCCAAAGTTCCTTTTCGTTGCTGATTGACAGGGGAAAAACTCTCATATTTACATATTAATTAATTAACTGCCACGAGCCATTAACAAGGCTACATATCCATCTTCAATTGCTATAGCATACTATACTGGCTCCTGCTCTGGAGGGGAAGACTCGAACCCGTGGCTTCAAGTTACAAAAAAAGGAGATTCTAACTAAACATCAGGAAGAACTTTCTGACGGTAAGAGCTGCTCAACAGTGGAACGGACTCCCACAAGAGGTGATGGGCTCTCTTTCCTCAGAGGTTTCTAAGCAGAGGTTGGCTGGCCATCTGTCACGGATGTTTCAGCTGAGATTTCTGCATTGCAAAGGGTTGGACTAGATGACCCTGAGTGGCCCCTTCGCACGCTACAATTCTGATTTTTCAGAAACGCAACATGTCCGAATGAGTGGAACAGAGCTATGTGTGATGGCCTAGGACTCGGATTCGAACTCTGAGCCAGAGGAGTCTCAGTCCACACCGGATCCTTTGTCTCAAGCATCATCTGAACCAAGTCTGGGGCCTGATCCTGAAGAGCCCCAGTCTGCACAGGTTCCCCTGCAACAAGCACCAGCTGGGCCAAGTCAGGGGCCTGAGCCTGCCCTGGCTCCAGATGCAGGGATTACCTCGTTGCCTCCAGCTGGGCAACACTTACAGCTGCTCCACCACCAGTTGGGTCAGGAGAGGCTGAGGTGGCCTCTGGGTCTAGTAACCCACCGACATCTCCCGAGCTGCAGAGACTCAGGTCTGAGAGAAGGAGAGACCTGAGTACTTGCAGGAGGAGTGCTCGCCTTCAGGCGAAACAGGGAGATGAGTCGCCGGGGGATTAGGACCGGCCGTTACTCCGACAGAGATCAAAGGCTGCTGGACCCCACCCCAGGTTACAGGAGCAACGTTGCTGTTTGCCAGAACCTTCCTGTGATCCTGTGCCTGACCTCGCCTGGTTTCCTGCTTTGGTCCTGTTGGACGGACTCCTCGCAGAACCCTTGGGTTTGGGACTGGACCTGGACTGCGTTACTCAGGTTACCCCTGGGCCCAGCACACTATGTCCCACAAAACTTATGTCACGCCAGACTTGTTAGTTTTAAGGTGCTACAGTTGTTCTGGGGCTAAATTCTATATGACATATAACTTCATCTTCCAACAGTTTTTTAGCTTTAAAACAATGCTGGGGAGGGAAAGGCGAGCTGTTGGAGGGAGATTAACTCTCTTTGCCTTCTCCATCCCAGCTGTTTTTGAGGCTAAAAGAAAAAAGAAAGAAGTGATATTACGTTGGAATTTGCACAGCTATTCCTCTGGAAATTTTGTACTAAATAAATGACTCAGTCTACAACAGACTTCTAATTCAGGGGTCAGCAAACTTTTTCAGCAGGGGGCCGGTCCACTGTCCCTCAGACCTTGTGGGGGGCCGGACTATATTTTTTTGGGAAAAATGAACAAATTCTTATGCCCCACAAATAACCCAGAGATGCGTTTTAAATAAAAGGACACATTCTACTCATGTAAAAACACCAGGCAGGCCCCACAAATAACACAGAGACGCATTTTAAATAAAAGGACACATTCTACTCATGTAAAAACACGCTGATTCCCAGGCTGTCTGCGGGCCAGATTTAGAAGGCGATTGGGCCTGATCTGGCCCCCGGGCCTTAGTTTGCCTACCCATGTTCTAATTGGATACAGCTATTATTTATTACACTTTGATGGGGGGGGGGGGGGAAACCGATTTGGATTGCTTTTACATACGTTTTCAAATCCAGACCTCTAACACTGCAAACAATGGAAGGCTTGGCATACCGTACCAAGAGCATATGTGGCGATGCATTTTGAAACAAACATCTAATTATATCTCAATCCCACTTATATGTTCAACCAAACAGATGTAAAAACAAAATCAGCATCTTTTTCCACAGAAAGACAGCAGATGTTCTTGTTAAGCCAGTAGCGAGCAGGAGGTGAAAGGTGTGAGTCTTACAAGGAAAGAATGAAGCATTCGAACGGTGATTTAACGAGGGACAGCGTAAATAGCAAATGAAATAATTTGTAAAGTATTTCGTTAGCTGTCAGCGCAAGACGCGAGGCAGGATGAAAGCACGGCTGGTAGTAGCTGTGCATGGCAGAGTGGCTCTTACCAGAACAGAGAGCTCCTCAGAGATGGGCACATTTAATCAGTATTATAATTATTGTGATATTGCCTCAGGAGTCCAGAAGCACAGGGACCAGAAGCAATTTTGTTAGGCATTGCTCAAAGACACAGCCAGCGCAGTAGATGGCACACATCATTCTCAAGGAGCCTTTGGAATCGGGGAAGCGCCACACAATAGGAAAGACGACGAGCATCCTTTGATTAAGGAAACTATTCACGGGGGGTACTCCTATGACAAGTGCAACAATGCAGTTAACGTGGAGACCGATCCGAAAAAAGCCTTCGGCTCACGAATGAAATTCAAATCTCCATGCATGGCCGCCGATAATAATCATTCTGTTTTTGCCACCCACCAGCAGCTGTCAAGCACCAAGACACTTGTTTAGTTGTTTAGTCGTGTGATGCTTCCGATTGGAAGGTCAGCAGTTCGAATCCACATGACTGGGTGAGCTCCCGTTGCTCTGTCCCAGCTTCTGCCAACCTAGCAGTTTGAAAGCACACCAGTGTGTGTAGATAAATAGGTACCACTGTGGCGGGAAGGTAAACGGCATTTCCATATGCTCTGGTTGCTGTCACGGTGTCCCATTGCACCAGAAGCAGTTTAGTCATGCTGGCCACATGACCTGGAAAGCTGTCTGTGGACAAACACTGGCTCTTCTCAGACCGAAAGCGAGATGAGTGCCACAACCCCATCGTCACCTTTCACTGGACTTAACTGTCTTTTACCTTTACCCCATAGTGGAGAAATGCTGTGATCATTCTGCCTGCTCCTCAAGTGTTGATGGGCAACTGTGAGACCCCCTGTACTCTCCTTTCTTAGGGTTATTTATATTTAAACCAGGCTTGGGCTGGGAAGCCCTTCAAACAGAGGACCACTGTAAAAAGCTGGACATTTGGCCACAACAACAGCTCTAGGTGTGCAATTTTCCATCTTCTTAGATTACGATAGGAAGGAAGAATAAGATTACTCCAGACATCGTAGAACATTTGTGTGTGCCAGAGAGCATTAAACCATGATGGAGCCTCTGAACACTCAAGTAGTATAAATATCGAACAGTCATAGTTCTGTTTCGAGCCTTCGTGGGCAGATAGCTCTCATCCCTGTGTTCCAAATGAAGCTGTAGTCAGCTTAACGAGATGGCTAATTGATGAGCACCACTTCCTTCTCTTGTCCATTAAGGTAAGTAGAGCACGTGGACATCTCGGCTCGTCAAAGGCAAGAAAAACACATTAATTTGGAGAGTAGGGGAGCTGTTAATAAATCTGACGTTGCCTGGCAGTTTTTCTTCATTTCCTCCTATTTGACGGACACTGCGATCGCAAGTTGCAGAAGACCTATTTCCCCCCACAAAATTGCAACTTGAGTGTTTGCATGCTTCTCTCTCTCTCTCTCTCTCTCTCTCTCTCTCTCTCTCTCTCTCTCTCTCTCTCTCTCTCTCTGTGTGTGTGTGTGTAGAAGCTCCAAAATACAGCCACGAGGGTATTTTATTTCACTTTAGGAAGCCTACTCAGTGAATATTTGCTAGTGTGAGCAAGCCACTTACTCAAACCTGCCCTGCGCTGTATTCATGAATTTTATTATAAAAAATAAACATGCAGTCTGCTTGTTTTGATGTAGCTGGTATTCTGTTCAGAGGCACTCCTTGTTGTAAATCCCTTTTACTATACTTTTCTCCCCCCCTCCCTCCCAAACTGAAATTTGTACAGGCTCAACTGAGCTATTTCTAATAATTTTTCATTACTAACAGATTTTCCTGTGTGTGGGTGTTATGCCTTTGCCTTTGGGATGGGGAGAGGCAAAGGGCAGGAGGAAAAGCTTCTTTAACTGCCCTGAAAATGATCTTCCTGAATCTGGGCCTCATAAATCCTATTAAATGTTATATTTCATCAGCAGACGGGGGGGGGGGGGGAAGCTGCTGCTTCGTTTTTCCCCGGGCAGCGATGAAGCCCAGCCTTCAAATTTATGGTTTCATTTTAGAAATGGACTATAAAGAGAGCCTGGCTTTGTTGTCTATCAGAGTGACTTAAGTGTGTGTGTGTGTGTGTGTTTCTTTTCTTTTCTAAACAGGCTTCCTTAATGTCTGGTGTGGCCCCTGGGCTCAGTCAAAACTGGGGATGCTGGCTTCACAGGCATACCAAAAGACAAATTCTCTCCTAAGGACTTTATACTTGTGTCAGCAAGTAATCCTCTATAACAGTTCTGTTGTTTTGCTCAAGCCATAAACATGGGGGAGGGGGATTGTTGTTTAGTCGTTCAGTTGTGTCCGACTCTTCGTGACCCCAGAGCACGCCAAGCACTCCTGTCTTCCACTGCCTCCCACAGTTTGGTCAAACTCATGCTGGTAGCTTCGAAAACACTATCCAGCCATCTCGTCCTCTGTCATCCCCTTCTCCTTGTGCCCTCCATTTTTCCCAACATCAGGGTCTTTTCCAGGGAGTCTTCTCTTCTCATGAGGTGGCCAAAGTATTGGAGCCTCAGCTTCACGATCTGTCCTTCCAGTGAGCACTCAGGGCTGATTTCCTCCAGAATGGATAGGTTTGATCTTCTTGCAGTCCATGGGACTCTCAAGAGTCTCCTCCAGTACCGTAATTCAAAAGCATCAATTCTTTGGTGATCAGCCTTCTTTATGATCCAACTCTCACTTCCATACATCACTACTGGGAAAACCATAGCTTTAACTATACGGACTTTTGTTGGCAAGGTGATGTCTCTGCTTTTTAAGATGCTGTGTAGGTTTGTCATCAGTTTTCTCCCAAGAAGCAGGCATCTTTTAATTTCACGACTGCTGTCACCATCTGCAGTGATCATGGAGCCCAAGAAAGTAAAATCTCTCACTGCCTCCATTTCTTCCCTTTCTATTTGCCAGGAGGTGATGGGACCAGTGGCCATGATCTTTGTTTTTTTGATGTTGAGCTTCGGACCATATTTTGCGCTCTCCTCTTTCACCCTCATTAAAAGGTTCTTTAATTCCTCCTCACTTTCTGCCATCAAGGTTGTGTCATCTGCATATCTGAGGTTGTTCGGCTAAATCTCCTTCAGTCTGCCATGTATCCATCTGCCTTTATGATACGTGAATCCTTAGTCTCTTGAACCCCTCTAGGATGTTCCTGCATCACTGCTACTTCCCGGCTCTGTCCCCTTCCCTTGGACTCCTCTGCAAACTACTTCACACTTTACTTAGCAGTTGTGATTGTCATGACGACACGACCAACATACACAGTAAACACATCATGTTGGAAAGCAGCAATAAGCACTCAGGATCAGGCAGAGGAGGAGAGCACTGACTGGCTATAGCTTCTTGGCGCATGTCCACAGCTCATAGCCACAGCAAACAGGATTGCTGTGCAAAATGACGCTGTCTTCAGGTTTTCCATCCCACTTGAAGAATGCAAGGCAAATCTCTTTGTGTGTGTTGGGGGAGAGGGTTGACATAAGGAAACCAGTACAGTCGTACCTTGGCTTAAGGACTTAATTCGTTCTGGAGGTCTGTTCTTAACCTGAAACTGTTCTTAACCTGAAGCACCACTTTAGCTAATGGGGCCTCCCGCTTCTGCTACGCAACCGGAGCACGATTTCTGTCATCATCCTGAAGCAAAGTTCTTAACCCGAGGTACTATTTCTGGGTTAGCGGAGTCTGTAACCTGAAGCGTATGTAACCCGAGGTACCACTGTATTTGGGTTTGGCGCAAGATCCATGCACCTCAACACCCCGTGCTCTGTGCTTCCTGCCAGTTCTGTGCCTGTTCTAAGGCAGGGATGGGAAACTTGTTCTCTCTGAGGGCTACATTTCCTTTTGGGCGGAGAGAACAGCTGGTGGTAAACTATCAGAAAACCAAAGTCATGGCTTTCACAAGGAAACCTAGATTACATAGCTGGAGCATGGACAATCAACCAATTGGGCATAGACTTCCAGTCATCGGGGTCACGAGATGTATGCCAAAAATGTGTTAAAGAAAAAGCAGCCCCAAGTGCTAAGATGCTGTCCCGTTTTTTCCATATGAAGGGCGGCAAATACATCCCAGCAGCCCTAGAAGTTTTTCAAGTCAAATTTATGGCGTGGATAGTTTACGGGGCCCAAAATTGGACAGGTAATCATTGTAGCATTCTTGAAACTGTCCAATCCAAATTTTAAGGCAGATTTTTTCTGTACCACCTTGTGTCCCAAATGCAGCAAGTCTTCCCTCTGCAGAAGCTCAGTCCTGGCAAATAATTCTTAATTATTGGCTCCGTTTAAACATAATCCTCCCGATCTACTGCCCTTAGTGACCCAAGACTCCCCTAAAAGTGTGTGGTTTAAAACTGTGCCCCAAAAAACTCCTATTGTGTGGACTCCAGCCACCTCAGCTTCTCTTGAGGGGCTTGATTAAATCAAAAAGGCTAATTGAACAGTGTCTGAAGGACTTAGAGCTACAGAACAATCTGGCCATTATAAAGAAACTCTGTCCTTGGTATACCTCCCCCCCCTCTCAGTTTGATTCCCTGGCACCATATTTGTATAAATTAACTATCCCAAAATACAGACGTGCTTTCTTCACACTGGCCAGATTGGATGTGATGCCCTCTGCCGTACAAGTGGTGCCCCGCAAGACGAATGCCTCACAAGACGGAAAACTCGCTAGACGAAAGGGTTTTCCGTTTTTTGAGCTGCTTCGCAAGACGAATTTCCCTATGGGCTTGCTTTGCAAGACGAAAACGTCTTGCAAGTTTGTTTCCTTTTTCTTAACACCGTTAATACAGTTGCGACTTGACTTTGAGGAGCAACTCATAGAACGCAGTGTACCTAGTAGCCTTTTTTGAGGTTTTTAAAGACTTTGGTGATTTTTGAAGCTTTTCCAAAACTTCTTTTGCAGCCATTTGGTAAGTTAAGCTTTTAAAACTCTTTTGGGGGGGGGTTGGATTTTGGCTTGGGGTGTTTGGAATTCAAGGACTTGGTGTTGGGGAGGGGTTTGCAAGAATCTGGAAGCTTGTGTGTTTTTTTCTGCATTTTTATGATTTTTTGTGATCATTGGGGCACTCTGCTGTTTTTTTTAAAAAAAATTCTGGATTTGAATTTCTGTGTGCTGGGTGGCTGGGGGAACAGTTGGGGAGGGGTTTGCAAGAATCTGGAAGCTTGTGTTTTTCCCCCTGCATTTTTATGATTTTCTGTGACCATTGGGTCACTCCGCTGTTTTTTTTTTTAAAAAAATCTGGGTTTGAATTTTGAAATGCTCTTTACAGTATGTGTGACTTTAAAGAGCACTTAATAAACTCTTGTTGTACCAAATTTGGCTTTGTTTGGACTTTATTTTTGACCATTGGAACACATCAATTGATTTTCAATGCATTCCTATGGGATTTCGTGCTTCGCAAGACGAAAAATTCGCTAGACGAAAAAATTCACAGAACGAATTAATTTTGTCTTGTGAGCCACCACTGTACTTGAGGGCAGATACCAAAAGATTCCAACTGAGAAACAACTCTGCCCCTGTGGAGATGGCAATCTGGAAACAGTGGCTCATGTTCTCCTGTCCTGTCCTGTCCTGTCCCCTTTATAAAGATCTGAGGAATGAGATCATTACCCCACTCTTACTTACCATCCCAGGCCGCCCATCTGCGGCCACATTGTTCTTTCCGTTATCAGATCAAAATGATCAGACAACAGCAAAGGTTGCTAGGTTTATCGAGGGTGCAATGAGATTAAGGGCCACTATCTGAACGATAATCTTGACCATTTGATTGTCCTTTTTACCCATTGTTGTCTTTAATTTCCTCTTGGGCCAGGCTTCCATGTTAGTAATGGGATGGTTTAGAGGCAAAAGATGTGACAGAACTCAATCATGCAAGAGTCAGAGGTCTATATACTCAGACGCCGCTCTCTGTCCTCCGTGCAACTGAGCAACAGGGCATTGCCACACCTCAAGAGCAGATTGATGCCAAGCAAAATCACCTGAGAGAATGGGGCAGAACCAGTGAGAGACGCAGGAGGGCTGGAAAAAGAGAGAGGCCCGGAGGTCTGCATTTGGGCTCCTTGCCCTGAGATGCCCTGTGCCTGGCTCTAAGGAAATACTACTCAGGTAACTCAGCTGGGTTTAAGGGACGTGGGTGGTGCTGTGGGTTAAACCACAGAGCCTAGGACTTGCTGATCAGAAGGTCAGTGGTTTGAATCCCCGCCACAGGGTGAGCTCCCTTTGCTCGGTCCCTGCTCCTGCCAACCTAACAGTTCGAAAGCACATCAAAGTGCAAGTAGATAAATAGGTACCACTCTAGCGGGAAGGTAAACAGCGTTTCCGTGCGCTGCCCTGGTTCGCCAGAAGCAGCTTAGTCATGCTGGCCACATGTCCTGGAAGCTGTACGCCGGCTCCCTCGGCCAGTAAAGCGAGATGAGTGCCGCAACCCCAGAGTCAGTCACGACTGGACCTAATGGTCAGGGGTCCCTTTACCCTTTTAACACAGCTAGGTTACATTTTTCAGAATTCCTTCTACAACCCCCTCCAGAGAGCAGAGCATCTCATGAGTGCAAGGTGGACTTCAATTGTCCAGGTGAAACTTGGAAGTGCTTTAGCATCTGGGCAATTTGCACATCTGAATCAATGCCTTAGTCACAAATGGAAATAGATTATTTGCGAACTGCAGAAAGAAAGATAAAAGAGAGAGGCAGACTCCCATAGAACACAAGACTAAAAACTGGATTGGGGGTTGGGGAGAGAGAAAAGGAACTAGGTAGTGTTGCCATGGCAAAGTCCAGATTCTTACATAGCATTCTTTTTCCTCCCACTGATAAGCACTATTATTATTTTGAAACCCATGTATTCAAAGTAGCAACACTGCCAGAAAAAGTCACATTAGCATGATAAAATAATGTTTATGGTCTCACAGATGAAAGATCTCTATGCTTGGCGTATAAATTTAGGGAGAATTCAGCAATTTACATCCAATTGTTGCTAGGTGAGCAAAGAACCCCGCGCGCTGGCATCGCAATAATGAAAGTGGAATAAAAATTCACACAGGAGCAGAAAACAATCTAGCTGGAATTCCCTTTTGCTATTGTTATTGGCATACTCCCTACTCAGCCAAAAAGAAAAGGGTGGCTTTGGTGCAGGAAAAAAAGGCCTACCTCTCTTATTCGGCATTATAATGTGGTGTGAAAGTTGCACCACGGGGAGACAAAAGTTGGGGGTGAATAGTGAAGAGAGAAAGACAATGGTACTGACGGGGTGGGGGGTGAGTTAATGGGCAAGAGTCAACAAACAAGGAGCAGCCTCTCTCTCTTTCCATTGCCAGAGGAGATATTAAACCTGAAATTAAATACAGGTCACTTGCACCAGTGGTGTAGCGTAGGTTGCCAGAGCCCGGGGCAAAGCAAGTATTGTGTCCCCTTGTCAGGGCCGGGAATCGGCGCTGATGGTGATGGGGAAGGGTCTTCCCATGGAAGGAAACTGGGGATGGGACAGCTGCTGCTGCCATTTATTTTATTATTATTTATTTCATGGCATTTTTACACTGTTTGATAATTTTTTTTAATAAAAAAAAACCCTCAAAGCATTTTTTTTTCTTTTGAAATTTTGCCCCCAGGGCAGTAGCCCCACTGCGCCCCCAACTACGCCACTGTCACACAGGTGCGCTTGGAGAAGAGGGGACTTAGGCAGTTGTGGGGAGATGGGGACCCTCAGTCTTGACAACTGTTTAATGGAGCCAAGACCTGCCAGAGACAAGTTGCCGTGCTCATTATTGCTGTAGCCGTGTGATGCAACCATGGAGGAGCTCAGTGGAGGAGAAGCCTGCCAACCAGCTTAGTCTCAGGGGGTACTTGCCTGGAGGCAGAGTCCGTATACAAGGTCCAGTCCAGTCCTAAGGTCAGGAATATCTCAGTTCATGTAGTCAGAGGTGGTCCAAGGTTACAAGAAGAAGAAAGGTCTGGCCAGGAACAACGAACGCTGTTTCCAGCACCTAACTGAAGCTGAAAACCCAGCTCAAGAAAGCTGGAGCCTTAAGGAGAAAGAAGGCTGATCAGGTGAAGCTAACTCCTGGCCAATGACAATTACCGTAGGTCTGGTACTTCAGTACAGATCCTGCATTTGCTAATGAAGAACTAACTCCAACTTGCTCGGGCAATTTACGGCTAGCTTGCTCCTGTCAGCACATGATAATGGAGTTGTCTGTGCTCAGATTTCGAAGACCCCTGACCATTAGGTCCAGTCGTGACCGACTCTGGGGTTGTGGCGCTCATCTCGCTTTATTGGCTGAGGGAGCCAGCGTACAGCTTCCGGGTCATGTGGCCAGCATGACTAAGCTGCTTCTGGCGAACCAGAGCAGCGCACGGAAACGTCGTTTACCATCCCGCCGGAGCGGTTCCTATTTATCTACTTGCACTTTGACGTTCTTTTTCAGCAGTTGGGTAAAATCCCTTGAAATCACTTAAGTTTCTCACAGGTTTGACCGTGTGTCTTCTGAAGCAAGCACAGAGAAGACCCCAAGCAGTGCTGGAGTTATGCATAAGCTAAATAAGCTATGACTTAGGGCCCCACTCTCTTGGGAGCCCCCAAAAAATGTAAAGGAAAAAGACAACTGGATGTACATTTCCAAAATATAAGATAAAAAACCAACTAAAATAAAACCTACATACAGCAACAGTGTTTTGTGTTGTGTAGGCTCCTATGATGTAAGTAATGGGCCCCGCCTGCTAGCCTGCTCCCTAAAATATCACTGGTTCGCTCATTTCTGTATATAAATTGCCATATAGCATATACCCAACACAAAAAAACCAGTGACAATTTGTTGTTGACAAAGGACAGCTTCAGTAGCTTAGGGCCTCATCAAACCTAAATCCGGCCATGACAAGGCACATATGATCAATGCACAAAAGTAGAACTCTGCAACCATTTTAGCCCCTTTTTCCTTAAAGTCCATTTGAGATTGTCTTAATGGTGGCGCCATTTTTGTACCAAAACTCAGTATTAATTAAAAGTATGACATCCCTCAACTGCTCCCACCCCATTCTGTAAAACTGAAGGCCATGTTGCAGGCCAAATATGCGGGTTTCCTCCTTGAAGAAATAATTTGGTATTTTATTGTAATTAAGTACACTTACAATGAAGACATTTCGCTATCCACTATATTATAATATTGCTAAAGGTAAACAGTGATTCTGATGAGTAAATACTGAGTAATCTATCTGCACTTTACACAACAAAGGAGTAGCAAATCTGCTTAAAGTGATATTTAAAACCTTCTCCCTAAGGAGATGAAGGCAACAGAAAGCGGATTCTAGCATTTCTTGGCGGCATCGTATCCATTCCTCTATTTCCGAATAGCTGCGCATATCAGCATGTTAGTGATGCTTTTGCAAAGAAGGTTTGACAACAATAGAGAGTCCCCCGCCCGCTAAACAAGAAGTGACAACTCCATTTGAAAGCTGTCCCTGGATGTGTTTTATGTGCAGAAATTATCTGTGACAGTTCAAATCAAAACAGAGTTTTCATTTCACATGGGAGGTAAATGGACGGTAGAATAGGTTGCTTTAAATGCTATGGTCTGGTGCAATTAACGTTGCAGAAAATTTCTTTCGGGGGAGACTGCTCATTGCTAGTTCTAAACTTGCTAAGGGGGGGGGAAGAATGTAAAAAAAAAAAAGTTATTTCCTCTGATGGCTACTCCTTGGGAAAAAAAAAATCAAACCGGAATGAAATGTAGCTTCCAAGAAAGAAATATCAACTTTCAGCAACTGTGCCAAAGCAGTGACATTAATCATAGAAATAAAGAAGAAAGCGAGTTCATTATCATTTTAACAATTATATTCTCAGCCTAATTTTCCACGCTACTATCCGAGCACACATTTAAGTGCGTGTCAAGGAATAGAAGCTGCTTTCCCAAGGATTTGGGAAACTAGAGAAGAATATGATTGCGTTCTATCCTTCATGCAGAAGAGAAGGGACTCTAACTTCCTGGCAGAGCACATACTTTTCATGTAGAAGGTGCACAGATCTAATTGTGGTCATCTTAGCTTAAAGCAGTGATGGCCAAACTTGGACCTCCAGCTGTTTTGGGACTACAATTCCCATCACCCCTGACAACTGGTCCTTTTAGCTAGGAATGATGGGAACTGTAGTCCAAAAAATAGCTGGAAGGCCAAGTTTGGCTGTCACTGGCTTAAAGAAACCTCAGGTATCAAGACCAAGGAAAACCCACCTTAGAGTAGGTTCAGTCAGAGTAGAAATAATTGGGTTGGTTAGAATAATAATATTTCACTTTCTATTGATATACATGTGTTGTACAACCATTAATATAGTGAATATTTGCATTTTTATGGAATCCACTCTTTTGCTCTCACTTAATGTATTAAAATTCCCATACGGGGAATCGAACCTAAAACCTTGGCATTATCAGCATCACACTCTAACCAACCAAGCTAATACACGCCACCACAGTGGGGAAGACTAACTAGGTGTCTCCTCTGGCTGCTGTCCAGGTGCCAGCACCTTAGACTGATCTCGGAAGCGAATAGGCAGCCAATGTAATTCTTTTAGAATTGGGTTACTGTTATTATACTTGGCAGCTGCATTCAGCACTAACCGAAGCTTCTGAGTTGTCTCCTTGGGCAGCACAACGTACAACACTTTACAGTAGTCTGGTTGGGTGGTTACCAGAGCATGGACCACTGTGGCAAGATGTGAGCTTCGTAGAAACACCGGGGTGGCCAACTCCCGAGAGACTGCAATCTACTCACAGGACTGTGCAGTACAGCATTCGTACAGTCGCTGTGTGAGACACAGCCCGTACGGACGCCGGTATGGACGGCGCATGCCCTCAGCCTGCGCATGCCCTCAGCCGCTCTACAGCTGGGGGGAGGCAGGGGCCATCTTGTCACCCCCCAGAGTGGCACCCAGGGCGGCCCACCCCCTCCGTCCCCCACTTTGTACACCCCTGGGGCCAAGCCTTTATAAACGGTCAAACCAAATGTTCATTAAGGCTCGGGCTTTTTGTGAGCGTTTCATCTGAAAGTTTGCAAAAAGCACAGCGGGGGCTCACAAAACGCCCTCGGCTGCCTCCCCTTCCCACCAGCGTCCAGAAGGGTAAGAAAATAAGTTTGCAGGTGCTCCCTGCCCTTCCCAGTCCCAGTGATGGAACTGGGACCAGTGTTCTCAGAAACCACAGACGAAATGATATGGACAACACTGGTCTAATGCCTAAGGTAAAAAGATTTTGCACTGGGACCTGAGAAGGTGCACATTTTTTAAAAAAACCAGAAGCATTTTTACTTGGTATTATAGGTCAGGACATTAATAGGCAAGATGTTAAATTCTTTTTATATGCAACAACTGCGGCAAGAGTATTGTTAGCCCAGAAATGGAAACAAGAAGAAATTCCGATGAAAGAAGAATGGCAGACAAATGAATGGACTATGCAGAATTGGACAAAATGACAGGAAGGATTCGAAACCTGCGGGACCAGAGATTTACAGAAAATTGGGAGAAGTATATTAATTATTTGAAGAGCAACTGTAATCAAAAAATTACGCTAGTAGGACCACAAGAAGCTTTGTAAGGAGAAATATACGAAGTGTTACAAAGTGGAAAAAGATAGAGATATTGGTTATGAGTTTGAAATGTAATAGGGAAGATAAGAAACGCATACTGAGAGATCAGATTGGAAAATTTTCAGACAGGATTGATGGAAGTCAAAAATTTGAATAAGATGTAAAAGTATGTTTAATTACTGTTGAAAATGATATGTTAAAAAAAACTAATAACAATTATATTAAGAAGAAGAGTTTGGATTTGATATCCTGCTTTATCACTACCCGAAGGAGTCTCAAAGCAGCTAACAATCTCCTTTCCCTTCCTCCCCCACAACAAACACTCTGTGAGGTGAGTGGGGCTGAGAGACTTCAGAGAAGTGTGACTGGCCCAAGGTCACCCAGCAGCTGCATGTGGAGGAGCGGAGACGCAAACCCCGTTCACCAGATTACGAGTCTACCGCTCTTAACCACTACACCACACTGGCTCTACACCACATTATATACAAAAAAGAAGAAGATGCACCACCCCATTCCTGGACCCCAGACTAAGTTGCTGGAGCCGAGTGCAGGGAAGGTGGTATTCATAGGATGGAGGTGAACAGAGTGCTACTCACCTCATTCCTGCCCATGAACAGAGGAGCCAAAAACCTCTAACCCCGGTCTCTAAAATCCCAAGTAAATGCTATGACAGCAATTTTAAATAACCCCGTTCCCAATCTCTCTCTCTCCCCCCCCCCCCGCTTTTTGGGAGCAGGCAGAATAGCTATACAATGGTACCTCAGGTTAAGTACTTAATTCGTTCTGGAGGTCCGTACTTAACCTGAAACTGTTCTTAACCTGAAGCACAACTTTAGCTAATGGGGCCTCCTGCTGCCGCAGCGCCACTAGAACACGATTTCTGTTCTCATCCTGAAGCAAAGTTCTTAACCTGAAGCACTATTTCTGGGTTAGTGGAGTCTGTAACCTGAAGCGTATGTAACTTGAAGTGTATGTAACCTGAGGTCCCACTGTACAAATGCATGGTGAATGGTACTCAACCCCAAGTGTGCAAAAAATGCACAAGGTTTTGAGAACTTGAGGGTTGCTTGTTTCAAATTCACGGTGAGGCTCCTCGCTGGTTGCTTCTATGCCCGTGCAGAATTCCAAACCTCTCGTTTGAATGCACACCCAAATTAAGCTTCTCAATGGATCTATGCAACGCCAGACTACTGAACTGGCTTTGTGCTCCAAAATGGATTAACAGGAGAGGGAACTAAATGAGAAAATGAAAGAGCGCAGATCAAAGAAAAGTGAAAGAAACGCGACTTAATAGGACTGTTTAAAATGGCACCCCAACCACAAAAGACTGCCTTACAGGGTGGCAAGTACAATTCATGATACCGGAACTTTCTTTACAGCAAAGGATAGCAACGTGAACCAGGTTTAACTAGAAATAGCCGCGCATCAGTTGTAGTTAAAATGATCAAGTTGGCATCAGCACTCAAGGCACGAGAACGGGATTTTCTGACTGTTGAGCTCTGCAGACACTGCCTATTGCTCACGGTGGAAAAGGTTTTTCAAGCTCTGAAGCAGGGAGGTCAAAGCATCAACACGGATGCAGACAGTGGCATTTACAGGGAAAAGGAGGAAAAGATCAGTTCACCCCCTTCCCCACCCATTTAGCAGCAGCTGCATAAACATTGCTATTTGCCATACAGGCCCCGAATAGCCGCCTCTCTTTATCCTTACAAACCAGGAGCCGTAGTTACGGAAAATATCAAAGGAAGGAAACGAGACTTTCTTCAGGTGAGGAACTCGCATGGGCTGCTTTCCCCGCAATTTGTGCACTTAACAATCAATAGCAATTAGGCGCAGGCTTGTGGCTGATTTAATGCTGCTCCCCAAAGCCGCCGCCCCACCTCTCCCCCCCCAAACCACCACTAACCCCCCACCCCTCCATCATGCTACAGGAGTAGCTGCTGACTTGTAAAGCAGGGGCCTGCGCTGCAACAGCCCACCTCTATTATTACCTGCGAATGGATCAGAAGCACTTCAGCTCCCCTGGTTAGCAGAACACTTACTGCACAAAAGTACTCAATTAAAGCAGCCCTTTCAGGCAATTATTGAGCATTACAGACGCTGAGAAACAGAAAATAGCGCTACCCTTTACTCCAAAAGAGTGGGTTTTTACCCCTTCCATCAGTGCTCCACACTCCCCCCCCCAAAAAAAAACAACTATATATGTCGTGGCCACTTTCAAGATTTTCTTCAAACCACAAAAGTGTATTTATAAATGTTTTTGGCTTGTGCCCTTAAACAAACCGCACATACAGCCTGTCGTCCCCCCACTCCATTAATAAATTAAACGGTGTCCCCTTTGACACGTTTTAATCATTATATAAGGTTCCTACCGACTTATGAGGTAAACACATCTTGGGCTGAATATCCTTAAAAGCCCAAAGGCAGAACTGTTTAACGCCGATAAATTCAGAAGCGAGAGCAGGCTATGTTTTCAGTGATTACGGAGTTGACAGACAACACCCCAAAGTAACTATTACGCTGAAAATTATAATGTATCACCATTTGAATTTTAAATGAATAAGGGGGGAATCAGGCACAACAATGGGTTGTCAAAAGGGCTGATTATTCAGATTTATTTGCAAAGACGGTAAAATATTGGCACCTCGCTGCCCTTTCCTCCATTGTGACGGCACTCTCATCTCGCACCTTCTTGGCAAGACTCAAAAGCTCTTATTCCCTCGGAGAGGAATCGAGAGGGAGGGGCGCACACTGTGACAATAATATGTGACAGATGCACAATGGAGAATGAAAAGACTTTTGGCCTCTGGGGGAGGAAAGGGATCGCGGCAAGAGGAATGGAGGAGGAGGAGAAGGCATTAAAGAACAGGGCCTGAATAATGTCCTATGCTTCAAATATATACTAAGAGTGCATGACATTATTGCAGCCAAACAGGCCTGGCCCTATATGCTGTTTCTATGCCTACAGCAATCTGTTCCTCAAAGAAGGAATTTGAGCAGAAACATTCAAAAGGCATTTTTTTAAAAAGCCACAACCAAGGTTTGCTTAAAAACATGAGCCCTCCATGTGTTACTGAGCTGGCGCTCCCATAAATTCAATAAGTAATAATAATACATTTTGTGATTTTATATTTGGATTTTGTTCTGTGAGCTCCAGGTATAGGGCAGTATATAAATTCACTAAATCATCATCATCAT
Source organism: Podarcis melisellensis (assembly GCF_964234715.1). Classification (NCBI taxonomy): domain Eukaryota; kingdom Metazoa; phylum Chordata; class Lepidosauria; order Squamata; family Lacertidae; genus Podarcis; species Podarcis melisellensis. The sequence goes on along the minus strand of NC_138528.1, from coordinate 126,883,472 downwards.
CACCCCTGACCTCTGGTCACATTGGCTTGAGTCCAACACAATCTGGATAGCCACAAATTTCCAACCCATTGTTTATAAAATTCTAGAAAATACGGAGAAAGTAGATGGAGATGTTTTATTTCTTTTCATTATGATTACAAAAAACTGTATTATAAATGAAAGGGAGTTGTCATTTCTTATAGCCTAATCATGATAATGAAACTTGGTTAATGAAAATATATCCCATCTATCTATACCTACCTACCTACATACCAACCAGAGTCCTTTCTCCCATCTTTCTTAAAATCATAAAGTTAAGTGAAACAATGTTGAATATTAGGGATGGAGAGATTTTATTCCCATGTGTTAAAATTTGGGGTTGCTTAAATTTGGGACGGTGAGTAGTAGTCTAGAAGCCACATTTTGCCATGATGCTCCGATACAAAACTGTGCTTAATTTAACTAAAACTAATTTAAACAAGCAGTTCAGTAAGCATAGTTTGAAGTTGGCTGTTTGAAACCAACCCTAGCTAATGTTGACCACCGTTTGTAAGTCAGTGTGACATGACAAACAGTGGCTAAACAAAGGCCCAAGTGAAAGCTTCTGAACTCCTTCCCCTGGCTCTGTGAGAGAGGGAGTCAAATGTTTGCTATCACTCTTTAATGTTCATTTACGTGGCACTAGACTATGGTTCGTATAGTTAAAGCCATGGTTTTCCCGGTAGTGATGTATGGAAGTGAGAGCTGGACCATAAAGAAAGCTGATCGCCGAAGAATTGATGCTTTTGAATTATGGTGCTGGAGGAGACTCTTGAGAGTTCCATGGACTGCAAGAAGATCAAACCTATCCATTCTGAAGGAAATCAGCCCTGAGTGCTCACTGGAAGGACAGATCCTGAAGCTGAGGCTCCAATACTTTGGCCACCTCATGAGAAGAGAAGACTCCCTGGAAATGACCCTGATGTTGGGAAAGATGGAGGGCACAAGGAGAAGGGGACGACAGAGGACGAGATGGTTGGACAGTGTTCTCGAAGCTACCAGCATGAGTTTGACCGAACTGCGGGAGGCAGTGGAAGACAGGAGTGCCTGGCGTGCTCTGGTCCAGGGGGTCATGAAGAGTCGGACACGACTAAACAACAACAACAACAGGTGCCCAAGATGTCAGTACTCAATTCTAGCACATTAGTGTTTGTATTTCACATGCCAAGTCCCAAATCAATATTTCTGGAATTTCCTGTGGTGCTGATGTGTTGCTTTGCAAACATAAGCCTCCTTTAAAACTAATAAAGAATATGGGATACCTTACTTGGTTACTAGGGACGCAGGTGGCACTGTGGTCTAAACCACAGAGCCTAGGGCTTGCCGATCAGAAGGTCGGCAGTTTGCATCCCCACGACGGGGTGAGCTCCTGTTTGGTCCCTGCTCCTGCCCACCTAGCAGTTCGAAAACACCTCAAAGTGCAAGTAGATAAATAGGTACCGCTCTGGCGGAAAGGTAAACGGCGTTTCCGTGCACTGCTCTGGTTCGCCAGAAGCGACTTCGTCATGCTGGCCACATGACCCAGAAACTGCAGACAAACACGGGCTCCCTTGGCCTATAGAGCGAGATGAGCGCGCAACCCCAGAGTCATCTGTGACTGGACCTAATGGTCAGGGGTACTTTTAGCTTTACCTTTAATTGGTTACTATGCCTGAAAAGTCTTCTTTTACTTGTTCAAGGCCCTTGGGTCCAGCATAGACACTTTCCCTTCTTGCTGATCAGAAAACACCTGAAATTTATTAGGTAGTTCCTGATTTAATAATTAGCCAGGCATCGACTACACAACTCTTTTTATAAAACTACTTCCTATTGGAGCAGTGTCTGATAATCTAAAAGCATTGTCAGTGCATCAGGAAGAACATGAAAAAAAATCATATAACCTCTAGAAATTATGGAAGGAACCCACTAGTTTGATGTAATTTCTGACCAAAAGTCTCCAAATGGGGTAGCTTATTGCTGTAAGATAGGTAGGCAACACATCTGTTGTGAATCATAGTGAAAAGGTCTGCTTAGAAGTCAAGGAAACGTCTCCAGGGGAATGTGAATATTATTTCCCTCTAGGTTTCTGGAATTGACGACAGCCCTGCTGCTGGTGGCCATACTAAGATTTATAATGAATATTGCATTGCATGAATATCTATTCAGCCTAGGATAATGAATCTGAGGTGTCACAAAACACCTCCGATTTTGTACTGTTGGAAGAGGAGCTGTAAGCCTGAAGGTCTGTGCCAAGAACCTATTTTTCTTGAACTTTTCCAGGAAGTTTTATTTCTGGGACATTAAACAGTAAGTTCTTCCATGTTTGCCTTCACACTAGCTTGCAAAGCAGTGAAATCCAGCCAAACATGGCTTCAAAAACAACAACAACTGTGGCAGTATTTATTTATAATCCACAGCATGGCACACCACACTTCTGTGGGATGTGAAACACAGAACAATCAAGTACAACATCCCTAGAGTGGACAGAAAAAGGGGATGTCTAGACCAGTCAGTCAGAACTTCCTGTTTCCTCCTAAGCTGGGACAGACTTCCTCTACGTGTGACCAGAGGTGGGCATGACCTCACCTATGCAGGTAACAAAATACCTCAGCAGAGGCCACCATCTCTCTCTCTCTCTGACTACATTCGTCGAAGAAGCAACATCTGCTTAGCCTAAGATGCTCTCTTGGCTTCCAGCTTATTGCTTCCAGCCAAGAGAGGACAAAGGGACTATATCTTTATGGGATAGATTCCAGGTATATTACTATTGTAACTTAAGTCTGCCTTCTGGGATCTATCTGTGAACAGAATGTGAGTGAGTAAACTCTTTTTATTCTTTTATAGAAGACTGTTGTGTCTATTACTTTTATGAGGGACTAAAGGGGAAATTATGGGACGCGGGTGGTGCTGTGGTCTAAACCACTGAACCTAGGGTTTGCTGATCAGAAAGTTGGCGGTTCAAATCCCCACGATGGGGTGAGCTCCTGTTGTTCGGTCCCTGCTTCTGCCAACCTAGCAGTTCGAAAGCACGTCAAAGTGCAAGTAGATAAATAGGTACCGCTCTGGCGGGAAGGTAAGCGGTATTTCCATATGCTGCTCTGGTTCTCCAGAAGCAGCTTAGTCATGCTGGCCAAATGACCCAGAAGCTTTCTGCGGACAAATGCAGGCTCCCTCGGCCAGTAAAGGGAGTTGATTGCTGCAGCCCCAGAGTCGTCCGTGGCTGGAATTAACTGTCAGGGGTCCTTTACCTTTACTTTTAAAGGGGAAATTATCAGGTAACTTATTTTAGAGGCTTTAGCAAGCCTAATCAAATGCATCCGCTGTGCAAGTTTAAAAGGGGGAATGTTACTCTGCTAAACTGTAGAAGTTGTTAACACAAGTTGGAAAGGATCTAATTAAACAATATATCCTCTCCTGCTTCCCTAAACATTCCCACAAATTCTTTGTTGTCTTGATGAATTGCCCCCTCCTTTAGAATTGCTCCTCTCTCCTGTCACTTCTTGTCCAGAATGACATGTGGCGAAGATCTTTCCCACAAAAAGACCTGATCCCTCCCAATAATTAGCTGGTTTCACTATCCAGTAGTTTTTTAGTACAGAATAGAATATACTTCTTATCGAGTTCAGTTTCCCCCGCTTCCTTCGTCTACAGGTGCTGAAAGAGCATGCATTTGTATTTCCTTGCATAGCTTTGAGCGCTGCATAGCTATGGAATTGGCTTAGGGATGTGTAAACAAAAATAAACAGCCTCTTGCTAAGGCTTATATCCTGGCCCCATCATTTTAAATGGCAGTGAAGCTACTTTCACCTACAGTTTGAATGCAACATCTAAGAGCTGTTGTAAGACAACTGGACTCATTATTGTCCTGTGAAGAACTCTGAATACTGGATCCAACATTTGTGGAAGAACTGGAAATCTCTGTGCCCCCTCCCCCCTGTAAAGTCCTCCTTGGGTGGCACAGAATTAGGACCCCCCCCTCCCACTGCCTTTTTGTCATCAGGCAATGGTTCAAAGGAGAAATCTTGACTCTGACATAAATCACTTTCATGCTCATGTTATTTGAAAACGTGTTGTCTGGATATTTCTAGTTATCGTAAGATAGGGAATGACGAAATTGTGGTTCAGCATAAGGACTTCATGTTCTCTAACCAACTCTGTACATTATTCCACATAAGGGCTGTCAACATAATAACTTCTGAGCACCACAGAGCTCTGCGGCAACTCTCCTCAGGACTGAGTGGATACAAATTTAATTCCCTTTCCTCAGAAACAAAGTGTGTGTAGCTGATGCACTCGCAAGCTTCAATCTCACCTCAAATACATTGATCGAACAGCACCAGAAACAAATTCTTAAAATGGCAGCCTTAAAATGTGGGATAAGGGACACAGGTGGCACTGTGGGTTAAACCACAGAGCCTAGGACTTGCCGATCAGAAGGTCGGTGGTTCGAATCCCCACAACGGGGTGAGCTCCCGTTGCTCGGTCCCTGCTCCTGCCAAACAAGCAGTTCGAAAGCACACCAGTGCAAGTAGATAAATAGGTACCGCTCCGGCGGGAAGGTAAACAGCATTTCCATGCGCTGTTCTGGTTCGCCAGAAGCAGCTTAGTCCTGTTGGCCACATGACCCGGAAGCTGTACGCCGGCTCCCTCGGCCAATAAAGCAAGATGAGTGCCGCAATCCCAGAGTCGGTCACGACTGGACCTAAGGGTCAGGGGTCCCTTTACCTTAAAATGTGGGATGGGTACTCTAGGCAGAGGACTAACATCCCTCATATTTTTTAACACCCATTTGCCACTTCATCCCAAATTATGAGAGCGCCTTGCAGTCTTGGATTTCTTTTTCCAATGGTTCCTTTTTTATATATATAAATAATTTTTATTATTTTCCAACACAAATATACACTTCTGTCAAATTTTCACAAATTTTCACAAATTTGATTTTTAGACTTCCTTCGACTTCTCTGACAATCATCCATAATTACTTCTCAGTTACGCATTCCTCTGTTTATATTGCCATTCAACTTCCCTCCCACTCCTATTTCTTTTTAACAATATATCTCTGCTTTCACAGTGCTTCTTGAAATCCCACCAGTGTTGTTTGCACATTACATGTTCTTTTCAGATATTCAACAAATTTTCCCCAGTCCTCGATGAACTTTTGGTCTTGAAGATATCTAATTTTCCCGGTTAATCTGTCCAATTCTGCATAGTCAGTCAGCTTCAGTCTCCATTCTTCTATTGTTGGTATTTCCTCTTGTTTTCCATTCCATTGTCTTTCTCCAATGGTTCCAAAGCTGATTCCTCCTGACCCTTATTCCTGCTCTGGAGAAACGAAGGAGACCATACTCTGTGCTTAGCTCTCCTTATAATACAATTCTTTCTGTACTGGGGTCAGTTTCAACTGGATCTGTGTGGATTCTAACTATCACATTGCACCCACTGCCAAAGCCTTCGCTTACAAAGTTGCTTTAAGAGACACAGCCCAGTCACTGTGGGCTTTTGGCAAGAACTGCTGGCAAGCAGGCCTCCTCTCGCCTGGGTATACTTTTGCAAAAGCCCTGTTTGTGCCACAAAACTCTGGAGCCTATGCCAGTGGATGCAAGCACACATTTGGAAGGCGACTTCTTTCAAAGAACAAACAAAACCACTGCAACCTAAAGAGAATCTCTTGAAGATGGAAACACCAGAAAGCACACACAAATGCTAGAGGGACGCTCGAATGGTAGAGGACTCTGGAATTTTCCATGGCCGGCATGTACGTGCACAGTTCCCATTGACCATGAGGATGAGTTATCAGTGGCTAAAGCTATCACCAGGGACGCGGGTGGCGCTGTGGGTTAAACCACAGAGCCTAGGACTTGCCGATCAGAAAGTCGGCGGTTCAAATCCCTGCGACGGGGTGAGCTCCCGTTGCTCGGTCCCTGCTCCTGCCAACCTAGCAGTTCGAAAGCAGGTCAAAGTGCAAGTAGATAAATAGGCACCGCTCTGGCGGTCATTACTTGCTCGGTCATTTTCTCATTTATCACCCCAGGCATCTGAATTGTCTACCAGAAAGAAACCATTGTGAAACAATTCCACCTGCCTAATAAAGTGTGAGGTGTTTTTGCAGTTGGCATACATACTGCAGTTGTTGCATTGCATCCTCACACACCACAACTGTGGTATGTAATGAAAAAAAGGCTTGGAGCTACAATATATAAAAAAAGACCATCTTGTGTTGAGTTATGATGAATGAAGTAACAAATGGTTCAGAGAGAGGCAATTATGTAAGAGGAAGAGCTGATGGCAATGTCTCTTCAAATACTTGAAAAGAAGAGCTACAGTGCTCCTGAAGTCTCACCTAAATGCTCATTTTATATATATATGTACAAACCACAGAGCCTAGGACTTGCCGATCAGAAGGTCAGCGGTTCGAATACCCGCAACGGGGTGAGCTCCCGTTGCTCGGTCCCTGCTCCTGCCAACCTAGCAGTTCAAAAGCACATCAAAGTGCAAGTAGATAAATAGGTACCGCTCCGGCGGGAAGGTAAACGGCGTTTCCATGAGCTGTTCTGGTTCACCAGAAGCAGCTTAGTCATGCTGGCCACATGACCCGGAAGCTGTACGCTGGCTTCCTCGGCCAATAAAGTGAGATGAGCTCCGCAACCCCAGAGTCGGTCATGAATGGACCTAATGGTCAGGGGTCCCTTTAACTTTACCTTAAAGCTATCACCGCTAAATAGAACATCCATGTTCAGAGGCAATGTGCATCTAAACATTGGGAAACAAAGTGCTTAGATAGGCTGTTGCTTTCATATCCTGCCTGGCCCGTGGGCTTCCTGAAGAAATCTGCCTGGGAAAGAGGGTTCTGCATCAGAAAGAACATTTGGCTGTTGCCTCCAGCACAACTCTGCTTGTCTTCTGATATACCGTATTTTTTCGTGTATAAAACGTCCCCATGTATAAGACGACCCCTATTTTTTGGGACTCCAAATTAAGGAAATGGGGGGGGGGAGAGATTGCCCAGAGTTGTTGACCTTCTTTTCGGGAAGATTATCCAGAGTTGTTGAGCTTTTATTGTGGGGGATTGCCGCCAATCGCTCACCCACCCGACTGCCGCTGCCAATCGCACACCTCGCTGAAGCCCCCAATTGTCTGCCCACTCACCGCCAACAGCTGCCAATCGCCCGCCCACTTGCCACACCAACAGCCAATCATCAGCAGGCGTACCAATCACCCGCCCAAACACTGCTTACAATCTCCTGCTCGCGGCCGCCACAAATTGCACGTCCCCACTCTGCACTATCAGTGTATAAGACGAGCCCCTATTTTTCACAATTCATTGTAATAAAAAAAATCCTCGTCTTATACACGGAAAAATACGGTATGTAGTTTTGTAGCTCAGTTTGCACACAGCATATAGCAGCAGCAATATATACACGGACATATAGAGGAAAAGAAACGACTGCAGAAACTTTGTCTGCAGACTTTAACAATGGCTTCCTTATTTCAAAAACCGAAGAACAGGAATGTACACAGTGGGAGAATTGCCGTACTCTCTCTCTAAAAATCAGACACAGTAGCCAACCCAGGTGGTCTTCATCTTAAGCCATACAGAACCCAGGGAGAGCGTTGCAGCTGTTTCCAGTTCACTGTCATCTTAATCATCATTGTGCGTGTCCTCCTCCACCACTTTGTGCATTAAGACTTTCCATCACTGTCTAACAAATCTTTTGCAGTAAGCAGCATGTAATAATTGCCAGGGGAGCTCTCTTGGTTGCTCCATACCGACCTCACGCTTATGAGGTCACCTGGTCAACCGAAGTATTTATTTTGATATAGATGGGAGAACTAGGCCTGACATCCCTGCTTAATCATGCTAATCACTGTAGGAAAGAACTCAAGATTGGAAATGGCTTGGGAAGGGCTTTGCACTTTGCTTCTCCATCAAACTGCCCGGGAGGTGAGGGGGGTGGACAGTGTCATGTTGTTATCTGTCTCCACAACCTCTCCATCACCACCACCTGCTGGGAATAGGAATATCTGATTTTTGACTATAATTCCTGTGCTGCATTGCAGACGGACTCAAAGGCAATTTGGTTTGCCAGTTGCGATGGATTTTGTTAAGGGAGAAGCTCATCGTTCAGCAGGCGTGTTCTGCCATTGACAGGCCCTGTGCCAATTGGGGGAAGGAAGTTTTAGTTGTGATGGCGGATTACAGTTAATAGCTTGTCTGTTCAGCCTGCGGCAACCGTGCCTGAGGGCGCTGGCCCTCTTAAAAACATGAAAACCAACACTCTCTAATATGGCCTCAAACAAAGGAACAGCAGCAAAATAATAATATACAAGTCGTACCAAAGTCTAGAATGCTTCTTTCTCAATATGCACAATACAGTCAACTGTGTTCTAAGGTGCTGTCCAGGAATGAAAGCAGTACATTAATGAGCTTTCCAGAGAATCATTGTATTGCACCAAAAATAAAAATGGATAGCTGCCTTGGAATCCAAATCTCCTCCCTCCCCAAGTTAGTGCTTTTTGCAGGGATACTGCTTTTCCCAGCTTTCAAAAGCAGCAGTGTTTTGATGCTTACAAAATGTGAATCTCCTTCCCCACCTCACCCACCCTCAGTGAGATGAATACTGGTAGAACAACAAATTCAAAGTTTCATCGTTCGTTTTGAGGTATTTATTTAGTATTAAAGTACCCTGCAGTAAAACCTTTCTGACCTTCCGTGTATGTAGCATGCTGGAAAGGTGTGTGTTTGTGTTTGTGTGTGTGTGTGTGTGTGTGTGTGGTTTGAGGGGGGGAAATGCTGTAAATTGCTTGCTAGATAGGCTTGCACTTTTGCTATGCAAGTGACTGGCCTACAAACAAGATTTTAGCAGGTTCTCTTTTGAACAACTCTGACTATTTAATTAATCTTCAAGCCATTAACCATTCATTTAAAATGCCACTTACGAAATCTTCATTTTGCACATTATCAGCTGGTTTGCAAATAGCTATCCATGAGCAGAGGCGTAATGATCTCTCTCCCCCATTCTTAGAGCTTACCAAGCTCATAGTCAATTTTGGCTTCTTAATTACCCGCACACATATTAGCATTTAAAATTAAATGGCAGATTTTTTTTTAAAAAAAAATATTATATGCCCCCGCGCAAAAAAAAGAAGTTAACATTCTTATTACTGTGCTGCCTGTTAAAGGAACCACAACCCACTTTTGGTTAAAGGGTACTTTGGCACTTTTCCCACAACAAATACCATATTTCCCAGTGTATAACACGACCCCTATTTTGGGGGACACAAATTTATGAAAATTGGGAAGATGATCCCCACATGTAAGATGACCCCCGTCTTTTAACATTATTTTAGAGTAAAAAACCCTAGTCTTATACCCGAAAAAGTACAGTATATATAGAGGGGGGGGACACATTGTGGAGTAGGGTAACACTGATTTAAGAAGAAAACAACTCCCTGTTCAGAAATGGATTTGAATCAGAGTCCTGTTCAGGCTTGAATTTAGTGGCTCAACTTGGGCATCACATCAAACCAAATGTAAGAAAGCCAAACTATAGTTTGGCATTAGATTAGATTGACAAACCATAGTCTGCAACCAGACAACAAGCCAGAAACAGTAGGGCTGGCCCAACACATTTTGCCGCTATTAGCAAAACGACCCAATGACCTCCAACCAGATCTGAGGCCCTGCCCCTGCGCCGCTGCAGCCTCGCCACTGCAACTGTGTCCTTGCCTGTGGCTGCACCCGTGTCACAACGCAGTGGCAACGGCTCAGCAACAAGCGCAACGGCACTGGGTTGTTGCTGCGGGAAACCCCAGCAGGGCTGGCTGTGGAGCACTGGCAGGGAATCGATACGCCACCTGAGGCAAATGGCTTCCCTGGCCCACCCCGGAGAAATAGAAGCCATCGTTCGAAGTGCCTTTGCATCATTTTCTTGTAAATTCTTTACTTCAAACTATAGGCTGGGATCAAAACTATGGTTAGCAGAAACCATGATTTTGAAGTAATGTCTGAACTGAGCCACTGTATGGTTTTAAGTTAGGTACAATGATGATTATTTTCCCAGTGTTGCCAATGCTAGAATTCCAGCCGGAGGGGTAATATTCACAACTGTACATTTCTTATGCTGGCAGAAACAAACGCAATGCTATAGTAAAAGGCTTTTTGTGTGCTGCTCAGCCTTTAATTTTTCTGACGTGAAAAATTAAAGACCGCACTCATTACTTCCTACGTCACCTTCCGACCAAAAAAACCTGCATCAGAAAAATGTGGGAAATGCAGTCGGTTAACAACGATGACCATTCACACATTGCATTTTACCCAATTTCCCCTAGTCAAGTATCAATATCCATCAATAAACCACAGAGCCTAGGACTTGCCGATCAGAAGGTCGGCGGTTCGAATCCCCACGATGGGGTGAGCTCCTGTTGCTCGGTCCCTGCTCCTGCCAACCTAGCAGTTCGAAAGCATGTCAAGTGCAAGTAGATAAATAGGTACCACTCCGGCGGGAAGGTAAACGGTGTTTCTGTGCGCTGCTCTGGTTCGCCAGAAGCGACTTAGTCATGCTGGCCACATGACCCGGAAGCTGTACGCCGACTCCCTCAGCCAATAAAGCGAGATGAGCACCACAACCCCAGGGTCGTCCACGACTGGACCTAATGGTCAGGGGTCCCTTTACCTTTACCTTAACTGTGAATTTTACAGACTGCAAATCATCCTCCAGTTACGACAGGAGAGATTAGCACCATACTGGTAAACATACGGTTTTAGCCCTTGCATTTGGGATTATTTCTTGGTTTTTGATGTATAGAAAGGCTTCTAATTATTGGAACAGCTTTGACAGTAATGTTCTTTAATGAGTAGGACTTTAAAAAAGGGGACTTTGTAGAGGGAGCTACGACTAGCTGTACGTCAGTATGAGGTACACTGATCAAGCCACAGAGATCTTTCATTATAAGATGCCTCATAATTTTATAAAATCATTAAAGGGATGATAATACATTTTTCACCGGGGAAAATAAGTGATTGCATGAGTTTTAATTCAATCCTCTATGGTAATGGCCCATGACTGGAATTCTAAGACTGAGATGAAGTAATCTGGGTTCTGTTTGTTGAAGGTAAACAACTAAATGCAGGAGCTGTGCACAGACCCCCCCCCCACCTATTCTGATTTGTGGCCTCAGTTGGTAAATCTGGATTGATTGGACCTGATTCAGACTGGACTGGTCTGGACCCGATCCTATTTGCCCTGGATCATAATCCGGAAAATACAAATCTCTAGAAATCCCGTTGAATTGCATAGCCAAACCAAAATGGCAATAACTTTCTTTTTGTTGCCCCCCTCCCACTACACATACGAGCAGGGAGAAATAATACAAGTAAAGGTAAAGGGACCCCTGACCATCAGGTCCAGTCGTGACCGACTCTGGAGTTGCGGCGCTCATCTCGCTTTATTGGCCGAGGGAGCCGGCGTACAGCTTCCGGGTCATGTGGCCAGTATGACTAAGCACCATATTTCAAAAAGTGAAATTTCCTTCCTTCATCTTGGTCTGGTGGACTTGACCTTCTGAGGGAATGACGCCCACCCACAGACCGGCTGTGGGTGGCTATTTCCACGTGGCAAGCCATCTGCAATTCTTGATGCCACTACATATCTTGCTATCTGGAGGCCTGCAGTGGTAACGTAGTGGACATCTGAGGCAGCCTATACAGTCATACCTTGGGTTACAAACGCTTCACGTTGTGCGTTTTCAGGTTGCACACCGCACCGAACCCGGAAGTACCGGAACGGGTTGCTTCTAGGTTTCGGCGCTCACGCATGCGCAGAAACACTAAATTGCAATTTTCGCATGCGCAGAAGCGCCAAATCGTGACCCACACATGCGCAGATGTTGCGCTGCAGGTTGCGAACGCAACCTGAGCGTCCTCTGCATGTGGCCACTGTTAAAAGTGCCCATTGTAATTGCCCATTATTTTTAATTTTCTCAGAGAGAAGAGTCTTCTTTTCGGTATCAGCCTTCATTTCCAAAGGAACCATTTGCGAACAATTTATGGCTGTGGTTTGGATTTATAGGAAACGTTGAGCATGGTCAAGTCTTCTAAGAGATCTAGGGCACCACAAAAAAAGCAATCTTACGAAGAAAATTGTTCTCCTGGTACAGCGGGCTCCCATAGACAGGCACGGGCAATAGCATGCATATAGATATCAAGCTTTTGAAAGTTCAGGGGGTTGGTAAAATAAATAAATAAAGCAACCTGGGTGTTCACAGCCTGAGATTCTGCTAGAAAGAAAATGCCCTGATAAACCCTGGCTTTACATTCGCACCATTACTTTATGATAATACACTCAGCCCATTCTCATCCTCTAGCGTAGCCTAGCAGGTGTTACGAAGCACAGCAGTAAAGTTTCTTGAAGTTCCTAGATTGGAAGTATTGATGCAGATTAATAGAATGAGACCACGGTTGAACCACATAGCATTATTGGGGTCACCAACTATAGCTCCTTTTAATTGTCAGTGCTGCTTTTAAGATGCTTAACTGCAATATATTATCCGAATGATCAGTCAGGATGCTGGGTCCATACAAAACACATATACAAATATTGGGTATGAATCATGTAATGTTTGATTGAATCTGTATGCTGCCTCATAACATAAAAGTTATTTAGTCAGCTTACAATGCTGCTGGATTCAGTATGGGATTTTGGTGGCCATTTCTGATTTAATGATTACACTATAAACATATATAGATAGATGACAGATAGATAGATGATGATGATAGATGATACATAGATAGATGATAGATAGATGATAGATAGCTAGATAGATAGATGATAGATAGATAGATAGATAGATAGATGATAGATAGATAGATGATATATCCTGTTAACCTCAGGATAACATATATTCTTACCCTGTTAACCTCAGGAACTATTAATATCTGGCCCAATAGTTAGTTCTGAACCTCTTTCCAATTTAGCACATGAGTAGGCCAACCAAAGCCCGGGGGCGAGATGCGGTCCAAACGCCTTCTCAATCCTGCCCGTGGATGGTCCGGGAATCTGCATGTTTTTACATGAGTAGAATGTGTGCTTTTATTTAAAATGCACCTCTGGGTTATTTGTGGGGCATAGGAATTTGTTCATTCACCCCCCCCCCAAAAAAAAATATAGTCCGGCCCCCCACAAGGTCTGTGGGACAGTGGACCAGCCCCCTGCTGAAAAAGCTTGCTGACCCCTGCTTTAGCACATAAAGGAAGTTCTAAACTGGTATTGATTCCTGCAAAAGAGTCTTAAACGAATTAATCTATTCACAAGTCCATACTATTTACTGTCCCTTTAACCAAAAATAGGGCTAGTGATAGCGCTGACAAGCAAATTATACAAACCTTAGTAACAACCATTCCTTTTTACTCTTCCCGCATAGGTGCCAACGCCCTGGGGCCCTGGGTGCCCAAGCACTACCCATGAAGGGGCTAGGGACTCACAAAATTCAGTGCCAGGGCCGTGCACAATGCATGGTACCCATTGCTCCGGGGACCCACGGTCGCAGGGCCAAACTGGCACTCCTGTCTTCTAATTTGTCTAGCTGTTTGCTTATACTTTCACATACTGCCGCCACCTCCAAGAGGTGTCACAATTTATTGTAACACACAGGAAGTCTAATCAAGCTCTCTCTTATTTTTATTTTGTATTATCAAATGCCAACTTTCAGAATCTCATGGTGACGGCTCCACAACTGTGCCTGTGAATCTGTGTTTTCTTGTTTAACTCATACGGGGGGGTGGGGAATACTATATTTCTTATTGCTATCAACCTGGAAGCTTGACAGTAAGGATTAAAAATGGCTCCTCTCTCCCTACTTGGTTATTGGAAAGGCCCTGAAAGGTAATCTGTCTTGCAAAGCCACGCTTTACAGTCTGCATAAAAGTGCCGTGATTCTCAGTCCTCCCTCCGACTTAATTGAAAGCGCATAATATCACACAACAGGGGAAATGTAAACTGTAAGCATACATAGTAAATCACTGCATATGGTACAAAAGCTGGTTGCTAATGGCGCCGAATGATCACAGGGGCCAAAAAGCACAATTTGAGCACACAAGTCTTTTATGCTGCAAAATAACAAGTTCTTCAGAGCAGGAAGCGGGAAGGAAAAAACCCACTTATTTGGTAGTGCCTCAATTGGATTGGAGTCAGGTCAATTCTGTCAATTTTGTGAAGTAGAAGCCTTTTAATAATGATTTCGATTTTATCATGACCTTGAGCAGTGGGACTAGAACTGGCGCAAATGTAAAGCGAATATAATGTTTGCACTTAAACAAATATCCCTAGATCATTCGGAATAATTCAGCCAACCCGAGTAAAATTGCAAAAGTGCTGAAGCAAAGTTATAATCTGGATCTCTCCTCTTGTAAAAAGTGGATTTGGGAGTGGAAAAAGCTGAAGCTTAGCTCCTTGACATTCCGATCATAAACATTTCTACTGTTTAATTCCCCTACCTCATTACTTTGTCATAACATCACAGTTTGTGATGGTGCTGCCGTGCTACCAGCCATTCGTATACGCTATCCAAAGTGGTAAAATGCCCATGCGACAAACCTTGCAGATAGGGCGTTAGACACAAAACCAGGCTGCCCTCAGAGACTGTAGGAACCTAGTATGTTCCTGAATGTTCTGCCTTTTGAGGTCAAGCCTTCTTTATATTCCTTTTGGCGCCTGCTAAAAGCATTCTTGGTTAGGCAAGCCCTCCCCAGATTCTTAGAAAGTTGAGGTTATCTTACACTCTTTCAATATTTTAACTTTTGCATGTTTGTAAAGTATGGTTGTGATTCCCCCCCCCCCCGATTTTACTGTTTTATCTTCTGCAAACTGCTTTGAGGATTTTTTAACAACCAAGCGGTGTACAGGTCGTACCTTGGTTCTCAAATGGAACCCGTTCCGGAAGTCCGTTCGACTTCTGTAAACCACGACGCGGCTTCCGATTGGCTGCAGGAGCTTCCTGCACTCAACCGGAAGCCCCAGAAACCCTGTCGGATGTTTGGCTTCCAAAAAGCGTTTGCGAACTGGAACACTCACTTCCGGGTTGGGAGCCAAAACGTTTGAGTCGCAAGGCGTTCGACAACCAAGATACGAGAAATTTCATGACATAAACAAACAACATGCTATTTTGTTACATCTGCAAATATTTGCAGATGCAATAATTTCCATGATATGAATCACTACCTCTCCACATGAGCAGGCTGATGAGACGGCTTGTTTATCCTCGCATACAGTCCTTCAAGGTGGTCCCTGTCCACTGGCACTGGAGGGCTGTCACATCCAAAGTTTTCTGACACAGGTGGAGAAGACGGCCTGTATGCACTGGCAGGTGGATACATTTCTCGGAAGTGATTGACTTGTGCGTAATTGGGGTCTGTCTCGTCATCGTCAATATCAGGCGGAGGGCCCACGGGGCCAGGGGAATACTCGGCAAGCCCCCTGGCCTGCTTCTGCCGCAGCTCCTGATGTTTCGCACCAATCCTAGGAGACAAAAGAACAAAGTTTAGCGTTTGCATCAACATCTAGCGAAGCAAAGCATGCAACTTCTGGAGGCAACAGTTATTTTGCATAGACAACAAAAACCACAGCTAGAACCTTAGGAAACATCTCACGCTTTATAATCATGCTCCAGCATTTAACACAACATATATCAAGCAAGCACGCCAATCATAAATCCACCACAATTCGCAACAGATAAGCGCCCCATCGCCATCCAAGTACCGTATTTTTTGCTCTATAAGACTCACTTTTCCCCTCCTAAAAAGTAAGGGGAAATGTGTGTGTGTCTTATGGAGCGAATGCAGGCTGCGCAGCTATCCCAGAAGCCAGAACAGCAAGAGGGATTGCTGCTTTCACTGCGCAGCGATCCCTCTTGCTGTTCTGGCTTCTGAGATTCAGAATATTTTTTTCCTGTTTTCCTCCTCCAAAAACTAGGTGCGTCTTATGGTCTGGTGCGTCTTACAGAGCGAAAAATACGGGTAATTGCAACGTGGTGACCCATATCCTAACTGCACAAACATGCATTACTTTGAGGATTATGAAAAAGACATCTCTATAACAGGTCCATATTAAATGCCTGACGAAAAGTAACTTCTTCTTCTTTGCATGTGAAATAACAGATAACGTTATCAGCGCCACTTCCTCTAATTTGTGAGAAGTGCAATAATGTGGGCATATAAGTGCAAGGGGGGGTTTGGTTGCCTGAAGAGTCAAAAAGACCAGAGTCAGTTCACTAGGGATTTTTGGACCCCCTCCCCCACTTAAGTGGGGGACATCATACCTCATTATACAGAGGCTAGGGACAGAGTAAGACAGGGAAGAAATGAATAGAAGCCTGACAGAGATGAATTGGTACATATAAGTGAATTAAAGACTATTACTGGCAGTACTCCACTGTGATAAAGCCTTAAGTGGTATTACAAAATGCGGCAGCTAATCAGTGCCATTGTGTAATCTGCTGGGAATAGGAACGGTAAAAACATACCCAGGTATAATTTCAAACCTCGCCAAATTCAGATGATTCAACATTTGCTTTGCAACTGAAAACTTTAAACAAGGCGCTATTAATATGAAACTTAAACGTTCAGCTGCCACACTCCATAATTAAAGCAACGGAAAAGATCACAGCAGCAAGATGAGCCCTGGTACGCGGAGAGCAGGGAATGAAAGGCAAGAGACGGATTAAAGCTCAGGAAAGCTGCCAATTAAAAAAAGCCAGGCTTTACCCACCATTATTAAATTCTGGAGAACAGAAGATGCTCCTGGAAGCAAGTAGGTGTAGAGGATGTATGAAAAGAATGGCGAGAGAATAATAAGTGTTTTTTTAAAGCATCAACTTTTGAAGTTGGAGGAAAATCAAGAACTAGTAAACGAGTAACTTTGGATGGCAAATTAGGGAAAAACACACACCAAGAATTAGGTAAACTAGGCAGAGAAGAAGGGAAATAGACACCTCTAGAAAATGAACACAAATGAGAAGGCATGAAGACATTAAAGCTTATACAACGCTTGCTACCCAGTAAACGTAAAATTATTATACCACAGTGTCTTTCACTAAGAATGATTGTGAGATCAGAGGACCTCTTCATATATTACAGGCTTTAGGTATATGCCAAGGACATATCTAAAATTGAAGATGCGGGCATCGTGTAAAAGAGGTTTGCAACCCATGTACAGGCACACAAGGTTAGATAGCCTTGATCAGCTCCAGTTCTCTGTAAGTTGTACACTCAGTGCGAAACTTGGGTTTAGTGTTGTGTGAATAGCCAGAGTGCAAACTGCAAAACCTGATGGTTTTACACGACAGTTTCTCATTCAGTGCTGGGAAACTGGAGGCAAACACAGGTCCCTAACGCATGCAGAGACAGACACCCCCTGTGTGCATTCGCCATACACAGGGATCCATAAATCTTGAGGGAAAGTGGAGTGGGGAAGAGAGAATCACAGTTTCTCAACAGCTAAATGTTAACTTTGATTGTGCAAATACATCATATCTGCAACAAAAATGCCGCCTCAAGGAAAGAAGTCTGGATCTTCTGTATTAAAGAAGTAACAGCAGGACTTTTTTATAAGGTCTTTCTAGACAAAATAAGTTTATCCCTTTAACCCATTTACTGAATTCCCTACCTTTAAACTTATAGACAAGTTCTTTCTTGAACACTTCAAAAATCTTAGCTACCCATTTTGCTCTTCCCTCCCCCTTCCTATCATCTTCATAGCCATCCAAGAACCCCTCATGGTAGCAGGATATCACGACCCATCAGGATTTCGCATGGGCTGCAAGATTGTGCAGTATCTCCCCCAGTACCCCAACGTTCTGCCTGGACACTGAGGTCCAGCGTCGAGGGCCTTCTGGCGGTTCCCTCATTGCAAGAAACAAAGCTACAGGGAACCAGGCAGAGGGCCTTCTTGGTAGTGGCACCTGCCCTGTGGAACGCCCTCCCATCAGATGTCAAAGAGATAAACAACTACCTGACATTTAGAAGACATCTGAAGGCAGCCCTGTTCAGAGAAGTTTTTAATGTGTGATATTTTAATGTATTTTTAATCTTTGTTGTAAGCCGCCCAGTGTGGCTGGGGAAACCCAGCCAGATGGGTGGGGTACAAATAAATCATCATCATCATCATCATCATCATCATCATCATCATCATCTGCTTTGAAACTAGTTTCCAAACCCTGCTTAATAAAGACCCCAAGTTATGTGGGATATCCAGCCTCATATAACCAACACGCTTAACTCTAATTAATACATTAAGGGGTTAAGACCACAGAGTAAGTTATCCTGCCAGGCTTACCTAGCTCACCCCTCCTCACTTTGGAATGAAGCCTTTGTTCTTTCATTCAACCGTGTGAACTCTACCAGCAAGGTCTAAACTGGGTGATCGAAGCTTAGACCATGCGGCTTAAGTAAGCCACATTTGCGTTTATATACCAATAATTTAGAAACTCTTGCCATTTTGGAATCTAAGTTATGCTGCCTATATTTTCTTGCTATGTGGAAAAACACATGAATCTGACCTTTGGAGGGTTTGTAAGTAAACCACTTTCAACTTACCAAATGTGTGGTCTCTTTCTACCCTAAGGGAACTTTGGAAGCGACTTAGAAGGGGATGTTTTAAAGGCTGAACAGCCTGCATTTCCATGCTTTACTTTGCTGCATGGTTTGTGATTTTAAATCTTTGCTGGGCTTCTCTCACCAAAGAATAAGGCAAAGGTAAAGGGACCCCTGACCGTTAGGTCCAGTTGCGGACGACTCTGGGGTTGCGGCGCTCATCTCGCTTTATTGGCTGAGGGAGACGGCGTACAGCTTCCGGGTCATGTGGCCAGCATGACTAAGCCGCTTCTGGCGAACCAGAGCAGCGCACAGAAACGCCGTTTACCTTCCCGACGGAGTGGTACCTATTTATCTACTTGCACTTTGATGTGCTTTCAAACTGCTAGGTTGGCAGGAGCAGGGACTGAGCAATGGGAGCTCATCCCATCATGGGGATTCGAACCGCCGACCTTCTGATCGGCAAGTCCTAGGCTCTGTGGTTTAACCCACAGTGCCACCCACATCCCTGCCCCAAATCTGGTTCTAGGGCATTCTCCTTTTATGACGCCATACTACATTTCCCCGTTTACCAAAACCCAACAAGTTAGCCCTAACCGATGGTTAAGGGCCGGTGCCAAAATACGGGCAGATGGGGCTGGCTTGCCAAAGGGAGTGGTTTGGAAAGAAAACCCATTATCTATTTCTGATCCTTTAATCATGAGAACAAACACCCTATCTGCAATCACTGTAATGCCCCTATACAGAATACTTATTGTTAAATGGAGGCAAGAACAAGCCTCTAGGATGGTGGGGGGGGGGTTGGGGTTGGGGTTTTTTTTTTGCATTCTTCAGATGCAAGTAATCCCCAGAAAGTTGGAAGAGCTGTAAACAAACAAAAATAGGATTAAGGAGAGGCTTTGAGGTTGCCACAGATAAAAAATAAAGAATGAACTTTTCCTTTTATTTCTATAATGTAACAATCCCTAGCACACAAGTAATTAGTGAACAGATTTTTTTCAAAAAATAAATAAATGAAATAGGCTCAATTCTCCGAGGGTCACTGAAAGAAAGATGAAAGAAAGATCACATAACAGCGAGAGAGAGAAAAGCAGAGGCCCGGTCTGCCCATGCAATGTCTTGATGGAACAAATGCATGGATATATATGTAGAAAGTTAAAACCTGATCAATTTTTGTCAACAGAAACAATCCTTCCTGGGAGAGTGGAGCCTATGGATCCCATTGTCACTGAATGCCTGCTGCATGGCAACAACCAAGATGGATTTCCATTGCAAATAAAGGTAAGAAACGTCAATACCAAAGACATTTATGGCGGGGGGGGGGGGCGCAACTGAATGGATGCTCCCTAGCTCTCTCTTGCACACAGAGTGCTTTCAAGAGAAATTATAATGTAGAAAATAATGTTTTTTACACACCCCACTATAGGTTTTTGTTTACAAATGAAGATTGATTTATTTAAAAAATAATAATAATCTGTCAGTCAATTGATTAGCGTCTGTTTCTGAATGCTTCTGTCTTCTGCTGTCATAGATTCATAGAGTTGGAGGGACCAGAAGGATCATCTAGTCCAGGCAAGGCCAAACTCGGCCCTCCAGCTGTTTTGGGACTACTACTCCCATCATCCCTAGCTAACACGACCAGTGGTCAGGGATGGTGGGAACTGTAGTCCCCAAACAGCTGGAGGGCCAGGTCTGGCCATGCTTGATCTAGTTCAATCCCCTACAATGAAGGGATTTTCCCTTAAAAACAGCTCCAAAATTTTCTTTCTTCTTCTTTCCATTCTGGGGCAAATAACATTTTTTGCTGCTGTAGTTCAATAGCTTTGGCCCAACCCCCCAAAACTCAACAACTTTTGTGTCCGAATTTTCATTTTTTGAAATATGGCAACACTACATCAAGTGAGAATCTTGTCCATTTGCGACATAGCTTTTGTGCCAGACATGGGAAAGCCTACTAGTATTAGAAAACTCCCTAGTAGTGTTAAATATCTGTATTTTGCACTGCAAATCACACTTCCAAAAATGTAATGAAGGAAGGTTATACTGGGCTAACCTCCAGAATTAAGCAAGAGTTCTTGAAAGGGTAACAGATTGAGGTTGAATCCTGACAAGACTGAAGTACTGTTTTTAGGGGACAGGGTGTGGGTGGGTGTGGGGGACTCCCTGGTCCTGAATGGGGTAACTGTGCCCCTGAAGGACCAGGTGCACAGCCTGGGAGTCATTTTGGACTCACAGCTGTCCATGGAGGCGCAGGTCAATTCTGTGTCCAGAGCAGCTGTTTACCAGCTCCATCTGGTACGCAGGCTGAGACCCTACCTGCCCGGAGACTGTCTCGCCAGAGTGGTGCATGCTCTGGTTATCTCCCACTTGGACTACTGCAATGCGCTCTATGTGGGGCTACCTTTGAAGGTGACCCGGAAACTGCAATTAATCCAGAATGCGGCAGCTAGACTGGTGACTGGGACTGGCCGCCGGAACCACATAACACCGGTCCTGAGAGATCTGCATTGGCTCCCAGTATGTTTCTGAGCACAATTCAAAGTGTTGGTGCTGACCTTTAAAGCCCTAAACGGCCTCGGTCTTGTATACCTGAAGGACCGTCTCCACCCATCGTTCATCCCAGACACTGAGGTCCAGCACCGAGGGCCTTCTGGCGGTTCCCTCATTGCGAGAAGTGAGGTTACAGGGAACCAGACAGAGGGCCTTCTCAGTAGTGGCGCCCGCCCTGTGGAACACCCTCCCTTCAGATGTGAAGGAAATAAGCAGCTATCTTATTTTTAAAAGACATCTGAAGGCAGCCCTGTTTAGGGAAGTTTTTAATATTTAATGCTGTATTGTTTTTAACACTTGATTGGAAGCTGCCCAGAGTGGCTGGGGAAACTCAGCCAGGTGGGCGGGGTATAAATAATAAATTATTATTATTATTATTATTATTGTTGTTGTTGTTGTTGTTGTTGTTGTTGTTGTTGTTGTTACAAGTATGGGAACAGTCAAACCAATTGTATAAGTATCCCACGAGGTTGATGAAGTTGTAATCATGCCTGTTCATATTCTGGGAATTTTGATGAATACGATGCATTTTTAACAACAGCTACAGCTGGGATAGCTCAGTTGGTACAGAATGAGACGCATAATCTCAGAGTTGTGTGCTGAAAGATTCCTCATTGCAGAGGATTGGACTAGTTGGTCTCATCCGACTCTACAATTCTACAATTCTATACTATTCATAGATTTGTTTTCTTGATAGGTTTGAAATGCAATGTTAAAGAGGATTAATAAAATAAAAGCTCCTGCCTAATTATATTATCCACCCATTAGATCTGTACGACCAAGGCACAAAGAGAGGAATTCTTTGTGGTTGCTCCCCAGTGGCCTCCTTGCATTGACATGCCAGCATATGATTTTACAGCTTGTATTGTTGAATATGCCTGTTTTCCACTGTCAGGCAGGTATACTGGATTTGTGTGCCAGGACCCTCCAGGAATCCCCCAATAGAATAAAGAAATTCACACCGACACAGAATTTTGGTTGAAGGTTAATGGGCAAAATTTAGGCCACAGCTTTATTGATTACAGCAAATGTGAGCGGTATTGGCTTAAAGAGGTAAAGGTAAAGGGTCCCCTGACCATTAGGTCCAGTCGTGGCCGACTCTGGGGTTGCGGCACTCATCTCGCTTTATTGGCCGAGGGAGCCGGCGTACAGCTTCCGGGTCATGTGAACCAGAGCAGTGCACGGAAATGCCATTTACCTTCCCACTGCAGTGATACCTATTTATCTACTTGCACTGGCGTGCTTTTGAACTGCTAGGTTGGCAGGAGCAGGGACCGAGCAACGGGAGCTCACCCCGTCACGGGGATTCAAACCACTGACCTTCTGATCGGCAAGCCCAAGAGGCCCAGTGGTTTAGAAGAATAGGATGGGAAATCTATGGGGTGCTCTATCAATATGAAGCATGTCATCTTTTGGTCAAGCTCATGCTTCACCCATTTTGTACAGTAGCACCAACTACAATTACATCATACAGTGGTACCTCGGGTTAAGTACTTAATTCGTTCTGGAGGTCCGTTCTTAACCTGAAGCACCACTTTAGCTAATGGGGCCTCCTGCTGCCGCCACACCGCCGGAGCCCGATTTCTGTTCTTATCCTGAAGCAAAGTTCTTAACCTGAAGCACTATTTCTGGGTTAGCGGAGTGTGTAACCTGAAGCGTATGTAACCTGAAACGTATGTAACCCGAGGTACCACTGTATTTGGACTTCTGGTGCATTGCTAAACATTTTAAAAGCTGGTGTCAAATCACATGCAAACCATGGAGAGAGTCTATATTATTATTATTATTATTATTAAATTTGCATACCCACAAATTGCAGGGCGGCTCACAACACTGACCTACAATATAAAAAACACAGAATACAGTAGTACCTCAGTTTAAGAACGTAATCCGTTCCTGGAAGTCCATTCTTAAACCAAAACCGTTCTTAAACTGAGGCGTGCTTTCCCTACTGAGGCCTCCTGCCACCGGTGCCCTTCCACCGTTCGGCTTCTGTTCATCTTCCGAGGCAAAGTTTGTTAGCCAGAAAACCTACTTCTGGTTTTGCGGCGTTCGTTGCCCAAATAGTTCGTTAACAGGACTATTCGTAGACCGAGGTACCACTGTACATAACAGAAATAAGAACAAAGGCCACACAATAACCCCCTCTTCCTCAACCTATATGAGTTAGGGTGTTATTTGCCTTCCTGCCTCATGAATGTACTCCCTTCTGGGTCTCCCTAACAATAAACTCAAATCTCAGTGTGGTTATTCTATGGCAAATACATCCAGCTGCCTGACTGGTTCAGTATTAGCTTTGCTGCTGAGGGAACTGCTAGCCAAATAGATTATTCCCCAGTTGCTGCTATGGGGAAAATGTGTGTTGTGGCTCAAAGTGCAGGTTAACACTTAAGTCATAAGCAGAGCTGTTTGTGAGTGCAATTATTCACAATATTGATCATGCACCAAAATGGACAACGCAAGAGTCCAGGATTCTAAGGATCTCTGCTTTAATTTGAAAGAAAAACTCAAGTTTCCAGTCGTTATGTCTGGTAAAAAATTGCTGCAAGTTTGTGGATTATGTCTGCTTGGCAGGGGGTTGGACTCGATGGCCCTTGTGGTCTCTTCCAACTCTATGATTCTATGAAACTCAGACGCCACTGCTTGCACATATCATTCATTGCCAAACCTCTGAGGCAGAACCAGTGAAAATCTCTTCACCTTCCTTTCTGTGCTGGTGGAAGTACCCTCTGGGTCAAAGAGTCTTTGGGCCGCAAAGAGATGGTTGAATGCAGCCTACAGTGTGTTTCTCTCAAGAGGTTTATTGTGAAGATAAAATGGGAAAAGAAGAGCCATATATGTCACCTTTAGCAAACTGGAGCAAAGGTGGTATATGATTGTGATAAACAAACTAACAGCAGGCCCATGGGTGAACGTTAGTGATAGAAAGGAATAAACAGATTACTGTCATTCATAATAATCTTTTGCTGCTTTTGCTAGTCTCATTAATGCCTCTTTAGTTCAACTTTCCTTCTTTTACCCCAATAGCTTGTCCTTTATCTTTTGCTTCTTAGTCCCATTCCAGCAACCAATTTCACCATGCCATTTCTTGGAAGAAATAGCAATTGGACTCCAATGCAAAATATTTGTTTTACATGCATTTTTTTTAATGAATAGACAGGCGATTCAGTATTAACCAATTGTGTTTGATACTGCTGAAGGCCATTATTGACCCAGTTTGGTCAAAAGGCATCTTAGAAATTTTAAAATGAATAACATACAATAAGAGGATTCCTTCCAGTAGCACCTTAAAAGGTAAAGGGACCCCTGACCATTAGGTCCAGTCGCGGACGACTCTGGGGTTGTGGCACTCATCTCGCTTTACTGGCCGAGGGAGCCGGCGTACAGCTTCCAGGTCATGTGGCCAGCATGACTAAGCCGCTTCTGGTGAACCAGAGCAGCACACGGAAACGCCATTTACCTTCCCGCTGGAGCGGTACCTATTTATCTACTTGCACTTCATGCTTTCGAACTGCTAGGTTGGCAGGAGCTGGGACAGAACAATGGGAACTCACCCCGTCGCGGGGATTTGAACTACCGACCTTCTGATCAGCAAGCCCTAGGCTCTGTGGTTTAACCCACAGCGCCACCCGCATCCCCACAGCGCCTAAGTTTGTTATTGGTATGAGCTTTTGTGTGTCTGCACACTTCTTCAGATACACTGAGACAGAAGTCACCAGATCCTCTCACTATATGTAAGGGTCTGGTGACTTCTGTTTTACTGTATCTGAAAAAGTGTGCATGCACACGAAAGCTCATACCAATAACAAACTTAGTTGGTCTCTAAGGTGCTACTGGAAGGAATTTTTAAATTTTGTTTCGACTACGGCAGACCAGCACGGCTACCTACCTGTAACTAATACAATAAGAGGGATGCAGTCCTTTGGCACTTGTGTGATACGTTTACTCCCCGCTGAAACACAAACTAAGCTGTGCTTGGGCCAAGGAAAGCTCATTACGCGACACGTATCGCTTTTGGAAACTGAGCCAATTTTAAATGATTTCCTTTAATTTTGCTTAGGTTTTGCATCTGACTTTGGAAGTCAACAAGAAACAAGGTGTACAAGGCACCGATGGTATGGTATGTGGCACAGCAGATTGCAGGGCCAATGCTGAATTCACAAAAATGACACTCTCCCCTTTCCAGCTCACAAAGCTTCAGTTGGCTGAAAGAGCCATCCATCAGCACATACAACTAGATACAACCCTATCTGGAAGAACTTTCAGTAGCTGAAGTGAAACCTATGTCACCAGAATAAAGCCAATATGTTGTCGAGTATTTCATAGACTGATATTATCTATGTATGTGTGCTCAAAACCCGGTAATAAGTATTTGCAGGGTGGGAGTGGCTGGGAGGGAATTGATGTGACTATGGTTATTTAAGCCTATGGGTAGGCAAACTAAGGCCAAGGGGCAGGATCCGGCCCATTCGCCTTCTCAATCTGGCCCATGGGCGGTCCAGGAATCAGTGTGTTTTTACATGAGTAGAATGTGCCCCTTTTTAAAAATGCATCTCTGGGTTATTTGTGGGGCCTGCCTGGTGTTTTTACATGAGTAGAATGTGTGCTTTTATTTCAAAAGCATCTCTGGGTTATTTGTGGGGCATAGGAATCCGTTCATTTCCCCCCCAAAAAATATTGTCCGGCCCCCCACAAGGTCTGAGGGACAGTGGACCGGCCCCCTGCTGAAAAAGTCTGCGGACCCCTGTTTAAGCCCTTTGGGACAGTGGGCTTAAATACTGAAAAAGTTAAACAGCAACGGAGTACAGTCGTACCTTAGATGCCAAATGCCTTGGTACTCGGAAGTTTTGGCTCCCGAATGTCGCAAACCTGGAAGTGAGTGTTGCAGTTTGCAAACATTCTTTGGAACCCGAATGTCCGACGGGGCCTCCACTGCTTCCGATTGGCTGCAGGAGCTTCCTGCAGCCAATCAGAAGCCATGCTTTGGTTTCCGAATGTTTTGGAAGTTGAACAGACTTCCGTAACGGATTCTGTTCGACTTCCGAGGTACGACTGTAGTTGGTCCTAAGAGTTCTTCAGGGGAAGACTCGATAATGCTTATTAAAAGTACTGGGCTCCTTTGGAAGGAAAAATGGGGTGCCAATTTCAGGAAGGAAGGAAGGAAGGAAGGAAGGAAGGAAGGAAGGAAGGAAGGAAGGAAGGAAGGAAGGAAGGAAGGAAGGAAGGAAGGAAAGTACTAGGCCCAGATTTTTTCTCTCTTAAAAACTTTCTAAATTGTACCCAAGGAGGAGACCACCATAGTGGCACAATCCATCTCAGATATAGTAGCATTCTTTCGTATTTGATAGCAACAATCATTTGTACTGCTGTCAATACTGGCAATCTGTACACAACAAAAGCTGGAATTGGGTCACCACAATTCTCTTTCGTTCCTACAGAAAGAAAGAATATATATATATAGTTTCTTCACTTTGTACCCTTACAAATGCAGCCTACAATTGTACCTGCTCAAAGACAATGACTTCCTCTTTATGTTGTACTTGGCTAGCCAATACTAGGCTGTGTGAATTTGTCCATGATCAATGCTTTATCTCCTCGACAAGGCTATTATAATTGCATTAATATTTCTTGTTTATTTCTCGCTCCTCTGTGGAAAATCTATACTGTTTCGTCAATGATCTCTCTTTTATCCAGTTCCATTTTTCACTTGATAGTTCAGTTATAATGCCTGAACAATACTGTACACATTTTTGCCTCTTTTACCATATTCCCGCTAACGTATTTCTCCTGCCTTCCAAATAATCATTAAAATATTTGTATCTTTGGGGATCTTTCGATCTTTTGTATCGCACCTACTGTGTAACAGACCTTTGTGATTTCCCTAAAAATGGTAGTAAGCTCACCTTGAAAGCAAACCCACATTAATTGTGTATTTCTGCACCATTTAATTATTTGCTAATGCATTGCTCACAACATTCATTTGCAGAATTAGGTATGTGTGAAAATCAAGGCCTTGCAACCTCCCATTAATGCCAGTTCTGTCGTTGCCCCTTTGCAAAATGCGAAGTTGCAGTTGTTTTCCATTCCTTGCAACCTCCTTCCTTTTCTACTTGCTGCCTTATCTATGGGTGCTTCGTTAAGCTTAACAGTCGTTAAGATTGTTGTTGTTTAGTTGTGTCCAACTCTTCATGACCCCCTGGACCAGAGCACGCCAGGCACTCCTGTCTTCCACTGCCTCCCGCAGTTTGGTCAAACTCATGTTCGTAGCTTCGAGAACACTGTCCCACCATCTCGTCCTCTGTCGTCCCCTTCTCCTTGTGCCCTCCATCGTTCCCAACATCAGGGTCTTTTCCAGGGAGTCTTCTCTTCTCATGAGGTGGCCAAAGTATTGGAGCCTCGGCTTCAGGATCTGTCCTTCCAGTAAGCACTCAGGGCTGATTTCCTTCAGAATGGAGAGGTTTGATCTTCTTGCAGTCCATGGGACTTTCAAGAATCTCCTCCAGCACCAAAATTCAAAAGCATCAATTCTCTGACACTTGAGAGCCAGTGTGGTGTAATGGTTAAGAGTGGTAGTCTCGTAATCTGGGGAACCGGGTTCGCGTCTCCGCTCCTCCACATGCAGCTGCTGGGTGACCTTGGGCCAGTCACACTTCTTTGAAGTCTCTCAGCCCCACTCACCTCACAGAGTGTTTGTTGTGGGGGAGGAAGGGAAAGGAGAATGTAAGACTCCCTAGGGTAGTGATAATCCAAACTCTTCTTCTTTGGCTATGATCAGCCTTCTTTATGGTCCAGCTCTCACTTTCAGCCTTATCTATGGCTGCTTCATTAAGCTTAACAGTCATTAAGACTGGATGGCCCCTAATGCCAAGAGAATCCAGGTGAGTTTCTTTAAGAAAGCACTAGCTTGTCCTAGGGGGTACTGGGAGGATCAAAAGCAACTTCTGTCAATTCTGCTGTTTAATTCTGAATTTTTTTCAAGTCTCAGGGCAAAGAGGGGAATTGAGGAGGTTACAAGAAAGGGGAGAGGGGCTTTTCTGATGGCTTTGCTTTCATGCCTGAGCTGGTAGAAGAAGAAGAGGAGTTTGGATTTGATATCCCGCTTTATCACTACCCGAAGGAGTCTCAAAGCGGCTAACATTCTCCTTCCCTTCCTCCCCCACAACAAACACTCTGTGAGGTGAGTGGGGCTGAGAGACTTCAGAGAAGTGTGACTGGCCCAAGGTCACCCAGCAGCTGCATGTGGAGAAGCGGAGACACGAACCCGGTTCCCCAGATTACGAGTCCACCGCTCTTAACCACTGCACCACACTGGCTCAGAAGCACCAGCAAGGAGACAAGTGCTCTGAAGTGACTAGAACCCAGGGTGCATTTGATTTAAATCAAATCAATTTAAATCAAATCAATTTAAATCACTAGTCAGTAGTCAGTCACTAGTCACTAGTCAGTAAGACTTGATTTAAATCGTGTGTTTTTTTACAGAAAGACTCATTCTTGCTGGTATAATCTTAATATATACAACCAGATGAAGGTTTCATTTTGGGAATAATACATTTTCAGTGTAGTTTTTATAGTTATATAAAAAATTACTGATTTGGTTATACTATTAGAAACACATAGGCATATAATTATGCAATTACTGTGAGGTTTAATAAGTTGCCTGTTTATATTTGGACAACTTTTCTGCTGTACTTTATTGGAAGGAGAAAAACAATCATTTCCTTAATAACAACTGAAACAATTTATTTAACTAAAAGAATAACATTATAGCATATGTATCCATGTTTGTTAACTGATGTGGTTAAACAGTGTTGTTGTTGTTTTTTTTAAAAAACTTAGACTAAGTTTTAGCACACATGAAAAACTTATAACAAAACCTTATTTCCTGATGAATAGCCTTTGGACTATAATGTAACTTAAATAGAAAACTATCTTTAGAAATATTTTTCCTCCAAAAGCATTTTAGTTTAAAAATCCGATTTAAATTAAAAAAAATCTGATTTAAATAAAAAAAATCTGATTTAAATTAAAAAAATCTGATTTAAACAAAAAAAATATTTTTTAAAAATACATTTTTTAAAAAATCATTGATTTTTATCCACCCTGCCTAGAACTCACGGGAGACAATCGGCAGAAAACCTTTCATTTCTTCCCCAAACTTTGCTTTTCTAAGGCACAAGTTTAGAGGGGGAGACAATGGAGATTCCATCTGTTGTTCCTCCCATTGGACTTGTTTCTGAAACACTTTTGGGCACAATTGTTCAAAGCCTAATGTAGAAAATGGAAACTTGCTATTATTTCTAGCAATCAGAGAACGTATACAAGTTACTCTTCTTACAAAAGCCTGCCACATCAATGGCAAACCAGGCTTTGGAGTTGCCGTAACAACCTTTGGGTTTGATCAACTGCGTCCACGGGGCAAATTTTGTCAAATGGCAGGCATAGATGCATAGCAACCGACTCATCAGCCATGATGATGGAAATAAAAACACAAGAGAATGCAATATATGGATCACAATTGCTATCACTCAGTGAAATTGCAAGGTTCTTCCTGACGGTAAAAGTGCCATAGAACGAAAAATAGGGAAGAGTCAGAGAGCAGCCTTCACTTTCCCTAAAAAAGTAAAGGACCCCTGACAGTTAAGTCCAGTCGCAGACACCTCTGGGGTTGTGGCACTCATCTCGCTTTACAGGCCGATGGAGCCAGCATTTGTCTGCAGACAGTTATTCCGGGTCATGTGGCCAGCATGACTACGCTGCTTCTGCTGAAACCAGAGCAGCACACGGAAACACCGTTTACCTTCCCGCTGGAGTGGTACCTATTTATCTACTTGCACTTTGACGTGCTTTTGAACTGCTAGCTTGGCAGGAACTGAGACAAAACAACGGGAGCTTACCCCATCGCGGGGATTCAAACCGCCGACCTTCTGATCGGCAAGCCCAAGAGGCTCAGGGGTTTAGACAACAGCGCCACATGAGTCCTACTTTCCCTACTAATCTCTTGTTCTTCTCCAGAGATGCCTACCTCCTACTTTAAGAACTCTGAGTCTAGAAGAGATCACAACAGGTCACAGTACCTAGCAACACAAAGCTAGGTGAGCATGAAACTAAGGGATGAGGGCTGCACAGTACAGTGGTAGCTTGACTAAAATCCAGTCTATTATAAGTCCGTTTTGGACTAAGGCCAGTTGCAACCTGGAAATGAGTGCTCCCGGTTGAGTCATTTTTTAAATATACAGTGGTACCTCTGGTTACATACTTAATTCGTTCCGGAGGTCTGTTCTTAACCTGAAGCACCACTTTAGCTAATGGGGCCTCCCGCTGCTGCCACGCCGCCGGAGCATGATTTCTGTTCTCAGCCTGAAGCAAAGTTCTTAACCCGAGGTACTATTTCTGGGTTAGCGGAATCTGTAACCTGAAGCGTATGTAACCCAAGTTACCACTGTATATAAGTTGGGCCCGGCTGCTG
The DNA here is from genome assembly GCF_964234715.1 of Podarcis melisellensis. Taxonomy (NCBI): domain Eukaryota; kingdom Metazoa; phylum Chordata; class Lepidosauria; order Squamata; family Lacertidae; genus Podarcis; species Podarcis melisellensis. The sequence goes on along the minus strand of NC_138528.1, from coordinate 126,852,876 downwards.
TTTTAGGGCCCGCTTTTCATCGTCTGGTTCCTGTTGAGTGTGTTTCATTTGTTAATTGAGTCCCTCGCTGCTAATCATAGGCTTCCTGGTGAGTCTGCCAGCTGTTGAGTCCCAAGCACCCATGCAACAGAGAGGTGATATTTGGAGGTTTTGCTTTTGCTATTATTACTTTTTTGCGTTTTGGTTTGTGTAGCTTTTTTGGTTATTTGACTGTGACTTTGTTTTATGGGACTGAGCTGTGACCGTGGCTTGTCACTTTGTTTTTGTGACTTGTTTTTGTGACTGTGTGGAACCCAGTTCAGCTACTGGTTGATTGTGTGACTGCAGAAATGGATAAAAGCCCCCCACCCAAGCAATGACTATCATCAGCGATCAGATATAGGGGTGTCTTCCTGTTGGGACAAGTCTGGATGTATTTTGCCCTATTCTTTATTGGGTTTAGCCAACACATTAACCATGTTTACTGTTTAACTTTAGTATCAATACTCTGTGCCTTTTCTTATGGTAACCCAAATGTAGGACTCTTCAAAAGAATGACCATCTTGCACCATGGACCGATGGGCTCTGTCTTCATGCCTCATTTCTTTATTCTATGGCTATTTCTCAAATAAGCTTGCCTATACAAACGCAACCAAAGCCAGTGTGGTGTAGTGGTTAAGAGCGGTGGACTCGTAATCTGGTGAACTGGGTTCGCGTCTCTGCTCCTCCACATGCAGCTGCTGGGTGACCTTGGGCTGGTCACACTTCTCTGAAGTCTCTCAGCCCCACTCACCTCACAGAGTGTGTGTTGTGGGGGAGGAAGGGAAAGGAGAATGTTAGCCGCTTTGAGAACTCCTTCGGGTAGTGATAAAGAGGGATATCAAATCCAAACTCTTCTTCAAACACTTCTTAAAAGTTGCCTTCCCTCAGGAAAAGCTATGCTGGGTGGATTCCATTTTGTGTCTTTGCTGAGGAGCAAAAGAGGGGGCTATCTCTATATATCTGCAGGAATAATTTATTCTCACAAGGGGTCTGCAGTAATCAAGCAAGCTCTAAGACCCCCTACCTATAATCTATGTTATCTAGGAAAAATAATAATCCTAGAAACATTGCCATTTTTATTTAAAACATTTCTTCTTCTTACCTGCATTATCTGATCTGGGAAAATTCTGACTGGCTCATTTTCTATTTCATTAGTGCCTTTATCCTTCTGGTCAGACTTATTAATGAAATGCACTACAACTCAGGTTTGTGTTTCATGGTGATGATATGTGGTTAGAAGTTGGAACCTGAAGAGTCAGCAGATGGATGCTTAAACCAACACAACTATACCCCATTTTTTTTTTAAAAAAATAAAAATCTAAAGAGTCCTGCTGCTTTAGACTCTTAAAGGAAAGAAAGAAAGAGAGAGAGAGAGCAGATGGTGGCAGGCTGCCAATTTATAATGTGTTTCCGTGTGGCCGTAATCCCAGCAACAGCGATGGAGTAACTAAAACTCTGTCAACAGCAGGCTATGGCTGAAAGTATGGTTAGTCCTGCGCAGGAGTGGGAGTGGAAATGGGCTGAAACATGGAGACAAATCTCACAGGGCAACTTATTTTAAAATTAGGAAGCAGTTGGATAAAAGAAACCCAAGGAAGTCAACCTGGAGTCGACGTCTATCATAGGCAGGGAAGCCAGAAGAGGAGGAATGCAGGAGAGCATCCGATTGAAAAGGAGGCAGCTATCAAAAGATAAATAAAACCACTCTGGAAATCAGGGAAAGGAACGTACAGAGAAATCTAGAGACAAATTCAGATTTTGTCTTTTACACAGGCAAAGCATTTACAGTCAGTCTAAGACCAAAAACGTGGGACGCGGGTGGCACTGTGGGTTAAACCACAGAGCCTAGGACTTGCCGATCAGAAGGTCGGCGGTTCGAAGCGGGGTGAGCTCCCATTGCTCGGTCCCTGCTCCTGCCAACCTAGCAGAAAGCACATCAAAGTGCAAGTAGCTAAATAGGTACCACTCCAGCGGGAAGGTAAACGGCGTTTCCGTGCGCTGCTCTGGTACGCCAGAAGCGGCTTAGTCATGCTGGCCACATGACCTGGAAGCTGTACGCCGGCTTCCTCGGCCAATAAAGCGAGATGAGCGCCGCAATCCCAGAGTCGGCCACGACTGGACCTAATGGTCAGGGGTCCCTTTACCTTAAGACCAAAAATGGTTCTTTTGTTTTGCTTTTAACAATGGTGTGAGAGGCAGCCATGCTATTGGCTAGGAAGGAATTACAGTGGTACTTGCGGTTGTGGATGGGATCCATTCCAGAGGTCTGGTTGGATCCCAAGGTTTCAGCAACCTGAGGACTGATTCTGTGCAGGCGCATGTGGCGAAACCCGGTAAAATACTTCCGGGTTTGCCGCACACTCATCCCAAAGTTTACATAACCAGAGGGTTATGTAAATGGAGGTTCGACTGTACTACCCTGCCCCCTCCCTCCTTCTCTCCTCAAACCATAACTGTTTCACCACGAGGAAGGCTAGTACACATACGGCAATGTGCTTAGCTCAAGTCTTGCCTGATCCCGACAACCTCCAACTTACAAAAAGCTCTTGACTTTTGTCCTCTATACACTGTGCAATAATTTACAATGCATGTAGTCTTTCAGCCCTGGCTCAATAACTTAAACTATGGTAGTGCTTATCTTTCTTCTGAGTGCTTATCATCACAAAATTATTGACCAATGTAAACTATAGAACACAAAGAGGCAAGTATTTAGCTATTGGAAGTTTTGTTTCTGTGCTCCATTCTTACACTTCATGGTGAACACTTCTATTTCTGAACTGCTTGGAGTGCTTTTCGTTAATGGGTGGTACAGAAAATATAGATAAATTCCAGGATGCAGAGGAGAGACATCGTTTCAATTTTCATCTTTTTCATGGAGCTGTGTGTGTGTGTGTAGTGTAAGCTGTCATTTGTTAATGAAAATATGGAGGAAGGAAGGAAATCATGTGTATGGCACATATTCTGAGAATTCAGTTGTGGCTACAACAGGCTGAATTTTGGGCTGTGGCAGTAAAACCATGGTTTGATTCAGTTCCAAAAATCATCATATGGCACCAAGATACCTCTGTGGTTTTTAAGCCACAAAACAAACAAAAAACAACAACAGCAACAGAAAAGAAAGGCATTCAGGTACGAAAACCCTCTATTTCCATCCCCATCAAAGATGTATGATAAACTTGATTTGTGGTGAACTGACCCAATAGACATTCACTGTGAGGCTAGAGGAGTACAAAAACAGAAGGCTGAAAGCACACTGTTCTGCACTGCAACAGTATAAAAGATTTATCACCAGTTAAACACACAGTGTGATATCCCTCCCTATTCTGCAAAACATTTTTGGCCGGGGGAAAGAGCACCAACAGAGCGAGTGATAAAGAGATGCCTTCTGCAAGACGTGGAAAGCAATTTTTTTAAGGTTGACAATTACTTTAAATCATCGTTATTTATTTTCAAAAGATGACCAGTGAGAGTTTGATAAAAGAAGACATCTGACAAGTAGAAGATCAATAGAAAAGGGATCTGTTGCACACACATCTGCCAGAATTCAATTCAGGTGCAAGCACAACTGTCTTAACTCTTCCTGCAAGCTTTCCCTGGTTTAGCTGTAGCAGATTAAGCCGTATCAGAAAGTGTGGTATAGTCACAAATGAAGCAGTGAAAATGCACTGAATGGAACATCTGCGAATATTGCTACTGTAGGATGGAAAATTGGAAGAACCACATAAGTTTTCCATTTTGGGCCACAGAAGTTTTCCGTTTTTGAATTACTCAAAAGTACAATTTGTCAAGAGCCGTGCAGCACATCTGACAAGTTCCAAGTCTGTTTTAGTTAGAACTTTATTCTAAAGTTACTACTTTATTCTAAATGCTGCATCTCACTCTATGGATGGAAAGATACCAAACTGTTTATACTGGCCTGTATGTCAACCATATTCCTTAAATATGGTTCTGTCTTGGGCCCGGTCTTATTCAACATCTTTATCAACGACTTGGATGATGGACTCAAGGGCATCCTGATCAAATTTGCAGATGGCACCAAACTGGGAGGGGTGGCTAACACCCCAGAGGACAGGATCACACTTCAAAACGACCTTGACAGATTAGAGAACTGGGCCAAAACAAACAAGATGAATTTTAACAGGGAGAAATGTAAAGTATTGCACTTGGGCAAAAAAATGAGAGGCACAAATACAAGATGGGTGACACCTGGCTTGAGAGCAGTACATGTGAAAAGGATCTAGGAGTCTTGGTTGACCACAAACTTGACATGAGCCAACAGTGTGACGCGGCAGCTAAAAAAGTCAATGCAATTCTGGGCTGCATCAATAGGAGTATAGCATCTAGATCAAGGGAAGTAATAGTGCCACTGTATTCTGCTCTGGTCAGACCTCACCTGGAGTACTGTGTCCAGTTCTGGGCACCACAGTTCAAGAAGGACACTGACAAACTGGAATGTTTGGAGGGCAACCAAAATGGTCAAAGAGGAGGGCAACCAAAATGGTCAAAGGCCTGGAAACGATGCCTTATGAGGAACGGCTAAGGGAGCTGGGCATGTTTAGCCTGGAGAATGAGGAGGTTAAGGGGTGATATGATAGCCATGTTCAAATATATAAAAGGATGTCACATAGAGGAGGGAGAAAGGTTGTTTTCTGCTGCTCCAGAGAAGCGGACACGGAGCAATGGATCCAAACTACAAGAAAGAAGATTCCACCTAAACATTAGGAAGAACTTCCTGACAGTAAGAGCTCTTCGACAGTGGAATTTGCTGCCAAGGAGTGTGGTGGAGTCTCCTTCTTTGGAAGTCTTTAAGCAGAGGCTTGACAACCATATGTCAGGAGTGCTCTGATGGTGTTTCCTGCTTGGCAGGGGGTTGGACTCGATGGCCCTTGTGGTCTCTTCCAACTCTATGATTCTATGATTCTACAATTTGTCAAGAGCCGTGCAGCACATCTGACAAGTTCCAAGTCTGTTTTAGTTAGAACTTTATTCTAAAGTTACTACTTTATTCTAAATGCTGTGTCACACTCTATGGATGGAAAGATACCAAACTGTTTATACTGGCCTGTATGTCAACCATATTCCTTAAATAGCCAGTGGAGAAGTGAAACTGCTGCTACATGCTTTGGTGTGTATACCAGCAGAAGATCTGACTATCCTATCCTTTTGTCTTGTGCTTTTGCTGTTTCTTTGGAAACCAGAAATCTGATAACTTCATGTAGTCAGCATAAAATAGAATGACGACCTTGTCTAGCACAACACCAGCCAGTATATTTTTTCCATAAATTAGACATACCATAGCTATGCTGCTATGATCTAATAAGAATCTAAAAGTAATTAACTGATTTTTATAAAAAATATATATATCAAAAACCCAACCTTAATCAAATATGTATTCTTATCAGGGTTCTGAGGCAGCAGTAAATTGGGACATTTAAAAAACTGGGACCTCATCCAATCTGTGATCTGATCAGGGTTCAATGGTTATAATAAATTGGGACTATTAAAACTGGGATCTCATCCAAAACTTTATTTTGTCTAAACCACAGAACCTAGCGGTGCTGCTAAGTCAGGAATATTCAATGAAAAGAAATGCTGTGTTGAATTAACTCTTACCAAATAAGATGCAAAAAGGATAGGAGATTCAACACAGATACACTCGTTCTAACATTGCATTGTGGTTATAATAACATTAGCTATGTTTTATTTGAAATTCAATAGGATTTTCCAGTATAATATCTTTCTATATCTATCAATACAATTACTATATAATGTTATTTTAGAAGCAATAATAATAATAATCTATTTCTGCTATCCATTTTGGGCACAACCTGCCTTAACGTTGATATCCACTATCACTTGGAAAAGAAAAGAAAAAAGATGAAACATTGCATAGGTTAGAAATAGATTTTCAAATCTCCAGGATCCCTTCAAATATACAGGCCTGGTTCAAAGGTCACAACAATCCAAACTGTGTCTTACTGGGACCACCTAGATGTTCGGGCTCATAGAGAAGAACTCAAATCGACTTTGCTCCTTTCTGGTCTTATTTATTCCCATGCCCCATTGAGCTAAAATGAATCCCAAACTGGAATTAAGATTGCATGAAGAAATATCAACAACCTCAGATATGCAGATGACACAACTTTGATGGCAGAAAGTAAGGAGGAATTAAAGAACCTTTTAATGAGGGTGAAAGGGGCAAGTGCAAAATATGGCCTGAAGCTCAACATCAAAAAAACTACTGGTCCCATCACCTCCTGGCAAACAGAAGGGGAAGAAATGGAGGCAGTGAGAGATTTTACCTTCTTGGGCTCCATGATCATGGCAGATGGTAACAGCAGTCACGAAATCAAAAGACGCCTGCTTCTTGGAAGAAAAGCGATGACAAACCTAGACAGCATCTTAAAAAGCAGAGACATCACCTTGCCGACAAAGGCCCGTGTATGGAAGTGAGAGCTGGACAGTAAAGAAGGCTGATTGCCAAAGAATTGATGCTTTTGAATTATGGTGCTGGAGGAGACTCTTGAGAGTCCCATGGACTACAAAAAGATCAAACCTATCCATTCTGAAGGAAATCAGCCCTGAGTGCTCACTGGAAGGACAGATCCTGAAGCTGAGGCTCCAATACTTTGGCCACCTCATGAGAAGAGAAGACTCCTTGGGAAAGATCCTGATGTTGGGAAAGATGGAGGGCACAAGGAGAAGGGGACGACAGAGGACGAGGTGGTTGGACAGTGTTCTTGAAGCTACCAGCATGATTTTGACCAAACTGCACGAGGCAGTGGAAGACAGGAGTGCCTGGCGTGCTCTGGTCCATGGTGTCACAAAGAGTCGGACACGACTAAACGACTAAACACCAACAATGTCTGAACCCAGGCTCATGGTTAAGCTCTCTCTTCACTAACCCTGAAACGTGGCCAAGATTGGCACAGGAGTAAAAAAAGAAGAAGACTAGGCAGGAGAACATTGGGCGAAAGATTCCTGCATTGCAGGCAGTTGGATGAAATGACCCTCATGGCCCTTTCTGACCCTACAATTCTAGGATTCTATGAAAGTGTCTGTGAAGCAACTTTGCCCAGATGCTTGCATGGTCCCAGCAAGCCATAGTTTAGCTTTCCGTGCCGCGTAAATGACTTTCTCTCTCTCCCCATACACATGAATAAAAATGTTTTCTTCTTCTTCTGTGGGATGAATGTAGCTTGTGCAGGATGCTCAGAGCTGCAATATTAAATTGCACTTTCCAGAGCATATGTATTGATTTAAAGAATATTAACATGAGCAAGGCTCAGGGCCGATAAGACAGGGGAGAACCATTCTACGGTGTTGGAAGGCTTCCTAGAAGTAAACCACAAACTTGAAGTCATTTGCAAAGTCCTAAGTCTGAGAATCACTTGCTCAAATATTCAGTCCTTGCCGGCTGCTGAAAATAAGAGCCAGATGTACATTCAATGTCTTACTTTTCTGCTTATACACTTATTTTCTCCAGTGAGAAAACCACAGGCACAAGTGTTTTTATTAAGAAAATAAGCTCCTATCACAGAGGAACCAGCATCAAGATTTAACTGTATGCAAGCTTGTGCCAGTGGAGTTCCATTGGCTCAATGGGACTTTGTTCCCTCTCTTCCCCAGTAAGCCCCCCCATCTGCTCCAGAGAATCCCCCCCAACCTTCTGGAGATTATTTTGAGGGATCAGGGGAAGGGGCAGGGACTGGAGGGGATACGACAAGGAGAGCAACGTCTGATGAAGTGCATTGGCTATGCATGGCCCTTTATATTTACAATTTATATTCTATCATGAGCTTTTGTGGAAAAATACAATAAATTATTCCATATATATATACACCCATTTTTGTGTGTGTATCTCTATTTATTTATCAGCAGAAATATGTAAGGATCTCCCGAAAATAATAATCTCAGTGGGGATACTTAGGAGAAAGAGGTAAATAATCAAGAAAACAGCTCTCTTTCAGCAGATATTAATATTAAATTCAGTTTTTAAGAAGAGGACAAATTATCACAAAGTACAAGATACTCAATACATCCGGTTTACTTTAGATAGATCTTCAAAGACAAGGATATTAAAAAGCAACATGAGTAGCCTCCTAGGTGAGGGAGACACTTTTCATTTCAGAAAAGGAAGCCTGCCTCTCCCCATATTGAAAGTTTAATCTGTAGTGGTTTAAGACTGAATCATCTCAATTAAAAAGAAAATACACTGAAAGTAATGTTTTCCTTTTATGGGTAGACTTTAAGCCTTTGAAGCTGGTCTAGCCAAATTTTGAAAAGCAGCAGCTACACAATGACTTTATGCATACCATAAAACAGATTCACTCATGAGATAATAGTTCGGATTACGAAGGACTAGTAATCTGCTCTCTGCGAAAACTGTATCCCTGGGAAATGAAGAACAGCAGTGGTCTCCTTATGGAGAACGGATCTTTATAGTTTTGAGTCACTGATGTGTCAAGGGTGACGTTCACCTACAGCTTTAGCACATTGTTGGCTGGACCAACAAATATTCTCGTGTCTAAATGGCTAGGTAAAGGGACCCCTGATCATTAAGTCCAGTCACGGATGACTCTAGGGTTGTGGCGCTCATCTCGCTTTACTGGCCGAGGGAGCCGACGTTTGTCCGCAGGCAGTTTTCCCAGGTCATGTGGCCAGCATGACTAAGCCGTTTCTGGTGAACCAGAGCAGCGCATGGAAACGCTGTTTACCTTCCTGCTGGAGTGGTACCTATTTATCTACTTGCATTTTGACGTGCTTTCGAACTTCTAGGTTGGCAGAGCAGGGACCGAGCAACGGGAGCTCACCCCGTCATGGGGATTCGAACTGCTGATCTTCTGATCGGCAAACCCTAGGCTCAGTGGTTTAGACCACAGCACCACCTGCATCCTTCCTGTCTAAATGGCTAGCCGGTTGTCATCTGACTGGTTTTGTCCAGCTATTGCCACTCATAGATGAGCAGCTTCTTCCAGGCATGAAAGGCACTGAACATTTACCAGAAGCTTCAAAGGGGTGCAGCTTAGCTATATTTACAATGTGGACTACACTCTCTGTGCCAGCATCTCCACAGGAACCTCCAACGCACAAGCAGTCAGTGCTGGTGGTGGTGAGGAGGGGAAGTAATCTGCACATTTGAGCTTTGGCTGAAAAGAAAGCCAGGTCCAACCACAGCTCCAAAAACACTTAAAAACAGGAAGAAATAGGAAAACATGGCGCCCATCCTGTAGAAATGTGAATAATAAAATCTAAATAATACACACATAAGTGGTGGTCAGGTATTTAAAACAATTTAAAAAGCAATTTGCCACAGGCCTTTTCTAAGACTTGTGTGGATTTTTTTTCAGCAGTAAGACTTGACATCTGCACATTCTTGGCTGATTGGGCTAAATGGCTGCGATCATCCCTGCCAGGTGTCAGAACATCCCATTTACTGTTGAAAAGACACTTGACAGCCATTCTAGCCAATCTACACTTACAGAGGACATTGTGCTTCCTTAACTAAAATTCTTTTGAAGAGCTCACCCGTCAGCCTTTGTGACAACAGAAGATTTTCTGGAAATGTTTATCACAGAACTGTTCCCATCAGTTGGGCCCAGTCAGAACCAAGATGGCCGCTTTCAGAGTAATCCTATCCACTTTGAGCGTTGGAGAAATTTGCTTCACAGAAGGAATTGCTTCGTGTGACAGCAAGCTTTCTCTCTGACTTCCCTGAGATGTTTTCACTCTTTTTTCTTGACAACCAAGCCAGGAATGAGATCAGGCTGATCAGACAGGTCGGCCCCATTCTCTTTGCAGACTTCTCTTAACACAACCGAGTGACTTGGTGGGAGAAGAAGAGAGCATGTTGGATATTTTTACACTTGTCTGGTGTTACGCATTAGACCAGGCTTCCTCAACCTCGGCCCTCCAGATGTTTTTGGCCTACAACTCCCATGATCCCTAGCTAGCAGGACCAGTGGTCGGGGTGATGGGAATTGTAGTCTCAAAACATCTGGAGGGCCGAGGTTGAGGAAGCCTGCGTTAGACCAAGGCAATCTTTATCTCTCCAGTCTCAATGGCTGGCTAGACTGGCTAATTCTTATCTGACTGGTTGGGCTTGGCTCCTACCATCCAAAGAGCAGCTGCTTCTTTGAGGCTTCACGCCCCAGAGTGGACAAAACTTGCACTTTCCATCGAAAATGCAGTTTTTACCTAGCAGTATTGTAGGAACCCAGGGGTTTTTTTGCATTCGATGTGCACCACATGGGAAACTGTGCATGGGCCACAGCAAGCCAAAACAACTGGAATATGTAAACCTGTGATACCCGCAAAAACAAAGCAAAACCCTACATTGGCCTGTTCTACCAGTCCTTGGTTAACGGAGGCCTCAGTATTGGGTGGAAAGAAGGTGGTGTATCAGAATCTTTCTTCTGAAAAGCAGCACAGAGTTAGGCCAGAGTGCTTGGCCTCAGACTAATTCTCTCCCTGTTTCCCTTCACCACCAACACCAACAAAATCTGTCATTTTATCCAGTGGCGTAGCGTGGGTTGTCAGCACCCGGGGCAAGGCAAGTAATTTGCGCCCCCTAACCCGTGGATTTCATGAGGGACGCAGGTGGCACTGTGGGTTAAAGCCTCAGCGCCTAGGACTTGCCGATCGAAAGGTCGGTGGTTCGAATCCCTGCGGCGGGGTGCGCTCCCGCTGCTCGGTCCCAGCACCTGCCAACCTAGCAGTTCGAAAGCACCTCCGGGTGCAAGTAGATAAATAGGGACCGCTTACCAGCGGGAAGGTAAACGGCGTTTCCGTGTGCGGCTCTGGCTCGCCAGAGCAGCGATGTCACGCTGGCCACGTGACCCGGAAGTGTCTCCGGACAGCGCTGGCCCCTGGCCTCTTAAGTGAGATGGGCGCACAACCCCAGAGTCTGTCAAGACTGGCCCGTACGGGCAGGGGTACCTTTACCTTTACTTTAACCCGTGGATTTGCACCCCCTGACCCTAACCCCCAGATGTTGCGCCCAGTGCGGCCGGCCCCCCCTGCACCCCCCACGCTACGCCACTGATGCTATCAGGCATGGAAAGTGAGCAGTAGGAGGCTAACGAACTTTTACCAATGATACCAAATTTGTTGTTGTTGTTGTTTAGTCATTTGGTCCTGTCTGACTCTTCGTGAGCCCATGGACCAGAGCACGCCAGGCACTTCTGTCTTCCACTGCCTCCCGCAGTTTGGTCAAACTCATGATGGTAGCTTCAATAACACTATCCAACCATCTCGCCCTCTGTCGTCCCCTTCTCCTTGTGCCCTCAACATCTTTCCCAACATCAGGGTCTTTTCCAGGGAGTCTTCTCTTCTCATGAGGTGGCCAAAGTATTGGAGCCTCAGCTTCAGGATCTGTCCTTCCAGTGAGCACTCAGGGCTGATTTCCTTCAGAATGGAGAGGTTTGATCTTCTTGCAGCCCATGGGACTCTCAAGAGTCTCCTCCAGCACCATAATTCAAAAGCATCAATTCTTCGGCGATCAGCCTTCTTTATGGTCCAGATACCGAATTAGGAGAGCAATTAAAATCTCCTACAAGGCCAAGCTGTTTGTACCTGGTGGCTTTCGCACACCACATACAATACTCCTTTCAGCTCCGGGCCCGTCAATTGTTACGTTTTACGATAAATTAATTTCTCTCCTAATAAGGAATGTGCAGAGTCTACATTCTAGTAAATCTTTCCTGAAGCTTTCGTCCATTTGGAAGGCAAGACAAAGTATGCAGCTAGTGAAGTCATGGTGGCAGCAAGATCTATGGCACCGACTCGCTGTGCAGTCGCCGTTGCCAATATGTGCATTAAAATCTTAGGCCTGAATTACATTATACATTATGGGATTAGTGAATCTGGGGACAGGGTTATAAAACTCATCTTTACTGTCTATGTAAGCTATCATTAGGTGAGCAGTCAATAACAACATAAAGCACTAAAGTTCCACTCAACTGGATAACTTGGAGCTTATCTTTCAAACTCTCCTGCAATTCCACCCCTCCCAGTAATATGTCACAAGGAAGGAAGTTTTCCCTTTTTCTTGTTGTTAATATCATCTGCTACCTTTCCCAGGGCTGAGCAATAAATTATTTTTACCAGCCCAAACTAGGCTCCTGAGTTACTTCAGACTTGTCCTCCTTAGGGATAAGTTCACACTGTACATGTGTGTCCATCACTTGATGACTGAAACATCACACAGGCGATTTGTATCTGCAAACAAGCTAGGTAAAGGGTAAATGGACCCCTGACCATTAGGTCCAGTTGTGACCGACTCTGGGGTTGCGGCGCTCATCTCGCTTTATTGGCTGAGGGAGCCGGCGTACAGCTTCCGGGTCTTGTGGCCAGCATGACTAAGCTGCTTCTGGCGAACCAGAGCAGCGCACGGAAACGCCGTTTACCTTCCCACCAGAGCGGTACCTATTAATCTACTTGCACTTTGATGTGCTTTCAAACTGCTAGGTTGGCAGGAGCAGGGACCAAGCAACGGGAGCTCACCCCGTCGCAGGGATTCAAACCACCGACCTTCTGATCGGCAAGTCCTAGGCTCTGTGGTTTAACCCACAGTGCCACCCGCATCCCATGCAAACAAGTTATCACTCATCTTATCCATCCATCCAAAAATACAGTCAGCATAAAATAATCACTGAGTGCCCAACCAGTAGTATAGGTGGTCGCACACACCATGGGTTTGAAGACAGTTATTTCTCAAGTAGCTTGGCTCATCAGATTAGACGGGGGGAAAACTGTGGAACTGCATGCATCTGCTAGTACGAAGCATTCCTAAACGCTGCAATGGACTTGTGACGCAGTTGCCAGCTACCACTGCTCCAAGCAATGTGAGCTTGAGAGTGAGGTTATGTAGATATGACAGAGAAAACAGAAATACTGTAGCCTGCTTATCTCAAGTCATCCTTTGGGAATTCACTGGATAAGCAATCCCCCCTCCCTTACAACAGAATTAAAAGGATATGAAATTGCCCAATGGAAAAAAAGGTGATATTTCAGCTCTCGTTAATTGTGGGATAAGAATCAAATATGTGAGTTAAAAATATCATCTAGGTTCATCAGCTTCTAAGCACACCTGCTGTTCTCCATTTCAGTCTCAAACATTTCCAGGTCAGAAAGGTGAATAATTATTAGAGAAGATAAACCAGAATTATAAAGGCATTGAACTGACTGTTTTTAATAGGTTCTTACCAATTAACTGTCACTCCAGGGAATACATTCTATTTCAGAGGAGAATTTATCACTAAAAGAAATGTTAACAACAATTATTCCACGTCCAATTGGAACATTAGCCCTAGAAACAGACGGGATCATTCCTTCAAGTCTGCCAACGATTTTGAAAATGACACTGGCCCTTTAACAGATGGGACGCATACTTCTTAGCTTGCCAGGATCCTAATAAAAGACATTGGCTCCTGTAAATGAAGGACACATACCTCTCAAATTGCCAGCATCCAAACGGGGAGTTAGAAGTTGAAAATAAAGGAGAACCCAGGCTAGCAGTACTAGGCATATGTCACAGAAATTTCAGTACCACCGGTGCAAACCTTGGCCAAATACTAATTAATTTGTAAAAACCACTTATGTATATTCAGGATAAAGTTCCATTTCTACTAGACAGACTGTCAGTTGTGCCATAACAGAAACTGGGGGGAGGTAGTGTTTCGCTTCTCAGTTTGTTTGGCATGGCTGCTGATTTTGTGATTGTCAGATATTGTTAGAAGATTTCATCATTCTTATAAAGCTTTGATCATATTTTTATGTAGAAAATCATGTTATAAACAAACTATAATGAAACAATTTGCTGCACTGAGCAACCAGAACTAATTAACAGAATTAATTTTGTTCATTGCTGGGTGATGTGGTCTTGTATTTTATGACATTTAAAGGATTTTCATTGTTTTTCTTATGAGTTGGCAGTTTATAAATGCCCAAACAAACAAACAAACAAACAATAACCATTAGCCTTCTGGTCACAAGTTGTGACCCACCAAGCTAAATGATGTGCGTACACCATGCACCACAAACTTACCTTTTCTTGCTCCCTGGAAGATCAGGGCTCTAAATCGCACATGGAGCCTAAATGTTTACAGCTGGCTCCCTGCTGCAAATGTTACCTTCACAACACATAAAAAGTGATGTGACAAAGTAGGCAGGGTCATTCCACCTGCTTGCATGAATGCAATTGTGTGACGAGGAACACCTGAGGAGAGTTTAAGTATTTACCTGTACTTGGGATCTGTCTCCCCCCACCACCTATTTCAGTGTGGAAACAGATACAGCTAGAATTATGAAGGAAGAGATGGGGTGGGGGTCTTTAATTAAATCCACAAACCCGCCCCTTATCTCCACCCATTAGTTTAGACTAATTATCTTTCACAGGCAAACTCGGTCCTCCAGATGTTTTGGGACTACAACTCCCATGATCCCTAGCTAACAGGACCAGTGGTCAGGGATGATGGGAATTGTAGTCTCAAAACATCTGGAGCATCGAGTTTGCCTATGCCTGCTCTAGTGATTTGCAAAGAGGATGTTCAATGCACACAGGGTTCAGACATGACTGTCTGGTTAGGGCCAGAGTTAAGGAAGGTAAATTCCAGCTGCAGTCAACGAAGAATCTCATATGGTTGCTTTCCTTCCAACCTAGCCAACTCATTGTGCTGTTGGAGAGCCAAAATAATCTGTCCAGAGTGACTGACCTGCAAACAGGTATTTGCCTGAAACCAGCAACTTTGGCCCTGTTTTTGCACGGAACCCTTAACCAGTTTGTTTCTGGCTCTTCTGGGGGAAGGGAACATAGAGGTACCACTACTCAGCGTGTTTCCCAACCATCTCCAAGTTACTCCCCCGCTGCCTGCTTTGGGTTGAAATGCCAGAGCGTCCAACCTAGAGATGGCTGCACAGTGATGGTTCACGATGTGGGTTGACCGAAATGAACAGGGGACCTGAGAGTGAGAAGAAGTCTTCCCCTTTTCCAGGGATGTTAGGAATCAAGCATGGGCCTTGTCACTAGTACGGTGAAACATGCTAATAATAGATGCAAGGAAACAAAGGCGTGTGTAGTGCAGGCTTCCTCAACCTCGGCCCTCCAGCTGTTTTGGGACTACAACTCCCATGATCCCTAGCTAGCAGGACCAGTGGTCAGGGATGATGGGAATTGTAGTCTCAAAACATCTGGTGGGCCGAGGTTGAGGAAGCCTGGTGTAGTGTGTGGTGGACATGTAAAGAGGTAAAAGCTTACTGGGAAGTGATACATAATGAGTTAAAGAAAATGTATAAAAACACTTTTGTTAAGAAGAACCGGAAGTATTTTCATTGGGTACAGTGGGGGAAGAGATACCAAAGGGAGAAAAAAAATATTTATGTATGCAACAACTGCAGCAAGAATCCTTTCAGCCTAGAGTGGCTGGCAAAACCCAGCCAGATGGGCAGGGTATAAATAAATTATTATTATTATTATTATTATTATTATTATTATTATTATTAAAAATGGAAACAACAAGAAATACCAATGAAAGGAGAGTGGCAGTTGAAGATGATGGACTTTGCGGAAATGTCGAAGCTGACAAGGAAATGACCAGCACGATCAAGTATTCCAAAAAGACTGGAGGAAATTTATACAATATTTGAAGGACCATTGTGAGCAATTAACAACACTAGCAGGGTTGTGAGAAGACTTGCAATGATAATTTCTATATTGATTCAAAAATTGCGACATTTTGAATGAGTGAAACGTTAAGTTGGAGAATGCTTAAATGCTATGATATCAAGTTTAACTCTAAAAACCAAGAGGCGGGAGGGAGGGGAGTCAAAGCTCGTAAGAGCAAAAGAAGTTAGGTGGCTAATGAGGATGTGTTTAAATATTATAAAATGGAAACTCAATAAAAATATAATAACAAACAAACAAAATCAGTGTGTAGCGAAGCAAAGTGAGGCTTGCTGTGGCTCAAGCGTCTGGCAAAAGACTGAGGAGAGCTAAACAACATGGCTGTCTGCAAGAGAGGAATGACTGACACACTGGTTGTAGTATGACTGAGGTGCCATGGAAACTGTATCTGCTCTGGCTTCTCGCTCATCTTCAGTGAACACAGGACAAAGCCTATCCTCTTCCAAGAGGGGAGGTGTTGTGGGCGGGACGCGATTTCTGTGACATGCAGGGGGCATTATGCCCCCTGCCCCACTCACCTGGCTGGCGCACCACGCCCACAGGTAAGCGCCCACCCGGGCGGCTTGGAGGAGGCGTGGTTTGCAGTTTAAGTTACTGCTGCACCAGCCATTCCGCCTCATTTTCCGCCTTCTCGTTGAGAGTCACCCAACCTCCACTCCCTTAGAGTTTAGGGCTTAGTTTTCTCTTGACCTTGCTATGGACCTTAGGTTGGTCGCCCAGGGGGCCTGGTAGGAATTTTTCCAATTGGCATTAGGCCTTTTGGTTTTTTCGCCTACCTCGTAGCAATCGTCACAACTTTCTTGGTATTGGCGGTTAGGTTAGGCATTGGAATGTGTTGTTGGTGTGTGGAAAGGCTAGGTGTGGCCATCGCCTACCCCCTCAAATTTGGGTATTCCGTTAAAGGAATCCGGCGGTCGTGGATCCTGTCCGATGCCTGTGTGGCGGGGGGCCATGACACGACCCTCGGTGACATCAGGGGAGAGCCTATAGTTGTATTGGCATCAACAGGCTCCACCTTCTGGTGAATAAACCCCCTTTGGGCTCACCCCTCTCCGAGTGGGTGGAGTCAATCTTCCGTGGTCCAGTGCCTAAGCCAATACCTTCTCACTTGCTGTAATCAATAAAGTTGTGGCCTTTTCTTGCCCATTAACCTTATACTCTGTGTCTGTGTGTCTTCATTCCACAATGCGGGGATCGGGTCCTCAAACCACAAAATATACCTGTCGCTCAGACTCACCTTTCCCGCTCCTCCTTCATCTTTTCCAGGTCCTCTTCTCTGAGGGTGCCATGCTTGGAGTTTCCCTTCTGATCACCTTTGGCACCTTTCTCCTCTTTTTTCTTGCCAAACCTAATCAGGAAAGGTGAGATTAAAGGAGGCTTAGAAACGGTGGGCATAAACCCAAAGCCACATGATTTAAACAAGTACAGTATAATGTGCATCTGCTACACGTTGGATCCTCCTAACAGGGGGTCCATGTTGTGCTCGGCCCCTGAAACTCTTCCTCAACTGGCTTGTGGGTGGGGCTTGCCCCGCTCCAAGCCGGTGGTGCCACAGTTGTGCCACTGGTCTTTAGCCAACTGGCATCGTGGCAAAGGTTGGGGGTTAGGGGTATAGCGTGTTCTCCATAATAGAGAGCATGTGTTGCGGTGGGGGCCAAAAAAGGCCACCCCACTGTTGTTGGGCAAATTGGCCACATGCTGTGATTGGGCAAGGAGTGTTGCTGGGGAGAATCTTTTGATGCTAAAGTATGGGAGGGGTCAGAGGTCTTAAATACAGGGCTCGCAGCCTGGGGCCTTCTCTTGGGCTGCGTGCACCGGATCACCCGCCCACCCTCCCTGAAAAGGGGTGGGTGGGTTTGTTGTCCTCTGACCTTGCTATGCCTGTCATGGGGTCGTCTGCCTTGGGGCAGGGGCCCGGTAGGAATTTTGTCCATTTGGCTGATTGGCTGGTGCCATTTGGTTTTTGCCTACTGCGTAGCAAATCGTCACAACTTGTAAGGTTGGCGGTTAGGCATTGGTTCAAATTGGTTGGTGGAGGGGTAAGTGCCTACCCCTCCAATGGTGGTGCTGAAAGGGAATTCCGTTAAAGGAATCCAGGGGCTTGCCATTCTTTCGTCCTTGTCCCTGGAATCGGACTTGGGCCGTGCAAGCCCCAGGGGGCATGAGGGTGAGAGATGAGGGACTGATGTCCAGCTTCATTTCTCCCCAATATGGTTTTCCCTGACTGGCTTCCGCTGGAATCCGGAAGTCAGTTCTGTCCCTGGGGCAAGGACAGATAGTCATAACCAAAGCCTAAGCAGCCACTCACGTGTGTGTATTTAAATAAAGTTGTGGCCAAATTCATGCCAAAAACCTTAAACGAAAATTGATGTGTGAAGTGTGAGTTATTGGGGTGGCCTGGGGGACCTTGACGCGCAACTATTTGGCAGCGTGACATAGGGACCTCCTTTTGCTTCGTGCTGCCGAACACCTGGCCACCCGCCTGCTAATTAGGTCGTGTTTGGCCTTGCTTTGGACTTCGGTTGGTCGCCTGTTTTGGAACGGGGGCCGGGTAGGATTTTTTTCCAATGTGGCAGATTGGCTGTGGCCACTTGGTTTTTGCCTACCTCTTAGCAATTGTCACAACTTTGTAAGGTTTGGAGGTTAGGCATTGGTTTAGGGGAATGTGGGGAGGGGAGGTGCGGCCATCACCTGCCCCCCCAATGAATAGGGTATTCCGTTAAAGGACTCTGGGGGTCTGGATCTCTTCTGAAGCCCGGAGAGGGGCTAGGGCCATGCCAGGACCCCCGGGAACCCCAGGGGTGAGCACCAGTCAATATACACTGGCAGAGATCCCCCTGCTGGTTTTTAACCTTACAGGGTTCCTGCAGAGTGGGGCAGAAGCCACATATAGTTTTGATACCAATGCTTAAGTCAATACCAGTCACATTTGTGTATTCAATAAAGTTGTGGCCAAAATTTGTCCATTAACATTTAAACTAAATTCTATCTCCACTGTGTCTTTATTTCCATGAGAGATGGGTTTTGGGGCTTGGAGCACAACTCCTAAAATAAAGCTGATATGTAACTAAACATTCCTCAGAGTATGAATTAACTAATTTTCCATACACTTGGAGCTTAATTTTTCCAAGACACATGAGTAATGCATGCTAGAGATTTCTCAAGATGTTAAATGAATGGAGTTTTCAATGCTAAACTATTATTAGCATAAATTTTGAAGGAGCTGAAGGGTCTTCTTTCCCCAGGGACAGCTTGTGTATAAGTAATCCTTTGGCAGCCTCCAAGCTAACACAAGGAACCACCAAACCATATCTTGGTCTCATCAATAAAAGCTCCTACACATCATGCACAGCCTAAGCTGCATTCTCTTTACCTCTAAAATAAAGGTTATGCGTAGACAGCATCAAACTAAATGATACTACATTGGATGAACAACAAAAATAATCTATTTTAGGAAAACCACTTTGCAAAAACTCAATACTCTTTTTCATTACTTGCATATGGTAGTGACACAAAAGGTCTTGCAAATAATAGTTTTCAATTGTGTGTGTGTGTGTGTGTGTGGGCACACACACACCTCCTATGCTGAAAACCCACTAAGCATTATGGATTAGAACTGCAACTTTTATAACCAAGACTAATGCCTGCAGTTGGAATGTTTTATCTTCTTATTTAGTTATATGCATTATGCTGCTTTTTCTGGCTCAAATTTGCATGTAGGACTGTTTCTTTGAAAATTTGACCATGCAATACGGGATTTTAAAGGAGGGAATGCAAATGATATGGAAAATACAAATGAATAAGGATTTTTTTACCAATATATCTCTGACCAGAGGACATTGGGGTGCCCTCCTCTGCGAACTGCCAAATTACATTTTTTTAATTTTTTTTACTTAAAGTAAGTATCACAACATTGGAAACATATAGCACCGAATTAGTTCAGTAAGGAAAACAAATGCCACTGATGAAATGATAAGACATTTTAGGAATTAATTATTTGTGTAGCTCAATACATGCTGAATATTTCATTTGCCATTCATCCCTAATGCCATCTATTTAACGGAAAGCATTTATCTTTGATTTCCATAGAAGTAGGAATTAGAATCGAGATGCAATAGATGTGAGACAACATCTCCCTCAGTCTAAATGCTACTTTCTGCCTACTGAACCCTTGTAGATAACTTTACATAAAACTGCAGGCCCCAAAATGTAGCCAATAAGCACATTTCATATTTATCGACATAATCTTCAGGTGATTTTAAAAATCCTGTTCCCCATCTGTCTAGAGAATGTTCTTTTATTCATTAAGTAGGCTCTCCATGGCCTCAAGCATGTTGGCTGAACTATATTTTTCTCTTCAATATTGGCATTTCTCCAGTGACCAACACTGAGATCTTGGGTTTCACGGCAATCTGATAGAACTCAAGTTACTAATGAATTCAAGCAGTGAGACTCTAGCACACCAAAAAAATTAGCTCCTAAAAGGCAACACAGTACCACAGAGTGTCCCGCAAGTGTTCACTGCAGACTGAAAAAGTCTTGCCGTAAAGAAAAAATGTGTACAGTATATAGACAAGATCAGGCATAGGCAAACTTGGCCCTCCAGATGTTTTGGGATGACAACTCCCATCATCCCTAGCTAACAGGACCAGTGGTCAGGGATGATGGGAATTGTAGTCTCAAAACATCTGGAGGGCCAAGTTTGCCTATGCCTGGACAAGACGGACACCATCACATGCAAATGCAGTCTGCTTCAGATGGGGTCTGAAAGAGTGGGCCTTTGGAGGTCTTCCTGCATCAGCCCAGGTGATGTGGAAAGCCTTCTACATACTTTTGACTATGGGTACAATTATGACTCTATCAGATCACAAATAACCTGAATTCAGTAATCTATGCTCTGGCCACCTCCGCTGCCTTGTGCATCATTGAGCATCATGAAAGGGCAGAACGTTGCTCAGTTTATTATTGTTGCATTTTTACTGCCAGGGAGAGGGAGATGCACATCTGTTGTTGTTTTTTATTCAACCTCGGGTGCCAAAATATGTATTTGTATGTGTATTTGCTGTTGCACCTGAGGCAACAAAATATCTCACGTTGCCCATGCCAAGCGTGTATCTGTGTGTGCATGCACACACGTAAGTACATACATATGAACTGGGGGACTGGCTGTTTCTTTTGTTTGCTGAAATGTTTAGCCAGTTGCAGATTTTTTGTTAAATGTACCACCGTTTAAGTGGTACTTGAACATGTTTTTGAGGGCCCTGCTGCTTTTTATACAGCACCTGAGAAACTGGGGGACCTGACCAAATCAAATCACCATTTTTTTAATGATCAGGAACCATTGACCATGCAGCTGCTGAGAGATGTACTCCAATGACATATGAAGGACCACAGGTTCTTCATAGCTGGTTAGTCTTAAGTGCTACTTCTCTCTTTGCTAGCAGACATGGAAAAACAATTCTCTCCCCTATAAAGTCTTGGGCTCCATTATTACTGCACATGGTGACAGCAGTCACAAAATTACGGTAAAAGACGCCTGCTTCTTGGGAGAAAAGCGATGACAAATCTAGACAGCATCTTAAAAAGCAGAGACATCACCTTGCCAACAAAGGTCCGTATAGTAAAAGCTATGGTTTTCCCAATGTATGGAAGCGAGAGCTGGACCATAAAGAAGGCTGATCGCTGAAGAATTGATGCTTTTGAATTATGGTGCTGGAGAAGACTCTTGAGAGTCCCATGGACTGCAAGAAGATCAAACCTATCCATTCTTAGGGAAATCAGCCCTGAGTGCTCACTGGAAGGACAGATCCTGAAGCTGAGGCTCCAATACTTTGGCCACCTCATGAGAAGAGAAGACTCCCTGGGAAAGACCCTGATGTTGGGAAAGATGGAGAGCACAAGGAGAAGGGGAGACAGAGGACGAGATGGTTGGACAGTGTTCTCAAAGCTACCAGCATGAGTTTGACCAAACTGCGGGAGGCAGTGGAAGACAGGAGTGCCTGGCGTGCTCTGGTCCATGGGGTCACGAAGAGTCGGACACGACTTAACAACAACAAATAAAGTCCATGCAGATGTTTTCAGTGGCTGTACTCCTTTCAGTGGTCTTTCTTCAGGTATGGACTTCTTGTTCAGGGAAACTGAAGCCCTGCTTTCTATATATGCTACCAAATGCAGTGCTTGTTCTGCACAAGGAATGGGATAAAAGAAACAGCTGAGAAACCCGATCAGAAAACAGAAAGAGAATGGAAGAAGTGGAGAACACTTCCCTCCTTAAGAGCAGGAATACCACTGGTTTCTACCTCCCTCCTTTTCAAGATGGAAGTAGAAAACCAAACATAGAAAATATCTGCTCCCCGTTTTTGTTTGTCTGAGAGCTCATTAGAAGAGGAGGATTTGGGGGAGACTCTTCAGATCCACACACATTCCTCTCTGAAGGATAAAGCTTGCACTTCGGTAGAATATTCAGAATACATCCCATCCATGAACACAAGGAGATCACAAACTACACATAGATACTGTAGATCTACAGCTTTATAGTTTCAGACAACTAATAGATGTCAAAACCCAAACAGAGAAAAGTGAATGTGAATATAATTGTATCATGCAACTTTGCAAGTATAATCGAATGCATAGTGTAAAATGGCCTTCAAACCAATTCTGGAAAGGTCAGAATATAAGAGCAGCTGAGAAGATAGCTTTCTTGACTAAAGCATAGATATTCAATGAATGCCGCATTGCTTCTAGACAGTCCCCAAAAACCCTGGCTATGTTCCATAACATACTTTTGTTCTACCTGCATTCATTTCCTTAGAGTTTCATCTAAGTAGGCCCGGGGTCTAGTATTTGATTTAGCATTTATAGTTTTTTTTAAAAAAGAATATATTATTGCTGGGGTTTTTTATATTATGATAGGGGGGAAAGCAAACATAATAACATATATCAACACAAGTTACATAATAAAAAGGAATGCAGCAGCTACATAATTTACCTCTGCTGTCTCTTCGAATCTGATACTGGTTCTTTTGCATAGAAGAAAAAAGCTTTATTTTTAGAAATGACAATTTTAATTTCAATAACCGCCAATCAAACAATATGGAAAATCACTGCTGCCTGGCGGTACAGTTTCTGTTGTTGCGAGAAACTGGTAAGTTCAAATGTGATTAAAAAACTAATAAGTGGTTAGTAAATTTAGAAGAATATTATTTTTTCCTGCCTTTTTTGGCTTCACAGCGGAACTGTGTAAAGTTGTTCAGAACACCTGCTCTACTAAATAAGCAATCTTTGGCCCCAGGTTGGATCTTTAAAACTTTTTTTTTTTTTGGTCTTTTACAAAATCCTTAAAAAGATTTCCCATTTAGCTTTACACCAGAGCAGAAAAGTAGGCAAACGTCTGAAAACGCATCATACCCCCTTTCTCATAATTCGCAAGAATTCAAAGGGTTTGATCCAATGACATTAATAGGACTTGAGGTAATCATGACCACCTCAATCTCACTGATTTCAATTGAACTGCGCCAAGTATGAACAGGTCAGATTTCAGCCCATAGTATTATCTTATCCCCCGTCTCCTTCCCTCTTTCCATGATTCATGTCACTAAGTGTAGCACAGGCATGGCCCTCCAACTGTTTTGGGACTACAACTCCCATCATCCCTAGCTAACAGGACCAGTGGTCAGGGATGATGGGAACTGTAGTCCCCAAACAGCTGGAGGGCCAAGTCTGGCCATGCCTGGTTTATTGGAAGCAGAGAACGCCTTCAAAAAATATGGCACACTGCTACAGTTGGTGTGATTCAGAGATCACGAATACACTCAAGTGTTGAAGTTCATAAGTGTAAGCTGGGTCTGACTATTGGAAGGAGTGTCAGAAACTGATGGAGCAAACAGTGTCCTTGCAGCCAAAATAGCCAATTCACTGAGCAGAGAAGATACTCGGAAAAGATGAACAAATCTGCTGCCTATTTAATATGTTAAATATTTCAGAATTGCTTTTTCAAAACTGCATTAAAAGAGAGAGAGAGAGGAATATCAAGTTACAAACACTGTGGCCTCATGCCATCCTGTACAGTGTTTTGGTGACACAGACGGAAGTTTGTAAGGCGCTACGAAGGCAGCTGTAGCTCTAAAGCCATTAGTATTCTGTCTACAAGGGAAAGGCAATATTCCAAATGCATTGTGCCTACGAGGTGTGCATACGAAAGCAGGAAGGGATTTTCTTTTATGTGACTTGCCACCAGGATTTAAAAAAAAAAAAAATGAAGAAGGAAGAGTCATCCTCACGGGAAAGCCAGCAGTGTACTGTACTTGAGGAAAAAAACAATGCAGATACATGAGATACACTCCCCAACAATTTCTGATACAGTGGTACCTCAGGTTAAGTACTTAATTCGTTCCGGAGGTCCGTTCTTAACCTGAAACTGTTCTTAACCTGAAGCACCACTTTAGCTAATGGGGCCTCCTGCTGCCACCGCACCGCCGGAGCACGATTTCTGTTCTCATCCTGAAGCAAAGTTCTTAACCTGAAGCACTATTTCTGGGTTTGCGGAGTCTGTAACCTGAAGCGTATGTAACCTGAAGTGTATGTAACCCGAGGTAACCCGAGCTTTAACAACAACACCCCGAGAACAAGAAGTGGTCCAAGTTCTGGAGCTCCACATCTGGCTACAGGAATATGAATCAGTGGTATGCGCCACAGCAGTTTAAAGAGCAACTTACCACCAGTCTCTCCCAATCTAATGCCCCTAGCTATTCTTGAACTACAACTCCCATCAGCCTTGACACTATAGAGCTGCACAGGCTGGGGGGTGTTGTAGTCTAAAACAGCTGTAAGGAACTAGGTTGGAGGAAAGCTGTCTTACATTTATCACCTAACACACACACACACACCAAATTATGCTTGGTCACGTCCACAGAATGGAAGATGGCAGGATCCCTGAGGACGGGGTCTATGGATTCAGGCTTTGGGCACCAGGCCTGTTGGCAGACCAACTCTGCGCTACAAAGATGGCTGCAAAAACGACATGAAGGCGGGCAACATTCAGCCCACTGTGAAATAACCCCTTGCAGATAATCACAGTGCCTGGAGACAGGCAGACAGGTCATGCACCCATAGCAGTGACCAGAGGAGGGATGCCTGCTGAGAGGAGGGCCAAGAATAGAATCGTCATTGTATGCCTGCACGACCGGAAGCTACCCTCTGCCCCAGCTGCAACAAAACATGTCTCTCCCATATTGGCCTCTCTAGGTCTTGAAAGACCTACACTGGCTCCCAGTACGTTTCCGAGCACAATTCAAAGTGCTGGTGTTGACCTTTAAAGCCCTAAACGGCCTCGGCCCAGTATACCTGAAGGAGCGTCTCCACCCCCATCGTTCAGCCCGGATGCTGAGATCCAGCACCAAGGGCCTTCTGGCGGTTCCCTCATTGCGAGAAGCAAAGCCACAGGGAACCAGGCAGAGGGCCTTCTTGGTAGTGGCGCCCACCCTGTGGAATGCCCTCCCATCAGATGTCAAAGCGATAACCAACTACCTGACATTTAGAAGTCATCTTACGGCAGCCCTGTTCAGGGAAGTTTTTAATGTGTGACATTTTAGTGTATTTTTGGTCTCTGTGGAAGCCGCCCAGAGTGGCTGGGGAGACCCAGCCAGATGGGTGGGGTACAAATAAATTATTATTATTATTATTATTATTATTATTATTATTATTATTATTACAGTAACAGCAGGCGCCGTAACTCTTCAACGGTTTGACTTCACCCTCAAAGGCGCACTGCTCCGTTATCTCCAGAGTCTGACAAATGCCACCAACAATAGCATTCTACGCATTTGAGGTATAAGCTTATTTAAGATGAGAAACAGCCGCCACCTCTGTCCCACCCCAGCTTTTGTTGGATCATGGAGGGCAGATATAAGGACAGGAGGCCCATAGGATGAAAGATTACACTGGCATGGATTAGCTTGGTCTTTTTCCGCTGTTGCACCCCAATAATGAAAGGGCCTCTTTTTGGAGGCTCACTTGTCAATGACCCTGGTTTTAACCCCGTGTCAAGTCATGCCGTTGCTGCATCTTTAATTTAAAAGAACACGCTTGTTGATTTCTGCTCAGTGCCTATATTGCTATGGCTGATTATTTGATTTTATACTATGATTATTGCTTTATGGTTATATATGATGACCATATCCTGGCCTGAGATCGGTTGATATAAACAGGTTAGAAATATTTTAATAAAACAGTTAGTAACAAATGAAAATTGGATCCATTATTTGAATTTGGAATGTGCGATTGTATACAAGAATATTTGTCGATCTGATTTGTCAATTATGTTTTATATATTCTGTAAGCCATCCAGAGCAGCTGGGGAAACCCAGCCCAGTGGTATAAATCATAAAATTATTATTATTATTATCAACTTACTAATGTACACAGAGACAATATTTCTGTATCTACGCTGACTTGCCCAGGCGATGAGAAGAGCTGATTATTACTCATCCCAGTGACATCATCTTTTCTTTGTTTCCTTTTTAATTTTGAGGCAGGCTTAAGATGAACTTGCTGTTCTGTGAATCTACTTTGTTGCTCCCACGATGGATTTCTTACATGCAAGACCTAAAAGCGGTGGCCATGGTAACATTTCATTTCTGTGCTGAAGAGCCAGTTTCCACATCTCAAATGTGTTGATATTTACTTTGAGGATTAAAGAGCAGGGAGGTCTACAAAGTCCCCAGACTTCTAATGCAGGAAAAACATCTGCTGGACAGAGTCCTAAGCAGATTGCTAGCTAAATTCAGCAACTGGGAATTCTTTTGGTTAATTAGGTCTCCCATATCAGTAGATGTCACAGCAGCTAACTGAGAACACAATGGTATTTGAAGCATTTTGTGAGAAAGGAACATTAATTCAAAAGGTCACCCAGTAATAGGGGGGGAAGGCGACGACAACGGCGACACAGCAGCAACATCAACAGCAAAACTTATACTTAAATGTTGCCATCTGTAGATGCGATCTGAGTTTTGGTAAAACTAAAGTGGCTTGCAAATTACACGAAACAAAAATGAAGAGGTATGTAGGAGCACCATCAAACCCATAACCGCACCTGCTACTGTTTCTGTTAGGACCGACCTTTGTCTTTTTTTTTTTTAATATAGGATTGGATCGATCTTTATTACGGCTGTCAGGGTTTCAGGGAGAGAGGAGGAGATGACAGAGGAGACGGAGAGCGAGTGGGAGGAGGGGCAGAAGGATGAGGAAGAAGATGACGGAATTCTGAGGGAATCCACGAGTCTGAGCAGCGAGTCAGAGGATTCTCAAAAGGGGGTTACCTTAATCAAGCAAAAGGGAGGAGAACGGAGAAGCGGAGAGGAGCCCAGTGGAAGACAGACGCAGCAAGAGGCGTCTCAGCCGGAACGGAGAAAAGGGGGTGGAGTCGTCAGCCTCTCGGAGGGAGCAGGATTAGGAGAGAACAGAGAAAGGGGGTTGGAGCAAGGTGTTCAGCCGGAAAGGGTGGAGAGCAGAACAAGGGGTGGTGTAGCGGTCGAAAGAAAGGTCAGCAGCAACGTACGCGCGCCAAGTTCAAACGTAGAGGCGCGCGGAAGTGGAGAGAGCTCAGGGGAGGAGCCCGGCCCTAAAGCCAGAAGGAGGGGGGAAGAGGCGGCAGAGGATTCAGCCTCAGGCGAGTCACGGAGAGAGGGAACCCAGGGGGGCAGGAAGACCCTGCGGAAAAGAAAGGAGAGGAAGAGGTGGTCTAGAGCCAGGCTATTAAGTTGGTGTGGAAGAGGGGAGGAGTCAGAGGGGACTTCAGCGGTCTAACGTGACAGACGTACGGCCACGATGCTGAACTGTACGAGAAGCAGAAATCTTCAATAAACTTTTCCTGTAAATAAACTGCAACGGAGTGAGGTCTCTTGTGAGCTGGGACCCGTCCTGGGTGGCCGTGACAGTAAGTCCCCTCTCAGAAAGCAAAAATTTTTTTTTGCGAAGCTCACGAACGGGAGCAGCCATGAGCGCTGAGGAGCAGCTGGTTGCACTGCGGGATCAGGTTACCGCTCTCACATCGGCAGTCATTGCTTCGCAGAAGAAGAATGACGACTTGGAGAAGACGTGCCAGGATTTGCAGGCAAGGTGGGAACACGCGGACAGGGCGGGGGCCCCAGGTTCCAGAGCGGAGGGCATTGCGCTTGGACGGAGGGGGGGTGCCCTGGTTCCGCATTTTAATGGCAACTTGCAAGACTATCCCAATTTCAGAGCGGACGTCGTATATGCACTGCATTTACTCCGTCACGATTTTAAAGATGAGGAGGAGAAAGTGGGGTTCATTGTTTCGCACCTGCATGGGGAGGCCAGGGCTTGGCTACGCAATCTGTGGCGCGAAGATGGACCGGCCCGTCGCAATTCAACTGCGTTCATCAAAGCGATGGATTCTTGTTTTCAATCCTCTGTGGATGTGGACATTGCGCGCCGTCAAATGCACGGGCTGAGGCAGGGGAAAGCGACTGTGCGCCAATACCACTCTAAATTTTTTGCATTGCTCACCGCCTTAGATTGGCCAAAGGACAGTAAGCCGGTCAGAGATCTTTTTTGGGAGGGATTGAGCCCCCCCATCAAGGATGAGATCGCTAGGGGGGACAGACCCCAGACCCTAGAAGACGTGGTGCACCGGGCTTTAGCTATTGGAATTCGACATGAGGGACGTCCGTGGCACGAGGAGGACGGGTCCCAAGCGCGTGCGCAAGCGAGGACTCTCCCTTTTGTGCACAGGGATTTCAGCCGTGCGCACCCCTCGCCAATGGGGAAGGACAGCGAGGAGCCAATGGAGATTGGTGGTGCTAGGGCTCAGAAGCCATCCCAGAGCCCTGTCCCTGGTGCAGCCAAAGCGAAGCCTCCTAGAGGAACCAGGAAGTGTTACATCTGTGACAGTGCGCACCATATGGCGAAAGAGTGCCCCCAGAGGCTCCAGAAGCACACTGCAGCACTGGCAACTGTAACAGCAGAGGTGCAACCAGGGGAGCAGCTTCAGGGAAACGACAGTGCCTGGCTGGAAGCAGAGCTACTGGGGCTCAGCCAGGCGGATCTGTAGACAAGCCCCCAGCATCACTGCAAAGCGTGGACCCTTTGCCTCCCAGACCGGCAGTTCTGCTCACAGCAACACTCCAGTTGCCTGATGGGAGACTCCTCGAGGTTCCAATAACGATCGATTCGGGAAGCAACGCCGACTTCGTGGGACTGCAGTTCGTTAAGCAGCACAACATGGCGCTCCTGCCTGCAACGACGCCTCTAAACGTGGTCACGGTAGACGGCAGGAAGTTGCTGGGGGGGCAAGTGGTGCAGCAAACCCCTCCCATGATGATGCAGATTGGCAACCATCGAGAACTTATTAGTTTCAATGTCACCCACTTATCGGACACACCCATCGTGTTAGGCATGAGTTGGCTGGAGAGGCACAGTCCCGCGGTTGCGTGGTACCAGCGGCAGATCACCTTTTGTTCATCGTATTGTGCTCAGCATTGCTTTCAGACCGATCAGGGAGGAGAAGCCGAGCAGCAGTTGCATCTGGGTATGGTGCAAACGGTGCCTCACAAGTACCAGGACTTCTTGGAGGTTTTCTGTGAGAAGGAAGCTGACAAGTTGCCGCCTCACAGACCTTACGACTGCGCGATTGATTTAGTGCCAGGGGCGCAACTGCCTGCTGCCAAGCTGTACTCCATGTCGGAAGACGAGATGCAAGAGCTTCGGGAGTTCATAGACCATAACCTCAAGCGAGGTTTCATCCAGGAATCTAAAGCAGCGGGTGGCAGCCCTGTGTTCTTTGTGAAGAAGAAAAACACGCCCCAAAAAAGGCTTATAGTGGATTACAGGTTCATAAACAGCTTGACTAAGCCCAAAGCTTTCCCCATGCCCAAGATTGACGACCTTTTAGCGACCGTCAGGAGGGGCAAGATTTTCACCAAGCTGGACCTACGTGGAGCTTACAATCTCATCCGCATCCGGAAAGGAGATGAGTGGAAGACCGCCATGTTCACCCCTCTGGGCACATACGAATACAGAGTCATGCCTTTCGGTCTCCAAAATGGCAGCCACGTTTTTCAAGCATTTATGCACCACGTGCTAGCAGGTCTCCTCTACAAGAAGTGTGTCTGCTTTCTCGACGATATCCTGATTTTCTCGGAATCGTCGGAGGATCACGATAAGGACGTGAGGGAGGTCCTGCAGAGGCTGAAGGACCACAGGCTGTACGCCAAGTTGGAAAAATGCCAGTTTGATGTCAGAGAGGTTGATTTCCTTGGCTACAAGTTGTCCGACGAGGGACTGGCCATGGACAGGGCTAAGGTTCAAGCGCTGTTGGACTGGAAAAGCCCTCGAAATCGGAAAGAGGTCCAGAGGTTCATCGGCTTTGCCAATTTTTACCGCAAGTTTATTAAAGGTTTTGCGAACGCGACGGCGGCTATCACTGACACCCTCAGTTCCAAGAAGAAGAAGTTCGTCTGGACCGAACAAGCGGAGCGGTCCTTCCGGACGCTTAAAGGTCTTTTCGCCTCCGAAGAGCAGCTGTTCCACGTGAATCCCGGCAGACCCATGCGGGTAGAGACCGATGCGTCAGACAGAGCGGTTGGGGCCGTTCTTTTGCAAGAGGATTCGCAAGGCAACTGGAGACCGGGTGCGTTCTACTCCCGGAAGCTCAGCAAGACGGAGCGCAATTATACCATATGGGACAGGGAGTTGTTGGCCATTCATGCAGCTTTCAAAGCGTGGCGACACTTCTTAATAGGAGCCAAGCACACGGTGCAAGTCCGCACGGATCACAAGAACTTAGAGTATTGGCGGACGGCTAAGTTACAGACCCAGCGACACATGCGCTGGGCGGAGTTCTTTGCGGATTTCGACTTCAAAATAGAATACATCCCAGGAGACTCCAATGTTATTGCAGACGCGCTGTCCCGAAAGCCGCAATACTTGGAGGAAGCAGCTCCAATCGCAGCAAAGCACATTTTCGCACCGCAGGCGTGGACGTGCGCTACCATCGCAGTCGACCTGGACGCGGTGCGACGCGCGTTGCAAAGGGATCAGTTTGCACAGTCCAAGATGGAGGAGCTACGCGGAGGGTCGCGAGACAACGATGAGTTCCAATTGCAAGATGGACTTTTGACTCGTAAGGGTGCCCTTTACGTGCCCACCGACGATCTTCGAGCCAAGGTTCTGCAACAATTGCATGACGCCCCTAGTGCAGGCCATTTCGGCAAAGAGAAGACGATGGAATTGGTGGCTAGAGACTTTTGGTGGCCCCAGATGAGAGGAGAGGTGGCGGACTACGTCGCCAGGTGTGATATCTGCCAGAGGTCCAAACCAGTGCACCAGAAGCAGGCGGGATTGCTAGAACCGCTGGAGACACCGCAGCAACCGTGGGAGAGGGTAGCGTTGGACTTTGTTACGGACCTGCCCAGCTCCAGAGGTAAGACGGCGGTGTTAGTGGTGGTGGACTTGTTCACCAAGATGGCGCATTTCATCCCTTGTGCCAAGGTGGCGACGGCAGAACAGACCGCAAAGCTCTTCATCGATCACGTCTTCAGAGTGCATGGACTTCCGCAGTCCGTCTTGTCCGACAGGGGGCGCCAGTTTGTTTCCACTTTCTGGCGAAAGCTTCTGGGCATATTGCACGTCAAAATCAACCTGACATCGGCGAGACATCCACAAACCAACGGTCAAGCGGAGAGGGTCAACGCGATCATGCAGCAGTACCTGCGGTGCTACGCCAACCAGCGACCTGCGGCGTGGGTGGACTATCTGCCGATGGCTGAATTCGCCTACAACAACACGAAACACGCATCCACCGGGGTGACGCCTTTCTTCGCGAACAATGGCCGTCATCCTAGAACCTTCCCGAGATTTGCGGCACCAGGAGGGGGGGGGCCTCAAGATGCCGACCAGTTTGCAGCGGAGTTGCAAGAGGTGCACGAGGAGCTGCGGAGACATTTGGAGCTGGCAAAACAGGCGTATAAGGTGCAGGCCGATAAGCACAGGAGGGCGGGAGAGGACATCCAGATTGGGGACTGGGTGTGGTTAGCAGCCCACGCGATGCCGGCCAGGTCATTGGCCAAGAAGAAGTTAGGACACAGGCAGCTAGGGCCATATCAAGTTGAGGCTAAGATCAATCCGGTGGCTTTTCGTCTAGCCCTTCCGGAGGGTTCCAGGGTGCACCCGGTCTTTCATAGGTCGGTGCTCACTCCCTACAAAACCCCACACAGGTTTCAAGAGTCAGGAGCACTCCCAGAGCCACGTAGGAGGGCGCCTGAGGGGGGGGAATCGCCAAGACCAGAACCTCTTAACGAGGTCACAGAGATACTGGACTCGAGATGGGGGGAGGAGGGAGTTGAATATTTTCTAGCCAGGGAAGGCACTCCGGCCTCTGCCAATAGCTGGGTGCCGGGTTACGCGTTGGACGAACCCCTGTTGAAGGAGGAGTTCCATGCACTTTTTCCGCACAAGCCCATGCCCGAGGAGTATTTTGATGATTGGCTTTTCACGCCCACTTTGTCAGACAGCACGTTCGAGGGTTTCTCCTCACCCGAGGGCCATACGCCCGAAACAAGCCCGACCAGGGATCCGAGACTGGGGGGGGAGGAGACAGGCCCTTGTTGGTGGGTGGATCAGCCAAGGGAGGCATGGAGTCAGAGATGGATGGTAGGTCCTTGGCAGGCAGCGCCAGGAGAAGCAGTGATGGAGGAAGAGACTGTGAGGTCTGTGGGTGGGGAACCCGAGTTCGAACACACATATACGGAGATGACAGAGGAGAACGTTGAGGTGGACAACTTGTATCCTGAACCGACCCAGGAAGTACCACGTTTTCCTCAACCTGCACCCGGCGAGCGGGAGGGGGGAAGGGGGGGCTTCGAGGGGGGATGGATGTCAGGGTTTCTGGGAGAGAGGAGGAGATGACAGAGGAGACGGAGAGCGAGTGGGAGGAGGGGCAGAAGGATGAGGAAGAAGATGACGGAATTCTGAGGGAATCCACGAGTCTGAGCAGCGAGTCAGAGGATTCTCAAAAGGGGGTTACCTTAATCAAGCAAAAGGGAGGAGAAGGGAGAAGCGGAGAGGAGCCCAGTGGAAGACAGACGCAGCAAGAGGCGTCTCAGCCGGAACGGAGAAAAGGGGGTGGAGTCGTCAGCCTCTCGGAGGGAGCAGGATTAGGAGAGAACAGAGAAAGGGGGTTGGAGCAAGGTGTTCAGCCGGAAAGGGTGGAGAGCAGAACAAGGGGTGGTGTAGCGGTCGAAAGAAAGGTCAGCAGCAACGTACGCGCGCCAAGTTCAAACGTAGAGGCGCGCGGAAGTGGAGAGAGCTCAGGGGAGGAGCCCGGCCCTAAAGCCAGAAGGAGGGGGGAAGAGGCGGCAGAGGATTCAGCCTCAGGCGAGTCACGGAGAGAGGGAACCCAGGGGGGCAGGAAGACCCTGCGGAAAAGAAAGGAGAGGAAGAGGTGGTCTAGAGCCAGGCTATTAAGTTGGTGTGGAAGAGGGGAGGAGTCAGAGGGGACTTCAGCGGTCTAACGTGACAGACGTACGGCCACGATGCTGAACTGTACGAGAAGCAGAAATCTTCAATAAACTTTTCCTGTAAATAAACTGCAACGGAGTGAGGTCTCTTGTGAGCTGGGACCCGTCCTGGGTGGCCGTGACAACGGCCATTGGCCCGTCACACGACAGTTCCCCATACCACCATAATGTACTTGAACCTCCAAATTTAAAACCGCCAAAACTTACAAAAAACAGACAAGAACCAAAGCAAAACAAAAACAACGCACCAACATCATACATTACAATAAATTTGTAACATAAACATCGCCCTCTGCTCATAAATTAATAGAAGACATCAATGGTGATATCACCTAATTACATATTTTTTTAATATAATATTTATTGGAGTTTCAAAAAAATTACAGAAATAACAAAAAGAAAATCAAAAAATACATAATACAGAAAAAATAAAAACAGTTAAAAAGAAGTCCATCTTTCCATATCTTATCTTTCATTTGCTTATTTCCTCGACCTCCTCACACCTCCATTTTTTTGTATTCTAGTTCAATTAGTTATTTCAGCAAATCCTTTCCATCTTTGTTCCCCCCCCTTACTAATTTATCTTAATATATTGTAACTTTACATTCTGACCTGTTAACAATCCATGTTTTACTTAATCCTTTATAACATTACTGCTAAAACCACATAACTTCATTCCAGCATCCTTCTAACATTCTTTAATTTTACAATGTTTCTGTAGATAGTCTTTAAATTTCTTCCAGTCTTCTTCTACCGACTCTTCTCCCTGGTCTCGGATTCTGCCAGGGACCGACCTTTGTCAGGCTTCATCAGCATTTAAAGCAGATGGGGCTCGTCAGCTCGGGCAGGTAGCCCATCTAGGAGAAGGAAAACGCCGACCCTAAACCTCCACTGCCTTGCAGGATAACTTCGGGAGAAGAAAAGGCTAAGGAGGAAACCCTAGACAAATCCAGACTGGAATCCCTAAGATGGTTGGATGGCACCTTGTATGTTTCCTTCTGGAAACTCTTGTCTCCAAGCCTGTGCTAAACGCACTGCTCCATTTGGACCATACCAGAAATACCATTTCCTTTGGGCCATATAAGCAAGACCAAGAGGGGGGTCTTGTTGTCTGGGAAGACCAGAGCCTCCATACCCACTGCCCAGGCTTGTGCCTCGGAAAGGTCACCTTGATGCTGCTAACACAGCAATTTGACTCCATTGTATCTCAAGTCAGATGGATGCCAACAGCTCTAAAATAACACTCAGGAAATGGCCTCTGGGAAACAAAAGGATTTTCTATTTATTTCTGAGGGTAGATTCACCTGACAAGTGCTTCAGGGGTTGGACTGGATGGCCTGTGGGTAGGGTGCCTTTGAGGCCACTGGTTAGAGGAGGAGCAGATGGAAGTTCTAGCTGGGATACTAGCACCACAGGCTAGAAACCTCCTAGCTTGAGGAATCAAGTTTTCTGAGGAAGACAAATCCCTATATTGGCTGCAACAATACTGACTGTGCTTCGTTAGTCTGGGCCACTTGTTACAGAAGACACTAGGCCACCCTTCTGTGGCTCCACACTGTTGACCTAACCACTATAATATTTGTCAGTCTCACTTACATAGAGGAATCAAGAGACAATATTTCAGAAAGGCCTGAAACATGTATATAGTGGGAAATATAAGATCTGGTTGTAAGAATGAGACAACGGTATAAATCAGAGGATTTCAACCTTTTTGAGTCCACGGCTCCCTTCCAACTGCATTCTTTTTGCAGCATCTGTGGGGCTCTGGAGCCCAGTTATGTCACCCCTTGCCTGCAGAGCTGGCAGTCTCCAATCGTTTTTTGAATACCCACCCTGGTGGAGTGTTCCCTCAGCCTCCTCTCCCCTTTCCTTGGGAGTCCTCTGGGCAACTACTGCTGCTACCCCTGGTCTCTGAGCTTCTCCACCATCACCCTAAAGAGAGGTGTCTCCTCACACTGCCCCACAGAGGCCTGGGGCTTGTATGTCCATTCCCAACAGCAAGAGCTAGTGGACTGGCTGGCTGGGCTCCCTCACCCACTTGCTTTCTTACTCCGAGGCCGCCTCAGCTCCTGGCAACCAACACCCCCTGACCAGCCCCAGAGGCAGCATTTGCCTGGAGAGATTATAGCCAGGGCAGCTGCAACAAACAGTCACACAAGCCTTTTGGAGGCAGAGACATGAGAGACATGAGAAGGCATCATGGAAGGTGTTAAGTTGTGGGTGAACATATCAGACGACACAGCGATTCTTCACACAGCTCTTGTTTATTCACAGGCCAGGACAGAACTGAAGTGAAGGGTTCAGTCAGCCTGCTTATATAGAGCTCCAGTACCATGTTACTGTAACAACTTTCTAAAACTATCCAATCACTGAACGTCACTTTCGATCCTTCATTTGCATAACTATCTACAGTATCCTCCTGCTGGCCCAGGGTGAGAACTTCAGTACATAACAGAAGGAAGAGAAGGAAAGAGGGACAGAGCCCAGTGTTCCCTGTGGTACCCCTGACCATCATTCAAGGCACCCCAGGGCGGCACGGTACACTGGTTGAAAACCACTGGTATAAACAATATTCTGTTGAGTTGTAAATTAACAGTTTTTATGGTCAGGTTTGCACCATTGTTTAGGAAATAACATCAACTATCAAGAGGAAGTTCAGTTCAAATCAATCCACTCTGTTTCAATTTGAAGGCAAGTGAAATAAAAATACAGCAAGACATTCTTGATATTTGGGGGAAAAAATGTTTACAGGAAAACCCCTCATTGCTAAATTCAAATGTAAGTAAAAAAGTGAGTGAGAAAGATAAAGATACTAATAAGGTATGATTTTCAGGTCCACACAGGGACTATAAAAAGCTTATTAACTGCCACTACTGCCGTGTGTTTTAAGTTATTTTATCACTCTGCGTTACAGCAGGAGAAATACTCTCTTGGAGCAGCACTGTGCTTTTGATTAATTACTTTCATACATAGGCTTTTACAGTGCAAGAGTGAGTCAGACTGGCTGCCTGTGATTACCAGCCCAGACTCATTTCACATTTATGTTAATAGGAGTGTTAATGAAAGAAATCTTTTACATTTTTAGTGTTTTTCTAACTACCTAAAAGCTTTCTGGTTATATTCTTATTGGGCAGAAATTATGGGTGCTGTGCACTGCAGTTCTATGGATCTTGCTGGAATTATTGCAAGGGGGTGGCGGCGACAGAGAATATGCACAGTAAATCACGGAGGAGCCGGCTCACAGCCTGGGAACGACTGGCCAGACACCCAGCCCTTCACACCTTAAGTGAGAACGACAATACGGCAGAATCCATGATAGTAGAAGCCATGCAAGCTAGTTGCTGCTCAGATTTAAAGCACTGCTAGACAACATTGAAGTATCCAGGTCTCTTCAGCTATGGCATATCTACATCTATCAATCTAGATCTTCCTTTATTTTGAGATCTGATGCTAATAGGAATGATGGTTTCTCAAAATGTCAGGCAGGTGTTTATAGTAAAATCAAATGTCAGGCAGATGTTTATTCAGGGTCCATTGTGAATTTAAGTGGCGGTTGAGAGGAGACATGACATCTATCTTCCAATATCTAAAGGGCTGTCACATGGAAGATGGCGCAATCTTGTTTTCTAGTAGGACCTGAACCAATGGAATCAAGTCACAGGAAAAGAGATTCTGACTAAACATGGGCAGAAATAGATGTTCAACGGTGGAATAAACTCCTCATAAGGTCATAGACTCTCCTTCATTTGAGGTTCTCAAGCAGAAGTTAGATGAATATCAGTCAGGACTAGATGACCCTCGGGTCCCTTTCAACTCTACAATTCTGTGATTCCAAGACAAAGCCATTATGGAAAAAAATTAACTCTAGAGAAGCCACATGAATAAACTATTAAACACTCCTTCACATTGCTATTAAGAGGGTGATGCACTTCAGATCAAAAGTGTTGTAAACTTCAAGCATCTCCTTGAGGTGACACTATGAATGCAAGTCCTGATATTAGCTCAGTGTATTTCCAGGAGCAGCAAACTTTGTGCTCCTGTGCAGGCTAAAGCTTTTTGTAAGCTAGGAGTTGGGTGGGGGTGGGGATAGCAGCAGCTCCTACCTCTGCTAGTCTTGGGCAGATGGCCCAGGCTAACCCTAAGCTAAGAGACACAGAGCAGGAAGCCTTGAACTCTCACCCTCTGGCTCCAACCTTTTACTTCCTTATTATACCAAGAGGGAAGGGGAAATAAACATTGCCTAGTTCCAACCTCCATATGCCTGTCACTTAAAGCAACAGCTCCATGACTCCTCCTCTGGTGTAGAGTGTTGTATCCAGTTCAAAAATATCTATTGTCATAACCTTCCAGATCTAATAAATCTGTATTCTCCAACAATATCCAATCCCTTAACCAACCTAGACAGGACACTTCATAATATAATCTCAAATCTGGCAGAGAGACACCACCTCTTTCTTTTGTATCTGTAAGAAGCTTATATTTAATTCTTGGTTTCCTCGCCTGCCAGATAAATTTCGATAATGCTTTTTGCCATTCTTTGAAGTGACTCACCCCACTGATCACCAGGATTGTTTGAAATAAAAGCAACATTTTAGGTAGCACATTCATCAGATATTCAGCAGATATTCTTCCCAAAAAAGATAACACTGGTCAACAACAAATTTGTTGTCTGCGTTTTTTCAGTTGATTTAGGACAAATCTGATGTGCTGAATCCCAAAATCACATTGGTTTTGCTCAATCAGGTCAAGTTTTTGAGCTATGGCCACATGTCTTTTTTTACGTTTTTGTTCACATGTACGCTTGTGTGGAGCATTTTAGAAGAAGTTGGTGGGGGTAAAATGCCATGTCGAATAATTGTTTTGATTGGAAATGATTATTTTAATGACAAGAAGTATTCAGGTCCGATAGTTCTGGGTGATTATGTCGAAAAGGGATCAGTTTGAAGTCATAAAACCTCGAAATCTTCCATAAATTGGTGTGGCAAAGCATAAAGTTGGGGGATCAAAACTAAGTTAATCCTGATCTTCAATCAGCACGTCGTCCTGTAGCTCATTGTGATGAAATTCCAGTGCCTATCTTCGGAGAACTTCCTGACATTAGCCTCCAGTGTTGAAGGACATGAAGAAGAAGAAGTGGTTCTTGAAGATGATGCTCCACATCCATTTTCCCAAAAGGAGTTGAATGATCTAGTTCACGACCTCAGCTTGTTAAAGGACTCTGCCGAACTGTTGGCATCCAGATTGAAGGGGGGAAAAACTCTTCTCTGACAGTGCTCGCATCAGCTTCTTCCGCAACACGCATCAAGAGTATACCTCCATTTTTTTCTCAGAAGAGAAGGACTTGGTGTACTGTGCAGATATTGCGCAGCTTCTGCTCAAGCTTGGAGTGCCACAGTACGAACCCAAAGATTGGAGACTGTTCATTGACAACAGCAAGTGATCACTGAAATGTGTTCTGCTACATAACGGCAACCAGTTTGCCTCTATACCCCTGGCTCACTCGAGTACACTGAAGGAGAACTATGAAGTGGTGAAGTATGTGCTGGAGAAAATTGGTTATGATCAGCATAAGTGGTTTATTTGTGTTGACCTGAAGATGGTGAACTTTTTGTTGGGACAACAGTCTGGCTTCAGCAAGTACCCATGTTTTCTGTGCATGTGGTATAGTAGGGACCGTGCTCAGCATTACACGAAGAAGGACTGGCCTGTGCGGGAGGAATTGGTGCCTTGCAAAGAAAGGAACGTCCTCAACGACCCTCTGGTGGACAGAGACAGAATACTCTTCCCACCGCTGCACATCAAGCTCGGCTTAATCAAGCAGTTCACCAAGGCTCTGGACAAGGATGGTGACTGCTTCACTTACTTGTGCCAGGCTTTTCCAGGATTGACCATGGAGAAGTTGAAAGCTGGCATCTTTGACAGTCCTCAGATCCGTCAGCTCATCAGAAATCCAGAGTTCAGAAACTCAATGAACGAAGTGGAACTGGAAGCGTGGAAGGCATTTGTTCTGGTAGTGAAGAACTTTCTTGGCAACAATAAGGCCAGAAAGTACGCAGAACTTGTCAACAACATGCTGAGTGCTTTCAGAAACCTGGGCTGCAACATGAGCATCAAGATGCACTACCTATTTTCACATATGGACCGGTTTCCTGAGAACCTGGGTTCAATGAGTGACGAGCAGGGGGAGAGATTCCATCAGCACATGAAAGAGATGGAGACCAGGTATCAGGGTTGCTGGGACGCAGTCATGATGGCTGACTACTGTTGGACTCTGAAGAGAGACCTCCCTGCCGCTGAGCATTCCAGGAGTTCCAAGAAACGGAAGTTCAAGCCCTGAAGTTTAAAAAATGGCGATGCAACATGCAATTTATTTACCTTTATCAATGCCCACCATTCAGTTTACAGTAAACCTGACCTGATGGAGAGAAACGGATGCCATTTCCTGATTCAGCAGTGCAAAAATACCCTAAATCAGTTGTAGAAATCTAGACAACATTCAAAAAGTAAAAAATTGTTGCCCAGTGTAATTTAATGCTTCCTGTAATGTTAAACTCTTTTAACAGGGCTAGGACTGAAATGGGACCTAAAAAAATCAGATTCCTCATCCCTACAGCAATGACTAAACCAAGTCCCAATGGGTCTACCGAGTCTGGATCCAACCTAACATCTAGTTTTAGTTTGGTAGGTCATCCGAAAACAGGTTAAAACAATGCCTAACGCTGCTATGATCAGCAATATGAGGAAGGACAAGACATTTTGCACTCTGGACGTGCACTATGAATGGGGGAATAAATATATTGAAATAGTGTGGCAGCTGGAAAATATAAGAGTGAAAGAGAAATCATGCAGGAGTAGGATGATTGAATCCCCTATGGTTAAATCTTATCACTGCTTTCAGTAAATCAGACTAAAGATAGAGAATAAACACACATTCAGAGAGAAAAGTCCTCTTTGAAGTCAAGAGCTGGTGCATCTCAATGTGTGAGGAAGGAATCTTCCATTTCAAATCTCACCTCAGTCATAGAGGTTGCTAAATTATAGCAGGGGGTCACCGAGCCAATGTTTGTGAAGCACTTTAAACACTCAGAAAGCTTTATATATCTGGTAAGATTTCTCCTTCTGAAAACT
Source organism: Podarcis melisellensis (assembly GCF_964234715.1). Taxonomy (NCBI): domain Eukaryota; kingdom Metazoa; phylum Chordata; class Lepidosauria; order Squamata; family Lacertidae; genus Podarcis; species Podarcis melisellensis. Next base: position 126,812,511 of record NC_138528.1, on the reverse strand, counting down.
CGAAACGCCCGATAGCTTATTTCCAGCTGCATTGCAAGAATGGTGCTTCAAGCAGATGAATGCAGAGTGGATAAAGTCAAGAGTGGGAAGTAACACATTCTTACAGAAATAAAGATATGAGGGAATTCGGCTGAGCAAGCCGAAAGAACTGCGATGGAAGAAACTTGCCACTCATTTGATTAAAGCATTAAAAAAAACCCCAGAGGTTTTGAGCAGAAATGGGTTGGAGGGCAGAAAAGCGTGAACCAACAAGGACAAAATTGGAGATGTGAAATCAAGTTCAAAAATTTGGTAGGGAGAAAAAAATGAAGGAAAATAAACAAGTGAGACACCAGAAACAGAATGGGACTCCTTCCAGTTGTTGTTGTTGTTTAGTTGTTTAGTTGTGTCCGACTCTTCGTGACCCCATGGACCAGAGCACGCCAGGCACTCCTGTCTTCCACTGCCTCCCGCAGTTTGGTCAGACTCATGTTTGTAGCTTCGAGAACACTGTCCAACCATCTCATCCTCTGTCGTCCCCTTCTCCTTGTGCCCTCCATCTTTCCCAACATCAGGGTCTTTTCCAGGGAGTCTTCTCTTCTCATGAGGTGGCCAAAGTATTTGAGCCTCAGCTTCATGATCTGTCCTTCCAGTGAGCACTCAGGGCTGATTTCCTTAAGATGGAGAGGTTTGATCTTCTTGCAGTCCATGGAACTCTCAAGAGTCTCCTCCAGCACCATAATTCAAAAGCATCAATTCTTCGGCGATCAGCCTTCTTTATGGTCCAGCTCTCACTTCCATACATCACTACTGGGAAAACCATGGCTTTAACTATACGGACCTTTGTTGGCAAGGTTGGCCTTCCAGTGATTGCACTTATGTTCAGAACTCAAGCCCATGTGAACAAAAGTTTTGTGGTGTTGTTTAGACCTCTTGTGTGGATTATACAATATCTTATATAAACTCACTTAGAGTAGTGACCTGAGAGAAATAAACTGTCTCCGAAAATATTTACGGAATACTCTTTGTAGTGCAACAAATTATTGCGACATGCACCCCGGCTTTAGATATTCTTACAATCCTTTAGCCTCCAGAAGTCAGACAAAACTGTTATTTAATAAGCATTATATGGTTGCAAGGATAGTAACATGTACGATAGGAAACTGAACGTGCGTTCTTGGAAAATATGACACTGTTATAAATCCGTTCCTTAACCAGCTCTTGCAAATAAATGGAGGATCCTTACAGATAAAAGAGATTATCATAACAAGTGTGGTATTACTTTGATGGACAAAAAATTCAGCTGTATGCAATAATAATAGATATCTCTCTTCCACTTTTCATGAAATATAAAGACAACAAAAGATAAAACAAATTAAAATATCAAAGCCTAGTAATGTAGATTAAAAGAGTATTGAAACAAAAACAAGTTGAAATATTTATTCTCCCAACTACTGGCTCCATCCCCTTATCGCTGAAATGTAATTATGAAAGAATTCAGATCTCACAATGCGCTGCAACAATGTAAAATCAAAAACTCTCCAAACCTGCCACCAAATGTGGTATTCTTAGGGAACAGATGACAATTAGACTCATATCCCTAGACTGTTATTTAACCCACTGAACAATAGAAAAACAACTCAAGTATGGCCCCTTCAGAATCTACAATGCTTTCCAGCCCTGATTATGCCTATTCTTGCATGCACTCGTTTTATCATTTTCAGAGAGCAAAATTAAAAAACAAGCATTGATTGTAGTCGTAACTCTGCCACTTCCCATACAAGATCAGCAACCATCACGATGGCTCTGTGTGTGTGTGTGTGTGTGTGTGTGTGTGTGTGTGAGAGAGAGAGAGAGAGAGAGAGAGAGAGAGTTGGGGAGGCCCAATTCCAGTTCCATTCCCTGATGAAATGTTGTAAAGCTGAGGGGATCTTGATAGGAGCTCATACATTCCATGCTTTAAGAAAGCAAACAAATAAACAAAGCACCGGACTTCAAGATTATGTATGGAAACAGGAGGGTAGGGAAAGCACTAAATAATCAATAACAAATCAATAAGTAAAAGCCTGCCCCTTTCCATTAGCGCAATCATTTGGGGGTAAAGTAGTGACCGTAAGAATCAGGTTTTAATCCCTACACTGTGGCTCAGTTCCAATGAATGCACACATATTGGCTTAACCAACTGAGAGACGCATGAGTCTTGCGCATGTGCACTATGTTCTTACCCTGTCCCTTCCCTTCTTGACTGAGATTAATCTAGTTACATCCAAACATACATATGTTAACCATAGTTACATCAAACTGGGGAACTATTACAGTGGAACCTTGGTTCTCAAATGCCTTGGTTCTCAAATGCCTTGGTTCCCAAACACTAAAAACCCAGAAGTGTTCCAGTTGTCAAATGTTTTTCGGAAACTGAACGTCCGATGCGGCTGCCAGCTATTGTTTCCGGGGTGCCTGAACCAATCAGAAGCTGTGCCTTGATTTTTTGAATATTTCAGAAGTCAAACACACTTTTGGAACAGATTAAGTTCGAGAACCAAGGCACTTTGGTTTTGCTATTTATTTTGCGTTTTTGTTTTTGAGGCTTTTTTGGTTAATTTGTTTTTGTGACTGTGTGGAACCCAGTTCAGCTGATTGATTGATTGATTGATTGACTGTGTGATTGTGGAAATGGATAAAAGTCCCCCATCCAAACAATGACTATCATCAGAGCAAGTAAGAAAAACAATTAATTTTAATTTTCATCATCTACAATACTGTCTTATTTATTTTATAGTACATACACTGATTATTGCTTTCATTTTATGGATCAATGGTATTGTTTGAGACTGAAATTCATGTTAAGTTGCTGTTTTAGGGGTTGTTTTTAAAAGTTTGGAACAGATTAATCCGTTTTGCATTACTTTCTATGGGAAAGCGTGCCTTGGTTTTGGAATGCTTTGGTTTTGGAACAGACTTCTGGAACAGATTAAATTTGAGAACCAAGGTACCACTGTACTTGAAATTAGTGCAGGACCCTGGTTTGTTGCAGTCTTGGTACAAGTCCATTCTGTATCTCTCAGCCAAAAGCTTTCGATGGGCTACTATTAAAATCTAACTAGACAGGATATATTTTAATTGGCCATGAATCCTTGGGCTAGAGCACAAAAATCTAAATAAACTCCTGTTTTCTAAGAATATGCTTAAAAAACAAAAACAAAAATGCAACAGCTGATTCAGACTTTTCAGATTTGTGGCTAATTATTTCAAAAGTTAGACCACATGCTTTCAGACCACCAGCTGAGATGTTGCATCTGCTGTGGCTGTGAAAATAATATAAAATAACATGAAAAACGTGCACAAGTGCCATGGTTGTACAGAAAGCTCACTGGGAGAAAATAGCTCTGGATGATGCAGCAATTAAAAAAATATATATATTAGGAATCACTAGAAAAGGAATTAAAGATAAAAGAGCAATTCATCACAATACCCTTGTATAAATCAGGTTGGCTAACCTGCAGCCCATCAGATGTTGCTGAACTACAGCTCCCATCATCCCTGATCATTGCCACTCCCAGTGTCACTTATGGACTCACTGTTAAAACTGTGTTCACAGAAGACAATCATACTAGGCTATGAGTGATCGCTGAAGAAGAAGAAGAAGAAAAAGAAGAAAGATGTAAAAGTGATAATAGTTGTTTCCTATCTGAAATGGTTTTAAGATTGCCCTGCTAGGGCAGACCAGATGAGGAGGAATCCAACTCCTTAGGTCCTTCACAATCTACCACAACTATACACAACACACAATTCCACTAGCCGCCTTCTCAAAAAGATATGTAAGAGAATGTACAGAAAAAGCAACTAAAAGGAGCAAGGAGCAGGGTACATCTTCTTTGTCATGGCACACAAAAGAAATAATAATAATAATAATAATAATAATAATAATAATAATAATAATAATTTATTTGTACCCCACCCATCTGGCTGGGTTTCCCCAGCCACTCTGGGAGGCTTCCAACAAAGACCAAGAATACACTAAAATATCACACATTAAAAACTTCCCTGAACAGGGCTGCCTTCAGATGTCTTCTGAATGTCAGATAGTTGTTTATCTCTTTGACATCTGATGGGAGGGCGTTCCACAGGACGGGCGCCACTACCAAGAAAGCCCTCTGCCTGGTTCCCTGTAGCTTTGTTCACACAATGAGGGAACCGCCAGAAGGCCCTTGGTGCTGGACCTCAGAATCCGGGCAGAACAATGGGCCTGGAGACGCTCCTTCAGGTATACTGGACCGAGGCCATTTAGGGCTTTAAAGGTCAGCACCAACACTTTGAATTGTGCTCAGAAACATACTGGGAGCCAATGTTGGTCTTTCAAGACCAGTGTTATATGGTCTCAGTGGCTGCCCCCAGTCACCAGTCTAGCTGCCAAATTCTGGATTAGTTGTAGTTTCCGGGTCACCTTCAAAGGTCGCCCCACGTAGAGCGCATTGCAGTAGTCCAATCGGGAGATAACTAGAGCATGAACCACTCTGGCAAGACAGTCTGCGGGCAGATAGGGTCTCAGCCTATGTACCAGATGGAGCTGATAAACAGCTGCCCTGGACACAGAATTGACCTGCGCCTCCATGGACAGCTGTGAGTCCAGAATGACTCCCAGGCTGCGCACCTGGTCCTTCAGGGGCACAGTTACCCCATTCAGGATCAGGGAGTCCTCCACACCAGCCCGCCCCCTGTCCCCCAAGAACAGTACTTCTGTCTTGTCAGGATTCAACCTCAATCCACTAGCCGCCATCCATCCTCCAATGCCACCATACACAACACATACAAAAATTGCTACTTGCTTAGACAGACGAGACAAATTAATGAAAAGTAGGCTTTATAGCTAAGCCAGATAAACTGAATCTCTGTGCCTAGCGGCTTGGATCCCCCAAACCACGAATGGAGAAAGTGTGTTAGTGTAGTTCTGCGAACTCTTGCGCAATCCAGCGGAAGACTTTTCGCAGCACAGCACTGCCATGTATCCAGGGTCGGGTTATGCTATGAGAAATGTGGTGCTCAGGGCTTCCCCCCAGCTGGAACTCACTGGAACTAAATTCCAGCACCTCTCAGGTGGGCGCCATTACCATTATAAGAGGATGAGGGAGGCATTCATGGTGAATTCTAGAAAAATAGCAGTGGTGGTGCTAAGGAAAACGGGTTGCGTGTCGAGGTCCCCATGCCACCCCCCAATAATTCACACATCAATTTTGGTTTGGGTTTTTGGCACAATTTTGGCCACAACTTTATTTAAATACACACACGTGAGTGGTTGCTTAGGCATTGGTTCCGACTATCTGTCCTTGCCCAGGCACAGAACTGACTTCCAGCAGAAGCCAGTGAGGGAAACAATTTTGGGGAGAAAATGAAGTTGGGCCTCAGTCCCTCACTTCTCACTTCTCACCCTCATGCTCCTGGTGGCTTGCACGGCCCAAGTCCGATGCCAGGGACAAGGATGAAAAGAATGGCAAGCCCCTGGTTTTCTTTAACAGAATTCCCTTTCCGCACCACCATTGGAGGGGTAGGCACTTACCCCTCCACCAACCAATCTGAACCAATGCCTAACCACCAACCTTACAAGTTGTGACGATTTGCTACGCAGTAGGCAAAAACTAAATGGCACCAGCCAATCAGCCAAATGGACACAATTCCTACCAGGCCCCTGCCTCAAAGCAGACGACCCCATGACAGGCATAGCAAGGTCAAGCGAACAACCCCCCCAATACAGGGAGGGTGGGCGGGTGATCCGGTGCAAGCAGCCAAGAGGACGCTCAAAGTTGGGCATCCAATATTTAAAACCTCTGAGCCCTCCTTCAAAATTGGCAACAAGCAGTTCTCCCCAGCGACCCAATTAACCAATTCACTGCTTGGGTCACTCCGCAAATCCGCCCAGCAACACTGGGGTGGCTTGTATCCCCCACCGCAACACGCGCTCTCTGCTAGGGAGAACACGTTTTACGGAAAGGTATTCAGAAAGAGCTCAGCACAAGGACTTAGGTAAACAGATCTTACCAGAATTTGAGGTCATTTCCCCTCACATATCAACATTCCCCTAGGTCAGGAACTGCCTTTTTTGTGAATAGAAATTCCCCTTTGGCTCCAATATGCATTGCAAGTGAGTTTCAGAGACACCTGATTGTCCATTGCTGTAGGCAAAATGGCGGGCAAAATGGACCTTTAGTCTCATGCACCATCAAGGCAATTCTTCTTCTTAAGTCAAACACACAGAGTGTTTTATTGCTGTTTGACTTGTGATACGACTCTTGATATTCCTCAGCCCTCACCTTTGCCTTAGATGGAGTCAGTTCTAAGTAGGAGGCCTTAAGAGCTCAGCACTGACAAAACCTAAGGCCTAACTTCCCAGCATTCTGCTAAAAGAGAAGGATTACTGCCACAAAGATTTAAATCGGATATTTGCTCAAGTATCAGTTTTGTTAGAAATGACAACCTGGTTGAAATCAAGGTTAACCGAAACACTTCAGTGTAACAAATCCATGCATTTTCAAATCAGCTTTAGAAAGAAACCGGTCACGGCACTACCGATAGACAATATTTACTATTTGTCAGGAGAAATTGAGAAAGGAACACTTAAGCAATTCAAAATGTTACCTGGTGTTTATTTCTAAAATTCAAAGCAGCCTCATTTTGTGAAAAAGGACAACGCTCATTAACATCATCAATACTCGCTGCTGTTACTGCTTATAACATGAAAAAAGCACTCCTATCCTCGGTTTTCAATTGTGGGGAGCAACACCCAAATCACTGAGCTCCCAGAAAGTCCAGTGGGAGCTAAACTTATCTTTTCCAACAACTCTGATTAAACAAAAAGGAACGACTACTTTGATGCTCAAATTAGCATCTTTTCTTCAACAAGCTGAATTAATTAGCAGAGTGACAAAAGAATTAGTCCAGATAGGATCAAAGCTGAAACTATATTTATTTGGAATTTTAAATGAAACGCACAAAACATTAACTCTTTACACCCCAATTTATCGCTTTTGTTTAAGTGTGCGGAACGTGAACCCTCAGATTGTTGCCTGTGGTGTTCTGAAAGGGGGGGGGGAATGGGATCACTGTAGCAAACTTGCCAATTCCACAAGGAATCCTAGAGCATCAGGGTGGGTGGTTTGGAGTTGCCGGGGCTTGGTTTTTTGTGGTTTCTTTTTTCTTTTTGGTCTTCTTGATTAAGTAATTTCAAAAGCATCAATATAATTAAGCAAGAGAGATCTCATGAAGAATGCTTAATTTGAACTATCGCTCAGATCATTATTTTAATTAGATCTTAGGCCCAATTTTAGAAACCTTCTCTCTCATGTGATAGTTACAACCATATTTTAGTTATAATTGCCTGCATGTGTGAAATGGTTGTCACAGATTCTAACCTTATGGCTCAAAATAGCATTGTTCTGTGTTTGTGAGTCTGTGTCATCTGTACATTTTTTCACGTTTTGTATGTTCAGCTGTGATTTCAAACACCATCATTTATGATGTTATATCCCACCTTTCCCCCCAAGGAGCTCAAGGGGGCAGTGACAGACCCGCCGTGTCCCTATTTTCCAAGGACAGTCCTGGATTCACAGACGCTGTCCTGGTTTCTGATTTGATCCTGGAATGTCCCACTTTTCCTTAGAATGTCCCTATTTTCATCAGAGAAATGTTGGAGGGTATGGAGTAAAGGCAGCCCTGTGTAGAGAAGCTTTTTAATGCATAATGTTTTGCTTGTTTAGACCTTTAAACCTGCCCCTTAAATAAATAAACCTCCCCCTTAAATTCAAATTCTGCTTTCATTTTATGGATCAATGGTCTTGTTAGGTGGTAAAATTCATGTTAAATTCCTGTTTTAGGGGTTGTTTTTAAAAGTCTGGAGCAGATTAATCCATTTTGCATTACTTTCCATGGGAAAGCGTGTTTTGGTTTTGGAATGCTTTGGTTTTGGAACAGACATCCGGAACGGATCAAGTTTGAGAACCAAGGTACCACTGTACTGGACCCAGCTTCCATCATGAGTTCTGGGGCAGGTAGTTTGGGAAACCTTATAACTGAGATGTTGATCCCTGTGTTGAGTATAATGTACAAGCTGGTTCTAAGAACTCCTGTGCTCCTAGCCTCAACTCCTTTGACAAGGGCACTCCCTATATGACAACCCCAACTTACACACTGAGTTGTATTAACTGCGGCTAAGTGAGAAATTTGCCAAAGAGACGCTTCTTCTTCTTCTTCTTCTTCTTCTTCTTGTTTAGTTGTTTAGTCATGTCCGACTCTTTGTGACCCCATGGACCACTGTCTTCCACTGCCTCCCGCAGTTTGGTCAAACTCATGCTGGTAGCTTCGAGAACACTGTCCAACCATCTAGTCCTCCATAGTCCCCTTCTCCTTGTGCCCTCCATCTTTCCCAACATCAGAGTCTTTTCCAGGGAGTCTTCTCTTCTCATGAGGTGGCCAAAGTATTGGAGCCTCAGCTTCAGGATCTGTCCTTCCAGTGAGCACTCAGGGCTGATTTCCTCCAGAATGGATAGGTTTGATCTTCTTGCAGTCCATGGGACTCTCAAGAGTCTCCTCCAGCACCATAATTCAAAAGCATCAATTCTTTGACGATCAGCCTACTTTATGATCCAGCTCTCACTTCCATACATCACTACTGGGAAAACCATAGCTTTTACTATATGGACCTTTGTTGGCAAGGTGATGTCTCTGCTTTTTAAGATGCTGTCTAGGTTTGTCATTGCTTTTCTCCCAAGAAGCAGGCATTTTTTTAATTTTGTGGCTGCTGTCACCATCTGCAGTGATCATGGAGCCCAAGAAAGTAAAACCTCTCACTGCCTCCATTTCTTCCCCTTCTAGTTGCCAGGAAGTGATGGGACCAGTGACGCTTCTTCTTAAGGCAGATAAAACATCTAGATCGCAGATCTCCCACCGGTGTTCTTATATTCCAAAGAAGCAGCAGAAACGGGAACACCAACATGGTGTGCTTCTAGTGCAACTTATGAGAAGGATTTTTGTTCAGATAGAATCATAGAATTGTAGTGTTTGTGCAGCGCAAAATTTGATCACCTTTTTTTAGACTGTACAAACCCTCTCTGAGCAATGTCAGGAGAAAAAGGCATCCGGATTAGCATTCATGGTAAAGCTCTGTAGTTTATCTGTAATTAACTTCAACCTTGCTCAAGTCCAGGTTGTTTAAGCATTTTTATATGCAGTAAAGAAAAATAAATAAAATAATGGTTTGTTTGTTTGTTTGTTTTAAAAAATCCTCACATTTTCCTAATGCAAATGACGTGTCTCAATATCATAAACATCTACTATTTTAGCACTTGAAAGTGTCAAAAGAAGACTGTATGATAAATAATATCTTCCATCCCTGGCTATAACCATGGCACTGTCATACATTTATAATTAGATATAGTAGGATATGGTTAGCATCATTCTCATGAGATTTATTATTAGTGTGTAGATTTTTTCAGTTGAAATCTGCTAATGCTAAGGATCACTGGAGTCAAATCACTTGAAGCAGAGGCAAAGAGAAATCCGCTTCCCTGTCAAAGGGGTGGTTATCAATTATAAACTGTAAATGTATTTTTCCTTACATTTTGTTTTGTTGGTAGATGAGGCGATGTATGTGGGATTTGAGAGACTGGTTTCATATTAAACTAGGGGATCTTTAGAAAAGAACTGATGTACCAATGAAGAGGGGGGAGGGTATGCTCTTTAAAAAACAACAACAACAAGAAGAAAACATCCAGAATAATCATGTTGAAAATATATGTATATGTGCATTCAAATCATTTTAAAGACTCATTGAATGGGGCATCTTAATAAATCTGGGTCGGGTTCATTCTTGTTAGGTGGCTTAGCAAAAATTGCAAGACAGCTGCTAAATAGAACAGGAAATAATGAAACAGTTGAAAAACACAGTGCATAAAAGCTAGCAGAAGGATGCAATTATACTGCTCAGTAGAAGAATCTAATTTAGGGGAAAAAACTCAGGAGCAAAGGTAGTTGTTTTTTCTTTGATACAAGCACATAACTCTCATTAGTGTTAATAAGACTTATGTGCACATATATCGAGGAGAGCATCCTTTCCTGGAGATTAACGCTACCTTGTTATGTGGACTAAAGGAGGTTCTGTCACTCAAAGACTGTGTCTCTGCTGGTTAATTAAGCAGGAACCTCTGTTGTCTATCGTGGGAGGATGCTCTGCCTCTTCTACCTCCAGCCAGGTTGACACAAAACCAATTGTCAAATGTCAAGAACAACAAAATGGATGATAGCAGCATAAAAATAAAAGTATCCAAGACAGGGTCCAACGTCTCCCTGCCCTGGTGCTGGGCCGAGTTGGGCTTTCGACACCGTTGACGTCCAATTGATTTCTTACAGATAAATTTGGGCTTTGGAGGCTGCGGCTAAATAAATCCAAGGCAAGGATTTGTTTAATATCAGAATTGCATATTCATTATCTTGTCTCGGGGATAGGCCAAGATGTATGAATAAGGATCAAGCCAGTTTAAGATAACAAAGATTCTCTCGCTCCCAAGTGGCTGGTACAAAAAAATATGCCAGCAAAAGCTCAGGACAATACTCTGTAATCAAAAAGATGACTTTCTGCTCTGAAAAGTGCAAAGATCCAAGACATGGATGAATTTGTTCATCAGCTACATACACAACAGACAGCTCCAAAATGTTAAGGAACGAGGCAAACAGAAACATTTCACCGTTCTACCAATGCAAAGCTATATGTTAAAAAAGAAGAAGAATACACCCCAAAGCAACAAACTACAGTAGTGATATTCCTTTAATATAGCCTGATTATTTTTTTAGATGCCGTATTTTAAGATTTCATGTTAAACATCTCATGAATAAAAATAGCCAGGGCATAATAACCTGGAAACAAATCATATGCATAAAAATCCCATGGAAACAAGGCATATTTATGGATTATTTAGTGAACTACAAGATATTTACATAAAGGACTACAGGATTAGGGTCCCCCCTCCGCTTTAGTCTTAAAGGTCATAAATGAAGAAAGGGACCCGTGGAGCTAATGTACCATGCTGTTTTGTACCAACGGTTAATAGTAGTAGTAGTAAGCATTTTTAAAAATTTCACGCATTATAATTCTTTCAGTGTTAAGAGATGCAACGAATACCAACACATTAGGGACAGCCATAGGTAGCCTATGGGAACACATTTCTAGTGGCATAAACAGTACAGTGGGATCCGTTCTGGAGGCCCGTTTGCAACATGAAAAGTGCGCAACCCACAGTGGCGCGTCTGCGCACGCACGGGCTGCAATTCACCGCTTCTGCACATGCGCGTGACGTCATTTTGCACTTCTGCGCATGCACGAGTGGCAAAACCCGGAAGTAACCCTTTCTGATACTTCCGGGTTGCTGCAGGACGTAACCTGAAAGAACGTAACATGAAGCGGACGTAACATGAGGTATGGCTGTAAATGTTTGTCCTGTCGTCTACTCCAGGGATCTGTAGGCAAGACGCAACCCAACCCATCCTCAAACAAGGAAAAGCCCATACAGTGGTACCTCAGATTACATACGCTTCAGGTTACAGACTCCGCTAACCCAGAAATAGTGCTTCAGGTTAAGAACTTTGCTTCAGGATGAGAACAGAAATTGTGCTCCGGCAGCGCAGCAGCAGCAGCAGGAGGCCCCATTAGCTAAAGTGGTGCTTCAGGTTAAGAGCAGTTTCAGGTTAAGAACAGACCTCCGGAACGAATTAAGTACTTAACCCGAGGTACCACTGTATTTCCAGTAGTGTGACCAGGGGTGGCATGCCCCGTTTTGCATGCTGTTTTGCCCTGCCACTGCTCCTGCCACCACCTACCTGCTCCCTGTGTGCCCTGCCACATCCATCCACCTCTGGTAGAGAAGCAGCACCACCACCTGTGCTAAATTTGGGCAGGATCGCGCTGGTTTTTGGTGAGATCTGACCCAAAACCACGCAAGATCTTGTGTGCTCCACAAGAGCTCGCCCAAAATGGACGCAATCTTGCCCCAAATCAGCGCCGCTGGTGGCAGTGCTTCTCGTCCCCTGGCAGAGGCAATGGGATAATAACAAATAATAATATTTTTTTTATTTATACCCCGCCCTTCCCGGTTCATAAAACCGGGCATAGGACGGTTAGCAACAAATTTAAAACACTTAAGTGTAATACAACATAGAAGCAGCATAAAATACAGTATAAAAGCATGAATGACAATAAAATTCAGAGTTCTAAAATCAGTTTGGGGGAAATCCAACATTAGATAGTCACCAGGGCTAGCTGGCTGAATTAGTCCTACTTGGGCCAGTGAGGAGGCCAGAGGAGAATTAGCTGTGGGGTCCCAGAGTGGGTAATCTTCATAAAAGGGGAGGGGGAGGGAAGAGAAGGGAAATAAAAGATCAGGTTGAATTCAAATTAAAGGCCAGGTGAAATAGCTCTGTCTTACAGGCCCGATGAAAGGTGGCTAAATCCTGTAGGGTCCTAGTCTCGTGGGACAGAGCATTCCACCAGGTTGAAGCCATCACTGAAAAGGCCCTGGCCCTGGTGGAGGACAGTCTGACTTCCTTAGGGCCTGGGACCTCTAAACTATGGTTATTCATGGACATTAAGATCCTCTACAGGGCATACCAGGAGAGGCGGTCCCATAAATACACAAGGGGATAAACCTTGTACATGCCTCCTGGGAGGCTTCTACTGTCTGAAGCAGTTGATTCACTCTCCCTAATGATTGGGCCCGGCTCTAAGTGTAAGACTATCTCATTCTTTGGACATCATTTGTGGCACACCTGTCAATAAGACTGAGCGACACTGCTTTAGAAGGTGATATAATATTTGCTTTCCATGCCACACAGAACACCCCTCCCCACTGCTGTGCCATTTTGCATTTCTCTATCTTCTGTTTAGTGCCATTTCATTGAACCCTTGAATGTCCCAAGTTTGTACTCCTTGTGCTGCTCTGTACCCTACAGCCAAATGTTAATCTGGGCAACAAATTGTACAAAGCACAAAACAATCCATTCTTGAAAGCAATTCTAACATCTAGCCAACACAAACACAGCTAGGGCCTAGTACAGATATAGCAATTTGAGTCCAGCAAACCTCCCAGTACATGCCTGGTTTGTTAAAACTGGTTTTCCATGACATTCAAACTAGGAGGTCATGATTTCACATCTTGGTTTGTAGAGACGCCTTAAATTGTGGCTTCCTAATATGGCTGTCACAGAGGACACCGATATAAGAAACTGGGAAAGCTTCGCTGAAGCTTGTGTGCGTGAAATGAGGAAGGCGGGGGGCAAGAAAGGGACATGAATCATTCCTGGTCCAAAAACCTATAAATGGAGCCTGATAATGGGGGAAAATCTTCATAATATAGCTCACACAAACCCCTTGGGACAGAATGTGACAGAAAAACCCAGACACATATTTTAAACAATTACACAGTATGTTACTGTAACTGACAGAAAAATCAATGATTGAGATGAATGAAAATGTGTTGATAAATACCATACATCTGTAACCAATTTGTAAATAACTTAGCCTCTTCACTCCACTCTCAGTCTGCCTCTGAATTAACCACAAATCGTCCGAATCTGCTTATTATTAGCACCTATCCCTCAAATCTGTGGAGGGAGGCAGTAATATTCCTAAACCATTTCTAAGAAGTCCTCCCCCTCCTCGCTACATGCTTCCAAGAGCCCAACATTTTTTATACAAGCAAAGCTGTTTGGAGAATGGTATAATGATACAAAATGGTCGAGACCAGGCAGGCGACCAACAACAACATATAGGGTTGCTAGCAAATTGTGTCAGCATAATTCAGGTCAATATATGCAATTGCATCAAGTGAGAATATTGTTCTGAAACTGCAGGCAGTATTACTGAAATCTGCGTTGCCTTTGTCGGATGTGCTAGTCTTATTCTCTGAAGTGGTGGAGCTTTCAGTGCCATACAACCAGTGTCCTGTGTTCTTAAAACATTTCAACCCAATTATGTCAAACCATCTCACAGAAATCGCATCCAAACCCACATCATCTTTATGCGATAAACGTCAATTGGAAACTCTGAAAATCTGCCGCCTTCCCTTTCCTTACAGGTCAGAAAACAGAAGCTTTAGTACTACAAAACCATGATTGCAGCGTAAATGAAATACGCATAAGCAACACTTTCTGAGGGTCCTGAATTTAAGACGAACTTGGAGAGCCAGGGGCAGCCTGTCTGAGGCAGACGGAGGCCACAACCCCAGCAGCAAAAGCCAAGGGCTGCCTCTGCAGGGCTGCCGTTGCCAGAGAAGTTAGAAGTAGCCGCAGCATCTTCCAGATTCCAGCAAGATCTGGCAAGAGCCCTGAAAGGTTGCACAGAGGCCTTGCGTGGCGTTCCCAGACTACCTTGTTTATCAGAGTCTCAGGAAGGCCTCTGCAGGGCTCTCTTAAGATCCCACTGAAACCCGGAAGCTGCAGCCACACAAGCCCAGTAAGCGAGGCTTCTTGCTTTGCCTCAGGTGGCGAAAAAGGATGGGAGACGTCTGTGGAGGTTGAAGGCAAACACAAGAATTTGGCCGTGAAAAGTTTGCCCAAAGTCTGGTAACTCGGGTCTGTGAACATGTTATTGGCAACGGAATTTCTCATGTGGATTTCTGTATGTTCACAGGATGTGCCTAAATAAAACTGGCAAGCAATGCCAACTTGAAGTCTTGTGCCCATTTGCCTCAGAGTATGCTGTGGGTTAAACCACAGAGCCTAGGACTTGCCGATCGGAAGGTTGGCGGTTTGAATCCCCACGATGGAGTGAGCTCCCGTTGCTCGGTCCCTGCTCCTGCCAACCTAGCAGTTCGAAAGCACGTCAAAGTGCAAGTACATAAATAGGTACCCCTCTGGCGGGAAGGTAAACGGCATTTCCGTGTGCTGCTCTGGTTCGCCAGAAGAGGCTTAGTCATGCTGGCCACATGACCCGGAAGCTGTACGCCAGCTCCCTCGGCCAATAAAGCGAGATGAGCGCCGCAACCCCAGAGTCGGTCATGACTAGACCTAATGGTCAGGGGTCCCTTTACCCCTTACCCACCACAATAGGACCGACTTCTGAATAGACATACCATATTTTTCGCTCTATAAGACGCACATTTCCCCCTCCAAAAACTAAGGGGAAATGTGTGTGCGTCTTATGGAGCGAATGCAGGCTCCTTGGCTTCAGCGATAGCAACGCGAAGCCTCCGAAGCACAGTGGGAGCGTTCCGACCCCTCTCGCTCTCCAGGAGTTCCCGCTGGAGCTCCCGGCGGGAGCTCCCGCTGCGCTCCGGAAGCTTCGGGTTCCTTTCGCTGAAGGGTAGGTGCAGCGCCCCTTCAGCTAAGCGGGGGGAGAAATGGAAGGGGCTCCGTTTCTCCTGCCACTTCGCTGAAGGGGCGCTGCACAGAGAGGGGGATTTTTTTTTTCTTGTTCTCCCCCTCTAAAACAAGGTGCGTCCTATGGTTGGGTGTGCCCTATAGAGCGAAAAATACAGTACATAAAACTACACTGTGAAGTTTTCTCACTGGGGCGGGGGGGGGGGGAGCCGTGATCCTGTGAAGTCTCCAGAAAAAAAGTCTTTTGTCTGCTGTGTCCAACGGTCTACTGTGTTTTGTATGCTATCAGTTCATAATGTTTCCCTTTCTGTCACCCCTTATTAATCTAAGTAGCCTCAATCTTTTTCTATCACTCCCTCCAGGTAGACTAATATTGTATGGACTGTGTTTGGCTAATATTTGCTCATCCCTTGACCCCTTCTGTTTCAGTTTTCCTGGTGAGAGCCATACTATTGATTTATATAAGCGAGTTTTACATTTTCAGAATTATTATTTTCCCCCAGCTATATATCTCAGTCATATTCTGCTCCCTCCCCCTCTAATAAAGATGGAAATGAAACCCCTTTTTCATTCTTCTCTTTCAGTCATACAATTTCCTGTCACCTTAATACTCCAGTTCTCCAATCATACTGGTGGGAATTGCAAACACACTGGCCAGTGATATTTAGCGGTGGAGAACAACAGGATATAGGAGCAGAAAGTGGAAATCATGATAAAATCCAAGGCCCTTAAAATGCGGCAGATGGAAGCTTTATGTCCTGAGAAACAGGAAGCAACCTAGGTCAGTCATAATACCTGAGATTTAACGAGCGTCTTCATAATACCAGGTTTTGCTTTTTGGGTTTTTCTTTAACCCACTGTTTGTCGTCTTATGCAAATCAAGAACAGTAATAAAAGAGCTCACCGTTCATTGTCGTTGCCTTGTTCTGAAACTCGAGTCAGTTTTTGGATAGGACTGGAAGCCAATTTCTGAAACTGAGGCCAACTTCCAACAAGGTTATAAAACTGGGTGGTCTGTGAGATAGGGGGAAGAGAGCAGTGGACAGTGAAGTGGAGAGACACCATTTTCCTGACCTCCCCTCCAGTCAAGTTCCTACTGCATGCTGGGATGAAGAGATGGGAGAGCTGGTGGCAAGACTGTTGTTTAGTCGTTTAGTCATGTCCGACTCTTCGTGACCCCATGGACCAGAGCACGCCAGGCACTCCTGTCTTCCACTGCCTCCCGCAGTTTGGTCAAACTCATGTTGGTAGCTTTGAGAACACTGTCCAACCATCTCGTCCTTTGTCGTCCCCTTCTCCTTGTGCCCTCCATCTTTCCCAACATCAGGGTATTTCCAGGAAGTCTTCTCTTCTCATGAGGTGGCCAAAGTATTGGAGCCTCAGCTTCAGGATCTGTCCTTCCAGTGAGCACTCAGGGCTGATTTCCTTCAGAATGGAGAGGTTTGATCTTGTGCTGGTCCAGGGGGGAGGTTATTGTGGGGTGAGGTCCAGGACCTGAGTCGACGGTTGGCAGACAGTCCTCCATGGGTGAAGTGGGGTCCACAGCGAGGAGCCAGGAAAGGACAGGAACTCTGGGGAAACCGGACTGGGTGCTGGCCGAAACAGATCTTCAATGACGTTGCTCCTGCAAGCTGGGACCGGGCTGACTGGCCTTTATCTTCTCTGAGGCCAAGGGCGGCCCCGGCCCCAGAAGACCCGCCTCTCCTGGCCTTAAGGCGAGCACTCCTCCTGGGAGAAACCAGTTCCCTCCGCCTCTCTGCCCCTGCAGTTCAGGAGAGGCTGAAGGGTTACTGAACCCAGGGGGAGACTCACCTGTAGGCACTGAGTCCTCAACCACCTCCGGAGCCAGAGTGGATTCACCTGGTGCCTGCTCCTGAGGATCCGGCACAGGTGCAGGCGCTTCAGAATCAAGGCCCTGCCCCAGTTCAGCCGGCCCTGGAAGCGGGGACTCCTGTGCAGTCTGGGATTCCTCCGGTTCAGCCTCTGAATCAGATTCCCAGGCCATCACAGATCTTCTTGAAGTCCATGGGACTCTCAAGAGTCTCCTCCAGCACCATAATTCAAAAGCATCAATTCTTTGGCGATTTATGGTCCAGCTCTCACTTCCATACATCACTACTGGGAAAACCATAGCTTTAACTATACAGATCAAGATTAGCCTGATTCAAATGTACCGGCAGAACCTATCCAGGGTTCCTGTCAGTGAGTTTGCACCATGCTGACCTCGTCCCTCACCTTTTCCACCCTGGTATGCAACAGTGACTTGGGTCACATATAAAAACTGCTCTGAAAATGCCTTTAAAAATACATTGAATTTTCCACAAGGCTTACCATTGTCATCTAGTGTCACATTGTATATTGCACTTAAAACAAACTTAAATGTTCTTATTTACAGCTGTATAACTGATTCCTTGGTCAGAGATAGGTCAGGCAATTGTATTATTATTATTATTATTATTATTATTATTATTATTATTATTATTATTATTATTTATTGAATCATGACACCATAACATAGCTACAAACCCAAAGAGTAACCCCCTCCCCACAGTTTTAGGAGGCTATAGATTGTTTAATTAGTCAAAGGCCTGGGAGAAGTGGAATGTATTTGCCTGGTATGGCTAAATATATGTAACGAAGGTGCCAGGAGAGCCTCCCTGGGGAGAGCATTCTACAAGTGGGGAGCCACCACAGAAATGGCCTGTTCTCGTGTTGCTGCCCTCTGGACCTCTCGCAGAGGAGGTATATGAAGAAGCGCCTCAGAGGACGGGTTGGTTCAAATGGCATAACTGTCACAGCTTCACCATACAGCGGTACCTCGCAAGACGAATGCCTCGCAAGACGCAAAACTCGCAAGAAGAAAGAGTTTTCCGTTTTTCGAGGTGCTTCGCCAAACGAATTTCCCTATGGGCTTCCTTCACAAGACGAAAGCCCATAGGGAAATCTCCGGGGACAGCGGGGAAGCGCAGAGTGTCTTCCCCACTGTCCTCGGACCTCCTCCAAAGGCTGGCGGTGGGGCGGAGAGACCTTTTCCCCCCCCCGCCAGCCTTCGGAAGGCTGCTCCGAAGGCTGGCGGTGGGGCGGAGAGACCTCCTCCCCCCGCCAGCCTTCGGAAGGCTGCTCCGAAGGCTGGCGGTGGGGCGGAGAGCCCTTCTCCCCCCGCCAGGCTTCGGAAGGCTGCTCCGAAGGCTGGCGGTGGGGCGGAGAGCCCTTCTCCCCCCGCCAGGCTTCGGAAGGCTGCTCCGAAGGCTGGCGGTGGGGCGGAGAGACTTCCCCTCTGTTCCCGGACCTGTCCTGAAGACTTGCGGTGGGAGAAGGGTTTTCCTTCCCACCGCCAACATTCAGAATGCTGTTCTGAATGTTGGCGGTGGGGAGGAAAGCCCTTCTCCTCACCGCAAGCCCGGCAAGCTCCGGGAACAGAGGAGAAGCGCAGCGCGCCTTCCCCTCTGTTCCCGGACCTGTGCTGAAGGCTTGCGGTGGGGAGAAAAGCCCTTCTCCACACTGCCAGCCCGGCAAGCGGTTTCCATAGGAACACATTAATTGATTTTCAATGCATTCCTATGGGAAACCGTGCTTCGCAAGACAAAAAAACTCGCAAGAAGAAAAAACTCATGGAACGAATTAATTTCCACTGTACTGTTCACCACCAAAACCAGATTATCATGTTCATAGTCTGAGGGTCCTTCCTGAAATTATATTCATAACACGGGGGCCTCTTCAGCCCAGCTTCTTCCCATACAATAAAGGTAGCGTCACAAGCCCTGTGCCAAGAGCCCCATATCCAAAATCTTCCCATATCTGTGCTGCAATTCCTGGAAAATTTAGATTGCATGAGGGGAAACTAAACCCTAAGGACTCTTTTACAGTAATACCTCGGCGAACGTCCACCTCATCTAGCATCTGTTCTGGTGAACGTCCGTGGCTTAGCATGTGCTTGAAGGTCTGCAAATGCTGCAACACTATGGGATCATCACTATTTCAAAACATGCCTTCTCTTTTTTTCTTTTTCTTTTTTTAAAACTTCCTTCAGTTTCCATGTGAGCAAAGCGTGTTATAAATGGCCGTTACAAATATTTGCAGAAAGACCAGCTGCCAACTTGCCTATTAAAGTCCTGATCAAATAGTATATAACTGGATACATGGAGTACAGCTATGATTTACATTTGTTAAAGATACATACAGTGGTACAACGGGTTAAGTACTTAATTCGTTCATGAGGTCTGTTCTTAACCTGAAACTGTTCTTAATCTGAAGCACCACTTTAGCTAATGGGGCCTCCTGCTGCTGCTGCGCCGCCGGAGCACGATTTCTGTTCTTATCCTGAAGTAAAGTTCTTAACCCGAGGTACTATTTCCGGGTTAGCGGAGTCTGTAACCTGAAGCGACTGTAACCTGAGGTTTACTCCTGCTAATTGAGTCTTAGAAGAGCACAAAGTACAAAAAATGAGCTGCAGCTGTACTTTGATACCTCCGCTCCCAAATTGAAATGACTTCTAACCCAGCATCAAATATTCAAAGGACTTTCCTTTTGCTACACTATCTTATGAGTGCTTCGGAAAACAGCTCCCTTTTTCATTGCAAGTGCTCTCTGGCATTTACGTCTGATGCTCTGAGCTACAGCCATGTCAGACTGCACAAGCTAAACAATGTCAGGCCTTGGAATGAATTTCTCAAAAATAATAAGTAGCCAGGTTCAGAAAGTAGTCACAATACATGGATAGAAACCCGTTCAACCTTATCTAAGAAACTCTAAATGTGCAATTAAGGTAAATGAAGAATAGGTTCTTGCCAGGAGGCAAGCACCAGTCTCCTGGAGGCCAGAGAGTATATATAGCCACGTGGAAAATAATTGTCGGATAGCTAGGGCAGTTGTCTTGTTAACAGGTTACTGTGCAGTACTCAGAGGCCAGATCAGAAATCAGCCTTGGGCTAACAGCAGCATAATTCACATGACAGTCGAGCAGCTATTGCCAAAGGAAAAACCAGCGAGGGTTGCAGAATCTGGTGCTTCAAGTTGATGTAGATCAAAGCCGTAAGACAAGTTACTTGTGAAGTATAGCCTATGGACCAAAATAACACCAGGTGTACATTTTAGAGAGAAAAACCTTGTTGCTTCCTGCCCTACTGTATGTTGCGAAATGACTATAGTCATTTAGTCCTGACTACAACCAGTTCCTCACTGACATGTCAAAAACAAAATCCCAGCACATAATTTGTAACGTCTAATCAATAATTTAAGGGACGCGGGTGGCACTGTGGGTTAAACCACAGAGCCTAGGACTTGCCGATCAGAAGGTTGGTGGTTCGAATCCCGGCGATGGAGTGAGCTCCCGTTGCTCGGTCCCTGCTCCTGCCAACCTAGCAGTTCGAAAGCACGTCAAAGTGCAAGTAGGTAAATAGGTACCACTCTGGCGGGAAGGTAAACGGCATTTCCGTGTGCTGCTCTGGTTCGCCAGAAGCGGCTTAGTCCTGCTGGCCACGTGACCTGGAAGCTGTACGCTGGCTCCCTTGGCCAGTAAAGCAAGATGAGCACCGCAACCCCAGAGTTGGCCACGACTGGACCTAATGGTCAGGGGTCCCTTTACCTTTACCTAGGGTAGCCATATTTCAAGAGGTAAAAATCCGGACACAATGTTGTTGCTTTTTTTAGGGCAATTGCCTGATAGCCCCTCGGCCACTGAAGTGCCAGAGCCTGGAAGCTGTACGCTGGCTCCCTCGGCCAATAAAGCAAGATAAGTGCCACAACCCCAGAGTCGGTCACGACTGGACCTAATGGTTAGGGGTCTCTTTACCTTTTAATCAATAATTTCCAATAAGTAAAGCTAATGTATATGAGGAAAGAACTCAACTCATTCTCCTAAATTGCTTTTGTTGCTTCCGATGGGAAGGAAGTAAAACTCCAGAGAGTAACTTTTTGACTTTCTTTCAGTGACCCTTATCCTAAACATCTGAGAGTCTATTTGCAATTGTGCAGCCCGTAATGCCTTAATGCTTTGATGCATTTGAATGGACCTGCTGTATGGCTGAATGCAGAGAGAGAACTGAATGAAGTCAACAGGGTTTCTGAGTCTGTGGAATGCAACACCCATCTGGAATCCTCACGTCATTAGAAAACAACAGTTTGGCTGGTGGACGGAAGAGTTTGTTTCCTAAATGCACAAAGGGAAACTAACAGAGAACATTCCCTCTCTTCTAAATCAAGACAATGCATTGCCAGCCACATAACTCTTTGATTAGGAGCCATATGTCAGCCTCTAGAAAGCACACGTTGATACCTCACAGAATTAGTGTTTTCATGGAGTTTGCACCTAGCGCATAACCCCGACCTGCTTTGATATTCAGTTGTTGTCAAGCAGAGAGAACATTGTCAAAGCTGTTTGAGCTTCGCCAGCCAAGACCGGAAAAGGGGAGAAGTAGACAGCATCTTAAAAAGCAGAGACATCACCTTGCCAACAAAGGTCCGTATAGTTAAAGCTATGGTTTTCCCAGGAGTGATGTATGGAAGTGAGAGCTGGACCATAAAGAAGGTTGATTGCCAAAGAATTGATGCTTTTGAATTATGGTGCTGGAGGAGACTCTTGAGAGTCCCATGGACTGCAAGAAGATCAAACCGATCCATTCTGAAGGAAATCAGCCCTGAGTGCTCACTGGAAGGACAGATCCTGAAGCTGAGGTTCCAATACTTTGGCCATATCATGAGAAGAGAAGACTCCCTGGGAAAGACCCTCATGTTGGGAAAGATGGAGGGCACAAGGAGAAGGGGACGACAGAGGACAAGATGGTTGGACAGTGTTCTTGAAGCTACCAGCATGAGTTTGACCAAACTGCAGGAGGCAGTGGAAGACAGGAGTGCCTGGCATGCTGTGGTCCATGGGGTCACAAAGAGTCGGACATGACTAAATGACTAAACAACAACAACAAGAGGCGCTGTCTTTCCTTCTCCAAAGATAGCAGTCATATACCTGGTTCAGTGCTGAGGCTTTTCCTATAGGCAGCCACCACCAGGTACACACATGCTGTGTTCATTTCTGAAAGCCCTGGCAGAGCAAAGCTGAAGGGACGAATTAGGATGTAGTTTGTGGGAGGAGGTGAAAGCAAAATGACCTGCCCTCTTTGCACAGGGCTTCGTGGGACACTGGCAGAGATGACACCCCATTCTCTCACATCCAAAACCAGAATCTTATACAGGGAATGACCATTTTGTGTGTGCTCAAAGCACACATGACTGTGCATGCACATGGAGTGTAATGGGGCGGTCCCATGCGCGCTCCGACCTGGATAGTAATAGCTGCACAAATCAAGGGTTGCTTGTATATCATTACAAACCCTTATTTCCTATTTTCTCAGGTTTCATTCCCAAAATATGTGTGTGTGTGTGTGTGTGTGTGTGTGTGAGAGAGAGAGAGAGAGAGAGAGAGAGAGAGAGAAATGAAGATGTGTTAGTTGTTCCTGCTGATGTGTAAGCAGTGCTGGATTTACGTATAAGCTAAACAAGCTATATCTTAGGGCCCCACTCTCTTGGGGAGCCCTAACAAATTTAAAGGGAAAAAAACAACAACTGGATGTACATTTCCAAAATATAAGATGAAAAACAAATAAAATAAAAACTGACATACAGCAACAGTGTTTTGTGTTGTGTATGCTCCTATGATGTAGGTCATGGGCCCTGCCTGCTATCCTGCTCCCTAAAATATCACTGGTTTGCTCATTTCTATATATAGGGTGCCTACATTCTGCATGGACTGGTTGTATGGCAACACGTAGCATGCAGCTGCACACTGCAGTGCAGCACAGTTGAATGTAGGTCAAGCTGTTATACCTGTGATCTAATATTAAAGAGTGCTTGTCGACTGATGATCAGGCAGCATAGACTAAGGGTACGAGTCTTATGCCTACGGACTGATTTCATGTAATATGTAATTTATTTACAGTGGTACCTCTAGATGCGAACGGGATCCATTCCGGAGCCCCGTTCGCATTTAGAAGCAAACGTAACTAGCGACGGCACATCTGCACACGTGCGCGTCGCTTTTCGCCGCTTCTACGCATGCGCGTGATGTCATTTTGAGCGTCTGCACATGCGCAAGTGGCAAAACCCGGAAGTAACGTGCTCTGTTACTTCCAGGTTGCCATGGAGCGCAACTCGAATGCGCTCATCCTGAAGTACATTCAACCTGAGGTATGATTGTATTTTGATCCCATTATGGCTTTATGAGGTCCGTAAATTACCATATAGCATATATTCAACACCAAACACAGCGACAATTTGTTGTTGACAAAGGACAGCTGGACATATAAAGGGCCCCATTACCTTCAGTAGCTGAGGGCCTCATCAAACCTAAATCCGGCCCTGATTTAGCCATACAGGCTAATATAGAAGAAGAAGAAGAAGAAGAAGAAGAAGAAGAAGAAGAAGAAGAAGAAGAAGAAGAAGAAGAAGAAGAAGAAGAGTAGTAGTAGTAGTAGTAGTAGTAGTTTGGATTTGATATCCCGCTTTATCACTACCCAAAGGAGTTTCATAGCGGCTAACAATCTCCTTTCACTTCCTCCCCCACAACAAACACTCTGTGAGGCGAGTGGAGCTGAGAGACTTCAAAGAAGTGTGACTGGCCCAAGGTCACCCAGCACTTGCATGTGGAGGAGCGAGGAAGCGAACCCAGTTCACCAGATTACAAGTCTACTGCTCTTAACCACTACACGACAAAGAGTGCTTGTCGGCGGATGATCAGGCAGCATAGATTAAGGGTACGAGGCTTATGCCAAGGATTGATTTCGTGTAATACATAATTTATTTATTTTGATCCCATTATGGCTTTAAATACTTATGAGGTCCATAAATTACCCTATAGCATATATTCAACACCAAAAGCAGCGGCAATTTGTTGTTGACAAAGGACAGCTGGACATATAAAGCACCCCAATAACCTTCAGTAGCTGAGGGCCTCATCAAACCTAAATCCGGCCCTGTGCGTAAGAAATCAGACAGGACTGGAGAGAAAGACTTCCTTCTGACTCTCCCACGGGGCAAAAGGAATGTTTACCAAACAGTTCTGCATTGCAAAGGGTTGGACTCAATGACTCTTGGGGATTTCCTTCCAACTGTAAAATCCTATGATTCTACCGATATATATATATACCGATAAGACGAAAGCTTTCCTATGACTTTGTAGAAGAGACCTGCATCCTGTTAACATTAAATTAAATATGTAAATCATTCTGCAATACATATTCATAAGTGGGTAGCGATACACTCAAGGTGCCAGAGGAGGATTTACAGTCTTCATATACAGAGCTGGCAAGGATACTGCAGCATGTTATTGATTACTGATATCAGGCACAGTGGGGAACATTAACTATAAATTTGTTGACATTTTCCTGTTTATGTTCTCTGCTTTAACCTTTGAAGGTATTGGCCTGGTTGCTGGGGGAATGTAAGTATAACTAATTCCTTCTTCCTCTCCAGTGGATAAACCTTAGCATGATGAAGATGTATCTTCATTTGTGATATCGTTGCAGTTAGCTTCAAGGCCCCTCTCATAAACGAAATTAACTAGGAAATTCATTAACTTATTTGGTCATAAATGCAGCCTTAGATCATGAGAACTTCTCAACATCTGCAGGGTGCATTGGTAAGTGATACAAATTAGGATCACTAAATGGAGATGGAAGCAAGCGCGGCTGTAATATATAGGGCATAAAAAGTGAAATGGTTATTATTGCTTAAAGTCTCTTCAGATTCCAACATGTCTTTCAAGGCATAATAACCGAAAACAACAGCAGCAATAAAGTTTAAGAACAACCGGCACAAGCTTACTGATTACAAAGCTTTCTATAAAGAGTTTGTCTTGCTTTTAGCTGATTAATTAACAAATTAAAGTATTATAGTATCTCCTCACAGATGTTTCGAGGATATGGAGTGAAGACAATAGATCCAGCTCATTTTAAACACATGGCATGGATCAAAGGAAAGAAGAAAAGAAGGTTTTTGTCATCAGCCCTGAAAGTCTCTTCAAAAGGAACACATCCAACTCAGATCTGAAAGTCTGTGGTTAAGGAATTAATTAATTGATTCCAACTTTTGTATTTAGTCTCTCACATTTCAAGCTTGATTTAGGGGAATTAAAGTCTGTCCTGCCCACTCATTTTTAAGCTCTCGAGTTGCCCCTGCACCTCTGGCGTCACTTCAAGAGTGATGGGGTCTTTGCAAACCACCTTGGCTTGCCCTGTGGAGAAGAGCTGCAATGCTATTTTCCTCACAGGTTTGTGGTTCGAGGACCCAATCCCCACTTTGTGGCTGGCAGAGGAGGGTCTGAATCTGTCCCTCTGCCATCCAGTTTACTTGCATGCATGGAAGTTCTTGTCACCTGCAGAGACCAGGTGAGTTCTTAATTCAAGGCTGATGCAAAGGGTATCAAAAGTGGGTGTCTAGCTTCCAGAAAGAAATTGTAGATGAAAATTTTAAACCATTAAAAAAGATGTACAGTGGTACCTCGGGTTAAGTACTTAATTCGTTCAGGAGGTCCGTTCTTAACCTGAAACTGTTCTTAACCTGAAGCACCACTTTAGCTAATGGGGCCTCCTGCTGCTGCCAGGCCGCCAAAGCACAATTTCTGTTCTCAAAGCAAAGTTCTTAACCTGAAGCACTATTTCTGGGTTAGCGGAGTCTGTAACCTGAAGCGTATGTAATCTGAAGCGTTTGTAACCTGAGGTACCACTGTATAATATTTTATTAGAATGGGAGACGAAAGACGAGGAGGTGAAATCCACAATGATTAAGTGGGTACAAGATATAGGACACAATATACAATTAGAGGATTGGGAGAAATTATGGAGAGTAAATTTGAAATTTACCGATTGTATATTATTAAAAGAGAATTATATGAAAATGATGTATCGTTGGTATATCACACCAATGAAAATATATAGATCAAAGTCCAATAAGTGTTGGAAGTGTAAAGAGAAGGAAGGTACTTTCTATCATCTATGGTGGAATTGTAAAATATCTTAGAATTACTGGGAAATGATATATAATGCAATGAAAAAAAAAAAGTTTAAGATAACCTTTGTTAAAACCCCAGAAGCTTTTTTGTTAGGAATTTTAGGTCAAGATTTGCCAAAGGGAAAACATGGAGTTTTTATGTATGCTACAACTGCAGCAAGGATGTTATTGACGCAAAGATGGAAAAGTGGTAAAATACCAACAAAAGAAGAATGGCAAGAAAAACTTACAGAATATGCCAAAATGGCAAAACTAACTGACAGACTATGAAATAAGGACAAAAAAATCATTTAAAGAAGATTGGGAACCGTTTTCGGCTTATCTACAGAAACAATGCAAAGAATTGGACTCACTAGCAGGTTTTGAGTAAACATTTACAAATAACAAAATTTATATAAATTATAAGATTAAATATAAAAAAATGAATGGAAAGGAAATAAGCAGGAGTTGATAATGTGTGAAAACAAACAAGAAAAGGAAGTTGAAAGAAGTCTGGGGGGAGGGACAATTTGGGATTGGTGAATTATGATTTAAGTTATAATGTAATTTTGAGGGGAAATGGAAAATTTAATAAAGATTATTTTTAAAAAGAATCAAAAGGGGGGAGGATGAGTAAAATCCAATTTCAGAAAAAAATCAAGACAAATATTCATTGTGTGTGGTGTTAAAGGGCCCAACTAAGACTGGAAAAAATCAACCCTAAAGAGAGAATTTCAGAGACACAAGAGCATTGTGAAAGCTGTTTATCAGGACACAGAAAATCAGAGGGGTCTGCAATAACTATCTAGCGTCCAAAAAATAATCCATAGCTGTGTGCTGCAAAATAAAGATTATCGCCCAATGTTTCTCCTGCACGTACGCTTTGAATATCCAGCCCCACGCACATGTGAACCTCATATACAGTCACACAAGAGTACTGAGCTCAATTAATAGGCAACATGTAGCAGTTGCCAATCTTCTCTCAGCTATTATAATTTAACAGAATTGTTTCCTGTTAAGAAAGACATTGTTCTCCATCAAACACCTAGTAATGTCTTCTTGCAAAAACAGTATTCACATCTGCAAACCATCAGCTTGATCTAAAGAGCCTTGGAAATGTGTTTTGGCTCCTGGATATATTTACAATGTAGTGCATCCTAGCATACTCTTAATTAAATAATACAGGAGGAATGACTTCTGCCTGGAAAAATGATGAAGTATCATAGGGAAATGTTTTGGGGAAAACAATGGGTCTCTCTGCAGTGTAGATTCATCTGAATTTTCCACCCATTTTAATTGCTTGGTCATACTTGGTATTACTTGGGCATACACCCGGGACGCAGGTGGCGCTGTGGTCTAAATGACAGAGCCTAGGGCTTGCCGATCAGAAGGTCGTCGGTTCGAATCCCCGCAACGGGGTGAGCTCCTGTTATTCGGTCCCTGCTCCTGCCAACCTAGCAGTTCGAAAGCACGTCAAAGTGCAAGTAGATAAATAGGTACCGCTCCGGCGGGAAGGTAAACGGCGTTTCCGTGCGCTGCTCTGGTTCGCCAGAAGCGGCTTAGTCATGCTGGCCACATGACCTGGAAGCTGTACGCCGGCTCCCTCGGCCAATAAAGCGAGATGAGCGCCACAACCCCAGAGTCGTTCGCGACTGAAGCGTATGTAACCTGAAGCGTATGTAACCTGAGGTACCACTGTAATTGCAAATAAATCTCCCTTTTCATTTCTCTCCCCTGTCTACCAGAAAATTCAAAATGAAAGGTAATAATAATAATAATAATAATTTTATTATTTATATGCCACTCTTCTGGGTTTCTCCAGGTATTGGAGAAGTTGTCATGTAGTAGAAGCTGGCATCCAGTAACACAGTGAGCTTTATCTATCCTCCTTTCCCTCTTCCTACCCCAATTGGGAGCCACCTTGAAGATATTGGGGGGCGGTGGTGGAAGGGAGAAACTGACTTGCTATGCCATAGTTGGTTGCCATTTTTGGAGATGGATTGGAATTTTCCCAGTTGGCAAATTGGCTCCAGCCTCTGGTTTTTGCTATCCTCATAGCATTCATCACAACTTTGGTGGTTTAGGCATTGGGTAGGCATAGTCTTGGATGGTAGAGAGGTTGTAGCCTCTGTCTGGCCCCTACGAAATGGAGTATCCCATTACAGGGATCCAGGGGGAGGAGCCTCTGTCTGGACGCCCAGATGGGAGCAAGGAGCCACAACGCTCCCCAGGTGCAATCCAGTGGGGGAGTTACTCCTTGATGTAGGTCAGGGACTCCCTCATTTCCTGTTGACCCCAAACATAAGTCCTTCCAGCAGACAAGCGAGGTAGGGTGGGGGTCTACCCAATGTCCATGCCAAACCTCTTAGTCAAGAAAATTGTGGCCTGAATTCACCCAAATAATAGTTGTCATGACTCTTAACCTTTGTATTTGGGAGGTATGAAAGGTAAGGGGGTAGGAACGCCTTGCCACACAAGTTGTTTAGAAATGGAAATGTAGTTTGTAAAATTCCTTAGCGGGGCATACCTGTTACCAGATCCTGTGGAAATGGCTTGATTGCTATACCAGGCAAGAGTTATCTGGGGTAATAAGTACCCCAGTGAAGAGTTTTCATTTTTCAAAAGTTGAACAGAATATGAATAGGCAGCAACACATACTGACTGAGATTGTGCTCACCATGCGAGCCTGATTCAAGCCAGCTTTGGAATTCTTGGTTTCTTAGTACACATGAGGAGGAGGATTTAATGGCTGGGTGGAATGGCAAGAGGACCTTATTTTCCATAAAGCTATGTTGATAGCATTCATGGGTCCTGGTGAAAAAGCACCTAGCCTCCTTTCCACTTGTCTACAAGTTTCTTTTGCTTTCGGTTGTGGCACATCAGAAAGAGACAGATGTCCATGGCTTCCCCTCCCTTCTATTTCCCCATCTGGCAGAATCTGATGAGCTTCCATGAAAAATATGAAGAAATTTTGCCAGGCAGAAAAGGCTCCAGAAGTCTCATGATGCGTCCAACTGGGGTTGCCAATGAACTTGAGCTGAGTGGGCACATAATGTATAAACTGGCCTTTAGACATCTATGACAGATCTCCAGTTTTTGTCTCTACCAAGCACATACAGTATACATATAATGCATTGTGCTTGGAGTAAGTTATGTAAAATAGGATTGATTCAGGTTTAAACAGCGCTGGTGTTCCAAACTGTCGTCTAACTTCTCCCTATGCATCTGCAAAGCCTTTCAATTTCTGCTAAGGTAATCTTTTAATGGTGAGTAGCATAATTTTCCTTATAATCCATTATCCCATCACCTGTAGTATGAATGGGAAATGTTATATGCATTCCGGGCTTTCATTACCCGCCCCCTTGATAGCAAGGAAAGAAGACTGGAGATTTAAGTCGCCTTCCCTTGTGTGAATTCGGGAAATGGTGGTGGTGATTTTCATTTGCTTTTGGTTCCATCATTCTTCAGAATACAGTAGGGGTAAAACAAAAAGCATGCAAAAATGCATTCAGGTATTCGTTAACTTTGGGGTAAAATGGGAGGGAAATGAAAAAGTATTTGATGTGATTTAGAAATATGTACAAATATAATTGGGACACGGGTGGCGCTGTGGATTAAACCACAGAGCCTAGGACATGCTGATCAGAAGGTCGGCAGTTCGCCTCCCCGCAATGGGGTGAGCTCCCATTGCTCAGTCCCTGCTCCTGCCACCCTAGCAGTTCGAAAGCACACCAGTGCAAGTAGATAGAGGTACCACTCCGGCGGGAAGGTAAACAGCGTTTCTGTGCGCTGCTCTGGTTTGCCAGAAGCGGCTTAGTCATGCTGGCCACATGACCCAGAAGCTGTACGCCGGCTCCCTCGGCCAATAAAGCAAGATGAGCGCCACAACCCCGGAGTCGGTCATGACTGGACCTAATGGTCAGGGGTCCCTTTTCCTTTTAAAATATACTTGCAAACAGCAAAAATAAGAAGAAGCCAGAGGGAAGGTGAAAAGAAAGCCCATATGTAGTATCACCATTAAGCATGTACTTATGGCTTCATATGAGTTGCAACTCTGTATCCTTCAGCAGTGTTTGAAGACAGTAGGCTTAGCGCAAGCAACTCCAGGATTGCACCCTAGGACATTAGCCGTTGCATCAAGGAACGCAAAGTGCATGTCGTGCCATTTGCCAAATGGTATCTATTTCCTGAACAACGGGCCTCTATTGCAAATTGAGCTCTGTCTACCTTTAATGAGCAAGCCAATACTTTGTGCACAGAAAGAGGGTCTGGAAATGATCTCCCAAGATGTCAACAGAGAGACTGGTAACGCTTTAATGCTTGCTCCCCACACATTCTTCTACTTGCCTTGTAATGCCCTGTGAACCTGGACCTCTGAAGTCAGAGACTATTTCAAGTTATTTAGTAGAATTCCTTTTTTTAAAAAGTCAATATAAGTCTTCGATAGAGACAGCTTGAGGCTTCAAGTACCGACCATCTTAATGTTTTATTACAAAGCACATCTGAAGTGAATGTCCAATTTGGTTCATGTTGCTTAAGGTAGAGGGTTTGGCCTTCACCAGGAACTAAAATCAAGGTTTCAATCCAGTTTCAGATTATGAATTACTTGGGAAACTTGGCTGCCTTTTGCCGCTGTTAACATCTGTGTCGGTATCATGGCTAACGATACAAATCCCAGGTGAAGGGAATTCATACTCCAGGGGAAGGAGAGAATACAAAGTCCCACAGTGGATTCCCAATATCTTAATATTGATTTAATGATCACCTGCCTTGACATCTGCACCAGCCCTTTGAAATAAATAATCCCAAGAAGTCAGAAGTTACTTTTCAGCGTGTAAGTATAATTACAATTGGAGGCCTCTCAGAATTTGAGTAACTTAAGCTAGTTGTCCATTATTTATTGGGCTTTCAAACAGTTTATTTAAAAGAATACCCTAGACAGACATGTTTTGAACATTGTTCAGCATGTTCCAATTCTGCTTTCCCCCCTTAATAACAGTTCCATTTCTCTTCAGTAGCAGATTTCTAGAAAAATAATAATCCATCTGTATATTTGAATTTTGGCCGGTGACAGTTTAGTTTCTGCTGCTATTCGTTCAATATAATCAACAGAGTTAGAAGCTCCAAGTTATTTGTGTGGTGGAGTTGCATGTGCATGGTTCCAGGCACACTGCACCATGGTTTTGTAATCTTAAAGCTATACCATGTGCATGGGTTTTTTTGGAAGCTCCATGAAGAGGGTCATTAGCATCCAGGGTAAATAACCAAGGAAACTCCCCCCCTTTTTTTGGATAGGGTAGGACCCTAGCAATGAGCCATGTTGCTATTAAAGAGACAATTGCTTTCATAGTGAGTTAAAGTGCTAGAGAAAACACATCTTTGCTTTTATGTTTTTGTGGACTTGTGAATGGAGGTATGGCAGCATACTAGCATACTAAAAGCATTGTCAGGGAATCAAAACCTGTTATTTTCCTCTATCACTTTTAGATTATACTGCATTTTTCCAAGTTGTTTTCTCATTGTGTTGCTCACATTTGATTATTTTGCATTTTGACAATTTTTTTTACACCCCTATGGAGGTGATGGGGGTTCAGCTATTCAATGCCAACCACTATCACGACTCTTAGTTTTACTAGGTACATAGGCTATTAAAAAAATATTATCTTGTTTAATCCCTGAAGATGGTACCAACCAGTCAAGATGAGAGGAGGGGTATAATTTTACACCAGGAATTTCAACTTAATGGAGACATAATTAATCCCTGATCAATGCCAAACAACAAGCTAAATGAGGAAATTTTGGTGTGCAATATGTGGAAGATCGACAGTTCCTTGGCTTCTTGAACAAGAGCCCAACTTCTCTTTCCCCATCTCAAAACGCACCTGTGCACCAAGTCACTAGTAAATGTGTGGGAAGACTTAAGCAGCCTTAGGAATACCTGTGAACAGCAGAGATTTAAATGTTTCAAGCCCACAGTTGAAACGTGAGAGATGCTTTTCCGTTTTAAAAGTTGGTTGACTTATAGGAATACGGTACGGTGAAGCTTTGGTGTTTAACAGCTGCTGCATCTCTGTGCATATTTTATGGGCGTACTTTAATCAAAATCAAACTTTGCAGGCCATCTGCACTTGATGGTTTGCACTGTTCGCTTAGCCTAACCACCCCCTGCCCCAAATTAAGAGTGTTTACAGTGGTACATCAGGTTACATACGCTTCAGGTTACATACGTCTTTTCCAGGGAGTCTTCTCTTCTCATGAGGTGGCCAAAATATTGGAGCCTCAACTTCAGGATCTGTCCTTCCAGTGAGCACTCAGGGCTGATTTCCTTCAGAATGGATAGGTTTTATCTTCTTGCAGTCCATGGGACTCTCAAGAGTCTCCTCCAGCACCATAATTCAGCTAACTAATGCTAATCTGGGGTAAAAAGTTAGTCGAATATTGCACTTAAGACTTTAAGGAGTTACAAGACTCTTCACTGTTTCTGCTGCAAGAGAATGACACCATTTCCTCCCTGGAAAATATATTGCAGTAGTAGTCATTGTACCCATACCTTATGTCTAATCTTAACCAACTGCACACCAAGCAAAGGGTTCCTTAAAAATAAATAAATCTCCCCCTATTGTTGCACAGTTATTAGGCGCCCTATTCTGCTTCGTTGAAACAGCGTGGCTGTATTTACAGAAAGGCAGGCTGTGTTCTTTGAAGGTTACAGGTTAGTTTTGTGACAAATGAGGAATGTGCAGGGCTGAAATCCAGCACTCCTTATGCACCATAGGTAAACAGACATTTCCACAAGAGAGTATTCAATCACTATGCCCAGGAGCGGCAACTGTATAGAGGGACTTGTTAATACATACCATCTGTAACCACTTCATCAACTTCAAAGTATGTACACAAAGTCAATTAAAAATCCCTAAAAGTTTGATTCACCTTCTTGTCTCTTCTTTCAAGTGCACCTCTGCTCTTTACGTGGAACGCGGGAGTTAGGGGGACCGGGGGCGGTGTAAGGTGGGTGCCCAAAAAGCAAGCCGTCCAAACAATTTAAAACATCTGCTTTGAAGCGAAGAACAAGCACAATCTCAGGTTTTGTTTAAGATGGCCTTTGTGTCAAGGTACAATCAAGCAAGGCATGCACATCCATCAGCTGAAAGATCCAGAGTGGAGATTAAAAAAACCAGAATGCCTAAAAACCTGGTTCTTTGGCATTCCAAAATCATTTTTCAAATGAGGAGTGGGAATGTTGGAATGAGCGAGATTTTTTTCTCTCCCCCAAGAGCTTACAGAAAATTCAAGGGATAACATCCCTCCCAAGTCCATGATTAAGGAGAAAATACCTTCCACTCAAGCAAAGAGATGTGGGCTAAGATTTCTTTCCATCAACAGCTCCTCATGCCTCATGAAGTGACGCTCCAGAGATCCCTTGATCTTGGAGGTAGCTTCTCAAGAGACATGTGGGCCTGCCCCTGGAAGCACGGCTGAAATTCCCCAAAAGCACCAGGATAATAACTGCATGTCATCAGAAGGCCATCTATTTTTAACATACTCATTAAAAGATTCAGGAGGTCAAGTTTTCTCTGATATATTATCCTTTGGCATACCCAACTGATCTCTGGAAATCGTCTGGGCTGTTTTAACTGGGATGTCAGTGGTGTAATAGGATGCGGATGGCGCTGTGGTCTAAACCACTGAGCCTAGGGCTTGCCGATCAGAAGGTCGGCGGTTCGAATCCCCGTGACAGGGTGAGCTCCCATTGCTCTGTCGCTGCTCCTGCCAACCTAGCAGTTCGAAAGCACATCAAAGTGCAAATAGATAAATAGGTACCACTCTGGTGGGAAGGTAAATGGTGTTTCCGTGTGCTGCTCTGGTTCGCCAGAAGCGGCTTAGTCATGCTGGCCACATGACCCGGAAGCTGTACGCCGGCTCCCTTGGCCAATAAAGTGAGATGAGTGCCGCAACCCCAGAGTCGGCCACGACTGGACCTAATGGTCAGGGGTCCCTTTACCTTTTACTAGGAAGCAGAAGCTTCTAAGCATTTGGCTAGATCCTGAAAATCTCTCCCACAGTACCCTTTCAAGGGAACTGACTATTTATGAACCAATTCGCAATGTTGGCTAAGTTCTTCCAGTTTCATACTTGGAGGAAGAGCAATAGGAGTGAATCACTAAGAAACACACACACACACACACACACACACACACACACACACACACACAATTAGCTCCTCTTTCCCTACCTCCCATTACTATAGGCAGTGGCTCATTGAAAGTGCATTATTGAACATTATGGTTGGATCGTAGCCATAACTTAAATCTCCCCTTTGGCTCTGCTCAAGGTTTCAGCAATACTGTAATAAGTCAGGACCTTAGCATTAATAGTAATGCTTTTATAAATGAGAACTTTTAAAGGACGTGCATGGCATTTATACCATTATTTTTTAGGTTTCAGATATACCATATCTGCCTCTCATTTCCAACGTAGGCGAGTTTTACATTCTAGGCAAGGGGGAAGTATTGGGATATATTTCACAAGTTTTCATTCTTTTGCTCACTCACTCATTTTGCCTTAAAGGTTAAATGCTTCTTTGCACCCATAAACTCTTATGAAACTTTTCTAAGAACCATTCTGGCCGATACCCCATTCCCAACCATTTATACTGGCAGATTTGTCTGCCATGCAGTCATGTTTCATTAATATGTGCCACTATTAACTGCTAGGGACGCAGGTGGCGCTGTGGGTTAAAGCCTCAGTGCCTAGGACTTGCCGATCGAAAGGTCGGCGGTTCGAATCCCTGTGGTGGGGTGCGCTCCCGCTGCTCGGTCCCAGCGCCTGCCAACCTAGCAGTTCGAAAGCACCTCCGGGTGCAAGTAGATAAATAGGGACCGCTTACCAGCGGGAAGGTAAACAGCGTTTCCGTGTGCGGCTCTGGCTCGTCAGATGCAGCTTTGTCACGCTGGCCACGTGACCCGGAAGTGTCTCCGGACAGTGCTGGCCCCTGACCTCTTGAGTGAGATGGGCGCACAACCCCAGAGTCTGTCAAGACTGGCCCGTACGGGCAGGGGTACCTTTACCTTTATTAACTGCTAATTTGCTGTGGCAGAAGTCTAGAGATTACACTATGAGAATCATTTTTGATCTAGCAAGTCTATGTGATAATTGTAAACTTGCTTTCCAAATGCGGACATTTATATAGCCAAATTAACACCATCTAAGCACATCAGCTATCGGCAGATTTGGTGACAGCAGCCATGAAATTAAAAAATGCCTGCTTCTTGGGAGAAAAACAATGACAAACCTAGAAAGCATCTTAAAAAGCAGAGACATCACCTTGCCAACAAAGGTCTGTATAGTTAAAGCTATGGTTTTCCCAGTAGTGATGTATGGAAGTGAGAGCTGGACCATCAAGAAGGCTGATAGCCGAAGAATTGGTGCTTTTGAATTATGGTGCTGGAGGAGACTCTTGAGAGTCCCATGGACTGCAAGAATACCAAACCTCTCCATTCTGAAGGAAATCAGCCCTGAGTGCTCCCTGGAATGACAGATCCTGAAGCTGAGGCTCCAATACTTTGGCCACCTCATGAGAAGAGAAGACTCCCTGGAAAAGACCCTGATGTTGGGAAAGATGGAGGGCACAAGGAGAAGGGGACGACAGAGGACGAGATGGTTGGACAGTGCTCTCGAAGCTACCAGCAGGAGTTTGACTAAACTGCGGGAGGCAGTGGAAGACAGGAGTGCCTGGCCTGCTCTGGTCCGTGGGGTCATGAAGAGTTGGACACGACTAAATGACTAAACAACAACAACAGCAAAAAGAGCCACGGCTTATTCATCAACCTTGCCATAGCGAAGGCTGGAAAGCAAGGTCTTAAGCTGGGTCAAAGAAAATTTCCAAGCTGAATTCCTGCATTCAGTTCCTTGCATCCAGTTAAGCATTCAAACTGATCCCTTCCTACTGACGAAGGACTTAGGTAGGCTTAGGTAGAACAGAAGGGAGAGAAGACTTTTCTGCCATCTGCTCCCAAGGAGGCAAGTCCTTTGAAGAGTGTCAGTTGCCACTATTTAAGTGAAGAACTGCGTAAAATTTAGTTATAACCCAGCGGCTGAAAAAATATAGTATTAATTTTCTAAGCTTTGCTTCAAGCCCACTGTTCCCAGTTTTAAGACTCTTAAGCAATCCATAATTGCTTTCTAATTTCCTCGGTAATAAGAAAGTAGTTTCATCATGCTCTCTAGTATATTAGGAATATTATTTAGCATCAAACTTGATAATAGTTTCTCGTACCACTTTCTGCCTACATTGCTCAGAATTTCACTCTTGAATTCGACAATCAAGTTAGTTACTTGCCAATTATAGAACTAGCATTCCCCCCTAAAAGACACACACACACACAACAACAACAATAACAACCCTTTATTATCTGCTATGTTCAGATGAACATTAATAGTACCAGGTTTCCAGATCTTAATATGCAATGATCACCCAAATAAGATATATTTCAAAAGTCTAGAATTACACCAAACTCCATAGCTGGAAGATTAAACTGAATATTCTGCTTCTGCAAGACCATCCAAGTATTAAAAATGCGAGTTTCTGAATATATAAATAATCAACGGAACCTATCCTATTAAACTCCTGTAATGATCTTTCTGCTAGTTGGCCAAATGCACTGTTGTCCATATTTATTCCAACTAAATTGTCTGCCATGTTACAGTTCATCATAAGATGATTTACAGGACACTGGAAATAATCTCTGGACTTCTCATTTTCATGGTTTCAGTCCTAAATTGCTTAAAATCCCTGTGCATTTCACAGTGAAACTAGTTCATTTTTTTTTCTTATTCTGCCCTTAAAATCCCCATGGATATTCAATAAATATCTGCTCGGAGTCCTATGCTTTATTCTTGAGAGAACGTCAGCTATTCTGTAGTTTTTAATTAAATCTCATGGCTTTAATTATCTATATACAGATGTTGTATAAATTTATGTTTATTTTACAGCACTTCCCTGTACTTTTGCATTCCCCCTCTTTCCTTGATGTTTGAGGAATTATTAAGAGTCTAAAAATATATTTACAAAGGTCATGATCCTCTTCCACAGCAGGTACAACAGCTTTAAATAAAAAGAAAATTCAGAAGGGAGCCCGACTGTACTTAAAAGACACGGTTCATGAATATTATACAGTGCTACGTGACCCAGAAAAGCACTGCTCAAGGCTCATCCTCTTCACACTCATCTCAACCACCACTCTCTCTCTCTATACCATGTATTGTTGGATTCCACTTCCCATCAGCGCCAGTCATCACGACCAATAGTTCAGGAAGATGGGAGCTGGAGTTCAGCAACACCTGGAGGTCAAGCAAAATAATCCAGCTCATTGCTGGGTCCCCAGTCCATCTTAGGACCAATGTCGCCGGCAGTGGGGTTTTGGGAAACTGGAGGTTTGAGTGTACCTCCCATATATTGGATTCACAGCTGTCCATGGAGGTGCAGGTCAAATCTGTGTCCAGGGCAGCTGTTTACCAGCTCCATCTGGTACACAGGCTGAGACCCTATCTGCCTGCAGACTGTCTTGCCAGAGTGGTTCATGCTCTAGTTATCTCCTGCTTGGACTACAGCAATGCACTCTATGTGGGGCTACCTTTGAAGGTGACCCAGAAACTACAACTAATCCAGAATGTGGCAGCTAGACAGGTGACTGGGAGCGGCCATCGAGACCACATCACACCGGTATTGAAAGACCTACATTGGCTCTCATTACGTTTCCGAGCACAATTCAAAGTGTTGGTGCTGACCTTTAAAGCCCTAAACAGCATTGGCCCAGCATACCTGAAGGAGCGTCTCCACCCCCATCGTTCAGCCCAGACACTGAGGTCCAGCTCCGAGGGCTTTCTGGCAGTTCCCTCATTGCGAGAAGCAAAGCTGCAGGGAAGCAGGCAAAGGGCCTTCTCAGTAGTGGCGCCCACCCTGTGGAATGCCCTCCCACCAGATGTCAAAGAGAAGAACTACCAGACTTTTAGAAGACATCTGAAGGCAGCCCTGTTTAGGGAAGTTTTTAGTGACTGATGTTTTAATGCATTTTTAATCTTTTGTTGGAAGCCGCCCAGAATAGCTGGGGAAACCCAGCCAGATGGGTGAGGTATAAATAAATTGTTATTATTATTATTGAATTTAAATCATGCTTCTGGAAAAGCCTGTGTGAAGAGCTTAAACAAGCACCTTAAAATTACTGCTGATATTAATAGGAAGGAGATTCCATAAGGCTGTAGGACCTGCTCATCCTTCTAGCAAAATGCAGGCAACATGCATACTCTGATGGGAGTCCTTTTTCTAATTGCTAGAGAGCTGAATCTGGGCATAGTGGAAACTTCTTGGACCTAACCTGGCAGATAACAATAGGCATAGGTAGATGCCAAAGTAGGAACAGTAAGTAAAAAGGTAAAGGTAAAGGGACCCCTGACCATTAGGTCCAGTCACAGACGACTCTGGGGTTGCGGTGCTCATCTTGCTCTACTGGCCGAGGGAGCCAGCATGACTAAGCCGCTTCTGGCGAACCAGAGCAGCGCACGGAAACGGCTTTTATCTTCCCGCCGGAGCGGTACCTATTTATCTATTTGCACTTTGAGGTGCTTTCGAACTGCTAGGTTGGCAGGAGCTGGGACCGAGCAATGGGAGCTCACCCCGCCGCAGGGATTCGAACCGCCGACCTTCTGATCGGCAAGCCCAAGAGGCTCAGTGGTTTAACCCACAGCACCACCTGCGTCCCTAGGAACAGTAAGAGGCACCTGCAAATCTGTTCAACCCACCTCCCACTGGTTTAAATGAAGGCCAGGCTGCAGACCATGGCAGTT
Source organism: Podarcis melisellensis (assembly GCF_964234715.1). Taxonomy (NCBI): domain Eukaryota; kingdom Metazoa; phylum Chordata; class Lepidosauria; order Squamata; family Lacertidae; genus Podarcis; species Podarcis melisellensis. The sequence goes on along the minus strand of NC_138528.1, from coordinate 126,773,358 downwards.
ACAACCAGGAATGGAAATGGGCATTGGCTGCTGTACTGCCAGCTAAGCATGAGGTGAGCATGCCTTTAATGTGGCTGTGCAGGACTTCCATTCTGTGCCCCACTAGGCCACCACTCTTGCATCACACAAATGCGCCATGGCCCACTATTTGATAAGCTCTGATGTGTGAAAATCAAGCACAATAAAACAAAATGGAAGTCCTGGGCCATGAGATTCATCGCCAGTTTGCCTCTGCCACAGCTCGGAATCTTGTGATGAAAGGAGAACCAGAGTAACCTGACAATATGAAACATTTATCCAGAGATAGTGCATGATTACAAGTCTGCAGGGTTTTCCAAGCATATTTTACAGATTTGTAAAATCTGACATGCTTCTAAAAGGAGCAGGCGTCACAGAGTGCCCAGCAGTGCAGTTCCTCCAGCAAAAACCCAGGGAAGGTAACAAATCTCTGTAAAATAAGGAGTATCTCTACAAGACATATTTGTAATAGCAATTTCTGAAAAGGATCTGTAAGAGAACGAATTCCATGTTATTATGGCAGTAGGAACTAAAGCCAGTTATCCACTCAGAACTAGGAAGCTGCGTGCCAAATCGGTTTTCACCACCCTGTGGGTACAACACACTTCTCATGCAAATCAAGAAATTAAACAGCTTACGTAGAGTCATAGCTATAAAACTGACAAGATTTGTAACAGGACAGATTCACAAAAAAATAAGGAAAAGGATGTGTTTGTTTCGGGAGTTGATGAAATACCAACACTGTATAGCTGAAAACAGCTTTTTAAACTTCACAGCTGAAATTAATATAGCAAAGATAGAGTTTATGAAAGTGAAATGTGGAAAATTTCAGAAACAGCATTGGTTAATAAAAGTCTATGTCCTTATAAAGCAAGCAATCTGCATACAAGCTTAACAATAAAGGGGATGCAGGATTGCACCCTATCTATGCCCATACAGTGCATAGCCTGTGCATTAGAAGCCTGCATAATTTGCCCAGTCCTGATATGAGTAATTTCTGTCCTCAGAATTTGAGTACACAGTGCATGGCTTGAGCTTACATACACATCAATATATGAATCCATTCTTACACAGCTTGAAGGCAGTGCACAAATTATGTTTGCTTGGGGCAAGAATGAAAGGAAAAACAGTGTCCTAAAAGAGCAACAAACAAAGGCAACAACTAAATAAGTAGAAAGGCTTAAGATTTCTAGCTCTGCACACTCACGAAGGAGCGCTCTGTGGGCTTCTGGTGATTGGTTTGGGTTTAATCATCTTCATAATCTAACTTCCTATCGCCTCCTTTTTTTGTAAGGGCACAATAAAAGGTCAACCTTCTGAAATATTTGCTAGGCCATATTTTCATGCTTGAAACAAATGTGTTTTGAAATAATTAGACTAATGACTGTATATCAGTAATAATCTTTGCTAAAAATGTCAGTTGGGTTTGAAATGACTTTTTCATTTAATCAGTGTCAGGGCACTATAAAACAAATTCTGCTTTGATCTTATTCCATTGCCCAGAATGAGTCAATCTAACAGGAGGGTAGGAACAGCAAAATTTATTGACACTGTACGTAATGGGGACCCTGTTTGCATGGTTGTTCCGCTTCTGTTTCTAACTCAATTACCAATTCCATGGGGGAGACATCTTGTGACACCTGGGAAAAGGTAAAGGGACCCCTGACCATTAGGTCCAGTCGTGGACGACTCTGGGGTTGCGGTGCTCATCTTGCTTTACTGGCTGAGGGAGCCGGCGTACAGCTTCCGGGTCATGTGGCCAGCATGACTAAGCAGCTTCTGGTGAACCAGAGCAGCGCACGGAAACACTGTTTACCTTCCTGTCGGAGTGGTACCCATTTATCTACTTGCAATTTGACGTGCTTTCGAACTGCTAGGTGGGCAGCAGCAGGGACCGAGCAACGGGAGCTCACTCCATCACAGGGATTCGAACCACCGACCTTCTGATCAGCAAGTCCTAGGCTCTGTGGTTTAGACCACAGCGCCACCCGCGTCCGTCCCCCCCCGAGACACCTACAATGCTATTTAAATGGGTCAGACAACCTCTAATTCCACCACCTCCAGTACTTGAGACATCTTTTATGTGGGCAGCAACGACTGCTTCACCTACACTGACCCATAATAGATCATGGAACTGTATGGGAGTTTATGATGAAAAAGACTTCAAGCTGGACCAAAACGCTCACTTTTTCTGGGTGCTCACATTTCAGAATGTCAAAGTGCCCTCCTGTTCCTGCCATTTTTTGCCACTCACCATGAACTCATTTGTATTATGTCTGTGAGATGTCTTCTTTCGCGACTGATGTTGTTGACCTCATTTGTCCACGCCGCCATTTAACACATGGCGTTTTTGATCAGTTTAGAATGCTACGTCTGGTGTTACGATTCCACTGGTGTGTAAGCAAAAATGAGTGGGTTGCACTAGTCAGGCAATTTAAGTGAGAATGAATGATGCCAACGAGAGCAAAGGGGCGATATGGTGCAAAGCAGTAGCAGCATAAAAAACCGTGTGAATTGCTAGCAAGATGTGTACTTTCTTGGTAAGATGTGTACTTTCTTGCTATTATTAGGGTTGCCATACATCCAGGAATTCCTGGGCATGTCCTCTTTTGGGGGTCCTACATGCCCACCTGGGGAGAATTTCACATTTTACAGCAAATGTCCTGGATTTTTTTTTTAAAGGTTCCATGGGCAGCCATGGGCACACTGAGAGACAATGTGCTGTAGTGGTTAAGAGCGGTAGACTCGTAATCTGGTGAACCGGGTTTGCGTCTCCGCTCCTCCACATGCAGCTGCTGGGTGACCTTGGGCCAGTCACACTTCTCTGAAGTCTCTCAGCCCCTCTCACCTCACAGAATGTTTGTTGTGGGGGAGGAAGGGAAAGGAGATGGTTAGCCGCTTTGAGACTCCTTCGGGTAGTGATAAAGCGGGATATCAAATCCAAACTCCTCCTCCTCCTGAGGTGCAAGCCTGGGCAGTGTGTATGGAGGTCTTGGGTTGCCCAGATGACAAGATCGCCCTCTCAGCCTCGCTGGTGTGGTTCAAAGGAAAGCAGAGCAATACATTTGTCTGCAGGAGTTGCCGTAAGGAGGCCTACAAGGCACCATCCAACCACCTTAGGGACTGTACTCCGGATTTGTGTAGGGTTTACTCCTTAGCCTTTTCTAGAGCCAGTGTGGTGTAGTGGTTAAGAGCGGTAGACTCGTAATCTGGTGAACCAGGTTCGCTTCCCCGCTCCTCCACATGCAGCTGCTGGGTGACCTTGGGCCAGTCACACTTCTCTGAAGTCTCTCAGCCCCACTCACCTCACTGAGTTTTTGTTGTGGGGGAGGAAGGGAAAGGAGAATGTTAGCCGCTTTGAGATTCCTTTGGGTAGTGATAAAGCGGGATATCAAATCCAAACTACCCCTCTTCCTCCTCCCCCTCTTCTTCTTCTTCTTCTTCTTCTTCTTCTCCTCCTCCTCCTCCTCCTCCTCCTCCTCCTGGCTCAGTGGCAGAGCAAGCCATTTGGGCACCTGGGTCCAGGGGTGGGCAAGCCACCCAGGGGCAGGACGCTCCGCAGGGCCTCCGAGGGGTCTGCCTGCCTCCTCCCACTCAGCCTCCCAGCTGGGGAGGAGGCAGCAGGCAGACGGTTGGGGGCAACGGGGAGCCTGCGGGCGCCCAAGCCACTGTGTCACTCCTAGGAGAGACGCAATGCTCAGGCGCGCTGCTGGCCCTGCGGTGAGTGCCTCCCGGCATTTTGTCACCCCCCTCAGTGGTGACACCCGGGGTGGACCCCCCACCCCTTCCTCTGCCCCTGTTCTGGCTCTGGAACTTCAGATTGCCCTAAAAAAGGCAATAACTTTTAGTGTCCGGATTTTTACCTCTTGAAATATGGCAACCCTAGCTACTAGTAAAATGGAACTCTGCCCCAAACTGCAATAAGCTCCAGACTTCCCATAGCCGTTTTTGCTATTGCAAAAAAACAACAGGTGAGATTCTACCCTCTAGGTCCTTTCCGTACTACATTGTTTTCTGAAAACCTCTGTGTTACTCTTCCTTAAAATATTCACAATGGTGAAGGAAGAGGGATGGGCAGATCCCAGGGGATCTCAAGAACAGCGCATCATGAAGCAGGCAAAATATAGCACTGTTGCACTTTTATACCAAAGTTGTATCCTTTGACAGCTTTGTTGTTGTTTAGTCGTGTCTGACTCTTCATGACCCCATGGACCAGAGCACGCCAGGCACTCCTGTCTTCCTCTGCCTCCCGCAGTTTGGTCAAACTCATGCTGGTAGCTTTGAGAACACTGTCCAACCATCTCGTCCTCTGCCGTCCCCTTCTCCTTGTGCCCTCCATCTTTCCCAACATCAGGGTCTTTTCCAGGGAGTCTTCTCGTCTCATGAGGTGGCCCAAGTATTGGAGCCTCAGCTTCACGATCTGTCCTTCCAGTGAGCACTCAGGGCTGATTTCCCTAAGAATGGATAGGTTGGATCTTCTTGCAGTCCATGGGACTCTCAAGAGTCTCCTCCAGCACCATAATTCAAAAGCATCAATTCTTCGGCGATCAGCCTTCTTTATGGTCCACCTCTCAATTCCATACATCACTACTGGGAAAACAGCTTACACTATCCTTAAGATTATACACACACACACATATACTCACACTATTATGTTGCAGTAAAACAGCAAAAGCAGAATGTAGACTTGACTAAGGAGTTTGTCTAGAAAGGCGAGAATTCAGCCTGCAGTTCATGGAAATCCGCCTGTGTGACAGCCTGAGAAAGGAGGTATGAAGAAGCAGGAAAGTACATGGGAAACCTGCAAAGACTTGAAAGCAAAGTTTCTTTTCCTTAAAAAGGTTTTTGGTTTTATATTTTTATTTAAAAAATGATATAAATAGAAGACAGCCTCCTAGAGCCTCCAACTTAATGTTATTGTTTTTATAATTTATATGGCAGTTCTATTTATAGTTGCACACTTTTATAAAGTTTGATTCTTTCAGTGTGTGTGTGTGTGATTTTTACATCACACACACATAAACACACACACACTGCTCTGTCATCTTCAAAGTTCAAGCTCTTAGTCTCCAGTTCTTTCCTTTCCATCAAAAACAAGTTGGAAGCTTGACTATGATTTGCTCCACAAATATAGGTCATCTTATTATCAAAGTACATTAATGAGTTAGAAGGCTATACTCCCCTATGATGCGCTGGCCTAACTCGTTAACATTAATGAGATTTATGCATGTATGCTAAGAAAAGAATAGAACCCTAATTAAACAAATAAACCTTTAGCAATGTGTACATGAGCATTTTTAATATGAAAATATTCCTCTTGTCTTTGCTTTTGACAAACACTAAGCACAACTAAGGACTAATCAAAATTTAGGGGGAGGGGAGAAGGCGAGGGTGTCATAAAGCAGCCAGTATATTTTTTTAACGATGTGACAAATGGGCCATGCATATGTTCTCAGATTAATTATTGCACCCATCCCCTTTGCCTGCAATAACTAAAAACACGGTAGTTTTATTTAACAACTGACAGCTTTGTACAGTAGATATAAATCAGACGAGAAAAATTAAAAATGAAGGCCTCACAAAACCTTTTAAACAGCTTCTGTTTATAATTTAGTCCTCCCTTTGCAGTACCAATGTATGCATTTATTCCCATCACTTTCCCACCTACATTAAGTGGTACTAAAAACAGTAATGCACCACTGGATTCAGAAAAAAAAATGAGTACACACACACACACACGAATACATGCAAAGATTAAAAAAAAACCCTACACTTTTGTGAGTGGATCCTTTTCTGGTCATGACTGGTTCATGCACGCATGTATTGGCCAATGGTTCCCAGTTTGGGATCCCGGCATCTATTTATTTATTTTTGTTTATAGAAGTATGGCTAAACCACCATGTTATAAAATATCAGAGTGGTTCACAGCAATACGTATACAATGAAACATAAATTTGTTGTTTGTGTAAATTTATATTTCATGTACAAAAAGTATCTCAATAATTGTAATAATATGATGTCAGTGGCTGGCTTTGAATGACTTCTGTGGTATGATAGATAATTACAAGAGAATACAATACTGATGAAAATTAGCATAAGAAAATAAAAATAAATAGTGCGCTAGATAGACTAAGTGGTAGATACATGAGGGGGTGGCAGGAAGTCGCAAGAAACTTAAGAAGAACGCATTGTGATGTGATGTAACAAATATTACCATTTTCTTTCCTTTCTTTTGGATAACCCTTTTGTTTGTTACTTCTTTTTAAGCTCAATAAAGCAGTATAGGGAGAAAACCAAAATGATTAAAACCAGTATCATTAAAATGATTGGGCCAATAGTGAATGCTTTACACAGAGGTATAGGCCTACTGACATACAAAAAGTCTTCAAGAGATGCCTGAACGTTAGCAGTAATGTTGGTCTCCTGAATCCCTGCTGGAAGAATATTCCTCATCATGGGACCAGCCACACCGAATACCTGACTTCAAGGGGAGGCCACTCTATGCTCTGTGAAACGGGGAACAGGTGGTCTCAGTGATTGAGCAGGTATATAAAGCTCAGAGGCTCCTTGGGTTATCCTGGAACCAAGCTGTGAAGAAGAAGAAGAAGAAGAAGAAGAAGAAGAAGAAGAAGAAGAAGAAGAAGAAGAAGAGGAGGAGGAGGAGGAGGAGGAGGAGGAGGAGGAGGAGGAGGAGGAGGAGGAGGAGGAGGAGTTTGGATTTGATATCCCGCTTTATCACTACCCAAAGTCTCAAAGCGGCTAACATTCTCCTTTCCCTTCCTCCCCCACACAAACCTGGCTAGGCAAGGCACCAAACACTGAATTTGCATGATCATGGGTGGCGCTGTGGTCTAAACCACTGAGACTCTGGGCTTGCCAATCAGAAGGTCAGCAGTTCGAATCCCCGCGACGGGGTGAGCTCCCATTGCTCGGTCCCAGCTCCTGCCAACCTAGGAGTTCGAAAGCACGGCAGTACAAGCAGATAAATAGGTATCGCTCTGGCAGGAAGGTAAACGGCGTCTCTGTGTGCTGCTCTGGTTTCACCAGAAGTGGCTTAGTCATGCTGGCCACATGACCAGGAAAAACTGTCTGCGGACAAACGCCGGCTCCCTCAGCCAGTAAAGCGAGATGAACACCACAACCCCAGAGTCGTCTGCGACTGGACTTAACTGTCAGGGGTCATTTACCTTTACCTTTTTATGTCTTCTTCTTCTTTGGTGATCACTCGTAGCCGAGTAAGATTGTCTTCCATAAACACAGCTTTAACAATGAGTCTGTAAGTGACTATGGAGGCCAATTCTGGATCCACACATCCTTCCACAGTGGAGACATGGGTTTCTGGGTGGGAGTTGATCAAGGTGTGGATTTGTCAAGCACGCCTTCCTCTTAGCACGTTTCTCCCTTGCATCCTGAGTTTGAGTGTCTTCAAAGCCCACTACACCTTTGGTAAAGGCTGTTCTCCAATTGGAGTGCTCGCAGGCCAGTGTTTCCCAATTGTTAGTATTCATACTACATTTTTAAAGATTTGCCTTGATGCAGTCTTTAAACCTCTTTTGTTGACCACCAGCATTACGCTTTCCATTTTTAAGTTCAGAATAGAGTAGTTGCTTTGGAAGACAATAATAGGCATCTGCACAACATGACCAGTCCAATGAAGCTGATGTTGAAGAATCATTGCTTCAACACTGGTGATCACCCATATGTATCACCCATATGAAGGAAGTGGGGAACTTAATATTGAGGGCAGGGACAGGTACTGCGGACAGCATATCCAGTGGTGACTGGCACACTTCCAAAGAAACAAATGGCATCAATGACCTGTGACAATGTGCTAAGGCACAAAAAGGTACACACACAAAGAACTGCAAAAACCAGCTCATGGCTACTGCGTCCCTCTTGGCTGAGGGCTGTAAAAGCAGGGGGTTAGTTTAAGCCAAAGGAGGACTATTATTCTATCTTACTATTACAAAGGCAACACCGCTGGCCATAAAAAAGTAAGAGGTTGAAAAAGGGACTTCATTTGATAATGAAAATGTTTCTTCTCTTCTAACTGAAATGGGGGGGGGGGAATCAGGTGCTTAGCTCAAAACAACACAAGCAAATCATTTAGACAAACAACAGCTACTACCATCACACCCTGAAAGGGAAAGTAAATAAGATTAATTGTGAATAGGAAAATGTAATATTTCCAAAGAAGAAAAGAGTGGGTACAACTCATATTAGACACTATATTAATTGTTCCTGCACACTTAACTGAGTAACACATAACAGAAAACTGTTTTCCACTGAGATTGTTGTTGTTGTTTAGTCGTTTAGTCGTGTCCGACTCTCCGTGACCCCCTGGAACAGAGCACGCCAGGCACTCCTGTCTTCCACTGCCTCCCGCAGTTTGGTCAAACTCATGTTTGTAGCTTCGAGAACACTGTCCCACCATCTCGTCCTCTGTCGTCCCCTTCTTCTTGTGCCCTCCATCTTTCCCAACATCAGGGTCTTTTCCAGGGTGTCTTCTCTTCTCATGAGGTGGCCAAAGTATTGAAGCCTCAGCTTCAGGATCTGTCCTTCCCGTGAGCACTCAGGGCTGATTTCCTTCAGAATGGAGAGGTTTGACCTTCTTGCAGTCCATGGGACTCTCAAGAGTCTCCTCCAGCACCAGAATTCAAAAGCACCAATTCTTCGGCAATCAGCCTTCTTTATGGTCCAGCTTTCACTTCCATACATCACTACTGGGAAAACCACAGCTTCTACTATACGGACCTTCCACTGAGATACCCCTCTGTTATGCGTCAGGGCTGTTTATCAATGCTGCACCAGAAGAGCCACCATCGCCACAAACATATTCAGGCTAATTCAATTGTGAAAAGAGAGACCTTGCTACGCTAATGGCATTTCAAATATACTATGGAAACATAATACGATATCTGGAGCTCTGCATTGCACATACATGGCTTTCCTTCTTTTCTCCACCGAATATGCCAGATATACAGTTGGGCTGTACTTTATAAAACCCAAACATCATGACTCCAACCTACTGGCTGCCTATAGGGAGCTAGCTATTAAAAATTTCATTGGTATGGCTGCAGTCCATTAGCTAACTTACCTTCATACCCATAAAAAGTGAAGGGTAAACCCAGGATTTTTACAACCACTATCTGGAAAAGGTAATAGCAGGGCTACAGTCACATTACATTTATTATACGCCATGACTCTAACAACTGCTCTGGGATCAGGCCGCAGAGCAACAGTGCACCGTGACAGATGCCGTTTTCTCTCAGTGATTTAAAAGGTCTAGCTTTTATTTAACTTAATTTAAAAAACGAAGTCAAAGCTTTGGCTTTGCAGTAAGGGAAACACACAGGTTGAGATGATTTCAGGTCAGGCAACTAGACTAACTAGGCCACAAATTAAGAACTTAATACCCATCATCCAATTCAGCAAACTCGAGAATATGCTTTCATATAATACCCTTTTGGATGAGCAAGCACTGCGTTAAGCGCAGTTAAGTACTCAGAAAGTGACAAACGGATTACCGTCTTCACACTGACCCAAATTGCGTCGGATGGGGTTGTCATAAGAATTGGAAGATTAAAGTTCCTGCTTTGCTAAGTAGAAACACAACATGCATTTTACATGGTTGTCACAGTGTGATTTGTCTAATGGTGTTTCGAGGTGGGGGACGACGACACACCACACATTCAGCTTTTTACAAAAGCTACAAAAACTTTTAGCAAGGAAGCAAAATCTATTTCAAAGCAGCGTCCAGAGCCTGTAACTCCACTCATTTGTAAGGCTCTAGAAACTTAATGGGACATGGGTGGCGCTCTGGGTTAAACCACAAAGCCTAGGACTTGCCGATCAGAAGGTCGGCGGTTCGAATCCCTGCGACGGGATGAGCTCCCGTTGCTCGGTCCCTGCTCCTGCCAACCTAGCAGTTCGAAAGCAAGTCAAAGTGCAAGTAGATAAATAGGTACTGCTCCTGCGGGAAGGTAAACGGTGTTTCCGTGCGCTGCTCTGGTTCGCCAGAAGCGGCTTAGTCATGCTGGCCACGTGACCCGGAAGCTGGACGCTGGCTCCCTTGACCAATAAAGCGAGATGAGCGCCACAACCCCAGAGTCGGTCACGACTGGACCTAATGGTCAGGGGTCCCTTAGAAACTTGATAAGCTGGGGCTGCCATATTCCCAAAAGTGATTTTTGTGTGTGCCAAAGTCGTTGAGCACATTACCAGGAAGCACTTCTAACTGTCTGGGTTACCCTAAAGCCTTGAGCCCCTTCTCTCTGTGAATTTTCAAAGTCCTCATGTTTGCTTTTATCAGTGGTTGGAGCCATCTTGAAGCACCGCATTGCCTTGTTGTACTTAACATGCAGGGCTTTTTTTCCAACCAGAACTCAGTTCTGGCACCTCTCAGATGGGCACCATTGCCATTCTAAGAGGGAGGCGTTCATAGTAAGTTCCGGCACCTCTTCTTCTAGAAAAACAGCGCTGTTGACATGTACGGCAAACATTTGCTGTATAAAATGTGGATCACAGCTGACCATTCAGAAAGAATAAATCATGCCAGAGGCTTAAGGGGCGCAAGTGAGCAGAGTTATAAGCAGATACTGGAGACAAAAATTTGATCGGCTCACAAATAAAGCTGGAGGGAAGTAAATCAGCTAAATGTGAGGATGCAGAAGAAGCAGAGAGCTCGTAACACAAAACCCAGAGAGCATCTGTGCAGTAATCTCCAGTACTTTCTCTCCACCCTGGGTCACCAGATGAAACCTAGCACCATGCTCCAAGTGGGAGAACACTGTCTTATGGCCATGCACAGATTGCCTACAATACAATGCCCCAGAGAAAGGCAGAGGAACAGTGGGAGGAAATGAAATGCTCGCCCAGAAAGCAGAATAACGGCGCGATTGAGAAACACAAACTCCATGTCTGAAATGCTGAGCGTTTTATACAGCAAGCAATCTGAGATGCCCATTCACATAGAACAGACATGTTCAACCGGTTGACCGCGATAGACAGGTAGATCGCAGTGGATCGCGGGATCCTCATTGATCACTGGGGGGCAGGGGGGACAGCTGTAGAGCAGCAAAGGGCACATGCAGTCCATATGGGCGCCGCTTACACGGTGTCCGTATGGGCTGCCACTCTCGCAAGGCAACCATACGGGCTGCCACTCTCGCATGACAACCATATGGGCATCTGTATGGGCTGCCACTCTCGCATGGCAACCATATGGGCTGCCGAGCATGTGCACTCCATATGGGATGCTGCACACATGCAGTGCATACGTGATGCCGCAGATGCACGGTCCATATGGGCTGCCGCACACACACACTCTGTGCGGGTTGCCGCTCATGCGGCAGCCCATACGGTTGTTGTGCAAGTGGAAGTCCATACAGCCGCCATGCGCGAGCAGCAGCCCTTATGGACTGCGCATGTGCGGCATCCCGTATGGAGAGCGCATGCATGGAATCCCGTATGGTTTCTGCTCTTGCGCACTCCGTACGGGCTGCCCCGCCCCTCAGCGCCCCACCCTGGGTGCTGGAGAGGGTTCCTCCTCTACTGCTCTGGTCTCTCCTCCCCCCAAAAGCAAAAAAGCTCAACAACTTGGGTCAGTTCTCCCCCCCCCAAAAAAAAGCTCAACAACCTCTCCTTCCACACACCCCTGTTCCTCCTCCATCCAATGACAATGGGTAGATCACTGCCAGTTTTTTTTATACTGGGAGTAGATCGCAGTCTCTTGTGAGTTGGATGTGACTGACATAGAAGAACTACTGAGAATTAGGGCAATCAATCCCCCCCCCCCGCTTCCTATTGCAATGTCACTGGGTTCCGCTCAAGAGGGTCCCTAACTCTGTGCGTTCGTGCATTTCAGGCTTGCAGAATGGTTCGTGTTGCAAAAGGGACACATCGAATCCTAGCCTTTCTGCATGGAAGTGCAACTGTATAGAACATCGTTGGTAATGTTCTTCCAGGATGAAGGGCACACTGATAAAAGGAAGGTATTTAGCGGGAAACATGTAGCCTGAAGACCTGTGTGAAACCAACTCCTTAAGGACACTTCCTATGCAACCTTTTCCTAGATGCGAAAAACATCCATCATCTTTGGCAGACGCTGCCTTTTCCTTTCATGTCAAATTAGAGAATGCACATTCCTCTCTAAGCTTCCCTGTGCCCTTAGATCTTATAGTAGTGCTTAGCTATCACCCCTTCTTTTTCTACTGATATATGACACATTATTTTCCATGATGGCAACAAATTCACTGAACACCATCTCAAGAGAAGCGCACAAAAGCTCCGGTCTTACAGACATTTAGACACTTATTATTATTATTTCGCCAAACCATATTTGGCGATATGTAGTTTATCCTATGTAGTTAAACAGCTTGCTTTGTTGTGACTTGGCTTTTTTTTTTCTAAAAAAAGAAAGAAAGTTAGGAAACAAACTTTATCGAAATAATTAAGAGGCCTGTGTTGCAAACGGGCATTCCTGGTTTCGAGTTTAATTGCTGAATAAAGGAAACCAGCAATCAAAGTGGCCTTTTGTCAATAGCAAAAATGGTTCAATGTGGTTCAGTGGATACTGTGCTTGGCTTGTAGAAGAAAGACTATCAGTTACAATCTGTCTGGGGAAAGCTCTCCTTCCCTGTATGCAAAATGATTCCAGGTTTAATCCCTGCCATCTAGATAAACATAAGGGCAATACTTCTATTAGATGTTTAGCGCAGAGAACGCTGAACGTGAAGGACCAAGCATGTGAATATTTTCCTAACTTGAGTCGGCGATAATAAAGAAATAAATATCCATCTAGCATAATATTAATTGAGTCGGCGGTAATAAAAAAATAAATATCCATCTAGCATAATATTAATTGATGGAGAGAGAAAAATGTATTTTACCTCAACATGGCACCCAAACCTTTCTTCTTTGTTTTCCTTTCTGGGTCTTCATTTTCTTCCTTCTTGTCCTTTTCTTTCGCTTTAGATTTGAGCTTCAGATTTGCTTTTTTATTCTTATCTTTCATTTTTTCTTTTGCCTTCTTGTGTTTCTTTGCCTTGGCTTCCACATCCTCTAACTCAACCTTCATGTGAAGGGCTGATTCAAAGTTATGAGCTTCCTGATCCGAGAGAGAGCTTTTATCAGACGGACCATCTGCAGGAGGAGAAGGATAATCAATAAGTACAAACAAGAGGTGTTTATGATGAACACATGGAAATCGCAGGGTAGTTGTCCATATGCGGTGTCCTATAATATACGTTCAACGCATTAAAAGGGCTGTCAAACATAGCCAGTTAATTTCAGTCAGACTTGGTTGCAAATTAAGAAAAGACTCATTATGGGTTCTTATTTCCTGGTTATTCCATTTGATAACAGGTAGATAGGGAAACACAGTGTTGGTATGCATTCTAGGCTTGTTGACCCTTCCCAGTTTTAAAAATACAGTCGTACCTTGGTTTTTGAACAGCCTAGTTCTCGAACGATTTGGCTCCTGAACGATCGAAGTGACTGTTCCAGTTTTCAAACATTCTTTTGGAAGCTGAACATCCGACGGGGCTTCTGCGGCTTCTGATTGGCTGCAGGAGCTTCCTGCAGCCAATCAGAAGCCACGCTTTGGTTTTCGAACACTTTGGAAGTCAAACGTTTTATTTCCATTGTATGACTGTACAGATTTCCAAGGTACGACTGTGGGAACACCCACAGTCACGGATTATTTCATTGACGGAGAGCATAACTAAACCTCAATATTTATGAGTCCACATTTTGTGTATGCAACTGGACCAAGTTATTTGGCAGCTTTCCAAAACTCCTGGTTGGGTATTGCAACACACGGTTTTTTGTCTGGTGGGCTGCATCTCGCAGCTAGGTGCTCCAAGGCGGAAAGGGCCCCCCCACCCCTTACTTATGTCTGTCCCGTTCCCCACAGGTGAAGAAAGGGAACAAAGGAAAACAAAGAAATATACATAAAAATCAAAAGTAAATGGGAATATGGGTGGTGTCCAAGGGGAAATGGAGGGGACATATGCATAAACGCTGTGGAAAGCCATCCATTCAGGTTGTGTAAGCTGCTTGGGACATATTGAGCCGCCTAGGTCAGCTGAGGCTGAGGCAACAGGCACCCCCTAAATTACAGCCATGGCTCGAGAGATGCTGTTTATTTATGAGGGTTCTTCACCAGGGTTGACCAAAGCAATGGAACCCTGCGGAGGCCAGTCTACTAGGACAGGTAGGGCACTGCCCATCCTAAACCCTCAAAGGATGCTTAGGATCACAGCCTCCAGGAAACCCCCAGAGTAACATTTGTAGACTCCCTATGCATTGTTAGTCACTTGCAAACCTGTCCTAACCCTTGCACTTCACTACTCTCACGGGTGGAATCTACAGTGGTACCTCGCAAGACGAATGCCTCGCAAGACGAAAAACGCGCAAGACGAAAGGGTTTTTCGTTTTTTGAGTTGCTTCGCAAGACGATTTTCCCTATGGGCTTGCGTCGCAAGACGAAAACGTCTTGCGAGTTTGTTTCCTTTTTTCTTAAAACCGCTTGAAGAGGTGCAGTTGCGACTGACCATGCTTCGCAAGACCAAAAACCGCGCAAGACGAAAAGACTTGAGGAACGAATTAATTTCGTCTTGCGAGGCACCACTGTACTTTCCCTACAGAGGAAAGGACAACTCAATTTCACAGGCTCCGCGGCCTGTGAAACTGACTGTACTAAACTGGGCAAAGTCTCCAAAAAATGGAGAAGGGAAGGAAAGATGGAGAGAGAGAAGGTGAGGACCTCCCTGCAGACCTTCTTCCCAGGAAAGGCACCAGAAGGGGGGTGTCCTGGCCTGCATCTTCACCAGACCACCATCTTCCCATATCAATAACATGATATGATGGCCTCTGCTAAGGAATTGCCCCCCTCCCCAATTCCACACAAAGGCAGGAATGGCAAGGAACCATCCACCAGCGCTGGCCAAGTCACGGCATTTGAATAGCTCTTGGTGGCTGCTGATTGGCTGCAAGTCAGTAGCAGGTTCCTCCCTCTCATGCGCACGTTCTGGTCCATGTTCTGCCTCTGCTTTAGCCTATGCCATAGTTCACTCTGAGGAAATGAGATGAAACCCTGTTGCGGGTGAGCAGTAGAGGAAACCAAGTGCTGATTGGAGGAGCATTACTTGTTGCAGATCCCTTGGGGTGATTCTGTGGCTCCCCAGGAGCCCGGCGCCCACAGGTTGGAAACCACCGACCTAAATGATCTTTTCCACGATCTTGTCAGCTTAGTCAGGACCCACAAGAACGTATACTGGATTTAGGCCTTCGTTCAAAGCTCTTAAGACACTCTTGTACACTGAAATGGAAACTTTCTGAAGCAGAAAATAGAAGTAAAGAATACCTTCTGCCATATCTTCAGGTCCATCATAAGATTTGTCAATAGCAGCTCGAAAACTCTCGTTGCATCCTCTGCCACGAACCATGTGAGGCCTGGGCCTATAGAAAGGAAGCTCGTTCTTTTTCACTTCAGCAACAGCAGTCTGAAGGCTCTCTAGGGAGCTCGACTTCTTTAAACCCAGGGTGGGACCAATATCCTTTCCAGAAGACGCTGAAGAAAGAGAGTGAGAAATATTTGACTACTTGGTACACTTTTTTAAACCTTAGATTCTCCAGCTGCACAACTGGAAGTCACTTCTTGTTCTCTAAACTAACCGGGGCTTTTAAATTGAATACATTAGTGTCAGGGAACTGCCATCAGAGCCAGGAGTGGAGGGAAGGCTCTCCAGCGATGCCGGAGAAGGGCCCAGCAGGCCCTTCCTCATCCACTGAGGAAGGAATTCAGCATGACACCAGGAAGAAAGGGGAGCAGGGGAGGGCTTCGGAGAGATGTCTCCAGGACTCTTCCACAGAGACCAGCGGGGAGAGCACAGGTCCTCCGCTGCCCACGCCCACCCTGCGCAGAAGACTTCCGCGCAGGGAGGCTAGGCGGAGACTTGGCGTCAAAGAACTTTTATGCTGGAAGAAGTTCAGGAAGCGCCCACTGACGGATTCTGCCAGTGACTGACACAGCCGCGGAGTAAGGGCTGTGCAGCCAGGGAAAGGTTTAACCAGGCAACTTTGCCAAGAGTAGAGGCAACTTACGCACGAGCAACCCCAATTCCCATTACAATTAGGTTTGTAAAAAAACAAAAACAGGAACGTATGTAACTCACACACAGGACTAGTATTCTGAGCCCTGCAGAGAATCAATCCAAAGGAGCAGGATATAAAAGGAGCTATTTTGCTAAGATGAATGAATACGGATTTTGCAAAGGAAGTCGCTCTCCTGTTATAATCACAGAAATCCTAACTCCATCAGCCCATTACACTGAGATTTGTTAGCAAATCCCCTTTTACTGCTCAGCCTTTCCCTTTAAGAAAAAGTTTGCATTAATTCCTTTCTGTTAGATAAGTTACATCCTCCATTTTCGGCACAGAGGCACTTCAGTCATCAAGCAAGTTGGCATTCCCATAGCCAGAAGCCTCAGTGTTGGCTTGTTTGAGCCACCGAGGGAACTGCCGTGTCTCTCAAGACTAGAGCCCCCCGGAAGAGTGGGAGAGAGAGAGAAGATTAAATAGACTGGATGGAATCACAGCACAAGTTGCTAGATGAAAAGACCTATGTGAGAGAAGCTACGGAGCAGGTCTGCACAACATTAACTCAGGGAAGGTAACAGAATATGAGCAAAGTGATGGGGAATACTCAAAAGGTCCCTTTAAAGCAGTTTATTATTGAGCCCCATCATGTTTCAAGTCCAATGGCTCTGCGCCAAGGTGGGTCAAGTTCCTTAAGCCAGCTGAAGCTGACAGCGAAAGCAGGGGTGGGGAGCCGCTAGCCCACAAAGCCCTGCTAGCCGTGGCCCAAATTTGTGGTGGTGGTGGCCCCCCAAAAGAAGCACACAGAGGCAATTTTCATTCCCACTGCATCCATTTTCATGCTTAGGAGTTTAACCTCTCTACCCAGCCCAGGACTCAGTGGCATGGGATGTGGGGCACAGGGGCGGTTTCCCCTGGTACAAAATTGTTAGGGGTGCAAAATTTCAACACTCAATGCTGCCTCAGTACAGCTGCATGCTTCCACCACTGGGCTCTGATGATAACGGCTTCTCCACGCAAACCAGGAAGTGACCTCTCCAGACAACGGAACAACTTTTCTTATCTCTGCGGCTGCAATCACCTGGGTGACGCGGACACTGTTAGGCAGTTGAATGCACATGAGTACTCAGTCCATAGCTGTCAACTTACAGATTTGAAAATAAGGGACCAGAAGCCTCAAAAATAAGGGATCAGCAGCCAAAATAAGGGATGTCCAGCTTCTTAGCCAAAGGCAGAAAGCCCAGCCAGCAGCCAAACAAAGCCTCAAGCAGTGGTTCCCACAGCGCAGCAACCCAGCAAAGGGGATGCAGCAAGGAAAACCACTGTCACCTCTCCGCTGGGAAGCGCTGAGTAAAGACGAGTCCCCAGGCAACACAGCCGATTTGATCGGCACAAGGCATGCAAGCTCCACCCCCCCAGTCATTCTTAGACTCCTTATTGGGTGAGCAACGCAGCCAAGCAACACAGTTGGAGCCTCCCTCCTCCCTGGGAGGGAGGGAGAGGAGCTGCTTTCTTTGAAACCCGGGAAATTTAAGGGACATCATCAATAAGGGACAGCAGCGGGACACAGCGCTGGGATAAGGGACTTTCCCGCCAAATAAAGGACAGTTGACAGCTATGACTCAGTCCGTTTCCCACCCTCTGTGTGGCCCCGGGCACTGACAACCCACGCTACGCCACTGCCAACACTACAATGGGAACAAAAACCATCCTCTAACCTTAAGATCAAGACTTGAAACAAATGTTCTTTTGTCTGTACCTCTGTACTGGCTGCTAACAAAAAAAAGAAGAATTCTGGGAATGTATAATTATTTCTCAAGAGTAATGTTTTCTTTTTAGCATATGGATGAAAATTAGCAAACCTGTGAATCCTTGCAAAGTTTTTAATAACTCAGCTCTAAGCTATGCCTGCCAAACATGGCGCTATGCTATCAAATTATCAGCATGGTCTCCATGAATTAAACATAAATATTTCTAGCAAGATACTGATTAATACGCATTTCATTGCACTTCATGAGACAGCATTTTTTTAAAAAATAAATTAATAAAGAGGAGCAGTAGGCATTCTTTCTTCCCTGCCAGTCCCTTCCTTTTGCACAAGAGCTGCATAGCCCACAGTGGAACTACAGCAGGAACCCATTTTGTGGGAATTTCTTGCTTCTGTAGTGGTTGTTCATGAGTGGTGATTTGCCGAGAACACTTTCACACAAAGTGGATTGCTTTGATTGCTCATCCAGACAACTTCATAATTACTGTCATATTCTCAGACCACAGAAATTCCTACTATTTTCTGAAGAATAGGAATGAAGAGTAGCGAAACTTGCATAGGTGCCTTTAGAACTACTGTTGCCTTTAGAACTACCGTTCCACCCTTCTTCAAGGGCAGAGATTTGACCTGGGCAGGTGAACCAAACACAGCTTAACACACACTTACTATAGCCACTTGTAGTGGTCACTATTTTAGCACAATATTTTTAAATTAACCTTTTAATTAGTGCTAAACCACTTTTCAGCTACACTTTATATATGTGTGTGTGTCTGTGTGTGTGTGTGTATCCAGTTAGCAAATGAAATGAAAGTGGTGAAATGCGAAGTAGCAGAAGAAGAAGAAGAAGAAGAAGAAGAAGAAGAAGAAGAAGAAGAAGAAATGGCTGGGGGAAAAGTCCTCTACCCCACTCTGTCATTTAAAACATACAGATAATTTGTGTTATAGTGTTACAGTGGTACCACAGGTTACATACGCTTCAGGTTACATACGCTTCAGGTTACAGACTCCGCTAACCCAGAAATATTACCTCGGGTTAAGAACTTTGCTTCAGGATGAGAACAGAAATCGTGCTCTGGCGGCAGCAGCAGGTGGCCCCATTAGCTAAAGTGGTGCTTCAGGTTAAGAACAGTTTCAGGTTAAGAACGGACCTCCGGAACAAATTAAGTACTTAACCTGAGGTACCACTGTATATATGAAACAAATGATAATGATACAAATGGTGATTAATAAAATGGCAGGAACCACAAGAGGTACAGAGTTTAGCTTCAAGCGGCTGCTTGTGTGAATCAGACCTGTCTCAAGCAATACTGGGGTGGAAATGTAGATTATCTAAAATAAAAGTGTTTAACTGAACCAGGAAAGGGAGGGATGGGTAAGTATTGCCATTAGATGATGAGAGATCAGCAACACACAAAGCAATTTAGCATTGCTGTTCTCTGGGGAATATGACATCTAGTGTACAATGGTGTACAAGAGGGAGAGAGGGAGGGAGAGAGAGAGAGAGAGAGAGAGAGAGAGAGAGAGAGAGAGAGAGAGAGAGAGAGGGAGGGAGGGAGGAAGAGAGGAACCAGTGTAAAGGGGAACCTGGTTGCTAGGTCACAAAGTGCAAGCTTCCTTTGTTCATTAATTGCCATTGTGGAGACTACCATTATTGCCAAATTAGCAACTGCTGAAATGGATTTTGAGCGCTGCCTTGCTTGCAGCATAAAGGTGCTGAAAATTATTCAAGGCATAAGCATCAGTGAGAAGTAGAGCAGGGCACATTTGAGGCTTGGAAGGAACAGCAGAAAAAGAGGGGCATAATCACTGAAGAAGAAACAGATAAAGTAAAAGCTTTTCTGATCAGCAGAGGAAAAAGCCAGGCTGCTTTTCCGCGAGAAAACAGCTTTGATTGCTAGCTTTCGACAGGAAAATCACCGCACAGCTCAAAATATAAGATTCTCTTGCAGGATTAATCTGAGCTGGGACTGAGCCTTAAGATCTGCTTTCAGTGTTCTTGCTCATCCTTGAGAGGGATTTTTTGAGATACATAAGGATAATAAGGAGAGTGTCTCTGAGCATGTGCAATGTCTTTTTCCAGAATGTAACATTATCATTATTTGGACAAAAGTAAACTAGCGTGATTGGTGAGGCGATAATGAAATACCACTGAAAACACTACTCATGTACACAACATCTGTGGCCATGTGTGCTTAAGATGACGAGACCTCATGAGAAATAGAGGAAGGAGAAAGGAATAATTCTCCTTACAGGTACTACAGTGGTGCCCCGCAAGATGAATGCCTCGCAAGACGGAAAACCCGCTAGACGAAAGGGTTTTCTGTTTTGGAGGTGCTTCGCAAAACAAATTTCCTATGGGCTTGCTTTGCAAGATGAAAATGTCTTGCGAGTTCCTGTGGGGGTTTTTTCCTCTCTCCCCCTTTTTCCCAAGCCGCTAAGCCGCTTATCAGCTGATCCGCTAAGCCACTTATCAGCTGATCCGCTAAGCCGCTTATCAGCTGATCCGCTAAGCCGTGTATCAGCTGATCCGCTAAGCCCGCTAAGCCGCTAATAGCGCTAATCTGCTAAGCCGCGAATGGGCTTGCTTCGCAAGACGAAAAAACCGCAAGACGAAGAGACTCACGGAACGGATTCTTTTCGTCTTGCGAGGCACCACTGCATTATCTAGGGATGATGAGACTTGTAGTCCAGAAACAGCTGGAGACCCCAGTTTGGGAAATGCTGATGTAGAACATTGGCACCAGGGAGAAGACTAGGCTGCAGAGCTCCAGTTTTATAATTTTAGGCTTAATGATCTTATCTGTAGATCCCAGTGGGTATCGTTTCACATACTTTTTCAAACTGGAAAGCCAGCCCAGCTGCGTTTGGGGGTCCTCCCCCCAACTCTCCCCAAGGAGCTCTCAACGTCTCCACCAGAGTCTTGCCTGGACCACATCAATGTTAAGCTAGGCAAGCTACTTTTCTGCGTGGAATTTTTATTTCACCTTATTCTTTGTACGGAGGGGCATTCAGTGATGTGAGCTCCCACTTGCAGCCTTAAGCAGTGCACCCCAGATTATCACCTGATCTGCTCTGCTTTGAAAAACCATGCCTCAGAGTCCACAGGAGCTAGTGGCAAGAATGAGAATTAAGATGGCCTGTCCCCCACTTTTATGTTCCAGAAACCTTCTCGGATCCACCCCAAGCTATCTCATCGGAAGCAACCTGAGATGTCTTCAGAGTTTGGTATTTAAGCAGAGACATGCTGTTTCATTGTGTACGTCTAGGAGGACCCAGCTGAGACCATGTTTTTACTACCAGCTTAAAGATGCTGATAAATGTTTTAAACATCGTTCAGCCCGGACACTGAGATCCAGCGCCGAGGGCCTTCTGGCGGTTTCCTCATTGCGAGAAGTGAGGCTACAGGGAACCAGACAGAGGGCCTTCTCGGTAGTGGCGCCCGCCCTGTGGAACGCCCTCCCATCAGATGTCAAAGAGATAAATAATTACCTGACATTCAGAAGACATCTTAAGGCAGCCCTGTTCAGGGAAGTTTTTAATATGTAATGCTGTACTGTTTTTAACACTGATTGGGAGCCGCCCAGAGTGCCTGGGGAGACTCAGCCAGATGGGCGGGATATAAATAATAAATTATTATTATTATTATTAAAAGCACATCATGCTATTTCCAACTCCAAGTAGAGTATAGGCTTTGGGGTGATGTATGGTCTCATCACCCAGTAGTGATGCATGGAAGTGAGAGCTGGACCATAAAGAAGGCTGATCGCTGAAGAATTGATGCTTTTGAATTATGGTGCTGGAGGAGACTCTTGAGAGTCCCATGGACTGCAAGAAGATCAAACCTCTCCATTCTTAAGGAAATCAGCCCTGAGTGCTCACTGGAAGGACAGAGCCTGAAGCTGAGGCTCCTATACTTTGGCCACCTCATGAGAAGAGAAGACTCCCTGGAAAAGAAAAGACCCTGATGTTGGGAAAGATGGAGAGCACAAGGAGAAGGGGACGACAGAGGATGAGATGGTTGGACAGTGTTCTCGAAGCTACAAACATGAGTTTGACCAAACTGCGGGAGGCAGTGGAAGACAGGAGTGCCTGGCGTGCTCTGGTGCATGGGGTCACGAAGAGTCAGACACGACTAAACAACTAAACAACAACAACATGGTCTCATCTGAAGGCACATGTAGCTCCCACCCTGGTGAAGCTGTCTGAGCCTGGGTGGGTGAACAGCTGGGACTCACATGTTTGCTGGCTTAAGTTCCAAGGCTGAAGAACAATGGGATATAAATTTATGGAAATAAATAAATAAATAAATAAATAAATAAATAAATAAATAATGCAACCATTACAGTACATGAAGCAAGGGGAAGCCTACTCAGGTTGTCTTTGTGCATGACTGGATCTTTCCCTGATTGATCTGGTTGGTGGTGTTCATTGCAAACGCTTTGGCACTACGGAATGGGTTAAATTAAGACGAATGGAGAGCAAATATGAAATATCTTCTACATCTATCAAGTCAAGTTTGAACTTGTGAAGGCAGAAGAAGAAGAAGAAGAAGAAGAAGAAGAAGAAGAAGAAGAAGAAGAAGAAGAAGAAGAAGAAGAAGAGTTTGGATTTGATATCCCGCCTTTCACTTCCTTTAAGGAGTCTCAAAGTGGCTAACATTCTCCTTTCCCTTCCTCCCCCACAACAAGCACTCTGTGAGGTGAGTGGGGCTGAGAGACTTCAGAGAAGTGTGACTGGCCCAAGGTCACCCAGCAGCTGCATGTGGAGGAGCAGAGACACGAACCCGGTTCCCCAGATTACGAGTCCACTGCTCTTAACCACTACACCACAATGGCGTATAGATTGTTGCCATGTGTTTATAGTGACACTTGGGAGACATTTTATATTCCTATGAAATAAATTTAATTTTTGCCTTTGAAAATGCAACTCAAGGATAATTATTTATTTACTGAATTTATCATTCTCGCTGCACTAATATGGGCAGATGGCTGTGATCAGGTATCCCTGGTTTATCAATTCTGTTTGACACATCCTTGGATTTCACAGCAAGCTCAGATAGGGTACAAATAGGATGGAACAACTCAATGTAATTGCCGCAAAAATGTAGAAGGACCACTTGATTGACACAGCCACAAAACACTCCACATGTTGTCCAGCCACCACATCCTATATGTTGAATCTAGAGATAAAAGGTAAAGGTAAAGGTACGGGCCAGTTGTGTCCAACTCTAGGGTTGTGCGCCCATCTCACTTAAGAGGCCGGGGGCCAGCGCTGTCTGGAGACACTTCCAGGTCACGTGGCCAGTGTGACGAAGCTGCTCTGGCAAGCCAGCACCAGTGCAGCACACGGAAACGCCGTTTACCTTCCCGCTATAAAGCGGTAGGTATTTATCTACTTGCACTTAGGGGTGCTTTCGAACTGCTAGGTGGGCAGGAGCTGGGACTGAACGGCGGGAGCTCACCCCGCCGCGGGGATTCGAACCGCCGACCATACGATCAGCAAGTCCTAGGTGCTGAGGTTTTACCCACAGCGCCACCTGTGTCCCTAGGTAAAGGTACTCCTAACAATTAGGTCCAGTCGTGTCCGACTCTGGGGTTGCGGCGCTCATCTCGCTCTATGGGTCGAGGGAGCCAGCGTTTGTCCGCAGACAGCTTCTGGGTCATGTGGCCAGCATGACTAAGCCGCTTCTGGCGAACCAGAGCAGTGCACGGAAACACAGTTTACCTTCCCGCCAGAATGGTACCTATTTATCTACTTGCACTTTGACGTGCTTTCAAACTGCTAGGTTGGCAGGAGAAGGGACTGAGCAACGGGAGCTCACCCCGTCGCAGGGATTCGAACTGCCGACCTTCTGATCAGCAAGTCCTAGGCTCTGTGGTTTAATCCACAGCGCCACCTGTGTCCCCTCAAAAAATCCTGCACCGCCCGGGAATTGAACCCGGGTCGCAAGAATGGGAATCTTGCATGATACTACACCAGTGGCGCTGATACAAATCTAGAGATACAAAACCCACAAACTGAATACGCCTCATTCTCACGAACACCGGCAGAGATTTGTGAACTTGAAAAACACCCTGCGGTGGTGTTAAATGCTCGTCCTAGTGAGAGTAGGCCCATGGAAGTCAACAGACATGATTAACCGAGATTCATTAATTTCCCTGAGTCTACTCTGAGTAGCACTTAGCTGAATATAACCCCATGAACGTGCTTGTTATAATAATAAATAATAATAATAATAATTTATTATTTGTACCCCGCCCATCTGGCTGGGTTTCCCCAGCCACTCTGGGTGGCTTCCAACAAAGATGAAAGATACACTAAAATGTCACATATTAAAAACTTCCCTGAACAGGGCAGATGTCTTCTGAATGTCAGGTAGATATTTATCGCTGTGACATCTGATGGGAGGCGGTCCACAGGGCGGGCAGCACTACCGAGAAAGCACTCTGCCTGGTTCCCTGTAACCGCACTTCTTGCAATGAGGGAACCACCAGAAGGCCCTTGGCGCTGGATCTCAGTGTCCGGGCAGAACGATGGGGGAGGAGACGCTCCTTCAGGTATACTGGACCAAGGCCGTTTAGGGCTTTAAAGGTCAGCACCAACACTTTGAATTGTGCTCGGAAACGTACTGGGAGCCAATGTAGGTCTTTCAAGACCAGTGTTATATGGTCTCGGCGGCCACTCCCAGTCACCAGTCTAGCTGCCGCATTCTGGATTAGTTGTAGTTTCCGGGTCACCTTCAAAGGTAGCCCCACGTAGAGCGCATTGCAGTAGTCCAAGCGGGAGATAACTAGAGCATGCACCACTCTGGCGAGACAGTCTGCAGGCAGGTAGGGTCTCAGCCTATGTACGAGATGGAGCTGGTAAACAGCTGCCCTCAAATATTATTGTTATTTGAGGCTTAAAGTAATTTTGGTTTGATGTCAGAAAACCCCACGTTTGCAGCATATTTTCATTAGTTTAGAAGTGTTCGGTTTTACCAAAAAGTGTGGAATTAATTTTAGCAATTAGGATCTGTGTCCTGTTTTTAACGTTTCAGAGCACCCTTCCTTCGTACTTTTTCAAAGGAGAGGAAAGATCACAGTTACAGGTAAACTCAGTCAAGCACTTCATTAGATCATTTAAGCTCCTGTTAATGCACCTAAAATTAGAGAACAAGTTGAAGTCCTAGGTTCAGTTTATGGCCTAACAGCATTTTATAGGGATCCTGTCAAAATACGGAGTGAAGTGGCAAAGATTAACTATACGTTTTAAGCACTTGAAATGAAACTGAAATTCCCCCTGTCACTTCCTTCAGTTCTGCCATTTAAAAATAACTATCCTCATTTATTTTATTTTATTTTTAAATCTCACTGAGGATTCTCTCTGGTAGATTAATAGTTGAACATTTAGTTGCCCTTTTCCTCAGGCTATATAATCATTTAAACTGACTTTTTGTTGTTGTTAGCAACACAGGAAATTTCCTAAATGAAACCTTCAAATGTGAAGCTATTTTGGAATAGAAATTAAAATAAAATACTGAGGCCCTGAACATCACTTAAATGTGTTGACCGGCTATTAATTGTGTAAGCAAATCAAAAGGAAAAATTCAAAGGAAAAGAAAATCTGAGTAATACCCTGAAACAACCATACTATATTACTATGTACATATATAGCTGCTATATATTTTGAAAAAAATTGTTTGTCCATTTGTTTTCTATGCCTCTGAATGCCTCAAGATATTGTTGCCAAACTTGGCATGAAGGTTCCTGAGGCAGAAGTGGCAGAATCTGTTGCCATTTAGACATCAGGAACCATTTTTAATCAAGCTGGTGGAGCAAAATATAACTTATCTCTGGCTTTGCCCATTTTTTGGTGTAGGTTCAGCGGCCTCTGAAGCTGTCATCACCAAACTCAGCACAAGAGCTTGTGGTGTGTGTGTGTGTGTGTGTGTGTGTGTGTGTGGCGGACTATGTCAACATTTGGATGCCAGGTGCCATCTTGAATCAAGATGGCAGACCAAAATGTGACTTTGAAGTGATGTCACCTGTATTCAAAATCACAAATGACACTAGCTATTTAGAAACCACAGATAGATGCAGTTGCGTGTCAAAACCCCTCCCACCAGAAAGAAAGACACAGGACACGATGTTTAAGTTTAATGGGCATGAAATGGCCACAACTTTATTGATTAGAGAATTGAAGGTATTGGCCCTAGGCATTGGCTCCTATCCGCTACCCGGCATGATGTCCGGGAAGGGTTAACACAAACCGTGGGAGGCCCCTGTTGAAGTACGCCAACTAGGATCCCACGGGTGTCACCGCTTGGGGCGTGCCGGGGGCCCTTACCTAGCTAGGTTTCGGACAAGACAACGCCCCTCGGAGTCCTGTACCGGACTACCCCATTTCCTGGGGGAAGGTGATGGCGTTCCTTCCCCCCCATCCATTTGCATAACAATAGAACCCCAGCCAATGCCTAACCGCCAATACAGGGAAAGTTGTGACGTTTGCTATGAGGTAGGCGAAAAAACCAACTGGCCGAAGATTGCCAACTTGGAAAAATTCCTACCAGGCCCCTTGCGGCGACCAACCGAAGTCCATAGCAAGGTCATGACGACCTACGGCTGCCTAAGCGTCTAAGGGTGGGTGGGATGGGAAAACCTCTCAGCTGGTCGGGAGTGAAGAGGGCGGACCCTGGGCGTGCCCGGCTTAAAATACCTTAAGCCACGCCTCCCCCCGGCCCGCCGATAGGCGGGCAGGGTCGCGAGCACGCCCAGGGATTCCCCCAATTCTCGCGGGGGCCAAGGTCAGCCCCCGCGCTTGGGGGGGAGGGGCTAGACCGCAACCCCCTCTCCTCTCCAGGGTCGGAAATGGCTTTGTGACCTCCCAGACTCTTCTTCCATAGTCCCTCCTTTTCTGGTCTATACAGTGGTACCTCAGGTTAAGAACTTAATTCATTCTGGAGGTCTGTTCTTAACCTGAAACTTAACCTGAGGTACCACTTTAGCTAATGGGGTCTCCCACTGCCGCACCACCAGAGTACTATTTCTGATCTCATCCTGAGGCAAAGTTCTTAACCCGAGGTACTATTTCTGGGTTAGCAGAGTCTGTAACCTGAAGCGTCTGTAACCTGAGGTACCACTGCAGTTGTTTTACTGATTCTTTTAAATTTTATCTCCCAATAGGATGCTGAGAGCAGTTCCGCACAAGGATGCCATTTTCACACTTGCATAATTACATACAGTGAATTGAAGAGAGAGGGGGGGGGGACAGTATGGGAACCTAGAATTATTACTTATTTTTGATTTGTGTTGGAAGGTCGAGTATTCCTCAAACTAATAGCTATCATTAGCAGATTCTTCTCATTCCCCATTTCCTCCTCTGCACACATTCCAGCTTGTCAACACCCTTCTTAAATTGTGGTGCCCAGAACTGGACACAGCATTCCAGGTAGAGTCTGACCAAGGCAGAATGGAGTAATACTATTGCTTTCCTTGATCAGGACACTATACTTCTGTTGATGCAGCCTAGAATTGAATAAGCTTGTTTTGATGCTGCATCTCATTGTAGCTAATGTTAAACTAGTGGTCTATTATGACTGCTATATCCTTTTCACATGGTGCCTCGCAAGACGAAATTAATCCGTTCTGCGAGTTTCTTCGTCTTGCGGATTTTTTCATCTTGCGAAGCACGGATGCACCCTGCTACTGTATTATGAACATTATTACAGTACAGTACTCATTTTATAATGGGATAGCGGGCAAAGCACAAAGCGGGTCGCTCCCCAGGAGGAAGAGTTTCCCCAGCCTGGAGGATCTGTTGCCGGGAAGAGGCAAAGACACCCCCTCCCACCTCCCCACGAAAACAGCCCCCCTTCCTCTGTCGCCAAGCCTTGCCGCGTCTTCGCTCTGCCAAACCGCGTCCCACATCAAAGCCCCAGCCCGCTCCTCTCCCTCTCTCTCCACGAGGTGCCAAAGGAAGTTCGAGCCCAGGAACCGAGGGCGGACGCACGAAGCGCCCGGCGCAGACTCTCACTTGCTCCCCCCGTTACCTTGCGCCACGCCACCGGGCTCCCCATAGTCTCGGCAGCTGCTCCCGGCTTCTTCCCACCCCCGCAAAGGTGCCTTCGCGGCAGCCCAAGCACAGTGGATGCCTCCTCCTCCTCCTTGGTCCCCCTCCTCCTGCCTTCGCGTAGTTAGGGCAAAATGGAGCAGACATGTGGGGAGGGGGAGAGAGAGAGAGGCAGAGGAGGCGGCAGCGCAGAGACCCAGCCAGATCCGCTGGATCCCAGCCCATCTGCCTCCTCTGTGCCCTCTCCAGAAGAGGATCGCTCTGGAAAAGGTAGGTCGCTCCCTCGCTCGCTCCCTGCCAGCCCAGTTCCCGCTTCAAACTTGGTACAGTATTAACGGCTTTAAGAAAAAGGAAACAAACTCGCAAGACGTTTTGTCTTGCGAAGCAAGCCCATAGGGAAATTCGTCTTACGAAGCAACTCAAAAAACGAAAAACTCTTTGGTCTTGCGAGTTTTTCATCTTCCGAGGCATTCATCTTGTGAGGTACCACTGTATATACTACTGGCAATCTATGTATTCATCATGTAATATTTGTGAGGCTGGTTCTTCCTGCCTAAGTGCAGAACCTCACATTTGTTCCTATTGAAATCCATTTTTTATTTTTTTTTAGTTTGGGTCCAGTTCTCCAATCTATTAAGGTCATGCTTGAATTCAAATTCTGTCTTCTGCATCATTAGCTACCCCTCCCAGTTTGGTGTCATCTGCAAATTTGATGAGCCCTCAGTTCCTTCGCCCATGTCATTTATGACGATGCTGAACAACAGCCAGCCCAGGACAGAACCCTGCAACATCTCACTTGTCACTTTTTTTCTAGAATGACATGGAACAATTAAGGAGTACTGTTTGGGTTCAGTCAGCTAACCAGCTACAAATCCAGTTATCTCATCCACATTTTACCAGGTTCTCTGCAATAATATGATGAGGGACTTTGTCAAAAGCCTTACTGAAATCAAGGTACACTATGTCCACGGCATTTCTCTAATCCACCAAACTTGTAAAGGTAAAGGGACCCCTGACCATTAGGTCCAGTTGTGACCGACTCTGCGGCGCTCATCTCACTTTACTGGCCGAGGGAGCTGGCGTACAGCTTCTGGGTCGTGTGGCCAGCATGACTAAGCCGCTTCTGGCAAACCAGAGCAGCGCACGGAAACGCTGTTTACCTTCCCGCTGGAGCGGTACCTATTTATCTACTTGCACTTTGACGTGCTTTCGAACTGCTAGGTTGGCAGGAGCAGGGACTGAGCAACGGGAGCTCACCCCGTCACAGGGATTCAAACTGCCGACCAAAAAAAAGAAATTAGATTCGTTTGGCATGATTTATTTTTGAAAAACCCATGCTGGGCCTTAGTAATCACAGCATCCTTTCTAAGTGCTTGCAGACCAACTGTTGAATTACCTGTTCTAGTACCTTTCTTCAGCCTGGCTTGGAAGTCTACAACAGACACTCATGGCTGTTGGCAAGGTCATGGCTGTTTCCCTCTCCTACAATTTTTACCCATAAACTGCCCATCTGCCTTCTATGTTCCAGGTCATGGATCTCTTTACAACTGTACACATCCCTTACATATGATGCTACTCCTCTCCCTTTCTGGAAGACGAACGTAGCATAGGTGCCATAGGTCACTGTAGTGGCTCCCTCGCCTTCAGTGTCTCTCGGTCCTACGTACACTGAGAAGCAGAACTCCCTCTCAAAATGCCCTTGGAAATGCCTCTGTTTACAAGTTCTTGTCATAAGCTCCTGGTTACAAGCTCCCAGAAACTGCAATCAGTTGAATTGCTGTTGGCTGCTAACTGCTCCCCCAACCTACTTCCTTGTTTATTTACACATCTGTACTACCTGAGCCTATGATGGAGGGCTTCGCAGCATTATCACCCCAAGAGGGTCTTGCTAGTCCTATAGCCACAGCCTTGGATTCCAGCAGAAATCAGGCAGAGCTCTGTCTCCCAACTACAGGAGACGGGACCAGAATATCAGAAGGGTAGATAATGCTACCTGAAACATAAGGCCAGAAGGAAGCTGAAGTGGTGGGGTTAATGACTGAGAAACCAAACAGAGCCAGAAAATTAGCAAGTGCTTCAAATACTGACATTTTAATTTATCTTATACGGTAATTTCTTTGTGTACTCCAGCAAGGAAAAGGTGCTTCTGGGAGTCTGTTCAGAGGAAGAAAATTTGTATAAGACAGGTGATTCAACTATCTAAATGTTAAAAGGATATAATGAGATTACAGCCATTTCAGAAGAAAGAGAGAAAGTTGGATTAATACAGTGGTTTCATTTTTTTTTTTTTAAAGTAGTGTGTTTGCCAAACTAGACATGATCAGAGCACCTACACATTTAGTTAGGCACATGTCTGCTTCCTTCATATATAAAGCAGCTTTGTAATCAGAGGTAGTCTATTTTATTGTTTTTACTTGCGTGTAGAGGACCACACAGCCACCCTCAAATAAAGACACAATTCACAGGATTTTTGTTTAAGGTTTTTGGCATAAATTTTGGCCACAACTTTATTGATTACAGCATGTGAGTGGTTGCTTAGGCATTGGTTCGTGACTATCTGTTCCCGCCTAGAGGTAGGAACAGAACTGACATACGCAAGCCTGCGAAAGTCAGTAAGGGAAAGCATTTTTGGGGAGAGCGTAGAGCTGGGCGCCAGGCTCTCACCTCTCCCCAAATGCTCCCAGGGGCTCTTGCGTGGTCCAGGTCCCTTGACAGGGGTTCGGACAAGAGCATGGCGAGCCCCTGGATTCCTTTAACGGAATTCCCTTGCAGCAGCAACATTGGAGGGGCAGGCACAGCCAACCACACCCCCTCCACCAACCAAATTTGAACCAATGTCTAAGCACAACCTTACAAGTTGTGACGATTTGCTACGCAGTAGGCAAAAACCAAATGGCACCAGCCAATCAGCCAAATGGCAAAATTCCTACCAGGCCCCTGCCCCAAAAGCAGAGGACCCCATGACAGGCATAGCAAGGTCAATGCGAACAACCCTAAATTTAGGGAGGGTGGGCGGGTGATCCAATGCGAGCAGCGAAGAGGAAGCTCAACGCTGCGCGCAGGGAATAAATAGCCCCTCAACAGTCACTCATAAAATTGCTACACCAAAATCTCCCCAACGACTGAGGGGTACCGAATCGGATTTGTGGCCATCCGCCCAGCAACAGAGGGGTGTCTTGGTTGCCCCCACTGCAACACGTGCTCTCCATGATGGAGAAGACACTTTCTCAAAACAGCATGAAGCTGAAGGGAACTAGATTAAACTTGAAATCCATTTGATGGTTTCTGGCCCAGTTCTCCAATTTGTTAAAGGTTATCGTGAATCCCAATTCTGTCTTCTATGGCATTAGCTACTCCTGCCAGTTTGGTGTCATCTGCAAATTTCATGAGTATCCCCTCAATTCCTTCACCCAAGTTGTTATGCTCTCCCCAGTCATAGGAAGAAACCATGGAATACTCACACTTTGAAGCAATATTAGCTATATTTTAGAAATGAACATAATGTTTTATAAAATCTTTTCAAGACTGTGCCTCCTCCTCTTCTGTTCCACCCCGTCAATTACTCATATACATTTTCAGGCACGATCTCTACAGAGATACTAAAAGTTATCTTCAACAGAGGGGATTTCAATATTCATCATACTGTTTAATTTGCGCTCTTCAGCTGAATAGCTATCAGAAGCACTCCTAATGTTGTGGCCTTTTCAGCACTGGCTCATTTAGAAAACATGGAGAGAATTATGAGGGGCTTGATAAAAAGCAAAGCAATATGCTAAACCTCTTATGCTCAGAAATTAGCGATAACGATTATCTTTTAGTTAGTCTTTTGCCGTAAGCAAAGGGTCCTAAATTGGAAACAGAAATAAAAGGTGTCTGGGTAATCTTATCCCTGCGATAAAATAAATATATCACAAGAATCAAAATTCACAAAATGGGGAACTTGATAAGTTCTTTGATTAAAACCTCTCATTACAGATCTGAGATTTACTAATATTTAAATTGTTTCTACCACCTGCCTACATATAATGGCTACGTTTCAGTTTCTATCACCATCCTAATTTCATTCATGAACAGCGATCACTTGTGACCGTGAAAGGCCAGAAAAACTCCTCTCTACTCAGCTGAGAACCCAGAGGAGAAAATGTACTGATGGCGGCCATGTTCTCCCAACAATTATTGGTAGATGATGATGATGATGATTCTTTTTATAGCACTTGAAATATCTCAACAGTTATAATTGTCTGTCACCAAACAATTGCTAATGGCATCCAAACTGCAACTGTGTTAAAAGTGCAAGAAAATAACTACATTCAAACTGAAGCCAGGTTAAAATGTGTTCACATTCTTCAGCTCTCTGCTAAATATGCACACAAGTTATCCTCCACCACACGTTATTTTTTTAAAAAAATGCTTTTTAGATATTTCTCGTTAGCTTATGTAATTGTGAAAGCTTGAAGAGCGTTCTCACACCATTTCTCGATGCTTGTATACATGCCACAAAACTGAAAATATTGAGGGTCCATTCTGGGCATTTGAGTATGTTATTCTGGAATACTAGCTGAATGATGACATTGTGTGGCAACATGCCAAAAAATTCAAGCCAAGCCCCCAAACCCAGCAACTATTCCACCATAAATGGTAAGTGCGGAAAGGCCCTTAATAATATTTCCGATAGCAGCAATTCTTGTCCAAGCCTCCCTGCGAAGTATTTTTGTCTAAGCACTGTATGTACCGTATTTTTTGCTCTATAAGATGCACTAGACCATAAGACGCACCTAGTTTTTGGAGGAGGAAAACAAGGAAAAAAATATTCTGAATCTCAGAAGCCAGAACAACAAGAGGGATCGCTGCACAGCTGTTCTGGCTTCTGGGATAGCTGTGCAGCCTGCATTCGCTCCATAAGACACACACACATTTCCCCTTACTTTTTAGGAGGGAAAAAGTGAGTCTTATAGAGCAAAAAATACAGTGAAGTCTCAAACAGGGGACTGAACGGTTTCAGCAATTGACTTCTGAATGCCGCCATTTTTAAGGCTGGATTAACAACAAAGACAACTTGCTAACCTGCATCTAATGGATAATCACAGCTATTACAATGGTACAGGCGACAACTGTTTAACGCACATCCAAAAGACATTGTGTCAAACCCGGAAGCGACCAAAAACATCACTAAACATGGCCCCCCAAAGGGCAGAACTGGGATGGAGCAGACTGGGGTGTGTTTATATGTGCTCCGCCAATGCATGTGTGGGCTGGGAACGCCACCCCCCACCCAGCGACATGGTTGCTGACTGCATTTAGAAACCAGGAAACATGGCTAGAGCCACATGACGGCTGCTTGGCAGTAAAATACAACAAGGCCAACTTCCTACATTTTAGACTGGCCAAGGGAATACCTGTTACATAAAGCAAGTCGCACCTTTCTCTACTACTGAACTATGCCAATGATGCTCAAAACTCAGATTAAATTTTACAGACTTTAGATACTTTTGAATAATATTTTTGACTGACTTGGGGGCTTCTACACAGGCTTGCACGCAACTTGTGACACTACCAATTTAAGCAAGGATTAACTTTTTATGTACAGTACTGGAACAACCATTTACGGTAAACATTAATTCCAATTTCAGTATTCCTGTTTTTTGTTTTGTTATATTGGGCTATTTGCTGGGCTACGGAAATCTGCTCTCCCTAAATCCATTATTTAACACACAACTGATTAAGTTCAAATGTGCTCTGCCAATTTTCACAGAAAATTGGACTTAAACATTTATTTCAAACCACACATGAATGGCTGTGGGAGAAAGACTGCCTGGGGCTCTATTTGGAGGAATTATTAAAAATATTATCACAATGTGGAAAATTAATGTAAAGGGGGATGGGGAAGAGATGAGGTTACGTGAGGATTCAATTTTCATGTCTGAAGCCGCACTTAAAACAAAACAAGACACCCAACACAATTCTGCCACTCAGTCGGAACTGTTAAGGCTAGAAGCATAAAGCAGAACTAGCCAAATCGAATTAGGGGGGAATCTTTTGTACACCTGCCGACTCACAGTCCGATTGAGATGTGTGCAGTCCAATTGCACACTTGAGATGTTTACGAGTGCACTTTATTAGACTTCTTCCTGCAGCTGCCCAACATTTACTCTAATTTAAGAAGCTCTAAATATTGTTGCCGTGGGCGACACAAGAACATAGAACTAGGCAAGACTCCACTAATAAAAAGGCTTTCACGGCGTTTCAGCCCTTGCTCACAAGTAAAGTTAAAATTTACGGCTTTCAAAATACTGGATCTGGGAGAGGTCAGGTTATATAGCTTCCAGTAATAAAAGAAATCAATATGGCAGCGCATCTGAGGAAGCCGGCAAACTAAATAAACACTTCATCCAAATCCACTTGGACCTGAATTAAGAGAACATAAAGTACCTGTGTTTATTTTCCTTGCTCTTTATCATTCGGATAGTTTGCATAGCCTCAGTTCCCACAGTCTGACACCAGGTGAGACACTAATATTTGCCAGCCAAGGGACAATTAAACTAGATGTCAGAGCCGAGTCTTTAACGTTGTCAAGAGATTCACTTGTACATGAGTATGTTACAAATACACCCAAGACTCAGTTGTTGTTGTTGTTGTTGTTTAGTCATTTAGTCGTGTCCGACTCTTCGTGACCCCATGGACCAGAGAACGCCAGGCACCTCTGTCCTCCACTGCCTGCCGCAGTTTGGTCAAACTCATGCTGGTAACCTCGAAAACACTATCCAACCATCTCGTCCTCTGTTGCCCCCTTCTCCTTGTGCCCTCCATCTTTCCCAGCATCAGGGTCTTCTCCAGGGAGTCTTCTCTTCTCATGAGGTGGCCAAAGTATTCACGATCTGTCCTTCCAGTGAGCACTCAGGGCTGATTTCCTTCAGAATGGAGAGGTTTGATCTTCTTGCAGTCCATGGGACTCTCAAGAGTCTCCTCCAGCACCATAATTCAAAAGCATCAATTCTTCAAATCAAATCAAAATCCGTTTATTGTGAGGACCATGCCTGTGCACAAAAATCAACACTACAATAGTTAAAAATATTCAATTCTTCGGCAATCAACCTTCTTTATGGTCCAGCTCTCACTTCCATACATCACTACTGGGAAAACCATAGCTTTAACTATACGAACCTTTGTTGGCAAGGTGATGTCTCTACTTCTCAAGATGCTGTCTAGGCCTGTCATTGCCCTTCTCC
The DNA here is from genome assembly GCF_964234715.1 of Podarcis melisellensis. Classification (NCBI taxonomy): domain Eukaryota; kingdom Metazoa; phylum Chordata; class Lepidosauria; order Squamata; family Lacertidae; genus Podarcis; species Podarcis melisellensis. The sequence continues at coordinate 126,738,195 of NC_138528.1, read as the reverse complement.
CAAGAAGCAGGCGTCTTTTAATTTTGTGGCTGCTGTCACCATCTGCAGTGATCATGGAGCCCAAGAAAGTAAAATCTCTCACTGCCTCCATTCCTTCCCCTTCTATTTGCCAGGAGGTGATGGGACCAGTGGCCATGATCTTCGTTTTTTTGATGTTGAGCTTCAGACCATATTTTGCGCTCTCCTCTTTCACCCTCATTAAAAGGTTCTTTAATTCCTCCTCATTTTCTGCCATCAAGGTTGTGTCATCTGCATATCTGACTCAGTAGAGTTCATTAAAATAACTTAATACACCCATGCCTGATTCATAAAGAACGGTTGTTGGGAGCCATCAAAACACTTCCCTTAGTTCAGTCTAATAACTTGAAATTGTGTGTGGTAGGTCAGATCTTCTGGAGTCATCCTAATCACATCAACTGCTACACTATTTTCACCCATCTAAAACTGAGAATAAGGGTTAGTACGTAAGACTAGGGCCGGATTTAGGTTTGAGGAGGCCTTAAGCTACTGAAGGTAATGGGGCCCTTTATATGTCCAGATGCTCTTTGTCAACAACTCTGCGTATGGCCATCCCTTCCACACACGCACACACACACACACACACACACACACTAAGATGACACGACAAGGAGATTTTGAGGAAGGCAAAAGAAGGGCTGACTTCTCTTTGCTAATGAGGTTCATCTCTCATCGGATTTATGCAGAGACAAACCACCTATCCTGGATCCAAACTAAGTTAAGCAAACCAAGAGGTTTTCAGCGATGTTAAGAACACTCAATGCCAGCCGGAACCACTTTTACTGAAAATGATCAGAACGATCACAAGACAGCAGATAAAATTCAAGAGGAAGCATGTGTTGATATTTGTACGCTGCCTAATAAAGAATTCGATTTAGCAGCTTCTCATCCAGAGCTGGCTGTTCTAAGTCCACTTTTTTGTAATGATGCTGTGTAAGCAAAGAATCTAGCATTTGGCACAGTTTCCAGCATCTTGAGAACCTGTGCTTGCTTTTTCTAAAAATAATCGTTTTTAAACCCCTTGGGGTCGTTGGTCCCATGACAACAGAAAAAATATATGTGGTGATATTGGGAGGCACATTGGCAGTAGCACCAGAAAAAACTGGAAATCAGAGCTGGAAGAAGTTCCAGTGGCAGTCTGTGGAGCTTTATAGGGACCTGCAGAAAATCTATACAGTGGTGCCTCGCAAGACGAAATTAATTCGTTCCGCAAGTCTCTTCGTCTTGCGAGTTTTTCGTCTTGCGATGCACGGTTTTCCATAGGAATGCATTGAAAATCAATTAATGCGTTCCTATGGAAACCGCCTTCCCCCGACCTCTTCTGGCGGGCGGCATTTTAAAATCGCCCGGGACAGCGGAGGACTTCTCCGCTGTCCGGGGCGATTTAAAAGCCCCTGGGAAGGCAGGCAGGGGGGACAAAGACTTTTGCCCCCCCCCCGCCTGCCTTCAGAAAAGGTCCAGGACAGGCGCGGACCTCTCCGCAAGCAGCGGGAGCGCTCCTTGCGGAGAGTTGCCAGTGCGCCCAGGCTTTCTCGCCCCGCCGCCCGGCATCGGGACGATGCCCCGAAGCCGGGCGGCGGGGGGAGGCGTTCCTGCCCCACTGCCCGGCATCGGGACGATGCCCCGATGCCGGGCGGCGGGGGAAGGCTTCAAAAGCCGTCCGGGGGCTTTTAAATCGCCCCGGACAGTCCTGGGGCGATTTAAAAGCCCCCGGTTAGGCAGGCAGGGGGGGCAAAGACTTTTGCCCCCCGCCCGCCTTGGGAAGAGGTCCAGGATGTCTTCCCAAGGCGGGCGGGGGGGCAAAAGTCTTTGCCCCCCCTGCCTGCCTTCAAAAGCCGTCCGGGATAGCGGGAAGCGCTTCCCTGCTATCCCGGACCGCTTTTAAAATGCTGGCGGTGGGGAGCAAAGCCTTTTGCCCCCGCCGGCCTTCCTGGACCTCTTCTGAAGTCCGGAGGGGGGAAAAAGGCTTTGCTCCCCACCGCCAGCATTTAAAAAAAGGTCCCCGAGATTTCCCTATGGGCTTTCGTCTTGCGATGCAAGCCCATAGGGGAAATCGTCTAGCGAAGCGTCGCAAAACCCGAAAAACCCTTTCGTCTTGCGGGTTTTTCATCTTGCGAGGCATTCGTCTTGCGGGGCACCACTGTAATCCTACCAGGCAGCTGAAACATCAACTCTAGTATGTTAATGATTATATATGCATCTACAGGAGTCTTTTGCATCAACAAGAAACTCTACTACATCCAGTTCTTGGGTGGGTGGGCTGGAATGGAGGGCGGAGGAATAGTTTCCCTTATAATTTACTATGGAATTGCTTCATTACTGTATTTTTTTATATATGAGAAGAAAAGCACAGGTGTTTATAGGAACAGAGAATCTGCCTTATACCAAGTCAGAACTCTGGCTCATTTAGCTTAGTACAGTGGCGTAGTGTGGGTTGTCAGCACCCGGGGCAAGGCAAGTAATTTGCGCCCCCTAACCCGTGGATTTGTGCCCCCTAACCCTAACCCCCAGATGTTGCGGGCGGTGCGGGCGGCCCCCCCTGCACCCCCCACGCTACGCCACTGGCTTAGTACTGTCTGCTCTGTCAGCAGCTCTTCAGCGTTTGGGGTGGGGGCTTCCCCCAATCTTCCCTGGAAACCCCAGGGGCTGAATCTCCTGTACACAAGATAAGATGCTCTATCACAGAGCCATGGTCCTTCCCTTCCCAACACTTCAGACTGGAAAGCAAGCTAGCTTTGTCAACTTCTACAGTGGTACAGTGGTACCTCGGGTTACATACGCTTCAGGTTACATACGCTTCAGGTTACAGACTCCGCTAACCCAGAAATAGTACCTCGGGTTAAGAACTTTGCTTCAGGATGAGAACAGAATTAGCCCCATTAGCTAAAGTGGTGCTTCAGGTTAAGAACAGTTTCAGGTTAAGAACAGACCTCCGGAACAAATTAAGTACTTAACCCGAGGTACCACTTTACCTTGGTTTAGGAACTTAATCCGTTCCAGAAGTCTGTTCTTAAACCAAGGCGTGCTTTCCCATAGCAGCGGGGGACTCAATTTACAAATGGAACACACTCAACAGGAAGCGAAACATGTTCTGCTTCCAAGGCAAAGTTCACAAACCAAAACACCTACTTCCGGGTTTGCAGCGTTTTTAATCCAATTTGTTCATAAAGTAAGCTGTTCTTAAACCAAGGTCCCACTGTATTAGAATCATCCAGAACTGCACATATAAACCTCTCTGTAGAATTAAACAATAAGCAAATTCCCACCAATGTTTATTTGAAGAATGCACCTAAAACCCCCCACCAGAAATTCCTAAATCTTACTTTCTTCAAGGCTATAGGGCAGGGCTGGGGAACCCGCGGCCCTCTAGAATAGACCAGTGGTTCCCAACCTTTTTTTGGCCATGCCCCACTTAAGCATCTCTAAAATCCTGAAGCTCTGGTCTGGTCTGAAACTCAACATCAAAAAAACTGGTCCCATCACCTCCTGGCAAATAGAAGGGGAAGAAATGGAAGCAGTGAGAGATTTTACTTTATTGGGCTCCATGATCACTGCAGATGGTGACAGCAGCCACAAAATTAAAAGACGCCTGCTTCTTGGGAGAAAAGCAATGACAAACCTAGACAGCATCTTAAAAAGTAGAGATATCACCTTGCTGACAAAGGTCCGTATAGTAAAAGCTATGGTTTTCCCAGTAGTGATGAATGGAAGTGAGAGCTGGACCATAAAGAAGGCTGGTCGCCGAAGAATTGGTCACGAAGAGTTGGACACGACTAAACAACAACAAAAATCCTGACACCCCTCCCCGGTGACATATAATTCTTATTATTCAAAAAGTGAACTATTCACATGGAGGAAGCCTAAAAGTCCATTAACTGTTAATAACTCATTCTCGAATTGCCCCTCTTAAAAATCAAATCGCCCCCCTGTGGGTCGTGTGCCGCACGTTGGGAACCATGGCTCCAGAAGATGTTGTACTGCAACTCACATTAAGCCTTGCTGTTGAAGCTGCTAGAAGTTGGAGGTCAACAACATACAGAGGGCCTAAGATTCCCCGACTCTTCTAGAAAGGTTACCAATTTCCCCTAATCACTCTCCTCCCCAAGATCGATATAGCTCAGTGCACTGTAATACTATCAAGGGTTTTTTATTATTTCCAACCGAAGCAATGTTTCACTGTTACAGGTACTATTTTCCCTCCTTTGAGAGGTGGCTGTGTTAGTTTTGTTGCAGGAAAAACAGCACCTCGTGGTGTCTTAAAGACTAACAGATGTAGTGTGGCACAAGCTTTCGAATCCAACAAAAAGTTTATGCCACAACAAATCTCTCACGCTGCAATCCTATATCCAGTCTCCTACGAGTAAACCCTAATGAACTTGCAGTGCTAAGTAAAGATGGAGGACTGAACCACAAGTTTCTAAGGTACCAAACTATCCTGTTATCATCATTCTGAGCATTGGAGGAGTTGAAGGGAGCAATGCCAAACCCAAAATATAAAACTTTGTCAGATGGCTTCCGGGACTCATTTTGAACTGAAATTGCTTATCAGTCTCTCCACGGTTCAAACAAAATTCCTCATCTTTTGAGAGCTGAAGCTGTCAGAACAAAGACCCGGTATAATTTTATCAGAAGCAGCTATGGTGTAATAACTTTTTCCCACTCTTCCCACCTAGAAGAGTTAAAATTCCTTTGCCATAAATACTGTAGCAATGTTCCAGCAATCAATTCAAAATGACAAACACAGATGTAGTGAGATATGCTCCAGGATATTTATAAAGTATCTAGAAATACCAGGGAAAGATCTAAAATCACTTAATTTGATATTACACCCATAAATTAATGTATTTGTTGGGACAACAACATTCCTCAATTTTCAGAGAATATACACAGGCGAACAGTGTCATTTATTCTGCTATGTTCACATTAACATGGTTGAAAGCTTTATCTCTGGACAAATTCTCTGCATTCATATAAATAATGTCTTTATAACCACTAAGAGGCATGAACATTAGAATTCAGATCACTAATGACAAGAAGTCAACTGAATTGTGCTTCAGCATGATATTATCATATTATGCTTTTTATAGTTTTGACCAACGCTACAGTTTAAAGATACCCTGCAGAAGTGGAAGAACAGCTATTTTCATTCATTTACTTTGTGAATACCTTGATTAACCCTTTTCGAGATGTGTTCAATTACGTTAACTCATCTTTTCAAACTACGGTCTCTTCTATATTTTTGAACTAAGTATCAGGACTAGCATCCTGTTTTAAAATGTTTTTATTTCTCCTTTCAATATATAATATAGGAGAACTGCTATGAACATCTTGACAGCCTTTGAATAAGTCACCCATGCTTAGAGCATTCAGAATAAAGTGGTACCTCGGGTTAAGTACTTAATTTGTTCCGGAGATCGGTTCTTAACCTGAAACTGTTCTTAACCTGAAGCACCACTTTAGCTAATGGGGCCTCCCACTGCTGCCGCATCACCGGAGCACAATTTCTGTTCTCATCCTGAAGCAAAGGTACTATTTCTGGGTTAGCGGAGTCTGTAACCTGAAGCGTATGTTACCCGAGGTACCACTGTACCATGAAAGTAAGGAAAATGCATTGCCATGCCATACAAATAGAATGCAAGAATATACTCCTAATCAAGAAGATCTCTCCAAAGTCCACCAGGAGACTGTGGGCTGGGGGTCCTTGTCTACTCTTCCTGCCTCATGCAAGATATAAATGGTTGCCATGCCATGTAAAAGGAATTGGGGCATGTTAGGTTTTTCTGCCATTACTGCTGACCAGACTCCTTAGGACCATGCTTTGACTCGTGTTGCTACTGACCCGTGTTCCAACTATACTGTTTGAATAAATATTGTAATATTAAAGATATGTAATCACTTGAAACAATCAATTAGGCCTGGGATTAAATTGGGATTAAATAAATAAGAAAATGTACGATAAGAAAAGTTAGGAAATAGGACTATGACTGTGATGTGGTTTTATGAAATAATGATATTGGAAACTGCTATACTGTATATAATTACTAAGAAACTCAGATGGAAGAGATTTGGGGAAGTCAAGTAATATGTTTATGAAGATGGATTTTGATTAATTAATTAAGTTTTTGTTTATGTGGTGATTTTATGTATTTTATGTTATATGTTCTTTTTTCTTTTTTCTTTTTCCGTTTCATTCTTTTTTCTTTATTATTGTTGGCTCTTTCTTCTGTTATGTTTATGTATGGAAAATAATAAATATTATTGGGGGGAAGATAAACCTAGAAAATATATATAATGAAATATTACCATACTTTTCCATCTATGAGACACCCCCTATTTTGAGGGACTCAAATTTAAGAAAATTGGGAGAGATGGCACAGACTTGTTGAACTTTTTTTTTTTGCAGAGGATTGCTCAGAGTTGATGGGCTTTTTGGGGGTGCAATTGCCGAAAATCGCTCACCTGCACGCCTCTCATCTGTCCCCTCACAGGCAGAAGCTGCCAATCACCCGCCCAATTGCATCAGGATCAGCCAATCAACACTAGCCATTGACGCAGTAACCAATGACATGCCAAATAGCCGCTGACAGTCGCAGCAGCAACCAATCAAATGTCCACCCCATGCGCTATCCAGGTATAAGATGGCACCCACTTTTTCGCATAATTTTAAAAGAAAAAAACTGGGTCTTCTACACGGAAAAGTGTGGTATTTTAAACAGTTGGCTACTCCCCCAACCCCAGTCCCAGACACACCGACCTTTGAAACCTGAATTTCAGCTGTACTTCTACAACACGAATATATTCCACTTAGTCTGTATACATCATGAACATCCAAAACTATGATGAGGAATGTGCAACCGTGTCAAGAAGCAATACTGATGGATGGGTGGATTTTGCCCCCCACCCTGACCATAGAAGATTCAGAATGGCAGATGCTATCTCAGAGGTCCTCAGTTGGAACACAGTCAATGAAGAACGACTTTGGGCCCCCTCAGTTAAGGTAAAGGTACCCCTGCCCGTACGGGCCAGTCTTGACAGACTCTGGGGTTGTGCGCCCATCTCACTTAAGAGGCCAGGGGCCAGCGCTGTCCGGAGACACTTCCGGGTCACATGGCCAGTGTGACATTGCTGCTCTGGCGAGCCAGAGCTGCACACGGAAACGCCGTTTACCTTCCCGCTGGTAAGCGGTCCCTATTTATCTACTTGCACCTGGAGGTGCTTTCGAACTGCTAGGTTGGCAGGCGCTGGGACCGAGCAGCGGGAGCGCACCCCGCAGCAGGGATTCGAACCGCCGACCTTTCGATCGGCAAGTCCTAGGCGCTGAGGCTTTAACCCACAGCGCCACCTGTGTCCCCCTCAGTTACCCGCCCCAATTGCATTAGTGACTAAAGGTTGCAAAATGCATTTACTTCTTCCAAATCTCGCCATGTTTAATAAGCATTATTTTATTTTTTCCTCCTTATTTATTGATTCAGTTTACATCTTGCCCTTCCCTCCTGAAGGAACGCTTAAGGAATGATAAATATTCATATTACGAATTTTTTGACTCACCTTGTGAAACTAAACTGAGATGTTTGGTTGTCCATGATACTATTGCAGTCTAACATGGTCATTTTCTTTTCCACAGAAGCAACTGTGTACACCCAAGGGAAAGTGAACTGAGAGGTGGTGGCAATGCCAAGCAGAATAAAATTCAGTTGGAGAAGGAAAATAGAAACACACAGTGCTTTCCCCATGAACTTGAATAAGCTCCTGTGGACTGATATTATCTCTAGACCTTCAAGTAGGAACATGGAGTAGAAAAGTAGTTTCCCTTTTTTCCAATTTGACTGGTGAGACAAGCAGCATTGTCTAGCACACAAGAGTGGTGGATTTGCATTCAGGAAAGGGTTCAATGACTGACCTTTAACAAGCCATCGCAATTCCGCCTCAGTTTTACTTCCAAAAAATGGGATGACTGATTACTTGCCTCTTAAGCCTTAGGAATAGGCCTGTGCTATACCAGATAGAAGAAGAAGAAGAATGTGGATTTGATATCCTGCTTTATCACTACCCGAAGGAGTCTCAAAGCATCTAATATTCTCCTTTCCCTTCCTCCCCCACAACAAACACTCTGTAAGGTGAGTAAGGCTGAGAGACTTCAGAGAAGTGTGACTGGCCCAGCAGCTGCAGGTGGAGGAGCGGGGAAGCGAACCCGGTTCACCAGATTACGAGTTTACCGCTCTTAACCACTACACCACACTGGCACTACACCACAGATAGGTGGGGTATAAATAAATATGTAAAAAATATTTTTATTATTCTAACATATTTCCAGGTACTCCCTTTTCACATGGATCAAGGTTTGAAGCTGAATAAAACTAGTGATCTATGACTAAATTACAGCCTGACAACAGTCAAGTACATGTAATGGTTAAAGATTAGCAGTGCCATATCATGGGTTGCTGGTGCCCAGGGCAGGGGCATGTATGCCAGGGGTGCCTGCGCGCTGGAGGGCACGACACAGCGAGTGAACGGAGCCTGCCATGAGGGGAGGGCAGTCGGACGATGCAGCCCTTGGTGGGCAAATCCCCCCGACACATGTGAAGAGGAGCACAAGACCAGGCTGTGTTGGGGGTGCCTCTGTGGGGGCCCCTGGTTCACACCCCTCAAAATTGTGGCCCCTGGCCACACACTCCACACTATGCCCCTGTAGATTAGTGTCTCTTACAGATGTCTAGTAGTTGTACACCTCTGTGTAAATGCAAACAATGGCAATGTTGTAGCTGGGAATTAGATTTGGTAGTGCTTCACACCTTGAAACCAGATTACTATTTTCACATAGAAACTAAGAGTGCCTCCTTTGAAATATGCCAAATGTATTCAATGGGGCTTACTTATTTTGGTAGTATGATCTTCTAAGACTTAAACATTCATATGCTTCATACCTAGCCAAAAAGGCTTCAGATATTTTGTGTCCCCTCCCCCCGCTTCCAGAATGTCTTAGCTCTCTGCAGATAGGAGGAGAAAGCTTATTTAAGGATATGGAATATCATCCACCAACATCTTGTAAGACTTGAGGAAGGATGTGATTTCTTTCAGAGACTGACCACAACGAAATTCTGAGACGATATTTTGCCTGAAGGCAGTGCTAGATAACCATCAACTTAAATTCTTGGCAGACATTAAGAACTCCAAGGCAGCATTCCAACGGACAGATGGTTGGCAAGTGGTCCATCCTCAAAGCTCAAATGGCTTATCTGTGGTCATGATTATTTTGATGTGGTCCATCAAGATAAGGGGGAGGGGGATGAAAGAAAACTGATGAAGGTTCCAGAATGGCAAAAATTGTTACTGACCATTCTTAATTCCCATATGGAGCACCTTAAAGGAAACAACTCAGGTGTCACGGTCCGGTTCACGGGCGATCAAAGTCCCGGCAGGCGACGCCAGGACCGGGACTGGTCATGCTGTGCGGATGACTGATTATTGTCTTCCAAAGCAACTTCTCTATTCCGAACTTAAAAATGGAAAGCGTAATGCTGGTGGTCAACAAAGGAGGTTTAAAGACTGTCTCAAGGCAAATCTTAAAAAATGAGTATAAACACCGACAACTGGGAAATACTGGCCTGTGAGCGCTCCAGTTGGAGAACAGCCTTTACCAAAGGTGTAATGGACTTTGAAGACACTTGAACTCAGAACTCAAGGGACAAATGTGCTAAGAGGAAGGCACACTTGGCAAATCCACACCGTGATCAACTCCCACCCGGAAACCTATGTCCCCACTGTGGAAAGACGTGTGGGTCCAGAATTGGCCTCCATAGTCACTTACAGACTCATTGTTGAAATCGCGTTTATGGAAGACAATCTTACTTGGCTACGAGTGATCGCCAAAGAAGAAGACGACTGCCAAAGTGAAGCAGCTAAAAAATGGAGCACTTCTGAAGACTATCCAGTGATAGCAACTACTCAGAAGGCTTTCAAAATGGACTAGGCAAAGTTATGTCTAGATCTAGCGGCTACCAGTCCAGATGTTAGCTCAGTGAACTTCCATTTTCATATTCACTGTCGTTCTGAATACAGGAGCTGGGGAACAAAACTGCAAGTGCCTAGTCTGTGGTCTCAGCATATATCCCATCAGAAATCCAAAATGCACAAGAAGCCGCTCTTCCTGCTCAGTTTCTGTTTGTGGTAGTTTGGTCTCTCCTGTGTTTTACATGCCCTTTTAAACATGACAACATTTCAATTGATGTGAGGACCGATGTGGTGGGTGATGTGGGTGACTTCTCCGTCGATGAGAGTCACACCCTCACCATTTTGTAGTCCAGTCATTCTTTATGCTCTTTTCTATGTGGCAGCCATTTTGTGTTATCCACAGCCCCGTGGCAGCCATTTTGTGACTGGTGCTCGCAGAACTTTCTCGAAATTCCAAATGTGCCCACAGCTCCAAAAAAGTTGGCAACCTTTGGTGTCCATCAAATTGTGTATCAGCACTTCTGTATCTCATTTCATTAGAGGTCCACGGCTTTCTACTCTATTAGAATATTTTCCTGCTTAAAGATTTCGTATCCATGGTTGGCATTTTAAGCATTCCAGCAAAAGTGTCTCTTAGAAACTTCTGTGCCTAAAAATAGCTGACCCAACTCATTTAAGTATACTTCCTTCCTTCCTTATAATCTTGGAGTACTTACTTGGCCCTCTTTTTGAGGAGGCTTATCCGAGTCTCACACTTCCAGCATAATGAGTTTCTTTACAGTTTATTGTTCAGTGTGATGTCTGAGGCTTAACTATTTCATGGAGAACAATTTCTCTTTTTGATGTGTGGGATTCCTTAAGCATGTCCCTTTCTTCTTCCAGTCAGCTGAGATGTGCCCCTTTTAAAGGTGAAAGTAAGCAGCTGATCTGATGTAAAATTAAATTCCTATAGATATGCACTCAATCCAGCCTGAACTTGAATTGTTGAGATAAGTATAGTAATTCAGATGGATGTGTGAGTGCCAGCCTGCAATTCAGTTGGAGGCAACTCCTTGTAGTAACTTCAGTTGAACAGACTTATAAGTGCAATCTACTTGGCTCCTAAAATACGGTACTTGGACACTATTTGTCGCACAGCTGGGATAAGTGTGTTTTGAACACCACTTGAACCTTGCCTCTTCTTTCTTACGTTCTATAAGAAAAACACACAGTTCCCTAACTGCACATTAAACATATACAGTCGACAGTAGTCAGTTGTATTTATATTAATGTGTCACTGCAGTGGGGTTCCTTACTGTTACACATTGGTAGCACTAATCTTGCTGACTGGAGCATGCTGAACGGTATATCCCCAATTTTTAATCTGGAACAAAGTATTTGATTAATAATGTTTGATGTCAACAAAGAATGCATGGCTCTTATCAACCTAAAGATTGCTTTCATGATTTTTAAAATTAAAATGGTTATCTGTGAAATTTCAGGCTTCTAAGTAATGCAAAAATGCTTGAAATTCAATCTTAAATTAAAACGAATTCTCTGTTAGAGATAATACATGCACGTGGTCCTAAAGCCACATTTTCCAGCGACATTTGCCATTCTGGAATTTGTATTTTTGTTGTTACTGTTAATTTCTGCTGCTCTGCTACCTATTCCTGTTCAGGTACTTTATACTCTGCCATGTAAACATGATGACCCATGACTCCTCTAGTTTGCAGATCTTACAAACCAGAGAAACTCCGCATGTAGTATGTGGATTTTCAGATGTAACATTCTTCAAATAAAATGGGAAAAGTACCATCTTTTGTTCTATTAAAGAATGCCACACATATAACACCACCTTGGGTGCTTCTCTTACAAAGCGAATACAGTGGTATCTCGGGTTAAGTACTTAATTTGTTCCGGAGGTCTGTTCTTAACCTGAAACTGTTCTTGACCTGAAGCACCACTTCAGCTAATGGGGCCTCCTGCTGCCACCGTGCTGCCGGAGCATGATTTCTGTTCTTATCCTGAAACAAAGTTCTTAACCTGAAGCACTATTTCTGTGTTAGCAAAATCTGTAACCTGAAGCGTATGTAACTTGAGGTACCACTGTAAGGGGGGAAAGCACTGCTGCGTACCACAAGGAAGTTAAATGAGTGTTTCCCAAACTTGGGTCTTGAGCTGCTTTTGGACATCAAATCCCATAATCCCAGACCCCTGGTCTTGCTAGCTAGGGATGATGGGAATTGTAGTCCCAAAACATCTAGAGACCCAAGTTTCAGAAACACTGAGTTAAACTAAAACTCAGTTCAGAAAGTGAATGAAAGAGCTGCCTGATTGATTGCCCCCATGCAAAATTTTTGTTGATTATGAGAAGGTAGTGTATTAAGAAGAAGGCTTCAAGAGGATCTTTAACATCATGGTATGAGCGGGTGGCGCTGTGGTCTAAACCATTGAGCCGATCGGCTTGCCAATCAGAAGGTCGGCAGTTCGAATCCCCACGATGGGGTAAGCTCCCGTTGCTTGGTCCCTGCTCCTGCCAACCTAGCAATTTGAAAGCACATCAAAGTGCAAGTAGATAAATAGGTACCACTCCGGCTGGAAGGTAAATGGCGTTTCCGTGCGCTGCTCTGGTTTGCCAGAAGCGGCTTTGTCATGCTGGCCACATGACCCGGAAAAACTGTCTGCGGACAAACATTGGCTCCTTTGGCCAGTAAAGTGAGAAGAGTGCCGCAACCCCAGAGTTGTTTGCGACTTGACTTAACCTTTACCTTTATGAGCATTCTACCTGCCGAGTGAAAAGGTAAGGTAATGGGAGTGAACCACCACCACCCTGTTTGCTGAGCATTTGACAGTAGCCAATTCTACAAGTCTGCATCACAACTAGAGTAAAGTAGTACTCTGTTAATCTTCCTCCTGTCCTCTGAGGTATAAAACTAGGAGGGCAGATGTATTATCTGGGAAGTGTTCCAACTTCATTAAGTCCAAGGCATCAGTGGTTCCAGCATGCCCACTGCCAGAGGAGTGTCACAAGCAGAAAAAAAATCTAGCATCTGCAGGGAAAGGATTAAGGAAAATTAGGAACTCATCAGCAACTGCAGGTTTCTTTATTGGCATGCAGTAGCTCACAGCGTTTGCCAGTGACGAGAGCCAACTTTTCAAGTCTCTATGGAAGAGACCCCCCCCCCCCCACAAACCTCCACCCACGGCTTTCCTCCTGCATATCTGCTGACCTCTCAACCAGGACGGGAACTTGAAAAGACACTCACTGACTAGAGGCATAGAGCTAAGAGACAGAGGTCAATGGTGGGGTAATGCAGAGCAAATTAAAAAGCACTCCACAATTCTAAATGGCTTTGCTGCAACAGAAGCATGTTCTGACATGGTGCATAAGCTGCCAAGGCTATTTTCCTCCCTCCCTTTGTTCAGAAGATTTCATAATTTTGTTGTTGTTCTAAAGTCAGCATGTTTGTATAGGGTATGCAACTTCTTAAAAGACTAGAAGGCAGCCTAACAGCAGAGGAGTTTTAAAAATGTATCTGCAAGATTCAAGTCTTTTTGAATATAAGAGGATTTTCATACAGAAATGAAATGTTTATTTGCCAAGCTGAGATCATTTGGGAATTTTGCAGGTGCTTTGCAGCCAGGTGCTGTGAGAGAGTTTCCCATTTGAGCACCCTTTGATGAGCAGAATTGCATATAATTCATGATTTCCAAGATATGGGGTGATTTGCAAGAGATGGAGCTTTCTAAAGTTGTCCGAGGACTTTTGACATGTGCTTCAGTCCATCAAGCACTAGATATTTGGCTACCCAGCGTGACTCGTTTGCCTGCATTTGAGGGTAAAATTGCTTGACTTCACAGTGACCTTGATGCTGATATTATAGCAAGTCCAAATGAGGTGTCCAATATGCTATCTGAGAGAGTTTTGTGGGATCAATTTCAGTTAATGCAGTCTGAGAACATGGACAAAGTACTTGCTGATATGCATCCATCCTCATGATCTCTCGACCCTTGGCCGATTAAAGCTAGCCAGGGAGGTTTCACTGCATGGGTTCAGACTAGTAAATGTCTTATTACTAGAAGGAGAGATGCCTCTGGTTTTAAGAGAGATTATTATACAACTTCCTTAAAGGTAAGAACTTCAGAGCAAATTGCACTGGACAATTATAGGTCAGTGGCCAACACTTCTTTTCTGGGTAAGTTGACTGAGAGAGTAGTGGCCATGCTACAAACATTCTTGGAAGATACAGATCATCTTGACTGGCTTTGGAGATGAATTGGCCCTGGTCACTCTGATGCATAGCTGTCAACTTACAGATTTGAAAATAAGGGACCAGCAGCCAAAATAAGGGACCTGCAGCCTCACCTGTTCCAGGGACTCCAGTCTTCCTGTCCTCCTGCAGTCTGGTCAAACTCATGCTGGTAGCTTTGAGAACACTGCCCAACCAACTTTGTAACCAGAGGTTCAACTGAATAGAATCTGAATCACATGCACCACAAGGCCTATGCAGCCTCAACTTAAGATGGCTCCCCGGCCTGGCTTTGCACGGCAAAGTTTGCAGCAGCACGTGCAACAAAATGGCGTCCAGCATTCAAAAAACCCCTCAGCTTGCATTAACTAGCCACACACAAGGCATGCAAGCTCCACCCCGCAGTCGTTCTTAGACTTCTTATTGGGTGAGCAACACAGCCAAGCAACACAGTTGGAGCCTCCCTCCTCCCTGGCCGGCAGGGAGGGAGGGAGGGAGAGGAGCTGCTTCCTTTGAAATTTAAGGGACATCATTTAAGGGACACCCATCATTAAGGGACAGCAGCGGGACATGGCGCTGGAATAAGGGACTGTACCTTCAAATAAGGGACACTTGACAGCTATGCTCTGATGGATGGGGGTGTCAGAAATGTTCCTTCCCAGAGTGAAATTGAGGGATCCGAGGCCCAAGGAGCGGGGAGGCAGAAAGAGATGGAGGTTTGCTTTCTTCACAGGCAGAGAGTGAAGCAAGTCCCTTCTCACAGGGAAATTTAAGGCAGGCAGAGGAGCCGCAACTTTCAGACACGCTTTCAGAGGAGGAGATGCAAGCTGGACGGTCTGTTCCGGAATCTCCTCACTTTTGGAGATTGGGCAGAGTTTAGGCTTGGTGTCAAGCCCACAAGAGGAGCAGCAGCCGATGGCGTATTTCCTGTTGGAAAAGCTCCCACACTCCAGTGGGCTCAACTGACCTATCTAGTGAGGAAGATTGAGCTGTGTGCTCGGACTGAGCTACTGGACGTTATAAAAGCATCAGCCTGTTGTCTCTTGGTGGGAGGGAGAGATTGTAAATCCTGACAGGGGGAGTGCAATCCTGCTGTTGTTACTTGATCTCTCAGAGGTATTCAAGATGGCTGACCATGCTGTCTTCCTGGACCAGCTCAGTGGGAAAAGGTGGCACTCTCCTTCAGTGGTGTCATTCCTATCCGCAAGACCATTAACACAGAGTGACTCTGAATGACTGTAAGTCAG
Source organism: Podarcis melisellensis (assembly GCF_964234715.1). Classification (NCBI taxonomy): domain Eukaryota; kingdom Metazoa; phylum Chordata; class Lepidosauria; order Squamata; family Lacertidae; genus Podarcis; species Podarcis melisellensis. The sequence goes on along the minus strand of NC_138528.1, from coordinate 126,722,747 downwards.
CCCCCTGGCATATGGGCTTCCATCTTGACCCCAATGGTTTTAAACAGTTGCTTGAAGGTGGTGAGGGGTTGGTGATGGGCCAACAAACTGAAGGTGAATCCTAATAAGCCAGAAGCCCCATGGGCAAGCAGTTCCCAAGTTTGGGAAACTGGCAGATTGCCTGTTCTTGACAGAGCTGCACTCTCCCTGAAGGAGCAAGTATGTAGCTTGAGGGCACCTCTTAGATTCAACACTGTCACTGGAAGCAAAGGTGTCCTCAGTGGTCAAGGGAGAGTTTTTGGGTTTTTTTACCAGCTGTGACTAATACTCCAGCTATGGCCGTTCTTGGACAGGGCTAGGATGGAGGGAAGAAAAGATAATTCCCTCGGTAGAATTACAGATCTGGACACTTAACTACTGGCTTCACCTAAACTCAAATCCTCCTGGTCTAATATCCCTAGTGCTGCAAGATTGTCACAAGAGCACCTGGACTACAATTGTCTATCAAAAACTTTACAATTGTGGTTTATCACCACAACAGCTACTCACTTTGGGTTTTAGTAAAGCAAACAGTCTAATTTGTCAGCGCCTAAATGATATCAAGCGTCAGAACAACTTGGCCACAATAAGGAAATTTTGCCCATGGTACGACTATTTACCACCTACTCATTTTGGCTCTCTGGCACCCTATCTGCATAACCTAGCAATTCTAAAATAGAGGCACGCTTTTACTCTCGCAAGATTGAATGTATTGCCCTCGGCGGTACTTGAGGAACGATTCCAACAGATTCCACACAAAAAACACTTATGTCCCTGTGGAGATGGCAGTACCAAATTGGTGGTGCACGCCCTTCTGGCATAAAGCCTTGAGAAATGAGATTATCACCCCTCTTTTATTGTCCATTCCGGGTCACCCAACCACTGCCACAGTGTCCTTTCTCTTGGCAGATGAAGATGAGCAGGTGACAGCAGAGGTTGCAAGGTTTTTAGCAGGGGCAATCAGAATAAGATCTACTATTTGACTATTGATTCAAAACCGTAAAATGTATTTTATATAATTGACTTTTTATTTCTATTCTTTGTATATTCTGTTGTTTTATTTCTATGGCCAATGGCTGATGCAAATAAAGATTCATTCATTCATAATGGGAGTGAACCACCAACACCATCACCCTCCAACCGTCAGAGGTGATGAGAGATATGGTCCAAGAACATCTGGCGGAGAAGTTTGACTTACACATTGACTCCAGTCCTTCCTTTTCTCACTTCCTGCTAGACTCTATTCCCTATCAGATGCACATGAAAAGTTGGGAAGAAAGTCCAACACCGTCGCATTTTATTTCAAAAGCGGGTGATTATTTAGAAGGAAGCTGAAAGGGAGAACTAAATGGGCTAACTTTCTCCAAGGCACTTGGAAAGCTATTTTAAATCATTATGATAGAAGCTCAGCTAGAATGTATATCAACAGATTAGGAAATGTACTAAAAAAAAAAAATTAAAGATGATGCCAGCGTGATTAATGAACAGAGGCAAGGAAGCTATAAAAAGCAGAAAGGCTGACTTCAGAAAATGGAAGCCTTCCCCAAATGAGAATAAGGAGCAGCACAAACTCTGCCAAAACTCTGTCTGTTGATGATAGGAGTACAAAAAAAGAAAGAATTTGGAGTCACATATTGCTAAAAACAGAGGGACATGGGTGGCACTGTCGGTTAAACCACAGAGCCAAGGACTTGTCGATCAGAAGGTCGGCAGTTCAAATCCCCGCGACGGGGTGAGCTCCCGTTGCTCGGTCCCTGCTCCTGCCAACCTAGCAGGTCAAAAGCACGTCAAAGTGCAAGTAGATAAATAGGTACCACTCTGGCGGGAAGGTAAACGGTGTTTCCATGCGCTGCTCTGGTTCACCAGAAGCGGCTTAGTCATGCTGGTCACATGACCCGGAAGCTGTACGCCGGCTCCCTTCGGCCAATAAAGCGAAATGTGCGCTGCAACCCCAGAGTCGGTCACGACTGGACCTAATGGTCAGGGGTCCCTTTACCTTTACCTTATTGCTAAAAACATTAAGACCAACAGGAAGAAATCTTTAGAATATATCGGGGGGAGCTGGACAGGATGGTGGTTTGATCGTTAGTTGACAAAGGAGTGAAAAGAGTTCTAAAGGATGAGAAGGATATTTCAGAGTATCCAAATTAATTATTTCTGTCTGACTTCGTTAGGGAAGATGTAGAAAAGATGCCGTGCTTGAACTGGTATCATGCCAGTTGTCAGAAACAGTGGAGGGCGGGAAGAGTGCTAAGGTTCTGCTCACGGGTTTCCCACAAACATCTGGCTGGCCATTGTGAGAATACGGGACCGCCTCTCCTCGTATCTCCCACAGAGGACCTTACGGTCTTCAAATAAAAGCATCTTGGAGGTCCCGGGCCACAGGGAGGTTTGGCTGGCCTCAACCAGAGCCAGGGCTTTTCAAGCTGTGGCTCCGATCTGGTGGAATGCTCTGTCACAAGAGACTAGGGCCCTGCGGAACTTGACATCTTTCCGCAGGGCCTGCAAGACAGAGCTGTTCCACCAGGCCTTTGGTCAGGGCACAGCCTGATTCCCTCCTTTGGCAATCTTCACAGAATCTCTAGCCCAATGGTTGCCATTAATCTGATTTGAATTGCTTCTATAATGAAATGATTTTAGTATATTGTATCATTTTACTGTTGTTAGCTGCTCTGAGCCTGGCTTCGGCTGGGGAGGGCAGGATATAAATAAAATTTTATTATTATTTATTATAATAGTATGCTGGACAAGATGGTGCACCAGGATTTTATTATCGTCTGAATTTAAACAGGAGAATAAAGTCCAATAAAGTTGGCTAGAGTTGAAGTTTCTTGAAAATTAACAAGTCTCGAGGTCCAGTTTGCATAGACGCAATAGTTCTTAAAGGAAAAAGTAAAAGAAACTGCTGATTGTCTAACAAAATATGCAACTTGTTGCAAAAGTCCGTCTCCATACCAGGGAATTGGAAAGTAGACAACCTAAAGATGGGATTTAGGAGGGGTTCCAAACAACCACTGTCCAGTTAGCTAATCTTCAGTTCTGGATAAAGTGAGAGGAAGCATTAAGGTTAGAATTATTAAGCGTATAGAAAACTAACAAAAGCTTAAGAATGGAAGATGTTTTGGAAAAGATGTTCTAGACAGTGGTACCTCGGGTTACATATGCTTCAGGTTACAGACTCTGCTAACCCAGAAATAGTGCTTCAGGTTAAGAACTTTGCTTTAGGATGAGAACAGAAATCGCGCGGTGGTGGCAGCTGGAGGCCCCATTAGCTAAAGTGGTGCTTCAGGTTAAGAACAGTTTCAGGTTAAGAATAGACCTCCGGAATGAGTTAAGTACTTAACCCGAGGTACCACTGTATAGCTTTCATAAACCATTTTTTCTCCCCCAACTGAGAGTCCTGAAAAAACAGGTCATCATAAATTAAGGTTCCAAATATGTGAACAATCATCTACTGCAGAACACAAATTAAGGGACGTAAGCAATACCTAAACTTTGCACATGGATCACAAGTAATGCTAAACCATGGTTTATCAATACAAGGATGTGCCACAGCAAGACTTGGGAACATGTGCTCCTTCCTTCCCCTGGTTGCATGGTCACATGAAGAGAAGATTGGAAACTCCCACAGTTAACACTACAACCAAACCCTAAAATGTGGCAAATCTTATCTATAGTTATTAAAACTAAGGTAAATATAAGAACCCCGGTCCAGTCAAAGGTGACTATGGGGTTGCAGCGCTCATCTCGCTTTCAGGCCGAGGGAGCCAGTGTTTGTCCACAAACAGCTTTCTGGGTCATGTGGCCAGCATGACTAAACTGCTTCTGGCGCAATGGGACACTGTAACGAGTGCCAGAGCACATGGAAACGCCATTTACCTTCCTGCCACTAAGACAGCTTAGGGAAGTATGGTTTCTGTTAATCATAGCTTAAGATTCACCGCAATTTGTCCAGTTAACTGTGGTTAGCTTATGAGTTACATCCAACTTTACACTCCTGAGAATTCAACTTTTTCTGGTGTTCATGCAACAAATGATAACACCATCAGATTCTCTAAAAGAACAGACATCCAGGAAAAAAAGGAACATAATTTGGCAACCAGTGTGGTCTTAGGAAGTGGAAAAGATCACTGTGTTAACCTGCTGGAACGTGGAGCCTTCCCGACACGCATTAGTCCTTTTGATGGGAGCTATTGGTTTAAAATCTCCATATTCATGTGTTTTAGAAAATTAAAATAGAAAATAGCAAAGGTTTCTTTCTTTTGGTCCACTTTGCTAATTAATATGTCAAAGCTCGTAAAGGAGGACTCACCAGCTTTTCTCCAGTAGTGTATCATTTTAAAGAGCTGTGTCAGCAGAGAGCTCAGCAGACAGTCAATACATATTAAGAGAGTCGCAAGCATTAAATCAAAAGGAAAAAGGAAAAGAAAGAAAGAGGGAGCCATATGAAAAATGAAAATAAAGCAAATAGCTGTGAGGCTAATGGAATACCATTTGTGACTTTGCATAAACGAGGGGAAAGGGCAGCATTTGCCCAACATAAACAATAACCTGTACATAAATCCATCTTACCAATTCCATTATAAGTACTATAACACACAACAGTTAGTTGCACATTTATAACAGCTCAAATTAAGAGAGGCATCTCGTGAGTTTTTGTGGCAAATACACTACAGCACTAGCCACCCATGTAAACGTAGCTTGCTGGAATATGGTATTTTGCAGCAATTGTGGCTCAGTAACCTTGCCACCATCCCAACATTACACCACATACCCCAAAGGGCTTATTACTTTTCCACTTTGCCTCCCACACCCTTGAAAGTATTGTCTAGAAATGTTGCAGATTGGACAGGGGGAAATATTCACCTCCAAGTCTCTTCTTCGGCTTGCTGCCCCCATTTAAGACTCACTGCTTCCAGTTCACTGTGGGTTCAATAGTAAACTGTCTAGCCAGATGAAAGCGTCTAGTAAATATTATTAGGAATTATTTGCACCAGGCGGCTGCTTTGGGGAAGATGAGAATGCTGTGCCATTCCACTCTCCTCCATTCAACCTAGTCTTTCTGAGATCTTCATGAATGGTAAGAACTGGTGCCTAAGTTGGCTTGTTTGCCTCTTCTTTCTCACCCCTTTTTCCTTTTGTGTCATCTTAGGCCTCCAGGGAAGAACAGTATTTGTGCGGTTTGTTGGTTAAAACTTAAATTAATATTGAATGTTGGATCTTCCTGTTTATATCAACACAACAACAGCGCCAATGCAAATTAAAATAACCGCAGCATGGAAGGGAAAAATGGGGGGGGGGGAGGAGTAGGTCAGCACTCAAAGATTTGGCCATATAAGTATGCTATATAGGTTGGTAAGCTAAAAAGCAGAGCCATCACCTTGCCAACAAAGGCCCGTATAGCTAAAGCTATGGTTTTCCCAGTAGTGATGTACGGAAGTGAGAGCTGGACCATCAAGAAGGCTGATCACTGAAGAATTGATGCTTTTGAATTCTGGTGCTGGAGGAGACTCTGGAGAGTCCCATGGACTGCAAGAATACCAAACCTCTCCATTCTTAAGGAAATCAGCCCTGAGTGCTCACTGGAAGGACAGATCCTAAAGCTGAGGCTCCAGTACTTTGGCCACCTCATGAGAAGAGAAGACTCCCTGGAAAAGACCCTGATGTTGGGAAAGATGGAGAGCACAAAATGTGGATATGTTTGGAACCGGGGACTGTCAACCCCATCAATAGTTTTAGTGAAATTACGTACAACAACAAGCAGGAACAGCAGCTCCCCAGAGCTGTGCATGTATGAATAAATAAATAAAGAGGAGATAGAAGGCCCATCACAAAACATTATAAAACCCACAGCTGGTCCAAGAGGACCAGCTGTAATCTGATGGCTGTTTTTCAGAAACCCAGGGTTGTTGTCTTTCTAATTTGCTCTTGACACTTATGGATAGGGGGAAAAACCACCCACCCACACTTGGAGCTTGAAATGGTAGATTCTTGATTTTCTGAGCAACTCTTTGCCAACTTTTATGTCTGCAATGGGATTTGTTCCAATGTGGACTGACAGGAAGGGCTTGCATTTATCGTTGGCAAACTTAAGGCAGCTGCAATATTTGCAAGCCTCCTTCTGAGTAGTAACAGGGCACACCTTTCCAAATGATGAGTCACTTCTTGGAAACTTTCTTGTATTCTCCTCAATGAAGAAAAAACAGAAATTTCAGGTGCAAGGAAAACAGAAGGTACCAGCTGAGAGAGAAGCTCAGTTTCAGATAAATAAGAAAACCTATTTAGTATGCAGGTGAAGGAAAGGATTGGTGGAGATGGGGAAGGGTGGAAGACAAGAAACATTAAAGGGGTATTGGCTGAGGAAATATGAGCAGCCTAAATGTCAAAAAGGCTGAATAGAAATTTCATGTATTTCCTAGAATTATTCACTATTTGTATATACTTTAATTTCGGTGTGTGTGTGTGTCATTTTTAGGGCATATGAATGTGATAACACTATTTTTCTAACGCTTGCAAAATCTTTTTAACTTATTCAAAATGACTAAGTGCCCCATACCCTTTTCAAGCAGGACATAGCTTCTGAAGATAAGTAGAAAAGGTACCAAAATATTTCTCTCTGACATTCTGTTTGAGGAAGTTAAGTAATTTTCTAAACTTGCATGGGAGAACTTAAAAATGTTTCTTAGCTTTGAGCTTCTTGCCTGATGCAATCAAGAGTTACTCTCACCGTGGGAATGCTTCCAGTATGAAGAAGGGATATATTTATTGTCCCTCCCAGACCCCATGTTGCAGGACCAGTTTGAATCCAATAGATACTAAATACTTTGGAACAGAAAAGTAAGGGGAGTTGAGGAAAAAATATGGACTTTAATATTTTTCTCTGCATGATCCATGGATTCATATAAACAAGTGCATTCAGGCCAACACAAATTATGAAGAAGTTTTCATTCAATTCACATTCCAAGATCTCCTGAAAAAACTTGCAGTTCCATTTAGTGAACAAGAAGACACACTTTAAAAAACCCCACACAACTCTACATTTCTATTTGGTGTGCTCTCTCATAATCAAGACAGCACAAGTAGAGTGTCCCAGAGGTATTCCACAATATATGAAGGGAGAAGATCCAAAATTCAGAACTAATACAAGACCTTTCAAATACTTCCCCTGGGCCTGCACAGAGCAGCATTTAAAGCAAATTTAGTTTGTGTGAACTAGACAAGAACTCTGTGCAGCACAGTCAAGTCAAACCAAGAATCTCTTACCTAGTTTATGTTCAGTCAACAAGCAAACATTGCTTTCATCTGGCACTGAAGAAAATGGAGGAAAAAGAGAAAGTTAACAGATATTGTCATGAATTAAACATACATTTAACAGATACTCAGTTTTCCACCAGTGCTTAATCCTTTCTTAGCAAAACTTGTTAAGGTCCTGTTTTTGGTGCCCAAAACATGTATAAAAAATATTTACTAGAAGCCAACGGAAGGTCTGTACCATTTATGTTATACAGTGGTGCCCCGCAAGACGAATGCCTCGCAAGACGAAAAACTCGCTAGACGAAAGAGTTTTCTGTTTTTGAGGCGCTTCGCAAGACGAATTTCCCTATGGGCTTGCTTTGCAAGATGAAAACGTCTTGCGAGTTCTTTCCCTTCCCCCCCTTTTTCTAAGCCGCTAATAGCCGCTAATAGCGCTAATCCGCTAAGCCGCTAATGGCCGTGCTTCGCAAGACGAAGAAACCGCTAGACGAAGAGACTCGCGGAACGAATTATTTTCGTCTTGTGAGGCATCACTGTAGAAACACCAAAGGAGTATACAAATTCATCATATGTTATAATCTACAAAAAGATACACACAGGTCTTTTTCACAGATTTGGGAAGCATACAATGTTCAGTGTGCAAGAGAATTGTCTGCACTTGACTGATCCTGACACAAGTCCTTATCCATACATATTTGATACGCATGCTTGCTAAACTTCCCATTTTGAAACCTACACACCATTCAGAAGTTTGAAGCTCACGGCTGACTTGTATGTTGACGAAGACCCACCATTTTGCCCCACATTTAACTTTCCCAATAAGCCCACTGTCTCTGGGCAGAACACTTAAATCTAGAGAAATGATAATTGTTCATAGTTCTCTTACCCAAGTTTCCTAGCTTACATCACAACTAATTCGTGTATGTTCTTTCAAAGGATTGCATGAATGAACTAGTCACCACTATTTACAACATTATTTTTATTTCTAAGGTGGGGAAACTATTGGATGCTAAGAGGCTCACTCCACACCCATTTGGCTTTAAGGTTATGATACTATTATAGTTTAATATAAATGGAGACCCTGGCAAAAGAGGCATGAGATAGCCAGTGTGGTGTAGTGGTTCAGAGCGATAGACTCGTAATCTTGGGAACCGGGTTCGCTCCTCCACATGCAGCTGCTGGGTGACCTTGGGCCAGTCACACTTCTTTGAAGTCTCTCAGCCTCACTCACCTCATAGAGTGTTTGTTGTGGGGGAGGAAGGGAAAGGAGAATGTGAGCCGCTTTGAGACTCCTTCAGGTAGTGATAAAGCGGGATATCAAATCCAAACTCTTCTTCTTCTTCAAGTTATTGTTAATTGTTTTAAAAACATAGTTAGCTCAGGGAGGCCTGAGTGTCTCGGTTCCTGCCCCAAAACTCAACAGCTCATGCTCTTATTTGAAAGTATGGAAGTGATCAACCTTTTAAAGAAGAGTAACAGTACCAATTCAGCAACATGAAAGCAGCTAATTCAGCCCAAGAGCTCTCACGAGGCAAAGGGATGGTGGGGAAGATCCTGGTCTAGGGCCAAGGGCCATGACTCAAGGATCAGCAATGAGGAGTTCACAACTGCAGTGGAGACGAGACGTTTGCACACCCACCAAAAAGTTTAAAACCAAGGAAGAATGGATGAGCCCCTTACTTGTAATAAACCCTCTCTTTCTGCAGAAATATATAGAAGGAGGAGGAGGAGGAGGAGGAGGAGGAGGAGGAGACGATGACGACGACGACAACTTTAGATTTGATATCCGCTTTATCACTACCCGAAGGAGTCTCAAAGTGGCTAACATTCTCCTTTCCCTTCCTCCCCACAACAAACACTCTGTGAGGTGAGTGGGGCTGAGAGACTTCAGAGAAGCGTGATTGGCCTTAGGTCACCCAGCAGCTGCATGTAGAGGAGCAGAGACACGAACCCGGTTCACCAGATTACGAGTCTACCACTCTTAACCACTATACAGCGAGTGGACCATTTAAGCAGCGCGGAGCCTGCATGCGCCCAAGCAACCACATCTCTCCCAGGAGAGACATGTGGCCCAGGCACGCTGCAGGTCCCGCAGTGAGTGCTGCCAGGCATTTTGTCACCCCCTTCAGTGGTGGCACCGCCCCCACTGTACCCCGCTTCCTCCGCCCCTGCCAACTCCCCCTCTGAATCCTGTTGGGTCCCTCCAGGCTGAAGCCCAGTGCTCTCCCTAGACTCCAACAGTGCTCTCTCCCCCAAGTAGGATTCCTGCCTCAACAATAGAGCCAGATATGTTCAAAGGGAAGGAAGGGAAAGAGAACCTAAGCTTAGATGAGCTATAATATAAACAGATTTAGACAAGCTACGGCACAATGAAAAATAACTAGCACCCCCACTAAAAACCTCCTTGAAAAAGTCACAAGTATTCTATCTGTAGAAAGCTGAACCGAAACCATCTAAAAAGCAGATTAATCAGTCAAGGTCCTGTTTCCAAATACAAACACTTCTTGCATGCTTTTAAGGATCTAAATAAATTACTTTCCCTGATCTGAACATATTTGCAGGCAGGGGGAAAATCTGATGCTAGCTCTCCAGATGGATATTATCCTTACACAGCCCTTTCAGCATAATAAAGATATAGCACCATCAATTAATTTTAAGTCAATGATTGTGCCAATAACATGACTCCAGCAGCTCTTATTTATCCACCGCAGCCTTTCCTCATTTAGGGATGGCTGCATATTACTCACAGAAAACATGTCAAATTCTGGCTCGAAACCATCCTTTTACATATTTTTTTTTAAGCTGTTTTGTTTTTGAGTGGGAACTCTTTTTAGGGTAAGTGGACATTCTTCATCTCTAATGTAATGGACTGACTTTACAGTTAAAAGTAAGTATTTATAAACCTAGGATAACTTCCAAACTACACTGCAATCATCTTTAAATACTTAAGAAATAGATTCGATGTTAAATGTGGGAAACAACGAGGAACGGAAGTTTATTTAGCCTATTCTCAAAAAATCAAGCTAGGTGCGGTAAAAAGAAAGGAAAAATGCGTGTGTGTGCCAGTTTGTAAGACTCTCTTAAGATACTTCTAAGATACTTATGGGGACGCGGGTGGTGCTGTGGGTTAAACCACAGAGCCTAGGATTTGCCGATCAGAAGGTCAGCGGTTCGAATCCCCGCGACGGGGCGAGCTCCCGTTGCTCGGTCCCAGCTCCTGCCAACCTAGCAGTCGTTTTCTGTACGACTTTTTCCCTCTCTCACATCGTTGTGGAGGAATTTTGGCCTGCTCTTCTTTACAACGTTGTTTCAGTTCATCGAGGTTTGCCGGCATTTGTTTATGCACACTAAACTATGGTTTAGTGCTATATGGATGAGCCTGACTGTGCCTAGACAAAACACTGGGCCTATGCACTCCCTGGTCCCAGACAGGTGGAAGAAGTTCTGCGAAGCTCAGTTTCACTTATACTTAAACTCTGCTATTCATTTCTTTTGCTCAATTCCAGCTTAGTTTCATAGCAGTGCAGTCCACTGGGATGCATTTTCAAGAATGCACATGGGCTGTACAAACTATTGTTATCTTTGTGATGATGCAAATTGTTCCTTTCCATAGCGTTTTCACCTCTCCTAAGTAATTCATTGTTAATTAAGCCCACCCTAGCTTATTTTACACTTCTTCTTTTTTTTGCTGCACCTACTTTCCCCACGGACTAAATGAAGCTGAATAATCCCCTTGCGATGAAATACTGTAAAACATTAATAAACTAAATCCTAATTGAACTTTGTGGCATGCCGTTATCAATTCTGCTCAGCTTCCGTGGCACAACCACCACCGCTTTGTTATCAAAACTTCTCACGGAACAGAGTTTATGAAGGAATATAATCTCTCTTCTCGGCCTGAATCTTCAGCATCGCTGAGCCATTTATGGGTATTACAGAAAAGGGATTGATACTGTCTATTACAGTCATGCCTCGGGTTGAATGTGCTTCGAGATGAGTGCGTTTGAGTTGTGCTCTGCAGCAATCCGGAAGTAACCGAGTGCGTTACTTCCAGGTTTTGTCGCTTGCGCATGCACAGATGCTCAAAATGACGTCACGCGCTGTTGGTTTCTGCTTTCTTCACTGTGCAGCGAAATGCTAGTCACAAGACAGTTGTTTACATTCCACAGTCAGAGTTGCTGTTGGGTTTCCCACGGGAATGGGAGACTGGATGTGACGTACACTGGTTTCCTGTTTTTCACAGTTCTCTCGGTGTTTCCGAGGAGAGAGGGGTTGCTTCTCTGCTCTCGCAGAAGCAAGATGCGTGTTTGTATTCTCTCAGCATTGAAGTGTAAATAAAGTAAACTAAAGCATGTGGCACGTACTGCTCATCCTTCCGCTGTGCACAGGACTCTGCAATCACAACACGCGCATGCGCAGAAGCGGTGAAAAGCGATGCACGCATGCGCAGACGTGCCATCGCTGGTTACGTTTGCTTCTAGATGAGAATGGGGTTCCAGAATGGATCCCGTTCGCATCTAGAGGTACCACTGTATTCCAGTTCTTGGAGGGGTAGCTTCTAAGTTTAGATTTTTTTCTTACTTAAGAATTCCTGTTCAAGAGTAAATATTGATCAGTATTAAACTTTGATGGCAACAAGAGGGTTTACTAAATAAATAATTAAATAAATAAATGGTAAAGGATCTCTGGACGGTTAAGTCCAGTGAAACTTGACTATGGGGTGCAGCACTCATTTCCGCTTTCAGGCCGAGAGAGCTGGCATTTGTACACAGCCAGCTTTTCTGGGCCAGCATAACTAAACCACTTCTGGTGCGCCATGACAGAAGCCAGAGCGCATGGAAACATTGTTTACCTTCCCGCCACAGCAGTACCTATTTTATCTACTTGCACTGGTGTGCTTTTGAACTGCTAGGTTGGCAGAAACTGGGACAGAGCAATGGGAGCTCACCCCGTCGCGCAGATTCGAACCGCCGACCTTCTGATCAGCAAGCCCTAGTGGCTCAGTGGTTTAGACTACAGTGCTACCTGCTCCCTTAAAAAAATTAAAAACTCACTTATAATACCAATGCAAGGAACCATTAAACTAGCCCTCCCCCCTCTTGCTTCCTCACCTCCTTCCAAGTCAAATTAAACTTAGAAAAGTATCACTACTCCTAATGGCAAACTCAGGGGCAGCCAAAAAGGAGGCAATGACAAACCAACGGATGTGTGGGTGTGTCAATATGCCTAAGGAAACCCTAATGTGTGTGTGCGCGCCTTACCATGGAATAGCCATGGAATGAATAGTCCCAGAAAACACAGTGGAGGGAGTGGAATAACTGGTTTAGAGAGAAGGGCTGGCAGTCGCCTGAACTCATTTTAGGAGGGAAGATACTGTTGGTGATCTCACTTGAATAATGCAAGTCCAGAGAGAGGAAAATACCTGATAGGGTGATGGACTCCCTCAAACCCTGGGTCCAAGTAGGTGCTAGAATTTAATTGAGGCTTGGGGTTGTTAAACAGGTTTAATAGCCAGACCCATGTGTATTAAGTCAGACCCGTGTGCGTCAAGCTTTGAGCTGGACACTTTTAATCCTTTAATTAAGCCAAGTGTTAAAAGCTAATTAAGCAAGGCTAACTTCCATGTGAGGGACGTGGGTGGCGCTGTGGGTCAAACCACAGAGCCTAGGACTTGCGGATTGGAAGGTCGGCGGTTCGAATCCACGCGACGGGGTGAGCTCCCATTGCTCGGTCCCTGCTCCTGCCAACCTAGCAGTTAAAAAATATGTCAAAGTGCAAGTAGATAAATAGGTACCACTCCGGCGGGAAGGTAAACGGCGTTTCCGTGCGCTGCTCTGGTTCGCCAGAAGCGGCTTAGTCATGCTGGCCACATGTCCCGGAAGCTGTACGCAGGCTCCCTCGGCCAATAAAGCGAGATGAGTGCTGCAATCCCAGTTGGTCACGACTGGACCTAATGGTCAGGGGCCCCTTTACCTTTTTAACTTCCATGTGAGGTGATAGGCTGTGGAACGAGCCACTGAAAAAGAACACAATGGATAAAAGGAGCCCAGTATGAGACAGCAGATGAGTGGCGCCTTTCTCGCCGCGGATAAAGCAACGTGGGTTAGAAGCTTAGGGCCAGGAGTCACGTGAGCAGGAGATGCAAAGCAGTAGAGCATGATGTTGGATCTTGCCTGGGATCCTAGCCTGCACCCATGGAGGAAGCAAGACCCTCTTGGAATGTTGATGCTGCAAACTCCTCCATCCTAGGCAGGGCCAGATTTAGGTTTGATTAGGTACTCAGCTATTGAAGGTAATGGGGCCCTTTATCTGTCCAGCTGTCCTTTGCAACAACAAAATGACACTGGTTTTTTGTGTTGGATATATGCTATACAGTGGTACCTCGGGTTACATACGCTCCAGGTTACATACGCTTCAGGTTAGAGACTCCACTAACCCAGAAATAGTGCTTCAGGTTAAGAACGTTGCTTCAGGATGAGAACAGAAATTGTGCTCCTGCGGTGCAGCGGTAGCAGGAGGCCCTATTAGCTAAAGTGGTGCTTCAGGTTAAGAACAGTTTCAGGTTAAATACGGACCTCTGGAATGAATTAAGTACTTAACCCGAGGTACCACTGTATTGTAATTTATGGACCTAATAGGTATCTAAAGCCATTTGCTCACGTTGCCATGCAACCAGTCCATCCAGAATGTAGGCACCCTATATATAAAAGTAAAGTTAAACGTACCCCTGACCATTAGGTCCAGTCGTGGACGACTCTGGGGTTGCACGCTCATCTCGCTCTATAGGCCGAGGGAGCGGGCGTTTGTCCGCAGACAGCTTCCGGGTCATGTGACCAGCATGACTAAGCTGCTTCTGGCGAACCAGAGCAGTGCACAGAAACGCCGTTTACCTTCCCGCCGAAGCGGTACTTATTTATCTACTTGCACTTGATGTGCTTTCGAACTGCTAGGTTGGCAGGAGCTGGGACCGAGCAACGGGAGCTCACCCTGTCACGGGGATTCGAACTGCCAATCGGCAAGCCCTGGATTCTGTGGTTTAGACCACAGCGCCACCCGCATCCCTTGCGCTATATATAGAAATGAGCAAACCAGTGATATTTTAGGGAGCAGGCTAGCAGGCGGGGCCCATTACTTACATCATAGGAGCCTACACAACACAAAACTCTGTTGCTGTATGTAGGTTTTATTTTATTTGTTTTTTATCTTATATTTTGGAAATGTACATCCAGTTTTTTCCCCTTTATAAATTTTTGGGGGCCCCAAGAGACTGGGGCCCTAAGCTATAGCTTGTTTAGTTTATACAGTGGTACCTCAGGTTACACATGCTTCAAGTTACATACGCTTCAGGTTACAGATTCCGCTAACCCAGAAATAGTGCTTCAAGTTAAGAACTTTGCTTCAGGATGAGAACAGCAGCAGGAGGCCCCATTAGCTAAAGTGGTGCTTCAGGTTAAGAACAGTTTCAGGTTAAGTACGGACCTCCAGAACAAATTAAGTACTTAACACAAGGTACCACTGTACGTATATCCGGCACTGATCATAGGTCTGGGTTGTACACATGAGTAAATAAACCATATATCACAAAGACATCATGGTCTATTCTGTACCTCATTTCCCAAAAAGAAACACAGATCCTGGATAAGCACTGCTCAGAGATTGGGGACGGCATGCAGCAATACATTGTTGGTTCAATTTGACAAAAACAACAATATAAATATGAGGAGAGAGGTTTTGTCTTATTTATAGGCTTTGCCCAGAACATGTTTATTCAACTGGGGGTTGGGGAGACACTCCAATAGCATTTCTCTCTCTCTCTTTTTGGGTCTTCACTCAAAAAAAGAATAGCAAGCACATTATGAGGAAAGTGTCTGGTTTGCTTTCCTATTCCTTCAAATTCTCTCCCTAATTGCTCAGCTGCTTATATCTAGTAGGGCATTGTTCCGTGGATGATGAATAAAAAAGAAATTTAATACCAGAATACTATTAACTGAGGATCAGTATGGTTCCATGTATGCTTTCGAAAGGATGTACTAAGTTTAGAAAGCCACAACAGTTAAACGGAAGAATCCCACAGAATTCACTCCCTGTTAAGTGTGCTTAGGATTGCAGACTAAAAAGAGGACCCCCAATTTTCAAGCACAGCCACTTCAAAATAAGGGGAGGCTAGCATGTGTGCCATGCCTTATCTTGAGAGAGGGCCTGAGAACAGGACCTATTTCCATGCCATCCATCAATGCAAGAATGCCAGGATATATTACAATAAAACACCAAATGCAGAGGAAAAGCAGCAATGAAAATTAAATGTTAAAAACTTCTGAAGTATCACCTAGAGCAGGGGTCAGCAACCTAAGGCCCATGGGCCAGAACAGCCCACAAGGCTTGTCTAACCGGCCCACAGCACCCCCTGCTGCCCCTTCTTACCGGCCCGGCTCGGCGCGGGCACCAACTTCCGGGTTGATGGCGCCTGGGTGCATATGCACGGGTGCTCCTCTGTCCCAGATGTGCACTGGAAAAAGCATGTGCACACGTGTGTGGAATGGAGAAGCAGCCGTGCATGTGTGCATACGCTATTTCTGGCGCACTTCCGGGTCAGAGGAGCGCCGGAAATAGCATGTGTACAAGTTTGGCTTCTGGAAAAAAGTTCGAAAACCGGAACACCTACTTCTAGTTTTGCAGCGTTCGGGTTCCAAGTTGTTCTTGAACTAAGCTGTTCGAAAACCAAGGTACCACTGTAATTAAAAACTGTGTAGTTTCACCACAATGTATTTATGTAGTACCACAGAGAAACAGATTACCATATAACAACACAGTCTGTTCAGGGAAATAATTTTCCTCCAGTGTATCCCATTATAAAATCCTCAGATGCTCTCCGAAAGAAATAACACATTTCTACACTTGGTTGGTCAGAGGGAGGCAGTTCACTCTTACCCCACTGATCACTGTTTGACAGCCTAGTTATATGACTTGGGATCATGGTCTTAAAAACAGATATTAGAACAAACTTGATCCAATTATAACACTGATATAGCCCAAATAATCTTATCTCACAACATCTGGGCAATCGGGTGGGATCAGTGTGTAAGGGAGAAGTAGGAAGTATGCAAACCTGTGACGTGGTCTTATTCTGTGTTAAATATGAACAGAGTGATAAAGACACACATACACACAGCTACAAGGGGAGGGAAGGGGGGTGGGAATGTAAACAGTGAGGCCAAAAGGCAAATGAAATGGTGTGTGACCATTATATATAAAGTTGGAGATAACATGCCCATCCAAACATTGCAAATTTAATTAAAACATGGGCTGAAATAGGAAACCATTATCTCAATTCAAACCTAAACAGATAGAATCAAACATCACTCTAAGCTTATTATGCAGCCGTTTTAATGCTGGAGTCTCCCTATGAAAGTCCTTTGGAAGAGAATAGCAAGTTGCAATGGTAGAGTTTTCTTGGAAGACTGAAGGAATGAATGAATGAGTCTTTATTTGTGTCAGCCATTGGCCGTAGCAATAAAACAACAATACGATATACAAAGAATAGAAATAAAAAGTCAATTATATAAAATAAATTTTAGGGTTTTGAATCAATATTCTAATAGTGGATCTTATTCTGATTGCCCCAGCTAAAAACCTTGTAATTTTTTCTGAGGACTCAACCTTTTCTGAGGACCGAAGTTTCTGAATGCCTCAGCCCAAAGCCCATTCAGTATTCTGAATTACCGTATTTTTTACTCAGAGAAGGGGAGATGTGGGTGAGGGGAGATTGCCCAGACTTTTTCAGCTTTTGTTTTGGGGGGGGGGTGCTGCCGAAAATCACAAACCCACAGGACTGCCACAGCCAATCGCACGCACATCGACAAAGCCACCCATCATCTGCACGCTCACCAAAAGCCAGCACCAATCACCCGCCCAATTGTAGCAGTAGCCAATAGCCAGCAGACCTTGCTGCAACCACCAATCACCTACAAATACACCACCGGCAATCTCTTGCTCGCAGAAGCCACCAATCGCCTGTCCCAAGTCTCCACTATCTGTGTATAAGACAACCCCCAATTTTTAAACAAAAAAATCCCTCATCTTATACACGGAAAAACACGGTACGTCACAGAATCATAGAATTGGAGAGTTGGAAGGAACTACGAGGGACCGAAAGCAATGACAAACCTGGACAGCATCTTAAAAAGCAGAGACGTCACCTTGCCAACAAAGGTCCGTAGAGTTAAAGCCATGGTTTCCCCAGTAGTGATGTATGGAAGTGAGAGCTGGACCATAACGAAGGCTGATCGCCAAAGAATTGATGCTTTTGAATTATGGTGCTGGAGGAGACTCTTGAGAGTCCCATGGACTGCAAGAAGACCAAACCTCTCCATTCTGAAGGAAATCAGCCCTAAGTGCTCACTGGAAGGACAGATCCTGAAGCTGAGGCTCCAGTACTTTGGCCACCTCATGAGAAGAGAAGACTCCCTGGAAAAGACCCTGATGTTGGGAAAGATGGAGGGCACAAGGAGAAGGGGACGACAGAGGACGAGATGGTTGGACAGTGTTCTCGAAGCTACCAGCATGAATTTTACTAAACTGCGGGAGGCAGTGGAAGACAGGAGTGCCTGGCGTGCTCTGGTCCATGGGGTCACAAGAGTCGGACACGACTAAACAACAATGAGGGACCAACCCTCTGCGATGCAGGAATCTTTTGCCCAATGTGGGGCTGAAACCCCTAACCCTGAGATTAAGAGTCTCATGCTCTACCGGCTGAGCTATCCCTGTCATACCCCCGCTCTCCGATTTGTCCGAGGCCTTGCACGGTGCAAATGCACGAGAGGAGTTGCATAATTGTGAGTTTTTAATCGGTGAAGCATGTTAAGTGCTCTGCAGTGGCAGCACAAATACCCAGCACTATAAAGGTGCCTGCTTGCTTTTGGTCCTATGCGGCAAGATGAAATCAGGTGACTATGTAAAAGGTAAAGGTAAAGGACCTCTGGACAGTTAAGTCCAGTAAAAGGCGGCTATGGGGTTGCGGTGCTCATCTCGCTTTCAGGCCAAGGGAGCTGGTGTTTGTCCACTTTCCGGGTCATGTGGCCAACATGACTAAACCGCTTGTGGTGCAATGGGGAACTGTGACGGAAACCAGAGTGCAAGGAAACGCCATTGACCTTCCCACCACAGTGGTACCTATTTATCTACTTGCACTGGCGTGCTTTCGAACTGCTAGGCTGGCAGGAGCTGGGACAGAGCAACGGGAGCTCACCCCATTGCGGGGTACGAACTTTCTGATTGGCAAGCCCAAAAGGCTCAGTGGTTTAGACCACAGTGCCACCAGCATCCCTGGTGACTATGTACAGAGCTTTAGATGAATGTATGCAAAATTAGGCCATTGAGGAAAGAACTACGCCTTGAACAATGGAAAAACCATGAAGTAGACTTGTCCGTCTGTTTCACAGATACAAATTGGCCTATCTAGCACAGTATTGTCAACACTGGCTGGCAGCATCTCTAGAGAATTTCAGGCAGGAAATTCCAGCGATTGCCCCCAGGACTTTATTTGCTCTATGTCCTTTCCCATTTCACGAGAGAATGTTTTCTCTAAAAGTAGTAGATGGATGATTCATCACTCTTGCCCTTACAGATATGAAAGAAAAAGTTTCAGTCAGTTGCACGAGATCTCGCAAAAACACCCAAAAATCATATTCTTGCAAAAATGATCATACTGAGGCATTTTTATGGTTGTTTTTTTTTTAAATCATTAAATAAAATAAAAACCCAAGTAGACCTTGGTTGACTCTCCAATTAAAAGAAAGCACTATGTGGGTGAAAATCCTATTAGTCACTTACCAGTAGCAGCCAAATGTACAACAGTATTTTTCTGCTCATATGGCTCGCTAAAGTACATTAATCATGGACAACTTTGAGAAATGTTATTGAGAAATGTAGCGTTTGTTTTTTGTACAGCATGGCTCCCAATTCCTCTAACGAGCTGAATAAAACTTCACTTGGAAAGTAAAGATTAGGGCAAAACAGGAGTTGAAAACTCATGTGCATGATGGAAAAATTCACCCTTCAATGTAAGATTAAAATTACGTCAGAAAATCATACTTATAGTACACTCCCACAAACTCCCTATATATACACAACAGTCCTTTTTCTACATTAACACTGCCAGACATTTTGTCTTGAGCAGCTGTTCAGCAACACTGGTATATGTTAATATCACTCAATTCCTTATTTAACTTCCACCAAGGAGAGCTAACAGGGCGTTCATGTTTTTAACGCATTTTCCGCGGCTGTAGTTCTTTCAGATCACTTGTGCAAGGCCGGAGGAGGCATTGTGTAAATAGGTTTGTGGAAAACAGCTAAGTGATGCTGATATAAATAATAAAATGCTAAGCTTTTTAAACATGGTATTCGTCTTCTGTTACAAGTTAGGAGGGAAAAAAATCGTTTTGTCATGCAGCTGGCGAAGAACACTGCTGTACACGTGACCAGTTAATGCATTTTAGTGCATAATGTGGCAATTATTGTCTATACAACTATCCTATTGTACATGAATAGGAAGTGGCATCATCTTTACAATAAATTGTACAGTAATTAGCCATTTCCCCTCATTTCCTTTCTGAACTCCGATAACACCGAGATATATCATCTGTCTTGCTTATTTGCAAAAGTAAGAACCAACCATCTGTACTGCCACTGTTCTAAATTAGATGGACTGTAATTTTCAGGTCTGTAAAGCAAAGGCTAGGAGGTCAAACCTTGGAATTGTTTGCTGAGGGTCATATTGTATTTAATTTAGGTGCCCTAAGACATCCCGTACATAAAGAAAAACGTGGCAGCTAAACTATTGCCCAGTTTAGAAGCAGAGAAAATACAGTCAACATAATCCAGTTATATAGAGTTTGTTTTAAAATACATATATATTAAAAAACACGCAACCAGTCGCAGAGGGATGGATGCTGATTTAGCCACCTGCCACTCTTTCATCCTTTCTGCATCCCCTCTCAGGTCACTGGCTTCTGAACCCCGGCCACATTTGCATATTCCAAATAGAGATCATATTATTCTTTACATAATTACTTATACCAAGGAACAGCAGATGCAACCCGTAATTGACAAAGAGCAACCTTCCCCTCAGTTCCAACTCATTCATTTCTATTTAACTCCTTTTAGCAGCCTGGCTAGCTCAGTCATTAGAGCAAACTCTCACCACCAACACCCTCCCCTCGTTCATTCCCCCGTTATTTCTACCAGACATGTTTGGTGCAATGGGTTTCGGCCTGAGGCTGAGATAGAACTGAAGCAACACAGAATCATAGAACTGCAGAGCTCGAGGGGTTCCAGTGAGCCATGGAGTCCAACCCCAAAGGCTTTGGAGAGAAGACATAATGTTCACCGCATGTTACAATTTGAGAGAAGATGTAATGAAAATGCTGTACCGATGGTACCTGACCATGGCCAAATTGGCCAAGATGTATAAGAATAGCTCAAACATATGTTGGAGATGTAAAAATGGGGTAGGTACCTTCATGCACATGTGGCGGGACTGTGTGAAAATAAGAGAAGTTTGGGATACAATATATAACGAACTCAAAAATATCTTCAATTTTTTCTTAAAAACAAACAAATTGAAGCCTTTCTGTTAGGCGTTATGTCCATGGAAATAATAATAATAAAAACTAGAACCCTTTTTAAGTATGCAACCACAGCGGCTAGGATTTTAATAGCTAAAAATTGGAAAAGTGATTTGATCCCCACAAAAACCAACTGGCAAGCGAAAATGATAGAATACCTAGAGCTTGTGAAAATGACTGGGAGAATAAGAGGGAAATCAAATCAGAAAGTTATTAAGGATTGGACAATATTCAAATAATATCTTTATAAGTATTGTGATAGTGCAATGCTCCTGACAGACTTAGATTGAATATAGAAGTATAAGGAAACCTTAACAACAAAAAATTCTTTTGGTAAGCAACACAAAAGAATAATAATAATGAAGTGTGTATAGAATAATAGAGTGTAAAAAATACAAAGAGGTAGGTCGGAAGTTAGTGTGTGTAATGTCAAAAGATACGTTGTTAGTGTTTATGGTTTATGCTGTTCATTGTGTTTGTCTATGTTTGATGTAAACTGTTTTTTGTAATAAAGAATAGAATGATAATGATGATGATGATGATGATGATGATGATAATAATAATAATAATAATAATAATAATAATAATAATAATAATAAAAAAAGTAAATGCAGGAATCTGGCCCACGGCCGTCTCTGAGTGGGCTCAAACCAGCAACCTTCTGGTTAACAGCCAGATGCACTGACGCATCAGGCCACCTCGTATTCAGGTGGATTTCAATACCATGAGGTTGAGTGACCAAGTAAGCTGTGGAAAGACCAGGAGTTGCCATCCTTGCCTATTGCCATAATTTCAGTGACCCAATAAAGTGGTGCTTATGCATAACGAATGGCAGTGAGATGGGAAGGAACACTATTGGGGAACATGCACTGGAGACAATTGGACAACCCCCTGGGTCCCCTCTGTAATGGTGCTAGTACTGCCACACAGTTGTTTTTGTTCAGTCGTTTAGTCATGTCCGCCTCTTCGTGACCCCATGGACCAGAGCACGCCAGGCACTCCTGTCTTCCACTGCCTCCTGCAGTTTAGTCAAACTCATGCTGGTAGCTTCGAGAACACTGTCCAACCATCTCATCCTCTGTCATCCCCTTCTCCTTGTGTCCTCAATCTTTCCCAACATCTGTCCATGGGACTCTCAAGAGTCTCCTCCAGCACCAGAATTCAAAAGCATCAATTCTTCGGTGATCAGCCTTCTTTATGGTCCAGCTCTCACTTCCATACATCACTACTGGGAGAACCATAGCTTTTACTATACTGACCTTTGTTGGCAAGGTGATGTCTCTGCTTTTTAAGATGCTGTCTAGGTTTGTCATTGCTTTTCTCCCAAGAAGCAGGCGTCTTTTAATTTCGTGGCTGCTGTCACCATCTGCAGTGATCATGGAGCCCAAGAAAGTAAAATCCCTCACTGCCTCCATTTCTTCCCCTTCTATTTGCCAGGAGGTGATGGGACCGGTGGCCATGATCTTTATTTTATTGATGTTGAGCTTCAGACCATATTTTGCGCTCTCCTCTTTCACCCTCATTAAAAGGTTCTTTAATTCCTCCTCACTTTCTGCCATCAAGGTTGTGTCATCTGCATTTCTGAGGTACTGCCACACATCCCAATGCAAATACAAAATATTTAGCAAGGGTACAGAAAGCAATCTCCATGTCACCAATTCTCCACCCCTCTCCACACACACACACAAAATTTGGAAGTCGGTTGCTATAACTGGCTAGGAAATACAACCTCATGGTTTTAGTTGTTTGTTCAGGGGCCAAATTACTTAAGAACTGAAGCCAGAAATTAGTGGGGAGGTGAAAGGACTATATAAGGTAAAGGGACCGCTGACCATTAGGTCCAGTCATGACCAACTCTGGGGTTGCGGCGCTCATCTCGCTTTATTGGCCGAGGGAGCCGGCATACAGCTTCTGGATCATGTGGTCAGCATTACTAAGCCACTTCTGGTGAACCAGAGCAGCACACGGAAACGCTGTTTACCTTCCCGCCAGAGCGCTACCTATTTATCTACTTGCACTTTGATGTGCTTTTGAACTGCTAGGTTGGCAGAAGCAGGGACCGAGCAACAGGAGCTCACCCCGTCACGGGGATTTGAACCGCCAACCTTCTGATCGGCAAGTCTTAGGCTCTGTGGTTTAACCCACAGTGCAACCCGTGTCCCTTGAAAGGACTATATAGGTGGCCCTATATGTGGGAGGCATATGTCTCAAGTCACACACCATGTTCCACGTGTGTGTGTGTGTGTGTGTGTGTGTGTTTGGATGGAGAGAACTACACAAAACACGGCTCTAAACTCGAAGGATGGAGAAGCTGTGAACTGGCACCGGAGCATGTACATTTTATTTCTACAAAAAAATAAAAATAAACAAACCCAGTTTGGTCAAGAGTAAAAGGCAATATATCCATGATATTAGGGACAACAAAACCATTCATTGAGAACAACTAGGCAAAATTGCATTTCTCTGCAAAACTAATTCCTCTTTTCCCTACTCTATGGATGAAAGCAACAGTAGCATGAAAACAACCAGTATTTTCTCTCTCTTCAAAATGCGCCGTGGTGCTAGAGCACCCACCTTCTGCGAAAACAAATTTTTAATTAAACATTGTTTAATTGGATGTATCAAAAATTAATTGGAAACTGATTCTGTAGTAACCAACAAAGGGTTTTTGCAGATGGAGAGGAGGAAGAGGTGAAGGGAAGGGAACAACAGTTTACCCACGGTCTGACTCAAAAGATGTGCCAAATGTAAAAACAGAAAGCCAGCATGTACACGCATAGTAGTTTGGCTCTGCAAATACAGTTTCAGTTATGGAGTAGGGGAGGCATTTAGATGCTTATACTCATGATTAACTCTTCTGAACAAGTGAAATATGGAAGCAAAACGAACTGGTAGCTATTTACCAACTTTGCTCCCATTCTGGCACAGCTGAATACAGTGCTGAGAGCTTTCTGACAACTAATGAGAGATGCATGGCTAATCACAAAAGACATTACGACTGCCAAAGGTACAATGATAATAAGCAAGCTAACAATATCAGAAAAACAATGGCTACCAGGGATGTATAAGTAACAGAATTCGAGCAGCAAATACTTGGCACTGTTTCATTTTAAGCCTTGCTTTTTTGCTGAAAAAGCTCTCGCTAACTACTTGGAGTCAGAGAAACCATATTGGAAGGTCTGCTGCCGGCCATCAGAATGTCTCACGAAACCATCTACCCTGCAAGAGCAGCTCAAATTCTGCAACATGTGCAGCAACACACTCAAAGCTACGTGTGCAAGTGGCTTCCAATTCAAGAGATAGAGCTTCAGTGCTGGGCAGCTACTGTCGTGGAAGAACATATGATTCTACACATACATAAAAAAGGTGTTTCTGTTTGTTGCAAAGTTCAGTGGCCACTTATGGAAAGCATCTTAGTATGGCAGTAGCCAAGAGACCACCACATATGCAATACAGTGGTACCTCCGGTTGCGGACAGGATCCGTTCCGGAGCTCCGGTCGGATCCTGAGGTTTCCGCAACTGGAGGTGCCTGTTCTGCGCATGTGCGCGGGGTGGTAGAGCGCTTCTGTGCGTGCACATGGCATGGTAGAGTGCTTCTGCAAGTGTGGTAAAGCACTTCTGTACATGCATCTATGGTGAAACCCGGAAAAATACTTCTGGGTTTGCCGTGTGCAAATCCCGAAGGATACGTAACCAGAGGTGTGCATAAGTAGAGGTACCACTGTACTTTCATTCTGATGCCTTACTCATCTTCCTAGGTATTCAGGGAAGTTTTTGAAGGCAACAACTTCATTTCCCACCTCTTCCACAGTTCTCCAAATTAATTTGGCATCGCAGCCTACAACCCTCACTTCTCCAGTTCCACAATCCTCAGCTGTCTAAAAGTCTCTTGCTCCCTCAAATGACTACCCTTTCACCCCTTGCAAAGCATCATCACCAATGATAGTATGACAGCTACACTCCAATGATAGTATTGGACTTGTTCTTGGCAGTGATGTGGTAGGTAAAAGGTAAAGGATCCCTGGATAGTTAAGTCCAGTCAAAGTTGACTCTGGGGTTGGGGCGCTCATCTCGCTCTATAGACCGAGGGAGCCGGCATTTGTGCACACACAGCTTTCCGGGTCATGTGGCCAGCAGGACTAAACCACTTCTGGTGCAACAGGACACCGTGACGGAAGCCAGAGCGCAAAGAAACGCTGTTTACCTTCCTGCCACAGCGGTACCTATTTATCTAATTGCACTGGCATGCTTTCGAACTGCTAGGTTGGCAGGAGCTGGGACAGAGCAATGGGAACTCACCCCGTCGCAGGGATTCGAACCGCCAACCTTCTGATCGGCAAGCCCAAGAGACTCAATGGTTTAGACCACAGTGGCACTTGCGTCCCTGATGTTTTAGTACAGTGGACGCTCGGGTTGCGAATGCGATCCGTGCGGGAGGCACGTTCGCAACCCGCAGTGCCACATCTGTGCATGCGCGGGTCGCTATTCGGCACTTCTGCGCATGCACAAAGCGCTACCTAGTGTTTCTGTGCATGCGCGAGCGCCGAAACACCGAAGTAACCCACCAGAGCCACGAGGAGTACAATTAAGGTACTACCTGGAGGTGTTGCCTTAAATAAAGCTCTGTATACCGATCACTTTAAACTTTAAAGAAAGGCTTTATTTTGAAGTACTGGTGGAGCTGTTATCAGTTCCCTACAGCCAGATATGCACGTTTCCCCAATTCCAGTTATAATCATTGGCGAAACCTGGGAAAAGGTTCAGACATAAATTTCCAGCTCCCTAAATTGTAGTTTCAGATCTGATCCTAGTTTGAGACTCTGAGTAGCAAACTGAAAGTAGTAACCCACAGTTCTTCATAGCAGGGAAGTCCAGTTTATGCTCACCAGGGTCAGCGTATCAATGAAGGGAAGAGGGAAAGGGAGAGCTCACAGGACAAACACTTACCCCCTAAAATATAGTTTAGCAGGCCAGGGATTTACGTCAAAGCTTGGCCTAAGTATAATTCTCTCTCTTCAGAGGGGCAACATCATATAAGGCTCAAGTGAGATCTGAGAACGTGTTTGGACCTACCTTTTCTTTATGCAAAACAAGAAAATCTTGATTCTGATTCTCTAGAAATTTATCCTACTAAGAGGGAAATGGTAAAAGCATTCCAGACCAACAAGCACAGCCTGCTTCTGACTCAGGCACTGCCATTACCATTTTGATAGTGATTCAAATAACTTTCTCTTTGATTTCAGGAATTACTGTAATTTCAGAACTACACTTATAATTACAATAAGCTGTTTTGAAGACGGAAATGATTAGAGGTTGCTTTGTGGGGAGGGATTTATTGTTTCATGTAATAATTCATATTTTATTATGTCTACGAAGAATTGATGCTTTTGAATTCTGGTGCTGGAGGAGACTCTTGAGAGTCCCATGGACTGCAAGAAGATCAAACCTCTCCATTCTTAAGGAAATCAGCCCTGAGTGCTCACTGGAAGGACAGATTCTGAAGCTGAGGCTCCAATACTTTGGCCACCTCATAAGAAGAGAAGACTCCCTGGAAAAGACCCTGATGTTGGGAAAGATGGAGGGCACAAGGAGAAGGGGATGACAGAGGACGAGATGGTTGGACAGTGTTCTCGAAGCTACCAGCATGAGTTTGACCAAACTGCGGGAGGCAGTGGAAGACAGGAGTGCCTGGCATGCTCTGGTCCATGGGGTCACGAAGAGTCGGACACGACTAAACAACAACAACAACAACAACTCTGTGAGTTGACTTTTATGTACGACAGGCGATGACAAAGCGTGTTCTCCTTCATGGAGAGCATGTGTTGCGGTGGGGTCTAGCAGGACACCCCCTCTTGGTTGCTAGGCGGGGCCGTTTGGATGGCGATGACTGTGATTGGGCTATAATAGTTGTTGGGGAGATTTTGATGTTACCATTTAGTGGGTTGGCCCGAAGGTTATATATTTTTTGCACGCAGTGTGGTGCAGTCTCTTTTGCTGTGTGCATCGGATCGCCCGCCCGCCCTCCCTAATTTAGGGCTTTTCCATTTGACGTTGCTGTGCCTGTCATGGGGTTGTCTGCTTTTGGTGCAGGGGCCTGGTAGGAATTTTGTCCATTTGGCAGGTTGGCTGGTACCATTTGGTTTTTGCCTACTGCGTAGCAAATCGTCACAACTTGTAAGGCTGTGGGGTTAGGCATTGGTTAAAATTTGGTTGGTGGAGGGCTAAGGGTTGGCTGTGCCTGCCCCTCCAATGCTGCTGCTGCTGCTGCTGCTGCAAGGGAATTCCGTTAAAGGAATCCAGGGGCTCGCCATGCTTTTGTCCAAATCCTTGGCAAGGGGCTTGGGCTGCGCAAGCCCCTGGGAGTGTGCAGGGAGTGGGGAGGGTATGATGCCCAGCCCCATTCTCTCCCCAAAACATTTTCCCTTACTGACTTTCGCAGGGTTCTGGAAGTCACTTCTGTCCTGGGGCAGGGACAGTGTGATGGCCTGGGATTCGGACTCAGAGGCTGAACCTGAGGAATCCCAACCTGCACAGGAGTCCCCGCCTCCAGAACCAGCTGATCCGGGGCTGGGGCTTGAGCCTGAAGGGTCCTCACCTGTGCTGGATTCCTCAGGTGCAGGCACCAGCTAAGTCTGCTCTGGCTCCTGCAGTGATGGAGGACCCATTGCCTGCAGGTGCTCCACTCTCAGCCCCGTCGGGGGAAGAGGAGGTTGCCTTTGGGTCTGGTAACCCTCCAGCCTCTCCTGCGCTGCAGAGGCTCAGAGCAGAGAGGCGGAGGGAACTAAGTTCCCGCAGGAGGAGTGCTCACCTCCAGGCCAGGAGAGGTGAGTCACCTGTGGACCGGGGCCGCCCTATGCCTCAGGGCAGATAAAAGCCAGCCAGCCCCAGTCCAAGTTGCGGGAGCAACATTGTTGGTAGCCTGTTCCTGCCTGCACCCTGTCCTGCTCTTCTGCCAGAGTTCCTGACCCCACCCGACTCACCGCCTTGGACCCAGCTACAGCCTTGACGGACGGCCTCCATACCACACCATCGACCTTGGACTGGACTCGGACCTCGCTTCTCGGTTAGCCCCTGGGACCAGCACAGACAGATAGTCGTAACCAATGCCTAAGCAACCACTCACATTACGTATTTTAATAAAGTTGTGGCCAAAATTATTCCAAAAACCTTAAACAAAGATTCTGTGTGAATTGTGATTTATTTAGGGGGTACCTTGGGGACTTCGACACGCAATTAGACACCAGCTATGCATACAAGAAAGTCTATGGCTGAGCTAGCTGTGATGTTATGCAAGGTTCACCATCATTCTCTTTGCCTTAGATGCCCAAGAAAGTTCCATACCCTTCCCCCTTCATTGCTGTGCAATTTTTAAAAATTCAACATGGGTCACTAAATTTGACACACGGCATCTACCTTACAGAATTACATTAGCCTGAAATGCAAGACAAAAAATAAAATAAAAAATTGAGCTGACCCAGAACAAACATGAAAAGGTGCTGACTCCAGTCTGACGCTCAGAGCACCTAAACAGTTGAGGAAATTGAGAAGAGGGCAACACTCAGTTCTAAGAAGCATGAAAAAAGAGAGTTAAATGCGCTGTATCAGCCTTTCCCAACCTTGTGCTCCCAGCTGCTGTTGGTCTATAACTCTCATCATCCCTAGTGAATAGGGCCAATGGTTGTAGACCAACAATATCTGAGGGCACAAGGCTGAAAAAGGCAACACTATATTAAAGCTTTGTTCTTATTTATTTATAAAAGATTTGTCCGTTCACACTAATTGTGCAATCTTATGCACTCTTACTTGCCAGTAAGACCCACTGAACATAGTAGAAGTAAGGTCAAGTCAGGATTAAACCAGGAAGTCTCTAATTAACCATTGTGTTGTGTTTTATCCAAAACAGGTGACCAGCTTCAGAACAAGCCAGGATATTATACAGTACACTGTTTGAAGTTGGCTTAAAATGCTGGATTTTCCAAAGCTGGTAACCATAATTCCTAATTGAAATGAAACAGGAAGCTTTGGTTAATTAGAGATTTCCTGGTTTGATTGCTGTACAGAGCAAGAAAAGGAGCAAAGAAACTAGGAAAAGACTTGTGCACGTTTTAGTTCAATAAGCAAATACATGATTGTCTGAATACAGCAAATACTTTCTCAGGTAAAACCACTATACATTTAATGTGTATTTTTAAATTCATTCTCAAAGGTTGTCTAAACATGCTTACCACGGCATGAGTCCTAATAGATCACCCAAATAACTCCCCACTAGAAAGCCAAGCTGATCTTGCAGCTATGAGACTCTGTCTCCATCATTTATCAAGAATTGTTGTTGTTGTTTAGTCGTTTAGTCATGTCCGACTCTTTATGACGACATGGACAGGCACTCCTGTCTTCCACTGCCTCCCGCAGCTTGGTCAAACTCATGTTTGTAGCTTCGAGAACACTGTCCAACCATCTCGGCCTCTGTTGTTCCCTTCTCCTTGTGCCCTCCATCTTTCCCAACATCAGGGTCTTTTCCAGGGAGTCTTCTCTTCTCATGAGGTAGCCAAAGTATTGGAGCCTCAGCTTCAGGATCTGTCCTTCCAGTGAGCACTCAGGGCTGATTTCCTTAAGAATGGATAGGTTTGATCTTCTTGAAGTCCATGGGACTCTCAAGAGTCTCCTCCAGCACCATAATTCAAAAGCATCAATTCTTCAGCGATCAAGAATATTGAAGCACTAATCTGATTACACAAGGGCACAAACTCATTGTTGCATTTACGAATCAATAATCATTTTGCAAGGAGCTTTATAATTGTTGTGCATCATTACAAGATTTCTGTGAGGTAAATACTTGCAACTCTTTTTTATAACAGGACAATAGAGGCTGAGCGATAATGAGTTAGTAAAATACATATGGCTAAAACCCAAATGTCTCGGTCATAAACTCTCTAATTTTGGTAAACTAGTCTTGATATATGAACAATGAACATTCACAAGGAATGTTGAAAATGTTTATTTGGTTTTTTGCTTTGTCTATGAAAAGATTTTAAATTATCAATACAAATATATTCAGGTACTTCGTAGGTCAATCATTCATGGTTCAAGGTATTTATACTACCAAAGTAACTTGACCAAACACTGGAATTAGATCACACTGTCAGCCATCTTCAAAGCATTAGGAGAGCAGTTATTTTTCCATACAGGAAAATATCTTTACCAATACATATCTAACATTTGATTTTAATTCTCTACTGCCCCCCAAATGTTCAGAAGCCTACTCTTTAAAGGGTTCTGGGATAAGAGTTCCATTTTGTAAGAAGAAATATTTGCATACATAAAATTCAGCAGAGAGCAGGCGAAAATAAAATTATATCTTATGCAGATGCTTTGTCTTTAAAAAAGGAAAAAGGAAAAAACCCTGAATGTCCTAGTTTTTCAGAAATGCTGACTATTCCGTATTGTCCATCATTTCATTGTTCAATGCTTATTCTTAGAGCCTTTGGGGGAGAAAATTGTGGATATAAACAGCTCTATATGTTTGCTGATGGTGCATGGCATTCAGATGCTGGAGGATCTTAGTTGTCTGTTGTTGTTTTTAAAAACCAAGTTGTGGATAAAAATAGCTGAAACTCAATAGGTGGGGCTTGCTGAAACCAGGCAAACACCCAGGGGTTGAGAGAGAGAAAGCTTTAGGTTGTTCAACCTGCCCTCTTTTGCAGTCCAACATGTCCAATCTAACCTTAACCTGCCAGTTCATATTCTCTGAAAACAGTGAAGCAGTAACATGGTATCGCTGGAGCTGACAGACCACCAGCTCTTGACATGGGTAGAACTGTTTTGTGGGGTGCATTGATGCAATAATAGGTAAAAGGTAAAAAGGTAAAGGACCCCTGGATGATTAAGTCCAGTCAAAGGCGACTATGGGGTGCGGCGCTCATCTCACTTTCAGGCCGAGGGAGCCGGCATTTGTCCACAGACAGCTTTCCAGATAATGTGGCCAGCATGACTAAACCGCTTCTGGCACAATGGGACACCGTGATGGAAACCAGAGCACACAGAAACACCGTTTACCTTCCCGCCACTGAGGTACCTATTTATCTACTTGCACTGGCGTGCTTTCGAACTGATAGGTTAGCAGGAGCTGGGACCAAGCAACGGGAGCTCACCTCGTCACGGGGATTCAAACCACTGACCTTCCGATCGGCAAGCCCAAGAGGCTCAGTGGTTTAGACCACAGCGCCACCTGCACCCAATGCAATAATAATGTGATAAGCCATCATCTGATTTTATCCGAGTTATAACCAATCTTAAGACTGGATATAGTAATTGCTCTCTCGCAGTGAAGGCAGATTCACACATTGTGATTATTAAGGCTTTTTCTGTTGTCCAATGGATCTCTGCAACAAACATAGCACAACGTGTAGTCTAGAACCATAATAGTCTCACCCTCACATTGATGTATTCTCCACAGAGAAATATGGTAGACTAAAAGGAACCTGAACATGAATTATGATGCTGGAGGAGACTCTTGAGAGTCCCATGGACTGCAAGAAGATCAAACCTATCCATTCTTAAGGAAATCAACCCTGAGTGCTCACTGCAAGGACAGATTGTGAAGCTGAGGCTCCAATACTTTGGCTACCTCATGAGAAGAGAAGACTCCCTGGAAAAGACCCTGATGTTGGGAAAGATGGAGGGCACAAGGAGAAGGGGACTACGGAGGATGAGATGGTTGGACAGTGTTCTCAAAGCTACCAGCATGAGTTTGACCAAACTGCGGGAGGCAGTGGAAGGCAGGAGTGCCTGGCGTGCTCTGATCCATGGGGTCACGAAGAGTCGGACACGACTAAACAACAACAACAACAACAACAACAAAAGGAACCTGGCTCTCCTATAACATTTCAAGCAGCACTGCTGCAAGCGAGAGGTACCAACATAGGATAGATATAACCTTGAAGCCATTCTACAAACTTTACTTAGCAGTATGGTTCACCCTCAAAAAACTGTCTGCAATCTAAACATATGTACTGCTGTGGTAACTGTGGTTCTTCCTGAAATACCAAAGAGGGACTAAGACTCTGATGTTCCAGGCAAGTAAAAAAAAACCACAACAAAAATCACATTGCCTCTGAACGGTCAGAACGCTGCAGGTTTCATTCTAGCTGGAGACAAAATAAAAGCCTATGCTGAAATTTCCAGCTACATTCCACAATAAACTGCGTGCAAAAGATATGCCACCTTTCTCCGCAGAAAGTAATCTCCAAAGAAATTGTTCTATGCTGTGCTTACAGGGTGGAAACTATTTTCTGCCATATTTTAATATATTTTGCACAGCTCTAACAGCTAGCAAGGTGCAATGCCGTCACCAATCACATATATGTAAAAGTGAGCCTGTAAGTTCTCTCCCCCCCCCCAATTTCTTTATTGAGCTTTAACCTATGCTAGTGAGGGTTTTGCCCCTTAAGCCCTTCTAAGCCTGGGGTTGGGCCAGGCAAAAGCTACGGTCAGGCAAAGAATCATAGAGACCGAGAGACAACAGGACTGCTCAAGGTGCCCCAACTATAAAATTGGAGAAATCGAGAGAGATATAGCCGCACCGGCGCATATCTCTTCTTTCTCGTATCTAAAAATGCAAGAAGGGCCTTTACACTCACCAGAAGCTCGGCTCTGCCCTCGCCGGTCCTGGAAGGAGCCTTTAAAAAAGTCCCATGTGCTCAGAGACTTTGCGCCTGTTCATTGGGAGAGATAGGAAGCCCAGAACACTTGTTCTGTAGATGTCCCTTTTATGAAGAGGCACAGAGTGAGACCCTTGATCCCCTACTGGTGAGGCTCGCCGACCTCCCAGAAAAGCAAAAATTCGACCTTTTCCTGTTAGGCAAAGATCAGAAGACAGATGGTCGCCAGATTCTGTGTACAGATCTGTAGGCGCAGACCATCTCCCAACTTATGAAAATCCCCAAACTCGGTTCCATGGGTGACTCTGGGTCAACTCCCTACAGTAGTTTATTGTTGTACATGGTTTTTAAATTTATTGTTGTACATTGTTTAATTGTTTGTTTTTCTTCTGTGACTGTACCCCCAAGTGTGCTTTATAAACTGGTCTCTGACCACAATAAATTATCTATCTATCTATCTATCTATCTATCTATCTATCTATCTATCTACCTATACCAGTGATGCCCTTCTCCTCTTGTCAGGGATTGGCATATTCAGACAGCATGCGTGGTATCCCAGAAGACATGCAAGGCACCCAGCAGCATGGACTCCTTCAGCAACTTGGAAGGACAATACAATCCAGAAAGGCAAGACGGAGTCTCCTTCTTGTCCATCAGCTTGGGTGCTGGCGACGGAGACCATTCTCTTGAAGCGTGGCCCTGTTCTTTTCATGGGAGGTGTTGGCAGCAGCCACAGTGGTGCAGAAGGGAGATCCTCTGAGGCAAGAGGCCTTCGAGGGGCTCCCAGGCAGAGTCTTTCCCTCCCTGATCTTATAAGCTCTCCCCACTTGGCCTCCGCACGGGCGTCCTGGCTGGCCTAGCCCAGAAGCAGCAGCCAAAGTCTCCTCCCTCTCTGAAATAACTTGAGAGGCTGTTTTAATGGGAGAAAACTTTGGCCACTGCCTCTGTGCAAACAGGGCCAGGAAAGAGCCATGCCCACATGGAGAAGGGGTAGTGGGGAAATGGTGCAAGGGTTGACAGCCGGGAACCGCCGGGATGTTCTCTTGCCCTTCATCCCAGGAGCTGGAGCCTCATCCCTGGAGGCAGGCCCATAAGTTCTTATTAGGTAAAGGTAAACGGACCCCTGACCAGTCGTTACTGACTCTGGGGTTGCGGCGCTCAACTCGCTTTATTGGCTGAGGGAGCCGGCGTACAGCTTCCGGTCATGTGGCCAGCATGACTAAGCCGCTTCTGGTGAACCAGAACAGTGCACGGAAACACCATTTACCTTCCTGCTGGAGAGGTACCTACTTATCTACTTGCACTTTGATGTGCTTTTGAACTGCTAGGTTGGCAGGAGCTGGGACCGAGAAATGGGAGCTCACCCGTTGTGGGGATTTGAACTGCCGACCTTCTGATCATAGGCTCTGTGGTTTAACCCACCGCGTCCCAAGTTCTTATTAGTTGTTCTTATTGATGAAGTTTCCCCGCCCAAGGCAGACAAATGTCACGTACATTTTTTAAAGCTATTTTAAATTGCTGGAAGAAAATTCTCTTTCCAGTTCAACGAGCATTTCGACACATACATTTCACAGATAAACTTTGCAAGTGTCCTGCCTTAAGTCTTCTTCATAATTTCCTTGCATGTGGCACACTTTATAATGCTGCATTCACAGATGTGTCCCCCATGTGATGCACATTGTACCTTGTTCCTTTCTCATTGGCTAAGTATCACTTTGGGCAGGGAAATTAAACCTGTGCAAGACATTGCAGTAAACAAGATATTTTAGGTTGATTCACTCCCCCCCCCCCCGAAATCAGTCTTGGTCATCATTCTGGATGACCTTCATTGAGAAGGGGACGGAGGAGTATGAATCGGTTACTCAATCTCCCAGCTGCTTCTGATACCATTGACCATAATGTCCTCCTGGATCAACTGTTCAGGATGGGTAAGTGAGGCAATGTATTGCAGTGGCTTTGTTCATACCTGTGTGGTGATTTTGACTAGACAAAGAGAAGGAGAAACTAAGTCATTTCTGATAAACTGGGACTTCCATAGCAGCTTTCAGCAAAGATAAAATGCAGAGAAATTTCTCCTGCATTTCCTGCAAACTTTCCTTGTTTGGCCCTAATAACGTTTTTCTTCCAATGTATG
This sequence comes from Podarcis melisellensis, assembly GCF_964234715.1. Lineage (NCBI taxonomy): Eukaryota > Metazoa > Chordata > Lepidosauria > Squamata > Lacertidae > Podarcis > Podarcis melisellensis. The sequence continues at coordinate 126,688,061 of NC_138528.1, read as the reverse complement.
TGTGTTTAAAGGGACGCGGGTGGTGCTGTGGGTTAAACCACAGAGCCTAGGACTTGCCAATCAGAAGGTCGGCGGTTCGAATCCCCGTGACAGGGTGAGCTCCCGTTGCTCGGTCCCTGCTCCTGCCAACCTAGCAGTTTGAAAGCACGTCAAAGTGCAAGTAGGTAAATAGGTACTGCTCCGGCAGGAAGGTAAATGGCGTTTCCGTGCGCTGCTCTGGTTTGCCAGACGCAGCTTAGTCATGCTGGCCACATGACCTGGAATCTGTATGCCAGCTCCCTTGGCCAATAAAACGAGATGAGCGCCGCAACCCCAGAGAAGAAGAAGAAGAAAAGAGTTTGGATTTGATATCCCGCCTTTCACTCCCTTTAAGGAGTCTCAAAGTGGCTAACATTCTCCTTTCCCTTCCTCCCCCACAACAAACACTCTGTGAGATGAGTGGGGCTGAGAGACTTCAAAGAAGTGTGACTGGCCCAAGGTCACCCAGCAGCTGCATGTGGAGGAGCGGAGACGCGAACCCGGTTCCTCAGATTACAGAGTCAGTCACGACTGGACCTAATGGTTAGGGGTCCCTTTACCTTTTATGCGTGTTTAAGAAACAAAAACAGAAAATAAATGATGAGGCTAAAAAGAATTATTAGTTATCTCCCCACCCCATCTTACCAAGATCCATGCTTTTGGAGGCTTTCAGATTAATTGATTCTGTCTGCTTGGCCTGTGTCAAAGATCTGAAGTTGATGTGCTGATCTCGTAAGTATGTTGCTGAATCTGCTACCGAGCTGTGGAAAGAAGCCATACCACAAATAAAACAGAATGAAATAAAATAGGCACCAGCTCAAAAACAAATGAAGTAATTAAACCCTATGAAATATAAACGAATTTTCCCTTCTCTGTCATAATGCAATTTAAATTTCCTACGTGAGTTATTGCCTCTATTAAATCTGACTTTACTTAGGAGGGCCATAACCAGAGCAAAAAAAGGCAGGTTTTATCCTGTCTGTCCACTTTGTGGGCCATCTCAGTAATTAATAAGGCTCATTAAAGGTTCACCAAGGATCAAAAGGCAGAAAAGAGTCCTACTGCCTAATACTTATCTTCAACGTAAGTTATTTTTGAAATGCATTTAGCTGCTAGGTGCCACACAACAGGCCTCATTCCGAAGTTCAGGCATGTGACTATCCAAATATCAAGCAAACTAAAGCCCAAACTCGTAAGACGCTTCATTTTTCAGCTGAGATTACATTTTATCCTTCCCAGTTTCAGGCAAATCTTTAAAATCACTGACAGCACCAGATGCAGCAGACAACAGATTTCCGGAAAACTTTCTCTACGGTATCCTCTCTCACTTTAGTTACAAAAAATTTCCCCATCCAAACATATGCAAGGCACAGAAGGAGGCTACATTCTTCAGATCTCTACCACTTCCTTAAGAAAATTGTCATTGGGTAATGAGTTATAATGAAATGGAAAAAAAAGTTTAAGGCAATCTTTGTTAAAAGACCAGAAGCCTTTTTGCTAGGTATTATTGGTCAAGACTTGCCAAAAGAGTAGAAGAATCTATTTATGTATGCCACAACAACAGCTAGGATATTACTAGGCCAAAAATGGAAAGATGACAAGATGCCAGCGAAAGAAGAATCACAAGTAAAATTGATGGAATACGCTGAAATGGCGAATCTTACTGGGAAACTTAGAGGCAAGGACAACAGAGACTTTAAAAAGGATTGGGAACCTTTTATGGTGTACTTACAGAAACATTGTAAAGAATTGGAGTGACTAGCAGGGATTGAGCAAACACAATAAAGAAAACAAACATAAAAGTCAAGGTGTAACAATTGGGGAAATAACAAAGCGTAAGATGTAATTTGAAAAAAAATATGGTATAAAATTGATGATGCAACAATATTTAGCTAAATGATCACAAAATTAAGGTAGAACACAATAGGCAGGAGAAGCAAATATTTAAAGAAAAGAAGGTTGAGGGAAGTCATGGAAGGGTGGTGTGTGGGTAGGGAGATTGGGATTTACATATTCTTTTTGCGATAATGTTGGTTCTGTTGAATATAAAATTGTAAAACTTAATAAAATTACAAAAAAAAAAAAAGGAAAATTGTCATTGGAAGAACATTAGGCCAGAGTCACACTTGGGGATTTGGGCATGCCTGAGAGACTGCAATGAAAATGTATGCAGACAGATATGACTCTGCTTCTGTCTGAGCCGGCCACCCTAAATAAACTTGGGATTCAGTTTCTGCATGGGCTGCAGTTGTTGCATACATAAATAACCTTTTCTGACACCTAGAAATTTCTGTCTGACTTATTCCCAACAAAAAGGGCTCTGTTTTTTTAGGGAAAGTAATTTTAAACATTTTTTTCAATTCATTATAAATCGTTTCCTAATACACTTTTACCTTTTCACGTGTCCAACACATGCGAAAAAACATTCCCTCAACTTCTTTACACTTCCAACACATATCTGATTCTGTTTTATAAATCTTAGCCAACCTACTCAGTTAAATACCATCCATGAATCATTTCATTTAACTAAGATTCTTAACCAGTTTCAAACCCTATTCAAGAATACCAGCAAAGTAGGGGACATTATTAGCCTCAACCGAAGATAATGTTGGTGCTAATGTATACCATAATAACCCTTGAAGATTAGGGGGGGGGAACTACATCTAAGCAATAAATAAATGTGTTCCGATGCAAATTAAATGTCATAAAGCAACATGTGGGCTTTTTTTACATATCATGTAGGAAAAGCATTCCTATCACCAAAAATAAAGTTATAAATAGTAAGCAGTTTCAAACCTTTGATTATAATCTGCAAGCAGCTCATCAGAAGGATGTGGAGGCAAAGGGGGTGGGATTTCATTTTCAGCAATGCCACTCTCAGATGTATAAAGCTCTGAAATTAAAGGGGGGAGAGGAGGAGTAATAAACTACGGCACCACAAATATATTACGTCTGTTTGCTGATCAAGAACCGAACCCGCATGTCTCTTGAAACTAATAACAAATTATAAAAAATCTCCAAACTAGCCAAACTAGAATTAAAATTACACCAAGCAGAAAATGCATCCCTTAGGATTTTCAAAAGACCCGATTTTTCCATTTGAACATGCATAATTAAAGATAAACATATTGAAATCCTCCTTATGGTAGAATAGAGTCAAAGTTTATATTGGTTTTATTAATTTCAGCGGATAGTCTCTCACACACCAAACATACACTGAACTAAGGATTGAATAAAACATTCAATAGGTGCATAGCTGCAGCACACCAACAGGCCATTATCTTTTCTAAGCATTTGGCCATAGATTCATAGAATTGTAGACCCAAGGATCATCTATTGCAACCTCCGTGACAGATGGCCACCCAACCTCTGCTTGAAAACCTCCAAGGAAGGAGACTCCTGGTCCTGAATGGAGTAACTGTGCCCCTGAAGGACCAGGTGCGCAGCCTGGGAGTCATTTTGGACTCACAGCTGTCCATGGAGGCACAGGTTAATTCTGTGTCCAGGGCAGCTCTCTACCAGTTCCATCTGGTACGCAGGCTGAGACCCTACCTGTCTGCGGACTGTCTTGCCAGAGTGCTGCATGCTCTGGTTATCTCCCACTTCGACTACTGCAATGTGCTCTACGTGGGGCCACCTTTTAAGGTGACCCGGAAACTACAACTAATCCAGAATGCAGCAGCTAGACTGGTGACTGGGAGCAGCCACCGAGACCACATAACACCGGTCTTGAAAGACCTACATTGGCTCCCAGCATGTTTCCGAGCACAATTCAAAGTCTTGGTGCTGACCTTTAAAGCCCTAAACGACCTCAGCCCAGTATACCTGAAGGAGCATCTCCACCTCTATCGTTCTGCCCAGACACTGAGGTCCAGCGCCGAGGGCCTTCTGGCGGTTCCCTCACTGCGAGAAGTGAAGTTGCAGGGAACCAGGCAGAGGGCCTTCTAGGTAGTGGCACCTGCCGTGTGGAACACCTTCCCACCAGATGTCAAAGAGAAGAACAACTACGAGATGTCAAGGCATTTTCAAGGCTGCTGGTCCCTTATTTTCAAATCTGTAAGTTGACAGCTATGGCTAAACCACAGAGCCTAGGACTTGCCGATCAGAAGGTTGGCGGTTCAAATCCCCGCGATGGGGTGAGCTCCCGTTGCTCAGTCCCTGCTCCTGCCAACCTAGCAGTTCGAAAGCACGTCAAAGTGCAAGTAAATAAATAGGCGGGAAGGTAAACAACGTTTCCGTGCGCTGCTCTGGTTCTCCAGAAACGGCTTAGTCATGTTGGCCACATGACCTGGAAGCTGTACGCCGGCTCCCTCAGACAATAAAGCGAGATGAGTGCCGCAACCCCAGAGTCGGTCATGACTGGACCTAATGGTCAGGGGTCCCTTTACCCTTTACCTTTAAGACTAACACAGTTTCACCCACAGAACTTGCCATCGTGCTCTTGGAAAAATAAATAAAGCCTTAGCTAGCTAGTCTATGAGGTAAAGGAGGATGCAATTCTTCTGTTATGTTAAATGCACATCATGAGTGGTATTCAACTAAGTTTTACCGAAAGTAGACTTACGGAAATTAATGAACCTAAGTTAAGTTCATTAATTTCAATGGGCCTACTCTTAGTCAAACTTCATTGACTACCACCCCATAATCTAAACAATTTTTATAGCAGATTTGAAGGAGGAACTCTATCTGTGTTGCTAGTTGCTTTTAAAACATTTACCACTCGTGTATACTTGAGCGTATATGAAAGTCTTTCTCTGCTGGTTGCCAGAATTAAATTTCTGGTTGCCACAGGCAGACGCATTCCTGAACTATTATACAAAAACTTGTATTCGTGACCTAAGGCTTATTTATATTATCTGTTATCCTGAGCTAAAACTGTACACCAGAACCTATTTCAATTTGTGATTTATCACTATAATCAAGTGGTTTGATATGGAGCTGAAGTAATTTGAAAATGAGACGAGAGCTTCTGGAGAAATTGAAGACCCTCTCTACAAAAGAGGAAAGTGGTCATTAACTTAAACATACAGAAATGAATGTAGTTATTTTGGAAATATTAATGCTAATACATCATATTAATATGTCCTAAATGCACGACAGTCCTGTTTGTTTTTTTGGTCAAGGCAAGACAGAAATAGTAGGGAGCAAAATGAACTGTGCTGACACAATGGGATTTCCTGTATGCATAAATTAATCTGAATTAATGACATCTGGCATTAATAGCATGACTGTAGCCCAATGAAACAGAGGCTGGAAAATTTTTTTGCCTTTATAATGAGGATTGCAAACTGTAGTCATTTTCAGTTGGTAGATCAATCAACCAAAGCTTTAGTTGATTAATCAGTGGGAACCAATTTTAATAGTAGTACTGCAAGTTAAAGATATGCTATTTCCATCCTAGTGTATTGACTAATAGACAACGAAGAAGAAAAATATTCAATATAGCCTTATATTCTAGAATGAATGGCTGGCTTAGAAAAGAAGAAGTAAATTCTGTGTTTTCTTATACTCACCTTAACATCTGAAAAAGCCACCTTATTATGAGGGGAGGATAACATACATATTTAAATGTAATTATTAATGAATTGCTTATGTGGTAGATGATTAACCAACTAAAATCCTTTATTTGATTCACAGCCTTGGTATGAAGTAACATTTCTCTCCGTAATGTATTCTTGCTTACACTTAATTTTCAGAGCCATTTCTTAGGGCAAACATTAGAACAAAAACCTGTTACTTAGCCACAAAGATGACAGCAAATCCCTTGGCAGACTGGTAATTTTTTTGGGAAGTTACAAACCTTCTGATGAGGCAGATTCCAGTAATCTTTCAGCAACAGAAATGTGAAATTGCTGGCACTGAAGTAAGACTTCTTTGAAGAGGTTGTACTAAAAAAAAAATGCTGTCTCCGCACAACAGTTTGGCAGAGGAACAAACTGAGGACCTCTGGGTGGCAAGTATTAGATTATTCATATAAAAATAGACTGAATGCCCGCATTTCAATATTGGATTTTAAAGATTCTTTTATTCAACTACCCATAGGCAAAGCAGATTTGGTGGTTTTTTTTAAAAAAAGATATCATTTAGCAGTGTTTTTTTAAAATAAAAATCTATATATTTTCTCTTTTACATGAATATTAGATTTCTTTTAAAACTCAAAGTGAGTTGGTAGAGGACCTGCGTATTTGTGTTGGGTTTATAGAAGTACACTACAAAAGAGTACCAGGCACATCAATTAAACATTTAAACTCTCAATTTGAGGAAACTCACTATGGCGTGCACCAAGTTAGTATGCAGATGATACCCAGCTCTACCTCTCTTTTAAATCAGAACCAGTGAGGGAGGTGAAGGTCCTGTGTGAGTGTCTGGAGGCGGTTGGAGGATGGATGGCGGCTAACAGATTGAGGTTGAATCCTGACAAGACAGAAGTACTGTTTTGGGGGGACAGGAGGCAGGCAGGTGTGGAGGATTCCCTGGTCATGAATGGGGTAACTGTGCTCCTGAAGGACCAAGTGCGCAGTCTGGGAGTCATTTTGGACTCACAGCTGTCCATGGAGGCACAGGTCAAATCTGTGTCCAGGGCAGCTGTTTACCAGCTCCATCTGGTACGTAGGCTGAGACCCTATCTGCCTGTGGACTGTCTCTCCAGAGTGGTGCATGCTCTAGTTATCTCCCGCTTGGACTACTGCAATGCACTCTACGTGGGGCTACCTTTGAAGGTGACTCGGAAACTACACTTATCCAGAATGCGGCAGCTAGACTGGTGACTGGGGGTGGCCACCGAGACCATATAACACCAGTCTTGAAAGACCTACATTAGCTCCCAGTACGTTTCCGAGCACAATTCAAAGTGTTGGTGCTGACCTTTAAAGCCCTAAACGGCCTCGGTGCAATATACCTGAAGGAGCATCTCCACCCCCATCGTTCTGCCCGGATGCTGAGGTCCAGCGCCGAGGGCCTTCTGGCGGTTCCCTCTTTGCGAGAAGTGAAGTTGCAGGGAACCAGGCAGAGGGCCTTCTCGGTAGTGGCAGCCCTGTTCAGGGAAGTTTTTAACGTGTGATATTTTACTGTATTTTTGGTTTCTATGGAAGCCGCCCAGAGTGGCTGGGGAGGCCCAGCCAGATGGGCGGGGTATAAATAATAAATTATTATTATTATTATTATTATTATTATTATTATTATTATTATTATTATGCCTTAATGCCGAAGACTGAAGTCCGGACCTCTCCACCTCAAATGCAATTTCTTTGTTCAGTTACGTATGCCTACGCAATTCTTACCTAATATTTTAAGGATCAATTCTTCCCTCTCTTCTCATACGCAGCCGCCACAGATCACACCACATGACATTCAGGGGTGTCCTCCTTTTCAAAGGAACACCCCACAAACCAGCAAGTCCTTATCTGCATGAGAGCTCTATAATGTTCCCACTTGCTTGAATCGGGGGATCTGACTCCATTAATGCATTGGAACAGCATATGCAGAACTACCGCTGACCCTGTGGAAAATGGTTATCTTTCCTTACTAGGGCACAGTGAGTGAGACTCACTTATCTCGTTTCCGATCGCTTGCGATCAGCAGCTTTGTTTCAACACCCACTTCCCTCTTTCAAAAGAAAAAAAGCATGATCTGCTTTTTGCCCCTGGGCAATTTGGCTTCAGGGACCACACATTCGCTCCATAAGATGCACAGACATTTCCCCTTACTTTTTAGGAAGAAAAAAGTGTGTCTTATGGAGCGAAAAATACGGTAAAACCCTGACATAGCTGCCACACCATAATGAACTAAAAGAATCAGGGAGGATCAAAATGGCTGCAATCACTTCCCTGGAAAGCAAGCAGTTTCTGATGGTTGTGCTCAGACATCATCGGCTTAGAGTTATGTGCAAACATGGCCAACTTTTTAGAGTTCATTTCTCTATATTCCATACTGCTGGAATCTGCAATCTATGGATAAATGCAAGCAAACCTCTGTAGCTCAATACCCTTTGAATCAACACAACTATATGAACAATTGCAACCTTCACACTCATATTAATTTATTGATATCTCGATTCAAGGAATTTAAAGCCCTGCCATATGTACTCTAATAGCCTGTGAAGAGCCAAAGGTTCCCTACTACTCCCCACACTGCAATGCAGGCTAGAAAGCTACAGAAAACCTCAGACTGGTTTTCTCTGAATGGTGGTTGGCTGAAAACACTCCTGCGTGAGGTCAAGCAGGATCAGTATGGTCCACGCTGGATAGGTGTGTTCGGCTACAGTAGAAAATAAAAATAAATAATTTCTGTGAATAAAAGGAAAAGACCAAGAACTGCCTTGTTTGGGCTTGCATACGTCTATGCGAGCAGACTCAGCAAACTGTTATTGAAATGGGAGGGGATTGCTGGTTTGTTTTGTTCTTGTTTTTATTATGTATTATGTGTTATGCATTTTGTAAGGTAAAGGTAAAGGGAGCCCTGACCATTAGGTCCAGCCGTGACCGACTCTGAGGTTGCAGCGCTCATCTCGCTTTGCTGGCCGAGGGAGCCGGCGTACAGCTTCGGGGTCATGTGGCCAGCATAACTAAGCTGCTTCTGGCGAACCAAAGCAGCGCATGGAAACACAGTTTACCTTCCCCCTGGAGAGGTACCTATTTATCTACTTGCACTTTGACATGCTTTAGAACTGCTAGGTTGACAGGAGCTGGGACTGAGCAACGGGAGCTCACCCTGTCGCGGGGATCTGAATCGCCAACCTTCTGATTGGCAAGTCCTAGGCTCTGTGGTTTAACCCACAGCGCCACCCGCGTCCCTTCTATGTATTTTGTAAAGAATAATAATAATATAATTCAGAGTTTTTAAGGTGCGTTACATCTAACAAAGCAAACAACAGGGCTTTTTTTTTTCAGCCAGAACTCAGTTGGATGCCATCGCCATTATAAGAGAACAAGGGAGGCATTTGTTGTGAGTTGTAGAACCTCTTTTTCTAGAAAAGTAGCACTGGCAAACAATACACGTAAAATATTAAAAACAAATAACTAAGAATACATCCATAAGTCACTAAAAGCAACACTGGTTGCCGCCTTAAAACCAGATACACAAGTTTAAGAACACAGGGATGAAGAACTGTAGGAAACAAACACTACAGCTACACTTTCCACCTGTAACTGTTTTATATCCAGTCTTATGTGTTGGGCCAGCAAGCTAGAAACTGTCACTTAAAAAGTGGAATTTGTGCCAGGAATCTAATTTGCGGGTTCTGAGTCAGCTCTTCCACCTTCCCTGAAATCTTCACGTCTGCACTTACTCTAATTAATTGCCTTCGAAGTTGAGGAGTTTCTGAAAACAAAGTGCCACCAAACACACACACACACACACACACAAAAGGTTTAAAGCAAAAGTTAAAGTAGGATGCGCAACACTCACCTTTCAACCTCTCCTGAGGGTAGCAGGATCCAAAACACTGGACAGCAGCATCACTCCGTCTCGGAATGGTTGTAGAATTAACGTTTCCCTCAAGATCCAGTCTTGGAAATGGTACAGGAGGCTCCTATGAGGAAGACGGATCACATTTATTGATGTAAAAAAGGGATAACTATCACACTAAATATATCAGTCTCCCTATCTGCTACTCAATTTGTACATTATTTATGAAGTGTTTATTGCATATTATCAATGCTCAGAGCTGAAAACAGCCTTTTTTAAAAAAAGAAGAAGGCATCAATAGTCACTGATGAAGAAACAAAGAGACATCCAGCTTGAAAAGAGTCCTAGAATTTAATCCACTAGGTAATGATCCCAATTACTTCAGCAAATACAGTGGTACCTCAGGTGACATACGCTTCAGGTTACAGACTCCGCTAACCCAGAAATAGTACCTCGGGTTAAGAACTTTGCTTCAGGATGAGAACAGAAATCGCGTGGCAGCAGCGGGAGGCCCCATTAGCTAAAGTGGTCTTCAGGTTAAGAACAGTTTCAGGTTAAGAACGGACCTCCGGAACGAGTTAAGTACTTAACCCGAGGTACCACTGTATAAGGACTACTGTATATAAGAACTCCAGTGAAAACCAGAGGAGAGACCACTAATTTTCACTTATTTGCCCCATGTCCAGAATGGAAATCAACCCAGCAAATGCAACCTCGGGTTAAGAACCTCCAGCTCCGGGGCCTCCAGTTGCTGCTGCACGATTTCTGTTCTCATCCTGAAGCAAAGTTCTTAACCTGAGGTAATATTTATGGGTTAGCGAAGTCTGTAACCTGAAGCATATGTAACCTGAGATACCACTGTATTATTATTGTCCAAATCCAGTTACCATGTTACCAATATATTGCAATGTTATGAAACTTTTACCACATCGTGGTAACAGTTTCATAACATGGCAATATATGGTGAATCACAATGTGTGTGTGTGTTATGTAAAGAATCACAATGTGTGTGTGGGGGGAAACATGAAGTTCCTTTTTCTAAAGACCCTCACTGCAGAGTTGGGGATCTCAGCCTTGCCTTGCAAGGCCCAGCACCTTGCAAATGTTTTCTGCAACAAAATGCCCCCTTCATCAGCTTCTGTTCAGCATTCCTTGCAAAAAAAAACAACCCACACTACAGTGGTCCCTTGGGTTACGAACTTAATTTGTTCTGGAGGTCCATTCTTAACCCAAAACTGTTCTTAGCCTGAGGTGCGCTTTCGCTAATGGGGCCTCTTGTTGATGCCGCACCGGCGGCACGCGATTTCCGTTCTCCTCCTGGGGCAAAGTTTGTAACCCAAGGTACTACTTCTGGGTTAGCAAAGTTTGTAACCCGAGGTGTTTGTAACCTGAGGTACCACTGTATTCATGCAGGCAGCATGAATGGCTATCCTGCCAGCAGTGACATCAGTTAGAACTGGCTACATAATTGGCTACATAATATTGTGGCACCATTCCTGATTAGCTGTGATCACCTACGAGTGATTCAGAAAAGAAAAGGCATTTGGGGAACAATAAGCACTGAAGTAGCAGCGTCCAGGAAAAACAATGGCGCCAAACAGGACTGGGGAAAAGAAGATGGATATTCACAGACTCCAAATGTGTGGTTTTTTTTGGAAAATATTTCTACCACAACAAATTTTTGGCCTGAAAGTGAAAACCGGAGCATATTCGGCACAGTCCCTGATTATGCCCATCAAAAGCAGAATGCAGAATAGCGTTTCTTCTGACCACAACTGGCTTTCCATTATTACTCCATCTGTGAAGGCAGCTTGTAGCCTTGTCAAGACAAGAAAAACTGTGCCAATGGTAATTTTCTGACAGCCAGCTGGTTCCCTTCTCTCAGTGGCTGCCACATATGCTCTGTAATGAATGCACACCAGAATGGCTTTGGAAGTAAATGGCAAACCCTTTGGCTTTTCAAAGTTTCCCTCTCGCTCATCAATAACAATTCCAAATTCGTTCTGACATTTGCTTTGTAAAAATAAACAATTTACTAAGCAGAATTAGTTTTGAAGGACTAATTAACTGTTCTACTGTAAAAAAAACACACAAAAAACCTGAATACGATTCCCTCACATCCATGTCTATTAAAAGCACTCTGCCTTCATTCAAAACTATTTGCAAAAACATGCCAACTTGGCCTCTATTTTGCAAATCTGAATTCACAGGCGAAGTAGATCTTGCTTTCAAGGTGCAATTACTTTCAGCGGAGATATATATATATATATATATGCAGGTTTTGGTGTCCTCGGGTGTCTTCCCGTGTAAAAGTTGGGGTGTCTAGGCGACGTTTCGACGAGGTCTCACTCGTCATCTTCAGGCTGGTGCTTTCGGCTTCTTGTTACTGGAACAGAGCAGGATCTCAGTGTTTGAGTTCCTATAAATACTGTTGAGGGGGTGTGGTGTATAGCCTCCAATGTTCTGGGCAGAGAGGAAGTTCCCAGGCTAGTGTGCCTTTTCTTCTTTTGTTCCTTAATTACTTGAGGGATATCTTGAGTGATTTCTTGAGTGATATCCTGAGTACCACTTAGGTGGGTCATTAGGTGTGGATTAGTTGCTAAAGTCTTTGTGTCTTGACCTCTTGAACTTTGTGAAGAGTTTTTCTGAGAAGATGGCTGTACTGCACTTAGTTGTGCTCTGGCTTGGCTTCGTGTATAGGGGCGAGCTGTGGTTTTGTGGCCTGTGTCAGCCAGATCTGTGTAGGGATTGCAGGGGGGTGCAGCATCCGGAGGTGCCACCATGGTTTGGCTACTGGATGGTGTCTGTAATTTATCTGTGGAGAGGGTCTGGGTTTGGGTCTGGTGTGGTTGATTGGTGATGGCGTTCTGTGTGCCTCTGGATCTGGTGTCAGTTTTTGTGGGGAGGGCTAATTTCCAGATGTCTGGCAAGCGGGATGTGTCGTCACGCTTGTTCATGTTGTGAGGGTGTTTCTCTATCTCGATGGCTTCCATGATTATTCTCTTGTGGTGATGTTCCGGATGCTGCACCCCCCTGCAATCCCTACACAGATCTGGCTGACACAGGCCACAAAACCACAGCTCGCCCCTATACACGAAGCCAAGCCAGAGCACAACTAAGTGCAGTACAGCCATCTTCTCAGAAAAACTCTTCACAAAGTTCAAGAGGTCAAGACACAAAGACTTTAGCAACTAATCCACACCTAATGACCCACCTAAGTGGTACTCAGGATATCACTCAAGAAATCACTCAAGATATCCCTCAAGTAATTAAGGAACAAAAGAAGAAAAGGCACACTAGCCTGGGAACTTCCTCTCTGCCCAGAACATTGGAGGCTATACACCACACCCCCTCAACAGTATTTATAGGAACTCAAACACTGAGATCCTGCTCTGTTCCAGTAACAAGAAGCCGAAAGCACCAGCCTGAAGATGACGAGTGAGACCTCGTCGAAACGTCGCCTAGACACCCCAACTTTTACACGGGAAGACACCCGAGGACACCAAAACCTGCATTCCTGTACCCGTGAAAATCTACGAAAGCATATATATATATATATATATATATATATATTTTCTCATTAGTTCTCATATATGAGTTCTCATTAAAGCTTTTAGACCATTTCAAAATGGGTTGGTATTACAGCCAAACTACAGTTAGTTGAACTTGTTTCCCTCTGAAATCAGTGGGATAAATTAATCGTGACCTAAGTCCTACTGATTTCTGAGGAAATTACATTACATTAGCTTAGTCTGGATCCAGCCAGAAGCCTGGCCTCCTGAGCAGACCTGGCTTACTTGAAGAAAGAGTTACTGTATTTTTCTGTGTATAAGACTAGGTTTTTTTAACAAAAGAAAATAGGTTTAAAATTGGGGCTCGTCTTATACACGGGTAGTGCTTAGGGGGTGTTTTCTTAATTTGGAGTCCCCCAAAATAGGGGGCATCTTATACATGGCGGCGTCTTATACATGGAAAAATATGGGAATTGCACTGACGCCATTTTGATTTATTGCTGACACGGGGCTTCCCACCTCCTTCCCACCACATCCCCCCAAATTGGTTCCAGGGGATTTAAGAGAACCCCCAGAACAGTGCTTGGGGAGCAGAATCATTCTATGGGGCAAGTTACAATTGCTTGTGCAGATGGGAGTGTTCATCACAGACTGGCACTGAATTCCACCCGACACCCCAAAAAACAATTTTTTCTTTGAAAGCAGCTTCTGTTCTCAAATATTTACGATACAGCTCCCAAATTCTCTTATATGGAGAATTCTGAATACCTCACAGGGGCAAACTATTACTAAACACACATACCTTATAGGAGAGGCAGCTGTAAATTAATGGCAACTGGGGTGGTGTTGGAAAATCTGCTTTTCTAGCTCTCTGATAAACAACAGAATCAATAGCTTAACAACTGATCAGTACGCTGCCTAATTAGAGAGCATTCAGCTAGTGAAACAGAGCTGTCATGAAAAGGTTCCATTAGTGTCCCAGCCAATAAGAAAATAATGGATTTTTAAACATATCCTGCTGTACTAAGCTGGGAGGCAGCAGGGAGGGAGGCAGCTCAGGTAAGGGAAAAGGGTCATGCCCCATTTCGCTATAGTCTTCAGCCGCAAATGGAGTTACAATTGAACTGCAAGCACATCCTATAAAAATTAATTTCTGTTTAAAATGAGTTTGATTCAATAAAAAGCCGCTTGTATATTCTTCAAAGAGAATGTGCTAGAAGCGTGGGTGCATTTCGTACGTACATAGCCATATTTTTTTGGGGGGGAGGGGGGACTCAAACAGCTTTTAGTACAGGATTTCAATAGGATATTCAACTGTGGGGTGTTGGTAAATTTGAAGAAAAAAAATGTAAGTGAAGGCCTGTTTCAGAAGACCAATAGGACCCTAATTTGTTGATAAAAATTGAACACAACTATACATCAAAGGTACAGTTGTTTTCATTTTTAATTCTGATATAGAGTCGCTTATGTCCATTCTTCCTCATGAACAGCCCCTGTCATTGCACTACAGTGAATAAGAATTACAAATGTCCCTATGTGCTATTTCGTCCTGTTTCTCCAATATACACAGAAAAAACAGTTGGTCTCTAAGGTGCTACTGGACAATTTTTTTATATTATTATTCCAATATAAACATTATGGTAAATGGAGTAAAGCGTAAGATTTCCTGCTCCCCCATTAAACCACAGTGCTTAGTTATTGCAAAAAACAGGTAGACTTCAATAAATTTAGTGGTGGTTGTTTGCCTAAAAATTCATAAATGGAGAAGGGTAAAAGGTAAAGGACCCCTGGACAGTTAAGTCCAGTCAAAGGTGACTATGGGGTGCAGCGCTCATCTTACTTTCAGGCTGAGGGAGCCAGCATTTGTCCACAGACAGTTTTTCTGGGTCATGACTAAGCTGCTTCTGGTGAAACCAGAGCATCACATGGAAACACCATTTACCTTCCTGCTAGAATTGTACCTATTTATCTACTTGCACTTTGACGTGCTTTTGAACTGCTAGGTGGGCAGGAGCTGGGACAGAGCAACGGGAGCTCACCCTGTTGCGGGGATTCGAACCGCCGACCTTCTGATTGGCTCAGCGGTTTAGACCACAACATCACCCGCATCCCTTAAATGGAGAACACCTCCTTTGGTTGCCCAATTATTTTGGGTTGCAATTGTATTCTGGAGCTCCTCTCACAATTTGTAAATTATTTTCTGAAACCATTCATACCCCAAGTTACATCCTGTATACAGGACAACGTATTGAATTAATAGACTGGAGTTGATAAACGTAGAGTCCCCAAAGAGCTAGAGAAGGGGAGGTTTTCTGCAGCTGGCCAATGATAGGAGAACTGCTAATATATTAAGACAGTGCCAGGCCTTAACCACCACAATTTGGGGGGGGGGGGAGGTAGGAGCCAGATATTTATGGAGGAGACAATCCAACATTAGAAGAAGCAAGACACTGTTTCTTGGGTCACCTGCAAGCTAGTCACTTGCTCTTTGAACAAACCATGGTTATAACAAACTATGCCTTAGTATTATGCCTCTCTGTAGTAGCACCTGCCCTGTGGAACACCCTCCCAGCAGATGTCAAGGCAATAAACAACTATTTTACTTTAAAAAAATACCTGAAGGCGGCCCTGTTTAGGGACATTTTTAATGTCTGATGCTGTATTCTTTTTGATATTTGGTTGGAAGCCGCCCAGAGTGGCTGGGGAGACCCAGTCAGATGGGTGGGGTATAAATAATAAATTATTATTATTATTATTATTATTATTATTATTATTATTATTATTATTATTATGCACCCAATGTCAATACTAACTGGTTGCTCTTGTTCTAAGAGATTTTTGTAATAATAATATTCCAAAGGAATTTTCAAAGGAAAAAAATAGCAATGTCAACAGAATCAGCCCCCTCTCCTCATAGCGGCTGTTACATAATGATGGACACATCTCCCATAAATGCATAAACAGAGACAAATGCTTTGCATACCGCTTCTGTTTGCCTGTCCAGCCTTCTGAGAACCACTAGCTGGATCATCCCACGAATGTTTCCTTCCATGGACATTGAACGCCTCAAGGTCTCCATAGCTTCATGGTTGGATTTCCCAAGCAGGGATTCCCCATTCACTGCAATCAGCTGGTCATTTATTCGCAGCCGTCCATCCTGCAAAGGAAGGATACAAAACATAATAAAGTGAAAAATCCCAGATAGTGATAAACGGAAAAGTACAGTGGTACCTCAGGTTAAGAATTTAATTCGTTCTGGAGGTCTGTTCTTAACCTGAAACTGTTCTTAACCTGAAACACTACTTTCACTAAAGGGGCCTCCTGCTGCTGCTGCGCCGCCAAAGCACAATTTCTGTTCTTATCCTAAAGCAGAGTTATTAACCCGAGGCACTATTTCTGGGTTAGCGGAGTCTGTAACCTGAAGCGTATGTAAGCTGAGGTACCACTGTATTTGCTTTTTAAAGCTAAGAAGAAGAACAGTTGCAAGTTTTGCATATGATTTGTCCAGTATTAAAGCACAAACTGACAAATATTTGTTTTTAAAATTATTCATGTTTATGACCTGGGAAACATATTATGAAAGAGGTGAATGCATAGGGAAGACAAAAATGTCCTCTTTGTTACTGGCTACTTCAAAGCGTGGGGGCAAATCTTATCAGAGAGAAGATTGTTGTTGTTAACAGAACCAGCTTCCTCCAAAATCTGCTCCTTACATTGGATATTAAGTCTGAACTAGTAAAAATGTACAGGCCATTCAATGGACCACTCAGCATGTTCTGGGTGCACTGCAGGAGCCCCATTCAGAACCCAACAAACTGTGCCAAAAACCCATCAAAAATGTCGCAATTGGCCCTACACAATACGAGAAGCTGAAGAGAAATGGAAGAGCGTCAATGCAGACCTAGAAGACCTGCACAGGTCTAAGGCAATATTTGGATTTTAATTTGCCGTTAATAAATAAATACCGTATTTGTCGCTCTATAGGACGTACTTTTTCCCCTCCAAGAATGAAGGGGAAATGTGTGTGCATCCTATGGAGCGAATGCAGGCTCCTTGGCTTCAGCGATAGCAACGCGAAGCCTCCGAAGTGCAGAGGGAGAGCTCCCCCCGCGCTCCGGAGGCTTGGCGTTGCTTTCGCTGAAGCTGCCTGAAGCCCCCGGAGTGCAGAGGGCTTCAGGCAGCTATCCGCAAGCCTTCGGAGCGCAGCAGGAGGTCCCACCGTGCTCCGAAGGCTTGCGGATAGCCGCCCGAAGCCTGGAGAGCGAGAGGGGTCAGGGCACACCGATCCCTCTTGCTCTCCAGGCTTCGCTTCGCTGGAGAGGCGCTGCACAGTTTTCCCTCTTTGTGCAACGCCCCTTCAGCGAAGCGGGAGGAGAAATGGAAGGGGCTCCGTTTCTCCTGCCGCTTCGCTGAAGGGGCGCTGAGCAGAGAGGGGGAGAATTTTTTTCCCCTGTTCTCCCCCTCCTTATAGTCCGGTGCGTCCTATAGAGCGAAAAATACGGTAAATCTCTGACCACCAACCAGTTTTTGAGTGGCGATCCACAATACACCAGGGGACAAGGGTGTCCAGGAGTTACTGAGCTACAGCTTCCATCATCCTTGACCATTAGCCATCCTGATGAGAGTTGAAGTTCAACAACATCTGGATGGCAACAGATTCCCTATCCCTGCCGTAAAACAGATGGTACAACCATGATGAAGCACCAAGCGGATTCTCAATCTATTTGCCGCATCTCACGTGGAGATTTGTGGTACTGAAGCCACAGGTTTCTTTAGGCTAGCGAGGAAAAGTGAAGTAAATGGAAGCGTGCCATGCAAGTCATTTCAAGATCCAGCGCCCGCTGCTGATTCATATGCCCTACAGTATACAACATTTCTCTCAATCATAGAGATATGGGTAGTACTTCTTTATTAAGTGGTTTTTCTTATCTGAGAGACATCTTAGTTCAAATTATTCATGTTGATGCCATAAACCTGAAGAAACCTAATATGGGCTGAAAGGGTTTGCGGTAAAAAAAGAGACCCATAGTAGAGGAAGCAGAATTGAAAAACCATTAGGCTGCTTACAGTGAATTTGATTCAATCATAACCTCATTAAGAGTTTTCTATAAGCACTCGTCAGGGTTGCTTACATTTCTCATATATCTTAGTGGTCCATAATATGTATATTTGCAATTCAGATGCCCCCATCGTTAAAAGCATTCAATGTATTTGTGTTACATTGATGCTAGGTCTAACTAAGCATTTTCTCCTTATAACTAGTGATGAAAGCTGTTACAAGAACAATGAGCACTACCGCACAACCGATGAAGAAAGGAAAAAATGGGTTATGAACAGGATGCGGAGGGGAATAAACCAAATTAGTAAGACCAGAGATGGAAACTTCTAGTAAACAAAAGAGTTCTAATCTATGTAACAAAATGTTTCATGAGTTGTGCAACATCCTTGACAACCGGAATCTCAATCTTGGACACAACTGGGAACATTTATAAACATTTTGACAACCTTGTATTGTCACTATTTCTGTATACACAACATACATTTTTATGTCACAACACCACAGTAACATTCTGCTTTTTAAAGTGCTGAAAAATTTACATGTCAGCAATGGTTTCATAGACACGTCATGACAGTAAAGTTGAATTAGCTTCTGGAGTATCACGTATTGAAATTTGTATTTTATTTTATTTTTGCTTGTAAAAATACAAATGTAGAAACATTTCTATAAATATACATACTAGACACAAATATGATGCAAATGTGTCAGAATCAACATTACCAACAATTCAACATATCATCACATAAAAAATTAAAACCTAAATATTTAATATTTAAAATATTTAATATTTAAAATATTTTTAAAGTATCTACTCCATTAAACTTAAGTGTCCACAATTACTTTGGTACCAACACTATCACACCTAATTTTATTTTAGCAGCAAAAAGGTGTTAAATGAATCTATTTTAAATTATTGGACCATATACACTATAAAGTTGCATTGTAATGGGCTTCTCCGGGAGAAAGGGTAGGGTGCAAATTTAACAAATAGATAGGGCCCATATCTTTTGCAATTGTTCCTTTTCCCAATTTCCCTTGAGTCAGTAAGTTTGGACAATTGTGTTGCTATTCTTTTCAATGTTATTATTTACCATAATTTCCCCCAAACCTTCATTTCTTAAACCCCTCCTTCCATTTGTTAGGATCCCAGGGCAGGTTATAAAAACAATTCAATAAAAAGACACAGATCAAACAGCTGTATCAAAACAATAAAACATCATATAAAATATATTACAATTACAAACAATTCTATATTGCAGAAGCAACCCATCCAACTGTTGGGTTCCAGGCAATACCTTCAGCTCACAAGAACCTGAAGGCAAAAGGTTTTTTCCCCTCAATTGGTGCTGAAAGACCACTAGCACAGGGGCAGACATCTCCGGGAAGGGAATTTTACATCTGGGATGTGGCAAAAATCTGTATAGTGCTGCTGTATGGTGGTAGCTTGGTTCTCAAATGTCTTGGTACGCAAATGCCGAAAACTCAGAAGTGTTCCAATTTTCGAACCTTTTTCAGAAGCCGAATGTCCGATGCGGTTGTCAGCTATTGTTTCCGGGGCACCTGGACCAATCAGAAGCTGCGCCTTGGTTTTCAAACATTGTGGAAGTCAAACAGACTTCTGGAACTGATGAAGTTGGGCGCTTTTCTTTTTGCTATTTATTTTGTGCTTTTGTTTTTGAGACTTTTTCAGTTAATTTGTATTTGTGACTGTTTAGCTATTGATTGATTGATTGATTGACTGATTGTGTGACTGCGGAAATGGATAAAAACCTCCCATCCGAACAATGACTATCATCAGTGCAGCTAAGGAAAAAAATAATGTTAATTTTTATATACTGTCTTATTTATTTTATAGTACAGTGCATTGATTAATGCCTTCATTTGATGGATCAATGGTCTCGTTAGAAAATAAAATTCATGTTAAATTGCTGGTTTAGGGGTTGTTTTTGAAAGTCTGGTACGGATTAATCCATTTTGCATTACTTTCTATGGCTTGCCTTGGTTCTGGAATGCTTTGGTTCTGGAACAGACTTCCGGAATGGATTACGTTTGAGAACCAAGGTTCCCCTGTACAGTAAATGGACAAAAGTACAGTACAAAGATTCACAAAATGTTTCTTCCATTGCAATTCTTTTACTACTTTCTCCCCAAAGGGGGATTGGCGATTGGTTATGGGGAAGAGAGGGGGAGAAGACAGGAGGATTCTTCTTTTGTGTGGCTGCATGTGTATGCAATAGAGGAACGCGGGTGGTGCTGTGGGTTAAACCACAGAGCCTAGGACTTGCTGATCAGAAGGTTGGCAGTTCGAATCCCTGCGACGGGGTAAGCTCCTGTTGCTGGGTCCCAGCTCCTGCCAACCTAGTAGTTCGAAAGCCAGTGCAAGTAGATAAATAGGTACCGCTCCGGCGGGAAGGTAAACGGCGTTTCTCTACGCTGCTCTGGTTTGCCAGAAACGGCTTAGTCATGCTGGCCACATGACCCGCAAGCTGTACGCCAGCTCCCTTGGCCAATAAAGCGAGATGAGCGCTGCTACCCCAGAGTTGGCCATGACTGAGATTTCGGAGTTGCTTTGAAGTTCAGGCTGTGGGAAGCCGCAAAATCAGAACTAAATTGGATTTTTTTATTTTAGGTTTTTTTTTTATTGGATTATGATTATGATTTGAATGTTAATTGGATGTTTTTATTGGAAAATTAATAAGCACTCTAACAAAAAAAATTAGTTGTCATATGGTTTTAAGGGGAAATATCTTTTGGAAGTTCGGACTGAAGACAGCAAAACCACCTTATTTTTTGCAAGCACAGAACTGTGTGCATGTATCAGTGAAGAACAGGAGGGTGGGAAGCAACCTTATTTACTGCAATGTCTTGCACAGGTTTAATTTCCCTGCCTAAAGTGATACTTGGCCAATGAGAAAGGAGCAAGGTACAATGCGCACCACATGGGGGACACATCTGTCAATGCAGCATTAAAAAAAGTGTTTGGTTTTGGAATGCTTTGGTTTTGGAACGGACTTCCAGGACGGATTAAGTTTGAGAACCAAGGTACCACTGTATTACATGCCACTTTGACTGACAGCAGTATGAACAGAACCTCCCCTGCTTGTTGTTTAGTCGTTTAGTCGTGTCCGACTCTTCGTGACCCCATGGACCAGAGCACGCCAGGCACTCCTGTCTTCCACTGCCTCCCACAGTTTGGTCAAACTCATGCTGGTAGCTTCGAGAACACTGTCCAACCATCTCGTCCTCTGTAGTCCCCTTCTCCTTGTGCCCTCCATCTTTCCCAACATCAGGCTCTTTTCCAGGGAGTCTTCTCATGAGGTGGCCAAAGTATTAGAGCCTCAACTTCACGATCTATCCTTCCAGTGAGCACTCAGGGCTGATTTCCTTCAGGGTGGATAGGTTTGATCTCCTTGCAGTCCATGAGACTCTCAAGAGTCTCCTCCAGCACCATAATTCAAAAGCATCAATTCTTCGGCGATCAGCCTTCTTGATGGTCCAGCTCTCACTTCCACACATCACTACTGGGAAAACCATGGCTTTAACTATACGGACCTTTGTTGGCAAGGTGATGTCTCTGCTTTTTAAGATGCTGTCCCCTGCTTAGAGTCGGCAAACAATGAGAGAAGAGCTCTTTAAAATATTTGGGCCACATGGGCCACTCAAAGTTAGACGCACAAATACCAAAGTCTTAAATTGTTCACACAGCGGCACACAAGCATTTTCCACTGTGATGGTTTCATAGTAAGATATATGATGCAATCTTAATTTGGAACTCCCCCCCCCCCCGGTTTCTCCTTTTAAATCTGTCACTCCACATCCTTTATGTAAATATACCGCATGAAAGAAGTGACAGAGATAATTAAATACTGGGGAGGCGAAGAATCTGTAAGAACGTTTCTAGGCCAAAGTCAAAGGCAGTGTGCCCCGTGACAATGTTGGCAGGAATTCACCTAGAAGATGTGATCTGTAACTTTCTATTAAAGAAGCACAGAGCAGGCATTAGACACGGTATTCATCATCTTTTGTATTCTAATAAAATCCTCACCAAAGAAATCATTCATTTCAATGGCTGAAGGAAAGAATGAGTATTTTATTGTTGTGATCTTTTTCATGGAGGTTTTGAAGAGCTCTTCCACATTTTGCGAGCACAAAGCTCACTTCTTTTGTTAACGTTTCGCTCTAGCCATTTTAGCGTCGCTTCAGAGTCCTTAAAAGTATCTTCAAACCTATGGAAGATCTGTTCGAATGGAGCTCGGAATGTCTGTCCTACAAATTAAGGACAAGTAGATGGGTGTCTTGTTCCATTCTGAGCAGACGACGGGATACGCTTGGGGTGTGCTGATCTTGTCTTTTTTGCAAGTCAGGAAAGCTGAAGCTTAGGTGAGAACTGTAATAATGCTGGTCCAATAACCATAGTTTATAGGACCACAAAGAGGCCTTGTGAATTAACAGGCCAGGATAAAGGCACCGAAATGAAACATGCGAAGGAGGAAGAGAATGGTGAAGGGTGAGGGTGTTGGCACATTGTTCATTCACAGTTCAATAAACTATTGTAGCCTTATTAGACTTTACCGATTGGTGGGCTCTGCGTTGCTCCCGGACGGGAGGAAGGAAGTCAAATGACACTGAGGGTTGGTTCAGAGAAAGAGTTCTTTATTTCTGCTCTCCGGAGCAGCAAAAAGGCACTTCTGTGGTGAGTCCACAGCAAGTCCAAAGAAATGAGAGATTTCATGCAGTATATATATCCTCCAGGCACC
Organism: Podarcis melisellensis; assembly: GCF_964234715.1. NCBI lineage: Eukaryota > Metazoa > Chordata > Lepidosauria > Squamata > Lacertidae > Podarcis > Podarcis melisellensis. Next base: position 126,665,310 of record NC_138528.1, on the reverse strand, counting down.
CTCTTCCCCCCTTCCCCAGGAATCCAGGCACGGCAGCTTATACATGCAGGTTGATATCACAGGTGTTCCTGCTCCGGTACTCTTAACCATAAAAGGGTTTTCCTTCCTGTACTTCTGACCATAAAAGGGTATTCCTGTTCCTATACTCTTTATCTTGGAGCAAGAGGTCACCAACTCCAAGAACACACTCTGGTGTTGTTCCCGGACTAGGTCTGTGCGTCAGAGTGTGGTAAGATAAGACCCAGACATCTCATCCCTACTCCACTGGAACAGCCAAGGTCATCCATTGCCATGACTGATAAAGGAGAGAGCTTTGTTTATACAGCTGTGTTCTTGTTGTGCATTTGCTCAACAGCTCAAGTTAATGCATTTTAGAAATGCTCCCTTGGAGAAAGAAGAAAAGGGGGGTTTGGGTCCCGTTTCAAACTGAAACTTCACTATGGTATATTATTAGCTCAATATTATTATACCAGCAAAGGGCCATGGAATGCCAGTCTCCTATAAAGACCATTTCAGCCAGAGTCCAGTGTTGAAGGTACAATGTTTCACTAGCAGTGGACCCTGGTCAAGCACTCTTATATAACTTCTGTGACTTCATCCCAATGCTGGCGGGACTATAAGAAGACCTTCATCATCATCATCATCATCATTTGAATTTATATACCACCCTATACCTGGAGGCCTCAGGGCGGTTACAGAATAAAACCAAAATATAAAACCACAAAACACATAATAAAAATAAAAACAACAACCGATAACCCCCCCCCAAAAAAACCCCACATTTTAAAAGGGGATAGGTTGTCAATCAAGTCAACCAAAGGCCTGGTTAAAAAGGAACATTTTGCCTGGCATGTAAAGGTGTATAATGAAGGCGCCAGGTGAACTTTCCTGGGGAGAGCATTCCACAGACAGGGAGCCACTGTCGAGAAGGCTCCGTTCTCATGTTACCACCCTCCAGACTTCTCAAGGAGGAGGCACACAAAGAAGGGCCTCAGAAGATGATCTCTGGGTCCGGGTATGGAAAGAGGCAGTCCTTGAGATATTGTGGTCCTGAGCTGTTTAAGGCTTTATAGGTCAAAACCAGCACTTTGAATTGGGCCCTGAAACTAATTGGTAGCCAGTGCAGTCGGACCAGGATCGGAGTAATATGCTCAAAACGTCTTGCTCCAGTGAGCGACCTGTCCACTGAATTCTGCACTAGCTGAAGTTTCCGAACCATCTTCAGAGGCAGCCCTACACATAATGCATTGCAGTAATCTAACCCTGAGGTTACCATACATATCATACATTTATGGTGGAAGTGCAACAAGCTTACTGGGTTTTGGTGATACAGGTTGATCACGATCTACCGGTCGATCGTGGGTGTGTCCCTGGTCAATCGGGTATTAAGGAAAGTGATTGCCTGTGTGATCTTTAATGATCCCCCCAAAAAGCTCAACAACTCTGGGGTATCCCCCTCCCCAAAAAAGTTCAACACTTTGGTCACTTCTCATTCCTGGGAATGGGTAGATCACAGCCAGTTTTTTTATATACTGGGAGTAGATCACAGTCTCTTGGAAGTTGGACGTGCCTAGTTTAGAGGAACTGGTGGGTAGGGGGATTAATTCTTGACACGTAATTTCTTTTAGAAAACGGAACTGTGAAATCCCCATCAATCTACTCCAAATCACTCAGAGATCTACTAGCAGATCCTGATCTAACTTCTGCTCATCACTGGTTTAAAAGACACCTCAAGGAGAGATTAAAAAGGCTGCAAGTAGAAGCTCACCAATACCATAGAGGCTACAGCTTGAACAAACGTCTCTACTTCTGAGTTCTCACTTCTAAAAAGGGTGAACTTAATGGACTCCCTGATCCTTACAGATAGTCAGCATTTTGAGCACTGTTTCTTCAAGAGAGTGGGCAAAGATTCCCAGTGCTGGATAAGTCATTTCCTGCAATTTCTAAGGATCTATACTGTCATTTTACAGAGCAGTCAATTCCCCTTTATAACTAAGAACAGTATTTCTAGTACAATATTACAGTGGGGGAAAAATTGAATTTGCTTTAGTATTAACCTCTTTCCTGGATGCTATCCCAAGGCATTTCTGAAACTCATTTATTAGACTAGCTTCACACTCACATTCTCTCCTCTCGCTTATCACAAGCTATCTGTAAAGGGACTATCCTTACAAAAAATAATGATTTTATATGTTACAGTTTCACAGCCGAACTTCGGTTCACTTAAATTCAATGTATACCCTGAAGCAAACAACATTTGCAGCTCTAGGAAGGAGCAAAATGTATTTAAAGGAGGAAACGCATAAAATCAAGAGCAGCAAGGAAAAATTAAAGATATTTTATGAATTTCATGCTAAGAATGGGAAGCCCAGTCTTAAGGTTGGAAAGCGTGTACATGAATGCCTGAATGCAGATAGATAAAAATCACACATCTACAGATGTGCATATCCACCCGAACATCTGCACTCCCCTATTCATGTTGTTTCTAATGTTGTTGTTGTTGTTTAGTCGTTTAGTCATGTCCGACTCTTTGTGACCCCATGGACCAGAGGCACTCCTGTCTTCCACTGCCTCCCGCAGTTTGGTCAAACTCATGCTGGTAGCTTCGAGAACACCATCCAACCATCTCGTCCTCTGTCGTCCCCTTCTCCTTGTGCCCTCCATCTTTCCCAACATCAGGGTCTTTTCCAGGGAGTCTTCTCATGAGGTGGCCAAAGTATTGGAGCCTCAGCTTCAGGTCTGTCTTTCCAGTGAGCACTCAGGGCTGATTTCCTTCAGAACGGATAGGTTTGATCTTCTTGCAGTCCATGGGACTCTCAAGAGTCTCCAACAGCACCATAATTCAAAAGCATCAATTCAATTCAATGTACATAATTCAAATTTTTATAGCAAAAAACTAGCGCTGTGCAAGGTAGAATTCTGCCACAAAAAGCAAAAAATAAAAATAAAAATTTCACCCTGAACTATTTTTAAAAAGATGAATAGAATTTTGACTTTTATTGCCTTTTTCTCCCCAAGGGCATAAGCTCCTCCCCCCCCCCAAAAAAAAATGCTCACTATGATAGTTTCTAGGGGGTTATTACACAATATATGTAGAGGACCAGGGAAGAAGTGAAGTTGACTTGCAATTTCTGCGTGTGTTACCTTCTGGAGATAGCATGGAAAGGCGAAATCATGTATAGGCAAAACCAGCTCTCCGACTTGCTTAGTGGGCTCTGCAAGGCTCTTCCAAGATCTCACAAGGCCATCTGGCATCTAGTGAGAGCCTTCCAGAGCCCAGTAAACAAGTCTGAGAGCGTGAAAGCTCTTTCTGCGTTGTTTTTCTCCAGGTAAACTTGAAATGGCTTGGGAAATGTTAAAATGTGTGCATGTTGCGGGTCGACTGTATTAAAACTGTATTGAAGCATCAGTTTGTGTGCCTCTTCTCTGTCCTTGCCCTCCCACATTCAGTATGGTAGTCAATAGTGTCCAAACTGGAGGGGGTTGGGGTGTTTTCTTTTAATGGATTGGAGGTCAGGGTAGATCAGAACTCATAGATAAATGTGACCTCTTCCAATTCATACACTGCCTACAAAAATCAATTGGAATAAATAAATAGATTCAAGCCCAAGAACCTGATTGTATTGTATGGGCAGGCAGAGGGGAAGAGGTATAATGCAACTAAACCATTGAAATGAAGACACAATTATCTAATGTAAAAACAGGAGTCCTTCAATAATCACTAAAGCTTTGTTCGTGTTCTTTAAAAGATTATCTCCATCTCAGAATGAATCCTGTTCTTTCAATATTGCCAAGTATACGCTAAAAGGGAGGCAAAAGAAACCTCTCTTAAAAGTGTATACCATGGGTCGCAAAACTAAGGCCCGCGGGCCGGATCAGGCCCAATTGCCTTCTGGATCTGGCTTGCGGACGGTCCGGGAATCGCCGTGTAGATCGCCAGTGCACGCGTTCTTTCCCTCTCCCTCACACAGCGCCTCCACCACCACCTCCTCCCTCCCGGCTTCTCCCCACCCTGCCTAGAGGAGGAAGGGGGCTGGGGTTTGTTGGTGCCATTAGCAGCAGCCGCCATTTTAAGCAGCCCCTCTCCGGAGCCACTCACTGAGTTTCGTGGCTGAGAAGGAACTTGGACCTAAGTTTCTCCAATGCAGGTGCCACGCTTAATCAACAAAGCCGCACTTGGGTTGTAAGCTCAGAGATCCAAATACATGTACCCCAAGGATTAACTTACAACCAAACAGTCTAGATTTCAAATTAAATTTTTGCTTCAAAGGAAATAGCACCAACAGTAAAATCTAAAGTCTGGATGTTTTAAAAAGGCTCGTTTTCTCATAGAAATGAACTGAACGGTTTTTCCCCTTTAAGGGAATGAAGGCAATTGAGTACTGCATATTCACCATGCATGCCAATTACTTGATTAATATATTTTCAATAACGCATATATCAGCCATACAGCAAACTGTCCTATTTAGAGGAGTACCAGGATATAAATGTACATAATTTGATGACAAAGTGTTTCTTTCGGAGGGGGGTGTCTTTAGGAATTGACTTTAAAAAATAATGTCTATTTAGGAAAGTAAATATACTATTAAATAATTAGAAAGGGTTTGTTTATTTTTGGGTGTTTACATCTATTCAAATCTTACAAATCAAAACAGTAGTGTAGAATACTAATTGCGTTGCAACATGGTGGAAAAAGCCAGAAGCACTTTCTTTTATTGATTTGTTTAGCTCAGAAATAATTAAGTTTTATGCAACTTCTATAACTCCTGCCAAGTCACACATTTTTGTCCACAATACTATTTTAATTATTCAATAAAAACATGGGGAAGTAGTTTTTTAATTTCTCACATAAACAGAATATACTTTATTTCAATTCATAGGCTTGGTGAATTTATTTCTACAATCAAGAATTGTGTCTCTTCGTCGCTTTTCTGCTGGTTTATGGGCCCACCTGTGCTGCCCCTGGGGACTATGTAAAGCAGCACAGAAAGAATTCTAAATGGCAGAATGTTGTTATGGAGGCACCCTCGTGGCTTAGCAGTTTGCTGCATAAAACAGAGTTTGACTCCCTTAATGAAAACATGAAAATTCAAGGAAGTCACTCTAAAAAAAAAATGCGAATATTTTCAATAACTGATTTTCTAAGGTACTTTCACTCTCTGCAGGTAACTTTTGTAGAAATAAAAAATAACAACGTGTGCCATTCCTTTTAAACGATTATATCTACGTTTTCAAGGATGCAATGAGAAAGAAGATATAAGATTCAGAAACTTGCAATAATTCCACCCAGTACAGTGGTACCTCGGGTTAAGTACTTAATTTGTTCTGGATGTCTGTTCTTAACCTGAAACTGTTCTTAACCTGAAGCACTACTTTAGCTAATGGGGCCTCCTGCTGCTGCCCCGCCACTGGAGCATGATTTCTGTTCTCATCCTGGAGCAAAGTTCTTAACCTGAAGCACTATTTCTGCATTAGCAGAGTCTGTAACCTGAAGCATATGTAACCTGAAGCGTATGTAACCTGAGGTACTACTGAATGAATGAATGAATGAATTTATTAATACGGTCACAGACCAGCGTCAACACACACAATATCATAGATCATAAAAAATATCAGATATACAAGGGACAATATGAATATAACAAAGATTTAAATATAAAAAATTAAAATTAATTATTAGTGTGCCCCCTGTAATTAACATTTAGGGGTTTGGTCATTATGGGATACCACTTGCTTCCTGCGATTGATTGCAGACACACAGAATTTAGCTACATTTAATGTAGTCTTGGGATTCTTGTCCTCTAGCAGTAGTTTTAAACTATGGTATTCTGATTCTTTCCTGGACTTTTGCAAAACAGGTGTAATAAAAGTCAAACGTATATCCTCATAAAGATGACAACGTAATAGTACATGTGAAGCAGTTTCAACTTCCAACGATCCACAAGGGCAGACCCGTGCTGTGTATGGTTTACCCTCAAATCTGCCCTGAAGTAAGGCAGAAGGGAGAACGTTAAACCTGGCGAGGGTATTTGGGTACCTGAAGACCTGACAGATAATTAGCTGGAGAGAAACCTCTCCCATGGTCCCTTATTGCTGGATGTTTGATCATTTCGCTCATATGGCATTGTAATTCTACGTCCCAGATACGCTGGCGAATTGTAGTCCTAGCTTTCTCGAAACCTGTCACTATCAGAGTCTGCTGTATTTAAGAAAACAGAGGAACTCTTTCGTAAGGTAAGGGGGAAAGTATCTGTAACAGATGCATAAACAGAAGGTACAATTGCCCCCCCCCCCGGCTTCCTACAGGCTTGTATTACTTGTGTAGTTTTACAAAACTGCAGTGCAAACTGAAACATACAAAGAACACGCAATATTCACAACACGCAAGTAGTATGTCATGGACTGGTTGGATGCAGAGGAATGGTGGGAGAAACCACTAAGGGAAGAAGACTCAGAGCCTGGGGAGTTATGGTGGAACAACAATAGGTGATCAGAGGCAGAAGACTGGGAAGAGCAGGTGCTGGAAGCTGAGGGGGTAACAGGGTTTAGTGAGCTGGGAGAGTCTTTGGCAGAGAGAAGTTCAGAATCAGAGGCGGAAGCTGAAGCAGGGGAGGAGGGAGGCCAAGAGGCAGAGAGGAGGCAGGCTGGTGAAGAGTCATGGGTGTCCCCTTCCCCTGCTGTGACAAGCTCCCCTGTCCCCTGGTCTCCCAGAACAGGAAGAGACTTGAAGAAGAGAGATGTGCAAACACAGTCTCTGACTGGGGAAAAAAAACTTGTAGAGGAGGGGACTAAGGCAGCTGTGGGGAGGCTTCAGTCTCAGAAACTGCTTTATGGGGGCAAGACCTACTGGAGATGAGTTGCTGTGCCAATAATAATAATAATAATAATAATAATAATAATAATAATAATAATTTATTATTTATACCCCGCCCATATGGCTGGGTTTCCCCAGCCACTCTGGGCGGCTTCCAACAAAAGATTTAAAAAAAAGTCATTAAAAACTTCTCTAAACAGGGCTGCCTTCAGATGTCTTCTAAACGTCAGATAGTTGTTTATTTCTTTGACATCTGGTGGGAGGGCGTTCCACAGGGAGGGCGCCACTACCAAGAAGGCCCTCTGCCTGGTTCCCTGCAACTTTACTTCTCACAGTGAGGGAACCACCAGAAGGTCCTTGGAGCTGGACCTCAGTGTCTGGGAAGAATGATGGGGGTGGAGACGCTCCTTCAGGTATATTGCACCGAGGCCGTTTAGGGCTTTAAAGGTCAGCACTAACACTTTGAATTGTGCTCGGAAACACACTGGGAGCCAATGTAGGTCTTTCAAGACTGGTGTTATATGGCCTCGGCGGCCGCCCCCAATCACCAGTCTAGCTGCCACATTCTGGATTAGTTGTAGTTTCCGGGTCACTTTCAAAGGTAGCCCCACGGAGAGAGTATTGCAGTAGTCCAAGCGGGAGATAACCAGAGTATGCACCACTCTGACAAGACAGTCCACGGGCAGGTAGGGTCTCATCCTGCGTACCAGATGGAGCTGGTAGACAGCTGCCCTTGACACAGAATTGACCTGCACCTCCATGTTCAGCTGTGAGTCCAGAATGACTCCCAGGCTGCGCACCTGGTCCTTCAGGGGCACAGTTACCCCATTCAGGACCAGGGAGTCCTCCACCCCTGCCCATCCCGTCCCCCCAAAACAGTACTTCTGAGTTGTCAGGATTCAACCTCAATCTGTTTGCCACATCTATCCTCCAACCTGACACACCTGAGATGCATTAGGCCTGACACGCTTGCATGGATCGTGTTTCTGCTCATAGAGAGTTAACACCAGCTTTCATGGTGTGATTTACTGCTGGCTTGCCTCTGATATAGTACGTAGGCAGGCCATAGCTTGGTGGGTGACTACGAACATATGTATGCAGAAAAGGTCCCAGGTTCTATCCCTGGCACTGAAAGAACTTGCAGGACTTTAGATGGTTGGAGTCAAGGGACAGCTGTGTGTGTGCACTGGTGTCTTTGCAGAGAGGAAGAGGTACCATTTACGTTCTAATTTTGGGAGGTGCCTGCCAGTCAATGTGCACAGTATTGAACTAGATGGGCCAATGGGTTTGACTCAGCATAAGTCAGCTTCCTTCACAAATGCATTCTGAACAGATGTCTAAGAAGCTTCCGCGGCAGGAACAGAACATGTTGTAGAATTCTATGTAAGGATTTTGAATATTCATGGAGAAATTAGTTGTTGCCACACAACCTAAAAATAAAATTTTGGAGTTTTTCTTCCTTACGCATTTACAGAAGGTCAATTAAAATATTTCCATTATGGGACTCCATGGTGTCATTTTGAGAAGCCAATCCTCACTGCAAAGCAATCTGATTCATCGCATTATTAAAAGATGGCAGGGCTGAATAATCTATTATTGTCTCTTCTGCCAAGTCTATTATCACTGAAGTCTGGTTAGCTTCCTCCAACTCAATGGGTTTAATTTTTAAAGAAACCACTTATCGTATCCCACTTATCTCATCCTACCTTTATACACCATTGTTTCATAAGAATTTGGACAATTTGATAAGAGTAAAAGTAAAGGTAAAGGGACCCCTGACCATTAGGTCCAGTCGTGACTGATTCTGTGGTTGCGGCGCTCATCTCACTTTATTGGCCGAGGGAGCCAGCGTACAGCTTCCAGGTCATGTGGCCAGCATGACTAAGAACCAGAGCAGCGCACAGAAACACCGTTTACCTTCCTGCTGGAGTGGTACCTATTTATCTACTTGCACTTTGACGTGCGTTCAAACTGCTAGGTTGGCAGGAGCAGGGACTGAGCAATGGGAGTTCACCCTGTCATGGGGATTTGAACCGCTGACCTTCTGATCGGCAAGTCCTAGGCTCTGTGGTTTAACCCACAGTGCCACCCGCATCCCTTTTGATAAGAGTAGAGTGTAGGCTTCCAAAAGCAAAAACAGGAGACTTCATTTTCAACCTAGTAGGTGTTAAGAACAAGCAACTCTTGATACATGTACTGGAAAAAATGTGCAGTAAATAGTTGAGAGGAGCCTGGTGTTCTCAAGTCAGGGGGTATTTGCAGTTGCTGCCAAGTCAGGAAAGCGAAAGAAGAAGCTTCATGTGAATGAAACGAAGGTGAGAAGAGAGCCATATGCACACTTAATGGTTCTCCTGCAGCAATTCCTAGCATGGCTGACTTGTATCAGCCATCCAGCCTCCCCTGAATAACCCACACTACAGAACTCCTTGCAAGAGGAAAAATCCATGATCATCATCATCAAGCTCTGGTGGCTTCTTGTTGGTCAGACAGATGATGGGGCAGAGTGTGGACCTTTTGACTGACCCAGCACAAAGATTCTTATGTTAAGTACACACACTGTTCTTGTGCACACAAACCTGGCCACTGCTTCTCATATTTACATTCAAAAGTATTGCTTAAAATAAAATAACTGATATTTTTCCCCATACCTTGTAAGCAGCACCTCCGTGGATGATGGATTTGATGAAGATCCCTAGGTCAGCTCCAGTCTCTCGAGATTTGTTGCCCTTTAAGCTCACACCAAGTCCGGCCGAACCCGAGTCATTCAGAGGGATCTCAAAGGTCAACTGCTCTGTGGTGTCAAGCGAAAGAGCGCTGCAGCAGGGTTCTCCTTTCTGTTAGACAAAGAAGCAGAACATCTGCATAAACAGACAGGAGTTAAATAAATGCCTACTTCTCAGGTGCCCTGTTCTGCATTTTGCATGTCAATGATTTGAGAGGCATACACTGAGGGAAAGGAGGCATATTATTTGATTCTCTTTTTTAAAAACATGGTCAATTGCAAATCATCATGAAAGAAATGCCCCCCCAAATTGGATCAGAGGTTAGCTATATTACAATACAAATATAATTAAAATTCTCCAAGTTTTCATAAGCAAAAGTGATATACAGAGAAGTATGGGTGGGTGTGAAGCCAAGGTATAATAATAATAATAATAATAATAATAATAATAATAATAATAATAATAATTTATTTATACCCTGCCCATCTGGCTGGGTATCCCTGGCCACTCTGGGCGGCTTTCAACAAAATATTAAAATACAATAGTCTATTAAACATTAAAAGCTTCCCTAAACAGGGCCGCCTTCAGGTGTCTTCTAAAAGTCAAATAGTTGTTTATTTCCTTGACATCTGGTGGGAGGGTATTCCACAGGGTGGGTGCCACTACCAAGAAGGCCCTTTGCCTGGTTCCCTGTAACTTCACTTCTCACAGTGAGGGAACCGCCAGAAGGCGCTCAGAGCTGACCTTAGTGTCCGGGCAGAACGATGGGGGTGGAGACGCTCCTTTAAGTATACTGGACCAAGGCAGTTTAGGGCTTTAAAGGTCAGCACCAACACTTTGAATTGTGCTCAGAAACGTACTGGGAGCCAATGTAGGTCTTTCAAGACCAGTGTTATGTGGTCTCAGCGGCCACTCCCAGTCTAGCTGCCGCATTCTGGATTAGTTGTAGTTTCCGGGTCACCTTCAAAGGTAGCCCCACGTACAGCACATTGCAGTAGTCCAAGCGGGACATAACTAGAGCATGCTAGAGCTGGTTATCATCCGCATATTGATGAACATCCAACCCAAACCTCCTGATGATCTCTCCCAGCGGCTGCATGTAGATGTTAAAAAGCATGGGGGAGAGGACAGAACCCTGAGGCACCCCACAAGTGAGAGCTCAGGGGTCTGAACACTCATCCCCCACGACCACTTTCTGAACACGGCCCAGGAGGAAGGAGCGGAATCACTGTAGGACAGTGCCCCCAGCTCCCAGCCCCTCAAGACGGTCCAAAAGGATGTTATGGTCAATGGTATCAAAAGCCGCTGAGAGATCCCCTAATCCAGACCCCAAAGGAACACCCACGTTTTCATCCCACCAATGTTATTCACAGCACTGCTACTTCCATGGTTTGGGGGGTTTTTTTGTTGTTTTTTACTGCTGCTCTTTCAGTTTCTTCATAGTCAGACTCACCCGTTGATCCCAGATAACCAGGAAGATGCAAGCAGCATGACATCACAACATGACTTTTTCCAAACCCCCTCTCCCTTCCTGTCATTCCCGCACCACTCTGCTCAGGTGAAAGTTGCAAAGTTATAAAGCAGGTTACACATCTCATTGGAAGCCCTTGTGGTCTTAACGCCAATGTGAGGACCTTGAAATCAACTAGCAACTGAAGCAATGTAATAAAATGAAACAGTTTAGCTTATGTGATGCTGCCACAAGGAGAGTTCAAAGCTTAGCACAGTAGTTCCTGTCCTCACGCTAAATGGGAAAAACACGTTCACCTCTATTTGAAACAAAATAACCAACAGAACGGATGTGGGTGGCTCTGTGGGTTAAACCACAGAGCCTAGGACTTGCCGATCAGAAGGTCGGTGGTTCAAATCCCCGCGACAGGGTAAGCTCCCGTTGCTCAGTCCCTGCTCCTTACCAACCTAGCAGTTCGAAAGCACGTCAAAGCACAAGTAGATAAATATGTACTGCTCCGGTGGGAAGATAAATGGCGTTTCCATGTGCTGCTCTGGTTCAACAGAAGCGGCTTAGTCATGCTGGCCACATAACCCAGAAGCTGTACGCCGGCTCCCTCGGCCAATAAAGCGAGATGAGAGCCACAACACGACTGAACCTAATGGTCAGGGGTCCCTTTACCTTTACCTTTTTAACCAACAGAACAACTTGTTCTTCATTCAAACATGAACACTTCTACACATAATCTTTGACTTGGTCCTAGTCAAGAGTACCAATCAGGATGCTCCCCCAAAATCTCTTTTGTGGACCACCATTGAAATGGATGAACTATGAAAGAAAGTAGTTTCCACCCCGAAAACCCTTGATCAGGTGCTCCCACAATGCAATTAAAACCTACTATTTTTAGTCCTGTGGAAAACTAAAATAAATAATACACTTTTAATCTGGAAGCCTCCATATGGGGGAGGGGGGAGATATGAAAGGTCTACTGAACCTCAATTTCCAATAAGTATCAAGAGCAAATATTTAATATATTTAATCATATGACAAAGTTAATGCATTTCATTTAATTGGAAAACATAAAAGTGGCCCGATGTTGACATTAATAATTTTTGTCTGATCTAGCTATCCATTTCCCTTGTTCTTTGTTAACTTTTCTGATATATATTTTTAAATAAAAATAAAAGATGCTTGTGTGCAAGTCTGAGTCCTTCAGAACAGAACTGTCCAACTAGTACTATTACAAAATGAATGTTAATTTACAATCACTGAGTTATTTCACTTTCAAGAAATAATAATAATCTAGTAAAGGAAATATTTTTGGGTTTCTGACATTATGATTTTGAAAAACTAACTCAGCTCTAGATCACTGCAGTTACACGTAGTTTTGTACAAATAAAAACACAAGGCCAAATGGAAATCTGTTGAAAAGTAAATCAGAAAACACACATGCACTGTGGTTAGATCAGAGCCAACTGCTCATCGTTCTTCCCAGCTATAAAACCACCTTTAGATAGTTTACTGTTCTGAAGTTGACAGAACTGGGTGCATTTTTATTAGACCGTATAAATATTCTGTATGTGGGCTGTGTCTAGCACTGCCTAGGTTTGAGCAGAGCAGACTTACACCTTCCTCTCCTTCGCACTTTAGCCTTCTGTGTGCCCTCAAAATCTGCTTGGGATAGCTGAGGATTTAATCTCTCTCTCTCTTCTTTCTTCATAACAAACTATCCTTCCCTCGGCCTTTTTTCCAACTCACTCTTTTTTTAGCCATCTAGCAGCCACATCTTCCAATTCTCCCACCTCTATCCAATTTATTTATAACATGTCTCAAGACAAGGACTGGGATGCAAATTCCTTCTTTCACATCTTGCACAAAGCCACTAAAGCTTCTTCCCTTTGAAAAGCAGAACACATGACACAAAATATCAGAAACTGTTTTGCAAAGTTCTTTCCACTCAGCTGTGGCATGCTAACTCAAGTAAAGGTAAAGGACCCCTGGACGGTTAAGTCCAGTCAAAATTGACTGTGGGGTGCAGCACTCATCTCGCATCAAGCCAAGGGAGCCGGCGTTTGTCTGCAGACAGCTTTCCAGGACATGTGGGCAGCATGACTGAACTGCTTCTGGTGCAATGGGACACAGTTGCGAGTGCCAGAGAGCACAGAAATGCCGTTTACCTTCCTGCCACAGCAGTACCTACTTGTCTACTTGCGCTGGTATGCTTTCGAACTGCTAGGTTGGCAGCAGCTGGGACAGAGCAACGGGAGCTCAACCCGTCATGGAGATTCGAATCGCTGACCTTCTGATCGGCAAACCCAAGAGGCTCAGTGGTTTAGACCACAGCGCCACTCGCGTCCCTGATGTGTTAGTATTATGTAGAACTGAACATGCACTTGAACAGCTGTGTTACCATAAGGCAGGTTGAACTTTGAAAACCTCTGGCACTGATGTGCGGATTCAAACTGCCAACCTTACGATTGTCAAGCCTAAGAGGCTCGGTGGTTTAGACCACAGTACCACGTCCAAGCACCCTTGGTATCTTTAGATCCTGGCCAGGAGATAATAACACAGATTTATCAATCTAGTGGATTTTTAAATATTCCCTCCCCCCCCCAACAGTTTCGAGGCAATGTTCAAAATTAATACGATAATAAAAGCACAACGTGATAAAATAAATGCAGCTGAAAACACACACAAGCTAAACAGATCAGATATTGAAACAGCACCAGATAAGGCTGGGATACATGGAGAAGTGTGAAGGAGTTGTAAGGGATCATACTGTGAAAAGCTGTCCAATTTTTCTTCTCTTGACAATTCAACAAAAAGCAGAGCAGCGGTGGGAAGGCCATCATGGACCCGAGGTAATTCAACTCTATATAATAATAATAATAATAATAATAATAATAATAATAATAATAATAATAATAATATCTTTATTGTCATTGCCCCCTCTCGGGGACAACGAAATTACTTGGCTGCTCCATCCACCCAGGTAGGGCACTCCACACAAAATCAAAACAACTATAAAAACACTAATTTAAACAATACAATATAATACAGCAAGGAAGATTAGATGACTTTCAAAGTCCAGGCTTCCCATTCAGGGCCGAGATCGCTCTGGAGAAGAAGCTGTTCTTAAGACGGCTCGTTCTTGTCTTCATCGTCCTGTATCTCCGTCCCGACGGCAGGAGCTCGAAGAGACAGTGACCAGGATGCGATGGATCTTTTACTATGTCCAGTGCCTTCCTATGGCACCTTGTGGCATAAATCTGCTCTAAGGTGGAGAGTGGGCAGCCAACAATGCTCTCTGCTGCCTTAACAACTCTGCACAACCCCATCCTGTCCTGGGTAGTACAGCTTCTGTACCACACACATAAGCCATATACACACCTATTTCAGGAAACATTGAAGCTGTTCTGATCTGCCTGTCTCCGCAGTGGTGGCTGCAGAGTCCCTTGGGACTGGTCGGGCAGAAGGCAGGGAGACCACGAGCAGATGGCTCTAGAGCCAAAGACAGGGAGAGCCAACTAACTCACTTTGTTCCATGTGGAGTTGTACAAGGCCAACACTGAGCCGAAGGAGGAGGAAACTGTCAGACAGGGTGACCCACTGCACTGGCTATAAATAAGAAAGTAAGCGGCTTGGCTACAGGGAGACTGAAGTTGGTGGGGGCCTAAAGGACCGTTGTCCAACTGGAGACAAGCAACGCAAGCAAAGCAACAGTGACTTCAGCACTACGGACAGCTCCCAGTGACTACAATGTCCAAGAAATGCTGGAGTGAAACTGATGAGCCTGGATGTGCAAGTCCAATCCTTCTAGGCTCCACCCCCTTGCTGGAAAAATGTAGATTCTTAAAGGGGCAATAACATATATTTTGCTCAGACTACAGTGGTAGCTCGCCGAAGAATTGATGCTATTGAATTATGGTGCTGGAGGAGACTCTGGAGAGTCCCATGGACTGCAAGAAGATCAAACCGATCCATTCTTACGGAAATCAGCCCTGAGTGCTCACTGGAAGGACAGATCCTGAAGCTGAGGCTCCAATACTTTGGCCACCTCATGAGAAGAGAAGACTCCCTGGCAAAGACCCTGATGTTGGGAAAGATGGAGGGCACAAGGAGAAGGGGACGACAGAGGACAAGATGATTGGACAGTGTTCTCGAAGCTACAAACATGAATCTGACCAAACTGCAGGAGGCAATGGAAGACAGGAGTGCCTGGCGTGCTCTGGTCCATGGGGTCACAAAGAGTTGGACACGACTAAACGACTAAACAACAACAGTGGTAGCTCGGTCTACAAACAGTCCTGTTAACAAACTATTCAGGCAACGAACTCTGCAAAACCAGACGCAGGTGTTCCAGCTAGTGAACTTCGCCTTGGAAGATGTACGGAAGCTGAACGGTGGAAGGGCACTGGTGGTGGGAGGCCTCAGTAGGGAAAGCACACCTCGGTTTAAGAATGCTTTGGTTTAAGAATGGACTTCCGGAACGAAATAAGTTCATAGATCGAGGTACCACTGTATTACGTATTTTCAGTTTTCCCATGACAAGAATATGAATAAAATGCTGTGTTATACGGATTTGGGAAAAGAGGTTTTATTGATTAATTAAGCTACAGCACCACTATGGCAGGGAGCCTACTGACCTCAGAGTCCATCTCTCCCATTAACATTTAAGCAATACAATATAAGCTTCTTGGGAAACTTTTGCACATAGCTGTACCCATCTGTCGAAGCACCACACGTACATCTTTGTA
Source organism: Podarcis melisellensis (assembly GCF_964234715.1). Taxonomy (NCBI): domain Eukaryota; kingdom Metazoa; phylum Chordata; class Lepidosauria; order Squamata; family Lacertidae; genus Podarcis; species Podarcis melisellensis. Next base: position 126,649,566 of record NC_138528.1, on the reverse strand, counting down.
CAGACAAGTGCACCTGTGTGTTTACTTGCTTTTTTGCCAAGTTATTTTATTGTACCAAATTGCTAACTTTACTTCCCACTTCCAATGGAGCAACAGAATTAATTGGAGCACAGCAATTATCTCAATTTATATAACGTGCTTGTGTAACAACAAATATTCTGCACACCTGTTCATATCTATCACCGGAATGTTCTCCATTTCCATCTGCAACAATTTTATTACGGGTATTTTAATAAATACTTAGTCTGAACACGCCAAACCTTTGATCACAATAAATCTCAGTGTAGCAGAATCTAAAAAGCAACAATACAGGAGAGAAGTATTCTTTTTTTAAAATAATAATAAGGACAATTTAGAAGATTTTGAGAACAAACTGTTCTAATTCTAACTGTTCTCCTAAATAAATACAGAGCTAAGTGACTGGATTACCAAAATAAACACAGCGCCAAAAACAACATGACACACAAATTTAGGTGCTCAAGTGTTTCATGTTTTTCCTAAGATTTATTAGTTTATTAAAAGGGAGTGAGTGCATGAATTAGTTCTTTGCACCAATCTGCCGGGTTATCGTCAGACTGTGTGGGCATGCTATCAGTACCAAAATAGAGTTGTTAAAATGTGTTGAAGCGAGACGACAGATATAAATATACTAAATCATTTTCAAGTATTAGGTTTCCTTCAGCTCTCCTCTTACATCCAGTTTGGAATCCATAATATTTCGCAGCTATTTACCTCACTGGAGCTCTCTGGAAAGCAAATAAGTGGTTTGCACAAAGCTCTGAAATTTAGGGTGGGCACTTTCACAATGCCAAAAGAAGACTGCAACGCCAAATAAAAGAAGGGGGCCACATTTGCATAACATATGCATGTCCTAATTTATATGTATAGGTGCATTATTTGGAAATAATGACTATAATTTAAATAGAACTACAATACACCTCACCACAATGAAGGCTGTGACTCGGTGACCTATGTTTATGCTTGGTCTGCGATCCAAAGTCCATGCTCTCTTTTCAAACTGAACAGCCCTTAGAGGTCTGCCTCTGTAAAGTATAATGCATGGGTAGGCAAACTAAGGTCCGGGGGCCGGATCCGGCCCATTTGCCTTCTCAATCCGGCCCACGGATGGTCCGGCAATCAGTGTGTTTTTACATGAGTAGAATGAGTCCTTTTATTTAATATGCATCTCTGGGTTATTTGTGGGGCATAGGAATTCATTCTTTTTTCCTCTTCAAAATATAGTCCAGCCCCCCCCACAAGGTCTGAGAGACAGTGGACCAGCCCCCTGCTGAAAAAAGTTTGCTGACCCCGGTATAATGAATGACAATCCTATTTAACTATCGTATCTGAAGAAGTGTGCATGCACACGAAAGCTCATACCAATAACAAACTTAGTTGGTCTCTAAGGCGCTACTGGAAGGATTTTTAAAATTTTGTTTCAATCCTATCTAAATTACTGTAAGTTAAAAAATAATAATTGTACACCAGCTAGTTTAGGAACAATCCATTCTGATCTCATTCTCCTCACATCAGGTTTTCTTATCCGTGGAACATAACACACTCATACATTCTTAGCAGTGAGATTAGTTTCATTACCTTCACAGTAATGAAAAAACAGGCTTGATCTGCTTTAACTTCAGGAATAGAAAGCCATTAGTAAAATTTCAACAATGAAGCAGCTGCTTATGGATGCAGCATCTCATTGCAGAGGCTGTGTTTGCTGTGGCCATTAGTTGACAAGAGAAACACCCTCTGCTGGGAGGGCCTTTCACAGGGCAGGTGCCACTACCGAGAAGACCCTCTGCCTGGTTCCCTGTAACCTCACTTCTCGCAATGAGGGAACCGCCAGAAGGCCCTCAGCGCTGGACCTCAGTGTCCAGGTTAAATGATGGGAGTGGAGATGCTCCTTCAGGTATACTGGACCGAGGCCGTTTAGGGCTTTAAAGGTCAGCACCAACGCTTTGAATTGTGCTCGGAAACGTACTCTGAGAGCCAATGAAGATCTTTCAGGACCGGTGTTATATGGTCCTACCCAGATAGTTCCCTGCCACTGGCCCAGGTGCTATCTATTTGCTGAATTACTGCAGTGTGCTTTCAAACACGAATTTAGCTTTTAAGTCTAAGCTTCTACAGGAATATCAAGTGATATTTTAACAGACTCCTGGGAGGAGATTACTGCAGGGCATGCTTGAATTGCACACAATGCAGTACTACTTAGAGTAAAGCCCGTATTAGTTACTGGTACAAATACAGGACTCAAGAAGAAGGTACTGTCTTCAGTATAGCATTTCCCACCCCAGCTGTTCTCCTCCAGTCCAGCCCTTACTCTCCCAGTACTCTTCCTTCTCCATTTACCATATTTTATTTCCTTCCAGCTAGGCTTCAGAAGTCTACCTCTGCACTTGGGAATGGCAGCTTGTAGCTAGCTAGCTAGCTATGTCACAATGGAAGCAAAAAACCAAACAAAGACCCAAGTTGACAAAGAAAATACTAGTTTAACACACACCATGGCATCCAATTTCTGCCTATTTTTTTAGCAAAAACTATCATCTTATGTTAAGAAACCAGAGGCATTTTTGTTAGGAATGGTAGGAAATGAAATAAACAGAAAAGATTATAAGCTTTTTCTATACGCAGTAACAGTGGCAAGAATACTGCTAGCCCAAAAATGGAAACAAGAAGAATTACCGTCGATGGAAGAATGAAGAATGAAGTTAATGGAATACGCAGAACTTGATAAACTAACAGGAAGGATCCGAGGCCTACAAGACCACAGATTCACTGAAGACTGGAGTAAATTTGTAGACTATTTGAAAAGTAATTGTGATGAACAATTAACATTTGTAGGTTTGCAAGAGGCTCTGTGAAAATAATATCAGAAATATTGTAAAAAAGGGGGTAAGAGGGAGGAGGTTTTTAATAAAAGGCAGTATCAGATTAAGAAATGCGAAAGAAGGACTAAAACGGAGGATTTGCAGAAGAGCTGAGCAAACTCCAAAAAAAATGTATTTGTGAAAAATTGTGTTATGTGTTTTTATATCGTTGTATTGTAAAATGAATAAAAAATAATTAAAAAAAAATAACACACACCATGGCATGATACAGGGAAACTAAAATGTCATATACAGAGGAAAGTACATTTCTCTTATTTAAAAAGCAGCAATGCAATCGACCGTATTTTTCCATGTATAAGATGATGGTTTTTGCTGGGGGAAAAATAGACAAAAATTAGGTGTCGTCTTATACATGGATAGTGAATGCAGAGTGGGGACGTGCGATTAATGGCAGCTGCAAGCAGGAGATTGGCAGCGGTGACTGGGCAAGTGATTGGCTGCGGCTGCGGCAATTGGGCAGGCTATTGGAGGCTGTGGTGAGGTGGGCAAGGCGATTGGCGGCTGCAGCAAGTGGGCAGGTGGGCTGTTAGTAGCGGTGAGTGGGCAGAATAATGGCGGCTGTGGCGAGGTGTGCTATTGGCAGCGGCTGTGGAAAGTGATCAGCAGTGGGGGACAGGTGGGTCAGCGATTGGCAGAAGTGACCTCCAGCCCCCCCCCCAAATCTAAACAACTTAATTTCTTTTTTTTTTCTCTGTTGGAACTCTGTTTTTCCAAGTGAATTTTTATTGTTTTCCTTGCATATTCTTTTCCAACAAATTGTAATAGCACCATACATTCCCTTTGACTCTGCTGAGTCGCGACCCCCCTCCCTCCCCACAACTGGTATATTTATCCTCTTTCCATCACGCACATCATTCTCATATTAGTACTATTATACACTGGAGGTATTGTGTCAATCCTGCTAGTGTCTTGACCTCTTTACAATTCTTCTTTAAATATTCAATAAATTTACTCCAGTTATTTTGGTATCTTTGATCTCCCTGGTCGCGGATCCTCCCTGACAGTTTGGCAAGTTCTGCATATCCTGTAAACAACTTAATTTCTTAATATTTGGTTTTAAAAAATAGGGGTAGTCTTATATACATGGGGGCATTTTATATACAGAAAAATACGGTAATCAGATATGCTGTGAAACACCACGAATGTCCACTGATAGCCTACATGTAGCAATTCAATTATGAGGGTCTTCACTAACCAGACATCTCATTAAGAAACGTCTCAAGGCAGGAAGATTTGCAAGCATGTCTCCAATATCTGTTTTCAAGGATGCATATATTCTCAATCAGTTTTATGACAGCTGCCATTACTTGGCAACTCTAGAATCTTAAACAACTAAAAATAGTAATTTTGCTAAATTTAAACACTTGCTGCAGTCAAATGTTTTTCTCCTACATATCACAGACGACTGAAAATTCATGGGCTATATCAACTCTAGTAACTGGACATGAATGCGGCGCTGAATCCATACCCTTAAAATAGAGCTGGATTTGACACATGTCAGTAAAACAAAGTGCCAACACGAATTTTTTTCCCGTTCTTCCTTTGGCAGCAATCCCTCATAGTGTCAATAATTTACCCAAACAGTAAAATAATTTAAGAACTCCCGATGCCAATGCTGATTTTACTCATTCGTATTATTAAAGAGATTTTAAAGAAAAGAAACACATTCAAAAGCATTGCAAGTTTTAAAAACTGGAGGATAGAGGAAAACAAAAAACCAATAAGCCGCTACTACTACTACTGATCTACAATTCCTTCCCCCTCTTACTAGTGCTTCACAGAAGATAAAGGACCCCTGGGCACTTAAGTCCAGTCAAAGGTGACTATGGGGTTGCAGCGCTCATCTCACTTTCAGGCCGAGGGAACTAGCATTTGTCCACAGACAGCTTTCCAGGTCATGTGGCCAGCAGGACTAAACCGCTTCTGGCGCAACGGGACACTGTGATGGAAGCCAGAGCACATGGAAACTCTGTTTACCTTCCCACTGCAGCGGTACCTATTTATCTACTTGCACTGGTGTGCTTTCATTTTTTTTATATATAAATATTTATTAAGATTTTTTGAATACAAATACATAAATAATAAACAGCTTTACTTATATAGCATACTTTCTTCACTTCTTTGGACTCCCTCACGTCTCCCGCTCCCACTTACATTGTAGAAAAGTTTTTCCAAGCAAATTATCATCTTGTTTACAATCTTATATTCACACATTTCAATACAGTCTAACAGTTCTCCAAAAAAGAGTTTATACTTTCTTTAATCTCCCTTATTGTCAAATTCAGATCTAATTTAGTGGTGGGCAATTATTTATGATCTAGCATCCTTCTGAACATTCAACCAAATCACAATATCTTTGTAGATAAATCTTAAATTTCTTCCAGTCTTCTTCAACCCTCTCTTCTCCCAGGTCACGGATTCTGCCAGTCATCTCGGCCAGTTGCATGTAGTCCATCAGCTGCGTCTGCCACTCTTCCAGTGTGGGTAGATCTTGGGTTTTCCAATTCTTAGCGATGAGTATTCTTGCTGCCGTTGTTGCATACATGAAGAATGTTCGGTCCTTCTTTAACACCTTCTGGCCGACAATACCCAAAAGAAAAGCCTCTGGTTTCTTGGTAAAGGTATACCTAAATACCTTTTTCAGCTCATTATATATCATTTCCCAGAAGGCCTTCACTTTAGGGCAAGTCCACCAGAGGTGAAAGAATGTTCCTTCATTTTCTTTACATTTCCAACATTTATTATCAGATGAATGGTATATTTTGGCAAGTTTGGCTGGGGTCATGTACCATCTATATATCATTTTCATTACATTTTCCTTCAGAGCATTACATGCAGTGAAGTTCAGCCCAGTGGTCCACAACCTTTCCCAATCCTCAAACATAATGTTATGCCCAATATCCTGTGCCCACTTTATCATAGCCGATTTGACCATTTCATCTTGTGTATTCCAGGTGTGCTTTCAAACTGCTAAATTGGCAGAGCAACGGGAGCTCACCCCGTCACGGGGATTCGAACTGCCGGTCTTCTGTTATGCTATAGGTGCCTCAATTTCCCCCCCTTGTGAGGCACCTATAGCATGGTGTACCAACACAGAATATACCCATACTTATTTTAACACAGATGTGTATGCAGTGACAATAACATGCTCCCAACACTGCCAAATTGTACTGAAACTATAATCATACTTTTTTTTTGGGGGGGGGGATAAAACTATTCACATACTCAAAAGTAGAAGCTACTTTTAACAGATGCCGTCCATGCATGTCTAATGCCGGTAAAAAGGGCTTTTGGCCTTTCCTACTGCCTAAAATAAAATCTCCTTTATTAAACAAACAAACAAACAAACAAACAAAACTAAGATTGTTCCTCATCCCATAAATTCTTCTTTGTCCGGCCAACGTTAATATATGCTCTGTCTTGTCTCAATCGTCTCTCTCTCCTGAGACTCCTTTTCAATTAAACCCTGTTATTTAATCTAAGAATGCCGACACTCATTGACCACTGGACTTTCTATCTGTGGATTTATGATAATCTAATGCACATCTCCCTTGGCAGAAAGGCTGTCTTAGCTTCTCCTATTGTTCCGTGGCCAAAAAAGAACCTTACACACACACAAAACACACACACACAAAAAAAAACTTTAGCTCTCACTGAAGCCAGGAAGGAAACAGCATTTATTTAACATAGCAAGAGACCTTTCACTAACTGTCAGATGTCCTTGACCAGCACACACCATCAGGGCCTCTCCAGTTTGTGCTGGCTGCCCCTTGCCTGGCTGCTCACTACTGATAAGAGGAACATATTCCCCAGAGTGCCATTCAGATCTGAGAGCAAGAGGCAATGGACTTAGAAGGGATCATTTTCAAAGGCTTATGAATTTGCATTCTCCACAGTGTTCTTTTCAGGAAAGAATCACACAAGATTAAAGAGCAATCTCTCGGTGCCACATAACCATTAGCCGACAGAAAATACTTGAAAATAAGATGTTTCGCAGTTTGTATTTATTCCTTATAATTCCCCCAGTAAGATTTTTTTAAAAAAACAGCGAAACTCCAAATGCCACCAACCAGCCACAAACTCACCGTTTGGACGATACCCACAAAATGTTGCGCTGACATGTGACAAGGAAATCTTACCAAAGCAATGCTAGCCTCAAGTTAATGTTGACGTTCAGCTCAGAAATACCGTATTTTTCGCTCTATAAGACGCACCAGACCACAAGACGCACCTAGTTTTTGGAGGAGGAAAACAAGAAAAAAAATATTCAGAATCTCAGAAGCCAGAACAACAAGAGGGATCGCTGCGCAGCGAAAGCAGTGATCCCTCTTGCTGTTCTGGCTTCTGGGATAGCTGCGCAGCTTGCATTCGCTCCATAAGATGCACACACATTTCCCCTTACTTTTTAGGAGGGAAAAAGTGAGTCTTATAAAGCAAAAAATACGGTAATTGAGCTACCAAATGGTAGCACTCTTTCCCACATATTTATATGCCGGGGATTTAATGCAGGCTTGAAAACAAGCTTTGTAATATCTTGTCTCAAGCTACAGGTTACACCCTCTCTTCAAGCTCATTTTACCTTAACAGCAAACCAAAAAAAGACAGGATGCGTTGAGAGGTACTTGCCAAAAGGCCACCCACCCAGCTGGTTTGCAGCTGAACAAGAGGCCTTCACTGGGGCCTCCAACATTGAAGGCTAACACCATGCACTGGGTCGGACAATCAGCTTAAGCCAGAGTGTTTCAGCTTAATTAAATTGGGCTGTGTCTAGCCAGGCTTTTATGCTACATCAAGCAGTCGAGTTGATCCCTGTGTCAAGGACTCCCGATATTTACATAACTGCGAGCTGTTTACTTTACATAAAACCAGCATGTTTTAAAGTGAGCACATGCTTAGTAGCATCTAATTTACAAGGAAACATGTGCATTCCAGATGTCGGCTTCCCTGGACTTTCTGTAGATGTACACTTGTCCAGGAGTTGAGATCTCTAAGACAGAAAACTCGAGAGACAACACATAACGTACTTGTACGCATAAACATATAGAACACCTGAATATAACGTGCTATACGCATCCTTCTTTTGTTAAAATATGCATCAGCGGTTCACAACCTGATTGTGTTACAGCACTGCAAAAACTTTCTACAGTTAAAGTTACAACTATATAATCTCTTTATCCCCAGCTAGGGAAGCTGATGATGTTGTGAAGTGGTGTCCGGGGCCAGCTAACAGGCTGGATGAGGGCTAATATTTTTGTTATATATATAAATGTTTATTGAGATTTTTTAAATACAAATGCATAAAATAATAAACAACTTTACTTATATAACATAATTTCTTCACTTCTTTGGACTCCCTCACGTCTCCCGCTCCCACTTACATCGTTAAAAAAATTTTTTCCATGTAAATTATCATCTTGTTTACAAACTTATATCCATTCCTTTAAATACATCTAGCATTTCTCCAAAAGGTTTATATTTTCCTTAATCTCACTTATCGTCAAATTCAGATCTAATTTAGTGGTGGGCAATTATTTATGATCTAGCATCCTTCTTAACATTCAGCCAAATCACAATATTTTTGTAGATAAATCTTAAATTTCTTCCAGTCTTCTTCAACCCTCTCTTCTCCCAGGTCTCGGATTCTGCCAGTCATCTCGGCCAGTTGCATGTAGTCCATCAGCTGCATCTGCCACTCTTCCAGTGTGGGTAGATCTTGGGTTTTCCAGTTCTTAGCGATGAGTATCCTTGCTGCCGTTGTTGCATACATAAAAAATGTTCGGTCCTTCTTTAACACCTTCTGACCGACCATGCCCAGAAGGAAGGCCTCTGGTTTCTTGGTAAAGGTATACTTAAATACCTTTTTCAACCCATTATATATCATTTCCCAGAACGCCTTCACTTTAGGGCAAGTCCACCAGAGGTGAAAGAATGTTCCTTCACCTTCTTTACATTTCCAACATTTATAATCCATACAAATTTGTCTGGATGAGGGCTAATAAACTGAAATTTAAATCCAGTGGAGGAAGAGATTCTTCTGGCCAGGAGACAGATAAGAGTTTGGGATACGGAACGCTTTACCTTGCATCGGATGGAGTAGCACTCCCTTTGAAGAATCAGTTTTCACAGTTGGGGAGTGCTTTCAGACTCAGTCTTATATCTGGTTTCTCAGTTGGCAGCTATAACCAGGAGTTTTGGCCGGTGCATGGCCAAAGCCAATACCTGATGAGGTTAGACTTGGCCAGGGCCACACATGCCTTAGCTACATCTAGACTGCATGACTACAGTGAGCCCTACAGAAGCTACCTTCTTGAGAAGCTGTAGTTCTGCAAATAAAAACATCCTGAAGATCCCAGGCCACAGGGAGGTTAGGCTGGCCTCAACTAGAGCCAGGGCTTTCTCGGCCGCGGCTCCAATCTGGTGGAACGCTCTGTCACAAGACACTAGGGCCCTGCGGGACCTGACATCTTTCCACAGGGCCTGCAAGACAGAGCTGTTCCACCAGGCCTTTGGTCAGGGCGCAGCCTGACCCCCTCCTCTGGCAATCTGCACAGAATTTTGCTTGATGGTTGCCATTAATTTGATTTTAATTTGATTTTAATTAATTTTATAATTAATGTTTGTAGAATGTTGGACTATTTGGATTGTTGTTAGCCGCCCTGAGCCCGGCTTCGGCTGGGGAGGGTGGGATATAAATAATAATAATAATAATAATAATAATAATAATAATAATAATAATAATAAGTTGGTCCAGAATGCAGCAGCGAAAATGCTGATTAGCACTCAGCTCATTTTCAGGCAAAATTCAAAGTGTTGGCGATGACCTTTAAAGCCTGAAATGTCCTAGGCCCAGGATAACTTAGAATGGCCTCCTTCCAGGTCTGCTTGCCTACACCATAGGAAGCAACAGGCAGACCCTTCTCTATGTTCAGTCTATGGTAGAGGCTCAGCTTCTGGGTTTAGACAAATAACTTCCTTTATGGCTGTACCCAAATTGTGAAACCTTTTGTCCACAGGTGCTCAATTGCACCCCTCCCCCTGCCTTTTAGGGTATTTATTTGCCTGGCAAAAACCTTTTTATTTATGTCTTATTGGGTAGATAAGTTTTTTTTTTTTTAATCCAACGCTTTATTTTTAATTTGGTGCACTTGGAACTGTTTTTGTCATATTGTGTTGTTTTCTTTTAAAAAAAGAAATAAACGTATTGTATTTTATTTTAATTGTTAGCTGCCCTGAATACTGCCTATGCACCAGAAGCCCAGGTTAGAGGGGTTGTTTGTTTTTTTTTAATTAAGATTTTGCATCGAGTTTAAGGTACATAAAAGTCAAACAAACAGAACAATAACAACCACCACCATAGCAATCACGTGTGGAACAATCAAATTTTAAACCAATGACAAGTAGGTTTCGTATCTATGCCAAATATAGTCCATAATGTTTCATGAGTTGTGGGAGAGTTAAGAATGCCCTCAGACTTAGTTATATGCTCAATAAATTTATACCATATGGCATAAAATTTATTTGCTTCCAGGCGATTTATTAGGGCTCAAAGAAAAGGTTATAATGTTAGGAGCCCTGTGAAGATATCATGGAGAGGATGGTCAGATTCTGAGGAGGACTGTGAGGAGGCCAGGGAGCTGGAACTGGACAACACTGGGGGAGGGTCCTAGTGGGGTGGGGGAGGGGAAATCAGGACCGCAGGAAGTGTATGAGCCTGGAGAGGAGGCTAGGAGTCTAGGGAACAGAGAGCTGGATCCAGGGGAGGAACCAAACAGGTTGGCACAGCAATATTCTGCCCCTGTGACACTCGGCACCCCTGGTCAGATGCCTCCTACTGTCAATGTGGAACCTCCTTATTCAAGGGAGGCAACTAAGAGTGAATAGGTTGCTGAGCCAATTCTGCTAAGGACACAGAGATGCCCTCATGAACAAACCTTCCAGACTCAACCCATCGAAGGAGCGTCGGGCCCCAGGACTCCAACTGTATTTCCCATGCAAAGAGCTGCACCTGCTCCGCTCTTCAAAAGGAAAGCACAGACGGAGTGTTGTTTGTTGGATCAATGCTTAGCTTGCGTTCAGCCATGGATCTATACCTCTCATGAACATTCCTGCCCCTTATAATCTGCACCATGCCTACGTAACAATCTGATTTAGGCATTAAAGGCTTTGGCAGAAACTGGGCTGGGAATCTGAGCTTTATGTTTGCTGGTGAGGGCCATGCCATATAAAACAATTAATAAAGGGAGAGGGGGATCTTCATATTGCTTCCAGTGACACTTAGAAGACACAGTTGTTCCGCCTGGCCTTTGGCTTGGAGCCAATTTGATTCCCTCCCCCTCTTTCTTTTTTCTTTCTCCTCCTGTGATGAGGCTGCCTTTTAATATTTTAATGTTTCAATATTTTAATTGTTGTATTTTAATCTTGTTTTTAAGTTGTATTCATTCAATTTGTTTTATTATTGCTTGTTAGCCGCCCTGAGCCCGGCCTTGGCTGGGGAGGGCGGGGTATAAATAAAAATTATTATTATTATAACAAAAAGGAATAATTGAAAGCCATCCTAAATGTAAGGAGGAAGATATATACAAACACATGTGTAAGAGAGCAAGTGTAAAAGCATAGGTATATATACTGTCATTTCCTAACAAGGGGCAAATCTACCTTTCTAAACTTTTTATTATTTGTCACGTTTGGCTAAGAACCAGTCTTCTGCCTTTCTGTGCCTGCACATGCAAGCGTTTCCATGCGTCCATCTCCAGGTCTCTGGACTCTCATTAAAATAACAAAAAACATCTTTCATCGTTATTTTGCACAGGGAGCCCACACAGCTGCAGCGCAGCACGGGTTAAACAGCAACTGCTTCCAATTAAAGTGGCTTGCTTACTTTGCCAGCATGAAGAAAAATGATCCTTAAGTTAGTTTAGAAAAGTGTGGGCTCATGATCAATCCTTTTGGGGAATGGCGGATGAGAAGAGGTGGCAGCAGGCACGGCCAAACCTTTGAATGTTTTCGGAATCAGGTGGAACAGTAGCGCGACTCCGAGAATTCTGTTTACTTTTAAAGCAGTCAGAAAATACAAACCAGATCACTATCAGACAGTTCCCCCACCCTACCCCGCTCCTAATCTTTAAACAGTCTTCAGAGAAGCCAGCAGAGTATTTACTACATAGCTTAAAACCCAAATGTATCTTATAAAATATACTAATCACAAGGCAGCCTGGAGAGTCTGGTAATTAAGCAAATCAAGATAATCCCCCAGTGTTTTGCAACCAGCTCCTTACCCCAGCTGCTACACTGTCAACAGCTGGCATGAATTACTAGTAACATTTGGCTAACTGGATAATAAAGAGGACAGACTGTGTTGGTCCCAACTATACTTTGCTGATCTGCTTCACAAAAGAATCTTCTTAAGATTCTCTTATTCCCTTCTGAAGCAATGACAACCCCTCAAAGAGCAGGCTGGGTTTCACTTCGCTCGCAATGCGAAAACAACGTTAATTAAACAGCTCTTTGATGTTAGTTTACAGAGCTGCACTTAACTAAGCGCCAATATCCTGTAATCCAATCAACAGCCATTATATCCTATACCTTGCCAGGAGCAAGAAGAGTCATAAAACCATATGGCAAATTTAGGCTGCTTTCAGAAACCTCCGTCCGAGACTAGAATTGGTATCAGCCTTATGCACACATACTTAAGAACTGTGGGTCACCCAAATTGTTTCAGGGTCAGCGGGAGATGAATTGCTACAGGTGTTTGGCAGATGCCCAGGAAAACTGCAAATTATGACCTTGTGATTGCAATATTTCATATAGTACTCTTAAACAGAAGGCTGACACAAGGATGGAACTCTGGACTGGTGGTGGTTTTTTTCTTCCTGTGGTTCCTGCAACACATTCTCTGGAGCTACAGTATCTACAAAAAGTTGGGACTGCCGTGCTGCAGCCATATGGATGAAGTATAATAAGGGAAGCCTCTGCCCAAGGGGCCCAAACTGCTGGCTTCCCCTAAATTGGGGCCAAGGGAGTTTTTGTCCACCCTTGTTTTCTCATTGCATGCTACACGTGAAATTCTAGGACTCAACCATGACTACAAGAGACTGCATTGGGGAAAATTGCACAGTCGCTCCTATGCAGATCCTGGTGTGCTGTGCTTAACAGAACATCTTCACCTTCTTACCTGTGCATAACAGGTGTGGGCATGCATATCTGCTGCTGCCTGGTGGGTCACAGCATGGAAGTAATCCTGCCTTTGTTTTGTAGATCGTTTGTGTCCACCATCAGGGGCGGAGGAAGGGGGTGCGGTGGGGGTGGGTCACCCTGGGTGTCACCACTCAGGGGGGTGACAAAATGCTGGGCGGCACTCACTGCGGGGCCTGCAGCACGCCTGTGCTGGTCCCATGGGTTACCCGAGAGGCGCGGTCCGAGTCCGGTTCGTGGTCAAAGATGCAACGTGGACACAGTCCGCAATAGCTGAAGCTGGATGCAGGGCAGGGAGTCGGGTGAAGTCAGGAACAGGCATGCAAGCAGGGAGCCAGGGCGGGTCAGGAGCTCAGGCAGGAAAGCAGGACAGGGTTCGGGCAGGAACTAGCAACCAACAATGTTGCTCCCGCAACTTGGGACTGGGACTGGCCGGCTTTTATCTGCCCCGAGGCATAGGGCGGCCCTGATCTTCTGGTAACTCGCCTCTCCTGGCCTGGAGGCGAGCCCTCCTCCTGCAGGAACTTAGTTCCCTCCGCCTCTCTGCCCTGAGCAGAGGCAACCTCAGCTTCCTCTGACGGGGCTGAGAGTGGAGCACCTGTAGGCAATGGGTCCTCCATCACCTCCGGAGCCAGAGCAGACTCAGCTGGTGCCTGCACCTGAGGATCCGGCACAGGTGAGGACCCTTTAGGCTCAAGCCCCAGCCCCGGCTCAGCTGGTTCTGGAGGCGGGGAATCCTGTGGAGGCTGGGATCCCTCAGGTTCAGCATTCGAGTCTGAATCCCAGGCCATTACAGCGCCCAAGCCATGAGTCTCTCCTGGGAGTGACATGGTGGCCTGGGCACCCACAGGCTCCATGCTGCCCCAACAGTCTGCCCGCCGCCTCCCCCTCAGATGTAGGGCGGCTGAGAACCCACAAGTGACCTCCTATAAACTAGGACTTGTCATTTGCTTCTTTTGTAAAGGTTTATATTAGGCCCAGGATAGCCAAGGGAAATAATAATGCAATATTTAAGGAAGAAAACCAAGAGTAGCATTGTCAATATTACGATTTTTTTCCAGAGGGGAGAAGCTGTAGACAGACTCATTTCAGATGGCACAAGTTTGAAAACACACTCTCAAAATCAAGCAAGCCATTGTTTCTGCCAGTCGACTACTGAACACACAGTGTCATGTAGTTGTGGAGTGACCTACCGAAACAGTATGCATTAAAATTCCTATATTATACTTGCTATGAGGCCTACCCACCTGTGCATCCTTCCCTCTCTCAAGGGAAGCTGTTGAATGGAAAAATTGACAATATGGGACATTAAAAATGATGCTAAAAGCCCTGCAATAGCATTCGAGCAAGCAAACGACAAACAAAAGCTTCACTACCAAAACCCCCACAGCTCGGCACACTTACTGCCTGTAGCCTTATCTAGACACAAGTGTTCAGGAAGCAGCGGCAGAAGCTGTGAAAAGATAAGGGGGTCACTTCTCAACAATTCGACCTACGTTAGGGCTTTCCTGTATGCCGGCCAACCAACTGACCAGCCGACCAGCCAATGGTGTGTTCTCACTGCCTAAACAGCCAGCCAACAACGATAAGAGTGCTAAAAGTAAACAAAAGGGGGAAATGTGGGGAAACACACTCAGGGTGGTCATTTCTGCATTACGTAAAGCTAGAAGGTGCAACACCGAGTTAAAATAAAGTTCTTGATGAAATGAAAAGTAAGTTCTTGGAGCCAGAAAACAAAGGCAGTTTTTCTTTTCTTCCAAGAGGAGAAAATTAGACAAAGGCAGGAAGTTCTGCCCTTCCTTTATCCTACTGGATTTTGAGTTAAAAAATAACAAAGTAGACACATCCATCAAGATAACAGGGAGGGGACCAGAGAGGGTACGTTTGTTTCTGTGACAGCAGATATATATATTCCAGAAAAGTACCTTCTATATATTGAAAACCCCTCTTTATGCATTTCTTTGATAGAAAGTTATTTTAAAATTAAACAATCCTCTAATTTTGTAGTATCATTCAGCAATATATCGTTGCCAAATTGGTGACTAGGAAACTATTAAATATTTAAGACACTTTAAAAAATCACTTTAAAATGTCTAGAGCCTAAAATACTACTCCAAAATCCTACAAACCCCCTCACCACAATGACCAATGAGAGCATGACATAGGTTACGAAATAAACCCTACCCAATGGTCTAAGCTGTGGTCTAAACCACCTTTTAAATCCATCTCGGCCGAAACAAGGGAACTCACTTTGAAACTTATTTATAGGTGGTACCTAACACCATGTCACCTAAATGCTGGAGAGGCTGCACCACTACAGGCACATACCTCCACATGTGGTGGGAATGCCCCCAAATCCACCCCTTTTAGACATCAGTCCTGCAAAATAACAAAACATATACAGCACAAGACAATGATCTATCCCCCCAACAGCATAAAAATCAATATGACTAATATGGCACACACCCCCTCACACAAACAAACTAACCATACTGCAACTAACCAACCAAGCTCTGGACCCTCATATCTCTCACAATGCCAATAAAACTAAATATACAGTCGTACCTTGGTTATCAAATGGCTTAGTTGCTGAACAAATTGGCTCCCAAACGCCGCAAACCCGGAAGGAAGTGTTCCGGTTTCTGAATGTTTTTCAGAAACCGAATTTCTGGTGCGACTTCCACTTGACTGCAGGAAGCTCCTGCAGCCAATTAGAAGCCATGCCTTGGTTTTTGAACAGTTTTGGGAGTCAAACAGACTCCGGGAATGGATTAAGTTTGAGAACCAAGGTACCACGGTATATATAAAAAAATAAAGGGCGCACCCACGTGACTCACATAAAAACCCTACACAAATAGTATCCAATAGAACAAAAGATCATTATCCCCCCCCCCAATCTGACTCTGGGTTTCCCCAGAGGAAAGGGGTGGGACAAATTGAGGTGTGGCGAAGCCTGAAGTTAGGCCCATTAATTCCAATGGGTCTACTCTGAGCAAAACTTTGTTGAATAGTACCCAGTATGTTGCAGTGGCCAGAATGTGGCATTAGGACAGGGGAAAACCCAGCTTCAAATCTCTTGTCAACTAGGCTGAACTCAGAGCTGTCCCTATCAAATATGCCAACCTAACTTTGCAGGGTTTGCACTCTCTTGTCCTTGAAGGAAGGGTCAGATAAATGAAATAAATTGTCTCCTTGAGGAGATTTATATTGCTAAAGTACACTGCCATGTATTTTGTCATCACCCCGGATGACAGAGAAACTCACTATTAACCATCATCATTAGAATGGTAATTTCACAAGGCATAAATGTCCAGCTTTGAAATTGTGCTTCAGATTAATTTCTTTTTTCTTTATGAAGGATAATATAGTTTTAGTCATTCTCTGGGAGATAGCTAATGATTTCCGCCCACCTGCGCAATGAAAATCCACTTGTGTAATGGTTTCCTCTCCCCCCCCCAATTCCCCGCACACACAAAATCTGCTCTCCATCAATATCCCACTAGATTTCACTCTCTGATTTTAGATACAGCTTAATTCATGCATGTATCTTGTTGGTTATGCTAGTATAAAGACAAAATGTAGTAAGTTAAAATCTAACTGTTACGGGCCTTGTGGCATCAAGTTGCCGATGTGGTAAGAAACACTGACTTCTCAAATTAAGATTTCCCATGTCAGCCGTCTGATTAACCGAAATATTTCTCCTGTGGACTCTGCTATGCAAAGACTATTACCAGTTCTCTGGGCAGAAAACTTTCTTCCTGGCGAGCGATGGTGAGGGAGACGATCTCTCCTTGCTTTGTGCTCCTCAACATACTGACAAGCTCTTCCTGGGTTCTCCCAGTGATGTCTCTACCATTCACCTAAAAGATGCAGACAAACACAGATAGGGGGAAAAAAAGAGGAATTAACCAGACCCTGGAAGTATGGCAGATGCAAGTTATAGACTACATGGAACTGGCAGAAATGACCGGCAGAATCCGAGATCAAGGAGAAGAGCAGGTGGAAGAGGACTGGAAGAAGTTTAAAGTTTACCTACAAAAACATTGCAAAATTTATGAATGCTAAGGGCACTGTAAATGAAATGAAGGGGTTCTAGTGATTAAGATAAATAAGAGTATAAAGGGAAGGATAAAGGATGAACTTGAATAATATGATAATTGCTGAACTAATTTTAAAGTGGAATACATGAAAGGAAGGCGGGTGGAAGCAAGGAAAATAAGATCTGGAAGGCTATTAATTGGAAACAGAGTCTTTTTTTAATCTTGAATTTTCTTTTTTATGTTTTTTATTTTTGTTATTCTGTCTTTTTGTTTGTATTTTTTGATGTATGTGTTTGTTGGTTTTTGTGATTTGAGTTAATTTTATTGTTGTTAATTTTTGTGAAACTTAATAAAATATCATTTAAAAAAAAGAGAAAAAAAGAGGAATTAACCAGAAGGTTTTGAAATATATCCTACTGAAACTTTATGAGTGCAGTCTGCCCTATTAACAGTGTTGGATGCAAGCGTTACACCGTCACTGGCTGTTGAATTAATGGATGTCTGGATCTGGCCCAGAACAGAACAGAATATTTTCATCACTACAGCCTCCTAAGTGTGTGTGCATTGCAGAATTCAGTGCACCACTTAGCCTTCACTGGATCAGAACTTGGTTTGTTGATAAATTAACATGTGCCATTAAGGTAAGACAGGGAATATGAAGGAGAAATGATTTTGGAGGAGATAGGGAAAGTGTTTGTAGGATTTGTACTGTTAACACAGAAAGGGGTCAAACCATCGCAAGAGGTGTTGAAATTTTGGGAGGTTGGGTAGTTATAATGGAATGGTCTCGGTGGTGGGGTGCACATTTTTGTTTTTATGATTATTACTTTGTCAAAATCAATCAATGAATAAAAAGAATGTATAAAATGTAAATAAATGCATAAAATATAAATAAGAGAATGGAGGGGAGGAGATAAAGGTAAAAAAGAACTTGGCTTGTGTGTGTGTGATACACTTGGAAGAGGTCCTACTGAACTCAGGTGGTCATGATGAAGTAACATCAAGTATAGGCGTCCTGCTACTTCTACAGGGTTTACATTCCAGGCCCCCGCATGCATAAATGAAATTGTGCAATGTGGGAGACCCTCTAAACTCTGTTTAGACACCTCCTCTACTGCTCTCTCTTCAACCCATACCAAAAATTATGTATCCTAAATATTTCAAAGCTTTGGGGCAGGCACTGTTGCTGCACTATTCTGCGCATGAACTGCGCAGGGAGACTGAGCAGCGTAAACAAAGCCTGCGCTCACTGATGTCCTCTTTAGCCTCTGGGGAGAGTCTCCTCGTGAGTCGTGAGGACTCTCCAGCTCTCTCCCACCCAGTGGCAGAGCAAGCCAATTGGGCGTATGGGGCGGGGCCTGGGGGCGGGGCCAGCTGGGGCAGGATGCTCGGTGGGGCCTCTGAGGAATCTGCCTCCCTCCCCCCACTCAGCTGCCCTACAGCTGTGGGGGAGGCGGCGGGCGGACCGTTTGGGCAATGTGGAGCCTGCGGGTGCCAAACCAACCACGTCTTTTCCAGGAGAGATGCATGGCTTGGGTGTGCTACAGGCCCCACAGTGAGTGCCGCCTGGGATTTTGTCAAGCCACCGGGGCGGACTGCCCCCACTGCACCCCCTTTCTGCACCCCTGCGTCCTCCATTTCCAGGTTTGAATAATAATAATAATAATAGTAATAGTAATAATAATTTATTATTTATACCCCGCCCATCTGGCTGAGTCTCCCAGCCACTCTGGGCGGCTCCCAATCAAGTGTTAAAACCAGTACAGCATTAAATATTAAAATTTTCCCTAAACAGGGCTGCCTTCAGATGTCTTTTAAAGATAGGATAGCTGCTTATTTCCTTCACATCTGGTGGGAGGGCGTTCCGCAGGGAGGGAAAGTTCCCTTTCATCACATGTTCTGTTAGTCAACATTAAGAAGTGCCCTAAAATGCACACATCTGGTACCCTATTATCTGCGCAGAGTTTACCCATTGAAATTAATGGACCTATGCTCATCGCGTCCATTTACTTCAATGGATCTGCTCCAAGTATTAATATCAATTGGTTTTTTTTTTTAAAAAAAATGATCCACTGCACTTAAACCCACTAAAAGATAACTTTTTGTGGTGAGCTGCAAATGAACATTTTCCAAACCTCCAGTATTCTGTCTCCCGACTGCAAGCGGCCATCTTTTACTGCTGCTCCACGAGGTAAAATGCTTTTCACAAATATAGGACCCGGACCATGAACTGAGGAATCTCTGGTAACCACAGTGAAACCAAGTCCTTCAGGGCCTAAAGTGGAGACACACACAAAAATATTTGAATCTCACACTACTTTTGCAGCATCTTAATCAAGTACGAGCACAAATACAGTGGTACCTTGGTTCTCAAACGCCTTGGTACTCAAACAACTTGGAACCCAAACACTGCAAACCTGGAAGAAAGTGTTCCAGTTTGCGAACTTTTTTCGGAAGCTGGACATGCTCTGTTTTGGGTGTTACACTTCCATTTTGAATGCCACAATTCCATTTGAGTGTTACACTGAGGTCTGTCTCTTTCTGCTATTTATTTTGCATTTTTGTTTTTGCAGCTTTTTTGTTTGTTTTTGTGACTGTGTGGAACCCAGTTCAGCTACTGATTGATTGATTGATTGATTGTGTGACTGAAGTACATTGTTTATTGCTTTCGTCTTATGGATCAACGGTCTCGTTCCATTGTAAAATTCATTCGAAATTTCTGTTTCAGGGGTTGTTTTTAAGAGTTTGGAATGGATTAATCCCTTTTGCATTACTTTCTATGGGAAAGCGTGCCTTGGTTTTGGAACGCTTTGGTTTTGGAACGCACTTCCGGAACGGATTACCGTATTTTCTGCTCCATTAGACGCACTGGACCATAAGACGCAACTAGTTTTTAGGGAAGGAAAACAAGAAATAAGAGAGCAACGCAAAGCCTCCTGAGCTAAGAGGGAGCACTCCTCACTCATTGCTCAGGAGGCTTTGCGGGGCTATCCTTGAAGCCAAGAGAGCGAGCAGGATCAGTGAGCACCGATCCCTCTTGCCCTCCTGCCTTCAGCGAAAACAAGCCTCCTGGCTTTCCCCCCACCTCCCGCAAGAGCCGCACACTCTTTAAAGGGAGCGCAGCTCTTGGGGGCTTTTCTGAGAGGTGGGGTGTTAAGTCGTGGGTGAACATATCAGACAACACAGTGATTCTTCAAAAAGCTCTTGTTTATTCACAGGCCAGGACAGAACTGAGCTGAAGGGCTAAGTCAGCCTGCTTATATAGAGCTCCAGTACCACGTTACTGTAACAACTTTCTAAAACTATCCAATCACTGAATGTCACTTTCGATCCTACATTTCCATAACTATCTACAGTATCCCCCTGCTGGCCCAGGGTAAGAACTTCAGTACATAACATGGGGGAAGGGACAGAGCCGCTCGCTCTGTCCCTTCCCCCACCTCCCGCAAAAGCCAGGGATAGCCGCACGAAGCCTCCGCAGGGCAGCGGGATGAAGGCTCCCCACTGCCCTGCGGAGGCTTCATGTGGCTAAGCCAGAAGCTAGAACAGCTAGAGGAAGCACTGCGCTTCTGGCTTAGCCTCGCATCCTACATTCACTCCATAAGACGCACACACATTTCCCCTTACTTTTTAAGAGGGGGAAACTGTGTCTTATAGAGTGAAGAATACGGTAAGTTTGAGAACCAAGGTACCACTAGATATGAAAGTCATTTTAAAAAACATCAGGAGGAGGTTTAACAGACCTTTCTTGAGATCTATCCTTATCCTTTTTGCATTCTTCTTGCTGCCGAAACCCATCAGGGGCGATAAGGTGGGTGATGATGGCTTCCTACTAACTCTTGAAAAGTTGGGACTCTTGGCGGGATGCAGCCCAGACTCCGAGTGGTTTGTTCCGGACAAGTCCACTTCCCTTGTCACTGGCTTTGCATAGATGGGAGGTGGAACCTTTGCTCTCGAAACGTGTTCCGCGTTATCTGCTGGATATAAAGGTGCGATGGCGGACTTTTCATATTGTTCACGGCTGTGTGGAGGAACCACTTCCAAGACGATAGTCTGGTATTTCATGGCTAGCCGAAAGATATCTTGCGCTCTTGAGGAAACAAGACACAGGAGAAACGTATGAAGATCTGGAAATTGTAGGCCATGCTAAACGCACACGGGGACAACTTGGAAGTTGCCTTGCAGAAAAGGCTTTTAAAGATTCTTTCCAAAGAGTTGCTTTTCGTTCTTGCAAAAAATTGTTGTCACTTTGCAGTTGGCTTTCTTTGACAAAAATCTTTGCTATTTCCCACTTTTATAGCACTTCATTTTCCCCTTCAGTTTACAGAGCTCTAGCCTCATTTTCTGCTCAGAATTGTGAGATAAGCATTCCTCACTGAGCTAGAAGGACCTATTGTTATCAAAGGAGCACCATAGAGGATCAGGGATTCCCACACAAACCCCAGGATGGTATCCACTGCAACACAATGACTCCCCAAAGTACTACTATGTGTGCAACTTGTGTGTTCATACACACACACACACATATACACACACACACATAAATATATATATACACATACAGTGGTACCTCAGGTTACATACGCTTCAGGTTACAGACTCCGCTAACCCAGAAATAGTACCTTGGGTTAAGAACTTTGCTTCAGGATGAGAACAGAAATCGTGCAGCAGCAGCAGGAGGCCCTATTAGCTAAAGTGGTACCTCAGGTTAAGAACAGTTTCAGGTTAAGAACGGACCTCCAGAATGAATTAAGTACATAACCAGAGGTACCACTGTATACGTGTGTATACACACACACACACACACACACACACATACAAACATATACATATATGCGCACGCACACACACACACAGAAAATTAAACATTTTCATGTGAATAAAATTCAGTGATTCCAAAGAAAGACCTATTTTAGTTTTACACAAAACACATCCTTCATCACAGCTTTCATTTTGGGGTGTGTTTGAGGGAGAGAGAGACTTCTTTTTTTGTTTGCATGGAATTATTTAAAAAACAAAGTTAAAAATACCAGAAACAAAAAAAGGAGCTCGCAACAATAAACAGATCACTAAACAAGAGAAAAAGTAAATTCATCATATTTCTTATGGTAGAATATATCTCTTTTGGGATGTCACCATCCACCATATTTAATAAATATGTGTTTTATGAATAAATTACTTTACATTTTTATACATGAGCATTATAACATCAAAAACTACTGCATGAATAATTGGAAAAAAAATCTTTTAAAGCACTTTTTTAAAAATCTAAAATTCTGGTAAATGCTGTATCCCTAATTATTATAAGACCCGCATACAAATAATAATAATAATAATAATAATAATAATAATAATAATAATAATAATAATAATAATAATAATAGATAAATCAGCAGAAATTCCTTGAACAACACTAAAAATAATAATCAAGAATAAAGTAACTGGCTATGCTTTAAAAAGTAATGACTAGATCTAACAAATTGTGAGTCCTAAAAATTCTATCAGAAATGAATTTCTAGCCTACTAAGCTACCTATAGGAAGCATTCTGGCTTGCCCCCATGACTGAGGGGCCAGTGCGCACAACATGTTGATGTGTTGTGCACACACCTCGTGGCTTGCACACATGATGTCAGCACGTTGCACGACATGTGCACATTGTCATGGAATATTGAGGGCCCCTCCTCAATATTCCCTCCTAAAATTTTTGGGGGAAGCCTTCGGCCCCTCCTTGATGGCATCCCGACCTATAGGTAACTTACCCAAAAAGGGTTTTCTTAAAAACCCCAACCCAGATTGATGAAATTATTTATGTTTTATCACTGGGATCAGGTTATGAGTCTCTTAGGGAAAGGGACTCCTGACCATTAGGTCCAGTCATGGCCGACGCCATTTACCTTCCCGCCAGACTGGTACCTATTTATCTACTTGCACTTAGATGGGAGCTCACCCCGTTGCGGGGATTCAAACCGCCAACCTTCTGATCGGCAAGTCCTAGGCTCTGTGGTTTAACTCACAGCACCACCCGCGTCCCATATGAGTCTCTTAGTTGGATTATTAAATAGCACTTTCCCAAGTGGCTAATAAAACGTTCCACTTACAGTCAGTCTCTACAGCAACAGAAGATCAGATATTCTATCCCCAATGTGACGCTACTAGAATTTAATTTATTTTATTTTACTTCATAAGCTTCCGAGGAAGAATTGTAGTATTTTAATCATAGCCAACATTGTAAAACTGACTTTTGGAAGTCTGAATTGATGTGCGCGGCATAAATTCCTCAGGATAACAGAATAAAACAATTCGGCAAAACTCACTGTGCAAAGGTTTTATCTGCAAGTTCTGTGTCGTTAATTTTCACAATACACTCATTTTCAAGTAAAAGTCCATCCCTCTTAGTTCGGCTGTTCTCCTCAATGCCACGGATATAAAGCCCAAGAATCCTGAAGGTAGGAATGCAAAGTAAGTTATTTGGAGTTACCTAAATTAGGTATTGAATTTTGAAGTCCTGCTTGCAACTACTACCAAAAGGCATCTGGTTCGCCATTGGAGGGGAAAAATACACACACACACACACACACACACACACACATATGTACACACACACACACAAAAAACAACAACAACAACACAGTAATGGGGAAGAAACAGGTACATTAGGAAAAAGAGACATTTCCAAATTAGTATAGCTTACTTTTTTCATCATTTACTTCATTTCAATTCATTTATGAATCACTTCACGTAAAACATCTCATTTGATAATGTTGATTGTTTATTTTTTTTAGTGAGACTGTCTGTTAATACTTGTCTATTCTACATTTATACTCCAATTCTGAATATTTAAGGAAATGTTTCAAATGAATTGTTTGTGTTTATTTTTTGAGTAAGAATGTCTGCTATACTTATCTATTCTGCATTTATACTCTGATTCCGAATTCTTTCAAGATAATTTTCAAATGAATTTTTGTGTGGTTATCACCAGGAAGTTCCACTTCAATGCAGTATAAGACATCAAAAGTAAACTTAATCGTGGTTTGAATAAAACAAAATAACAGAAGCAAGGATATTTTCAAAACTACATGTTATACAAACCCTTCTGTAACCAACATAATAACCCTACAGTTTTATATGATAGCCTCTGGTCTTAAATACTTATTTGAGATGTGGAATATAGACATGTGGATTGAGTTAAGTGTTTTCTGGCAACATAAACCCATTACTTCCTTGTTTTTATTATGTAGCGTTTCAACATTAACATCGCTTTATTGTGTTTTTAAATTTTTAATTTCCTCTCTTTTATTGTGTAACATTTATATATGTATAAACATATATAATTTAAATTATTTTAATTAAGTGAAAAGACAAAAGTAGGTTGCTGATTGTGCACCAACACCGAACTCAAAGAATTTAAAAGTTGACGCAAACACTTAAACAACTATATTTATCAGTAATATTTGGTTGGGGGTGTGTCAAAAAACCTCCTAGAATTAGCATAAAGAATTCCCCAACATACTTCTCAGTATTAAGAGTAAAGAGCTCAAAAAACTTTAATGACCTCTCTTGTCCAATTCACAGCCAAATAACGTATACAATTTGCAAGTTGTAAATATGCTCAATTTGTTTCAAATACAAATGTTCCGCAAAAATAGTAGTAAATTCAGCTGAACGTCACCAAAATCTTTCATTCAAGACAGTTATGCAAACATTCTACTTGCCTTTCAAAGGAGCAATTTTGCCAAGTCAGGTCTCATGACATTTGTCAAGAAAAATATTAAAGAACCGATAAATTAATCCAGAGTAGGCTTTTTGGAAGGAACGCGGGTCTAAACCACAGAGCCTAGGACTTGCCGATCAGAAGGTTGGCGGTTCGAATCCCCGCAACGGAGTGAACTCCCTGTGACGTTAACATGTATGAGAGTGTGCTGGAGGGGAATAGTTAACTAGGCTGCAAAGAAAGGACCCACGGGGGTGGAGTCAGTGGGTTTATAAAATCAGTTCTGGGAGTTGTGGGTGGGTTGTTGGTTGGATTTTGTGGGTTGGCTGGTTGGAAAAGGCAGTTGGTAATAGAGAGGCAGTTAGGGCAGTTGGTTTTTGAATGTGGGGTGGTAGAAAAGATAGAGAGAGGGAAATAAGACTAAGAAAGTAAAGAGCAACGACGTTTGGAATGCTGTAAAAGTTTTGTTTGTGTCTGAAATGAAATACACTCTTCTTTATTAATTGAAAAGCTGACTGAGACTGAAGTGATTTTACCAGGCAGGACCAGGTTGGTGGCAGCGGATTAGTAGTGTACGGGTCAATAGTCCGTGAGACGACCGGGGGCTTCGTACGAATGCCACAATCCCATTGCTTGGTCCCTACTCCTGCCAACCTAGCAGTTCAAAAGCACTTCAAAGTGCAAGTAGCTAAATAGGTACTGCTCCGGAGGGAAGGTAAACGGTGTTTCCATGCGCTGCTCTGGTTGTGCCAGAAGCGGCTTAGTCATGCTGTCCACATGACCCAGAAAAACTGTCTGTGGACAAACATCGGCTCCCTCGGCCAGTAGAGTGAGATGAGCGCTGCAACCCCAGAGTCGTTCATGACTGGACTTAACTGTCTGGGGTCCTTTTAGAGTTTTTGGACAATTCTTTAAGAGACATCCTTGCTTGAAGAGGTAAGTGATCAAACATTGTTGTATTCAACAATGCGTTGTAAATCCATGCGCAACAGGACTTCCATCATTTTAACCTGATTAATAGTAATAGTTTTATTATGTCCACCCTGCCCATCTAACTGGGTTGCCACAGCCACTCCGAGTGCCTTAAAACATACCATATTTTTTGCTCTTTAAGACTCACTTTTTCCCTCTTAAAATGTAAGGGGAAATGTGTGTGCGTCTTATGGAGCGAATGCAGGCTGTGCAGCTATCACAGAAGCCAGAACAGCAGGAGGGATTGCTGGTTTCACTGTGCAGTGATCCCTCTTGCTGTTCTGGCTTCTGAGATTCAGAATATTTTTTTTCTTGTTTTCCTCCTCCAAAAACTAGGTGCGTCTTGTGGTCTGGTGCGTCTTATAGAGCGAAAAATACGGTATATAAAAACATAATAGAACACCACATATTAAAAAGCATTATGCACCCTCTAAATTTGTTATGGGGGTTCCCCAACTCTCTGGAGCAGATTTACGGGTGACACAGGGCACCTGCAGAGGGGAAAGTCCTTTGCGTACAAGCAAGTTGTATTCAGACACAACATTATGTATGAATGCTTTGTTCCTACCTTCTTTCAAGTGGGGAACCAAACCATGAGAGCTGCTTCACATGTAATCCTAAGCCGTCCAACTGTTTATTTCCTTACTTTAGGAAGGGAGGATGTGGGAATGCTTAGTCCATGGGTAGGCAAACTAAGGCCCGGGGGCCAGATGCGGCCCAATCGCCTTCTAAATCTGGCCTGCAGACGGTCCGGGAATCAGCGTGTTTTTACATGAGTAGAATGTGTCCTTTTACTTAAAATGCACCTCTGGGTTATTTGTGGGGCATAGGAATTCATTCACCCCCCCTCAAAAAAAAATATAGTCTGGACCCCCACAAGGTCTGAGGGACTGGCCCCCTGCTGAAAAAGTTTGCTGACCCATGGCTTAGTCTTGTGCATACAGCTTGTGGACGTACTAAGGTCCTCACCATGGTATATCGCTGGCATTGCATCTGAATGCAAGCAACCAAGGAGTGTGCAAGAAGGGAGATTATTCCTCGGGACGTTGTTGTTTTTAAAAAGTGCCAACTTTCACTTGAAAATATCACAATGCTTATTGGAAGCCCTTCCTGTGTCAATTTAAATGAGCCACTCTCTGAATTTATTTATATTTAAGGCAGAAAGGAGACTGAAGTATCACTTCTCAGGGCTGGAGTCAGAGGCAGGTCAGCAATAAAGGAAGCAGATCTCTTGTCAGTGAAGTTAACTCTTTATTCAAGGAAACAGAATACAACTCAACAGCCCTTCCCAGTAGGTCTTGCCGCTATGGGGCAGTTGTCAGGACTCCCTTCCAAACCTCTCTAAGGCTTCACGTCTCCCTGATGTTTCCCAAGCAGTCTCAAACTGCGTCTGCGCACCTCTGACTTCTTTTCAATACTCTGTGAGTTCTTGCAGGGGGAGGAGAGCTTGCCGCAGCAAGAGATGGAGACTCGCTGGATTCTCCAGCAGCCCCTTGACTCCCCTCCTCTGCTTCAGACTCAGAGTCTGAACTGCTCCCTGTCCCAGGCTCCTCCTGCTCACTGAACCCTGTTGCCCTTTCAGTATGTGGGACCTGCTCCCAATCTTCACCCTCCAATCTCTCCTCAGTGTCCCACCACCAATAGGAGCCTTCCTCCTCTGGGGGTTCCCTTGGGGGGGGGGTTCACAGGCTGGTGCCCCCCATCACTCCTCTTTGTCCAGCCAGGCCCTGACACCATTTGTCATCCACAAGACTGACAACTATACAAGAGTGGTCCCAACAAACTAATAGTAATAGTAGTAATAGCAATAATTTTTATGCCACCCATCTGACTGGGTTGCCCCAGCCATCATGGTCGGCTACCAAGAAAAAATTAGTAAAAATGCTGCTTCAGAGTAAAACTGCGCAAGGACCTTGCAGGTTTGCACACTCCTCCTTGCACTGCATGCATGATATTATCTACCGTATTTTTTGCTCCATAGGACGCACTTTCCCCCCTCCAAAAATTAAGGGGGAATGTGTGTGCGTCCTATGGAGCAAATGCAGGCTCCTTGGCTTCAGCGATAGCAACACAAAGCCTTCGAAGTACAGAGGGAGCGCTCCCTCTGCGCTCTCCAGGCTTCACGTTGCTTTTGCTGAAGCCTGGAGAGCGAGAGGGGTCGGTGTGCACCGACCCCTCTTGCTATCCAGGCTTCAGCAAAAGCAACATGAAGCCTCTGGAGCGCAGCAGGAGGTCCCGCTGTGCTCCGGAGGCTTCAGGTTCCTTTTACTGAAGCCGGGAGAGCAAGACTCTCCTGGCTTCAGCAGAGAGGGAGACCTGCGCAGCGATCCTTCAGCGAAGCGGGAGGAGAAATGGAAGGGGCTCTGTTTCTCCTGCCGCTTCGCTGAAGGGGCGCTGAGCAGAGAGGGGGAGATTATTTTTTTCTTGTTCTCCCCCTCTAAAACAAGGTGCGTCCTATGGTCGGGTGTGACCTATAGAGCGAAAAATACGGTAGTTAGCATTTGCAAAACAGCTTCAAAACTTCCGTTTCAAACTCTAGATTCAAGCTACCCGCGATGAGCGTTAGCAGTGGGGCGTAATTCAACTTGACAGCTAATGCTGTCAAAGGGAGGGAATTTACACAAGAGGGAAAGGAAGTATGCAAGACCATGGTTAAGAGATTAGGAAATGTTGTTTCTTAACAGACCAAATACATCATTAAAACCATACCCTGAAGTAAAAATGTTGATAAGTCTTAAACTGAGGTGCAAAGGTTTGAATCTCTTAGTTTAAGGCATGTGCGCAACAGCTGACCAGCATATTAAAATGATCAAAAATAGGATAATCAAGAAGAAGAAAAACATATGGTATTTTCTTTATATGACAAAATGTTCTGCAAGGGGGAACATAATTTAATTTAGATGCCGTCAAGCTGGTTTCTATTTAAGGAGTAAGGAGCGCAGATATGAGAGACAGGTGGAATCCTGTTCTGGGCGCCACAATGTAAGAAGGATCTTGACAAGCTGGAATGTGTGGCGATGAGGGCAACCAAGATGACCAAGGGTCTGAAAACCAAGCCTTATGAGGAACAGTTGAGGGAACTGGATATGTTTAGTCTGGTAAAGAGGAAGCAGAGAGGAGATATGATAGCCATCTTCAAATACCTAAAGGGCTGTCAAACAGAGGATGGAGAAAGCTTGTTTTCTCCAGCTCCTGAGGAGGGGAGGACCCAAACTAATGGGTTCAAGTTCCAAGAAAGGAGATTTCTACTAAATACCTGGAAGAACTTTGCAACAGTAAGAGCTGTTAAACACTGGAACAGACTCTCTCTGGAGGTTGTGGACTCTCCTTCCTTGGAGGTTTTTAAGCAGAGGTGGATGGCTTAAATCCACATAAATGGTGGATCTGTCATGTATGTTCTAGTTGAGATTTTTGCATTGTGGTGGGGTTGGACTACATGAGCCTCTGGATCCCTTCCATGATTCTGTGAGAACCAAAAGGGACACAAACATCTTCTCCTCTTTCCCTACACCTTTGAGCCACTTCAGTGAATCCACAATCAACATGCTTATGCATAAGGTGTTTAGGACAAAACAATAACAACAACCGAGTTCGTTTTCATCAAAATGGCAATGCAAATCCTTACCTTCCGCTTAATGATGAAATATATGGTACCACATGGATCCCCAGTGGTCCGCCTTCCCCAGAAATCTCTACCGCCCTTGTCACACCACTAAGGAAGAGGAGGGGGAAACAGACATGGTTACATTCAACAAAAATCAGAGAGCAACAGTCTCTCTAGCAGGTCAGCCTACCACCAACCTTTCAATGTTGTTTCAATGCCAGGCAAAGATGTTTTCATTTTCCTGGGAATTTAGGCAACATCCATGATTTGTTTTTGGTTTTTTTGTATTGTTAAAACTGTTTTTTATAGGTTTGTGTGATTTTATCCTTGTTTCTTCTTGCTTGGCCGTACATAGCTTTGAGGCTGTTGCTTTTTAAGTTAGAAGCTATACAGTAATGCATTAAGCCTAAACTTTAAAAGAGATCAAGACAAAAGCACCTGTGTAAGGTCAACAAAAGTAGAATAGTCCTGCTTCAGCCCTGGCCTCATCGACACATATCTTCTCCTTTATTCTAGTATTGGTTCCGCAGTGTGGGGACTTTTGTTTTCATGGATTCTCTCCAGGAGAATAAAAACCCTGGACCCCATGTGTGCAATAATAATGGTGGCTAAAGACAGGGACGAGAAGGCTTTTTTTTATACTTGTGCTACAACATCTGAAGTGGGCTCATGTGGAGGTAATACTTATCTGACAATGCCCCTTCTATACAGTTGTACCTTGGTTCTCGAACGCCTTGCAACTTGAACGTTTTGGCTCCTGAACACAACAAACCCAGAAGTGTTTTCCGGTTTGTGAACGTTTTTTGGAAACCCGAACATCCGACATGGCTGCCGCAGTTTCCAATTGAGTGCAGGAAGCTCCTGCGGCCAATCTGAAGCCTTGCCTCGGTTTTTGAACGTTTTCGGAAGTCAAACCGACTTCTGGGACAGATTCCGTCCGAGAACCAAGGTGCAACTGTAATGAAGTTGGAATAACGACCTGCTTCTGAGCTTCACATCCTAGACGTAGTGACTGCATCTCTTTCACAAACATACTCAGCTCAGTATGGGATGTCTCTCAAAACTGAAAGTTTACTTCAGCCTCTGTGTGATGTCTTGTTCTTGTCTGGACAACCATCTATTAGCGCACACTTGACCACAACAGCTCTTTCTTCCTGTTTTGTTCCTCGTTTCATTTCCTGCAGTGTTGCGGATTTAATCAGTGGGTAATGTTCTGTGTTGATTGACACAATTTCCTGATTACCTTGTTATCACCTCCCTGGTGCTCTCGTATGCCATGGCTCAGGTGTCCGTTGCTGCTAATCATTTTCAAAATTGTATCTGAGCCCCGCAAAGGTTCAGGATGGGAAATGAATCAACTGCATAAACTGATGTGGACATGGAAGTACACTTTTATCCATGACAGGTTATGGCAGGCATAGGCAAACTGGGCCCTCCGGATGTTTTGGGACTACAATTCCCATCATCCCTGACCACTGGTCCTCCTAGCTAGGGATGATGGGAGTTGTAGTCCCAAAACATCTGGTGTGCCGAGTTTGCCTATGCCTGGGTTATGGTCTGACAGACCTGTTATGTGCTAACCACGAGTGTGGTGATCTCTCTCAGCTGCTGTAAGACCTGGTTCGCATGGTGATCTCATACTAGGACCTTGGGGATCTTAACTGCTGGGCTTTTTGTTCATTCTCTTCTACTTTGCCGATCCCTCATAGCTGTGTGAGATTGTCTTCCATGAACACGGTCTTAGCAGTGAGTCCATAAGTGACTGTGGAGGGCAATTCTGGATCCACACGTCCTTCGACAGTGGGGACATACGCTGCCACAAGGTGGGAGTTGATCACGGAGAGGGTTTGTCAAACGTGCCTTCCTCTTAGCTCGTTTCTCCCTTTCGCCCTGAGTTCGAGTGTTTGCAGAGGTGAAGAGCAGGGGCCCAATGCAAGTATTCAGTGCACTTGCCAATGTGCATTGCATTAGATATGTACAAAATAACTGCAGGCTCCCATGTGTAGGTTTCCAGGTGGGCTGGATGAGGTAGCTGTTTGAAGGAGCAAGTTTGTTTTCTCCTGCTCTGGAGGGTAGGACCCGAACCAATGAATTCAAGTTACAGTGGTACCTCGAGTTAAGAACTTAATTTGTTCTGGAGGTCCGTTCTTAACCTGAAATTGTTCTTACCCTGAGGTACTACTTTAGCTAATGGGGCCTCCTGCGGCCGCCATGCCGCAATTTCTGTTCTCATCCTGAGGTAAAGTTCTTAACCTGAGGTACTATCCCCTCCCTAAAAATTTATTAGATTTTCCACAATAATAACAAAAACCACAAAGCAGAATAACACACAAAAACAGAAAAAATAAAAATACATCAATGGACGAAAGAAAAAAAAGGAACAATAAACAGATAAACAATAACAACAAACTTCATTCTTTACAAATCCAACCTTTTAAACATCTTGGTTGACTTCCTCTAGTCCCTCCCTTCTGAGTTTCCTTGTAGTTAAAAGTAACAGCTTTCCAATATCATTATTGAACTAAAATAATTTCCAATTATAGTCCATCTTATTCACATTTTTTAATATTCTAAATCCCATTTATTTAATTATAACTTAGTTTAATCCTAGGCCTATTTGTTTCTTTCAACTAATTTCTAATTTTTTATATTATTCAAATAGTCCTTGAATTTCCTCCAGTCCTCTCTGAGGTACTATTTCTGGGTTAGCGGAGTCTGTAACCTGAAGCGTCTGTAACCTGAGGTACCACTGGACAAGAAAGAAGATTCCGACCAAACATCAGGAAGAACTTTCTGAAGGTAAGAGCCGTTAGACTCCCACAAGAGAAGGTAGACTCTTCATCTTTGGATGTTTCTAAGCAGAGATTCGATAGCCATCTGTCATGGATGCTTTAGTTGAGATTCCTACATTGCAGCGGGTTGGACTCGATGGCCCTTGCGGTCCCTTCCAACTCTATGATTCTAATGCCGCTCAAGCTCTTTGGAATGTTCTTCCTTCTGCTATGCCGGATGCTTCTTCAGTTACATTTTAAAGGTGTATTTTACACAAGGCCAATCTGGATCAGGACCACGGTGCCTGAGGAGGGGTGGTTTAATGCAACCCCAAAACACCTTTCCCTAGCAGTAGCCAAAATTAAATAAAAAACGCTTCCTTAGCAGCCAAAATGTTTTTGCTTTGTTCTTAATTACGAGTAACTGCTATATAAGGGACACGGGTGGCGCTGTGATCTAAACCCCTGAGCCTCTTGGCCTCGCCAATCAGAAGGTTGGCAGTTCAAATCCCCAGGACGGGGTGAGCTCCCGTTGCTCGGTGCCTGCTCCTGCCAACCTAGCAGTTCGAAAGCACACCAGTGCAAGTAGATAAATAGGTTGTGATGGCCTGGGAATCCGATTCAGAGGCTGAACCAGAGGAATCCCAGCCTGCACAGGAGTCCCCTCCTCCAGGGCCGGCTGAACTGGAGTAGGGCCTTGATTCTGAAGCGCCTGCACCTGTGCCGGATCCTCAGGAACAGGCACCAGGTGAATCCACTCTGGCTCCAGAGGTGGTTGAGGACTCAGTGCCTACAGGTGAGTCTCCCCCTGGGCCCAGTAACCCTTCAGCCTCTCCTGAACTGCAGAGGCTCAGGGCAGAGAGGCAAAGGGAACTGGTTTCTCCCAGGAGGAGTGCTCGCCTTAAGGCCAGGAGAGGCGGGTCTCCGGGGGGCCGGGGCCGCCCCTGGCCTCACAGAAGATAAAGGCCAGTCAGCCCGGTCCCAGGTTGCCGGAGCAACGTCGTTGAAGAGCTGTTTTGGCCAGCACCCAGTCCGGTTCCCCCAGAGTTCCTGTCCTTGCCCGGCTCCTCGCTGTGGACCCCGCTTCGCCCGTGGAGGACTGTCTGCCGACCCTCGACTCAGGTCCTGGACCTTGCCCATGGTAACCTCTCCCCTGGACCAGCACATAGGTACCGCTCCGGCGGGAAGGTAAACAGCGTTTCTGTGTGCTGCTCTGGTTCACCAGAAGCGGCTTAGTCATGCTGGCCACATGACCCGGAAGCTGTACGCCGGCTCCCTTGGCCAATAAAGCGAGATGAGCGCCGCAACCCCAGAGTCGTCCACGACTGGACCTAATGGTCAGGGGTCCCTTTACCTTTACCTGCTATATGGCCAAGGGGAGGGGTGAAGCTGTGGAGGGTGGGATTACATGCAATTCCAGTCCTAATGGGGGCAAGGGAAAGGGGGGGGGCTTACTTTTGAGTAACACCAAAAAATATGTAATTGCTCACTATATATAGTATTAAAAAAAACAATATGCAGTTTGACCCCAAAACAGCTGGAAAGGGGAAATGAACCAAACATGCTGAAAATAAAGTAAAATGTGAGCTTTTTATTGTTGCACTTACAGTTTATTAATGTAAGAAGTGTATTTAAACCAAACAGGTACCAAAGCTGGGCTGATACAACCCCAGCCAATCCAATGGAGCCTTTAAATGAGTAACCTATGCATGATGCAGTTTCAAAATGCCAAGTAATCAACTGTTAATAAACCAAGTATCTACTTTCTAATAGTCTAGGTTTAATTTTTCATTAACAGAGCTATTTTTAATAAGGAAATAAAAACATGTTTCAGTGTGAGGCTTGCAAAAATATTTCTGTTTCTACATGTCGCACTACAGGGTGGAATTACATGACTGGCGATACATTCCTAAACTACAGTATAATGCCTTGTTATTTTTAACTTCTTCCAATTAAGAGGTATTGGACAAGAAACATGAACGTAAGAAAGGGGGAAAGGGAAAAGAAAGAAAGAAAGAAAGAAAGAAAGAAAGAAAGAAAGAAAGAAAGAAAGAAAGAAAGATTCTACTTATGAGGTATTATTGGAGCACATTAAAATTCTACGCAAGGGTGTGTGATTTTATTGAGCTTGCTATTAAAGCAATATTCTTACGCCACCACGTTTGTTTATTGTTAAATAAGAAAATGTACCGGTTTTTGTAGACAGAGTTTTTGCTAACTGGTAATAAACAAAACACCTCTCTTTCTCTTCCCCCGCATATTTCCCATCTTCCTATAAGCACACAAAGACATATTCTCATGTATTTGGGGGGGGGGGTCACAGTTTTCCATTGTCTATTTTGAGACAAGATGAAAAATGGTGTTTACTGTCTTCTTGATACATACAGAAATTTTAACAAGATAGACATGGGAAAGTATTAGGAGTAAGGCCTATATTGAAAGGGTTTTTTAAATTGTCTGAAATCTTGGTTAAAACAAATGCACACAAACAAACAAACAAACACACACACACTTTGGTTTAGGGCTTTAATGACAACATATTGGAGGTCCCAGGTCGCAAGGTGGTTAGGTTGTTCTCAGCTAGGGCCAGGGCCTTTTCAGTACTGGCCCCAATCTGGTGGAACGCTCTGTCACAAGAGACTAGGGCCCTGCGGGACTTGACATCTTTCTGCAGGGCCTGCAAGACCAAGCTGTTCTGCCTGGCCTTTGGTTTGGACTCAGTCTGACCCTTATGTTTCCCTCCCCTTATGGTTTTGATCAGCTACTTTCAAAATGAGGCTGCATTTTAAATTGCATTTTAACCTGTATTTTAAATTGGTGCTTTTTTCCCTATTATGTTTTTATTGTAATTTTACTGGTGTTAGCCGCCCTGAGCCCGGCTCTGGCCGGGGAGGGCGGGGTATAAATAAAATTTATTATTATTATTAGTGCTAAATCTAGCTCAATTCAGTTACCAGGCACCTGAAGTTTGTAACACTACCACTGAGACTTCCTTAAAACCACCCAGAATGCAAAAATCGCAAGCAGTTCTGAATTTGAGAGCGTGCTCCTAGATTTGATGTTTTTAGCCAGGTGCTCTTAACCGCCTCACCACTGTCACCGCAAGCAGGTTTAAAAATCAGATAGGAGAACAAGGCACCTTCTTACAAGGCAAATCTTTATCTGATTAGGAAAACTCGTTGCTTCCTGCTCGTTAACGATCTGACCACAGAGATCCTTGAATTCAAAAAACGCCAAAGCGAGTAACGCGAATGTAACATAATTGAAGGTGGCAGCCATGTAGAAAAGTTACCACTAACATAATACGCCTGCTCCCCCACCACCCAAATCTTACTATCACTTCCCCTGCGGTTCAAAGCCATCAGCGGGTCAGAGATCGGCTGTTCCATCTCCTCCATCTTTTTATCCACCACCCACCAAAACTAACGCTCTCATTTGGACCACGCTGTTCTTAATTTGGTTTAGCTGAAGCAGAATGATATGATGATATATAGAAAGAGCAGAAGAAAGCATGGCAAAGAATGAGAACGGCAAATTAGGAAGCAGGGAGAGAGACTTGCAATTACATACATGCTGGTGAAATGTTATTGCATTACAATCAGGGTCAGCAGGAGAGGACCTTGACATGGCCCACCCCACCCAAATAGACACACCATAGCAGAATGGCACTGTATTTCTGCAGGGCGAAGCTTAACTGCCTCCTACCCCCCAATATTTTACAGTGGTACCTCGGGTTAAGTACTTAATTCGTTCCAAAGGTCCATTCTTAACCTGAAATTGTTCTTAACCTGAAGCACCACTTTAGCTAATGGGGCCTCCCGTTGCCGCCACACCGCCGGAGCACAATTTCTGTTCTCATCCTGAAGCAAAGTTCTTAACCCAAGGTACTATTTCTGGGTTAGCGGAGTCCGTAACCTGAAGCGTATGTAACCTGAGGTACCACTGTATTCAAGTTGGTATCCGTGGATGGGTTTGGGCCAGTCACTATTTGGCCTTGCTCTCATATCACAGTAAAAGCCTGTAGCTTACTAAAAAGGTAAAGGTACCCCAGACCGTTAGGTCCAGTTGCAGACAACTCTGGGGTTGCGGCGCTCATCTCGCTCTATAGGCCGAGGGAGCCGGTTTACAGCTTCCGGGTCATGTGGCCAGCATGACTAAGCCGCTTCTGGCAAAACCAGAGCAGCACACGGAAACACCGTTTACCTTCCCGCCAGAGTGGTGCCTATTTATCTACTTGCACTTTGACGTGCTTTCGAATTGCTAGGTTGGCAGGAGCAGGGACTGAGCAACGGGAGCCCATCCCGTCAAGGGGATTCAAACTGTCGGCCTTCTGATTGGCAAGCCCAAGGCTCAGTGGTTTAGACCACAGTGCCACCCGTGTCCCTCTGTGGCTTGCTAGGACTGCCCAAACATAGAGAGGAGCTTATGTCCACTTTATTCCTCCCCAGTTCTTTTAGTGTGGTATACCAACTAATCCAATGGACTAAGGAGGAAGGGTGGGTGCCTTCCCCCCCTTTCTTAACCTTCCCACGGGCAGGAGGACAGTATTGATTTAGAACAGTGGTATGCAGAGGGGTATAATCCAAGAGGGGGAAAGCTGGGAAATACTGGAATAGCTAGAAGAGGAAACACCAGAAGAGAGACAGCTGGCAGATTCATTGTCCTTGGACAGCATTCCTGACCCACCCCCCCCCTTTGCTTAGGACTAGACGGGCTCTGGGAGTGATAGAACAGAAAGTGCAGAGGCAACAAGCTCAGATTACCCACCGTAGGAGTGAGGTAGATTAATGGGGCTGGAGGGGGTAAACCTTAACTGGGAGAAACACCATTTTTAGAGAGATATGCCTTCCTTTGTTTCTCGTGGTGATTATTAAAGAATTAAAGACACACCAGACCAAAATATGCACCTAGTTTTTGGAGGAGGAAAACAGGAAAAAAATATTCTGAATCCCAGAAGCCAGAACAGCAAGAGGGATCTGGCTTCCGGGCAGTGGGAGGAAGGCTCCCCCAAGAGCCGCACTCCCTTTAAAGAGAGAAAAGCCCCCAAGAGCCGCACACACACTCCACACAGTTCTTTAAAGGGAGCGCTAAGCAGAGCCTCCCGCCTGCATTCGCTCCAGAAGACGCACACACGTTTTCCCTTACTGTTTAGGAGGGGGAAAGTGCATCTTATAGAGCGAAAAATACGGTAATTTGATCTGCAGGTCATTTGATCTGCTTAATTACTGCCACCAGGGGAGGTATCCGATTCCCCGAAGCCTGATATCCAGAGTCTGGCTTAATGTATTGTCTGAACCCAGAAACATGGGTCAGACCTCTTCTCATGTACCGCTGTCTGTAACCTCAAGTCATTTTCTTCTATGGATGCTAACAGCTGCTCTCAGGGATATCGTTATGCTGGGCACAAAACTGCCCCTCCCAGTAGAAAGCACTGGTGACCCCAGTTCCAGTTGTGTTGGGGGGGGGAGGTGACATCATGTAAACATTCTGGGAGAAAGTTCCAGGTGGCTACCCTGGAGAGCAGTTTATCTGCCGATTCAGTTAACTTTATGTTGTTATGATGCATGTTTAATAGAAGCGAAGGAAATGTTATACAGTGGTACCTCGGGTTACATACGCTTCAGGTTACAGACTCCGCTAACCCAGAAATAGCACCTTGAGTTAAATACTTTGCTTCACGATAAGAACAGAAATTGTGCGGCGACAGTGCGGCAGCAGCGGGAGGCCCCATTAGCTAAAGAGGTGCTTCAGGTTAAGAACAGTTTCAGGTTAAGAACGGACCTCCAGAACGAATTAAGTACATAATCAGAGGTACCACTATATATCAGCTGCCATTTGAATTTTGCATTATAAGAACTCATGTTGCTTTCTTCGTTCTGGATTTCTAGCATGACTCAACAGTATGGGAGTTTCATGAGTAGATCTCACAATGCCTTCTTCCATGTTTGAAACCAGTCACAGGGGAGGTTTGTGAGTTACACAGGCGGTCACATGGCAATGAGGGAGTTAACCTTTTCTCCCCATCCCACAATGCAGTGTGCTCCAATTAAAAATGCCACCATGGTTGCAATTAGCCTGGGGTTGGGGGCAGACATCTAACTTTTTTCTCCTTCCAGAGCTAACAGAAGATTTGAGAGAGGGATTGGGGAAATTACATGCTGGAAAAAGTTAAGATCCTCTCTGCCCGCTATGCAAACTCTATTTTTCCCATCCTTGCCCCACAGTTAAAGGTAAAGGTACCCCTGCCCGTACAGGCTAGTCGTGACCGACTCTGGGGTTGCGCGCCCATCTCGCTTAAGAGGCCGGGGACCAGCGCTGTCGGCTGACACTTCCGGGTCATGTGGCCAGCGTGACGAAGCTGCTCTGGTGATCCAGCACCAGTGCAGCGCATGGAAACGCCGTTTACCTTCCCGCTAGAAAGCGGTACCTATTTATCTACTTGCACTTAAGGGTGTTTTCGAACTGCTAGGTGGGCAGGAGCTGGGACTGAACGACGGGAGCTCACCCCGCCACGGGGATTCGAACCGCCGACCATGCGATCGGCAAGTCCTAGGCACTGAGGTTTTACCCACAGCGCCACCCGCGTCCCGCCCCACAGTTACTTAAAGCAAATTGGAAGGTCTAGACATGTATCTCCCATGTCACATCTAGTTTGGCCCCAGGTAATGTGATAATAAAGAGGCTTTCAAGCATCCTGAAATCTACCCGGTGTAAATATCTGCCATTTCTCTTCAACATATGGAGTTAAGGAACTATATTATTTGATCTACGATAGGCAGAATGTCACGAGCCATACATAAACACACACATACATACATCCAAAAGATGTATGAGGTTTGTTTTTTTAAAAAGTAAAAAAAAAAAAACAGATAAGGTACAGTAAAGTAGAAATGAAATATAAATGTATTCATACATACTTGAAAATGAATTTTGTTTTCTGAGACGCCAGCGCTTCGCTGTGTGCAGCAAGATCCCAATCTTCTGAAGACGAGTGGGTCGAACCCTAAAGAGATTTTGAAAATGTGCATTTTAATGTTAAATATTATGATTTGGATTTAGAGCAGTTGTTAATACTTATGAATTACACCTCCAAACCGAAAAGCAAACGTCTAGGAATTCCAGCATTACTGATGCCAACAACTGCTCCATACGTCTGCTGCAACAAAACTTGAAAAAGACATGATCTGATGTTTGCTTTATTTCCACTGTTTCACGAAGCATTTTGAAGGCTGGATAGAAAGGGGGGAAGCAACTGAGACACATACAAACCCCCACATGTGAGCAGAAAGTGGAAAGTGGAAAGAGGAGAATTTCCTTACAGCAAATTCATTTTTTAAAAATCCTAATAAATGTAGCTGAACATAGTGAGTGCAATGTAGACTTTCTGCAAGGGCCTCCAACCTAGCGGTGGAGAATCCTCTGGAAAAACAATCTCTCAAAGGACCTGTTGATGGCATTCTACCATTGTACTGTGGAGAGTGTATTAACTTATGGTCTGTGTGTGCATGGTTTGGGAGCTGAACGGCCAGGGAAAAAACCAATGCTGTCCAGGGTTGTAAAGACTGCAGAGAGAATAATTGGGTGCACTCTTCCCACCTTAGATCAAATCTATGCTGCCAGGTGCCATAAGAAAGCTGCAGAGATAGCGCAGGATAGTGCGCACCCTGGAAATGATCTCTTCCAGCTCCTGCCTTCTGAAAGAAGGTACAGGGTTATAAAGACTAGGACTAGCCGCATGAGAAACAGTTTCTACCCAAATGTGACTCTGGTTTTAAACACAGTATAAGGAGTCTCTATAGGAGTATATTGTATTTTAAAATGGGGTTTCAGAGTTTTTAGGGGTTTTTGAATGTCATGTGTAGATTTTTCAATTTCATTGTTCTGTATGGGACAATGACAATAAAGATATCGTATCGTATGGAGGAGAAAGGAGGGCGGGGAGATTATTGGCTATTTCCTTTCCTCCATGAAACCTCTCAGTTGCTCTGGAAGGTACCCCAATCCTCAGAGGGTCCCCCAGAGCAGATTATCAGAGAGTTGCAGGAGGGGATTTGCAAAACTACCACCTTCCCCTTTCTTTGTGAGCAGAACTCTACTGCTGAGAAATCTGGATCCAAACCCTTATTAAATATTATTAATATTATTAAATATATATATATATATTAAAAAAATTCAACCTGAAAGGAAAATAGGAAGAATATCCATGGGTGAACTCCATATCTGTCAAAATGAGTCTAGGGAGGTCAGGCATGGGTCCTTGCTGGTTAGAAGGATTATTGAGGAAAATCTTGGAACTGTAGGGAAATTATGGTTCACAACAACCCATGTTGTTTAAATGGAAACATTATCAGGACGAGCATGAATCTAAACCAGGCAAACTCCGGTCCTCCAGATGTTTGGGACTACAATTCCCATCATCCCTGACCACTGGTCCTGTTAGCTAGGGATGATGGGAATTGTAGTCCCAAACATCTGGAGGACCGGAGTTTGCCTATGCCTGATCTAAACGTATTTTGACATGGCATCGCTTTCATAAATGATATTCTAAAATGGACAACACTAACTTATTGGGATAGAATTAGAAGTATATTGACTCTTCATTGCTTTTTAAAAATATTTGGGTGGAACAGACGCTCTCCCTCCCTGCATCAGGAACTGAAACTGAATCTGAATGTCACCATCTAGTTAAAGCCACTTTATATAAGAAAATAATTGTGGCTGAAA
Source organism: Podarcis melisellensis (assembly GCF_964234715.1). NCBI lineage: Eukaryota > Metazoa > Chordata > Lepidosauria > Squamata > Lacertidae > Podarcis > Podarcis melisellensis. The sequence goes on along the minus strand of NC_138528.1, from coordinate 126,608,658 downwards.
ATGTCAAGATTAATTAGTGAAGTCCTGTTTCATCCAGAGTATCAACACTGATACCGAGCGATCTAATTTCAGCTATAAATGATGTAATGTGAACTAATAACACAGAAAAACAACAGTTGAACAAATGACTTTCTTTTTCCTCACAAGGGATTTCAGGATAGCAGAACACCTTGAGATGAGCCAATTCACCTTATCTGGTACGTACTAATACCAAGTCAAGTCCTGCGCTTGCGCTTATCCACCTAAAACACTCTATATGCATCCTCTTGAACAAGGTTTCAAAATTCTTTGAAATTTTGCAAACCTTTGATACTGAAAAAGCCCTGGAATTCTACAGCTAGTTCAGAGCACAGCTGAAAGGCTTTTGACTGGGACCAATCAGCAGAATCAAATATCTTCACTGAATCCTGGCCTGTTTCAAAGGACAGTCTTCTGGAGCACCCATCTTTATAAATTACTGTATTGGCCCAAATATAAGCCCCCCCGCCCCGATTCCGATCATGGAAAGTTAAAGTGTGGCTTATATTCAGGGCCGGATTTAGGTTTGATGAGACCCTAAGCTACTGAAGGTAATGGGGCCGTTTATATGTCCAGCTGTCCTTTGTCAACAACAAATTGTCGCTGTTTTTTGTGTTGAATATATGCTATATGGTAATTTATGGACATGATAGGTATCAAAGAAAGCCATTTGCACATAACAAAATATGTATTTTGTCAAAGTAATTGTTGACCTTATCTTATATTTTGGAAATGCACATCCAGTTTTTTTCTCCTTTAATTTTTTGGGGGGCCCCAAGAGAGTGGGGCCCTAAGCAATAGCTTGTTTAGCTTATACGTAAATCCTGCACTGAAGTTTCATCAAAATACATGTAGAGAATTACTGTACTGCAAAGGAAGATCTGTGGCCTTAAAGCCAAGTTTCACTGTTTCACTTGGAACAATAGAGTAATATTTGGGCCAGGATGATCTTGAAGTTAGCACAGGTATACAACTGGGCATTCCCATGCAACCAGTCCATGCAGAATGTAAAGGTAAAGGGACCCCTGACCATTAGGTCCAGTCGTGACCGACTCTGGGGTTGTGGCACTCATCTCGCCTTATTGGCCGAGGGAGCCGGCGTACAGCTTCCGGGTCATGTGGCCAGCATGACTAAGCCACTTCTGGCGAACCAGAGCAGCACACGGAAATGCCGTTTACCTTCCCGCTGGAGCGGTACCTATTTATCTACTTGCACTTTGACATGCTTTCAAACTGCTAGGTTGGCAGGAGCAAGGACTGAGCAACGGGAGATCACCCCGTCGCGGGGATTAAAACTGCCGACCTTCTGATCGGCAAGTCCTAGGCTCTGTGGTTTAGACCACAGCGCTGTAGGGACCCTATATATAGAAATGAGCAAACGAGTGGTATTTTAGGGAGCAGGCTAGCAGGCGGGGCCCATGACTTACATCACAGGGGCCCATGACTTACATCACTGTTGTTGTGTGTAGGTTTTATTTTATTTATTTTTTTATATTATATTTTGGAAATGTACATCCAGGTTTGTTTTTTCTTTAATTTTCTTTGGGGGGGGGCCAAGAGAGTGGGGCCTTAAGCTATAGCTTGTTTAGCTTATATGTAAATCCGGCACTGCTTATATTCGCGACCTTACGCCACCGGCAAACGGGCGTGGCTCCCCCCCCAGTGATGCCCAACCCACTCGCAGCTCCCAAGCCTCCCCCAAGCTGCTAAATTTTAAAGCTGCGGCTTATTTGTGGGTGTGGCTTATATTCAGGCCAATACGGTATGTGGGTGGTGACTGGGAAGAGGGTCTTCTCAATGGTGTTATTCTGCTCACTGAGTTCTCTCCCAAGGAAGGCTCGCCAGGCATAGAGTTTCTCTTTGGGGTCACCAAGTACCGTATTTTTCACCCTATAGGACGCACTTTTCCCCCTCCAAAAATGAAGGGGAAATGTGTGTGCGTCCTATGGGGCAAATGCAGGCTTTCGCTGAAGCCTGGAGAGCGAGAGGGGTCGGTTAATATTAATATTAATAGCAATATATGAATATGTAGATTTGTACGGATCTACCAGGCTTTTAATCAGCAATTAATTTTTGCTGCTAGTTTTATTTGCTATCTTAATTTTCTTGCATCTTTTATTTTTTCCCCGTTTTCGTGGTGAAAGCTGCCCTGAGATATGAAGGTCTTCATAGAAATGTATTAATAGGTTTTAAAATGGCATTGATTTCAATGGCAGAGATGAACGCATGCATAAATTTCCCCCAATGACCTCAATGGGACTTCTGAGGAACTCTGGTTAGATCGTGCTCCACATTTTAAATGCATTACAGATACATGCAATTGCAAGCCCAGTCCAACTTAGCTTTGTTAATAAATCTAGTGTTTTTGTCATCTTCAGACTTAAAAAAATATATATATTGATAGTTTATCTTAAAATCCATAAGTTAATTTGGAAGCAAAATGTCCTACTACTGGAGAAAACATTGTTATTAAAAGAAATCCTGAAGGATCTATAAATATATTTTAAATCCCATGTGTGTGTGTGTGAAAATAACCTTTAGCAAAGTGTGATTTGTTCTAATAATTTAGTATACAATTCAGTGAAATAATAACTGAAGTAGTGTATTATGCCCTGAATACCTAAGTGACTGGATGGTTTGATAAAATGGTGGCATAACCTGCACTGAAACAAAGCAAAATAATTATTAAAGATAAAAAAAATGAGAAAAAGCAGGATATGTTAACATTTGTAAGTAATGAGATCATGATGCAGAAATTCACGGGACAAAAAAAAAAAAACCCCAGCACAGCTACAAGAACCCAATAAAAGGTTAATTAAAGAACATTATATACTACATCCTCAGAATCATAAAATTATTAAGACAACAACCACCAACAGAAAAGCTACTGCTAATATGCCTCATTTGTAATTTTATTTATTTATTTATTGAAAAGCATGAACTGGCACAGCAGACTTCATTTCATATTATGAGACAGGCTTACTGACAACAACAATGTCTTCAGGGGTTCAGAGGGTTTAATTGAAGCATTGCTGTAAAGTAATGGCTGCATACTTAATTAGAAGAATAAAAGTAAGGAAACAAATTGTTGTTGCTCAGGTGAGCATGACACGGACACACAAAAATGGAACAGGTGAGAGACAAAATATTATATCAGGGGTAGGCAAACTAAGGCCTACCCCTGTGGATGCCTTGCTGCGCAGGGACTGAATTTCGCAATGCTGGCTCAGCTTCTGGGCGGGCGGCGATGCTGGTGCGGCTTCGGATTGGCTGCAGGAAGTTCATGCAGCCAATCCGAAACCTCGCCACCTGCACACTGAGGTAAACACAGTGCGGCCATGGACAGAGAGGCCGGTGGGCGGGCGGCAGATCTGGGCCACGCCATGGGCATCGTGACGGGCGCATCACAGGTCTTCAGCCAGAGCTTGGCGTGCTTGCTGGCCCTGTGCCTGGCACCTGGCTTGGTGGTAGAGGGTGAGCTGCGTGCCATCTGCCCAGCACTCCGCATGCGCGGCCTGCCCACCAACCTGGCCTTGGACAATGGGCCGCAGCACATGATACATACCGCGCGGGAGCTCAGCAGGGATGGGCCGATGAAGCGGCTGCTGCTCGTCAACAACGCTGGTGAGCGGGCAGCGCCGAGATGCGCTCCTGAGCGCGTGCAGAGTGCGTTCCTCCTCCAGGTCCGGAGGCAGCTGCGGGACTGGCTTGCAGGGTATTTACCATATTTTTCGCCCTATAGGACGCACTTTTTCCCCTCCAAAAATGAAGGGGAAATGTGTGTGCGTCCTATGGGGCGAATGCAAGTTTTCGCTGAAGCCTGGAGAACGAGAGGGGTCAGTGCGCCCCAACCCCTCTCGCTCTCCAGGCTTCGCGGACCTCTCTGCAAGCAGCGGGAGTGCTAAAAATGCAATATTAACAAAATGCAGAACAGCAGGGTACTAAACAAATAATATTGTTCCAAACAATGCATCAGGGCGGATTGATTTATTGCTAAACGCCACTGAGGTTGTGGTTGCCCAGTTTTGGTGCCACTGTGTCACTCCCAGCCGAATTTCCTCCAGATGTGATGGAAGTTGTGGTCCAACAGTACTTGGGAGGACATGAGATTGAGGACAGGCTAGTTGAATACACCATGAACAAGACAAACAAGGCTCAGACACAAAGCAAGAGCATAAAACATGAACAAGACAAAGCAAGGCTCAGAAGCAAGAAGAAATTCCGATGAAAGAAGAATGGCAGACGAAATTAATGGACTGTGCAGAATTGGACATAATGACAGGAAGGATTCAAAACCTGCGGGACCAGAGATTTACAGAAGATTGGAAGAAGTATATGAATTATTTGAAGAGCAACTGTAATCAACAAATTACGTTATTAGGACTACAGGAAGTTTTGTAAGGAGAAATATACGAAGTGTTACAAAGCAGAAAAAGATAGAGATATTGGTTATGAGTTTGAAATGTAATAGGGAAGATAAGAAATGCATACTGAGAGATTAGATTGGAAAATTTTCAGACAGGATTGATGGAAGTCAAAAAAAATTGAATAAGATGTAAAAGTATGTTTAATTACTGTGGAAAATGGTATTTCAAAAAACTAATAAAAATTTATATATTTTAAAAAAAGACAATTGTTTATGAAATGAATATGCCTTGAATTTGGCTAGGATGGCTCCCACTTCATCTCTGTTCATGTTTCTTCACTGAATACTAAGTTAACACCACAGCTACTGGAGAAGCAGCTATTTTTTGTAAACTTGATTGAGTAATGTGAACTACACGGGCATTATGCAGGCATTATAAAAGCAGCTAGCTTATATTCACTACTAACAGAAGGTCAGATGTTGTTGCTTTAATATAAAAATAAAAAAGGTTTTTCCAAGTGAGAAGTTCCTAGTTCAGTTCCCTCTGAAGGAAGATGGGGCTGACTGACAGGCGAATTAAGCACACAAGCAATGACAGGTATATAATGAAATCTTTTACGCAAAACTGGAACTTAAATCTCGCAGGAACTGTTCCATTCTTCAATATTTTTTTTTACCAAGTAAGACTTTTTCTTCCTTCAAAGTCTGTTATCTTTTATTACCACCTTACAAGGCTGCACAGCAGGAGTTAAGGTTGCATGTGTGACTAATTTTAGGAAATTGGACACATGCAGAATTTAAGTGACAAGCGATTTAAGTGTTTTTGAGTATTTAGGAGTGTTCTATATTTGAGAGCATTTCAACTTAATTTCTCCAAATATTATTGCTGCTTTGACATACAATTTCCTCTAATTATTGCAGCTATTAGAAAATCAGGTGAACAACATGGATATGTGTGAATTATTTAGTTCTTAGAACCTCTGATTTATATGTCTGCAGGTGGCAGTTTCATTTGTCCCTGAGACCTTTCAAATCATCAGCTATGGAAAGGCCAAATATTAATTTTCCAGATCCATTTAAAATCCAGTTTAGCAATAGCTAAACACACAGTAAGACCAAGTATGAGACTTTCCCCAACTTGTCGCTTATTCTAAACACACGGCCTAATTGTTTTCATTTGGAAACACTCAGATAAAGTTAAATAAACTGAGATAAGTGCAAGCTGCTAAACATCATTTGTGCCATTTATGATAACAGATAACATGATGAATCTTGAACTTGGGTTTTGCTAAAAACCGTTTTCTGAAGCAAGAATAAGAGCAACTGTGCGAAAATTTTTGCTGGGCAAATCTCAGCTCACTGTCTCTGGGCTGTTTCCCAAGATACAAAGGTAATTCAGCCACTGAAGTCAACCAACCAGTGCTCCTTGTAAAATTTGAATGTACATCACTGTTTACATTTTAAGGTACCGTATTTTTCGCCCTATAGGAGGCACTTTTTCCCCTCCAAAAATGAAGGGGATATGTGTGTGCGTCCTATGGGGCGAATGCAGGCTTTCGCTGAAACCTCTCTTTCTCCAGGCTTCAGGAAGCTATCTGCAAGCCTTGGGAGCCGACGGGAGTTCCCACCGGGCTCCCTAGGCTTGCAGATAGCAGCTTGCATCCTGAAGCCTGGGGCACGCTGAGCAGCACACCCCGGGCTTCGGGCAGATATCCGCAAACTTGGAGAGCCCGGCGGGAACTCCCAAGGCTAGCGGATAGCAGCCTGTTCTGGGGGCTGGGGGTGAAATATATATTTTTTCCTTTATTTTCCCCTCCCCCAAAACTAGGTGCGCCCTATGGCCCTATAGGGTGAAAAATACGGTATACACCTAAAACATAATGAGTCAGGGGGTGTTCTTCTGGAATGTGTAAACAAAGTAGGGCAAACAGGGTTAAAATAGATGGAAAGCTGAGACTATCAACCTGAGTTGAGATACTTGAAGCAGGTCATGAGGGGGGGAAAACATGCACACTCTTCCTTTCCAGTCTTCTCCAAAGTGAATCCCTCTAACTGCAGTTTAGAGCTATGTCAACTTAGGTTTTAATTGCAGTTTGTACTAAATCGGCTCCATCCTAATGAGGGATTATTAACCAGCCCATTTCAAATTCCATTTCATCCTACCTAGTATTAACTGTGGTCAATAACTTCAATAATAACACCTCTTAAGTGTGATTCTGTTTGAAGGGAGTCCCTTTTTTTTGGTGAAGGGTAGCGACTGGAGGAAAACTATGTTTCAATGCCCTGTTCCCTGTCAGAACAAGATTTATAGTGCACTAATGTATAGCTCTCAAAACAAAACTTATTTTGTAAGATGATAATTTGTTTACAATTTTAAGGGGGTGGGTTAATAACGTCTCCCCGTTACATTTTAGGGTGGAGCATCCTAAAATGGACGCGGGTGGCGCTGTAGTCTAAACCACTGAGCCTAGGGCTTGCCAATCAGAAGGTCGGCGGTTCGAATCCCCGCGACAGGGTGAACTCCCGTTGCTCGGTCCCAACTCCTGCCAACTTAGCAGTTTGAAAGCACATCAAAGTGCAAATAGATAAATAGGTACCGCTCCGGCGGGAACGTAAACGGTGTTTCCGTGCACTGCTCTGGTTTGCCACCACGTTCTTCATGTGTAATCCAGATACCCCATTTCTGCAGCATCACATTGGGCTTGCTGATCAGATGGTCAGTGGTTTGAATCCCTGCAATGAGGTGAACTCCCATAGTTCTGTCCCAGCTCCTGCCTGCCTAGGAGTTCGAAAGCACACCAGTGCAAGTAGATAAATAGGTACCGCTCCAGTGCAAAGGTAAACAGCATTTCCGTGCACTCTGGTTTCCCTCACGGTGTCCCGTTGCACCAGAAGTAGTTTAGTCATGATGGCTACATGACCCAGAAAGGTGTCTGCGGACAAATGCCGGGTCCCTCAGCCTGAAAGCGAGATGAGCTCCACAACCCCATAGTCACCTTTGACTGGACTTAACCATCCAGGGGTCCTTTACCTTAGCTGTGAAAATTGTTATGTACTGATGTTCTCACCCTGGCCAGCAGGGGGATACTGTAGATAGTTATGCAAATGAAGGATCGAAAGTGACGTTCAGTGATTGGATAGCTTGTATGCAAATGAAGGATCAAAAGTGACGTTCAGTGATTGGGTAGTTACAGAAAATGGTTACTGTTGCATTCTAGTGGAGCTCTATATAAGCAGGCTGGCTGAGCTCCTCAGCTCAGTTCTGTTCCAGCTTACAAATAAAGAGCTGCATTGGAAGAATCACTGTGTTGTCTGATATGTTCGCCCACAACTTAACAAAAATGATGTTCATGCAGGAACCCACATGACTTCTTATGTGCATTGTCCTACAAGGTCTGCTCCCAAACCTCCCACCAGTCTATTAATGAACCTGTGCAAGCCTTAAGGCATATATATATATAATTTTACAGAAGGCAAGAGCTTACAAATTTCCTAACAGATGAGAATCTGCCCGTGAAGACCGCTGAATGTTTAGAACATGAGCATTCCTCTACACATCACAAACAGATGTTGCAGTCTCTGGAGACAAGTTCTCCAAAACATCATTACCTCCTCAGACAGTATCTCTGGAAGACTTTATAATCCAATGGCTGCAGAACTGACAAGGAATATTCTAAGCCAATGCTGGGCTGTAATTACAAATATGAAAATAGTGGAGATATCAGGTTGCTTACTATTAGCAGAATTAAGATAACTGTTCTTATATCCTATTTGTAATAGCAACCCTCCATATATATTTTTTAGGTCTCCATTCTCCTGTGTATCTGGAGCAGACTGCATATTTGCATTGCACCTTTGCAACATTTTCTCCTTTAGAGCTAGGACAGCTCTGAAACACATTCTGTCACCTCCCATCTGAAGGCTGGTGGGAAGGAGAGAATGGGAAAAAAACTAATAAAGTAAAAAAAAAATCTAGTTTATGTTGCAATGTTCAAAGCAAACAGAAAGAGTCTGGTATAGATAAACTAATTTCCACCTGTTTCTGCTTACTGCATATACAGTAACTCAATTTAGATTGATTGGATAATGTTTGCAGACTTACTACACTGGCACGAGACGACTATAGCCATTCAGATTATTATTTCAAAAGCACCAAGATGAAATGCTGTTTGTGTTCCTTTTAATTTCGTTTTAGCTCTTTGTTTATCTCTCTACTTCAAAGCACTTTCAGCATCTGACAACTATGTAAAATTGAAGCAGGAAAAGGTGCCACGCTCAATCTGCCTTACTTTGCAAGGCATTAGAGAGGCATGATTCGGATATGAGGCCGTGCGAAGTAGCACCCTCTAAAATTAAGTTCAACCGTGTGCCATACGCAGCTGGGAACTACATTCTAAATAAATAAATAAATGCTCAATGTTTCTGGTAGCGCTAGTTTTATTAAGGAGGGATTGTCTCTTTTTCCTTTTAAAGAATATTTTTATTACCGTATTTGTCGCACCTGACCATAAGACGCACCTGACCATAAGACACACCTAGTTTTTAGAGGGGGAATGCAAGGGAGAAAAAAATTCTTTAAAGGGAGCGCTGAGCAGGGCCTGTATGCATCCCATAGCATTTCTACCTCTTCCAATTTACAAATAACTCATTCCGATTTTTATAAATCTTTAAAATAAATATAAATAGGTATTAATCATTAACATTAATCTCCAGTACAGTGGTACCTCAGGTTACATACACTTCTGGTTACATACGCTTCAGGTTAAAGACTCCGCTAACCCAGAAATAGTGCTTCAGGTTAAGAACTTTGCTTCAGGATGAGAACAGAAATTGAGCTCTGGCGGCACAGCAGCAGCAGGAGGCCCCATTAGCTAAAGTTGTGCTTCAGGTTAAGAACAGTTTCAGGTTAAATATGGACCTCCGGATTGAATTAAGTACTTCACCTGAGGTACCACTGTACAAGGGATGTCATAACGCACAGCAGCTAAAAGAAGATCCCTAAAAATTTACCTATTCAGTATGTGTCTCCCTGAAGCAATTGCCCCTGTTTTTATTACTTCTTTTTTCTACTAAGCCAACAGCCAAAAGAACAAATAAAACAGGAAAAACAGAATCAAACAAGTGCTGCACAGATTACTGAACTGAAAGCAGGTCATGGAAAGGACGTCAACTATTGCAGTACGCTTTGATCTCTCCCTGATTTGACTTTACCCCACGTCCCCAAACCAATGAGTTCAACATGTTGAAGTCATAACAGATCCTCCTTTTTGAATACTGCCTTTTCAGGAATGCCGGCAATTTCATATCCGCCGCATCTTTGCCATCTAAAATAGCAGAAGACACACACCCATAGCTGGTCACGTAAGAAAAAGAAATACAGTAGTATGTTAACTTGGCAGCCTTTTATTTATTTATGCATCATAAATAAGTCTAAAAACTTTTTTAGAAAGCACGTTCTCCCCCCATCCCTGTCCCACCCCGTGGATTAAGACAGCTAGATAACTTTGGCCTCTGCAATGCATCATAGCAACAGCTCCAAAACTAACTCGCTCCAGATGTCCCTGTGATCATCTAATCAGACATCAAACGCAGCACTCTGACAAGCTCTCACACTGATTATAAGTATTCTATATATATGTTCCCACAGCATAAATACATACAGTAGCTACTTGGGAGCTGGGGTTTGTTGTGGTTTTTTAATCTCTCTCTCTCTCTCTCTCTCTCTCTCTCTCTCTCTCTCTCTCTCTCTCTCTTTAAATTGACTCCTCTAATTCAGAATTCTATTTAAACATACATGAGCAGCTATGGAAAGAAACGCCAGGCCTTCTAAATGACAGAAAACTCTCCCATTCATTCCCAAAGGGTTCTGTTCTTCCGTTCAATGCAAATGTATGCATTTCAAAATAGTATTTAAAAGCAGAACCAAAAAAAAAAAAAAGGAAAGAAAAAGAAAGCTTGATAGCTAATAAATACACCTCTTGGGCTCACAGGTTCTGAACCAAACGTAGGTCTCCTAAAGAGAAGAGATTTAGAGGAGTCGTGTGTTCATCCGTTCACACAGTCACCAAATGTTGTAAGATGGGTAAGAAGACCTCTGCTGATACTGCAATACCAGATCAATGCATGGAGCAAGCCCCTATGCCATCTCCCAGCTCCAAAAATCCATTTAGGTACAGAAAGAATGGAAAGCATTCAAAGAGTATTTCAAAAATTATTGTAACACCAAAAATCTCCTGGCAGAACTTGAATGATTCTTGTAAATTAAAAAGTACAGGCAACAACTTTCTTTTGACAAGAACAAAGAAAATAAAATGGTAATTTGAAACTGTGTGTAAAATAATAATAGGAACAACAGTACAACGAGTCTAATCTATTTTTCTCTTGATCTTTCCTTTTTCGTTTCTTTTCGTTTTCTTTTTCCTTTCTTTTTTTCTCTTCTTTCTTTTTTCTTTATCTATTTTTGTTATGTAAAACAGATACAGGAAAAAAAACTATGGAATGTTGATCTAGTTGTTGCGACATTTTGTAATGTTATGTATTGTTAAGGATGGTTGACTGTAGTGAATGGCGAATTGCTGTTTTAGCTATTGTTGATTGTTATGTTATTGTTGAGTGCTAAATAAAGACTAAAAAGAAAAGAAGAAGAAGAAGAAGAAGAAGAAGAAGAAGAAGAAGAAGAAGAAGAAGAGGAGCAGCTCTGGTCAGACCTCACCTGGAGTACTGTGTCCAGTTCTGGGCACCACAGTTCAAGAAGAACACTGACAAACTGGAACGTGTCCAGAGGAGGGCAACCAAAATGGTCAAAGGCCTGGAAATGATGCCTTATGAGGAATGGCTAAGGGAGCTGGGCATGTTTAGCCTGGAGAAGAGGAGGTGAAGGGGTGATATGATAGCCATGTTCAAATATATAAAAGGATGTCACATAGAGGAGGGAGAAAGGTTGTTTTCTGCTGCTCCAGAGAAGCGGACACGGAGCAATGGATCCAAACTACAAGAAAGAAGATTCCACTTAAGCATTAGGAAGAACTTCCTGACAGTAAGAGCTGTTCGACAGTGGAATTTGCTGCCAAGGAGTGTGGTGGAGTCTCCTTCTTTGGAGGTCTTTAAGCAGAGGCTTGACAACCATATGTCAGGAGTGCTCTGATGGTGTTTCCTGCTTGGCAGGGGGTTGGACTCGATGGCCCTTGTGGTCTCTTCCAACTCTATGATTCTATGATTCTAAGGCCTCTGCTGATGTGGCCACAGTGCATTCTGGTTCATTTATACTTGGGAGCAGACCTCCTCCTTGGAAAACTAAAAACAAATACATGAATGTCCCAATGAGTCTAGGAGCAAATGATCCAACCCCTGGTCTACTCCTTGGTTCTCCTAAACTTGGATCCTAGGTGATTTTGCAGCTCTCCACTGAGAAGAATTCATTTGTGTCTGGAGATAGACAGCGAAAGTTTAAAGCGCCCATGTTATCGCCAAGTTACAATCAAGCCAGAAATTGCCTGATTAATGATGAGAACTGGTGTGTACAGTGGTACCTTGGTTCTCAAACTTAATCCATGCCGGAATTCTGTTCCAAAACCAAGGCATGCTTTCCCACAGAGAGTAATGTAGAATGGATTAAATCATTCCAGACTTTTAAGGACCCCTAAAACAGCAATTTAACATGAATTTTATACTATCTAACGAAACCATTGATCCATAAAATGAAAGCAATAAAGAATGTACTGCAGTCACACAATCAATCAATCAGTAGCTGAACTGGGTTCCACACAGTCACAAAAAACAGGAAAAGAGTAAACAAAAACAAAAATGCATAATAAATAGCAAAAACAGACAGACCTCAGCGTAATACTCAAAACGGAAGCGTGGCACTCAAAACGGAGTATGTTCGACTTCTGAAAAATGTTTGCAAACCGGAACACTTACTTCCGGCTTTGCAGTGTTTGGGTTCCAAGCTGTTTGAGTACCAAAGTACCACTGTACAGTGGTACCTCAGGTTACATACGCTTCAGGTTACATACGCATCAGGTTACAGACTCCGGTAACCCAGAAATATTACCTCGGGTTAAGAACTTTGCTTCAGGATGATAACAAAAATCGTACAGTTGTGGTGCAGCGGCAGCAGGAGGCTCCATTAGCTAAAGTGGTGCTTCAGGTTAAGAACAGTTTTAGGTTAAGAACAGACCTCGAGAACAAATTAAGTTCTTAACCCGAGGTACCACTGTACTTTATTATGAGATGCAAAGAGCTTGCAACTGTCCCCAACAGAATGTCAGAACAAAGCCTCCATTCTTCCTAACACTGGTAACCTAAGTAACCACTGGTAACTAAGTAACAAACTTAGTTGGCCTTTAAGGTGCTACTGGAAGGATTTTTTTTTAATTTTGTTTCAACTGGTAACGTAGGTATAACTGCACTGAGCCCTTTATGTGCTATCAGAGTTGTGCGTCAAGGCCACACACATGGGTAATAAGGGCACAATGACACATTTTGGCCACAACAACTTTATTGAATACAGGAGGGATGCGGGTGGTGCTGTGGGTTAAACTACAGAGCCTAGGACAATCAGAAGGTTGGCAGTTCGAATCCCCGTGACGGGGTGAGCTCCCGTTGCTCGGTCCCTGCTCCTGCCAACCTAGCAGTTCAAAAGCACATCAAAGTAGATAAATAGGTACCACTCCGGCAGGAAGGTAAACGGCATTTCCATGCGCTGCTCTGGTTCACCAGAAGCGGCTTAGTCATGCTGGCCACATGACCCGGAAGCTGTACGCAGGCTCCCTCGGCCAATAAAGTGAGATGTGCACCGCAACCCCAGAGTCGGCCACGACTGGACCTAATGGTCAGGGGTCTCTTTACCTTTACCTTATTGAATACAGAATCTGAGCGGTATTGGCTTAGGCATTAGAACCCAAAACTATAACTGACTCCTGCCCGCCATGCAGGGAGTCTGATAAGGGTAACCACCTGAAGAGGGAGCTGGGTCGATGGCAATCGACTTGAGCTGTACCCTGGGGCTCACAGTGGCTCCTCCGCGGGCTTCGGACGAAATCCAGGCCCCTGGATTCTTTTAACGGAATACCGTTGATTGTGAAGGAGGAGGTGATAACCACACCTTCCCTCCCCCCCCATCACTAATCTAACGCCTAACCACCAAACCTTACAAAGTTGAGACGATTGCTATGAGGTGCAAACTCACTGATAGGTTCTGCTGGTACATTTGAATCAGACTAATCTTGGTCCGTATAGTTAAAGCTATGGTTTTCCCAATAGTGATGTATGGAAGTGAGAGCTGGACCATAAAGAAGGCTGATCGCCAAAGAATTGATGCTTTTGAATTATGGTTTGGAGGAGACTCCTGAGAGTCCCATGGACTGCAGGAAGATCAACCCTCTCCATTCTTAAGGAAATCAGCCCTGAGTGCTCACTGGAAGGACAGATCCTGAAGCTGAGACTCCAATACTTTGGCCACCTCATGAGAAGAGAAGACTCCCTGGAAAAGACCCTGATGTTGGGAAAGATGTTGAGGTCACAAGGAGAAGGGGACGGCAGAGGGCGAGATGGTGGGACAGTGTTCTTGAAGCTACCAGCATGGGTTTGACCAAACTGCAGGAGGCAGTGGAAGACAGGAGTGCCTGGCATGCTCTTGTCCATGAGGTCATGAAGAGTTGGAGACGACTAAACAACAACAAAGGAGAAAACCAAGAGGGCAGTGCCAATCTGCCAAATGAAAAAATCCCTACCGGGCCCCCGATCCAAAACGGGCAACCAACCAAAGTCCATAGCAAGGCTAAAGACACACCTGAAGTAGAGGGTGGGTGGGCAGGTGTTCTCAAGGCCAAGAAGGCTCCCAGAGGCCCCTCAATTAAGAGGATCCAATTTATCATGAGGTGGACCAGCCCATAGGGGAGGTACCAACTCAATGGCTTCCCCCAAACCACTGTTGCCTCATTCCTGGGAGGAGCTGCAGTATGAGCTCTTTACACCACGGTTGCTACAGCCCCTCCTATACCACCAGTGTAATGTAAGAAGGGAGCCTTAACTATTTTACTCAATCCTTATATTCATTATTTAAATTGTCAAGGGGAAGCCAAGCTGCATCTCAGAGATGCAGCCTTGATTTTAACATCGTACAACTACAAATTAAGCATAGAAGGCGTCTACATAATTCATTAATTACAGCTAGGCACACAACTACATTTTGTAATATAATGTAACGTCTCTGTCAAGGACATAACATTCTGCGCACATCTTTGAATTTAATTAGGAATACATGGGCAAGGATGCAAAACTTTCCAATCTGAGCAGAGCAAAAGAAGAACAGCGCAAAAAAATAAAATAAAAAAATCCTAGCAAGAGAGAGATCATTTTGAAAACACAGAGGCGCATAATATTTCACTCTCACAACCATGGCCTAATTGAACAGCTGGAAGTACACATTCTGAAACTATTAATTCTCTGGGTCAAGAAACACTCCATCCGTATGTGTGATTTAATGGTTTAAAAATTAAATAGTGCTATTTAAAAGGTAATTTACTCTGCACTTTTTTGAAACATACCGTGTGTGTGTGTGTGTGTCTGTGTGTGTGTTGGTGGATAAGTGATTGATATAGCTTTAGCTCAAATATAATCTTTTGAATTGCAACATTGTTTCATCTCCAAATGAACCCAGCCATATGAAATTATGTACAATGGTATCAGTTGGCCTAGTACATCATACTATTATGCTAATGTTAAAACACTTAAATCACAATAGCTAATACTTTAAAATTACAATTAGCCGTATAAGAACCGGAGGCTTGACCTTTGTTCTTTTTCTTTTTAAAAGCAAGAACATGAAACATAAAAAGCTTCTGATTAAGTATGAACCTTTTTTCCAAATTACAAATTATATACCCACAATGCATAAAAGGGAACCAATTTTGATATGCATAATTTATGTATAAATTCCTAGTAGGTGGAGCTATGAGAGCTTGCTACATATTGTTGCCACATATTCTAAAGTGTAGAGTGATCTTGCTATCAATCAATATAGCACCTAGACAAAACTTCTGAACCAACGTTTTTATCTTGTGCTGGATCCACAAATGCTCACCTTACAAGTGCAAGTAGATCACCATTCAAGGAACACCTATATCTTGTGGGAGAAAACAGAAACCCAATCCAAATATGTTAACTCTTACATAGGCTCTAGCAGAACTGAACTAGTTGCTATTTTACTTCCACTCATGGTTCATTCAATGCAAACATGCGTGCTGTACACACAAATTGTCTCATGAAGAGAAAAAGTCACATGGTGAAGTGTAAACAGAAGAAGGTCTGAGGTTGAGGCCACTGTCCTCAACAGTATTTTTTCCAAACTCTCAACAATGGAAGGTATTTTTATTTCACTTCTTCTTCTTCTTTCCTTTCTTACACAACTCATTTGACCAATAGTGGTTCTGCAAGTGGCAATAAAACACCTACTTATGGCCACGTATTTGAGCTTATATATTATACATACGAATATTCATAACTATCTCACATCATTGGCTTGAGCTTTAAAATTAGTACATTTATTAGGTAAAAGGTAAAGGGACCCCTGACCATTAGGTCCAGTCATGGCCGACTCTGGGGTTGTGGCGCTCATCTCGTTTTATTGGCCGAGGGAGCCTGCGTTCAGCTTCTGGGTCATGTGGTCAGCATGACTAAGCCGCTCCTGGCGAACCAGAGCAGCGCACGGAAACGCTGTTTACCTTCCCATTGGAGCGGTACCTATTTATCTACTTGCACTTTGACGTGCTTTCAAACTGCTGATTGGCAGGAGCAGGGACTGAGCAACGGGAGCTCACCCCATCATGGGGATTCGAATCGCCGACCTTCTGATCGGCAAGTCCTAGGCTCTGTGGTTTAACCCACAGCGCCACCCGCGTCCCTTGTACATTTATTACAACCTTCTAAATCATTAACTGTAAGGAAATACTACTTAATCCATCGACATGTTCAAGTCAACTGAAGCAATATTTAGTTCATACTTCAGGGCAACACCAGACCTGACTTTTATTAATTGCAAGAAAACAATCTGGTTGAATTTGGAAGACTAGATAGAAAGCTCTTCTTGGTGGAACACAACATCCTCTTGGTAAACGTGTTCAGTAAATTGTTCATTTCTTCCAAGCCTACATTTACATAGCCTACATTATGAATTTAGATCATGTGCCATTTCGTTTTCCAATTAATTATTTGTGATTGTGTATGTCAGATATAAAATAAACTAGGTAACGTATTATTCACTATAGACAAATTCTGCTAAAGCAAAGTGTCGACACATCCGTCCTTCTGCCTATTATGGCTCACTGGGCTTCAGCATGACACCATGATACTCTTCTTAAAAATGATTAACCACAGATGGTACATAACACCAGTACAATTAGGGGAAATGAGTAAAACTGGCTCAAACCTATGTTGGAAACGTGAGGAAAATGAAGGGACTTTTTATCATATGTGGTAGGATTGCAGTAAAATTAAAATGCTTTGGGAAATGATATATAATGAGTTAAAGAAAATGTTTCATTTAACATTTGTGAAAAAGCCCGAAGCTTTCTTATTAGGGATTGTGGGAAAAGTCCTGCCAAAGAAATTAAAAAATATTTTTATGCGACAACAGCGACAAGAGTCTTAATAGCACAAGGATGGAAGAATGAGGAAATCCCGACGAAAGAACTGTGGCAAGAAAAACTGATGGACTATGAGGAATTGGCAAAACTGACACACAAACTACGTGACAAGGCTAACTGTGATTTCAAAGACGAATGGGAACCTTTTATGAAATATCTGAAGAAGCAACAAAATGAACTGGACCCTTTGACAGGTTTTGAATAAACATCCACAAACTCTTTATTGTAATATATAGATAGATAATTTGAGGATCTTTACAATTTTGTAACATGTAGATATAAAGAGGTGTTGAGAAACCAGGAAAAGGAGCTGAGGGAAGTCGAGGGTTGGGGTGGGGGGTTGGCTTTTCTGTTTAGGGGGGAGGGGGAAAATGGAGGTGGGAAAACAATGTGGATGATGTATTTTTGTTAAAACTATTGTGTTGAAATTTCTAATAAAAACATTTTTTAAAAAAAAGATTAACCAATGTTGCAATCACTCCCTTATTCAGCAAATCACATACATCAAAGTATTCTACCTTTATTTCACTTAAAGCGATACACATATCTGGTCTTACGCTCAGAATTTTTACAACGCAGGAAAGCATACTGAGCTTCTGTGATGGAAATATGAATTGCATGTTCTGTATATAATTCTTTCATCAGCTTGGTTATAGAACTTGCAAAAAGCCCATGGCTCATTCTCTCAGATTTGGGTTGTTTTCCCCTGAAACATCTATACAGGGAATCCTAACCTTTACTGTACTTTCCTCTTTGAACTAAATCTAAATCCTGTGTCTCCTTCGAGCATCTTCCTGGTGGTGTGGCCTAACAGTGCAATATTAATTAACCATACTCCAAACTCAGCTTAATTTAGAAGATGTATATTAATGAGTTCATTATGACTCTTTGATTTCTGTCCATATTTGTTCTAGGAAATAGGTGTGTACAAACTACATTAGTAAATACTTCCAATTTCACGGGAAAACCTTCAGTTTTGCAAAGAGAAAGCCAAGTCAAACCACGAATCCTACATTCCCACAGAATTTTCCATAAATATCAACTCCGATATTTAATACCTTTATACAGAAAAAAATAATCTCACTTATAGTGAGTGGACAGCAGGGGCGACTTTCAATATCTGGATGTATAAAACTCATGCCACTTAGAACCAACGAAATAAGTTATAAAAGACATCCATATTATTATTGCAATCATTCCTCACCTGCTTTGTCCCAACTGCTATCAAAGATTAAATGTAACAGTAAGAGCTGGTTAACACCTTCAGAAAGTTGCATATAAACCAAGTCAAATAATTTGGTGTGAATTCAATGCTATGAAGCAATGAGCCTCCCATTTTGTAATTGTATTGTATTTAACACTCCCCTCGTTCCCCAAGGAATTTGGTGGCTTACATGTTTTCCAGGGAATTTCCAAGCCCAGGCAGACTACAGGGACAGACATGCTTAGCTTCAACAACTGTGGGCGCAGCAGAACTGCATCATGGGTGAGAAAACCCATGGGTCTGGGTGTATGTATGAAAGAAAGAGACTTTACAGTTCATACAACCTTTTCGTTGCTGCGAATACACGAATATTACACGGGCATTTTCCATATCATACATAGGAGGCTCAAATGATGGCTCCTTAAAACACCCATACGTGTATCTTAGGAGTCCCAATCGGATCCTGTACTTGAAGCTAACGCAATTGCCGCATATCACTAATGTAAGAACTAATCAGAGGATTTATTAGTTTTGTCGTTTTCATCAAGTGTGCGAAACCCTTGGCCCTGAAGGCATTGCTGAAGTACAACAAGGCCAGTGGTCATGGAAGTAGTCCGACAACATCTGGAGGGCCAAAGTTTCCTCACATCGAATTTAAATAATCACACATTATGCAGCGAAAGAGTCTACATTTTTGTATCTCATGTGATTGTGGTTGCTGTTAAATGCAGCACCAAAATGGTCTGGGTTCTGCACAGTGCTAAAAATGGCAACCTAACAGACACACACATTCATACAAGAGAGTTAAAAGCAGGCCAGTCTTCTACTGTATTGTGTTTCATCATGAGAATTGTGTGTTGCCTAATAACTACCGTATTTTTCACTCTATAGGACACACTTTTTCCCTCCTAAAAAGCAAGGGAAAATGTGTGTGCGTCCTATGGTGCGAATGCAGGGGGAGGCAGGTGGGAAAAGCCCCCAAGAGCCGCACACAAGCTCGGTGTGGCTCTTGCGGGCTTTTCCCCAGGAGGGAGAAGGGACTGACTGGCCGCGTCAGTCCCTTCTCCCTCCTCCTAGAAAAGCCCGCAGGAGCCGCACAGGCTTTAAAGAGTGTGCTGCTCTTGGGGGCTTTTCCCCAAGGAGGGAGAAGGGACTGACTGGCCTGCAGCCTGTCCTCTGCTCCCAGAGCTGGGGAGGGGGAAATCATATTTTTTTCCTTGATTTCCCCCTCTGAAAACTAGGCGCGCCCTATGGTCAGGTGCGCCCTATAGAGCGAAAAATATGGTATATATTTAAATGAAAACATGTGAGTATGAATAGGTGAATAAGGCTATGCCTGTCCCAAGTGGCTCCCCCTGCCCCCGGATGTGTCTCAGGACAAATATCAGACGTCGTAGCTTGGATAGAAATAGCTGCTTTTTCAGAAGGCACCTCTGATTCCTCCCACAACTAAAGCAGAGTATGCTACATTACTGTCAGGGAACTGCCATCGGCTCAGGGGCGAGGGGGGGGGGAGACAGATGGATTACAGAGAGCCCCCAAAGATTGTGGGAAGCAGCACTTCCCCAGCGGAGGAAGGAAGCCACGCCTCTAGTGGGGAGGAGATGCAGGGCTCGGAGGATGCAAGGCGGGGCCAGGACACCTTGCCTGAGCAAAGCGGGGAGGAGGGAGGTCCCCCTTTCCTTCCTTGTGCAGTAGGCTTCCGCACAGAGAGGGGAGGCGTAGGCTGGGGGTCAAGAGACTACTCTGCTGGGGAAGGTTTAAGGACCACCCACTCTCAGATTCTGCTAGTGAATGAGCAAGACATGGAATAGAGGCGCTGTACATTGTAAAGGTTTTTAGCACCAATAATAAAGTTCTAGAACAGACAAGTGAGGCATCTTGCCTGATTGCTCTCGAGCAACCACCCAATAGCCATAACAATCACATATGCTGTTGGAGATCCCCCTACCAACTCCTCAGGTGGATCATTTCCAAGAGCATGGAGGGCTGCTGTCAAAGGTGGAGCAAGGACCTAGTACGAAAAGCCACACTCACCATTTACCCAGACCATGCCAATCATTGGCTCCAGCCACAGTCATTGGCCCCCAACTGCCCACCCACTCAAGGCCAAAAAGGTTGTCCACCCGGGTACAAGTGGAACTCTTCCTGTGATTCTTTGGAACAAGCTACTACCTGCTGTAGAGACATCACCAAAGTAGAGACATTACCTTGCCAACAAAGGTCTGTATAGTTAAAGCTATGGTTTTCCCAGTAGTGATGTATGGAAGTGAAAGCTGGACCATAAAGAAGGCTGATCGCCGAAGAATTGATGCTTTTGAATTATGGTGCTGGAGGAGACTCTTGAGAGTCCCATGGACTTCAAGAAGATCAAACCTATCCATTCTTAAGGAAATCAGGCCTGAGTGCTCACTGGAAGGACAGATCCACTTTGGCCACCTCATGAGAAGAGAAGACTCCCTGGAAAAGACCCTGATGTTGGGAAAGATGGAGGGCACAAGGAGAAGGGGACGACAGAGGAAAAGATGGTTGGATAGTGTTATCGAAGCTACCAGAATGAGTTTGACCAAACTGCGGGAGGCAGTGGAAGACAGAAGTGCCTGGCGTGCTCTGGTCCATGGGGTCACAAAGAGTCGGACACGACTAAACGACTAAACAACAACAACACTACCTGCTGCTAATTAATATTAATTTCTAAGTAGTCTGATATTACTAGGAACAATGGTAACAGAATTCAGAAGCGCAAGATACCTACTGTCACGGATGTCTTCAGAACATGTTCACTGGCATTCAAAGCTCCAGCAGCAAATTCGACAGGTGGGCCTAGGGCTGGATCACTGCTCCTTCTCACCAAAAGTGGTGTCCCTGAAGACAAAAGCAAAATGAAGAATAGAAATATGACATCAGGAATTTAACTGATTATTGCAACATGTCCTGCATACACTCTAAAGTTGTTCTGCTTCTTCACACCACCAGTACAAAACAAAGACTGATCGGGTGACATGCTAAAAGCCAATACAGAAGTTAGCAGGGGAAGTGAAACTGGTTGTTGTGGTGGTGGTGGTTGTTTTTCAGCATGTAAGAGAAATGGGGGGGGGGGATCTGGACCTAACTCCTCTCTACAACTCACAGAAAATCAGAACTTCTTAGGTCCTCCAACAGTTCCTGAATTACCACAGTTTTGTGTTTGCAATTGGCTAAGCTATCATTGTGTTTGGGATTATTGCAAAGTATTATGTATGCCAAAGCATGGAGGAATACACAGAAACCAAATAAGTTAAATAGAAATTGAGAAAATGTTGCAGCAGTGTAATGTGATCAATCTAACCAATGTGCAGAAGGATTAGGGAAAGTATGTAGAGGTGTTGAATCAATGGAACATGGTAACAGTGTGCATTAAAAGGGAACTAGGAATATCCAGAAATGGGGTAAAATATTTGTTATTATAAACAAATGCTGTTTGAATTTAATGCCCACCCAGGAAGCTTATTTTTTAGGGTAAAAGTAAAAACAAGCAAATGAAGATAGATACCTTTTCTGCATATAGCCCTTTTTTAAACCTTTTTTTTTAAAAAAAAAATGTACAACTTTGATACCATTTTGATAATTTGTATACAGTCGTACCTTGGTTCTCGAAGGCCTTGTGGCTTGAACGTTTTGGCTCCCGAACGCCACAAACCCGGAAGTGAGTGTTCCGGTTTGCGGAAGTTTTTTGGAAACCGAACGTCCGAGGCGGTTTGTGCTTGGATTTGATATCCCGCTTCATCACTACCCGAAGGAGTCTCAAAGCGGCTAACATTCTCCTTTCCCTTCCTCCCCCACAACAAACACTCTGTGAGGTGAGTGGGGCTCAGAGACTTCAGAGAAGTGTGACTGGCCCAAGGTCACCCAGCAGCTGCATGTGGAGGAGTGGGGAAGCGAACCCAGTTCCCCAGATTACGAGTCCACTGCTCTTAACCACAATACCACGCTGGCTCTCCACAGGAAGCTCCTGCAGCCAATCGGAAGCTGCGCCTTGGTTTCTGAACGTTTTCGGAAGTTGGACAGACTTCCAGAACGGATTCCGTTAGAGAACCAAGGTATGACTGTATTGCACTGAGCTGCTTCACATAGTACAGTAGTGCCCCGCAAGACGAATGCCTCGCAAGAAGGAAAACCCGCTAGACGAAAGGGTTTTCCGTTTTGGAGGCGCTTCGCAAAACGAATTTCTTCGCAAAACGAAAATGTCTTGCGAGTTCCTGCGGTTCCCCCCCTTTCCCCCCTTTTTCTAAGCAGCTAAGCTGCTTATCAGCTGATCCGCTAAGCTGATATGCCGCTAAAACCCGCTAAAAGCCGCTAAACTGCTAATAGCGCTAATCCGCTAAGCTGTCAATGGGCTTGCTTTGCAAGACGAAAAAACCGCTATACGAAGAGCCTCACGGATTAATTTCGTCTTGCGAGGCACCACTGTACGGCAAACCAAACTCTGGCTTAGCGGTACCACACAGTGGCGTAGCATGGGGTGCAGGGGGGCCGGCCGCACCGGGCGCAACATCTGGGGGTTAGGGTTAGAGGGCGCAAATCCACGGGTTAGGGGGCGCAAATTACTTGCCTTGCCCCGGGTGCTGACAACCCACGCTACGCCACAGTTACCACATGTAGGTGAAGGCTCCATGAGATAGACTTGCACCCACTTGGCAGCAAAAAATAGGACCTAGGTGGAGCAAAACAGCTGTAAGGTCCTCTTGTGGGAGCCCACACAGTCCCTATAAGCCATAGCTTGGATTACCATATGCAATAAAAGACATTTTAAACTACTGTAGCATATCTCCAACAGGTCCTCAAATTCGTTTGTACTTTTATCATTGCCAATGTACTCTAAATGCCATTCATCTTCAAGACCAGCCAAAAAACGTCAGATAATTCAGAAAAGCAGCTACCATGCTGTGTCAGCTGAAGTCTTGTGAAGTTAAAGGGGGGAAAACTAGTCTTTCTTCTAATGTGGTAAATGTGGTGATTATTTTTTTAATTAAAAAAACTTAACTTAAAACACTGGAAATAAAGTCCCCCCCCCCTTTTCAACTGTTTCCAAATTAATTTACACTTGGAGTCGTGCCAAGAATGAACGCTAATTGGCCCAAAATGATTTTCTATCACTTACAAACAACTGGAAGTAGGTTTATGAAACCGGAACGCATCTGCTATATTAGCTAGAGGATTTAAAAATGCAGTGTTCTATTTTTGACTAATATAGACGCAAATAAATGTACTTGAATTTGGAAGTTGGCATGGTATACGTATAATAAAAATGTGCAGGTTTATGTGTGCAAGTGTGTGTGTTTGAAATATACTCTTGAGAAAATGCATTGAGATTGGCTCGCTGATAAAAAATGTTCGATCATCAATACAGATGTTCCAAATTCCAGTTGGTTTCTGCCCTGTCATTGGTTCACTGAGATCAATCGGCAAGATAGTGTGCATTGCCCAATTGCTTCCACTTCATTCTCCTAGAGTGGGAGAAACAAACCAAGATGACGCAATTAATCTTGGTTTTCCATTACACCTGAACCCTTGACTGCGGTTTGTTGCCCCCTAACAAGCCACAAGTGCCAGTGAGCCTTAAACCATCGTTTGTTGTTGGCTTATAGATCACAGCTTCTTCTGGATCAACAAACCACAAACCTTGTTTTGGATGTAATGGAATGTAAAGGTAAAGGTAAAAGGACCCCTGACCATTAGGTCCAGTCGTGGCCGACTCTGGGGTTGCGGCGCTCATCTCACTTTATTGGTCGAGGGAGCTGGCGTAGAGCTTCTGGATCATGTGGCCAGCCTGACTAAGCCACTTCTGGCGAACCAGAGCAGCGCACAGAAATGACGTTTAGCTTCCCGCCAGAGTGGTACCTATTTATCTACTTGCAGTTTGATGTGCTTTCAAACTGCTAGGTTGGCAGGAGAAGGAACCGAGCAATGAGAGCTCACCCTGTCACGGGGATTCGAACCACCAACCTTCTGATCGGCAAGTCCTACGGTCTGGGGTTTAACCCACAGTGCCACCCGCGTCCCTGATGTAATGGAAAACAAGCTTAAATGTGGCTTTCAGGCTTGCTTCTTCTGCTCACACCGGGGAAGATGTAACTGGCAGCAAATGAGCAGCAATCCTTGCCTATTTTGGCATGTGACAGCCAGTGCAATCTTATACTACTACTACTACTATATTATTTATACCCCACCCATCTAGCTGGGTTTCCCCAGCCACTCTGGGCG
Organism: Podarcis melisellensis; assembly: GCF_964234715.1. NCBI lineage: Eukaryota > Metazoa > Chordata > Lepidosauria > Squamata > Lacertidae > Podarcis > Podarcis melisellensis. The sequence goes on along the minus strand of NC_138528.1, from coordinate 126,584,180 downwards.
GCTCCCAACAGAATATTTAAAACACAATACAGCATTGAACATTAAAAACTTCCCTGAACAGCCTTCAGATGTCTTTTAAAAGTAAGATAAGTTGCTTATTGCCTCGACATCCGATGGGAGGGCGTTCCACAGGGCAGGCTCCACTACCGAGAAGGCCCTCTGCCTGGTTCCCTGTTGCCTCACTTCTCACAGTGAGGGAACCCCCAGAAGGCCCTCAGAGCTGGACCTCAGTGTCCTGGCTGAACGATGGTGGTGGAGACGCTCCTTCAGATATACTGGACCGAGGCCAAAACTTTGTATTGTGCTTGGAAACATACTGGGAGCCATTGCAGATCTCTCAGGACCGGTGTTATGTGGTCCCGGCGGCCACTCCCATTCACCAGTCTAGCTGCCACATTCTGGATTAATTGCAGTTTCCAAGTCACCTTCAAAGGTAGCCCCACGTAGAGTGCATTGCAGTAGTCCATATCTACACAGAACTAAGACCCATCAAATTCAGTGGTGCTTACTTCCAGGTTAGGTGGGTATAGGATTGCAGCCTAAGTTAAAATTTACTCGACACTCTTATAAGAAAATGATTTTGTCCCTAGCCCTATCCATTTTCTTTGTTTTACATGTGCTGTTTGGATACCAATGGCAGGTGGACCAAGCAAATTCCGTCCCTTTCCTCTATGACAGCAGTTCCCAATTAGCTAAGTACTGCAGACGCCTGTTTGTCAAAAGCCAAGCCATGGAACCCCTACTTTAGAAACTTGATATATTTATGGTAGTTTTTGCTATGTGAACGGGGCCACTATGCCCTCCAACGTGTCCCAGGGCGAAACTGTGCCACACGTCTTCCAGTGTGAGTCACGTGACCCAAGTGACAGCATGCCCCCGCAAAGCGGGGTGCCCCAGTTGACGGGAATGCACCATGGAGCCCCTGTGTGCTGGTCCTGGGGGGTTACCGTGCAGCATGGTCCGAGTCCAGTCCGAGGGTGTGGTATGGGGGCTGTCCATCAAGGCTGAAGCGGCGTCCAAGGCAAGGAGTCGGGGGAGGTCAGGAATTCTGGCAGAAGAGCAGGACAGGGTGCAAGCAGGAACAGGCTACCAACAATGTAGCTCCCGCAACCTAAGACTGGGGCTGGCTGGCTTTTATCTGCCCCGAGGCATAGGCCCCGGTCCACAGGTGACTCGCCTCTCCTGGCCTGGAGGCAAGCACTCCTCCTACGAGAACTTAGTTCCCTCTGCCTCTCTGCCCTGAGCCTCTGCGGCTCAGGAGAGGCTGGAGGGTTACCGGACCCACAGGCAACCTTAGCTTCCTCTGACAGGGCTGAGAGTGGAGCACCTGCAGGCAATGGGTCCTCCATCACCTCAGGAGCCAGAGCAGATTCAGCTGGTGTCTGCTCCTGAGGATCCAGCACAAGTGAGGACCCTTCAGGCTCATGCCCCAGCCCCGGCTCAGCTGGTCCTGGAGGCGGGGACTCCTGTGCAGGCTGGGATTCCTCAGGTTCAGCCTCTGAATCCGATTCCCAGGCCATCACACCCTGGGTGAGTTACATGAACCACCAATTGGGAAGCACTGCTCTACAGTATAATTTGTAGGCTAAATATTGTATTGGCTGGGTGTGGATGAAAAAGGAAACTGAGTTCTTATACCAAGGAGCAGATTTTGGCCAAACCATTGCATTTTATTATTTCCCCCTAAGTTTTCCAACTTGCAGGCACGCCTTCTGCCTCTTGAGACTCTTCCCTATTAGTAAGAAATGATGCTAAAAAGTTTAGCGTGGCGGAGACCAAGGAATGCAATGTAGCGCTTGAGCTTTCTTTTCTAATGGAGGAACTGGGGTTGATGCCAGCTCTAATTACCCCTTCAATGCCAAGTACTAAACACTTGACAAACTTTTTTTTTTAATTGCCAGAATAAATCCTGCTTTCTATGCAGCCTGATTTTCTTTTTCAGCTTGTGTTTTCAGCACTCATTATGTCACATTGCGTTATGAAGCCAAGTCGGAGAGCCAATGTGTAGGCTCAAGGACAACTAGACCAATCAGCTGGAACAACTCGTGGTGTAGTGGTTCAGAGCAGTGGACTCGTAATCTGGTGAACTGGGTTCGATTCCCCGCTCCTCCACATGCAGCTGCTGGATGACCTTGGGCCAGTCGCAATTCTCTGAAGTCTCTCAGCCTCACTTACCTCATAGAGTGTTTGTTGTGGGGGAGGAAGGGAAAGGAGAATGTGAGCCGCTTTGAGACTCCTTAGGGTAGTGATAAAGCGGGATATCAAATCCAAACTCTTCTCTTCTTCATCATCCAAATAAGTTCTACTTACAAACAGACCCACTGAAATTAGCTGGCCAAACCCATGCCTGATGTTTTAACAGCGCTAAAGCACGGCGAGATGGTTCCTGCCAATCTACAACAGGAGGCGAGGCAGCTACAGAGCATGTCTGGTGCTGAAGCTGCTTTTATATGACTCCAACTACAAAAGCCCTGACTGACTCCATCTACAAAAACTGCTGAACAGCTTTTGGTCTGTGATATTGTTTAGGATGTTCGGTTGGGTTTTGTTGTTGTTGTTGCTATTGATATTTATTTCAATGGTTCTACTCTGAGTAAAGGTAACAGTACCCCTGACCATTTGGTCCAATTGTGACCGACTCTGGGGTTGCAGCCCTCATCTTGCTTTATTGGCCGAGGGAGCTGACGTACGGCTTCTGGGTCATGTGGCCAGCATGACCAACCCACTTCTGGCGAACCAGAGAAGCGCATGGAAATGCCGTTTACCTTCCTGCCAGAATGGTAACTATTTATCTACTTGCACTTTGATGTGCTTTTGAATGGCTTGGTGGGCAGGAGCAGGGACCGAGCAACGGGAGCTCACCCTGTTGATTCGAACCACCGACCTTCTGATCAGCAAGTCCTATGTCCTGTGGTTTAAGCCACAGTGCCACCCGCGTCCCTTTTCTACTCTAGCAATTAATACAACCCACTAGATTTATACCTGGAAGTCTAGCAATTAATACAACCCACTAGATTTATACCTGGAAAGAGAAGGCAGTGCGTGTGTAGACTGAATCATGTTCATTTTGGGGGAAACACTTTGCAGCATTAATGTTAAAGGAATGACCTGATTCTCTTTCCAAAAAAAGCATAAACAGTGCTTTTTTCTAAAAAATAAAATAAAATATTTAGGCCTACTCTCATTTTCCTACTCATATTGAAATACTGCCCCTCAATGAGGCCAAACTTAGATTCACAAAATCCTTACAGGTATGCGTACCCCCAGAAGAAAAGCAGTGAATATAAAAACCTTTCTTCCAATTTCAGTTGTGTTATTTCGAGAATGGAAACATCTTTGGCAAAATCTTAAACCAACCCTGTTAAAATCTTACTTTTATTTACATATTCATTAAAATACGCTTTTTCTATTATTCCAAGAGGTCCTTGCTATTTGAAACTTTCATATAATATGTTTCTAAAACAGAAAAATTTACCACCTGATATAAATCCCAAGCAAACAAAAGGGGGGAAATGCCTAAGAAAGTACTTATTTTTTTCCTCTACGCAACAACAGTGGCCAGAATAATTTATGCCCAAAGGTAGAAAAACAAAAATAGTTCAGCAAAAGTAGACTGGCAGAATAAGCTAATAGAATACACGGAGCTAGCAATGTTGACTGCAAAGAGAAGAAATCAGGATGAGTCGGATTTTGAAAAAAGAGTGGGAATACTTTGGTGAATATTTAAAGAAATACAACAATCAGATAAACTTCCAAGTGGGGTTAAGATAAATGAGCAGCAGTTAAAAATAAGCAGAAGAGGGGTCATATTAAAAAGATGCAGCTTAACCATGACTAAATAAAACCCTACTGAGGGATGCGTATGGAAGCCAAGGAGTGTCAGATACAGTAAATGACAACTATCTTAAGATATGTAAAATGCATTTAAAAAGTATGAGCCCAAATTACAAAACACAACGGTCCAACCTTATTGTTAATATGAATCACCATTGGCAAGGTGAAATACCGGTAGTTCCTATCCCAACAGGAGAAAAATCTGCCATCAACCTTCCCTTCAGGCTTTGAAACAGGGGCAGCTCCCTACTGTAAAAATCAATACAAGTTCATTTTATATTATTTTAGCCTAGCGATGGAAGCGAGAAGAACTACCAACAAAAGAAGAGTGGCAGATGAAACTGATGGACTTTGCCAAGTTGGTGAAATTAACTGGGAAAATTCAGAACCAGCAAGAGCAGACTTTCCTGAAAGATTGGAAGAAACTTATGATATAATTGAAAGACACTTGTAATCAATTGACATCGTTTGTAGGGTTGCAAGAAGTTTTGTAAGGAGAATTATATGAATTATTGCGAAAAAGGACTAAGAAGGAGTTTATTTAGGATTTGGATTTTATAGCAATAACTATTAAAATAAAATGCAAAATTAGAAAGAAAGTTAGAAACCCAATAGTCGAGGTTGACAGAAGTCCTAGGCTGTGATAGCCAAAGGTTTGTTATATTTTATAAGATGGGGACGTTTGGAAAACATGTGCAAAAACATATATATGTGTGTGTGTGTTTGTGTGTGTGTGTGTGGGTGGGTGGATTATACTCATTAGTTAGCTCTGTCGGCGGTTTGAATCCCCGTGACGGGGTGAGCTCCCATTGCTCAGTCCCTGCTCCTGCCAACCTAGCAGTTTGAAAGTGCAAGTAGATAAATAGGTACCACTCTGGCGGGAAGGTAAACGGTGTTTCCGTGCACTGCTCTGGTTTGCCAGAAGTGGCTTAGTCATTAGTTAGCTCTGTCAGTGGAAGCCCTCACCAAGGGTTTCCGGGATGGGCCTTTCTCCTTCATCTTGTCCCCCTGCACCTGCAACATTGATTTTGGGGGTTGCCCCCCCAAAAAACTATGTGTGAAGGAAGGGGCGATCATTCCAAATGCTTGCCCTGACAGAAAGATCTCAGCAATTCCTCCCTTTGGCCCCTAAAGTGATGGGGAGCCTGAAACTGCAACAGTGGTCCCCAGTGCACCAAAAGAGATACACAAAGGGTTCACCATTTACCACTGCTGAGGGTGTTTGTAACCCGAAGCGTTTGTAACCTGAGGCGTTTGTAACTCGAGGTACCGCTGTAGACAGTTTTAGCAGTGGAGATTGGAGACAGGATCAGGCTCAAAGGGGTGCAGAGATGGCAGCAGGGAAAACGAAAGAAGCAAAAGTGAGCACCCATCAGAGGTATATCTTTAACTACACATAGCCAGGGATGTGGGTGGCGCTGTGGGTTAAACCACAGAGCCTAGGACTTGCTGATCAGAAGGTCGGCGGTTCGAATCCCCGTGACGGGGTGAGCTCCCATTGCTCAGTCCCTGCTCCTGCCAACCTAGCAGTTCAAAAGTGCAAGTAGATAAATAGGTACTGCTCTGGCGGGAAGGTAAACGGCGTTTCCGTGCACTGCTCTGGTTTGCCAGAAGTGGCTTAGTCATGCTGGCCACATGACCCGGAAGCTGTACGCCGGCTCCCTCAGCCAATAAAGCGAGATGAGCACCGCAACCCCAGAGTCGGTCACAACTGGACCTAATGGTTTGGGGTCCCTTTACCTTTACCCATAGCCACACTTAACTGTTTTAAAAGTAATCATCACAAATATATTGTGCTCAAAGTCTTCATCTTGTGTCAGCTGCATGTTCATACGGTTATGGCAACCACACTTCAAGTGCATGTGTATGCAAAACCTCTGGATTATAGTACTTAATCAAGAAAGTTACATAGAGCAGACTAATATGTAGATATTCTATTCCAATCACACTTTTCTCTCTTCTGGATCTGTGGTATGATTAGCCACATATCTATTCTAATTAAAACCACTCTCCAACACTTTGTGTGGGTTTTTTTTTTAAAAAAAATAATATCCTAAGCAGGGTCAGTTCACCCATAATTTAGCAAGTCCAGTCATGCAGAAATAGGACAAGACAATTTTCATTTGCATTATGGATTTAAACTGTTAATCGTGGGGGGCAGGATGGCGTTGAGAGACGTAAACAATAGCAGAATATTTATTAAGAGAGAGATGTGATAGCTAGAAATTGGTCAGTCGGATTTTCAGAACCAAGTAAGCTTTATACCACACCATCAAGACAAAAATACTGAGTAATGAAGGGGAAAGTCATTGAATCTATTTACATGAATTCATTGAACATCTGGACTTTCTAGTAGCCACAGTTTTTTAGTTCTGTGAATTTTAGTAACAGAAGCAACTAGGCCTTGTGAACACCTTAGAGTACCTCCATCGTCAGCATCTATGCCACTTTTCATTAGATAAAACCATGGTCAAGGTGGCTTACATTACAAGGTTTACATAATTATGAACATAATAAATAGAACATATTGAAAAGCACACAACCAAATTGGAACAACTTCCACATAAATCATAATAAGATTAAAAAATAAAGATACAAAATTTAGTATCAATAACAACAACAAACCTCAACAAAATACCCTAAACAATACCACAGCCCAAGAGTCTGTTCAGCAGCTTTTGTAGCTGGAGTCAGTCAGAGCTCTGACCTCCCACGCTAGGTTGGAAAAGGCCAGCAAGGAGGGAGCCAGGTCTTCCAGGACTTGCAGCCAAGATTGTGTCTGGCCTCCTCAGCAGCCTCCATATTTGTAGTTGGAGTCATCTAAAAGCAGCTTCAGTGCCAGACATGCTCTGTAGCCTCTTTACTCCCTGATGAATTGGCATGGGTTTGGCCAGTTACTGAACTTGAGAGGACAACTTCCAACACTATTTTTCTATTCACATTTTATTTATTGTACTTCAGGTAACAAAAAACTTAACAAATACATTACATACATTATATATAATACATACCTTACATACTGACATATCCTACATGTACAACACACATAATAGACTTCCAACTCTTCTCTTTGTACCTTGTTACGAAACTTAACTCTGTACGCATTTCGTATTTGTTATTCTACTTTTCTTTTGTATTTATCTAACCAGATTTTCAAGGGACGCGGGTGGCGCTGTGGGTTAAACCACAGAGCCTAGGACTTGCCGATCAGAAGGTTGGCGGTTTGAATCCCCGCGACGGGGTGAGCTCCCATTGCTCGGTCCCTGCTCCTGCCAACCTAGCAGTTCGAAAGCACGTCAAAGTGCAAGTAGATAAATAGGTACTGCTCCGGCGGGAAGGTAAACAGCATTTCCGTGCACTGCTCTGGTTCACCAGAAGCGGCTTAGTCATGCTGGCCACATGACCCGGAAGCTGTATGCCGGCTCCCTCGGCCAATAAAGCGAGATGAGCACCGCAACCCCAGAGTCGGTCACGACTGGACCTAATGGTCAGGGGTCCCTTTACCTTTAACCAGATTTTATCATACCTTTCCTCTATTTTTAAGATTTAATCTATATCTGCTAGGAGACTTGCATTGTCCGTATAGTTTTTAAGATATTCTTTAAAAGTTGACCATTCGTTGTTAACTTTTTGAATAGTCTTTCCTATTATTCTCCCTGTTAATTCTGCAAGATGTAGATATTCAATCATTTTTCTTAAACAATCTGATTTGGTGGGGATAATATTGCTTTTCCAGTTTTCTGCTATCAAGATTCTTGCTGCTGTGGTGGCATACATAAATAAGGGTCCATAAATTTTCTTGATTTCTGCAAACCTGATACCAAACAGGAAGGCTTCTGGTTTTTTGTGAAAGAGTTTAAACAGTTTTTTTCTATTTCATTATAGATGACATTCCAGAATTCTCTTAACTTCTTACACTCCCACCACATATGTATGAAGGTGCCATTCCCCTCTTTACACCTCCAGCACCTGTCTGTGCTTTTCTTATACATTTTGGCCAACTTGGCCAGGGTTAGGTACCATCTGTATTGCATCTTTAAAACATTCTCTCTAAGGTTGTAGCAGGCGGTAAATCTAATGTCCTCTTTCTATAGCCTTTTCCATTCACTCATAAGTATGTTGTGGCCAATGTCCTGAGCCCAGCATATCATGACTGCTTTTATCATTTACGTTTTAAAAGTATGTAGGGAAGTGAACAAGTGTTATGGCGCCAGTCCCAATGCTAAACATTGGGGTTCCCACCCATCTCCATTGTTAGAACTTTCTGCTTACTCCTCCTCCTCTCTGTAGCCTCATAGTTTCCAATCTGTAAGGGGAACCAGCCAGGTCTCAAGGAACTCGCCAAGGCGGGTATACAAGACGTGTTGATTCTTCCTCTGAAATCTTGCTCCTCTGTTCTTTAAAAAAATTCACCGATTTCTGCTCTCCACCAACAAATAATGTTTTTCACCTCACATTAGTTATTTGGCATGTGATTACTTGGATTAGCTTTGGGTCCTGTCAGGGAACTGACATCGGAGCCAGAAGTGGAGGCAGGGCTCCCAAGCGATGCCGGAGAAGGCCAAGCAGGGAGAGAGGGGACTCATCAGCTGGGTAACACCAGGGATAAAGGGGGGCGGATGGGGGAATCGGAGAGGGGGCTCCAGGACTCTTCGCTGGAGACCTGCTGGGAGAGTACAGGTCCTCTGCTACCCACACCCACCCTGCGCAGAAGACTTCCGCGCAGGGAAAGTAGGCGTAGACTTGGCGTCAAAGAACTTATTTGCTGGAAGAAGTTCAAGAAACGCACACTGACGGATTCTGCTAGCGACTGAACAGCCACGAAGTGTAGGGCTGTCCAGCCAGGAAAGGTTTAACCAGGCTACCTAGCCAGGAGTGGCGGCAACTTAAGCATGAGCAACCCCATATAACCATTACAGGTCCCTTTTGGAAAATCAGTGTGACATTGACTGTTTTCCAATCCTGTGCAATGGAGGTCGTTATTACGGAAAGTTTGCTTCTTCTTCTTTTTTAGAAAATAGTTTCATATTGAGTCATTTTCTTCATAAACTCTCGGGTAGGTGTCATCTGGGCCCAGTGACTTGCTCATTTTTATTTCTCAACAGAACCTAAAACCTCATCACTTTTCACTTCTGTTTGATTCAAGTCTTCAAACACATTTCCCGAAAAAGTCAGTTCAGGAGCAGGAATCTGCCCTATATCTTCTGCAGTGAAGACAGACACAACTAAATCATTTAATTTCTCTGCAGTCTCCCTAGCCTCCTGCTTCTCATGTATTTAAAGTATTTTTTTATTGTTATCCTTAATGTTTTTAGCAATATGTTCTCAAATTCTTTTTTATTCTTTATTTTCCTGTCAACTTACATTGGTTTCAACAGTTTATGCTCCTCTTTCGTCTCCCTCTATTTCCAAAAGTAAACCTTCTTGCCTTTTATAGCTTTCTTCTCTGTTCATTAATCATGCTGGCATCGTCTTGGATTTAGTGGTTCTGTTCCTAATCTGTGATACACATTCCAGCTAAGCTTCTATCATCATGGTTTTAAAAAGCTTCCAAGCATCTTGGGGAGAGATTTGACCCTCTTGACTCTCCCTTTCAACAATATTCTAAATATTCTTCTCACTCTTGAGGAGTTTTGCCTTTTGAAATTGAATACTACTGTGTTGCCCACTTTCCACACTGCAGTTGTTGTTCCCAGTTGGTTTTCCCCAGTCCTCCAGAGCAGAGGAAACACAGGGGCAAGATAGAAAAGGGAAGTTCCTCTGCACATACAAAAGACTTTCCTTGCATTCTATAATTTAGTTGGATAGAAACCTAAGTCTAGGAATTACCTCTGGCTAGTTCCATGGGAAAGTTAACTGGGAAAGGAGTACAAAAGTTAATTGGGAAAGGCTGTATATTGTCTCCCTGCTTATTTAACTTATATGCAGAATTCATTATGCGAAAGGCTGGGCTGGATGAATCCCTAGCCGGAATTAAGATTGCCGGAAGAAATATCAACAACCTCAGATATGCAGATGACGCGACGTTGATGGGAGAAAGTGAGGAGGAATTAAAAAACCTCTTGATGAGGGTGGAAGAGAGAGCGCAAAATATGATCTGAAGCTCAACATAAAAAAATAAAAAAGATCATGGTCACTGGGCCCATCACCTCCTGGCAAACAGAAGGGGAAGAAATGGAGGCAGTGAGAGATTGTACTTTCTTGGCCTCCATGATCAGTGCAGATGGTGACAGCAGTCACAAAATTAGAAGATGCTTGCTTCTTGGGAGAAAAGCGATGACAAACCTAAAGCAGAGACATCACCTTGCTGACAAAGGTCTGTATAGTTAAAGCTATGGCTTTTCCAGTAGTGATGTACAGAAGTGACACCATAAAGAAGGCTGACCGCTGAAGAATTGATGCTTTTGAATTATGGTGCTGGAGGAGACTCCTGAGAGTCCCATGGACTGCAAGAAGATGAAGCCGATCCATTCTTAAGGAAATCAGCCCTGAGTGCTCACTGGAAGGACAGATCCTGAAGCTGAGGCTCCAATACTTTGGCCACCTCATGGGAAGAGAAGACTCCCTGGAAAAGGCCCTAATGTTGGGAAAGATGGAGGGCACAAGGAGAAGGGGACGACAGAGGGTGAGATGGTTGGACAGTGTTCTTGAAGCTACCAGCATGAGTTTGACCAAACTACGGGAGGCAGTGGAAGACAGGAGTGCCTGGTGTGCTCTGGTCCATGGGGTCACGAAGAGTCGGACACGACTAAACGACTAAACAACAACAACAAGTTCCATGGCCAACTGTTCCAAGGCATAGACATTTAGGATATCTGGCATTTTTGTCTCTTTGTTTGGAAAAACAACAACAACCCACAAGTCCAGTTTTGGGTGACACAACAAAGAGGACTGTTTCATCTGTGATTTCAGGAATTTCCCAACTATATCCTTCTGTTGAGATGTCAGGGACCTATTATGTACTCTATTGACTAGCATCACAAGGACACCTTTGGTAAAAGCAATGCAAAACAAAAAGAGCTACGTTTAAAACACTACACACAAAAGATGATCTCTACCAGTAAGGCAAGGTCCATAGATGTCAAGCGTCCCTTATTTGGCGGAACAGTCCCTTATCCCAGCGCCATGTCCCACTGCTGTCCCTTATTGATGAGGCTTCGTTTGGCTGCTGGCTGGGCTTTCTGCCTTTGGCTCAGAGGGGCTCAGAAGTTGAACATATCTGTGCCCGGAAAATCCCTTATTTTGGCTGCTGATCCCTTATTTTCAAGGCTGCTGGTCCCTTATTTTCAAATCTGTAAGTTGACAACTATGGCAAGGTCCCTTTCAAACTATAGAACTTCCCAGAACTTTTTGCAACACTGGGAGCTGCCTTGTGAATTTCCAGTGTTTATATATACACACAGGTTTCCCTTTCTGCCTATTACACACACATATTATTATTATTATTATTATTATTATTATTAATTGAATTTATATTCCACCCTATACCTTCAGAAGACACATGAGCTATAGACCAGCATATATCTCCGGGATCCTCTCCAGAATTTACCATTTCTCACATGCCAATTTGATCTTTCTCACTATCACAAATATGCTCTGCTCACTTTCCTACATGCTTTTACAAATATGAATGAACATTTGAGAGTTTCCATCTCGAGTTCTGACTCCAGAACTTGTAAGGAGGAATAGAAGGAGAGGGAGGAAAAAGTGGTCAGTGACAAGGTCAACTAAATGACACTGTAGTGTCCCTGTGCATGGAGTGTGTTTGCAAGAAATATTCAACAATAAATACTGAATAATAAATATTCCCTAAAAGTATGAGGAGAAAGACAAAACAAGGGGGACGACAAAGGACGAGATGGTTGGATAGTGTTCTCGAAGCTACCAGCATGAGTTTGACCAAACTGCGGTAGGCAGTGGAAGACAGGAGTGCCTGGTGTGATCTGGTCCATGGGGTCACGAAGAGTCAGACACGACTAAACGACTAAACAACAACACAATATGTGCAGACAGTAATGTCCTTAGACTTCGTTTCTGTTGAGGGTAAAGACAAGGGTTTAAGCAAGAGGTGCAGTGGAACTGGTGGCTTGGACCTGAGGCTCAGCGGACCAGAGGAGCAAGCAGATATTTTACTTGCTTATTTCTGAAACAATAGTTTACTTGCTTATTTCTGAAACAATAGAGAAGTGAAGTGAAGTGAAGTGAAGTGAAGAGAAGAGAAGAGAAGAGAAGAGAAGAGAAGAGAAGAGAAGACTCCCTGGAAAAGACCCTGATGTTGGGAAAGATGGAGGGCACAAGGAGACGGGGATGACAGAGGACGAGATGGTTGGACAGATGGTTGGTCACGAAGAGTCAGACACGACTAAATGACTACACAACAACAACAAGTTCCATGGCCAACAAAAGTATGAGGAGAAAGACAAAACAAGGGCTCACACTTTCAAGTTCCACTTCCTGTTTATTTACAATGGCTGCCTTCCTACCAAATGGGAATTCAAGCTTTAAAAACTTCTATGACACTTTGATTCCCCATGTTCTACAGTTCTCAGCCTAATAAGTATTAATATGCATTGGAAAAAACTTAACTATGCCAGTGAGTAGCTGAAACAATAACATAGCAACATCTATATTGTTTATTTTCCTAAGTTTGCTTCCATCTTTACAGCTAAGAGACAATAAAATCATGTGGCAACTCGTATCAAAAACAGTCTGTCACACAGCAGCTACAGTTTATCTTTAAGACACTGGTGTACCACTAATATTTTGCAGACAGAAGCTGTATCCTTGACCCACACTATTTATGCTGACAGGTACAAATGGAATACATAAAGTCAAGGACAAAGGAAACAGGCAGAAATAAGCATAATAGGCAATGATGAATGGTAAAAAATAATTAATTTACGGCTCAGACCCATAAGCATAAAGTGCCACTAAGGGGGAGTGGAAATTATTTGCATTAAACAGCCCCAGAGTCCAGAAAACTATTGTATGAAATAATACTTCCTTGGTCTTCACACACACACACACACACCCCCCATACTAAAATATGAAGGCAAGGTCTACGTTTTTGCTTCCCCTGGCAAAATTTATTCATTTGTTTTATTTTATTATTATTAATTGGCTGGGGCAACACTGTGAGATGGGTGGCTTATGATGATGATGTTCTAGCGTTTTATTGGCACCTTATGCCAAGGACTTTTCCTGTTTTAGCAACTTGACAGGTACTAGTCAGTCAGCACTACAGAATTTTCTTCATGTCATCAACATCCAAGGAATACATATATTCCAATGTATTATGTTTCCACAACCATGTGGAATTACAAAAACACCCTCAGATTCTGGAATTTGCTATGTAGTTCAGCTCCTTAAGAATGCCATTTTTAATTTTAGTTTACATCAGTGATTTCTACTTCTTACGGTCTCGGATATGCATGTGAGCAGCATGCTGAGATTTCAGAAGCCAGGAGATTTGCTAACTTAAGAAACCACAGTGCCTTGCATATAGCTCTCGTGCTTTCTCCCAAAACAACAGAAATAGTGGAATACATCGTGTATACTGTAAGAGAAATTACAGAAAATATGTCCAATTGGCCTGATTCACATATATTATGCATAGTATTGTTATTAAAATATTATAGCATTTTACTTAGTTATTTAAAACATAAATCAATCATTACAAGGCGGTTTAAATAACCTAAAACAAGTACACATGTAAACTAGGTAAAGGTAAAGGGACCCCTGACCATTAGGTCCAGTCGTGGCCGACTCTGGGGTTGTGGCGCTCATCTTGCTTTATTGGCCAAGGGAGCCGGCGTTTGTCCGCAGACAGCTTATGGGTCATGTGGCCAGCATGACTAAGCCGCTTCTGGTGAACCAGAGCAGCGCACGGAAACGCCGTTTACCTTCCCACCGGAGCAGTACCTATTTATCTACTTGCACTTTGATGTGCTTTTGAACTGCTAGGTTGGTAGGAGCAGGGACCGAGCAACTGGAGCTCACCCCGTCGTGGGGATTTGAACCGCCGAACTTCTGATTGGCAAGTCCTAGGCTCTGTGGTTTAACCCACACCGCCACCTGCGTCCCTTTTACACATGTAAACTAGCCAACAGATAAAAGCACACAGCCCTGAAAATCTTTGAGTTTAGAATGCCTAGAAGACAACAAAGTTGGTGCTAGATGCACAACTCCCTTGGAATAGCATATCACAGCTGTGGCATCAATATAAAAAAGAAAAAAGCCCTCTCTTTTGTTGTTTCATCTGTAAAAGATACGGAATTTGGAATAATGCATTAGCCAATGATGTTAGCAAGTTGGCAGGCTGATAAGAATAGGAGATGCTTCTTCTTCCAAGTATGTTTTTATCAGTGTGTGCAAACCCAGAAGATGACAAATGCACCCACAGAACTGCAGAAACAGCACATACCTCTCATCCAAGATAATTATCAATCTAAAAATGCATACACACATACCTAGTCTCAAAGCGGAGGGTGTCACTTCAATCTCTCCTCTGATTGGCTGAAATGCAGCCAGCTGGGCAGCTACATCTGCCTCGAAAGCATCAGGGCTGTTTCCATTTGTCAAACTAGCACTGGCGTCCTCAGACTTGGAGACTGACTCTTGCTCGTCGTACACAGCAATCAACTGCAAAATGAAATGTTACTTTATTAAACTTTTGTAACAAGAAGGGGGTCCCCTCGTGGAAACACAACTAATTACGACTTGGATCCAAAGAACTCTATGTGCATGATGACATGAGGATTTTCTCGCCTGACAGCCCCCAGCAGCAGTAACCCCCCACCCCCATTTCTGATTCATCTGCAAATGTTAGGATGGACTGTCTAGAATAGAATGTGATAGTATTTTATTACTTTTTTTAAAAAAAAAGTATTATCCTACAAGTAACTTAACAGCACGGATGGCATTGTGGTGCAAACCACTGAGCCTTGGGCTTGCCAATTGGAAGGTCGGCGGTTCGAATTCGCGCGACGGGGTGAGCTCCCGTTGCTCAGTCCCTGCTTCTGCCAACCTAGCAGTTTGAAAGCACGTCAAAGTGCAAGTGGATAAATAGGTACCACTTCGGCGGGAAGGTAAACGGCAATTCCATGCACTGCTCTGGTTTTGCCAGAAGTGGCTTAGACATGCTGGCCACATGACCTGGAAAAACTGTCTGTGGTTAAGTCCAGTCGTGAATGACTCTGGGGTTGCGGCGCTCATCTCACTTTACTGGCCAAAGGAGCCGACTTTACTGGCCAAAGGAGCGCAGACCCAAAGCTTTCCTAAGAGATATCTCAAGGTATATTGTAAAACAGAGAAAAATACGTGAAGAACAAATGTAAAGCGTTCATCTTACGGCACCCAAAAGGTAAACAGAAAGAATCATTCTACAAATAAATAGTTCTGAACAGGTAGGAGGAATCTATAAGCAAGCCACCAAATCATAATCAATGTTGTTCTGATGTTTTGTTGTGTTTTTTGTTTTGTTTTGTTTTAACAGGGCATGAACACAGAGTAAAGGCAACAATAATGGGAACATATTCACGTTCAAGTCTTCAAGCAGGTAGATAAGAACAGTTCGAGGCAAAATAACAAAGGTATGTGGGGAAAACAAATTGGGGGGTCGGAGAGGAAGCTTCTAGAAATGACAGTGGGAGCCGTGTTGCCCATACAGACGGTAAAGATAAATATCGTATAGCACTTTGATACAATAGACGGTGGATAACTGAGGGAATTGAGGTGGCTAATACCCAGAAAGCCGAATATAAAAGGGGGGCAGGGAAATGCCAAAAGCACAGAGGAAAGGTCATCGAAGGCAAGCACATGTACAAACAGAGTAGACTGGGGAAGCATTGTAAATGAAATCAGATTTATTACAGAAAAGAAAACAAAAGTTGGGGGGGGGGGAGCTGAAGAGGTCACACTGTTCATCAAGCTGAAATAAGAAACTACTATGTAGAAACCCCCATCTGAAAAGAACTGGACCACACAATATGTGTTTGTGTGATAAGAAATGGAGTACCTTCTAAATAACAAATCATCATATCTATGCATGCTGCATTTTGGGAGAAAACAAATACAGCAAAATAAAGAAGATGGCCCAGATAATATTCTGTGGAAAAAAAATATGGAAAACATACAAGACTACAAGTAGTAGAATTAGCAGCTGATTTATTTATTTTTAATCACATGGTGGTTCAGCGATAGACAGAAGTACTATATCCATTTAACATTTCCATTTAACATTTGTTAAAAAACCCCGAGACATTTTTGTTGGGGATTGTAGGGAAAAACCTGCCACAAAAAGTTGAAAAACATCTTCATGTATGCGACAACGGCCGTGAGAGTTCTGGTAGCACAAGGATGGAAGACTGAAGAAACCCCGACTAAAGAATCATGGCAAGAAAAATTGACGGACTATGCAGAACTGGCAAAACTGACATATAAGCTACGGGACAAGGATAACTGTGACTTTAAGGATGAATGGGAACCCTTCACAAAGTATCTGAAGACGCAACAAAGCGAACTGGACTCCTTGGCTGGCTTTGAATAAACATTCACAATCTTTTTATTGATAATAATCAGCTAAATAGTTTTAGGATCTATACAACTTTGTAATATGCAGAAAACAGCATTCTCAGAGAAACCAAAGACTGGAACTGAGGAAAGCCGGGGGGGGGGGGGTTGTGTGGGAGGGGGGGAGGGAGGAAAAATGGGGGGGACAAGGATGATATGTTTTTGGATAATATGTCTTGTTATAATTTTGAATAAAAAAAGAAAAAAACTAAAAAATTAAGAAACTAAACACATTTACTGATAAAGAAAGAGCAGCAATGGTCTAAAGCAGCAATGGTCAATGATAATGAAACTATACTGTCAACAATATCTTGGTTTTACGAAGAAGGTGTTTTACAGTGGACATCTCAACGGCTTATAGAACAAAGTAAATACTTTAGACCCGTGACAATTAGAAAACATACTTTGGGGCTTTGAAATAAAACAACCAAACAGGGATATTCTCCCATAATTCCTGCCACAGCTTTGCCAAGTTTGATTTATATTGGGATATTAGTGGGAAAGAGCACTGTGTCTTCAATTCAAGATTACAATAGTGTATGTTGGTGAGAACTACCAGAAATGCTTGATTATTTGATCATGGAACAGCTGTCAGGCTGTCTGTTTTTCTTCTTATATTTTCTTTGTAATAGCTTTTGCTTATACATAAATAAAAAGTTTTTTTAAAACAACAACAACAACAACAACAGGGAAAGCTACAAGAAACATAATAATGCAATAGATACCTGCCTGAAGATATGGGATCAATAGAAACCTTAAGAGAACATGGGGAATTTCCACAATAGCATCCATCGTGGAAGATGGAAAATGTTTTTAGCAAGCACTGAAAAGAGCACAGTGCACAGACCTGCCTGATGTCAATAGGCTGTTGTTGTTAATAGGCTGTAGTCATTTAGTCATGCCCGACTCTTTGTGACCCCATGGACCAGAGCACGCCAGGCACTTCTGTCTTCCACTGCCTCCCACAGTTTGGTCAGACTCATGCTGGTAGCTTCGAGAACACTGTCCAACCATCTCGTCCTCTGTCGTCCCCTTCTCCTTGTGCCCTCCATCTTTCCCAACATCAGGGCCTTTTCCAGGGAGTCTTCTCTTCCCATGAGGTGGCCAAAGTACTGGAGCCTCAGCTTCACGATCTGTCGTTTGTCAATAGGCAGGATGTTCCAAACTGTGGGTGCTTCCACATCAAAATATTTATTTCTTCCAAATGCAGAATGGATATTATGTAGCACATGGGTAGGCAAACTAAGGCCCTGGGGCCAGATCTGGCCCAATCACCTTCTAAATCTTGCCCACATATGGTCCAGGAATTAGCATGTTTTTACATGAGTAGAATGTGTCCTTTGATTTAAAATGCATCTCTGGGTTATTTGTGGGGCATAGGAATTCGTTCATTATTTTCCCCAAAAATATAGTCTGCCCCCCCCCAAGGTCTGAGGGACAGTGGACCGGCCCCCTGCTGAAAAAGTTTGCTGACCCTTGTAGCACCTGTAATCCCGCTTATCAAAGTGGCTGAGTGGGTAAGGTAAGGAGACTTCAATGGTAAACTGATCCCAAGAAAAGACTCCCTGGAAAAGACCCTGAAGTTGGGAAAGATGGAGGGCACAAGAAGAAGGGGACGACAGAGGACGAGATGGTTGGATAGCGTTCTCGAAGCTACAAACATGAGTGTGACCAAACTGCGGGAGGCAGTGGAAGACAGAAGTGCCTGGTGTGCTCTGGTCCATGGGGTCATGAAGAGTCGGACACGACTAAACAACTAAACAACAACAACAATAAAATTTTATTTACTGTATTTTTCGCCCTATAGGACACACTTTTTCCCCTCCAAAAATGAAGGGGAAATGTTGTGTGCATCCTATGGGGCAAATGCAGGCTTTCGCTGAAGCCTGGAAAGCGAGAGGGGTCGGTGCGCACCGACCCCTCTTGCTCTCCAGGCTTCGTGGACCTCTCCGCAAGCAGAGGGAGTGCTCCCGCTGCTTGCGGAGAGTTGCCTGCATGCCGAAGCCTGGGCACGCTGAGCTCAGCGCGTCCAGGCTTTGCGGACCTCTCCGCAAGCCGCGGGAGCCAGCGCTGGGCTCCCGCGGCTTGCAGAGAGCTGCCTGTTTGGGGACTCCCCCGCCCCAGCCCTGAGCCTGGGGGGAAAATAATTTCCCCCCCTTTATTCCCCCCCCCAAAAAAACTAGGTGCGCCTTATGGGATGGTGCGTCCTATAGGGCGAAAAATACGGTATATCCCACCCTCCCCAGCCGAAGCCGGGCTCAGAGCGGCTGACAACAGTAAAATAATACAACATTCTAAAATCATTTCATTATAAAATCAGTTCAAATCAAATTAATGGCAACCACTGGGCTAGAGTTCACCCGTTGGAAGGAACAAGGCCTAAAATGGTTTTCAGGGTTACAATGTTGGATGCAAGAAAGAGGGAGCAGGGCTCTTTTTGTGTACCATGGCTTTTGTGCCTCCACTCTCGAGGTGCAACCCAGCGCACCCCCTCAAACGTAGTTTCTGCAGGTGGAAAGACCTTTTGGAATGGCACAGGATTGCAACCGGGGGGGGGGCAGACCGGGCAGAAATTTGGGGGGGAGAGGCTTGCATTAGTGGGAGCGTCTTCCACTCAAAGGGGGAATTCCTGGATCCCAGTTACTTCAGCTAAATTACAACGGAATGCAATGTTACATGTGCGAATTTAACTCTCTTCGGATGCTTGTATAAGCCAAGAAGAGAAAGGTAGGAGTGCTGTTTCCTTACATTTAAAATACTACTGTAACATCTCATTCTCTTTGTCACTTTGAAGATCTATGTCACAATGATACACTGGGGTTAGTAGAATAACAGAACAAAAAGACAAATATTTAATGAAATCCATTTGCCCGGGGCAAGGAAACAATGTGAAATAAGAAACTGGGTGGAAAAATAAGCAAAGAAAGAAAGAAGCAAGGGGAGGGTTGAAATTTAACAACTCAAAAGAAATTGACATTTTTGGGTCTCCTACTCATTTATAATTTGGTTGTAGAAAGGGTGTCAGCTCATGTTCACAAAGACATATTTTAGTAGCATCCACATGCATGATAATTAGGGCAGTAACATTGTGCCCCTCTTCAAATAAAGCATGCATACTTTTGGCAGGTCTCTTGCCATCCAATTTAAGTTCTGCGTGGTGTTTATTTTTATTTAACATCATCACCCTGCCATTCCTCATAAAAAGAGCTAAAGGCAAACAGCAACATCAAACCGCAAAGCAACAATGTAAAACATCACTTGCAAAACATCATTAACGCACATTAACAAGTACAGCTGTAGAAAAGCAACATCAAGAGCAGCAGCAAGCGTTGTTATTCCAAATAAGCAGACTGTTAAAAGCTATACAACTCAAATAATCACCTGCAAGCCATAGAAGATGCCCAATTACGACCAATAGGTGTATGGCAACTGCTTTAGGACCACAGTTTTACTGTGGGGAGGAGTTGTGGTGGACCGCATGGTCACCCACTCTCCTCCGGGAGCAGGGAACAAAGTCCCGCGTTGCCCGGGGGATCCTGGCCGCGTCATTGACCAGCCAGCTAATCTGCTGGATGGTGGGGGGCATGGCCAGGACCATTTAAGCTGAGGCGTGAGCTGGAGGGCTTCCTCTTGGCTCGCTTCTTCAAACAGTTGCCGTGGCAACTGCCATTATGGTTCTAGAAGGCGCTCGTGAAGGGAAGCTGCCTCTCCTCATGTCCAACTCCACCAGCCCAAAGTGCACGGGGTGCTGTCCTGGCTGTAGAGCTTCGACCTCAGCTTCTCGCCTACGCACTTCTGTAGGTGAGGCTACCCCCCCACTTCCCACACCTTGGCCACCCTGACCCTTCCTGCCGTACCTGAGCGCTTCAGAGGCTGAAAACTAACCTCAGTTAGAGGGGAAAAGGTCCTGGTTTGCTTTTGGCTCCCTGGGCTGCAAGCCCTGGGCTGTGTCTTTCTTGCCGTGTGGGCGCTCCCCTCCTGCGAGAAGTGAATGCAAATCTCCCACGGAGCTTTGAGAGAGCTTGAACTCAAGACCTTTGATATGTGTATATCAAATATTTTCGGACCGAAGGCTGGGCGAACCAGTGGGGTAAAGGTAAAGGGACCCCTGACCATCAGGTCCAGTCGTGGCCGACTCTGGGGTTGCGGCGCTCATCTCGCTTTCAGGGCAAGGGAGCCGGCGTACAGCTTCCAGGTCATGTGGCCAGGTTGACTAAGCCGCTTCTGGCGAACCAGAGCGGTGCACAGAAAAGCCGTTTACTTTCCCGCCAGAGGGGTACCTATTTATCTACTTGCACTTTGACGTGCTTTCGAACTGCTAGGTTGGCAGGAGCAGGGACTGAGCAACGGGAGCTCACCCTGTTGCGGGGATTCGAACCGTCGACCTTCTGATCAGCAAGTTTTAACCCACAGCGCCACCTGTGTCCCGAACCAGTGGGGCAGAGAGGCCCTTTTGGGGAGGGAGGAAGCACCTGTGTTCTGTTGTCATCACTGCTGGAAACATCAGGTAAGATAGCACCAGCATCCCCTTTATCCGTTGAGTTTTCCTTCCTTAAAAATTAAACCTGTGGGCTTGCAGCATTTGGTCCAGAATTAGCTTGTGGTCCACAAGATACCTATCTTTCCCTAGGAAGAAAGGCTTTCATGGTGACAGCCCCCACTGGAGAATTTGTAGTTGCCGAATCACAATCCTGGATTTGCATAAAGGCAGCAGGCAAAACTGAAGTCAGGTTGCACAAGAGTAGTGAATGTGGCATGACAGTGAGAACGGAGAAACACTGAAAGGCTGGAGGGGACAGGGAAAACTGGCAGTTTTAAACAATGGTAAGAATCTTAAAAAGCAGAGACATCACCTTGCCGACAAAGGTCCGTATAGTTAAAGCTATGGTTTTCCCGGTAGTGATGTATGGAAGTGAGAGCTGGACCCTAAAGAAGGCTGATCGCTGAAGAATTGATGCTTTTGAATTATGGTGCTGGAGGAGACTCTTGAGAGTCCCACGGACTGCAAGAAGATCAAACCGATCCATTCTTAGGGAAATCAGCCCTGAGTGCTCACTGGAAGGACAGATCGTGAAGCTGAGGCTCCAATACTTTGGCCACCTCATGAGAAGAGAAGACTCCCTGGAAAAGACCCTGATGCTGGGAAACATGGAGGGCACAAGGAGAAGGGGACAACAGAGGGCGAGTAGCTGCTGCATTACCCACCCTAGGCTTAGACCTAGACTCGAGTCAATAAGTTTTCCCAGTTTTTTGTGGTAAAATTAGGTGTCTCGGCTTATATTCAGGTTGGCTTATACTCGAGTATATACGGTAGTTCACCTTCTGTTATCAAAATCTCCTCCTTTTCAGTATTTGCAAAAATAATTGTCCACATGGCAATTTAATCAAGTTTAAGGAGAACACTTTGGATGCCCCCAGAGCCTTTTGGTTAAATGAAACTTCACTATTTACTCACAGGTGAAATAAATGCAGCATAATTGTAAGAAGGTAAACAGACACACAGAGAGCCTCAAGGACCTGAGGAAATCTTAATATATGCCTTGAGAAACAAATATTTAAAAATAACAAAGTTGTGGATCAGTTGAGACAAGTAAGTCATAAAACCAAAAAGAAAAAAAGCATGTCAGTCTCACATAGAACCCTGAACCCTAAAGAGGAAAATGGCGAAGAATATACCGTATTTTTCACTCTATATGACACAACAGACCATAAGACTCACCTAGTTTTTGGAGGAGGAAAACAAGGGGGGGGGGAATATTCTGAATCCCAGAAGCCAGAGCAGCAAGAGGGATCTCTGTGCAGCGAAAGCAGCAATCCCTCTTGCTGTTCTGGCTTCTGGCATAGCTGCGCAGCCTGCATTCGCACCATAAGACGCACACACATTTCCCCTTATTTTTTAGGAGGGAAAAAAATGAGTCTTATAGAGCAAAAAATACGGTATATGATATGGAAGATTTAACCAAGCGAAACTACTAAATGTAATTAAAACACTGAAGTTTCATCACTTCAGCAAACGGGGGGAGGGGGGAATTAGCACCTTTAAGTGGAGAGGGAAACAGTTGTGTTTTAAAGCATTTATATAATTGTAACTCAAGGCAATTAGTTTATATCAATTGTATACCATTTCAAACATTTCGTAAGCACTTGTTTTTCCTTTTTTTAAATGTGGAACCAGATTAGCACTTTCAATTAGGTTAGAAAGGTAAGATTCTTATTAACCTCTTCCTGAGTACACTAAAAACAACAACAACACATGACTACACTAATTTAGTATCACTTAAGTGGAGCCAAAGAGATACTTCTCTTCCTTCCCCAATCTTTGAAGCCTGGAGAGGGAGGAAAGACGCCGTCAATGAGGGCGGGGGGAACCCACAACTGAACCTACATGCAATTAAATTCATCAGTTTTCAAGTACTGCCAGGTTAAGAATCGTTTAAAGAAATAAATATATTCCCTTTAATTTTTTTAACAACTTATTAGATAATTAAAGATGGTACATTGGAAGACAGAATGCACAAATCTTGCCATATCTCCAGAGTTTCTCCAGTGAAATGACTGATTGATCTATTCAGCCCTATGAAGACCACTACTGTAAGAAAGGCATTATTTAAAACCATGGCAGGAACCCCATGTCTTTTTCTGATGCAGAAGTACTACAGCTCCCATTATCTCTTGCTGACTGATGGGAGTTTCCTATCACTTTTATTTTTTAATTGTAACTTGGAACAAAACACAAAATCCCTGTTTTTATTAAGCGATCAAATGCTCTCCCCTCTTTTCATTTTTGCTTTTTTCCGAAAACAAATAAAAACTGCCCGCACATCTTAAACATGCAGGGAACCGCTTAAAGACAATGTTTCCTCATATTTGTAACCTGCTTTTCTATTAAAAATAGTGAAAGCAGCCCACAACTCCATAAAGCTCATAAAAATTGCACCGGTTAAAATAATTAAAATAACAGCAATCTTAAAGGCAGCCAGACTAAGCCAGTGAACAACCTCAGAAGGATAACTTGTACTCACTCAGTAGTCCCAACACAGTTTAAAATATATCCTCCAAAGGTTTGTGGAATAAATGCGTTTTCACTGCCCACTGAACAGCAAGCAAAGAGGGAGCCAGACAGAACTCCTTTGGGTCTCTCAATTTGGCAATCATTTAGCAAATTACATCTACCTTTCAAGCTGCTGAATACCTTTGTAGCAGGCCTCCAGTGTGTATATCACACTGGGACCACTACAGAAAATGTTCCTCTACGTGTTCTGAAAGATTTGGGTTTGCTTCTTCAAATTTACTTTCCCACGCAGTTAAAAGTAACACATGTCACATTACATTGGTCCCTTGGTTCTCAAACGCCTTGATACTCAAACAACTGGGAACCACAACACTGCCAAGCCGGAAGTAAGTGTTCCAGTTTGAGAACTTTTTTCGGAAGCCGAACATGCTCCGTTTGGAGTGATACACTGACAATTTGAGTGCCGCACTTCTGTTTGGAGCGTTACGCTGAAGTCTGTCTGTTTTTGCTATTTATTTTGCGTTTTTGTGACTCTTTTTGTGTGTATGTGACTGTGTGGAACCCAGTTCAGCTACTGGTTTATTGTGTTTCTGCAGTACAGTGGTGCCTCGCTAGACGAAAAGAATTCTTTCCGCGATTCTCTTCGTTTAGCGGTTTTTTCGTCTTGCGAAGCAAGCCCATTGACAGCTTAGCGGATTAGCGCTACAGCTGTCAAGCGGCTTCCAGCGATCAGCTGTTAAGCGGCTTATCAGTGGAACAGCTGATAAGCGGCTTAGCGGCTTAAGAAAAGGGCAAAAAAAGCGGGGGGAAACCGCAGGGGGGTGCAAGATTTTTTTCGTCTTGCGAAGCAACCCCATAGGGAAATTCGTTTTGCGAAGCGCCTCCAAAACGGAAAACCCTTTCGTCTAGCGGGTTTTTCATCTTGCGAGGCGTTCTTCTTGTGGGGCACCACTGTACATTGTTTATTGTTTCATTTTATGGGTCAATGGTCTTGTTAGATAGCAAAATTCATGTTAAATTGCTGTTTTGGGGGGGTTGTTATTAAAAGTCTGGAACCGATTAACCCATTTTCCATTATTTTCTATGGGAAAGTGTGCCTTGGTTTTGGAACACTTTGGTTTTGGAACGGACTTCCAGAACAGACTAAGTTTGAGAACCAAGGTACCACTGAGTTTTAGCTCTTGGGTCTACCAAGTGAAGTTGCAGCAAAGCAGCTTGTTTATGCAATCCGAAAAGCAAAGCATCATGTGCTTTATATACAAGGTAAAGGTAAAGGGACCCCTGACCATTGGGTCCAGTTGGGACCAACTCTGGGGTTGCGGCGCTCATCTCGCTTTATTGGCTGAGGGAGCCGGCGTACAGCTTCCAGGTCATGTGGCCAGCATGACTAAGCCGCTTCTGGCGAACCAGAGCAGTGCACGGAAACGCCGTTTACCTTCCCGCCGGAGCGGTACCTATTTATCTACTTGACCTGGCGTGCTTTCGAACTGCTAGGTGGGCAGGAGCAGGGACCGAGCAACGGGAGCTCACCCCGTCGCGGGGATTCGAACCGCCGACCTTCTGATTGGCAAGTCCTGGGTTCTGTGGTTTAACCCACAGCGCCACCCATTTGCATCAATTCATTGGGCTGCAGCAGGAAGGAGTATTTGGAGAAAATTGCATCCTTTCTTCCTCCAACAGGAGTATCCAGGAGCTAGAGTTCTGTTCACTGGAATTCTGCATTCAATCCCTCAATTTATTTTCTCAAGAATCAGTTGTTTTCAATATGCTCCTTCATATTATCTGTTGCAATATTTCATTTCGTTTCTACTTTGTGATGGGAAGAAGCTACATAACTTGAAATACAACGTTCAAGGCTGCACATCTATGAGAAAATAAGATGCATGGGATTTGCTTCTAGAGTAACATGTATAAGTTTCTCTGACTAGAAAGATATATATATTATAGTGAGGCTACTCTTTCAAACCTGTGTGCGCAAGCATGCCTTTAACTGCTAAGATTTTAACATTTGAGATTTATTCTTGTACAAGCTGGGGGATGAAACAAAGAGAGCCTTATCAGACTGAAATAAATACACCAAAAGGCCATTTCTCCTTTTGTGCTTGGCAAGATTCATGTTCAACATTATTTGTAGACCCATTTCATTCTTTTCAGCTATAAACAAGACTGCTCCTGAGTTTTGAATGATAAGAAATGCCCTTATTTCTTCTTTCTATTTGTCCAAACATGAGGCACAACAAGGAAGACTACAAACTTCAATTGAATGTTGGCTCTATTTCTGAACCTGCAGAATCAACATGAGAGACTAAAAGAAAAAGCCTTCTCCGTTTTCAAATTAAGATGATGGCGGCTAACGGATTGACGTTGAATCCTGAAAAGACAGAAGTACTGTTTTGGGGGGACAGGAGGCGGGCAGGTGTGGAAGACTCCCTGGTAACTCTGGGGGTAACTGTGCCCCTGAAGGACCAGGTGCGCAGCCTGGGAGTCATTCTGGACTCACAGCTGTCCATGGAGGCGCAGGTCAATTCTGTGTACAGGGCAGCTGTTTATCAGCTCCATCTGGTACGCAGGCTGAGACCCTACCTGCCCAGAGACTGTCTCGCCAGAGTGGTGAATGCTCTGGTTATCTCTCGCTTAGACTACTGCAATGCGCTCTATGTGGGGCTACCTTTGAAGGTTTTATGGGTGGGGGGAGGGGGAAATGGGGGGGATTAAGGACGATATGTTTTAAGATAATATGTTTTGTTTAAATCCCAAATATAAAAATTATTTTAAAAAAAGAAAGGAGGAAAGGGAGAGGGGATGCCTATAAAAAGTATGAACAAAGGCTATTTGGGGCAGCTTCATCATCACATTGTTGAGTGCGGCTTGCCCGCTCTGTTTTACACAGATGAATAAACAGTGATTATGAGAACCTCCTCTGTCTATGGCATTTATTGGCTTTTCAGTGACCATGGCAGCTTGGGCACGATTAGTGGACCCCAAGAGTATGTTGGAGGCCTGAGAGAGAAGTAAACTAAAGGCACCACTTCTTAGCTCTGAAGATGGTTCAAAAATTAGTGTTGTGCAGCGGTGGATAAATTATTTCTTCTGTTAAGGGCTGCGTTCCCTCAGGTAATCTTTCTGGGGGCTGCATGACAGAAGTGGGTGGGGCCATTCTTTTCTGTTTCAATTTGTCTTGGCACCCCTTTATCACTCCCACTCTCAAGACTTTCTGCCACTCCTGCTTCCCACAGAGGTAACATATTCCAGCCTCCAAATGTTATGTACTGAAGTTCTCACCCTGGGCCAGCAGGGGGATACTGTAGATAGTTTTCACTCAGGTCCACATATGCAAATAAGGGACTGAAAGTGACGTTCAGTGATTGGATAGTTTTAGAAAGTTGCTACAGTAACGTGGTACTGGAGCTCTATATAAGCAGGCTGGCTAAACCCTTCAGTTCAGTTCTGTTCTGGCCTGTGAATAAACAAGAGCTGTTTGAAGAATCGCTGTGTCGTCTGATATGTTCACCCACAACTTAACACCAAACACAAGGGATTCCAGGAAGTTGGATACAGAACTGATCAGCTACAAAGGGCCATGAAGTGGTTTTCATGTGCATGTTTGCTGTCCCAAATAATTGAGTTCTCCAGTAAGTCAGCACAGGTAACAGGCTTGATGGGGTAGTGTCAGGGAACTGACATCGGAGCCAGAAGTGGAGGCAGGGCTCCCAAGCGATGCCGGAGAAGGACCAAGCAGGGAGAGAGGGGACTCATCAGCTGGGGAAGGAAATCAGCGTAACACCAGGGATAAAGGGGGGCGGATGGGGGAATCGGAGAGAGGGCTCCAGGACTCTTCACTGGAGACCAGCGGGGAGAGCACAGGTCCTCCGCTACCCACACCCACCCTGCGCAGAAGACTTCCGCGCAGGGAAAGTAGGCGTAGACTTGGCGTCAAAGAACTTCTTTGCTGGAAGAAGTTAAAGAAACGCCCACTGACGGATTCTGCTAGCAACTGAACAGCCATGAAGTGAAGGGCTGTCCAGCCAGGAAAGGTTTAACCAGGCTACCTAGCCAGGAGTGGCGGCAACTTACGCACGAGCAACCCCATATAGCCATTACAGGTAGCATCAAATAGAAGAGGCTGTGACTAAGATGGAATGTGCTGCAGGCCACGTCTTGCCAATGGGCCAATAGTTGGCTAAGCCAGCAGTGTAGAAAGCAACTGGGATACCAGTGCTACAAGATCTTATAAATGCTTAAAAGCTCTGGGGTGTGCTCAAACGGCTCCAAGCCTGATTTTTATGGAACCTAAGAAACACACACAAAAGTTGAAAAAAACAACAACATGTGAGTGGCAGATCTCTGCAGAATGAGTTCTACTTTTTCAACATTACCATTAGAGGGTGCACGTTTCGCTGAACTCCTCTGTAACATTTGGGGAACAATTTTGTTAAGAGGAGCTAAGTACCAGTACTTTTAGGGAAAATGCAACCTTTAAAATTTTGCATGATTTAAAGTAGTTCATATTCATTTCCCCAAATGCTCTACAGCAAAAAAAAAAAGGGGGGGTTTCAAAAATGTGCTTAAAATCCCAGAGAGATTTCTATTTCTTTCTGTAGTGAGAAACAGAAAGGAAAGTATCCTTCGTCAATCTGAGAATGTATTTTATGCAAATCGTCTCTCAAAAATATTTCCTGGGAAACTTTCCTACAGGAATACAGCAGATACGGGTCATCCATAATATATACTATATTGAAACCGCTACAGCGTACCAATATTTAGAGAATTTTTAATATTAGTATATGGCAATCTCCTGAAGACATGCGACGTTGAAAGAAAGCTTCAAACCTATTCAAAAAGTGAAAAATAATTTTCATTTAAGTTGTCAGATATGTACAGATCCTCTTTTTGGAGCAAAATTACATGCTCGGCCCACTCACAAGATGCCCAGCAGTAAATATAGGCATATTACGTTTCAACAATAGCACACACATCTAAAACTGAGAAGAAAAGTTCATTCTTTCATGTTTTGACCACACAGAAAGAATCCCTATCACCGACAATGGAGCGCTAATGAACCAGCACTGATTGCAGTTTCCATTTTTAAAAGAGGTATTCATAAATCGGATAAATAAAATGCAGCAGAGCTTGGGTAAAGATCACTAGTTGAACCTCACTTATCTATTGCACATCTGCCACACCACATTATTTTACTGTTCAAGCGTCAATTTTGCATTTCAATGCAGCAGCAGCGCCATCAGATTAATGCCCAAGACATTTCAGCTGTGTGGCGGCACACAAGTGGACGTACAGGAATATTATGCATGGTCTGTATCATTGACACTAAGCAAAGGAAATGTGATTAGTACCAAATTGCATCTGACAGGGGAATCGGAAAGCTGTCAAACACAATGACATGGATTCAGTATTTAGAAGGTAGAATGGGGGAAATAAAGGGAGCTGGCCAGCCTGGCGCAGAGACAGCAATAACACACAGCCGCTATGATAAATTAATTCATTTACTTATGAAAAATTAGAGGCTTCCACACGCAGCTCTCATTTATAATCCTGTCAATCAGCCTAAGTAAATAAAAAGCCCATAAGATTCAACAAGCAAGTGAGGAAAATGGGGGGTTTTGCATTTAATTTTAGACTAATTTTTTTTAAAGCACCCACTCATTATATTGGGGCTTTTTTATATAGTTACTAATGCAAAGATATATAATGTTTTTATTTTGATGAATAGCACTAGTTTTCTTTTTAAAACCAGAAGATTGTGAAATTAAACACCTGGTATCCATATAAACTGAGTTCCTACACTGGAATGCCTATCCTAGTCAAAGTATCTAGTGTTACATCCCAATACACCAGAAAAAGCAGTTTCTCTCTTCTTCTTTTAAACATGTAACAAGCTTTATTAATAGCCTTACAATACAGTACGTTACATATATATAGTACATCTCTTAAAGTAAATTGAAATTCCAATCATGTACACAAAAAATGGGGGAAAAACCCATATACTTATATTTTCTTACATAATTATGAACCTTAAGCTTCAGCTGCATTTATGCTACTTTTTATGCCATTATTAATAAAAATTATTAGCAAAGATTATTAACAAAGAATATCATAAAGACTTTGGATTTCCTGTCAATTCTCGTTGCATGATTTTATTCTAATAGTGAATGTACCTACCATTATTAATCTATTCTTTATATATTATCTAATGCATTCTTACAGCAATTTGTACCGTTGCTCTTATTTCTCATATATTTCTTTAAGCAAGGTCAATCAAAAGTTGCCATAGACGAAAAACCACTGGTATATTTTTGTACATATCTCTTACATTTATCCCATTTTTGTGCAAATTCTTGTCCTGAGCTGCCCCTTAGGCTGTTGGTCAATTGCACCATTTCTATTTTCATGACAAAGCTGTCTCACTATCATGAGCAGCAACAATATGGTCAAGTCAACATAGCTGATGTCAGTTGACCAATATCATCACATTTTATCTTCCTGAGATGCCAACCAGCTGGAAAACTACTGGGTCAGTTCGTTTTAGAAACCTCTCATGCCAGGTGAGGGAGGCAAGAAGTGGCATTTTCCACCTCCTCCCGGTCTCCAAAATGATTTTCTTATACAGTGGTACCTTGGTTCTCAAACGCCTTGGGACTCAAACAACTTAGAACCCAAACACTGCAAACGCGGAAGTAACCAGAGGTACCACTCTATAGTGGTTTAGATATACAAAGCACAGAACACACTTTCACCGGGTATGAAAACCTTGTAAGACCTTTAGAAGTCCATAAATATAATTTCTCACATCTCCTTTCTTTTTTGCTGTTGAAATAATATAAAGTTGTAGCAGCTGGGTTTAAGGACAAGCATTAAGAGATGAAGAACATCTGAGGAAAGTCTGAGGTAAGGGCTTTAAAACTGACAATTCTGGTGTGCACGGCGACGCATTTTAAATCCATGTGAGATGGGCAGAACACAACATTTGTTAATTTTTAAAGTGCAGGCTATTTACTGAGACTGAACACACCAATCAAGCATCATCATTGTTTATAATAATTTTAGAAGTTGTTGTGAGAAACACATTTTCATAAGCTGATTATGTATCTGTTTAAAATATATGTGTTTGCTGATATTTTTATGTTTCCGAGGTGTTTTTGCTGTAATTTGTGTTCCTAGTCTGAAAACCATTGTAAATGGTATTTCAGGTCTATTACACGCTTATTTTAGATAGTGTTTTTAAACAGAGGGTGGGATTCAACACTGTGCTCTTCCAAATGTTCCATCTGTGTAAAGCACTGCAGCTTGGCAGAAGGAGTGATCCCTGCTCTCCACCCCCGCCACATGATTTTTTTAGGGTTAAATCGTTTTCTGGATTCCTAATAGCTTTGGGCTCAAGGTACTAGTTTCCTGTTCAATGTCTGTTGATTTGGTTGAAAAACTCCAATGTTTCACAAGAAATCAAAAACTTCACAATGTGTATTCCAGGGTCAGATTTAAGTTTGCTAAGGCCCTCAGCTGTCCTTTGTCAACCACAAATTGTCACTGTTTTTTGTGTTGAATGTATGCTACAGGGTAATTTATGGACCTGATAGGTATCTAAAGCCGTTTGCACATACAGTGGTGCCCCGCAAGATGAATGCCTCGCAAGACGGAAAACCCGCGAGACGAAAGGGTTTTCCGTTTTGGAGGTGCTTCGCAAAACGAATTTCCTATGGGCTTGCTTCGCAAGACAAAAATGTCTTGCGAGTTCCTGCGGGGGGTTTTCCCCTCCCACCCCTTTTTCCCAAGCCGCTAAGCCGCTTATCAGCTGATCCGCTAAGCTGCTTAAAGGCTGATCCGCTAAGCCGCTAAGCCGCTTATCAGCTGATCCGCTAAGCCCGCTAAGCCGCTAATAGCGCTAATCCACTAAGCCGCTAATGGGCTTGCTTCGCAAGACGAAAAAAACGCAAGACGAAGAGACTCGCGGAACAGATTCTTTTCGTCTTGCGAGGCACCACTGTAACAAAACATGTATTTTATCAAAGTAATTGTTCAACTGAAATACAATTAAGAGGTATATTAATAATGAAATAGGTATTAAGCTCTAACTGTATGTAGGTTTTAATCTTATATTTTGGAAAAATGTACATCCTTTCTCCCCCCCCCCTTTAATTTTTTTGGGGGCCTCCAAGAGAGTGGGGCTCTAAGCTATAGCTTGTTTAGCTTATACTTAAATCTGGCACTGGTATATTCATTAAAATAGAGTATTTAGTCAAATCATGGGCAGAACTTCACTTGAATACTGCCAAGGAAAGAGAAATTACGTCGTAATGGTGAAGTGGAGGAAAATGTAGTTTGGGCCCTGCAAATTGGTGTCTGAACCTGAGGGTTTGTTTGCCGATGTCAAGGCTCTGTCAAGGCTTCGGGAAAGCTATTCCTCCGGTGGTTGCAGCCAGAGCAGAGAAAACAAGGTAGAGACCTTTTAATGGATTTTATTCAATCCTAATAGCGAGAGACAAAAGAACGCAACAAGCCTTAATAATGGCATTGCTGCAAACTGGGCTCCTCCTCCCTTGCAACAGCATCTTCCTTTACGGTGGCCACTCGTGGTCAAATGTCTCTGATTCCATTGTTCCTGCAGCCTTAAACGAATGCCGAGTTCTGGGGGAAGGGGGATCAGAAATACTCTCCAGTGACAACGTGTCAGCTGGCTGCCCTGCCACAGTTCCCCCTCCTTCTTCTTTGTTGTTATTGTTTAGTCCTTTAGTCGTGTCTGACTCTTTTTGACCCCATGGACCAGAGCACGGCAGGCACTCCTGTCTTCCACTGCCTCCCGCTGTTTGGTCAAATTCCTGCTGGTAGCTTCAAGAACACTGTCCAACCATCTCGTACTCTGTCGTCCCCTTCTCCTTGTTCCCTCCATCTTTCCCAACATCAGGGTCTTTTCCAGGGAGTCTTCTCTTCCCATGAGGTGGCCAAAAAACTGGACCCTCAGCTTCAGGATCGGTCCTTCCAGTGAGCACTCAGGGCTGATTTCCTTCAGAATGGATAGGTTTGATCTTCTTGCAGTCCATGGGACTCTCAAGAGTCTCCTCCAGCACCATAATTCAAAAGCATCAATTCTTCAGTGATCAGCCTTCTTTATGGTCCAGCTCTCACTTCCATACATCACTACTGGGAAAATCATAGCTTTAACTATACGGACCTTTGTTGGCAAGGTGATGTCTCTGCTTTTTAAGATGCTGTCTCCTTCTTCTAACGCTTCCCTATTCTTCTGTTCGCCTATCTCTGAGCTGTGACTTCCCTCAAACTCCTCAAAGCCCTGCTGTAAATCGATGCTGCATTCATCTCCTCCAGCAGCGTCAAGAGGGGTGTGTGATCTCCACCATTCCTCCTCCTCTCTCTTGCCCTCTTGAGTCCAATCCCTGACAGCTGATTAGTCTGCAAGTTCACAATTCCAGAAATGAGCAGAAAGGTAACGTTGGCTAGTGCCAAAGAACTCCCAACTCCAGAAGGTAAAGCGGTGGATTGGCCATTTCATTCCACTGCTATCTGGACTTGTACTTACGGGGTCCTCGCCACAGGATCACATTCACCCAGTGCTATACCAGCTGCACTGGCTCCCGGTGGAGTACAGGATCAGGTTTAAGGTGCTCGTTTTAACCTTTAGAGCCTAGGACCCTCGTACCTACGGGACCACCTCTTCTGCTATGCCCCACGGAGGACCTTACAGTCTGCTAACAACAACATTTTGAAGATCCCGGGCCCCAGGGAAATTAGACTGGCCTCGACTAGAACCAGGGCCTTTTTGGCCATGGCCCCAGCCTGGTAGAATCATAGCTGTCAGCTTACAGATTTGAAAATAAGGGACCAGCAGCCAAAATAAGGAATTTTCCGGGCACAGGTATGCTCAACTTCTAAGCCCCTACGCGCCAAAGGCAGAAAACCCAGCCAGCAGCCAAATGGAGCCTCAAGCAGTGGTTCCCACAGCGCAGCAACCCAGCAAAGAAAACCACCATCACCTCTCCGCTGGGAAGCGCTGAGCAAAGGCGAGTCCCCAGGCAACGCGGCCAATTTGATCAGCACAAGGCATGCAAGCTCCACCCCCCATTTGTTCTTAGACTCCTTATTGGGTGAGCAACGCAACCAAGCAACACAGCTAGAGCCTCCCTCCTCCCTGGCCGGCAAGGAGGGAGGGAGAGAAGCTGCTTCCTTTGAAACCCGGGAAATTTAAGGGACATCATCAATAAGGGACAGCAGAGGGACACAGTGCTGGGATAAGGGCCTGCAAGATGGAGCTGTTCCACCAGGCCTTTGGGCAGGATGCAGTTTGACTTACTTTCCTTTGTATAAAACAAGCCCAAAGGAGGCTACCAACCCGCTCACAGGTCTTTGTATGATCAGTGGAAACAGTTGGTCCTGGCAATTATTAAACACTCTCAGTTCCACCCTGATAGTTGCCACCTGCTTGGATTTTAACTTGTCTTAATTAATTTTAAGATATATTTTAATTAACTGATGTCTGTTTTTATGCTTATTGTGTTGTTTTTATGATAGCCGCTCTGAGCCTGGCCTTGGCCAGGATACAAATACAAAATTATTATTATTATTATTATTATTACTCCAGAAGAAACATGATTAGACAAAAATGACCAAAGTTACCGACCAACATTCTAAAATTATCTACACAAACTAGTCCATAAGATTCATGGCTGTTAGGCTGTAACAATTTTTATCCGATGCGTATTTTAAGTTTTAGATACTAAGAGACAGGCAATTATAAATGGCACTTTGACTCATGGTGCTACAAAATGCAATCAATCAAGAGGGTTTAAAATTAGATTTACTAGTAATCTTAATCTCTGCTGCCAAATTTTCAGCTGATGGCAATTTCCCCCACAAATACACATTCGCATTTATGGATTGCTCAGATGGAGGGCTTCCTAACAAAACAGAAATGCAAACTGATCTGGAACAACATTATCCACATATATAAAAAAAATAAAAATACTAGCTGTTATCAAGGCATGCTTTGCAAATCAAGTTATCAGACTATACTACATATAAGCCACACTGCAATGGCTTATGTAGCCAATGGACACTGGTTTTCTCAAATTGGTGCTTTTCAGCACTGGTCTACACAAAAGCAGTTGCTGCAGTACTTTGGCAGAATATTTTAAATTCCAGGCAGAATTTGATGCTGCAGACCCTGGTGTTGCAAACGTTAATGCTTGTTTGGATGGGGTGTGTGAGTGTGTAGAAACGAGCCTACTAGACAAAGATAAAATTTACATTCATTGCTCTGATCGCTTATGCCAACCTAGCAGTTCGAAAGCACAAAGTGCAAGTAGATAAATAGGTACCGCTCTGGTGGGAAGGTAAACGGCCGCTCTGGTGGGAAGGTAAACGTGTGCTGCTCTGGTTTTGCCAGAAGCAGCTTAGTCATGCTGGCCACATGACCCGGTAAAACTGTCCGGCTCCCTTGGCCTATAGAGCGAGATGAGCGCATAACCCCAGAGTCATTTGCGACTGGACTTAACTGTCAGGGGAACTTTTAAAAGGTAAAGGGACCCCTGACCATTAGGTCCAGTCGTAGCCGACTCTGGGGTTGCGGTGCTCATCTCGCTTTATTGGCCGAGGGAGCCAGCGTACAGCTTCCGGGTCATGTGGCCGGCATGACTAAGCCACTTCTGGCAAACCAGAGCAGCGCACAGAAACGCCGTTTACCTTCCGCCAGAGCGGTACCCATTTATCTACTTGCACTTTGACGTGCTTTCAAACTGCTAAGTTGGCAGGAGCAGGGACCGAGCAACGGGAGCTCACCCCATCGCGGGGATTCGAACAACCCTTTACCTTTAAAGGATGAAGAAACTACAGTGGTACCTCAGGTTAAGAACTTAATTCGTTCTGGAGGTCCATTCTTAACCTGAAACTGTTCTTAACCTGAAGCACCACTTTAGCTAATGAGGCCTGCTGCTGTGCAGCCACCACACGATTTTTGTTCTCATCCTGAAGCAAAGTTCTTAACCCGAGGTACTATTTCTGGGTTAGTGGAGTCTGTAACCTGAAGCGTATTTAACCTGAAGTGTATGTAACCCGAGGTATGACTGTACAATAAAAGCTTTCATGCTAATATGCTTCTAAGGGCTGCTGATGCTACCAACTCCTCCTATTTAATCTTCCAACAAAATGTCTTAACCTCTCACCCTACCCTCCTTTCCCACCCACCTTTCTAACAACCCTGTTTCAAATGGCAGGAACTGGAAAAACTGACTTACAATAGAGTTGATTCATAGAAGAAACCCAAGGCAAAGAAAATTTCAATTGCCTAATTTTAATAATCAAGTGACATTTCCAATAATCATTTATCCAGATAGGAACTGCTTGTTTAAACCCCCGTGTGACATGATCCACTTAACTACTACTTTTCCACAAATCTCTTGCCATAAAAAGAAAATTATTTTCTGACAGTCTATTCATGAGCAGCAACGTTTAGCATATTAGTAAAGCACCTAGGATTACTATCAGATGCGACTCTGAAGACAGGTAGATCTGCCAACAAATGCCTTGCCCCCAACCCTCTCAAACACCACTCTTAAAAAAACAATTTTCATAGTATCAGAGGCAGATGATATCCCACCCAGGATTTCTTTTATAATAATAAAAAGCCCTACTCTCCTCAAAGCATGCTTGCTTAGAGCTTCATCATCATACAGTTGCTAGATAACAGACATTATGTTATTATTATTATTATTATTATTATTATTATTATTATTATTATTATTATTAATTTTATTAAAGATTTTTTTTATTTACAAAAGTATGTGCAATGTCTCTCTCTCTCTTATTTTTTCTGCATGTAACATTTTTCACAAATC
This sequence comes from Podarcis melisellensis, assembly GCF_964234715.1. Classification (NCBI taxonomy): domain Eukaryota; kingdom Metazoa; phylum Chordata; class Lepidosauria; order Squamata; family Lacertidae; genus Podarcis; species Podarcis melisellensis. Next base: position 126,547,907 of record NC_138528.1, on the reverse strand, counting down.
AGTTTCATTTGTTGAGACATTAGGAAGCAAAGGGGGAAAGAGGAAAGATGAGTGGGGGGTGGGGTTGGGTGGCGATGTTTCTATTTTACTTAATATATGTGGGGTTTTGTGTCAGCGTTGCTTGTACAGGTTCTCTGCTATTCTCTTGTGTTTCTTGAGTGGTGAGAGAGGTTGGGGTTGGCCTAGGGTGTGGTTGTTTGTTTGTGAATGGCTGTGGTGATCTTTGTTTTCGTGTGTGAGTGGGGTGGGTGGGTGTTTTGGATCAGGTTAGCCATATTGATCTCCATGCCGTTGGTGGATTTTTGTCATTGTCTTGTTGGGCTGTGTATGTGATAAAGGGGAGCCATACCGGGGTGAAGGCGTCTTCTTCTATTTGTCCCTGTGTCAGTTTCAGCTTATTGGTTAATTTTTCCCATACTATTGGGAAATTGTTTCCCCATACTATTTGGTGATTGTTTCCCATACAATTTGGTACAATTAGTCCATGCTTACTCCTGACAGGTCTCTCCAGTGTCTGGTTATGATGTTTCTGGCTGCTGAAAGTAGGTGGGTTATGAGTTCTTTGTGGTGTAAGTGGGCGTTATTGTCTTGGAAGATGTTTAGTAGGGCCAATTCTGGGGTGATTTCTAATACTTGCTTGGTTATTTTACTTATTTCTCGTATGGCTGCTGTCTAGAATAGTTGGATTTTGGGGCATTCCCACCGCATCTGGAGGTATGTGCCTGTGGAGGTGCACCCTCTCCAGCACTTTGGTGAGGTTCCTGGGCATATTAGCGCTAGTTTTCTTGGTGTTAGGTACCTCCTGTAGGTAAGTTTCAGAGTGAGTTCTTTTCTTTTCGTTGATATGGATTTAAAGGGAGGGTTAGACCACATTCTGGTCCATTGAGTGGAGTTAATCTCATAGCCTATGTCATCCTCCCATTTTTTTTTATTGTGTCTAGGGAGTTTGTGGGATTTTGGAGCAGTATTTTGTATATTGCAGATACCATCCCTTTACCGTGGCCCTTTGTTGTTAGGAGGAGGTTTTTGAAGGTTGTCAGGGGCCTAGTTGCTGCTGATTTTACTACTGGATTGCTTAAGAGGGCATGTAACTGGTGATGTGTTAACCAGGGCATTTGGGTGTCTTCTAGTCTGTCTTGCATTTCTTGTGTTGACAAAGGTTTGTTATTTTTATAGAAGTCTATTTGATGATGATTACATTTGTATTCAACTGTTGCAGGCACCACAACTTGAGTTTCAGAGTGTACAAAACTGCTACTGTCTCCCACTGGAGAGCTACAAAATTTGTATCCTGGAACAGGTGTGTAATATACTCTTCTACATGGGAACCAACAATCCACTCCTCCTCCCTAGCCTCTCAGATGTACTACGTTCTTGATGCTCATCCTGCAATAAGGGGTTAAGTGGCGACACAATGGTCTGCTTTCACACTGTGGGTTGATGGTCTGCGGTGCTTCATTGTTGCATGCAATTATTGTCCACACGTAGCCTGGATTGTGTGCTATCATTGCTTATCCTGCTCTGAGTTTCCAGAACAGGTGTTCTTGCAGCTCTTAGATTCGCTGCAATTTCAGTCATCAGAGCTTCTTTCAATTGTCTGATGAGATCTCTCCTGATTGCTGAACTGTTTTGTTGCTGTTGAGTTGTTTTGGCAAAAGACACCCTGTTTTGTTGCATCATAGTAGTATAAGATCAACAGGCTTGCCGGCACAAGTTTAGTTGCCTATACCATATTTTTCCGTATATAAGACTAGGGTTTTTTTTTACCAAAAAAATAGGTTTAAAATTGTCTGAGGGTCAGAGAGCCGGGAGTCAAGAAGTCAAGGGTCCGAGGATCAAGAAGCAGGGAGTCAAGAAGCCGAGGTTCAAGGATCAGGAAGCAAGAAGCCAAATGCAGCAAGGCAGGAAGTGTGTTGCTGTGGCAAAGAGCCAAAAGGAAATGCTGACCTTATATCCCTTCCCAGCTCTTGCCACCAGGTGCTGTGAGTTACCAGTCGGCCTCACCTGTGAGGTCGCACCTTGCCTTTCCAGAACAAACTTAGGAAGGCCCCAGTCCTGCAAAGTCCTATTGGTCGCAGGGCCTGGCTCCTGCATTCACACCTGACATCCAGCCTCAGAGGCAGAAGCTGAAGCAGGAGAGGAGGGAGGCCAAGAGGCTGAGATGAGTCAGGCTGATGAAGAGTCATGGCAGTCTCCCCCTCCTACTTCCCCTCCCTTCTTGTTTCCCAGAACCAAAAGCAGCATGAAAAGGGTGGAGGAGAGGTTTGCTGAAGGCAGGAACAGTCTCAGATTGCTTGGGAAAAGCAATGGTCAGGAGGGGGCAGCTGCAAGTGAAGGAATGGGTTTCTGTGCAGTCAGTTTGAAACTGACCCAAAATCCCCATTTTTCCTTCTCCAAGGGAGCATTTCTAAAATGCATTAACTTGAGCTTTTCAAGTTCAGGAAGCTTGAGCTTGAGTCAATGTATAAACAGGAAACCCAGCTGTATAAAGAAGTGCTCAAACCCCTCTCCCTTATCAGTCCGTGACGGCAATGAGTGGCCTTGCCAGTTCCAGTAGAGCAGGGATGGCACGTCTGGGTCTTATCTTACATCCTGACCACAAAGACGCACAGACCTTGTCAAGTCTGACAAGAGACCCGGGAATGGCGCCAGGAGTTGGTGACCTCCTGCCCCAAGATAAGAGTATAGGAACAGGAATAACCTTTTATGGTCAAGAGTGCCAGAACAGGAACAACTGTTTATGGTTATGGATGTCAACTTACGTGTATAAGCTGACATGCTTGAATTCCTGGGGAAGGGGGGAGAGGGTGCCTGGAGGATATATATATACTGCATGAAATTTCTCATTTCTTTGGACTTGCTGTGAGCTGACAACGCAAGTGCCTTCTGCTATCCGGAAAGCAGAATAAACTCTTTCTCTGAATCAACCTCGGTGTCATTTGACTTCCTTCCTCCTGTCCGGGAGCAACGCAGACCCCACCAGTCGGTAAAGTCTAAGAAGGCTACAGCGAGGAGGTAGGGGCTTTCAGTCTTGTTGTTTTCAGTGTTGTTTTCCCAGCTTGTTCCCATTTCTTTTGCCTTCGCTTCAGAAGAAGCTGTAAGGTTTTGTTTTAATGGCATGTGGGGTTGTGGTGGTGCCTCTCCCCAAAAGCCTATTGCTTTTGAGGATTCTGCAGGGTGGAGCCTCTTCTGTTATAATCAACCGCAGTTGCTTGGGGCTAAACAACAAACAGTTCAGTTTCGGAAGCTAAACTGCGTAAAATTCATCCAGGAAGTCATCAGAACCAAATAATCACTACATCAGTTGATTTGGGGTAGCTACTTACAATCAAATTAATTGCTTTCAAAATCAGTTTTAATCAATCCATTTCAATCAATTTATTCCATTTCATCAACTTTATTCCTTTTATAAAAACAACAACACAAAGGAGAGTAAAATACACAAGTAGAAAGAGCACACTAAATAGCATGGAAGTAACCCTTCGTTAGCCCTTAGCTAACTGTGAAGTTTCTCCTGTGAAGTTTAAAGTCAAGGGGGAAATCTTGTGAGAGCAAAAGAAAATATATGTTAAAAAAGAGAAACTGCCAGTAAAGAATGGAAGAACAATCACTCACACTTAAGAATAATATCAGGCGCTCACACTTGCATTTTTCCTCATGTTGAGCCAATCAATCAATAGATTTTTATTGTTTAGAGCCAATGGCTATCACAGTACAAGAACCGCTGAGCCAGAGGAGCCATTGAGAAACAGATCCAACTTCAAGTAATAATAATAATTTATTATTTATACCCCACCCATCTGGCTGAGTTTCCCCAGCCACTCTGGGCGGCTCCCAATCAAATGTTAAAAACAGTACAGCATTAAATATTAAAAAAACTTCCCTGAACAGGGCTGCCTTCAGATATCTTTTAAAGATAGTATAACTGCTTATTTCCTTCACATCTGAAGGGAGGGTGTTCCACAGGGTGGGTGCCACTACCGAGAAGGCCCTCTGTCTGTGAGGTAGGAAACAATCTGACCCCTAAAGAAAGGGGAGGAGCTGATATCCGGAAAGGATTATGTTTTCTGCCTCTTCAAGGTCATGGAGCGACACAACAAACAACTGGTGGCGCCCTAGTGCCCACTGGAGAATAGACACAAGAGACAGAATTATCAAAAATGTTGAGACGACATAAAGAGAATGCATAGCAGCTGCCTGGGATAAAGTTACCCCAAATGCAATGCACATGGTGTGTTGGGTAATTTTTTGGGTGGGCAAAAATGGCTCCCAATCAAGCCTTCTTCCACTGCCAAAGGCATCACATTAGCAGGGAGGGTGACTGGTGGTGCTATAGAACAAAAAAAGCACTCCAGCCTTTTGCAAATCACATCATAAATACGTTTTTGAACTCTACACCCTCTGTCCCACCTTTCAAAATAACTCCTTTGTGTATTTACTTATTTGTGTGTTTTTCTTTTTCTTTTTTAAAAAACCACCTTCTGATATGGCATGACAATCGAACTCTTGCTATAGTTCAAGATTTAGACCTGAAACCATGACATATGTGGATGATCACCTCCCAGAACAGCTGACATCTTTCTTCCCACCATGGCAATGGGTAGAGAAACAGATCCGTCTACTGCAGGCATGGCCAAACTTGGCCCTCCAGATGTTTTGGGACTACAACTCCCATCACCCCTAGCTAACAGGACGAGTGGTCAAGGATGATGGGAATTGTAGTCCCAAGACATCTGGAAAGCTAAGTTTGGCCTGATCTACTGCCATCCATATGGGACGCGGGTGGCGCTGTGGGTAAAACCTCAGCGCCTAGGACTTGCCGATCGCATGGTCGGTGGTTCGAATCCCCGCCGCGGGGTGTGCTCCCGTTGTCGGTCCCAGCGCCTGCCAACCTAGCAGTTCGAAAGCACCCTCGGGTGCAAGTAGATAAATAGGGACCGCTTACTAGCGGGAAGGTAAACGGCGTTCCGTGTCCTGCGCTGGCTCGCCAGATGCAGCTTGTCACGCTGGCCACGTGACCCGGAAGTGTCTGCGGACAGCGCTGGCTCCCGGCCTATAGAGTGAGATGAGCGCACAACCCTAGAGTCTGGCAAGACTGGCCCGTACGGGCAGGGGTACCTTTACCTTTTACCTTTACTGCCATCCATGTACGCATGAAGTACTTTTGCTGGTAGAACTGGTGCCTTACTGCTACGCTGGATTCCACCCTCTATGTCGATACGAGTGCAACCTGAAAGGTCCCAGTTCAAACCTCTCTCCTCTTCTATGAATTCAACAGGTCATAAATCAAACTCCCATTTGCCTTTCAACATACACACCTTCAATGATCCTAACAATATTGACCCGCCTTATAGGGTAGCTGTAAGCATTACTGACATTAAGTATACGAAGTTTTTCAAATGCTGTATAAATGCTAAGGATTACATGAGGTATTAAATGCATTCTGCTGAAGTAATTAGAGGTTTTATTGCACTCTAGAGAGCTCAATACTATTCCAGTTCTCATGTCCTCCATTACCTGAGCACCTGAATATTCTCTTTTAAAAAAAACAAAACAAAAAACCCTCACTCTCTCCATCTTCCTCCTTTAATAAATAAAGCATGAATTAAATGAAAGTAAAGTGGATTACCTGGCACTGAATTTGCATTCTATGTATTGGGTAACTTTGCCACATAAGAGGAAAATTCTCTTCCCTGCCTGTTTCTGTAAATATTTAATATTTATGCTACATAAAAAAAATGTTCTGGATCAGATAAGAGCGTAGCCTGAACCATTTGTCTCGTATCAAATTTAGTTTTTTTTTTAAAAAAAGAAAACCCAGCTAGCTTAATATGCCTCAGACTTGTTTGAAAACAGCTGCAGACGGCAAGGAGTAAAATTTCAATGGGAATATTCTTTTGATTATGCAGACAAAGGATCCAGAAATCTACAGGATTGCAATTACACCACAGCTTGCCTCTCTGAACTTTTTGGAGATGCTAAAAGTCTCCGTGTTAATTTAAAATGTGTCTCAAACTCATGACTGCCATGCAAATTTTGAAGACACCACCTCTGGACTGGGATAATAATTATTATTATTACTACTATTTAAACTTATTATTTTCTGCTTATTAATAAAACAATTGTTTCAGAAATAAGCAAGTACAATATCTGCTTGTTCCTCTCTTCCACTGAGCCTCAGGTCCAAACCACCAGTTCCACTGCACCTCTTGCTTAAACCCTTATCTTTGCCCTCAACAGAAACAAAGTCTAAGGACATTACTGTATGCACATATTGTTGTTGTTTAGTTGTTTAGTCGTGTCCAACTCTTCATGACCCCATGGACCAGAGCATGCCAGGCACTCCTGTCTTCCACTGCCTCCCGCAGTTTGGTCAAACTCATGCTGGTATCTTCGAGAACACTGTCCAACCATCTTGTCCTCCGTAGTCCCCTTCTCCTTGTGCCCTCCATCTTTCCCAACATCAGGGTCTTTTCCAGGGAGTCTTCTCTTCTCATGAGGTGGCCAAAGTATTGGAGCCTTAGCTTCAGGATCTGTCCTTCCAGTGAGCACTCAGAGCTGATTTCCTTCAGAATGGATAGGTTTGATCTTCTTGCAGTTCATGGGACTCTCAAGAGTCTCCTCCAACACCATAATTCAAAGGCATCAATTCTTTGGCAATCAGCCTTCTTTATGGTCCAGCTCTCACTTCCATACATCACTACTGGGGAAACCATGGCTTTAACTATACAGACCTTTGTTGGCAAGGTGATGTCTCTGCTTTTTAAGATGCTGTCTAGGTTTGTCATTGCTTTTCTCCCAAGAAGCAGACGTCTTTTAATTTCGTGGCTGCTGTCACCATCTGCAGTGATCATGGAGCCCAAGAAAGTAAAAACTCTCACTGCCTCCATTTCTTCCCCTTCTATTTGCCAGGAGGTAATGGGATCAGTGGCCATTATCTTAGTTTTTTTGATGTTGAGCTTCAGACCATATTTTGCACTCTCCTCTTTCACCCTCATTAAAAGGTTCTTTAATTCCTCCTCACTTTCTGCCATCAAGGTTGTGTCATCTGCATATCAGAGGTTGTTGATATTTTTTCCAGCAATCTTAATTCTGGCTTGGGATTCATCCAGCCCAGCCTTTCGCATGATGAATTCTGCATATAAGTTAAATAAGCAGGGAGACAATATACAGCCTTGTCGTACTCCTTTCCCAATTTTGAACCAATCCGTTGATCCATATCCAGTTCTAACTGTAGCTTCTTGTCCCACATAGAGATTTCTCAGGAGACAGATGAGGTGATCAGGCACTCCTATTTCTTTAAGAACTTGCCATAGTTTGCTGTGGTCGACGCAGTCAAAGGCTTTTTCATAGTCAATGAAGCAGAAGTAGATGTCTTTCTGGAACTCTCTAGCTTTCTCCATAATCCAGAGCATGTTTGCAATTTGGTCTCTGGTTCCTCTGCCCCTTCAAAATCCAGCTTGCACTTCTGGGAGTTCTCGGTCCACATACTGCTGCACATATTAATATTAATCTGCACATATTAACCCCACCTTAATTTTGCCTCTCCTTTCCCCGCATGTCCCTACCTTCTCCCACAACCAAGCAGGAAACATTGCAAACAACAACATATAAACGCACTAACTGTTACCACAACAAATGTTCATGCAATCATCCCTTGCTTCCACAATAACACAAAAGGCTCTGAATGACATAATCTGCTCATTTACTCTGTGATAGCCCATTCTGGGACAGGCGATGATATGGGGCAGAAAGTTTTACAATGTGTTTTTTTTTTCCTGTGGGCAATCTTCCAAATGTACAAGTTTGTAGTAAGAATGAATGGATGTCAACGGCAGTTCCCAAGTTTTTCAGCTTTGTTTACTAAACACAGGTAAAATGAGTGTGTTCAATTTCTTGCCCTCAAAGGCACCAGAAAACACTTCGATGCAAATTACCCCGTGCAAATTACTCAAATTCAAAAACTTCAAGGAAACCTGCGTCGCTGGGAACAGATGTGCTACCAAGTTGACCATAATAGTGTCCCTTGTTAAACCTGTAAGAAGCTTCGATAAAATTCCATTTCAGAATGGACCCGACTATAATTATTGAAGAATAGTTGCAGTCCTACGTGTTTCACAACATTTGCTAACTGGATGGGAAGTTGCAGAAGGAACAAGGAAGAATACTCCATAACAGGTGTGTGAACAGTAGAAGGAAACATTTAACGCAGGCCAGATCTTTCCAAAGGGAGAGATTTAGCAGAGACAAGTGCTTTAATCAGTGACTGTTCAGATAGGGATATTTTAGAGTGTCTCGTCATCTTTCAATTTTACACTGAAATATCCCAAATACACTGAATCACTGGAGAACACAACAAGGCCCCATAATTCCTTAATCAGGAGAAAGATGGTGGCGAAAGTTGGGGCTTGTGGTCAGTGCCGGATTTATGTATAAGCTAAACAAGCTATAGCTTAGGGCCCCACTCTCTTGGGGGCCCCCAAACAAATGTAAACAAAAAAAACCTGGATGTACATTTCCAAAATATAAGATAAACAAATAAAATAAAAACCTACATACAGCAACAGTGTTTTGTGTTGTGTAGGCTCCTATGATGTAAGTCATGGGCCCCGCCTGCTAGCCTGCTCCCTAAAATATCACTGGTTTGCTCATTTCTATATATAGGGGGCCTACATTCTGCATGGACTGGTTCCACGGGAACATGTGCGAATGGCTTTAGATCCTTATAAGGTCCATAAATTACCCTATAGCAGGGGTCACCAACCTTTTTCAGCCGTGGGCCGGTCCACCGTCCCTCAGAGCATGTGGGGGGCCGGACTATATTTTTTTTTGGGGGGGGTGAACAAATTCCTATGCCCCACAAAAAACCCAGAGATGCATTTTAAATAAAAGCACACATTCTACTCATGGAAAAACACGCTGATTCCCGGACCATCCACAGGTTGGACTCAGAAGGCGATTGGGCCAGATCCGGTCCCCCTGGCCTTAGTTTGCCTACCCATGGTAAAGACTGATCTTTAAGGTGCTCCATATGTTCCATATGCCCAAATTTGATGTGGGGGAGGGGAGGGAGGGAGAGGGAGATTAAAATGTATCATGGCTTTGCATTCTTACTTTAAAATTCTTACCCCATGAGTCTTATTTCAGAAGCCTAAAAAGCAGTTTCACTGAAGCTTTTAAATTTCAGCTAGATAACTTTTTGACAGAGAGTTCCTAAATTATTGTGAATATGCTATCTTTGCTAGTTTGTGATCTTTCCTGGTTATAAAGCTGTAAACAGCACTGGGAACTGTTTTGTTTATATTTGGTATATATTTAATAATTTATATTTAAATCTATAATGTAACATTTATTATTTTAAATAAATAAATGTCACGGTTCTCTCTCTCTCTTAATCATGCAGCTGGAAATATTCCAAAGCACAGTTATTTGGCTTCCAAATTCTATCAGAACATCACTGGAATTTGAAAATATACCAAGGTTCCCTCTTCTTTCCACATCACCCAAGCATAGACTTGTTAGCTAAGAGATCAGCATATCACTTCCATTTTTGGACTACTGAACACTCTGCTCAGGCGAGATTACAAAACAATAATTCAGCACTCAGAAGAACAACATCACAGTCACACTTCCAGAACATCTGCTGTCATGTAACCACCTGATGGTAGCTCTGCTCCAAAGTAATTAGTTATCTTCCTTTTCCGATGGGTTTATTGCGAGAAGCGGGAGATCAGAAAAAACAACAACAACATACCCTGTCTACTGCAAAGTAACTTCGGTACAAATCAGCTGTGTATTTCCGTGAATAACAAAGCTTTTTACACACTTCCTAGTACACTGCAAATAATGCTCGGTCAAGCCATAGATGATGGAAATGGTTCGGGGGTTAAGCACAGGTGAGCATATATTAAGCTTTTCTCTCCCAGGTTGATGCTATTTAATCTCAGTTTTTTAAAATGTGCTATTCCTAGCAAGGAAAGATATTAAAAATGGGGGAGGGGATGAAACAAGGTATTTGAATGGATGCTTCAGTGTGGAAATAATTGCTTGGTGCAAATGGGTGAAGCAGCCTTACAAGGAATACAAATTATAGGGTAGCTCAGCCAATGCAGTGTGAGGCTCCCAATCTCAGGGTTGTGTGTTTGAGCCCAACGTTGGGTGAAAGATTCTGGCACTGAACAGTTGCACCAGATGATCCTTGTGGTCCGTTCCTACTATACAATTCCATGACTCTAGCCAAGTGGAATGTTTTATGTCGGAAAACCGATGCAAACTATCTCAACTGCAATAGGTCCCTTTTAACAACATGCAAGTTCTCACTGTTACGATTTGCTTCTACATGTGCCTGGGATGTGGGAATGTTCAGGGAGGCCAGCATTTCACACAACCTCTGTCTTGTATTTTTATCCCTTCCTTTGTCAAAGTTGCTCAGGGCAACATGGATATGTATATCACCAACACCCCATTATCATCACAATAGCCCTGTGAGCTAGGCTAAGCTAACATAGGGGTGGCAAAGCTACAGCCTCCCCATAATTCTAGTACAGTGGTACCTCGGGTTACAAACACCTCGGGTTACAAACACTTCGGTTTACAGACTCCGCTAACCCGGAAGTAGTACCTCGGGTTAAGAACTTTACCTCAGAATGAGAACAGAAAATGTGTAGTGGTGGCACAGTGGCAGCGGGATGCCCCATTAGCTAAAGTGGTACCTCAGGTTAAGAACGGTTTAAGGTTAAGAACGGACCTCTGGAACGAATTAAGTTCGTAACCCAAGGTACCACTGTACAGCACCCTAACCACAATGACTCTCACCTAGGCTTGCTTCAATGTAGAGTTGGTTAATATTAAGACGCAGTCTTCATATACGGTATATTTTTGAGAGAAGACATCATCTATGAACAATTTTCAGGTATTTCAAGTAATCACGAAATCTTTGCAAATTTAGGCGTGTCCGACTCTTCGTGACCCCATGGACCATAGCATGCCAGGCACTCCTGTCTTCCACTGCCTCCCGCAATTTGGTCAAACTCATGCTGGTAGCTTCGAGAACACTGTCCAACCATCTCGCCCTCTGTCGTCCCCCACTCTGCCTACGAATTATAACTGCACTGTTAGGAAAGCTTGCCTCCCCTCCCCAATTTTCAAGAATTTATTCTTGTAAACCCAAAAACATGGCATTTTGCAATACTTTTTGGTAGCCCAATAAGTTTTTGCTTAATGCAGAAGTCCCAAACCCAAAATCATGAAGGCCATTAAAGTGCAATTAAATACAAGCAGCTCATTTTGTCCAGCGCTTTCTTACCTAACACCTACAATTAGAACACTGCTACATCACATTAGAATTATACCACCCACCAAGTGACTACAAGCAATGTAAACTCGTAACAGCCATTCTAGGTAAATTATAGACTAAGGTCAATATTTTCAAATGTGTGCATGTAGAGAGAAAGGATATGCACACAAAAATCTCTATTTATGTACCTCTTTCTATACAATTACAATAGTGCCCAGATACATGTCTGTGGGTGGTCAATGCTCTTGTAGCTATAAAAAAGCAAGCCACTTATTGTTGGCGCCTACATAGGTATTTGACCCCTGAACAGTGAGAGAAATTACTCCAGCTCCTAAATCAAATATCTTTAGAAACAAGGAAGAGAGATCTGAAAAGTTGGAAAATGCTAGGCTACGTAATCTGCTAAGAATTGTATCTTGCTCACATAGGATGAGAACTAGCAACCTCTTTACCAAACTAAAATATTTAACACAGTTCAAACTCTCAGAAACTTTTCTTTAAGGTCAGGTAACCCCCCAAATTGTTTGTATACGGAGGAAAGTTTTCAACCAGATACATGCATGGAGCTTCATTTGGAATATATATTCGTGGCTTTAATTATTCCAAATTAAAAGCATAATTTCGCATTTTCATCTGCAGCCATAAGGAAGATTCAAGTGTCCCCAAAGGTCTAACTATGCTTTCCTACAACAAATTTTATTATTGCAGTGGCCAAGATTTTTGCCGTTTGTGCCACAAGTCAAGATCAAATTATGAGAAAGTTCCAACCTTGTGTCTGTGAGACTTAGTCTTATGAATGAAGAGGCAGCAGCAGAGTCTGAAAGGGCAGGTAAGATTGAATGACAGGCTATTCCATAATGAAAAATGCCCTGCCCCCTGACCATGTGTGCCTAAAGTCATTATATTCCGAGAATGGCCATTTATGTTTAGTATCTTCCATTTTCCATAGAACCTCTGCCTTTCTATGTATCAAATATCCACAGCAAAGATTAACTTCTTTGGCTGATAGAAGGAAGGGGGTGGAATTAAGATCTTACGATTGCCTTTCCTGTGTATATATAGATGCAGGTGGCACTGTGATCTAAACCACTGAGCCTAGGGCTTGCTGATCAGAAGGTTGGCAGTTTGAATCCCCACGACAGGGTGAGCTCCCGTTGCTCGGTCCCTGGTCCTGCCCACCTAGCAGTTTGAAAGCATGTCAAAGTGCAAGTAGATAAATAGGTACCACTCTGTCAGGAAGGTAAATGGCATTTCCGTGCACTGCTCTGGTTCGCCAGAAGCGGCTTAGTCATGTTGGCCACATGACCTGGAAGCTGTACGCCGGCTCCCTCGGCCAATAAAGTGAGATGAGCGCCGCAACCCTAGAGTTGTCCGCAACTGGACCTAATGGTCAGGGGTCCCTTTACCCCTTTACCTTTTCCTGTGTATAACTGTAACGGCAGGGCTTTTTTTCAGCTGGAACTTGCCGGAACTGAGTTCCGGCCCCTCTCAGGTGGGTGCCATTGTAATTATAAGAAAACAAGGGAGGTGTTCAAGGTGAGTTCCAGCACCTCTTTTTCTAGATAAATAGCACTGTGTAATGACATTTGTAAAAAAGAAAAAAAATAAGCAAGCAAGCGCATGAATATGTACACAGACACACACGCACACCTTCCTCTCAAATAATGCGTAGGCAACATTATCTTTATTTTAAGGTATATTATACAAAAACATGCCTACTATAATAGCAAATTACACTTCCAAACATGCCTTGCTGAATCACTGCATTGCTGCTTCCCAACTCAGTTTTTAGAACAGTGATGGATGGAAAAATTCAGACTACAATTTTTGGTAGGTGGCATAAATATATTTGGGGCTTAACCATTTATGATAGATCTTACAGCTCCATCTAGCTCTGTACGAGGGAACTCTTGAGTTAATGATAAACACTGAAAGGAGCATGCACTGTTCGCAGCTTCTGAAATTAACACAGGAGCTATTAGCTAGGGGACTAATGGTTTCAAGCGTAACTCTTTTTTCAACAAATTCCTCGACATCCACATCCTGTTACAGCCTCTCACCTGATTTTAAAAGTGAGGCCTTTGACTAAAATGAAACAGCTTATGAGCAAAGGTGAAGAAAATAGGAATGATGACTTTTCCAAGTATACTGATCCTTTTCCTGTGGTTGTTTAAAATGTGGTACAGCTAGCTATTGACAAAAACCATTCTAGCTACAGACATCTGGGAGGAAGTCCAGGCGGGGGGCGGGGGCTCTATCTGGAAGGGTAAAGACCAGAGGACAGCTAACCTTTTCAGCAGGGGGCCGGTCCATTGTCCCTCAGATCTTGGGGGGGGGGGGATGAATATATATATATATATTTTTTTGGGGGGGGGGAATTGAATGAATTCCTATGCCCCACAAATAACCCAGAGATGCATTTTAAATAAAAGGACACATTCTACTCATGTAAAAACACTAGGCAGGCCCCACAAATAACACAGAGATGCATTTTAAATCAAAGAACACATTCTACTCATGTAAAAACACGATGATATCCGGACCGTCTGCGAGCCAGATTTAGAAGGCGATTGGGCCAGATCCGGCCCCCGGGCCTTAGTTTGCCTACCCATGGTAAAGACTGATCTTTAAGGAGCACAAGAGGGGAGGAATTTAGTTCAGTCAATATCTGTTAATATTGCCTCCCATCACAGGAAAACGAACACATAGTGGAAATATTTCAAAGCAGTTATACCAGGGAACATAGTGGAACAAATAACTGAACCGAAATCCGGTATTTTGTTTAGAGCCTTTGTGAAACTCACGTTTATCATCTATGATGACAAAAATTCCTAAACAATGAACCACTTTTGGTAGAGTCTAAGAGTAATTTCAAGTGGCTAGAAAGGAATGTACAGTAGTACCTTGGTTGTCAACAGCCTTGTGACTCGAACGTTTTGGCTCCTGAACACCACAAACCTGGAAGTGAGTGTTCCAGTTTGCAAACGTTTTTTGGAAGCTGAACATCCAAGATGGTTTCCATGGCTTCCGATTGAGTGCAGGAAGCTCCTGCAGACAACCGGAAGCTGCATTGTAGTTTTCGGAAGCTTTCAGAAGCCGAACGGATTATGTTCGAGAACCAAGGTACGACTGTATGTAAAGTTCAAACTGTTAATATTATGAAGCAACTATTGATCTGCAATTTCATTGTTACAGAGTGCTCAAAGTCCCCAAGTTAGATATTATCAACAAAGCCTTAATAATATAAACACAATATATAAATTCTGTAGTGCCATGTCCCACCCATTAGGACCTCCCTGACTTTGGATCAGGCAAACTTCTTAGTGGCTTCTCCTCCCAGGACAGCTCAGCAGGATCACATAGGCAAGTGTTTTTAACAAAAGGCTAACTCCAGCTCCTTAGAATCCCAACAAGGCTTTGGAAATGAATTTTGTTTCCAATACCACTAATTACGTTTTTTATCTGTGTTCAGTACTCTCATATCCAATTTTATTGATATGTAAACACTGTTTTGAATTTCTTTTTAAAGTAAACTGATTTTCATAAAACCATTTTCCCGAGATTGTTCCTTTAAATATTTTGCTGCCAGTCTGAACCCACAATAAAGTCCAAGAGGTGCACTTATTATCATGGAACATGTTAGACTGCCTACTTAACTGGTAGTAACCTAGTGCTATCTGAATGCTAGTAGAATATAACTCTCTTAAGAGGAGGAGAAATGTGTAAAGAACACTAGTAAGAGCCCCCCCAAAAAAATCCCAGTATAATTTACAACATATAAAACCAGACCGCAGCAGCACTTCTACAGCTCAGTTTACACTAACTGCTGAAGGCCATGTCGAAAATGTGGTTCTTTGAGGGCTGTTTAGAACATCGAGGGAAGGAACAGTGAGAAATAAAATTTAAATATCCTAAGCATTTTGTTTAGTACCAGCAGAGTCAGAGATGGGCTCTGTGAGACTCTGAATATCTATGCCAGTTCAGCAATTCTTGCTACAAGTGTGATCAAGTTCGGAAGAGGTTAAACTGGAGGTTCTACTTATCTCAGAACTGAAAGTGTTCAGAATGGATTAATGATAAAATCTTTCTTGTTGATGGCCTCTAAGCTATGTATTTGATAATGAATGAGAAACAAAGGGGTCGTTCCTTAATCCACATCTGTTTCAATGCTTGTAGCAGTTGATTTGTAATCTAAAAAACAAACCAGAACCAGCAATATAACCAGTTTGACCACAAAACTCCCAACTTAATGGTTTTCACGTTCAACTGAAAAATATCCCTATATATGTTTATGCTTTATCTAATATTACTGGAAAGGGACACGGGTGGCACTGTGGTCTAAACTACAGAGCCTAGGGCTTGCCGATTAGAAGATCGGCAGTTCAAATCCTTGCAACAGGGTGAGCTCCCGTTGCTCGGTCCCTGCTCCTGCCAACCTAGCAGTTCGAAAGCATGTCAAAGTAGATAAATAGGTACCGCTCTGGCAGGAAGGTAAACGGTGTTTCCGTGCGCTGCTCTGGTTCGCCAGAAGCAGTTTAGTCATGCCGGCCACATGACCCGGAAGCCGTACGCTGGCTCCCTCGGCCAGTAAAGTGAGGTGAGCGCCGCAACCCCAGAGTCGTCCGCGACTGGACCTAATGGTCAGGGGTCCCTTTACCTCTACCTTTAATATTACTGGAATTCGGAGAAGTAGTTTTCATCCAGAATCAACATGGCTACTTCTGCAATTCATGGCCACCTCTACTGAGATTTTTGGCATTCCTGGACAAGACACTACAGTTCGGATATACAATAGCAGGGGTCGCCAATGTGACAACTACAGGTTCATATGTACCTACAGTGGTACCTCGCAAGACGAAATTAATTCGTTCTGCGAGTTTTTTCGTCTTGTGAAGCACGGATTCCCAAATGGCTGCAAAAGAAGTTATGAGTTTCTATGAGTTGCTCCTCAAAGTCAAGTCGCAACTGCACCTCTTCAAGCAATGCACCCTGGGTATTAACGGTTGTAAGAAAAAGGAAACAAACTTGCAAGACGTTTTCGTCTTGCGAAGCAAGCCCATAGGGAAATTCGTCTTATGAGGCATTCATCTTGCGAGGTACCACTGTACAAATGCTTCCTTTGGTACTCACAGAATCCACTGTCCTCACTGAAATTGGACTTGAAATTGGTATTCTATTAAAGTAAACAAAAGAGGTTGTCGGTGGGTGAGGTGGTTGCCCATGACAGCTTCTCTAGCTTGCAAATGGACTCACCGGCCAAAACATGTTAGTGACCCTTGTGATTTAGCGTTGTTAGACAAAAACACCTGCCCACCTCTCTAGTGCCATCTGCTTCCTGGCCTGGCATACTAAAAGGAGAAACCAAAGCAGGCCTATATATACTATGGCTTACTTTTAACTTGCTGCACTTTGATCATTACTCTCACTGAGACTGTCAACTCTTGTATTGGGGGTTCCTCTACTTCAGACTACAGATGAGAGGTCACATGGCTGCTCCTTCGTATCAAAAGCTGAGATGGGGATAAGAAAAACCCCTCCATATAGGAAACAGCATGTCGGGGGAAAGTGCTCTAGCATAACTTTTCCTGGCGTGATAGCTATGCATGGTGGGTTGGGCTTTGTTTGTGAGCAAAAGAGGCTGAAAACTGTAATCTGAACTGGGCCAAAGATTTGGTATAATATACAGCTGAGTGATTGGGTGAAATTATGGAAGGAAGGTTTAAAATTTACTGCATGTAATGCCCTAAAAGAAAATGTGGTGAAAATGATGTATAGATGGTATATTACACCTGTCAAGTTAGCGAAAATATATAAAGTCAGTAATAAATGTTGGAAATGTAAAGAAAAAGAGGGAACATTTTATCACATGTGGTGGGAATGTAAAAAGGTGAAATGCTTCTGGGAGATGATATATAATGAGTTGAAAAAATTGTTGAAATATACATTTATAAAGAAACCAGAAGCATTTTCATTGGGCATTGTGGGGAGTGACATAAATAGAAAGGAATGTAAGCTCTTTTTATATGCAATAACAGCAGCAAGAATATTATTGGCCCAAAAATGGAAGCAAGAAGAGTTACCGACGATTGAAGAATGGAGGATGAAGTTAATGGACTATGCAAAATTAGATAAACTAACAGGAAGGATTCAAAACCGGAATTCACGAAAGACTGGAGTAAATTTACGGACTATTTGAAAAGTAATTGTGAAGAACAGACGACATTTGTAGGGTTGCAAGATAAGTGATAGGTTTTGTGGTACATTTTATAATTTATATGTTAAAATTAATAAAAAATATTATAAAAAAAGAAAACTGTAATCTGAAGTGGTGCAGCCGGCTGCAAGTTTACCAACTCTGCGAGAACAACGCCTTAGAAATTTAGCAGACTTAACGGTGGCTTTACAAGTCGTGTTACACAGCAATTAGTCATGGGCCAGGAGCCATGCATTCAAATGGCTCTGCCTGAAGTTAACTACCTATTATAAGCAATCTACCTTCTTGGAGTAATATAAATTAAATCAATGGGGGGGGGGGATTAGGGCTAGTGGTGGTGGTTATTCCATTGTTTGGAAATAGACTGAGTAATGTCACTAGATAGTCAAGTCACTAACAAACATTTATCCTGCTCAATGACGGTTGTTGTTTTTTTGAACTTGCCAGTTTTATTTTCCGTACTTTGTGTTTTATTTATTGTAGTATTGCTGTTAGCTGCCGAGCATAATTTGCCAAATTTAGCAAATACATCGTAATCATGCAGATAGCTGAGAGGGAAAGAAACCGATTTAGTCAGATGCCACACAAAGAGAGGGAAAGAGAAAAAGAGAGAGAGGGAGAGAACAGTTCTCTATGGATAGCACAATGGGACAACTTTGCTGGGGTATTCCTCATTGCAGTTCCAAATAGGCAAAGGGACCTTTGAACATTTCCAAGTGCAATCATTTTAGATCTTCTTCAAATAAATAATAATAATAATAATAATAATAATAATAATAATAATAATAATTATTATTATTATTATTATTATTATTATTTATTTGTACCCCGCCCATCTGGCTGGGTTTCCCCAGCCACTCTGGGCAGCTTCCACAAAAACTAAAAATACACTAAAATGTCACACATTAAAAACTTCCCTGAACAGGGCTGCCTTCAGATGTCTTCTGAATGTCAGGTAGTTGTTTATCTCTTTGACATCTGATGGGAGGGCGTTCCACAGGGCGGGCGCCACTACCGAGAAGGCCCTCTGCCTGGTTCCCTGTAGCTTTGCTTCTCGCAATGAGGGAACCGCCAGAAGGCCCTCAGCGCTGGACCTCAGTGTCCGGGCAGAACGATGGGGGTGGAGACGCTCCTTCAGGTCTACTGGGCCTTTGAAGCCGTTATTGACTTATTCCTTTTCCCAACCCCACTTTCCAAAGCTTCATTTTCTGCGTATATGAATTATCTTAGGGCGAAAACAGCAAAGCACAGGAACAGATTTATCAGTGTGGGTAATTATATGGAAATATTAACAGTTGTAGACTTTTTGAACCATGGTGCTTCTTCTGACATCTTTATAACTTTGCTTTTACAGTATGATAAATAACAGCTGCACAAAAGTTTGTTCATGAGATTATGGATAATAGACTCCACTGAGTTTCCCTACGGCTATAAAAAAAAATAATCCCATGAAGTCAGAATTACAGACTTTGCTGTCATTTATTGCTGTCATTTTTTGTCCTAGCTTGTTTGTTGGTAGCGGTTACTACTACAACAAACTTATCTAATGACTGAATCACAGGACCTTTTAAGGTTATTGCTGTCATAATCTTAAAGAGTGTAAAATCCAGGAAATATTATCTTTCCATTAAAATATATTGTATCTAAATCATTTGGGGCATTAGAGGTGATTGAAAATAATGTCTTTCTAGATTTCACATATTTAGAAGTAGACTTATCTCTACAACCATATGTGGTTTAATATTAAATCAACCACATTTGCATCTTCACACTTGTCGTGGCTCAACTTCTTAATTTTAATCACCTCTTGATCCTTCTTTTGCTATAAATGTTAACTTGAAATAAGAAACTTGGAAATGGTCCTCTTAAAAAAAGAAAGGGGAAAAGCCTGTTCTCTAAAAAAAAGATATACAAAGCTAAGCAAACATGTTTTCTATTATAAATAATACATGGTCCCTCTTTTCAAGAGAGCAAGTTTTATTTTTGATGCTGTATATTGAACAACAGTGTACAACAATACTATATTGTATTATGAGGAATTCATCATGCAGGACTGAAATAAACACTAGAATTATCTTGAACACTATATCTCTGTTCTTCTTTCTCTTATTCCATTACTTCCAGGGAACAATTATAATAAACTAAAGTAAAATAAATGAAAAGCAATTAAGGTTTGCAGGAGGAGACCTGTTGCATACGACAACTTATTATCCCCATGTTACAATGGGGAAAGAAACCAAGAAGATAATATAAACCACAAACCTCGTGAAAACTAAAACACAAGACTTTGCTAAACTAAAAGAAAGCCCTAAGACAACAGATCAATGCCTCATTCAGGACCAGAAGAATGTTCCATTGATACCAAGCACTCCTCTAGCTAATACACTTTGTTAAGATGTCCCTATGTTTGTTTAACACAAGTTCATTCTTTTTTTAATTGTGAACAAAACCATTATTTGAAGCCCTATCTTTTTTAATCTCTCTCTTTTTTTTTAAAGATGCAATCTGCAAAAGAAAGGGAGCACTCTCTGAAATCACACAGTGCCATTCCATCATAGAACAAGCAAATCTGTGTAACACACACAATAGACAACACTTGACGGGGGCAGGTTCAAGATGAACCAAGCTAAATGTGTGCCCATGGTGGCTGCAGGGACTCCAAGTCAAGCTCCCCCCATTCCGCAAGCAGCTAATGAAAACTTCCAACGTGTACATGAAAACTCCTCTCAATTACGTCATGAATCCACCAATTAAAAAAAGCCTAGGCTGCCCACTTACCCAGGAGTAAGCGCCATTAAACACTTAGGGCAGAGTTCACCATTGCACTAAGGTGATGGGTTTCTTTTCAATTCATTACAGTGGTACCTCCGGTTGCAAACGGGATCCGTTCCGGAGCTCTGGCCGCATCCCAAGGAATTCGCAACCGGAGGTGCCGCTTCTGTGCATACACGCGTGGCAAAACCCGGAAAAATACTTCCGGGTTTGCTGCGTTCGCATTCTGAAAGATACGCAACCAGAGGTGTGCGAATTTAGAGGTACCACTGTGTGTGTGTATATATATGTATATAAGGCCACAACCTCTCCTCCATAAACCAAGTTTTACCAATGCCTAACCGCCAAACCTTACAAAGTTGTGATGATTGCTATGAGGCAGGCGAAAACCACATGGCTGGTGCCAGCTTGCCAAGTGGGAAAATTCCTACCTGGCACCCTCAACAGGCGACCAACCATGGTCCACAACAAGGTCAAGTGATGAACGCATGAAAATAGGGCAGGAGAAGATCTGACGAAGAAGGAGGTAAGGATAGGGAACTCTCTAGCGGCAAAGCAGCTTAAATGAGGTAAGCCACGCCCCCACCCACGGTTGACTGGATTGGTCAGCCGGGGGGGGCGTGACGCAGCCGGGACCCCAGTGGCTTTCCCACGCCCCACACTGTTTGCGGGGAGTGCACGAAACCCACCTGCAACCTCACACCTCTGGGAAGAGGAGTAGCCCTATGAACTCTGCAAGTCCTTGGAACTGTGAAAGAGCTATGAATGTGTGTCTTTCAAGCCTAGGTCTGGCATTTGTTGTTGTTTAGTCGTTTAGTCGTGTCCGACTCTTTGTTACCCCATGGACCAGAGCACACCAGGCACTCCTGTCTTCCACTGCCTCCCGCAGTTTGGTCAAACTCATGCTAGTAGCTTTGACAACACTGTCCAAATATCTCGTCCTCTGTCGTCCCCTTCTCCTTGTGCCCTCCATCTTTCCCAACATCAGGGTCTTTTCCAGGGAGTCTTCTCTTCTCATGAGGTGGCCAAAGTATTGGAGCCCCAGCTTCAGGATCTGTCCTTCCAGTGAGCACTCAGGGCTGATTTCCTTAAAAATGGATAGGTTTTATCTTCTTGCAGTCCATGGGACCCTCAAGAGCCTCCTCCAGCATTAAGAACTCAAAAACCAGCTTGTTCATGCCAGTTCAGGCCCACGCCTATGTATTTTAAATTAATGTATCAAAGGTTCCTTAGCTCTCTCTCCCCACACCCTCCAACTTGTAATCATAAAGAATGTTCATATTCCAATTAAACTATATGAAGAATTTAAATAAGTCAGCACTTAAAAATAGAATAATTAGAACTCTAAGACACTCCAGGGCAGTGTATATCGGTAAAATTATTACTTGTCTCTGGAACATTAAAGCACAAACCAAAGACAAATTGACTTAGCCTCTTGGGAAATGCAACATCCCCAGAAATTCTCTATTTAAGTCTCGCCTCTTACTGGTATTGTGTGTGACTCTTTTATGCTAAAGGTCATGGTAAATGAACTCACTGCATTTTTTTTAAAAAAATGCCTTATTTCATTAAAGGCTTTCTTTATTAAAAAGATAACCGCTATATTAAGATGAGGTGCTACAGACAATTTTGGAGCATCAGCAATTTTAATTTTTAGGAGTATGCTAGGTGGTACTTGCTATCAACTGTTTAATTTCCATGGTGAACATGGTTTTTTCCCCCACCAATCCATAAAAAATGTACTCTAAATTTAATCACCCTATTTTAGTGCAACATAAAAGCAGAACTGTGAACACAGCTCAATTTAAAACTAATAGCTGACTTTTCACGAACCAAAAGCAGCATATGAGCCCTAAAAAAAAGTTTTGGAACTGAATATTCCTATGCTGCAGCATCTTTTTGTGTTACGGATCTATAAATCTAACAACATGACCTGATCACTGAAACGATACTTAAGGAAACAAAAATATTTCACACTCTTTTGTAGTATGTGTGCATGCACATATGTTTGAAAGACTTCTACTGATATTTAAAAGCAAAAAATGCAATGGGTTGTTATTTATTATTCCAAGTGTTGGTGCTGACCGTTAAAGCCCTAAATGGCCTCGGTCCAGTATACCTGAAGGAGCATCTCTACCCCCACTGAGGTCCAGCGCCGAGGGTCTTCTGGCGGTTCCCTCACTGCGAGAAGTGAGGTTACAGGGAACCAGGCAGAGGGCCTTCTGGGTAGTGGCACCTGCCCTGTGGAACGCCCGCCCACCAGATGTCAAAGAGAAAAACAGCTACCAGACTTTTAGAAGACATATGAAGGCAGCCCTTTTTAGGGAAGGTTTTGATGTTCGATAGACTATTGTATTTTAATATTTTGTTGAAAGTGTTCCCCAGAGTGGCTGGGGAAACTCAGCCAGATGGGCGGGGTATAAATAAATTATTATTATTATTATTATTATTATTATTATTATTATTATTATTATTATTATTATTATTATTACTACTACTACTACTACTATTACTTACACATTTTCTGCCTTGCCCACCTATTATCAGAGCTGAGGTCATCATACAACAAACCAAATACCATTATTACTGACATTTAATGAAGGAAATATGGCTCTCAATAACCAAACGTAGAAAATGGTAGTAAAATGAAAACCCAAGTATTATCAAGTATTTTCAGTTTAAGAACTATTTATATGTTTCTGCAACATTTTTGAATGCAGCTGGTTGTTTGCAGCTACCTGCAGTTTTCTATTTTTTCTGAACTAAAATTCTTTTTTCAAAAAAAAATCATATGCAGGGTTCAAAACAATCCAGCTGACTGACATGTGGGGAGGGTTCAAATTATTATTATTATTTATTGAATTTATATACCGCCCTATACCTGGAGGTCTCCGGGCGGCTCACAGAAAGGATCAATATGAAAACCACAATATATATCAGGCTTCCTCAACTTCGGCCCTCCAGATGTTTTTGGCCTACAATTCCCATGATCCCCAGCTAGCAGGACCAGTGGTCAGGGATGATGGGAATTGTAGTCTCAAAACATCTGGAGGGCCGAAGTTGAGGAAGCCTGATATATATAATCAAAATAAAAACAACAACCCAATACAGTGGTACCTCGGGTTAAGAACTTAATTCGTTCTGGAGGTGTGTTCTAAACCTTAACACTGTTCTTAACCTGAGATACCCCTTTAGCTAATGGGGCCTCCCACTGGCACTGCACCGCCACAGCACGATTTCTGTTCTCCTCCTGGGGCAAAGTTCTTAACCCGAGGTACTACTTCAGGGTTAGTGGAGTCTGTAACCTGAAGCATCTGTAACCTGAAGTGTCTGTAACCCAAAGTACCACTGCAATATTCCCCCCTCCAAAAAAAAGAGCCACATTTTAAAAGGGTACAGTGGTACCTCAGGTTAAGTACTTAATTTGTTCCAGAGGTCTGTTCTTAAGCTGACACTGTTCTTAACCTGAAGCACCACTTTAGCTAATGGGGCCTCCTGCTGCCGCTGCGCAATTTCTGTTCTCTGTTCCTGCCACAGTGGTACCTATTTATCTACTTGCACTAGTGTGCTTTTGAACTGCTAGGTTGGCAGGAGCTGGGACGGAGCAACTGGAGCTCACCCCGTCGCAGGGATTCGAACTGCCAACGTTACGATTGGCAAGCCAAAGAGGCTCAGTGGTTTAGACCACAGGGCTACCACGTCCTTGCTCGGAGATTAAGAACAGGCTGAGTATTCATCAGACCCCTGACATTTGAGCTACAGGGTTCCACAGAGAACACCTATGGATCAACACAGTAAGTGCAAATTATGCTGCGTGTTAAATCCTTTGCTAGGCTGATTGTTTATTAATAGGCAAGAACAGGAGTGGAATTTCCCTCAGTGGGAGTCAATGACTGGATATTCTCCTGAATTTGTTTTCAGAGTTGGGACCTATATTAATTGCATTGATGCTGTGGAAGGGAAGAATGAGGTGCAAGGAAAGGATGAAGAGCTGAGAGTTTTTAGCTGGAACTACCTGAGGCATCCATGGGATACAATATGCTCTCTTGGGAAACCAGGTGTGGGATTAGCAATTGTGCAGTCTTCATATTTGTGTCCCATAGTCTCTGCTGATCTATTGGTAAATTTAAATATATAAATAAACATATGCTAACACAAAGCAGTGTGCTCTGACCGAGAGGTAGCTAAACTTGCAATTTCTCTCTCTGTCTCCTTCTTTTTGCAGTCCAGGCACATTAATTCAATGCGACAAGAATAGTGAACAGATGCTTTTGGGCACCCAGGAGCCTATCCATCTCTGTATAAAGATATTGTCTTTTGCCTTAAAAGAAGAGCGAGCTGTGTTGTGCCAGAACGCACACTGTGAGCCAGAGATAACTTATCAGGGTATTTGGGTTGGAGGAGGAGTTAATATTGTATCAACAACTATCATTTACCATGGATAGAAGCCAAAAATATACAAGTTAAGACCAGGAGACCAAAGAAAAACATAAATCTGCAATTACATGTTGCTAATCCTTTGGCAAATAGAAGGGGAAGAAATGGAGGCAGTGAGAGGTTTTACTTTCTTGGGCTCCATGATCACTGCAGATGGTGACAGCAGCCACGAAATTCAAAGACGCCTGCTTCTTGGGAGAAAAGCAATGACAAACCTAGGCTGCATCTTAAAAAGTAGAGACATCACCTTGCCGACAAAGGTCCGCATAGTAAAAGCTATGGTTTTCCCAGTAGTGATGAATGGAAGTGAGGGCTGGACCACAAAGAACACTGATTGCTGAAGAATTTATGCTTTTGAATTATGGTGCTGGAGGAGACTCTTGAGAGTTCCATGGATTGCAAGAAGATCAAACCTATCCATTCTGAAGGAAATCAGCCCTGAGTGCTCACTGGAAGGACAGATCGTGAAGCTGAGGCTCCAATACTTTGGCCACCTCATGAGAAGAGAAGACTCCCTGGGAAAGATCCTGGTGTTGGGAAAGATGGAGAACAGGACGACAGAGGACGAGATGGTTGGATAGTGTTCTCGAAGCTACAAACATGAGCCTGACCAAACTGCGGGAGGCAGTGAAAGACCTGGCATGCTCTGGTCCATGGGGTCACGAAGAGTCGGACACAACTAAACGACTAAACAACAACAATCCTTTGGCAGCATAAGCTGAAAGGTCTTCCTTTTTAAAGCAATGGGGGACTTCCACCTATCCACATCTTCAGCTACAGTGGTGGAAGCAGATGAAGAATTTCCCAAAGCACAGTACACAGAGCAGGACCATAGAAAATCAACTGGCCAGAGCTACAAAGCATCCCTCAACACCATCACATGGCTCCGCTGCCATCTTGCAGATCAGCCTTCTGCAATCTGGTGCCTTTCAGATGTGTCAGACCACAACTCCCATCTGCCCCAGTCCTCATGGCCAATGACCAGGGATAATGAGAAGAGCTGGACTAGATTCTTGTGACCAATGTGGCAGTAGCGTTAATGAATGCAGTTGTTCCCACGACCAGTGTTTAAAGCTTTAGGAGATATGTTCAACTGATCATTCCTTTCCGCTACACAAAAAGGTCCCTGGCCTATGCTCTCACACCATGTAAAATCTTCCCACTTCCAGGGAAGTTTTTAATGTTTAATGCTGTATTGTGTTTTTAATATTCTGTTGGGAGCCACTCAGAGTGGCTGGGGAAACCCACCCAGATGGGCAGGGTATAAATAAAAATTATTATTATTATTATTATTATTATTATTATTATTATTACACTTCCTGCCTCCACACACTAGCACCACACGGTGCTACTGAGCATGGACTGGAGACAGTAAAAGAGAAAAGGAGGTTTTCTATATTATTATTAGTAGTAGTAATAATAATTTTTATTTATACCCAGTCCTCCCCAGCCAAGGCCGGGCTCAGGGCGGCTAACAGGCAATAATAAAAACAAGTTGAATGAATACAACTTAAAAACAAGATTAAAATACAACATTAAAATATTGAAACATTAAAATATTAATGTTAATATTAGTGACAGAAAAAGGAGACTCTTTGAACAACAATGCTCTTGAAAAAAGAGCAGCTTGAAAATTTAACTACATTTTTAGGCTACTTCAGAGATCTTGGCTTTTCAAAATATAACTGGAATCGCTCTTATACATGAAAGAAAAATAATTTGGCAACAAACTTGACCTGATGCTATTAGAAGCGACAAAAGTGTGCATCTTGTAAGCAAAAATTGGTATGCACTGTTCTTTAACATCACCATAAACCGTATTTTTTGCTTTATAAGACTCACTTTTCCCCTCCTAAAAAGTAAGGGGAAATGTGTGTGTGTCTTATGGAGCGAATGCAGGCTGTGCAGCTATCCCAGAAGCCAGAACAGCAAGAGGGATTGCTGCTTTCACTGTGCAGCGATCCCTCTTGTTGTTCTGGCTTCTGAGATTCAGAATTTTTTCCCTCTTGTTTTCCTCCTCCAAAAACTAGGTGCGTCTTATGGTCTGGTGCGTCTTATAGATCGAAAAATACGGCAGTTAGCATTCAGTATTTTAACCAAGCATGCATCTGTCAGGTATCAGAATGTTCTTTTCATCATTTTTAAGGGATGGAAATGTGTTTTGTGAAGTTGGTCCAGCACCCTAGAGCAGAACATGGAGACACACTCCATGCTTATTACCTTAACTGTTTCTTAACTGCATTATTATACACTGTTACTTGAACTGTTAGTATATTTTATGCTTAAACTTTTGACATTCTCAGAAATGGCTGAACAACTGTTGCACTCTCCGTGTTATGCTGTAAAGTATCATGGCGCTACAAATTATTGCTGTATTCACTCGCCTTATTTTCTGTGGGCCTCCGTGGCCACAATGCATGTCAGCTAAATAAACAGAATATGCCTAGAATATAACATAAGACATTAGCCCAAAACAGTGTATTGAGAATCGCTTCCGTATTGCAAGAATAAACGAATGGGTAAGTAACAGCAGGGAATAGGACCTCCATTAAACTGCTATCAAAGACTGTGACAGCCAAGACGTTCTGTGGATAGCTTTGTTCCAGAAAAAAGTACAGTAGTTGGAATGTTTGTCCCTTGTATTCCATGTGGAATAAATTTCCAAAAAGATTGCAAAACCCCAGGCTGTTTTCCTCTCTCGTGGCACCTGAACATGCTGCTCCTCACAACATAGATTTTGTGATCACAGTGTGCAGCGTTATATATATAAATTCATTAATCACTGAAGTTGGGCCCTTGAAGAAGTGTATCAAATCACAAAGGGAAATTGGTGAGCCCCTGACTGATACAGAAGTTATTTTCTGGTCTATGCCAACATAAGTATTCCATTAAAAAAATAGGTAGGGATTCCAATTAAAATAGCTAGCGGTCAGTGTTTCTTTTTTCTTTTCTTTTTAAAGTTCCTGATATTTGAGGCTTCTACAATTATTTCCTAATTGTATGCCTGAAATAGCTGCATTATCAAGGTGTGCCTTTCTTGGCATGGGAAGATTAAACTGGGCTAGAATGAAGAGCGCCTGGAAAAAAAAATCAACAGCTGCTTTTGAAATTGAGCTTACTATCTGTTATTGTACAGCTTAAAACCTATTCACATTCAGCACAGTCGAGGAATGAGCAAGGTGAGAGCCTGGAGGCAGATAACATACAAAAGAAAATATATTTTTCAAAGCGAGTGCTACAAACAAAGGAGTGGGTTGTTGTTTTTTTTGCTTTTTTGTTTTTTTAATGGCTTGACATATTAATTCTTCAATGAACAGTAGGCTTCCTTCATCCACAAAAGACAAGCTATCTCTAAGATCAATCTTAATAGCTGTGTGTTGTAATAAGGAATCCAAGGCAGTGAAAAGCCTAGCTACCATAGACTTAAATATAGATTGGCAGAATCCTTTAAAGTTCCCCCTCTCCAGACAAATCCAAGTCTAATTTAACAGAAACAAATCCGCAAGGAAAAAGAACTTCAAATGTAACTCTTCTCAACATCTCCTAGTAACTTGGATTTTACAACAGGTTACTGTTTAGCTAACTTTTTTTAAGATCTGTGCTTTTAGGTATGTGCTTTCAATGCTGATTTTTTAAAATAACATACAGGTAGGTTTTAAGTGAGGAGGAATTAAAGAACCTTTTAATGAGGGTGAAAGAGGAGAGCGCAAAATATGGTTTGAAGCTCATCAAAAAAAAAGAAGATCATGGCCACTGGTCCCATCACCTCCTGGCAAATAGAAGGGGAAGAAATGGAGGCAGTGAGAGATTTTACATTCTTGGGCTCCATGATCACTGCAGATAGTGACAGCAGCCACAAAATTAAAAGACGCCTGCTTCTTGGGAGAAAAGCAATGACAAACCTAGACAGCATCTTAAAAAGCAGAGACATCACCTTGCCAACAAAGGTCCGTATAGTTAAAGCTATGGTTTTCCCAGTAGTGATGTATGGACTGCAAGAAGATCAAACCTCTCCATTCTGAAGGAAATCAGCCCTGAGTGCTCACTGGAAGGTCTGATCGTGAAGCTGAGGCTCCAATACTTTGGCCACCTCATGAGAAGAGAAGACTCCCTGGAAAAGACCCTGATGTTGGGAAAGATGGAGGGCACAAGGAGAAGGGGACGACAGAGGATGAGATGGTTGGACAGTGTTATCGAAGCTACCAGCATGAATTTGACTAAACTGTGGGAGGCAGTGGAAGACAGAAGTGCCTGGCGTGCTCTGGTCCATGGGGTCACGAAGAGTCGGACGCGACTAAACGACTAAACAACAACAAGGTTTTAATTCATAAACAAATACAATAGGCCCAGGATCTAAACAATCATGAAACTAGTTCTGCATATCCATTGTTGTTTTCCCATGTTTCCTCAATTGCAGCTCCCCCCTGGCATCACACAGTAAATGTTTATAAAACAGGAGTATTCAAAAACAGTTTGTGATACTGCATTGGGGAAATATTTGCAAAGAGAATGTTTGAAGTTTTAAAAACCTTCCGCTGAGATTACTCATAACTGAAAGCAGCTCTTTGGATGCAAATACTTTAGAAGTGAGGTCGCAGTTGTCACTTTGTGACACTGATAATATCCTCAAAATTCAAACCTGGATTTGAAACATCTAGCAACTTTTAAAACGAAGTCTCTTTCACAGGGATGCCAATTTTAGATTTTTACTTGAAATGAAGACTGGCGCTACTCTGGGCTTTTGACAATGTAAAAAGCATCAGGGAAATCTCTCGTTATGGGGTTCCAAAGGTATTTGCTCACACAGAACATTACTCACTGGACCAGCTATATGTCTTCCTTGCAGAGTTATTTAATGGCTAAAATTCTACTACAAGGGCAACTGCTTTAGTAGGACACATTTGACTGCTAAGATTTATGGTAAGTTTCCCCTCCCCAATATTCCTTTTTCTTCCCCTTGTAAAGTTCCTCAAAGAATCATTAAAAAGTTCACTTAACTCAGCCTGACAGTTTTTATTACAGATGCAACTTGAATTTTCTGCCACTCTCCGGGGAAAGGAGGTGGAAACTAAAATGTACACCTCAGGCAATCTCTTGTTACATTGCATTTACTCTACTTATGAACATACTTGGAAAGTAATTCCGTTTGCGATGCCACGACAAGGATACACTTTTATTAAAAACAAGCACATTAATGGCTTCTTCTCAAAGCTCTGCTCATTGGAGTTATACGACAAGGGTGGAAATCCCCTAGCCTTCCATATGTTGTTTAATTCAGCACCAGGCTGCAGGGCCAACAACCAGGAGTGATGGGAAGGGAGTAGAGTTCATCACCTTCTGGAAAGTCAGAGGTTCTCCACTCCACACATCCATTGCCTTATTAATTTTAATTTTTATCATCTACAATACTCTCATATTTATTTTATAGTACAGTACATTGATTATTATGGATCAATGGTCTCGTTAGATAGTAAAATTCATGCTAAATTGCTGTTTTAGGGGTTGTTTTTAAAAGTCTGGAATGGATTAATTCGTTTTGCATTACTTTCTATGGGAAAACACACCTTGGTTTTGGAACGGACTTCCAGAACAGATTAAGTTTGAGAACCAAGGTACCATTGTAAGTCACAATACATAAATAATAATAATAACAGAACAATAAAAGCTGGATAAAAAGTCAATATATAACCAGCAAAGATCAAGTGCACAAAGTCAACAACACGATATCAAAGACCATCTTCTCTAGGAGATAATGACAGGTTTGATTGGATGGAATCCATATTCCCATCCAAGTGGCCACCGCTTATGGAATGCTCTCCCCAAGGAGACTGTAATGGTTCTAGGGGTTGCTCGTACGTAAATCGGTGCCACACCTGGCTGGGTTACCTGAGTGAACTCTTTCTGTCCGGACAGCCACTCACCCGTGGCTGTCTCAATCGCTGGCAGAATCCGTCAGTGGGCGTTTCTTGAACTTCTTCCAGCAAAGAAGCTCTTTGATGCCTAGTCTCCGCCTACTCTCCCTGCGTGGAAGTCTTCTGCGCAGGGAGGGTGTGGGCAGCGGAGGACCCGTGCTCTCCCCACTGGTCTCCGGCAAGGAGTCATGGAGCCACCTCGCTGATTCCCCCATCTGCCCCCCTTCTCCACTGGTGCTACGCTGATTTCCTTCCCCAGAAGATGGGCTGCTTCTCTCCCTCCAGGGACACTCTCCGGAATCCCTCTGGAGCCCTCCCTCTCCCTCTGGCTCTGATGGCAGTTCCCTGACAGAGACTCACCTGACGTCATTACATATCTTTAGGCACCAGGTAAAAATATTCCTCTTCTCACAGGCCTCCTGTTAACTGAACAATCTGTGAGCTTTTAAACTGGGGGTGAAGGTTGTTTTTGTTTGTTACTGTGTTGTGTGTTTTTGTGTTTATATATTGGGCCATCCCAAGATGTTATGCCATCGGAGACAGAGCAGCAAAGGGCAACTCCTTTGCTGGCAGTTCCCTCACTGTGAGAAGCGAAGTTACAGGGAACCAGGCAGAGGGCCTTCTTGGTGGTGGTGCCCGCCCTGTGGAACGCCCTCCCACCAGATGTCAAGGAAATAAACAACTACCTGACGTTTAGAAGACATCTGAAGGGAGCCCTGTTTAGGGAAGTTTTTAATGACTGATGTTTTAATGTTTAATATTTTGTTGGAAGCCGCCCAGAGTGGCTGGGGGAAACCCAGCCAGATGGGCGGGTTATAAATTATTATTATTATTATTATTATTATTATTATTATTACCCCTCCCAATCTAAAGGGACATATAGCACCCAAAGCTGATCAAGTTATGTTGGCACCAAAATCAGAAAACCTCACAAGCTGGACTAATTTTTAAAGTGGAATACAAGAAAGGAAGGGGTAGAAGTAAGGAAAATAAGGTTTTGAAGGTTATTAAATTGAAAAAGAGTTTTTCTTTTTTCATGCTAAATTTTCTTTTTTATGTTTTTCTTTTTTCTGTTTTGTCTGTATTTTTATGTTTGTTGTTTGTTGTTTTTGTGATTTCTGTTGATTGTTAACCTATTGTAAAACTTAATAAAATATCATTTTTTTTAAAAAAAGAAAACCTCACAAGCATCTCTCCATGGCAATTTGTTGTTGTTGTTTAGTCGTTTAGTCATGTCCGACTCTTCATGACCCCATGGACCAGAGCATGCCAGGCACTTCTGTCTTCCACTGCCTCCCGCAGTTTGGTGAAACTCATGCTGGTAGCTTCAACCATCTCGTCCTCTGTCGTCCCCTTCTCCTTGTGCCCTCCATCTTTCCCAACATCAGGGTCTTTTCCAAGGATTCTTTTCTTCTCATGAGGTGGCCAAAGTACTGGAGCCTCAGCTTCACGATCTGTACTTCCAGTGTGCTCTCAAGGCTGATTTCCTTAAGAATGGATGGGTTTGATCTTCTTGCAGTCCATGGGACTCTCAAGAGTCTCCTCCAGCACCATAATTCAAAAGCATCAATTCTTCGGTGATCAGCCTTCTTTATAGTCCAGCTCTCACTTCCATACATCACTACTGGGAAAACAATAGCTTTTCTCCATGGCAATAAATATACATTAATATTTAGCCATTTGTTGCCCTTCAGCAGACACCCAATGGAGGCTTCCTCTGGCACAACCTGGTTTACTCAGTACTTTTTTCCCTTTTGCTGAGGAGGGTTTGTAACATGAAAGGCTTCAAACCTGTGCAACATTCCCTGATGGAAAAATACGAGGAGGATAAACAGCTGTTTTCAATCTCTCATTTGTAGAAATAATAAGCTTTTTGGTAAATATTTTCAATGCGTTTTTGGAATTGAACATTATTATTTTTTAAGTTGTCCATGGCTCTAAGCACTGTAAGAATTATAGTTCAGAAGCCACTTGCTTGTCTTCTTTTTTTAATATAATTTTTATTAGTTTTTTTAAACATATCATTTTCAACAGTAATTAAACATACTTTTACATCTTATTCAAATTTTTGAATCCTGTCTGAAATCAATCCTGTCAATCCTGTCTGAAAAGTTTCCAATCTAATCTCTCAGTATGCATTTCTTATCTTCCCTATTACATTTCAAACTCATAACCATTATCTCTATCTTCTTCCACTTTGTAACACTTCGTATATTTCTCCTTAGAAATCTTATTGTAGTCCTAATAGTGTAATTTGTTGATTACAGTTGCTCTTCAAATAATACATATACTTCTTCCAATCTTCTGTAAATCTCTGGTCCCGCAGATTTCGAATCCTTCCTGTCATTTTGTCCAATTCTGCATAGTCCATTAATTTCATCTGCCATTCTTCTTTCGTCAGAATTTCTTCTTGGTTCCATTTCTGGGCTAACAATACTCTTGCCGCACTTGTTGCATATAAAAACAATTTAACATCTTGCCTATTAATGTCCTGACCTATAATACCAAGTAAACATGCTTCTGGTTTTTTTAAGAATGTATATTTCAACATCTTTTTCATCTCATTTTATATCATTTCCCTGAAGTTCTTTACTTGCTTGTCTTCTGGCTAGTCTGGCGCCCAGTGATTCTGCCACCTACCTCCTGGTCCAACATTGGTTTGGGGTGTTCCTGCTCTACGTGGAGGGGTGGGGAGGCTCTTTTAACTAAATGCTCATCATTATACCAAGTACAAAACACTATTAAAATACTAGGTATTTATGAATTTTTAAAAGTCTCCAAGCACTATTATACCCCAATTTTTTAAAACAAAACAAAACCATTAAACTTCCTGGAACGACTTATTAAAATCTGACCTTGCATGTAATCTTCCATTATACCTTCCAATTACAAATGTGTCTTTGAGGTTCTTTCTTGAATTATGTAAAATGAGTACCATTAGCCAAGATTTGCAATGTGCTTTACTACTATGTTTTAATAATAAATACGCTTCTTTAAAAAATATATTAGCGCTAAAAACAGCTGACTAACCAACATGATAAAATTACTGTGGATTTAGACGGTCGCTGAAAACCCCAGACACATAACACTAAAGTACCGACTGAAGATCTTACTTCCATGAAAACTTCCTCTAAAATCTTTTACGTATTGCTGGTGTTATAACCATCATCTTGTTATTCTTTACCCCTGTTTTAGATAATAGATTACGTGAACAGATTTACAGACATTTTAGAGACACTCTTTTCCAAAAGGCTAAACCAATCAGGGTCATCATCTCGATTACTGAATTCAAAACCCAGTTTAACCCTGGATTTACCAGAAATATCAAACATTTAGCACCATCATATTATTTGTGACGTGGGAGTAGAAGCAACCTAACTCACAGGACAACTGCTGTGGTGACAGATGAAGATAATAAATCAACACTGTTACCCCCACATTGTGCTTTTTTTAAAAAAAAGGAATGTAATAAAGCAAACAGACAGCAGCAAATAAAATAACAAGATAAGAACTAGAAATCAGTTTGAAATTACGCATAGTTTTGATAAGAAGATCCAAGATTTCCTCCAGTCAAATGTTGCTTAGAGCCATCAGGCCTTGCATTGCATTTGACATGTTGATAAATCAGTTCTGTTCTTCAGAAATCGAGGGTGGGCAATTTCTTAACAGGTTTGCTGATATCTGCCAAGTAAGCGTCTAGGAGAGAAAGAATTCACCTGACAAAGATTGAATGGGCTTATGTACTGTGATAAAGCTCTCCTTATTCGGATTCCACACTAAGATTTACTTTTTAATCTCTGGAAGTATGCGGCACATTACTGATACTTCGCATAACCAGGTTGTACCTGTGAAAACATGATCTATTCATAAAAGCAGCAAGATCCTATACACTTGACCTTTCTGATTCTCTGTATTAAAAAGAGCAGCCCTTTTTCATTAGCTAAAGAGCATGCATACAAATTTATAGAATTCTAGTGTTGTTGTTGTTTTTTAAAAAAACAATAACCATAGCTTTTCTCTGCCTCATATAGCCAAGAAGAAATGTAAGGGGTCTTCACTATGAAAGAAAAAAAACACATTACAATACTCCCATCAAAACCACAAATAAAGCAGTGGGAGTTTAAAAATGAGTCAAAAATCAAATAAAGGCCAGCAGCAAACTGGGTAGTAATTATTATTATTATTATTATTATTATTATTATTATTATTATTATTATTATTATTATTACCATGCCCATCTGGCTGGGTTTCCCCAGCCGCTCTGGGTGGCTTCCAACCAAATATTAAAAGCATTGGCAAAGTAACGACACATTTTCTAAAATACATCATAAAGACAGAAAGACAGAAGAGCAAGGGTGCTCCCAAGGTGAGATATCACAACAGAAAAGATCCTATTCCTCATTAGCACCTACCACAGGGAACGGGAATCTGCAGCCTTCCTGTTGTTGTTGAGCTAAACTCCCACTATCCCTGGAAGTGCTGGCTGGAACCAACAGGACATGGAGTTGAACAACATCTGGATTTTCACTAGTTCCCCACCTCTGACCTATTATTTGGATAACACCAGCTGCACAGCGATGAAATCGTATAATTTAGAAATTAGAAATTTAAAGTTGGAAGGCACCCTGATGATCATCTAGTTCAGGGATGACCAACCAGTAGATTGTGATCTGCCGGTAGATGCCTGGCTGATTCTGGTAGATCGCAAGATCCTTATTGTGCACAAAAAGTTAGGGGGGCAGCTAAAAAAACTATGTCCAATCCTCCCCAAAAAAGGGTCAACAACTCTGGACAATCCACCCACACACGCTCCTCCTACCTCCAATGACAATGGGTAGATCGCTGCCAGTTTTTTTATACTAGGAATAGATTGCAGTCTCTTGGGAGTTGGACGTGCCTGATCTAGTCCAAGCCCCTAGCAGGAATATTCAGCTGTCCCTTATGGGGATCAAACCTGCAACCTTGGTGTTAACAGCACCATGCTCTAACCAACTGAGCTCTAAAAGGTAAAGGGACCCCCGACCATTAGGTCCAGTCGTGACCGACTCTGGGGTTGCGGCGCTCATCTCGCTTTATTGGCTGAGGGAGCCAGCGTACAGCTTCCGGGTCATGTGGCCAGCATGACTAAGCCGCTTCTGGCGAACCAGAGCAGCGCACGGAAATGCCGTTTACCTTCCCGCCGGAGCGGTCCCTATTTATCTACTTGCACTTTGACATGCTTTCGAACTGCTAGGTAGGCAGGAACAGGGACCGAGCAATGGGAGCTCACCCCATCGCGGGGATTCGAACCGCCAACCTTCTGATCAGCAAGTCCTAGGCTCTGTGGTTTAACCCACAGCGCCACCCGCGTCCTGAGCTCTACTGCATGGTTAATATCCTTAATATGGGTGGATTTATTTATTTTTTTCTTACATGATTTTTATTGTTTTTGAACCATAACAAACAAAAAATAAAACAGTTTACATCTTATTATCACAGATTCCTTTCTTTGAGACTTCCTTCAACTTCCCCTCAAATCATCCATGCCCTTATTTAACAAATTTACGCAAATCCTAGTTTATATTGACATTATTTTCTCTTTTCATCTTTTTCTCTTTAGACAATATTCCTACTTTTTCACAGAGCTTTTTTGAACCCAACTAGCGTTATCTGACTTTCACTTATATTTTCCAGATACTCCACAAATTTCCCCCAGTCATCAATGAACCTTTGGTCTTTTATATATCTAATTTTCCCCGTCAATCTGTCCATCTCCGCATAATCTAACAATTTTGCTCTCCATTCCTCAACTGTCGGTATGTTCTGTTGTTTCCAATTTTGAGCTAGTAGGACTCTTGTGGCCGTTGTTGCATATTGAAAAAATTTGCCGTCATTGTTCTTTATATCCCTTCCTGCTAATCCTAACAGGAAAGCCTCCGGGTTTTTTTCAAAGGTGTATCTTAGTATACTCTTCATTTCATTATATACACTTTCCCAAAAACCTTTGACTTTTCTGCATTCCCACCACATGTGGAAAAAGGATCCCTCTTTTTCCCTGCATTTCCAGCATTTGTTACAGGTTTTATATATTTTTGCTAACTTTGCAGGTGTTATATACCATTGGTAAAACATCTTCATGAGGTTCTCCTTTAACGTTATACAAGCTGTAAATTTAAGGTTTTTTTTCCAAAGTTTCTCCCATTCTTCATAGTATATGTTATGACCGATGTCCCTTGCCCAATGAATCATCACCGACTTCACTTCCTCGTCTATCAAATTCCACTCTAATAGCAGATTGTACATTTTAGAAAGGATTTTATAGTCATTGTTTATTATTTCAGTCTGGAATTTAGAATCTTTGTCTGCATATCTTCTCTCTTTAATATCTTGTTTAAACATTTCATTTATTTGGAAATAGTGTAGCCAATCAAATACTTTTTCTTTAACCTGATATGGGTGGATTTAAAATACTGGTTTTAAAGTGCTGTTGTCATATTAAGGTTTTGGTGTACAGTGGTACCTCGGGTTACATACACTTCAGGTTACACACGCTTCAGGTCTCCACTAACCCAGAAATATTATCTCGGGTTAAGAACTTTGCTTCAGGGTGAGAACAGAAATCGTGCAGCAGCGGCGTGGCTGCAGCAGGAGGCCCCATTAGCTAAAGTGGTGCTTCAGGTTAAGAAGAGTTTCAGGTTAAGAACAGATCTCCAGAACAAATTAAGTTCTTAACCTGAGGTACCATTGTATTGTTGCTAGACAGCTAACTGCCCTAGGATCATTACTGATGAAGGCAGTTTAGAAATGGAAAGCGAGAACGCTCACTTCAGAGGACCGGGGTAATTCTGAACAGGGTTTCTCAAAAGAAAAAGAAAAAAGTTCTTAAAGGTTAGGTAGGCGTGCCTGGGAGCAGGTAGTCTTTCAAATATACTCAGGTCTGAAGCCATTTAGGGCTCTCAAAGCTTAAAAACTAGTACTCCGAATTGTGTCCAGAAACGAATTGGCAGCTGGTGACATTCTTACATTTCTTTTTAAAAGATGGCAAGATGTGTCCCTTATTACATTTGTACCATCATCTTTCCCATCACTTTTCCAGCAAAGAGGACCAAAAGGCAGCTTACATATACAGCAATAAAACCAGTATACCCCACCCTGGTGAAAAATTCACATAGTACTGTTTTAATAACACATTTCTGACAGAATTCACACGGAAAGCCTTCTGATATAAAAACTGTCTTCAAAGCAACTTAGACGCACAAAGAGCAGGAGCGTGAGGTATTATTTGGGCGGAGGAGATGTGAAAGGTCTCTCAGTACCTGGAAAAAGCTCTGCTGGGCACTTTGCACAAAAGAAAGGGTGACTGGTATGTAATTCCACCTCTATCAGTGAAACGCACCAACATTCTCCACAATCCTAAAGTATGTGAGAGGATGCGAGTGTGTGCATGGATGGGAGACAGAGAGAGAGAGAGAAAGATTTCTTTTTACACGATTGGACAATCGAAGCTGAATGGTTTACCTGGCTGCATTCTTAACCTTCCCAAGCAAAATTAATTAGAATGTTAAGAAACCTTCTGTTAAGTGGTTCTTTCTTGCACTGTAAACCTGCCAACTAGAGCATGGCAAAATGTCACAAAATTTCAGAGCTGCCAAGAAGCAAGGACTGGAAGACAGAATTGTATGCTGCCAGTCCTACGGTAACAAGACACCTAATATTCTGTGTCCTGCGTGGGTCACACAAAATTAGAGAACATGTGCAAAGAGACTTCTCTATAGGACGACGCACCCGACCATAGGACACACCTTGTTTTAGAGGGGGAGAAGAAGAAGGAAAAAAAATCTCCCCCTCTCTGCTCAGCGCCCCTTCAGCGAAGCGGCAGGAGAAACGGAGCCCCTTCTATTTCTCCTCCCGCTTCGCTGAAGGGGCGCTGCGCAGCTCTCCCTCTCTGCTGAAGCCAGGAGAGTCTTGCTCTCCCGGCTTCAGCAAAAGGAACCCGAAGCCTTTGGAGCGCAGCAGGAGCTCCCGCTGTGCTCCAAAGGCTTCAGGCAGCTATCCCTGAAGCCTGGAGACCAAGAGGGGTTGGTGCGCACTGACCCCTCTCGCTCTCCAGGCTTCAGCGAAAGCAACGCGAAGCCTCCGGAGCGTGGAGGGAGCGCTCCCTCTGCACTTTGGAGGCTTTGCGTTGCTATCGCTGAAGCCAAGGAGCCTGCATTCGCTCCATAGGATGCACACACATTTCCCCTTAATTTTTGGAGGGGGGGGGAGTGCGTTCTATAGAGCGAAAAATACGGTATTTTGCTTCTTATTTTCTTACATGGGAAAAAGAGCCAATGAACACTGGAAATCTTAATCCTCCCCACTACTTTTAGACAGGGAGTGGAGGCAAACCCTAAGCAGAAAATTTTGGTGTAATGCTAAAGGCAGCTAATCGTATTTGTTTAACGAGGAAAGTTCTACACGCTAACCTCCAACAAGCAGCTCAAAAACTTACATTAAATAATGAAGCTACAATGAAATGCCATTTATCATGTCTAATGTCTTGAATCTTTTGGATGTATTTACAAGCAACCCAAATGCATGGAGACATTTGAGAGAGAATCTCAATTCTCTCTCTTAATTAGTACAGCTGAACATTGGAAGCAGCTCGTTTAAAAGGCATGTGCCACAGGTTCGTTATTTTAACTAATCAAAGCTACTCTAACATTCTGACCTCTCTTTGCTAGGCTAATAGAGGCCCCAGAACATCACTGATTCAAATATTTTGACCTTGCTGAATTATGTACAATGACTTTTTAGCCAGGTAACACAGTCTTTGCTAAGAAGCTTTCAGATATGATTGTATTATTTCAGAAGCAATTAGTAGAACAGCATGATGTCATTTGTAGCATTTAAATGACTTGTCAATTTTTCTTCCCAAAAATGCCTTCTTCAGGTTGAAGCAGCAATAAGCAAAGATTAGTTCAGCCACTCCAAACTAGACTAACAGAACTGTGCTGAGGAATCACCTCATACATGGCGTTGGAAAGACGTAGAAAGTTGGGAAATACCATTTAGTAAACAAAGCTAAAAACCGCCTAAGTAAAGGGACCCCTGATCATTAGGACCAGTCACGGACGACTCTGGGGTTGCGGAGTTCATCTCGCTTTATTAGCCGAGGGAGCTGGCGTGCAGCTTCCAGGTCATGTGGCCAGCATGACTAAGACGCTTCTCGCAAACCAGAGCAGCGCACGGAAATGCCGTTTACCTTCCCGCCAGAGCGGTACCTATTTATCTACTTGCACTTTGACGTGCTTTCGAACTGCTAGGTTGGCAGGAGCAGGGACCAAGCAATGGGAGCTCACCCCGTCGCGGGGATTCAAACTGCCGACCTTCTGATTGGCAAGTCCTAGGCTCTGTGGTTTAACCCACAGCGCCACCCACGTGCTTGCGTAATATATATTCACAGCTGGCATCCATTCATTTTCATTAATGAACTTATGAAACAGAAACTTTTCCACAGAAAAATGAAGCACTGGGATATTTGCGATTTTGCTAAATTTCCAACCCCGCATTAGACCAGTGGCTTGGCTCACCCACTATTCTCCACTCTGACTGGATGCAGTTGTCCAAGGCCTCTAGTGGTGCTTTGCCGCCAGTGTATCCTTTTGACCAGAGTCCAGAGGACGGGCTTTCTGGCTACATCATGTGCTCCACACTGACCTATGTGCCCTCTTGTCTATTCCACTCCTGGCAAGATAAGCTGCTTGATACAAGGTGATATGTGTTTGAGACAAGCATACATAAAGCAGCACCTGGCAAAACAAGCTCTGGATCAGACCACATTTACCAGGGGCTGCACATCACTGGGCATCTGCTAAGATCCACATCCCACAGTCAAGATCTGGAGGCCTCTAGAGCCACTATTCCTCCTCCGTGTTGGTTCACATATCACTTCCAGCTTACCCTACGCACACCATCAAAGCAGTTTGGCCAATTGGGCTCAAGTGAACAGGTAATGGCAACAGCAGTGAGAAGGACAGCTCACTGAGGGCATCTTGCCTATGGACCTCCGAAAACCTGGAGTCAGCATTCAACATTACACCTCTCGTAAAATCTCTCCAGCAGCTGCTTCCAGGCTCCTTCCATGTCCAGCAAAGTTTCCATGTCCTTCCTTGTTTGCTTTGCCCTATCCTATCATCTTGGACTTGATATGTCCCTGCCCATGATTGCTATTGCGTGACCAGCCATGACAGACCCAGCCCCCAGGGAGCATGGGAAAGGAAATAAAGACTCTGACGAGGTAGGCCTTGGGCTTAGGCCTTGGGCGTATATCCCTCCCAGCCCCCCAGTAGATGGGATATGGGGGTGCTCTGCGCGACGTAAGTGTAGGCAGGCAGCCGAGCCCATATCCCCGCACGCAGGGCAGTTCACGGACAACCTTTCAGTGTATGGCCAGTGACACCCATTTTTGTAACCCCTTTAAGAGGGGACCCTGGAATCGCTTTTGAATTATAGTACTGGAAGAGACTCTTGAGAGTCCCATGGACTGCAAGAAGAACAAACCTATCCATTCTGAAGGAAATCAGCCCTGAGTGCTCACTGGAAGGACAGATCCTGAAGCTGAGGCTCCAATACTTGGGCCACCTCATGAGAAGAGAAGACTCCCTGGAAAAGACCCTGTTGTTGGGAAAGATGGAGGGCACAAGGAGAAGGGGACGATGGAGGACGAGATGGTGGGACAGTGTTCTTGAAGCTACCAACATGAGTTTGACCAAACTGTGGGAGGCAGTGGAAGACAGGAGTGCCTGGCGTGCTCTGGTCCAGGGGGTCACGAAGAGTTGGACACGACTAAACGATTAAACAACAACAACAACAAGCAGCACCAGCTAACTATAGTACAGGAACCTCTATCAGAGAGCAGCCAATGTAACTGTAAAAGCAGAAACAAAGGATGCTTGAATTTTACTTTGTGGCTGGATGGTCAGGAAAGATGATCCCAGGGCAGCAGTTGATAGGACATAGATAATTGACTGTTCAGCACTACCAGCCCACAACGACCAATTTATACAAGCAGCTAGCACAACATTGGCATGGTTGAAATTTGATTACTCGTGACCAAAACAAACAAAACCTCATTCACCACATGGTGTACTACTCATGCAGATACAGGAAAAGCCTGCTTTCTTTTCAGGCTTCCAGTCTGGTTAGGGGGAAGAGGCTTCATTAACACCCCTGAAAGACTATATTTGTCCAGAGAACAACATGGCGGGAGGGCAGCTTTCTGCTGATGTTGGTGGACTATTGACACAGCAGGCTGTGCTTTTCTTCCAGATCATCTCAAATTTATGTCAAGTGCCTTGGGAAGAATCCAATATTCAGCCTCTCTTTTTTCATCTAAATGGACTCTAGAGGTTGGTTACTGAAGACGTCAGGTCAGTGGGTGTTAGTATTAGCTTTAGTACTGGGGTCCTCAATATGCTGATGACATCTAATCCATGTGCATCTTTAACAAAGCAACAAGGATAAGTGCTCTCTCCCTCTCTCTCTCCATCTGTGTTCCAAACCAATGTCTTGAAGCTATAGCCAAATGGACGAGAAAGAACAGATTGAAGTTGAATCCAGATGAAGATGTAGGTCAGTCTGTTACTGGAATGTATGAAACAGCCATTTTCTAGAGGGTGGAAACTTTTCTATGACAGACGTAACCCAAACTCATCAGATAAAGAGAACCATATTCCTGGACCAGATCTGCTTCCTGAAAAGCAGGTCGGAGTTGTTGCTAAGACTGCCGTTCTCCATCGGCACAAACACATCTGTTCTGTCCCCCTTATCATATGACTGATGTGTCTGTAACTTAAGACTTCATTACTGCAATGAGCTTGAAGAGGACTTGGGAGTTATCAAGAATACAGAACACGGATTCACATCTACTCTCAAGAATTTAAACATTCAGTCTGTTTGGTAACTAATGCACTTCTGGAATCAATTTCAGGGTGCTGATCTTGAAGCGCTGCTTTTATGAGGGTCTCTTGCCATGCACAACCATCTTCCAGTTGAGATCCAGACAACTGGTCCCATCTTAGCAGGTCAGACCATCAGTGGATAGAAGCAATAACCTTATGGTCACAGATCTAAATCTATGAAGCGCTCCTTCCTGAAATAGTTAGGAAACTTCCCTCTTTAATAGGTTTGCAGCAGGACTGCAAAACATTTATTTTTCTGTCCCCTGTTCCACTTCCACTGTTCCTGATGTGTGGTTTGCTTTTATCTTTTATAGATTTCACTTCTTGTCCTTATGACTGTTATATGATTTCTGGTCCAATTCAAAAGCATACAAAGAGAAGAAATGGAACGTAAGTTAATGAAACATTCTGCGCAAGTTGGTTTGTCTTTTGCGCATGTTAAATCAATACAATTTAGACAGACATCAAGAAGTTAGCTACAAACCCTTTCAGCGCAAACACCACATTAAAGCAACCACAAGCTTCTTCTAAAAATCAATTTGCAATACCAGTGGCAGAAATCTTTTAACATGCCACAACTTCTAACCACTCAATGTGACTTTGAACAAGCAGGAGAGCTAAGCCACGGCTATAATATTCAACCTTCACTTGAAATTTATCTCCAGGGCAGAAAATAATTGGATGTCGCACCTATTAACTCAGCTTCATTCTGCTAATTATCCTTTAGCAATAATCTTGGGTTTCTTTCCTCACCACTGTATTTTGAGCAGGATTAATATATGCACTGGTGAAATTATTTTGAAGGCTATCAAATAATACAGTAAATCAGGCTTCTACGGCCATACCTACTTCAGTTAGCACCAAGGACAGCTCCGACACAGAATGCTTTGTGCTAAATTTAAAAATAGCTCAAGAGCTGCATCTCTGCCTCAGTTTCTCACTTAATCCTCAAATTAGCCTTTCCCTCAATCTTCCCTTCATTGTTACGTTCTGGTTTTTATTTTAATAGACCACGATATTGGTTGATGTATTGTGGGAAGACTGAACGCAGTCCTACAACAGCTGTCACATAGCAACAGCTATTCCACCAGCACAGGGAGAGATGGGAAGCTGAGCTGCTGAGTTGGCTCCACAGAGAGACCAGCTACATTTTACTTCTCCTCTAAATAAATCTGTTTCTCTTCCAGCTGGTCATAATAACCACTATTGTTTCCTTCCCCCCTCCCCAATCCCCCTCCCTGTTCTGATTCTTTTAGATTAAAAGCCCATCAACAGAGACGTCTTATTAATGTTTGTAAGCCACTCTAGGGGCCCCTTTTTCACATGAAGAGTAGGGTAGGAAAAACATTAAATAGTACAAGGCCGATCATCTGGTGTCAGGTACATGACAGTTATCTCCCTTTTAAGCACTATGATAGGATATAAGCCCTACTTGAGAGGTAACTGCAGCAAAGAGAAGTCTTCTTGCTGCACCTTGACAGTAATAGGTAGTATTTGTCCCCAAGTCCCAGCCCAGAGTTGGGTGGAAATGCTGCTTTTCTACTCTTAAGAAGAAGAAGAAGAGTTTGGATTTGATATCCCGCTTTATCACTACCCGAAGGAGTCTCAAAGCGGCTAACATTCTCCTTTTTCCCTTCCTCCCCCACAACAAACACTCTGTGAGGTGAGTGGGGCTGAGAGACTTCAGAGAAGTGTGACTAGCCCAAGGTCACCCAGCAGCTGCATGTGGAGGAGCGGGGAATCAAACCCAGTTCACTACACCACACTGGCTCTAGGAAAGGCTACACAAATCCAGAATACAGTCCCTAAGGGGGTTGGATGGTGCCTTGTAGGCCTCCTTACAGCAACTCCTGCAGACAAGCAGCCCAGGACTTCCATACACACTGCCCAGGCTTGCACCTCAGGGAGGAGGAGGAGGAGTTTGGATTTGATATCCCGCTTTATCACTACCCGAAGGAGTCTCAAAGCAGCTAACATTCTCCTTTCCCTTCCTCCCCCACAACAAACCCTCTGTGAGGTGAGTGGGGCTGAGAGACTTGAGAGAAGTGTGACTGGCCCAAGCTCACCCAGCAGCTGCATGTGGAGGAGCGGGGAAGCGAACCCGGTTCCCCAGATTACGAGTCCACCACTCTTAACCACTACACCAAGAGCAGGCAGAGGACTTCTATCTCCCAATATTAGCACTAAGCTATGAACCTCTCTAAAGAGCAGCTACCCCACTCCAGCGTTGCAATGGAGGACTGGAATTCTTTGAG
This sequence comes from Podarcis melisellensis, assembly GCF_964234715.1. Taxonomy (NCBI): domain Eukaryota; kingdom Metazoa; phylum Chordata; class Lepidosauria; order Squamata; family Lacertidae; genus Podarcis; species Podarcis melisellensis. The sequence goes on along the minus strand of NC_138528.1, from coordinate 126,503,100 downwards.
TGAGTGACTAGCTTGTCTATGTACCGTATTTTTCGCTCCATAAGATGCACCTGACCATAAGACACACCTAGTTTTTAGAGGGGGGATGCAAGAAAAAATATATTATTTAAAGGGAGCACTGAGCGACGCTTGCAGGCTTTTTCCCGAGGAGGGAGAAGGGCCCAAGAGCCACACACATGCCACCTGCATTCGCTCTGTAAGACGCACACACATTTCCCCTTACTTTTTAGGAGGGGGAAAGTGTGTCTTATGGAGGAAAAAATACGGTATGTGTGAGAAAGAAATAAAGTGTGCCTAGGAGTCTGGTGCATGTGTGTGTTTATGGCAATGGAGTGGGGAAAACAGAGATGTGTGTGTTTTCTTTGTGGAGGGTTGCACCCCATACCACTGAAATACAGCTCCAATCTGGCCCTTGAGCTGAAACAGAACCTGAGCAGCTTGTTTTGCCTCGGAAGGTTTTCACCTCTAGCCCAACCAATGGAAGAAGACTTTGCCCAAATGGTTGCCGTAAGTGATAAAACATTGAATGCAGGCAAATGAAGGGCTCCTGGAGTGCTCTGTCCCTCTCCGCCAGTTCCTGTTAATTTACTTTTTTAAAGGCTAATCAGTGTTCTAGGGTTATGAGCTGTCTCATGAATTCGTTCAAGATGCCTCAGTTAGGAGGTCCCCTATTTGCATAGTGGTGGTCATAGTGGCATAACAGTTTATGAGAGTCCCAAGAAAGGTAAGTGGGGGCACAACATCCTAACACAGATTGGGGGGCTCCTCTACTATTCCATCCAAAGTGTCATGAATGAGCCAGCTCCAAGAGAAGGTTTGCAGCCAACTGCAGAAAGCAGCCAGGAACAGAGAGGTTTAGATGTTAGTCAGGCAAGGGAGAGCCGACAGCTGCAGACTTCAGCTTTTCTTGACCCTGACAGGCTGGCTGATAAGACAGTAGCTGATAGTGGGCTAGAACGCAGTCAAACCTCGCTGGAAGCACAAACAGGCGCGAAAGAACTCAGAGATAGCCTCTCAGAAAAGGAAGAGTTGTGAGCTGATCCACTAAGTCCAAGGTGTCGGCGAATGGGAGGGCTGCAAGACAGGAAGCAAAACAAGAGATGTAAGGTTTGTAAGTTCAATTGCTTCTGGCGACGCCGGAAGGAGTCTTCAAAAGGGTCATCTTGAATAATGATGCCGGATGCTTTGTTAGAGCCATCCGGAGCTATCTGTTTGTTTTTGCACTAAATCCACCTTTTTAATTAACTACGCTTACTGTGTTATCAAGCTGGGAATCTGGACTCCTGACACTAAAACTGCAACCAGATGCAACCTCCATGGCTTCACCATCCGCCAACCTTTCTCTCCCCTGCAAGCTTGCTTTTGTTTACCACCTACCTGGTTGCAGATAACTCAAAACCTTTTGTGAAATCTGGGTTAGCCTAATAAGCAGACTATGAATTTTGGAACAGATTAATGAGATCATTATATAAAATCAATAGATCACATCCACTTATTCTTTCTTAGAAGCAGTGGGGACGGGTCGGAAACCTGGAACTGCCGTAGGACTTCTGCCCCCTAACCTGAAATAATCAGGAACCAGTTATGACTCCTTTCATGCAAAATATGGGGCATGTTATTGCTTTAGATGGGCAGTGTGGAGAACTGGTATTCAGAACAGTTTTCATTAGCTCAGTCTTATAAATAAAGGGTTAATAAGAGGTCTCACAACGCATGTCTTACAAATGGGAAAAGGGTAGGCTTTTAAAACTGAAACAAGGCCAACCAGAACAATCCCTCTTTAGCACCTTAAACTACGGAAACCAAATGAGCCAGAAATTAAATTTTTATAACAGCTTTTCATTATTTTAGACTGCTTCAAATTACTAGAGACTGCAACTCTCAGTCTGAATTTATTAAAATATAAGTTACATAGTATTAAGCAAGGCTGTTTATTAGCTTACTTTCCTATACTTATTCATGAAAGGCTAATTACAGTTTGAAATGTATACAGTCTGTGTCATAATTAACCACATTGTGATAGTCTAATTAATCATTATAGTCTGAGACCTCATTTTTAATGCAGGAAATTAAGTAAAGAATTCTACAGCAACATAGAAGCCACAAAGAATACCAAGAGATCCAACTTTTGAAATGTAGTCTTCAAATAAGCGAGTCAAGCACAAACCAAAACGCCATTCATTTTCACCTGCATCCATGTAGATTGTGCAAAAGGCTGCGAGTGTTTTAGGAGCACAATGTGGCCGCCATGTATTTCAGAACAATTTCTAAGAAACCGATGGTGTGCGGGTCATCCCCCAACACCAACACCCTGGAAGTTCTCAACACCAAGTCCTTGATCACCTCTGCAAGGTCAGCCAGAGAGAGACTTGAGCAGCCTAGCCCCAAGACAGGCTTCAACCTGATGCCCTCTGATCATAGCTATCAAGCGTCCCTTATTTGGTGGGACAGTCCCTTATCCCAGCGCCATGTCCCACTGCTGTTCCTTACTGATGATGTCTCCTTAAATTTCCCAGGTTTCAAAGGAAGCAGCTCCTCTCCCTCCCTCCCTGCCGGCCAGGGAGGAGGGAGGCTCCAACTATGTTGCTTAGCTGCATTGCTCACCCAATAAGGAGTCTAAGAATGACTGGGGGATGGAGCTTGCATGCCTTGTGCAGATCAAATCAGCCACGTTGCCTGGGGACTCGCCTTTGCTCAGCGCTTCCCAGCGGAGAGGTGACGGTGGTTTTCCTTGCTGCATCCCCTTTGCCGGGTTGCTGCGCTGTGGGAACCACTGCTTGAGGCTTCGTTTGGCTGCTGGTTGACTAAAATCCCTTATTTTGGCTGCTGATCCCTTATTTTAGAGGCTGCTGATCCCCTTATTTTCAAATCTGTAAGTTGACAGCTATGCCTCTGGTTGTTTCAGACTACAACTCCCATCAGAGTTCAGCCGGCATGAGCAAGGGTGAAGGGAGCTGTCTCCCAAGCACATTTGGAGGGCACCAAGCTGGAGAATGCCACCTTAGGTAACAATGAGTTAGATGGCCCTTAGTACAATGCCAGCAGAGCCATCTTTCCTACTGAGCTTGCTGGTGCATTGCGCCAGGGCGCTGGCCTCTCTGGGGCGCCCCAGTGAATGGGGGAGCTGTGTGGCGGCCTCCCCTTTCCCTGCACGCCCGCCAGCTGTGCCCCATCAACCATATGGATGGTGGGTGTGCAGCTTGCCTTTCAAGTCTCCGCAGGAGGAGAGCAATCCCAGCAGAGGCTTGGGAAAAGGTTGACAAGTCGACAACTCTGGGAAACGGGGGGGGGGGGGGATCTTTGCACCACGGCGCCGGATATGCTTAAGACGGCCCTGAATGCCAGCTTCATATCGCGAGCTCCAGTTGCCTGTCATTAGTAAGAAATAAATTATTCAGAGCGTTCACTGGGGCAGGAATAGACAAGAAGTACCTCTGCCTTCAGGGACGTGGGTGGTGCTGTGGGTTAAACCACAGAGCCTAGGACTTGCTGATCAGAAGGTCGGCGGTTCGAATCCCCGCGACGGGGTGAGCTCCCATAGCTTGGTCCCTGCTCCTGCCAACCTAGCAGTTCAAAAGCACGTCAAAGTGCAAGCAGATAAATAGGTACCACTCCAGCAGGAAGGTAAACGGCATTTCCGTGCGCTGCTCTGCTTCACCAGAAGCGGCTTAGTCATGCTGGCCACATGACCCGGAAGCTGTACGCCGGCTCCCTTGGCCAATAAAGCGAGATGAGCACCGCAACCCCAAAGTCAGCCATGACTGGACCTAATGATCAGGGGTCCCTTTACCTTTATCTCTGCCTTCCAACGTAACCTGAAGACTGGGGGTGCAACAATGGATCTAGGATACCCCATTGTGATGGATAGAAGGGTTCAGGTGCACCTGTAGCGTTGGAAGGGACCTCAAGGGTCATCTAGTCCAACCCAGAGTTAGAATGGGATCAAATCAGCAACTGGCCATCTACTTAATTTATGCAATGGCTGCACATGCTCGCCCCAGGGATGTTCAGCTGGCGCCTTCATTATACACCTTTAAGGGTCAGGTGAAAATGTTCCTGATTGACATCTGATTTTACTGATTGACATCTGACATCCTTCGAAATGTGTTTTTCTTGAGGGGTGGTGTTATTGGTTTTTGTTCTTGTTTTTATTATGAATTTTGTGGTTTTGATATTGTAATTCTATATTGTGAATCCCCCAAAGATCTACAGATGATAGGTAAAGGTAAAGGGACCCCTGACCATTAGGTCCAGTTGCGGACGACTCTGGGGTTGCGGCGCTCATCTCGCTTTATTGGCCGAGGGAGCCGGCGTAACTTCTGGGTCATGTGGCCAGCATGACTAAGCCGCTTCTGGCGGACCAGAGCAGCCCATGGAAACGCCGTTTACCTTCCCGCTGGAGTGGTACCTATTTATCTACTTGCACTTTGACGTGCAGAAGCAGGGACCGAGCAACGGGAGCTCACCCCGTCGCGGGGATTCGAACCACCAACCTTCTGATCGGCAAGTCCTAGGCTCTGTGGTTTAACCTACAGCGCCACCCGTGTCCCACAGATGATAGGTGGTATACAAATTTAATAAACTATATTATTATTACTATTTGAACGCCAGTTTTCCACAAAACTGTGCCCAAATACATAACAATTCAAAAACCACAATAGGAAAAAATAGAAAGGGAAATTAACTGTTCCCAGTAGAAGGAAATGAGTCAAACATTAACTGACATGCATAGCCATAAAGAGCTCTAATTTCCCTGCTATGGCTTAAGTTTTTAATGTAGCTGAAATATAGTTGTTGCCAAAAGTAACTTAAGCTTATTTATTTTTTATTATTATTCTATTATATTAAATGTTTCCTCTGAAGGGAAAGAGCATAGATATAATTTATTAACAGAGTAGGAGAAAAAAAGAAGATGTATTATGCTGTCAGCATTTATAAGTGCCCAAAAATGAGGCAGCTGCAGAAGCATATAGAGCTCAGCATCATCATTGTTCCCAAAGTATAAACAGGTAAAGGTACCCCTGACCGTTAGGTCCAGTCGTGGACGACTCTGGGGTTGCACGCTCATCTCGCTCTATAGGCCGAGGGAGCCGGTGTTTGTCCACGGACAGTTTTTCCGGGTCATTTGGCCAGCATGACTATGCTGCTTCTGACGAAACAGAGCAGCGCACGGAAACGCCATTTACCTTCCCGCCGGAGCGGTGCCTATTTATCTACTTGCACTTTGATGTGCTTTCGAACTGCTAGGTTGGCAGGAGCAGGGACCAAGCAATGGGAGCTCACCCCGTCGCGGGGATTCGAACCGCCAATCTTCTGATCAGCAAGCCCTAGGCTCTGTGGTTTAGACCACAGCGCCACCCGCGTCCCTCCCATTCCCTAAGTGTGTGTGTGTGTGTATATACATACATACATACATATATATATATATCCATAGGTGCGATGGGATTGTTTTTAAAAAGTGTCACCATAATGGTTTCTGACAGACCAGGATTAACCATCAAGTATAATAAAGAAATGAAAGAATAACTGGTACATACCAATAACTAACTTAGCTGGTCTCTAAAGTGCTACTAGGGACGCGGGTGGCACTGTGGGTAAAACCTCAGCACCTAGGACTTGCCAATCGCATGGTCGGCGGTTCGAATCCCTGTGGTGGGGTGAGCTCCCGTCTTTCGGTCCCAGCTCTTGCCCACCTAGCAGTTCGAAAGCACGTCAAAGTGCAAGTAGATAAATAGGTACCGCTTCATAGTGGGAAGGTAAATGGTGTTTCCATATGCTGTGCTGGTGCTGGCTCGCCAGAGCGGCTTCGTCACGCTGGCCACGTGACCTGGAAGTGTCTCCGGACAGCGCTGGCCCCCGGCCTCTTAAGTGAGATGGGCGCACAACCATAGAGTCAGACACGACTGGCACGTACGGGCAGGGGTACCTTTACCTTTACCTTTAAGGTGCTACTAGAAGGAATTTTTTTTATTTTGTTACAAAAATAAACGTTCCTGATCAAGAGATTTGAGTAGCAGGCAACAGGAAACAAATTCCGCTCCTCCCTCTTTAAAATGTCCAGTCACCACCACCCTTAACATTAACCACAGTTAAAACGAAGGAGGAGACAGTCTTTGGGGTTTGAAGCTGGTTAAAAGGATGGCCTCATTTGAATTTAATTTTAAGCCATGGTTAACGGCTCATGGGGATTTAGTACATCTCCAAATGCGCCAAACAAGCCATAAAGCCTTGTACGATTGTGAAGCCATGGTCTGTTCTTTGCAAGTTGATCATGTTTTGTTCGGGATTAACAACCCGCAATCCCAAATTTGGACAAAATGGCAAGATGAGGCTTCATGGTTTGTTGTTTGTGTCAATAGAGGAGGAAGGTGGGACTGGAGGGACCTGGTAAGACCTGCTTGACGGCTTCTCATCGTGAACAAAACGGACTTGGTTGTACGTCCATGCCTGGGCAAGAGAGGACTCTGAGCCCAGCTTTGGCTGGGGAGGGCGGGATATAAATAAATTATTATTATTATTATTATTATTATTATTATTATTATTATTATTATTATTATACAAGGAGGACAAGGAACAGACAACATCACAGTCCTCTCCCCAGTTGTGTTGCATCTCCACCAGCAGTTATTGGTGGCCATTTTTATGTGTGAACGGACCACAAAAAGGAATTTCATGTAGTCTCGCATCTCAAAATGGAGGGTTTGTTAATACGAAACCTCTTGACAAGTAATGAGAAACCAAATTACAGTGGTACCTCGGGTTACATCCGCTTCAGGTTACAGACTCCGCAGATCCAGAAATTGTACCTCGGGTTAAGAATTTTGCTTCAGGATGAGAACAGAAATCATGCTGTGGCGGCGCCTATGGCAGCAGGAGGCCCCATTTGCTAAAGTGGTGCTTCAGGTTAAGAACAGTTTCAGGTTAAGAACAGACCTCTGGAACGAATTAAGTACTTAACCCGAGCTACCACTTTACATACATTTATGTTTTACCTGATTCAAACATTCTGCATCTAGATACACTGCTCACCAATAGTAAAAGTAGATGAAGGAAAAATAGAAGGCAACAAAATGCCATGGAAAAAAACCTCAGATTTAAAAAAAATGGAGGGAGAAACACACACAATAGAATTGTCACTGATTTAATAACAAGCTGAAGGAGGACAACAATTCTGTTTTTAACATTGGAACTTTATTGATCCTTATAAGAGCAATGACAGTTCACATCTTGCACCAGGAGTTCGTTGAATAAAGCTAGGTTCTATAATTTTCAAATTTTTATTGCCTTGCCTCTTCTCATTACCCAGAGACCCAAAAAATGACCAATGGAGTTTGATGGAATGGTAATATGGATGCCCTTTCAAAAATTAAAAAAGGTAAATCATTTTTCTCTGCACCGTTTTTAAACATATTGCCTCAAGATAAAAAACACCACAGAAATCAATGGAATGCAAAGATTTATTTCAGTTGTTAGGAAGGGGTGGAATTTCCAACAGAAGACGTAATTAAAGGCTCAAGGAACAACTATGAGAAAATGGGGCAAGTTTAACAAACCACAAAGGTTGACATAAGTGAAATAAACCATGATCCCCGGATTGGACATACTGCTAAGCTAGGGTTCATGGTTTATCCCAGGGGTCAGCAAACTTTTTCAGCAGGGGGCTGGTCCACTGTCCCTCAGACCTTGTGGGGGACAGGACTATATTTTTGGGGGAGGATGAACAAATTCCCATGCCCCACAAATAACCCAGATGTGCATTTTAATAATAATAATAATAATAATAATAATAATAATAATAATAATAATTATATTTATTTATTTATACCCGCCCATCTGGCTGGGTTTCCACTCTGGGCGGTTTTCAACAAAACTCTAAAATACAATAACCTATTAAACATTAAAAGCTTCCCTAAACAGGGCTGCCTTCAGATGTCTTCTAAAAATCTGGTAGTTGTTTTTCTCTTTGACATCTGGTGGGAGGGCGTTCCACAGGGCGGGCACCACTACTGAGAAGGCCCTCTGCCTGGTTCCCTGTAACTTGGCTTCTTGCAGCGAGGGAACCGCCAGAAGGCCCTCGGCACTGGACCTCACACTAAAAGCACACATTCTACTCATGTAAAAACATGCTGATTCCCGGACCATCCGCGGGCCAGATTGAGAAGGTGATTGGGCTGCATCCGGCCCTCGGGTCTTAGGTTGCCTACCCATAGTTTATCCCCTCTCACACTAGGGTAGGAATGAAGCAAGCACCATTCAAGGAAAACCACTAACTATAATTTACCAGCCACTACATGCGCGAACAAAATACAGGATATGTAATGTCAAGCTATACTATTTTTGTGGACAAAGGAATAATCAAAGAGGTACCACCTAAAGCAGGGGTGGCTATCCTGCAGGTCTTAGGCTGTATGTGGCCCACAGTGCCCTCCACGCAAAAAAGTGCCAACTCCTTAGGGGGTGTGGAGAGTTTTATCCGTGCCGCAATATTCCTTGTGTTGTCTGGGGGCCTTTTTGCTGGTTGCGTGGCAAGACCCTCAAGCCATCGCCCATTAGCGTGAAGAAATCCACACAGACACAGAATTTTTGTTTAAGGTTATTCGGAAAATACAGTGGTGCCTCGCAAGACGAAATTAATTCGTTCCGTGAGGCTCTTCGTTTAGCGGTTTTATCGTCTTGCAAAGCAAGCCCATTGACAGCTTAGCGGATTAGCGCTATTAGCGGTTTAGCGGCTTTTAGCGATCAGCTGTTAAACGGCTTATCAGTGGATCAGCTGATAAGTGGCTTAGCGGCTTAGGAAAAGGGGGGAAGGGGGGGAACGAAGGAACTCGCAAGACTTTTTCGTCTTGCGAAGCAAGCCCATAGGGAAATTTGTTTTGCGAAGCGCCTCCAAAACGGAAATCCCTTTCGTCTAACGGGTTTTCCGTCTTGTGAGGCATTCGTCTTGCGGGGCACCACTGTATTTTGGCCACAACTTTATTGATTACAGTAAAGATCATGGCCACTAGTCCCATCACCTCCCGGCAAATAGAAGGAGAAGAAATGGAGGCAGTGAGTGATTTTACTTTCTTGGGCTCCATGATCACTGCAGATGGTGACAGCAGCCACGAAATTAAAAAACGCCTGCTTCTTGGGAGAAAAGCAATGACAAACCTAGACAGCAGCTTAAAAAGCAGAGACATCACCCTGCCGACAAAGGTCCGCATAGTTAACAGCACAATCCTTCCCATCTTTCTCATTATACTGTTTGATATAACATTCTTTTTTACACAGGTTTACACTGTAAAATATCATTTCTTTCTGCTTTGTATACATTCCTTTGATCTTAATAGCACTATTTCAAATGTACGGTCGAGTCTGAGGTCTTGTACAATAAGGACCACTCAAGTCTTTCGCCAACCTACTAAAAACAAGTATGCCTCTTGTATGGCTCACAGAGATGTGTTTATCATAGCAGTTGACAATGCAGCCCAGGTGTTTTATAGGCACTAAGCTGTTTCTCCTATTATTAGTTTGCTGCCTGAGGACAACTACCAACCATGTTCCTTCTGCCACCCACTGCCTCTTAGAAGAAGTGAACACGGCACAGTCTTTTTCCTGTATGGTTGTTCCTTTCACTTTCAGTAGCAGCAGGAGGCAAAATTGAAAAGAAGCAGCTTGAAAGAAATAAAGGCAATTCTGAAATTACCACTTCTTCATAACCCGTTGCCTCAAGGGGCAGGGGGGGGTTGGACAGACAACCAAGACTACATGAACCTTTGCCTCCTAACCTCTCACTTTTATAAAAGATTTTTATTACAGAGGCGCAGGATGAAATATCTCTCCATACTTCCTCCAGAGATGTCATACTTTCAAACTCACCCAAATTGTGTTACAGAGAAGCAGATGTTTGCAAAAAGATTTGGGAAACTAGACCATGTTTTTGCCCTAAGGCATACAGAAAATAAGTCAGCCCTTCCCAAGCATCGGTGAATTCTCTTGGGTGCGATAACAAATCCTACAAACATTCATTAGAGAAAAGGTTGCTGTTTCCATGTGCACATAGCCAAAACACTTGGGCAGAATTCAACCTCCACTCAACTGGACACTGTTGTTGTTTAGTAGTTTAGTCGTATGCGACTCTCCGTGACCTCATGGTCCAGAGCACACCAGGCACTCCTGTCTTCCACTGCTTCCCGCAGTTTGGTCAAACTCATGCTGGTAGCTTCGAGAACATAGTCCAACCATCTCGTCCTCTTTCGTCCCCTTCTCCTTGTGCCCTCCATCTTTCCCAACATCAGGGTCTTTTCCAGGGAGTCTTCTCTTCTCATGATGTGGCCAAAGTATTGGAGCCTCAGCTTCACGATCTGTCCTTCCAGTGAGCACTCAGGGCTGATTTCCTTCAGAATGGAGAGGTTTGATCTTCTTGCAGTCCATGGGACTCTCAAGAGTCTCCTCCAGCACCAGAATTCAAAAGCATCAATTCTTCGGCGATCAGCCTTCTTTATGGTCCAGCTCTCACTTCCATACATCACTACTGGGAAAACCATAGCTTTAACTATACGGACCTTTGTTGGCAAAGTGATGTCTCTACTTTTTAAGATGTGGACACTAGGTATGCATCAATCAGTCTTTCTGGCTTTTTACCTCGTGCATTATTGTAGAAACATCTATAGCATTTCCAGAGCAATCCTAACCATGTCTACTCATGTCGTTCCTACTGAATCCACTGGGACTTATTTCCAAATAAGTGGGGCTAGGATTGCACCCTGAGGGGATCAAACAAATCTTTACTATTATATTCACATCTCCATATTAGCTGCTGATGGGTATCTATTTTGAACCTAAATGTCGAGTGTACTCATCATGCAACTTTCTGCCTTATGGGAGAACTGGTGAACCAACTTTGCAACTGCACACAGAGTTTACAGCTTTGGGAGAAGTGGTGTAGAAGTCTGATAAATAAAGGTTGTACAGATATGTATGTATTTTTAGAATATGCCGGTATTTGGAGGGGCATCACACTATATTAGCTTTTGGGAGAGAGAAAAGGATGGCTAGTTCTGTTTTCCATACCCTGTTACAGTTCTGAAATAAAATATCGTATTTTTCGCTCTATAAGATATATCATAAGACGCACCTAGTTCTTGGAGGAGGAAAACAAGAAAAAAAATATTCTGAATCCCAGAAGCCAGAACCGCAAGAGGAATCTGGCTTCTGGGAGGGCCTCTTGCTATTCTGGCTTATGGGATAGCCGCGCGCAGCCTCTCCTGGGCAGCAGGAGGAAGGCTCCCCCAAGAGCTGTGCTCCCTTTAAAGAGTGCGTGGAGCATGTGTGCGGCTCTTGGGGGCTTTTCCCTGAGGAGGGAGAAGGGCAGCCCTTCTCCCTCCTCAGGGAAAAGCCCCCAAGAGCCACACACATGCTCCATGCATCTCTTTAAAGGGAGCACTGAGCAGAGCCTTCCACCTGCATTCGCTCCATAAGATGCACACACATTTCCCCTTACTTTTTAGGAGGGGAAAGGTGCGTCTTATAGAGCGAAAAATACGGTAACACCTTAAATACACAGTCAGACAACGCATTGTGGTTGGTACTAAATACAGCTATCAAAATTGTGGCAAAAAAAATAAATTGTATTCCTCAACTGTGGGTTTTGGAAGATTTTTTCCCCTTATGGATCAATACAGGTACCTTTCCTTCCTATAAACCAGTACAAAGTGACTCACACCACACAAGAGAGAAACTAAAACCCCAACATAATTGACAGACATTTCAGAGAAAAGTCGCAAGAGAAAACAGATGTGCCCAAATTATAAAACTCTTATGTGAGAATTTTAAGCACAGCATGAAATTTTGCATTCGTACAGCTAGGTCGGAAAACTTCATGATAATGCAGAAGGAGAACTGACATTTTCTATGAGCAGGTGTTGTTGCTCAACACGAGCATGTTGAATATTACTTCCACACCCTAGAAAAAGGGACTATAATAAGTAAGTTGGGGGAAATCTTAAGACACAGATTCCCTGTGAATCTGAATATTCAAAACCACCCAAAAATGCATCAGTAAAGCAGAAAGATGCAATATTTTAAATACATGGAAAAGAGAATTAAGTGAAAGTGTTCCGCTGTTTATTACAGAGCATCACATATCCCTTCCATTCAGAAAAAACGGTAATGTATTTTAACCGCCACATAAATATTCAGTATCTGTTTGTAACAAATATGTAAATGCTTTATTTAACCTGTAAGAAGGATGTTGGTGCAAAAGCTACTGTCCCTTGTTAGCACAAGCTCCTTTCTTCTCCTTCCCACCTCCCTGAACAAAACCGTACCTAATAACTCACGATTGTTGACTGCTCCTCGGCTTCCCTTTGAAAAATTGTTCTGCATCAAGCGCTCTCCCTTTCACACATTTCAACCCAATTAGAGACAAGACAGATTAGTGTGAAAAAGGCAGTTAATTTTAGAAAATGTATGCATAAAATCAAACGTGTTTAATTATTTCAATATTTCCAGCATATGACAGATTTTTAAAAGGCAATGAAATAATGTTTCACAAAGTAGAATGAGAACAGCAGATTGACCAATAAAGGTCTTTAGACCGGATTTTAAATGCATAATGTTTTAATTTGCCTTTCATTCAAGTTCTGTATTAGATTTTACTAATAATACACCACCGGAGCTGCAAATTCTGAACCACGCAATTTTCCCACATAGACTCAATGAATATTTTTGGCCATTTGTTCTGCGATATGCAGGCTGTTATCTTCTCCAAATTCGCTGTAAATTAGTAGGAGACTTTTAATCATTTAAAATATTTAAGTGTATCGCTATGCTGGCAACATACATCATCTTGCTAGCATGCGCAGTTGTCATGTGAGAGACAAGAGCTCTCAGACCTGAAGAGCAAAAAGAAAAATAGTTCACACAGAGAAGTACAACGATGTGCAATTACAAATGTCAATCAACGCTGTGCTTTCTTAGACTTCTTAATCCCATGAACACCTCCAAATGGATTGAATTGATCTCTGGGCAGAAGAAACACAATTTATGAAGATAAAAACATTGCAGAGATTGCTTGCTTGTAATTGTTTGCGGATTCATTTTTATTTCTATTTTAAAAAAGCAACAACAACCAGAAGAATCATGCCTAATAAAACTATAAAATATTACAGTTACAATTCAGTAGGACTTACTTATGAGTAGACACGGTGAGGGCTGCATTGCACAAGATACTTTGAACACTCTATAAATCACTACACAAACATTAGTTGAACATTACTTGAGCATTAGTACAACAGCTTGCGAAGGAAATTGGGTGTAATTATCCCCATACCAATGATGAGGCTAAACAAGAATGGTTTGCCTAAGGCCACTCAATAAGTTCACAGCTAGAGGCGAGATTTGAAACATAAGCCTTGCAAGCTCACACTCTGAACCACCATGCTAAAGAAATCTCATCACAACCAAGAACTAATTCACTACATGCCAACTTTTTTAGGTCCATGGGCACACCTGAAGCTTTCACACCTGGAGGGCTGTGGCCTCCACCTCCTCTGGTAACATCTCTTCACACACACACCCAAGAAACAGAAAGAAAGTGTCTCCACACACGTTTCACTTTTCCAAGGGAAGTGGGCAAAAGTTGGGCCCATAAGTATTCATCTTCGGTTCTATGTACATTTTGAGAAAAAGGTAAGCCATTTTCACTACCACGTGATCAAGGAGGAAGTGAGTGTATGTGGGAAGGAGATTCAGAAAGTTTGTGGGCACCAGGGGATGTTGGCAACTCAATAATAATAATAATAATAATAATAATAATAATAATAATAATTTATTATTTATACCCCGCCCATCTGGCTGGGTTTCCCCAGCCACTCTGGGCAGCTTCCAACAAAACACTAAAATACAATAACCTATTAAACATTAAAAGCTTCCCTAAACAGGGCTGCCTTCAGATGTCTTCTAAAAGTTTGATAGTTATTTTTCTCTTTGACATCTGATGGGAGGGCCTTGCACAGGGCAGACGCCACTACTGAGAAGGCCCTCTGCCTGGTTCCCTGTAGCTTTGCTTCTCGCAATGAGGGAACCGCCAGAAGGCCCTCAGCGCTGGACCTCAGTGTCCGGGCAGAACGATGGGGGTGGAGACGCTCCTTCAGGTATACTGGGCCGAGGCCGTTTAGGGCTTTAAAGGTCAACACCAACACTTTGAATTGTGCTTGGAAACGTACTGGGAGCCAGTGTAGGTCTTTCAAGACTGGTGTTATATGGTCTTGGCGGCCGCTCCCAGTCACCAATCTAGCTGCCGCATTCTGGATTAGTTGTAGTTTCCGGGTCACCAGTAACGCAAAAGTAACAATACTGCCCAGCTTTATAGGGATGTTGTAAAGGTTGCGGAGACAGAGCAATCGATCAGTGTTTTGCATTCATACAGGACCACTGTTCTAAATGAGAGAGGCAGCATTCTAGCTTCTTATTAAACAAAATGTTGTGAGAAGAAATGGCGTATTCTTTGCCGGGGCGGGCGGTGAGCAACAAAGACTGGAGAAAGATGAAAAGAGAAAGGAATTTAAAAGGTAGCAAAGGAGATGCAAGAGATAACGCAGGTTTCACTAGCAGCTGGTGAAACAGAGAAAGTGTATCTATGGTGGCCCAGGGTAGGCTCTGCTACTGATGTGGATGGGCTACAGATTTGGGGACCTTCAAAAGCAGCAAACTCCTCTAATTATACACAGGGGAAGGTTGGCCCAGGCAGCAGAGCCAGGAAGAGCTACTGAGGCAGAATGGAAAGCTCCTAGACACCAGGAACTAAAAGGTACATGGTTGTCCTCCTCTTTCAAACCACTTCTTTAGCATCCTCCTAAAAGTAAACAGCGTACAAGAATAGTTGGTTCCTCAAAAGGATGGAAAAGACATAGAACGAATAAGACTTTCATTATACCAGAACACTTTGTTGTTTTGCACATCACCACCAAAGCACTCCCTGTTCCTATTACCTCAAACAGCTGTTAGCCAGCTCTTCTCCACAATCCCAACAGTTAATTAGCAACAAGAAACAGTAAACATGTACAGCCTGCCACATTTAATTATACTGTAATTTTCTTAAGTTAGAAACAGTGCATTATTCAAATGTATGTCCCTTTTTTTAAAGAAGAAGAAGAAGAAGGGGAGCAATTTTTT
This sequence comes from Podarcis melisellensis, assembly GCF_964234715.1. NCBI lineage: Eukaryota > Metazoa > Chordata > Lepidosauria > Squamata > Lacertidae > Podarcis > Podarcis melisellensis. The sequence goes on along the minus strand of NC_138528.1, from coordinate 126,487,944 downwards.
AACCTGCGAATTCTATCTTTGACAATTCTAAGATGGTTAAATTGCCTCAGGTGCCTACCATAACTTTACAGAAGGTAAGCCATGTAAGGAACTAATAGGCATTTTAAAATTCCCTATATTTTACTTCACAATGTGATAAATAAAGCTTGGTGATGCCTTCTTTTCCCTTCTCCCAGTCTTGAGAAATTATAGGATGAAATAGTACTTTAAGATATTTCAGTAATTGTTTTTTGTTAGCATACTAAAACAAATACTTTGCAGAATCGGTGGAGAATTCTGTTGAGAGTAGAGGAAGTAACTATCTTGCCCACCAGCAAAATCCAGTTTCCCACCCCTGAAACACACACACACACACACACACACACACACACACACACACAGAGGTTCGTTTTCCATTCACTCAAATACCTTATTATGCAGACATTTTGGAACTACTGGGCTACCAATAGATTGCAAGCTCTTTAACATTGGTCTTTCTCCCCTTTAATAAGCTATCATATTCACTGTTGGTTTTTTTAATGGGAGATGGCAGATTGTGCTGTGTATACAATGGAAAGGTTGAATACTGCAAAACACAAAACAGCAACTTGAAAAGAATAAGCTGGTAATTACACCAAATCCCCTTTGCAAGCCTGTTGTAAAGATGTTGAATGATTGCAGTGCTTTTTTTCTTTTAAAAAAAATATGTGTTGGGGTACTCTCATTTTGACTCAAGAAAATCACTATTTTATGGCTCAAATTGGGAAAAAATAAATACAGTAAATGGACAAAAGTACAAAGATTCACAAAATGTTTAGGGGGTATGCGTACCCCTGCGTACCCCCAGAAAAAAGCCCTGGTCGAATGCTTGTGAAATGCTTTATAGGGTTTTAAAATGGTGTCATTCAAAAGAGTCCCAGCTTTTTTTTTTCTGCCTGTGACCTTCTAAGCACTAACCAAGGTGTCCTTAGTTTAATGAAACAGATGTTTTATATACAGGATTTTAAAAACCTCTGTCTTTGAAAGCAGCATGGAATGAGGAACGGTATCCAACTAAGTCATACTCAGAATAGATCCATTGTGACCAATTGACTTAAGCCTACTTATTACAATGGGTCAATACCCCAAGAATGATTTAGATAGATGATTAATATACTTTGAGTTAAGTATCTGATGTGCTTGTGTTTAGTCAGGGCCAGAAAGCAACACCATAAAGTAGTGTTTCACAAATATTACACAAAGATTTGGAGACAACGGCTCTTAATGAAAGAATGGAATGGGCAACGGCTCAGGATTTGCTTTGAATTTAGACGTTTCCATGGTTCACTCCCTGGTCATTCCAGCTAACATAGCTCAAAAGTAACAGAGCTGGAAAGGTATTTCTGCCTAAGACTCTGGAGAGGCCCTGGCAGTCTCAATCCAGTATAAAGCAGATCAATATGCTTACTTTATGTGCAGAAGCAATTTCTGGCATTTGCCATGTTAGTACCAGGGAAAATAATACAAAAAAGGAAAAAGAGATGCATTTAATTTCATTAGAATCAACTACCTTTTTTGCAGTGGCAGACTAAACATTAATTGCAGCAAACAGGCAGAATTTAGCAGGCAGCCAACAGCGTCTACGTTTCAGATGATCTCTCATATGAAAACAATGAACAAGAGTGCTAGACCACTCACCTAGACCCATGCAATCTCTCTCCCAGAAACCTCACATTGCCCCCTTTCCTTTCCTGCTTCAACAGGCCATCAGTACTTCAATATTGGTGCCTTCATTGTTGGTGGATTCTTATGAGTGGAACAGGCAGGTAAGAACAGGTGGCTCACACCATCTTGTTTCTGCATAAGCCCTGCTGAAGCCCATCCCATTTCGCCACGACACATGCGCAGAAGCGCTCAATCACACTGCACACATGCGCAGAAGCGGCGCCTCTGCCTACGGACTTTTCAGGTTTTGGACGGACCCCCGGAACGAATTTAATTTTTATCTGGAGGGTCCACTGTGCATAAAAATACATAGCTAACTGAGATTCTCCCCCTCCCCCCCAATAACAAAATCCTGGCTACGCCCATGTATGAGACCCAGAGAATTTCACTGAAAAATACACAGGTGTTATCAAAAGAAAGACATGGCTTTCAAAATGTGGATGAATTAAATGTTGTATGTGCGTGTGATTTCCTTTATTATAAATATCTCACACACATACAATGAAGCAAGGCTGGCTTTGTGAAAACAAACAGAAGCATCATAGAATCATAGAGTTGGAAGAGACCCACGGGCCATCTAGTCCAACCGCCTGCAATACAGGAATCTCAGCTAAAGCATCCATGACAGGTGGCCATCCAACCTCTGCTTAAAAACCTCCAAGGAAGGAGAGCCCACCACCTCTCGTGCGAGTCTGTTCCACTGCCGAACAGCTCATACTATCAGAAAGTTTTTTCTGACTGTTTAATCGGAATCTCCTTTCTTGCAACTTGAAGCCATTGCCTCGAGTCCTACCCTCCAGAGCAGGAGAAAACAAGCATGCTCCCTCTTCCATGTGACGGCCCTTAAAAGTATTTGAAGATGGCTATCATATCTCCACTCAGTCTCCTCTTTTCCAGGCTAAACCTGCCCAGCTCCTTCAAGCACCCCTCATAAGGCTTAGTTTCCAGACCCTTGAGCATCTTGGTTGCCCTCCTCTGCACACATTCCCGCTTATCAACATCCTTCTTAAATTGTGGTACCCAGAATTGGACACAGTATTCCAAGTGTGTTCTGGCTAAGGCAGAATAAAAAGGTAAAGGACCCCTGACAGTTAAGTCCAGTCGCGAACGACTCTGGGGTTGTGGTGCTCATCTCACTTTACTGACTGAGGGAGCCGACGTTTGTCTGCAGACAGTTTTTCCAGGTCATGTGGCCAGCATGACTAAGCCACTTCTGGCGAAGCCAGAGCAGCACATGGAAATGCCGTTTACCTTCCCGCCTGTGTGGTACCTATTTATCTACTTGCACTTTGACGTGCTTTCGAACCGCTAGGTTGGCAGGAGTTGGGACCGAGCAATGTCACGGGGATTCGAATCGCCGACCTTCTGATCGGCAAGCCTTAGGCTCAGTGGTTTAGACCACAGCGCCACCTGTGTCCCAAGGCAGAATAGAGTGGTACTATTACTTCCCTTAATCTGGAAACTACACTGCTTTTAATGCAGCCTAGAATAGCGTTAGCTTTTCAAATCAACACACATCTAAAACCAGTGCTTGACTTTATCAGCAGCTACTTTTTTCAGAATTGTAAAAGGAGCAGGAAATACAGTTTTAACCAAAGTCCTTATGCAAAGTAGCAATGCATCAGGTTGTTTCTGTCCAGCATCGATACTGTGCAGGAGAAATGTACCTCAACAAAAGCCTGCCTACGTTTAATTATTTGGGCTATTCAACCTAATATCACTCTATGAAATAGCTATTCAGTATATTAAGCTATATGAGGTTATAACACAGTCAAGCAGAGCCTTAATTCAATCTGACAATTTCCAGTTAAAAATAGAGCATTATTCTCCATCTACCTTATCTTTGTCTTCCACAACATCTGCCAGGATGTCATCTGGGTCCAGGATTCCTCCATCTGTGTATTCCAGATGGTGAATATTCACCCAATACGAAGGATCCTGCAAATGAAACATAAGTGTATTTTCTCCTTAATTTACCACTTTAGCATGCTTCAGTCAGCAACAGAGTATCAAAATATTTAGTTAAAAACATTATCCTAAAATATAGACGTGTTCAAATAATCTCTCTTCAGAATATTGTGATTATTTTTAAAGAATATAATTAATAGCCGTAGATTAAAATGTAAAACAACCATTTTAAAATTCACATTGGGTTGGGATCTAGAGAGGCATGAGCAAGAAAGATTCGACCAGCAGTGGCACTGTACTATGAAGCTGAACAAAACCAGTAGAGGACATCTGTGTGATACTGCAAGATACTGGATACTGGGATTGAGACATTAGATGAAACTTTCACTGCACAATGCCTTGCCAAGCAGAATTTCAGCTCTCTTTTCTCGCACATGGATCTTTCTGCAACAATCACAAATTATGTCGGAACATCTGTCTCTATAAGCTTTGCAACTTGTATCAAGTTGTTTTTGATGATGAAACAGTGACTGTTTTCAGAGGTAACAGCAAACCAAACCTTTGGGATGATGCACTCCCACCATGCATGCGAGGAAGTTACCAGAATCTCCCACTCCTGTTATGCCCCAAATAAATGGCTGTTTTATCCAAGGGTGATGAACTATTACCTAAATTAACCAATATCCCAAACCAGGATGAGATTCTTAGCTTGTAAACCTATCTAAATGCAACCACTGAATCCCAGCTGTTTTCAATAAGGATCTTGACGTTCAAATTAAAAAAAAACAAGTGCATCCTCACTGTAATCCAGTGTCACAAGGAAGTTGCATTTTTACCTGGAAGGTTACCTTACATAAACCCTGCTAGTCCAGTTAGCTAAATATGGACAAAAGACAGTAACATTCACAAATAGTTAAAACACCAAGTATTTCCAACTAACCATAGCAGCAACAAAAGCTTCCAGGTCCTCCATCCAAACTGACCACTCTAGTTCAAGCTGACACAATTAAAGTGATATTATGACTGAGTGATATACAGTGGTACCTTGGGTTACATACGCTTCAGGTTACAGACTCCGCTAACCCAGAAATATTACCTCGGGTTAAGAACTTTGCTTCAGGATGAGAACTGAAATTGTGCTCCAGCGCCACGGCAGCAGCGGGAGGCCCCATTAGCTAAAGTGGTGCTTCAGGTTAAGAACAGTTTCAGGTTAAGTATGGACCTCCGGAACGAATTAAGTACTTAACCTGAGGTACCACTGTATACCGATTGCACAAGTTAACTATACTTCAGTTTCTGCCAGGCATTCCAGAATATGAATCTAGCAATGCCCAAGATTGTTTATCATGCCAACACCTTTCAGTTTCCAATCTTTTCACAGTTCAGCATTCCAGTCCTCTTGGTCATTACAGTACTTTCTGGCAACTCCTTCCTTTTTCATAGTTTCTTCTGATAACTGGATGCCACACATATCTGATAAGACTTACACATGCAAGCGTTCGCTAATAAACAAGGCAATTATTCCACACTGTTTGAAGAAGCCATTTACACTCTCTTTTTTACATAACTTGTTAGATAAAAATTAGTCTAGTTTACAACGGCCATGAACACAGAAGACGGCACTTTGTAATAACAATAAAAAGCAAGCCAAGCGTTCTTTTCTTCTGCAATAGTTCCAACATTTACTATACCCCAACTCTAATTGTTTCTGCTTTTAAAAACACCTAGCTCATCTCACATATTTATACTCACATTTCATAACATCGCAGACTTGCAAGGAGCCACAAGGTTCATCAAGTCTGCAATTTTTGCCCAACATGGGGTCAAAACCCTCAACGTGGGCTCAAAACCCATGTTGATCAGCACATGAACCGCTGATCTCATGCATGCATGCAGTACAATTCAAAAGACATGGAAGTAATCTTGTCCTTTTGCTGCACACTACATACATTTTAGGGATGCGGGTGGCGCTGTGGGTTAAACCACAGAGCCTAGGACTTGCCGATCAGAAGGTCGGCAGTTCGAATCCCCGCGACGGGGTGAGCTCCCATTGCTCGGTCCCCGCTCCTGCCAACCTAGCAGTTCGAAAGCACGTCAAAGTGTAAGTAGATAAATAGGTAAGGTAGGCCGGAAGGTAAACGGTGTTTCCGTGCACTGCTCTGGTTCGCCAGAAGCTGCTTAGTCATGCTGGCCACATGACCCGGAAGCTTCTACGCCGGCTCCCTCGGCCAATAAAGTGAGATGAGTGCCCTGACTGGACCTAATGGTCAGGAGTCCCTTTACCCTTTAACTTTGCATGCATTTTTATTTGTGTACAGTGGTACCTCGGGTTAAGAACTTAATACATTCTGGAGGTCTGTTCTTAACCTGAAACTGTTCTTAACCTGAAGCACCACTTTAGCTAATGGGGCCTCCTGCTGCTGCTGTGCCGCCGGAGCACGATTTCTGTTCTCATCCTGAAGCAAAGTTCTTAACCCGAGGTACTATTTCTGGGTTAGCGGAGTCTGTAACCTGAAGCGTATGTAACCCGAGGTACCACTGTAGTAATTTGGTTTCTTTACAGTTCTATCACTGTTTTTCAACGTTTAATGAAGCTCCCTGTGGTAATTGCTAACCACCAGAACTTCCCACCTAGAAGAAGGTATTTCAGAATAAATTTTTAATTAGCGGTACTGGTTTATATATCACATAATGCCAAGATCACCAAATACAAATTCTTCCTCAACCTGCTCCCAAATCCTCCTACAGAGTAACTCAATGATAAAGTCACTAGACTTGTATTTGATCATTGTTTCCTCTTGTTCCTCCCTTTCTTCAGTGATCTCAGACATACACAGCTATATGTAACTTTTACCGCAGCATCTCTGCCAAAGCTGTTATGCCTTACATAACTGAGCCTCAGTACTGAAAAAGAGTTTGGAGAGGTGACTGGCTTCAGCCATGGTGAGCTTCTCAGTGGTACCCACTGAACGGACAAAGGTTGTGAACACAGCCCTCTGACGTCTGAGTTCTGTTACATCTGTGTACATATTTTAATTCCAAAGAAATCAATCTTCTTCTTCTTCATTCAATCAACCCTCTTTAAAAGCCAACGTAAATCGGGTCTGGATGGATGGTGGATTCTACCCACCTCCATAGGACATTAGGCAAGAAAAATACCTTACTGTAATTCAAAATGTAATATAAAAACAAGCAATGAGGTGGCATGGCAAGATTCATAACTTGTGTTCTGCTAGCATGGAATACAGACATCTCTTTTTTCTAGGATGATAGTTTATTTAGACAGTCCGTGAAAAGATGAAGTTGTATTATTCCATTTAAATGCACAAAAATTAACATTTTCAATTTATTTTCCAATTGGCTAGTTGCTTCATACAATGAATTAAAGGGAAATAATTGAAGAATAGATCCTTCGGGGGGGGGGGGGGTGTCTCAGTATTATAATGTGCTGTAAATCTTGACCATTCTCTTATAATCATGAATCTTGCAACCTTGATGGTATCTTACAAGCTGAACTGGAAAAAAATTCAATAGAACCGGGGTGTATGAGCCTTCTGCAGCTGAAAAACAGGGCAAAAATACTTTAAATAATAAACAAACCTTTCTTATATAAAGAATTTGGAACTGAGAAACTTGAATATGTGTTTTCAAACTAGAATACAAATTAAAGCAACACAGGCCTTGTTTCTTTTAAGTCATGTCTTTAAGCCAATTTCATGGGGATTTGAGCATTTGAAGACGAAGAGAGTGTAGTCCTGTCTAGCAGTCAGTAAGGTCATGAATAAAGCTCCCACATGGGTGTTTCAGAATCAGACCCAGAAAGGGCAAGAATACAGGCCCTTCTTTTCAAGACCAACGTCTTTGCACAACCTTGCGGGCTGGATTCACCTAAACCAGGCATAGGCAAACTCTGGCCTTCCAGATGTTTGGGACTACAATTCCCATCATCCCTGACCATTGGTCCTGTTAGCTAGGGATGATGGGAATTGTAGTCCCAAACATCTGGAGGGCCAGAGTTTGCCTATGCCTGACCTAGACAGCCACATCAGCGAATACCCTGCACAAGGATTTCCAAGGGCGCTTCGCTCTTCTCCTTCACCCAATGTCCGTCCCCCTCAAAATGGCTAAGGGAGTTTCAGGAGAACCTCCAAAATAGTGTGCAGGCCAGGGCGAGGGGGGGGAGAGGCACAACTGTTCCATCTGATGAACTGTAAATTTTGCGCATACAGAACATTTGTAATAGTGTAAAGTTGAATTCTATCCTGTGATTTTTATGGTCTCACTCACCTCCTCTTTAGCACTGAGATTCCGACATGCTGCAGCCCTTAGGATCCAGCTCTTGAGAAGAATTACACAGGTGATTTAACTTTAAACACTTTTAAATTAAATGTTGCCTGGCATGCGAAAGTTTAAAGCTAAGAATTGCCCGAATCGCTGCAATACCAACAGCCCATGAAAAGATGACAAATGGGCGAAGGCTGCTATCAAAAGTTTAAGGTTTTTATTAGAAAGGTAAATGCTAATATGATGATGTTAAGAGTTATTAACTAAACTGCATCGCTTAAGCTTCCACATTATTTAGCATACATTTCAGTTAACCAGTTTTTTAAGCCTAAATGCCGTTTTTAATTAAATTTTTAAAAACGAGCCATAGAGGGTGGGGTTTTTTTTGATAATCTTATAATTTTGGCGTCATGCTTCCCAAAACACAACTGCAAGACATGTGTCTGTCTTCTATATTTTTCAAATCACTAATGCAATTCCAAAAAAACTAGCATTATGCACACAATCCAGAAAAAAATCAAGCATTTGAGCTTTTCTTTGCACACACTAGATTGGAGCAACCATTTTCACCCAAATTAGCATGCATAAAGGTTTTTTAAAAAAATGGGATCTAATAAATCGCTGGTGGTGAAGACTTAGAAGAAAAACTATGTGTTCTTCAGGAATGCAACTTGATGCCAGAAGACAAGACCACCCTTCTTGCAAACACATACCCCACATACATTCCTTACTCAAGGACTCAGAACTACAAAAGAATTAATTTGCAAATGTAATATCTGCACAGATACGCACAGCTAAGCAAAACTTTACTCAAAAAAGCTCACTATGATCATCTGCCTTAAGGCAAGTAAGATCGAGAGGAATCCAAATTCAGTATGGAACCTCACTAAATGGATTGGAGGAAGTGGTTGCAATGAGATTTTTTTTTTCATGTGGAAATAGTAAAACTACCACAGGCACTAACATTGGCAACTCCAGTGTTGCCAGAACTTCACATGCAGAGTTCCAGTTCACACGTCATTGTAAACCACAGTTAACAGCTAACCATTAATGTTGAGATCAACTTCAATTCCTATCCTAAGGGGAATGGGAACAACAAACCACAACCCATGACTTTGCACCGTGTCCTAACCAGGGATTGTAAATTGCTTCACTGAAACAAACGGTGATTGGTAAGCCAAGAACAAGCATTGGCTTCACACAGTTGGAAGAGAAACTAATCATATTGCAGGGTTGGGCATAATTGTAACCTGATGTTTATTGTTCCTATTCACACCAGTGGTGAGCCAAGCAGGAACAACGAAGTGCTGTTTTAGCTTTCTTGGTTTACCACTGTGGTTTGTTGGGAGAGAAATACCGTATTTTTTGCTCTATAAGACTCACTTTTTCCCTCCTAAGAAGTAAGGGGAAATGTGTGTGTGTCTTACGGAGTGAATGCAGGCTGTGCAGCTATCCCAGAAGCCAGAACAGCAAGAGGGATCACTGCTTTCACTGTGTAGCGATCCCTCTTGCTGTGCTGGCTTCTGAGATTCAGAATATTTTTTTTCTTGTTTTCCTCCTCCAAAAACTAGGTGCGTCTTCTGGTCTGGTGCGTCTGATAGAGCGAAAAATACGGTAAATCACAATGACCGGTTCACACGTAATGCGAAGGTAGCCACAGGTTTGCTCCCTACACATAAGTAAGGAAGGCGCGAGGGAGGCATGCCACATGAACTTTTGAGCAACGCATACCAGCACGCTGACCACTCACATTATACCTCAGTTTCATCCAAACCATGGTTTAATGTGACACATGCACCAGGTCTGAGAAACCCATTTCACTGGTACCTCGGTTTTTGAACAGTTTAGTTCCTGTAAAGCTCGGAACTTGAACGCTGCAAATCCGGAAGTAGGTGTTTCGGTTTTTGAACTTTGCCTCGGAAGTCGAATGTGCTCCTGAGCTTCCGTTTTTACCCTTGCACTGCTAATTTGAGTCCCCTGAAAAGTAATTAAGGCTTCCTTCCATTTTTAGTGTTGCACAGCTCATTTGAGTCGTTCCCCCTATCCTAATTAAGGCTTTTTTCCTCCCGTTTTTACCCTTGCCCAGCTTGTTTAAGTCCTCCCCCCCCCAAATCATAATTAAAGACTTCCGTTTTTGATTGCAGTGTTCTGAGGTGATATTTGGCGCTTTTGTTTTTGCTAATTTTTTTGAGTTTTTGTTTGTGTGGCTTTTTCATTTTTGTGACAGTGGCTTGTTTTTCCTTTTATGATTGATTGATTGATTGATTGATTGTGTGACCGTGGAAATTGATAAAAGCCCCGCCCCCCCATCCAAACAATGACTATCATCAGTGCAGGTAATAAAAAAATTTAATTTTAATTTTGATCACCTACAACACTGTCTTATTTATTTCATAGTACAGAACATTGATTATTGCTTTCATTTTATGGATCAATGGTCTCATTAGGAAGTAAAATTCATGTTAAATCACTGTTTTAGGGGTTGTTTTTAAAAGTCTGGAACGGATTAATCAGTTCTGCATTACTTTCTATGGGAAAGTGTGCCTTGGTTTTGGAACGCTTTGGTTTTGGAACGGAATTCCAGAATGGATTAAGTTTGTGAACCAAGGTTCTACTGTAGTCCCCTGAAGACTCCTATAGTTCCACACAATTCTTGTGCAACCGCTTGAAAAGCACTGTTTGATACCACCGCAGTGTAGAGTTAATAGGGTCATTTAGTAAAAGCATTTAATGGGCTACTCTTTTGAATAACTTCTAAACTCCTAATTATGGGAATGGCAATTATCGCCTGCAGCATGACATACGTTAGCATATGTGCTAAGCTACAGTTCTATCTATAGTTTCAATCAAGACATCATACTACGTTTTTAAAAGAGGAGACATTTGAAAATACCTACTTAGTTTAATTCACCTCGACACTTCAAATGAATATTGAACAGCAATATTTAATGTGCGTGTGCTATTTGCCTAAGGGCTGAAACCTATGGTTAGAATCAAACTATTCCAAGGTTGTTTATGATCACATTTTTTTAACGCAAAGAGCAATGCTTTCAGGATTATTATCTAAATATTTTCCTCATCACATATATATTTCTAAAAACTAGTCACCTGAATATATATATTACGGTAGCTTATTTAGACAAATTTAAGTCACCTCGCTGTTCAGGAAGGCTGTTCAGGAAAATCAAATCACCACCAATATTTTTACTTCACCTCTAAGCACTAACAACGCAAAGCTCGTTTCTAGACTCACAACACAGCAAAGGAATAGGAGGGAAAGGGGATATATATTAACACAGCATTCCATGCTGATTCCAAGTCATGATGTTTGACAGAAGACGTAACATGAAGCAAGAAGCAGGGCAATGAATGAATACAAGCAAGGATAGGGGTAGCTGGCGCACAATGGCCACTCAGGTTAGATCAGCTGCATACGGCTTCTCCTCTTCCTGGACTTCCTTCGTTCCGACTGGTCGTTATAAGAATTGCGGTGCTCCATTCCGTCCTCCATTGCATGGCAAGTCCCCCCCCCCCCCCAGTGAAATGAAGACACGGGACACTTTATTTAAGGTTAATGGGTGTAAAAGGCCACAACTTTATTGATTACAGGATTTGAGAGGCATTGGTTCCTATCGACTACTCGGCTTCAGCCCAATTGCATGAAGACTGGGAAGGGTTAACCACCGAAGCAGCTGGAACGGGGAAGAGAGGAAAGTCCCCGGGCGCGCCAGCCTTAAATGTTCCAGGCCATGCCTCCCCAGCCAGCCGATTGGCCGGCCGGGGCGATGACGCGCCCGAGGATTCCCCTACTCTCGTGGGGGCTGTCGGCCAGCCCCCGCGTGCGTGGGGAGGGGGTGGGCCCGCAACCCCACCTCCACTCCAGCTCGGAAGTGGCTTTCTCATCCTTCCCCTTTTCCGTCACATGTTTTAGATTGCAAACCTGTGACCAGGGACTGTTGTTTTGGTGTATATTGTGTAGGGGACTTTTTCTATCTTTATGCAGTGGCGTCGCAACAGGGGTGGTGTCGGGGGGTGACAAGAAGGCGCCGTGGAGGATCCTCTGTTCGTGTGGAGGATCCTCTGCAGCCACGAGCAGAAGGATCCCAGTGCCGGCGGCAAACCGCTATTTACAGCACATGTGCAGCGGCGCACGCATGCGCTGTATTTCGCGAGGTCGACATGTGCTGTATATAGCGGTTTGCCGCTGGCGCTGCTCCAGCACCATACGGATGCTGGTGGGATCCCACCCTCGCTGCTACAACCACGAACAGAGGATCCCGGCACCATCCGTATGGCACTGGAGCATGCCGCTGGCAAACCACTATGTACAGCACATGTGCGCCGTCACTACCTATTTATCTACTTGCACTTTGACGTGCTTTCCAGTGGCGTAGCGTGGGGGTGCAGGGGGGCCGGCCGCACCAGGCGCAACATCTGGGGGGCGCTCGCACTCGCAGCTCTCTGCCCGAGTACTAAAATCCACAGGTTAGGGGGGCACAAATTATTTGCCTTGCCCCGGGTGCTGACAACCCAGGCTATGCCACTGGTGCTTTCGAACTGCTAGGTGGGCAGGAGCAGGGACCAAATAACGGGAGCTCACCCCGTCGCGGGGATTCGAACTGCCAACCTTCTGATTGGCAAGCCCCAGGCTCTGTGGTTTAGACCACAGCACCACCCGCGTTCCTCAAAAAACATGAGTTAATTCATGGCCTCACTTTTCCTTAACAGCTAAGTTGTAATCCCTTAGAAACGATAATTTTCCTTGTCTATGCATAATATATTAACCAATCCCTGAGCTCATGGAATAGAGCAAATTAAAATAATACCTATTGCGTATTTGTTGCTGTGCTGGCCCTAAAATGCCAGAAACAAAAACAGGCAAGTTGGTATCTTTTATTGGCTCAACAAATGCTCAAAAAAGGGAATGTGTATACATATCAAACAATTACCAACAATATATAAGAGTAGATATCATTTTTATGGCTGGATCAGAGCATAGTCTGTTCCCACGCAAGTCTGCTCAGAAGTTCCAAAGAAACTACAACTTATAACAGAGACTTTTATAGCTAGGATCACTATAACACGTGATCTACATACCCCCTTTAAAAGATAAATAAAACCTCAATCCAAAACCAGGAAATATGCCAAAATCATGAAAAATAAACTCACTCTAGATAATGTGCATGTGATGCTTGGTTTTCAGCCAAGAGAAAGAGTCTTCAGTTCCCCACAAAATTATTAAATGGCTTCATTATTACAAAGGGGATGACATAATCAGAAAACAAACGGAATTCCTCACAGCCTCCAAGTAAAATGATATGAAACCAGTCTTGTTTTCAACCGAAGTGCAATAATGCATTTCTAAATAGGTATCCAGTAACAACTTGATTGTGCCAAACATCTGTTTGGATACAGATGTCATGAAATCACTTTTACACTACTTAATTAATGTAGATACATTAATGAATGTCTTTTACAGCAAGTTTTCAAAAATCCTCAATATGCAAACCAGGTAAACTGTTGGGTTTGCATGTTGCGATTTTAAATGAATTCTGGGAGCCAGGGTGGCTGTTTCCAAGAAAGAATAATTCTAAAAAAGGGTGGCATTTGCAATATTTTTAAAAATAAGTAAACAAAAGTCTACATAAAATTGTCTTCCATGGGTTAAGTCCATGGGAAGTTACGTTATGGTGTCTGTATGGATCCAGTAGCAATCCCTTCCTTCTTAATATCCCAGAATTTGATGGTCGTTTTATGGGAAATATTTTCAAACCAGAGGGAGTGTAGAATTAAAGTGCTTTGAAACAGGATTATTATTATTATTATTATTCAGTATTATTCAGTATTTCTGCAGTTTCCCCCCAATAACAATCCAGGGTGCTTGCATTCAGTAATGCTTATTACACTGCTAGACTCACAGGAAGATGTTTTGCTTCATGAACTAGCTTTCGTCAGTTCTGCTTTTAATTATAGCTGTTTCTCTAAGCCCAGGTGTTACAACCAGCTATGTGACCCTGCATTAATGATGGGAAGGTTTTATTCAGCTCTCACCAGCATCACAGGCTTTGACGTTGGAAGATGACAACAAAGAGAGGCTTCCTGGTGGCTCTCAAAAGGTGTCACCAAGTGAACTGGCAACTAAATGGCTAGTTTTTGCAACAGCCAGCTGAAATTTAGGAGGTGCTAGAATAGAAGGCATGTAGTGGTCTTTGCTTACTCCACATACTGAGTTCACTGGTTCTTTTGCAAAAGCTAATACAGTGGTACCTCAGGTTACATACGCTTCAGGTTACATATGCTACAGGTTACACACTCCACTAAGCCAGAAATAGTGCTTCAGGTTAAGAACTTTGCTTCAGGATAAGAACAGAAATCGGGCTCCAGCGGTGCAGCGGCAGCAGGAGGCCCCATTAGCTAAAGTGGTGCTTCAGGTTAAGAACAGTTTCAGGTTAAGTTTGGACCTCCGGAATGAATTAAGTACATAACCCGAGGTACCACTGTACCATGGGTAGGCAAACTAAGGCCCGGGGGCCAGACCTGGCCCAATCGCTTTCTCAACCCAGCCCTCGGATGGTCCGGGAATCAGCATGTTTTTACATGAGCAGAATGTGTCCTTTTATTTAAAATGCATCTCTGGGTTATTTGTGGGGCCTGCCTGGTGTTTTTACATGAGTAGAATGTGTGCTTTTATTTAAAATGCATCTCTGGGTTACTTGTGGGGCACAGGAATTCGTTCTCCCCCCCCAAAAAAAAATATATAGTCTGGCCCCCCACAAGGTCTGAGGGACAGTGGACTGGTCCCCTGCTGAAAACATTTGCTGACCCCTGGCTAATACCATTGTCACAATTATGTACACAGTAAGCCCTCAATTTAAGTTCCAAAAGCATACACAGTCGAAACCCATTGGGTTCAATGGTGTGTGGGATTGCCAAAATTATTTTTCCTAGCATCCTGCTCTCTTCCAACTCTGGGATGGTCACACATGTAAAGTAGAATGCACACAAGTTAAAAGGTGTGCAAGTTGTGGTCTTACTGTGTTCAGTCCAGAAAAACCAAACCTTGTGTTTCTTTCGTGTGTTTCGGAAGACAGAAATTCCAGCGCAGCCTAAATTTTTTCGCCATACAAATCTGTCACCAGACAAGGCACCACAGCAAAACATGTCCTCTCCCAGTCACCTCAGATGGTGGGGACATTCTCAAAAGCGCACTAGAAATTGGCTAAAATGTACACAGGAACCAACAGCATTTTAAGTACAGTACCTGATTTCCAAGTTATGTGGGGCTTTATAGGTGAATACCAGCACTTTGAACTAACGTTGGAAAAGGAGAAGGGACCAGCAGTTTTATTCCAACATCAGGAAATACATTTCCAGTGACTGATAAGGACTTTAGCAGCTACATTGCGCAGAATGTTGAGGAGGGAGAAGAGTTATCAGGGTTGGAATTGTCAGCTGACCATTTATGATTGGTCATGTTCCTGGAATATGGAACTTAAGGAATCAGGAATCTTATGTGATGCCCCATCTTTCATTGCATCGCCATGGTGACACATTTATGACATGGATTCCTAAAGAAAGAATGTGCACCTCTGCATGCACATAGACTGACATTTGCCTCTAGTTATGTGTTACATTTTATTATTATTTATTTATTATTATTATTTATTATTATTATTGGGATTCCAGGATAAAAGACGAGAAGTGCTGTGCCTCAGTGGTTGCTCATACAATGGTACCTTGGTTCTCAAACTTTAGCCGATCCGGAAGTCCGTTCCAAAACCAAAGCGTTCCAAAACCAAGGTGCGCTTTCCCATAGAAAGTAATGCAAAATGGATTAATCCGTTCCAGACTTTTAAAAACAACCCCCAAAACAGCAATTTAACATGAATTTTACTATCTAACGAGAACATCGATCCATAAAATGAAAGCCATAAACAATGTACTGCAGTCGCACAGTCAATCAATCAGTAGCTGAACTGGGTCCCACACAGTCACACACACAAAAAGAGCAGCAAAAACAAAAATGCAAAATAAATAGCAAAAACAGGCAGACCTCAGTGTAGCACTCAAATCGGAGCACGTTCGGCTTCCAAAAAAAGTTCGCAAACCGGAACACTTCCTTCCAGGTTTGCAGTGTTTGGGTTCCAATTTGTTTGAGTACCAATTTGTTTGAGAACCAAGGTACCACTGTATTTACACAACACAATCTGATACATGTAGCTGATTACAGTATTTGGATACATTAATTTCATGGTTTGCAAACACTTGTCTCAACTAGGTTTCTTTCAGCAACATCTCTCTTCCCTCTCTGTAAGACAGAGTTGTTCCGCCTGGCCTTTGGCTTGGAGTCAATTTGATTCCCTCCCTCTTTTTTTTTTTCTTTTTTTCTTTCTTTTCCTTCTCCTCCTGCGATGAGGCTACATTTTAATATTTTAATGTTCCATTATTTTAATGTTGTATTTAATTTTTGTTTTTAAGTTGTAATCATTCATCTTGTTTTTATTATTGCTTGTAAGCCGCTCTGAGCCCGGCCTTGGCTGGGGAGGGCGGGGTATAAATAAAAAATATATTATTATTATTATTACAATCAAGGGAGATGTGGTCTCATCACCCTGAGTAGCCACTGATGCCTTATCCTTCCTGAAATGGATCATGGACCCCTTTGGAGCTTCTTTGATCTCAGTTGGCTTCAAGACATCTACGTTCCAACTTGAAGTCGGTGGGATTTTGCTGTTGTACCATTATGTATTTGAATGTATTGCAATGTTGAAGCCAATTGTAGCAGAATGGGAAAATACCATTTTTTGAAAGTGTGAATAAATGTCACAATGGCTAAATGTGTGTTCATACTTCCCTGCTCTCTCTATGTGCCCAGGTACTCTATTCTGAACTTAAAAATGAAGAAGTGTGCATGCACACGAAAGCTCATACTTAGTTGGTCTTTAAGGTGCTACTGGAAGGAATTTTTTTTTTGTTTTAAAAATGGAAAGCGTAATACTGGTGGCCAACAAAAGAGGTTTAAAGACTGTGTTAAGGCCAATTTTAAAAAATGTAGTATAAACACCAACAATTGGGAAACACTTGCCTGCAAGTGCTCCAATTGGAGAACAGCCTTTACCAAAGGTGTCATGGGCTTTGAACAAAAAATTTTTTCCTTCCAGTAGCACCTTAAAGACCAACTAAGTTAGTTCTTGGTATGAGCTTTCGTGTGCATGCAGATACACATGTATCTGAAGAAGTGTGCATGCACACGAAAGCTCATACCAAGAACTAACTTAGTTGGTCTTTAAGGTGCTACTGGAAGGGGAAAAAAATTTGTTTTGACTATGGCAGACCAACACGGCTACCTATCTGTAAATGGGCTTTGAAGACACTCAAACACAGGATGAAAGGGAGAAACGTGCTAAGAGGAAGGCAGGCTTGGCAAACCCTCACCGTGATCAACTCCTGCCTGGAAACCAGTGTTCCCACTGTGGAAGGACGTGTGGATCCAGAATTGGCCTCCACAGTCACTTACAGACTCACTGTTAAAACCGTGTTCATGGAAGACAATCTTACTCTGCTACGAGTGATCGCCAAAGAAGAGGAAGATGTGCCCAGGTACTTTCAAGCACGACAGTGCTTTAGAAGCCAACATCACCTGCCTTTTTAAAAATTATTATTCATAAAAGTTTATATACTGCTTGATGGCAAATAAAAATCTCTAGGCAGTTTACAAGAAATTATTAAAATTATCAATAAGAACACTTATAAACAAGTGATTAAAAACATGCAAAAGATAACTAACACTAACAAAGAGATTAAAACATGTCAACAACATGAACAGAAACAACAGAAACAGGTCTGTTTCTGGACAGACCTGTTTGAACAAAATTAAAATTAAAATTAAGCATGCACCAATGAGAGTACAGTGGAGAAGAGGAGGAGGAGTTTGGACTTGATATCGCGCCTTTCACTACCCAAAGGAGTCTCAAAGCGGCTAACAATCTCTGTTTC